>NC_090447.1:346216899-347466899 GCF_031143425.1 Pleurodeles waltl | reverse complement strand
ATGGCTCTGCGCTTCTGGCATGAAAAATTGTGATTAAAGTAACTGTTGCCAACGCACCTGGGTGGCACCTATTTAGATGATTGCTATGTCACTTCCCATGCCAGTGATGCCACGTGGAACTGTATGGATCCACCTGATGGCGCACGCAAGGGTTATTGCTCAGCAAAAGTTTCCAGATCCAGACTGAGACCTGTGAAGTTCAAAGGTAAGGAATCTACAGCTAGATAAGAGTTTCTACCAGATAATGAGTTACCTAAGGTAAGTAACTTGTTCTTTATGCTCTATTTTTTCTAATTTACAGAAATGTTTGAGTCTGGGGAAAGGTTTAGATTTAAGAAATACTCAATATAAATTAGGCATATGTGATAGAGACTTCTAGTTGCAGATTCCTTACCTTTGAATTTCCGCAGGCGTCAGACTGGATCCAGAGATTTTTCTTCGAGCAGTACCTCTGCGCGCTGTCAGGTGGCGCTGGTCAACTCCGCAGGCATCGCTGGTGTCGTGTTCGCCGTGATGACGTTGCGGTCGTATATAGGCGCCACCCCGGCGCGCTGACGTCAGTTCTTTTCTTTCCTTGCCAGCCTCCACGCAGATCCGGAGAAGAGCTACCTCAGTCATTTTTTGACTGTGTCAACACTTTTGTCGAAGTTTTTGACGAGTTTGTGGCTGCGTTGAGGGATGTCCTGCAAGTCCGGATTCAATGTCTGTGACGGATCTGCACCTCGTGTGTCTTGGGTGCCTGGAGCGCAATCACGACCCGAAGTCATGCTCCTAGTGTCGGGCCATGAACTTGAAAGCTTTGAGGGAGCGGTCCCTAAAGCTCATGGCGACCTGACACTCGACTGCAGCGCTCACGGTCTCGCTCGAGAGGAAGGTCTCGATTGGCCACGGAGTCATCACCACTCCTAGTCAGTCATCGGGACATTTGGGTCAGAAGAAGAAGAAGTCGAAGAAGGATAAGCGTTCTTTGACTTCACCCCGTCGCTCGGACAACGCAATGCGGTAAGAGCGTTGATGCTCTAGGCCTCCATCATCGGAGCCTTCATCTGGGTCAGCTACGCGCTTCCCTGACTTCCTGGGAGCCGGAGCCCCCCCTGCCCAGCTTAAAGAATTTTATGAGGCAATGCGCCTCATTTTTGGGCAGTCTGACCCACCTTTGGCACCCTCGGGCACAGGTGAGTCAGTGAGGGCCCCCTCGGGCTCAAAGTTATCGGCTTTGACCACGGCTCCCGAGGGTCGCTCCAGATCCAATCGCTGATCCGTCCCGACACCGGTCGTGCCACGGCGACCTTGGCGTCGGGTCAGATGTCGACGCTCCCATCCTCAGTTGGGCCCACTATCAACGTCGATCCCATCCTCATACCAGACGACCCGGAGCCGGAACAATGTCGATCGACGCCGATTCCATTCTCTATGGGCTCTCCTGGGCCCAGGGTTGATCCAGGCCATTATTCTTGTCGGTATGGATACAGGCAAAGTATGGAGGGGACGCTGGATCCTTTAGAATACCAGCTTGACCCCCATATGGGCTGGGTGCAGGATTTGGGTGATGCCAGTGGGCTAGACACCTCCCCTGACACTGGCATGCTCTCTCCTCCTACCGTTGCTACGGAGGAGGGTGCTTCTTATTCTATGGTGGTGAGAAGGGCAGCTGAGGACCTAGACCTCAAGCTACCTTCTGTGGTGGTTAGGCCTAATATCCTAACCGATGTGCTTCAGCCGGGGTCTTCCTCTTCCGAGCCCTTTCTTCCCTTTAATGAAACACTGACCGATGTCCTTTTGGGTACTTGGTCCAGACCCAGCACAGGGGCTCCTGTGAATAGGACGATAGCCCTCCGCCATCGGCCTGCGCCGTCAAACCCGAAATTCCTCACCTAACACCCCACGTCTGAGAGCCTTGTCATCCAGGCTTCTTCTTCATCTGGCGCATTCCCTGCCACACCCCCAGATTGGGAATCAAAAAGTCTGGACAACTTGGGGAAGAAGTTGTTTTCTTCCAGCAGTCTAGCGCTGCAGTCTGTGAACACCGCATGCCTTTTGGGCCGCTATTCCCATACTCTCTGGGATTCGGTCACCCAAGTGCTGCCTACAGTTCTGTAGGAGGCCCGGACTATCCTTTTCCTAGCCGTACAGATGGGAGGGATGCAGTGAAGTTCATGAATTGTTGTGAACTGGATACGACCGACTTTCTGGGCAGATCGGTTGCATCGACGGTGGCATTGAGATGCCATGCCTGGCTGAGAACATCTGGTTTTTCAGGGGATGTCCAGCAATCCTTGATGGACATGCCCTTTGAAGGCACACATCTCTTCGGACTCGGCGCTCAAGCGCTTTAAGGATTTCTGAGCCACGGCCCGGTCCCTTGGCCTCGCGCCCATTTCTAGACCCCAGCAGTCTGCCTTTTGCCCCTTTTGTGGCATGCTGTACAGCCCCTGCGTGGCCGCGGACGTGGGATCCCATGGCCCTGGGGATCAGGGAGCCAGCGAGTCGCCCAGTCCCCCCCACCCCCTCCTCAGCCTCCAAACCTTCCACCAGTTGGCGGCAGGATTCGCCATCACCTGCTCCAATGGCAATCCATCCCCAGAGCAGACGAACTCAGCCGACGATGCATGGTCGATCACGAATGGCGTCTCCATCCGGAGATGGCGCAAGGTCTCTTCCTTCAGTGGGGAGAACCTTAGTTAGACTTGAACGCCTCCGTAGAGAATGTGCAGTGTCAGCTGTTTTGCGCGTTGGAGTTTCCAAGGTGGCACTCTCTCGAAAATGCTTTTCGTCGCGAGTGGAATTCAGGCCTCCTGCTCGCCTTTCTGCCCATACCACTTCTGCCCAGAGTTCTGAAGAAGATCAGGAAAGACCGGGCCCAAGTAATACTGGTGGCTCTGGACTGGGCTCAAAGAGTCTGGTATCCCGAGCTGTTGACTATGGCCATAGCTCCTCCGATCAGCCTGCCTCTTCGGGAGGATCTTCTGTCACAGAAGTGGGGGAGGGTCCTCCACCGGAACCTGTCAACTCTGCAGCTTCATGCGTGGAGATTGAGCGGCAACAGTTGACGTCTTTTGACTTGCCGCCCGAAGACTGTGACGTTATCTTGGCAGCCAGGCTTCCCTCAACCAAAACTGTGTACGCCTGTCTGAAGAAATTTATGCCATGGTGTATCAACAAATCTGTCGATCCTCTATCTCCTCCTCCTTCTCAAGTCCTTCTCTTTATTGTTTCCCTTGCCCAGCAGGGTTCCACTTTGGGCATTCTTAAGAGATATCTTTCGGCTATCTCTGCTTTCTTGAGGTTACCAGATCAGCCTTCCTTATTTAAATCTTCTATAGTTGTGAGGTTTCTTAAAGGCCTCACACATCTCTTGCCTCCTATCCCTTTCATCATGCTCCAATGGGATCTCAGTCTCGTATTGACATACCTTATGTGTACCCCGTTTGAACCACTTCACAACTGCCCTTTACGGCTCTTATCTATCAAGACTGTCTTTTTAGTTGCCATTACTTCTGCCCGCAGAGTTAGTGAGCTCCAGGATCTGTCATACAAGCCACCTTTTCTGGCTGTCCATCCTGACAGTGGTACTTCGCACAAGGGCTTTTTGTTCTACCTAAAGTGGTGACACCCTTCCATGTCGGACAGTCCATCACCTTGCCTACCTTTTATGCACCCCCACATCCCTCTCATAAAGAGTAGAGACTCCACCGTCTGGACCCAAAAAGAGCGTTGGCATTCTTTCTTGATAGTACCAAAGACTTCCGGGTGGACGATCAACTCTTTGTGGGATATGTGGGTGCAAAGAAAGGGAAGGCGGTGCAGAAGAGGACCATTTCACGATGGGTACGCTTATGCGTCAAAATATGCTATGCTCTGGCTAAAAAGCAACCTCCCAAAGGTTTGCGAGCTCACTCCACCAGAGCTACTGCTTTTACCACAGCGCTAGCACGGGGCGTTCCAGTCCTGGACATCTGTCTGGCAGTGACGTGGGCATCTCTGCACACTTTTACCAAACACTACTGCCTCAATAATCAGATCCGAAGGGATGGCTACTTTGGCCGTTTGGTCCTACAGGACTTCTTGGTGTGATCTTGGTTCGCAGCCCACCACCGGGGATGGTATTGTTCGGATATCTATTCATAGGTAAGTAATCTGCAACTAGAAGTCTCCATCTGATGTACAAGTTACATACCTTTGGTAACAATATATCTGGTATAGACATTTTCTAATTGCAGATTCCTTACCGACCTGCCCCTCTTCCCCGCACTGCAAACTGATTTCTAGGGACCGGAATTTCCTTTTTAAGGACCCTAGTTCTGGTGCACCACGCTGTGTTCTTCATGGCTCTGCGCTACTGGTGTGGGAAGTCATGAAAAGAAACTGACGTCAGCGCGCCCTGGAGGCGCCTATATACGTCAGCGAACACAACGCCAGCGATGCTCGCGTAGTCGACCGACGCCACCTGACAGCATGCAGAGGTACTGCTCGAAGAAAAATCTCCTGATTCAGTCTGACGCCTGGGGAAATTCAAAGGTAAGGAATCTGCAACCAGAAAATGTCTCTACCAGATATATCATTAGCAAATGTAAGTAACTTGTACTTTTATCCTTTAACATAGGCTGTATAGGTATATAAATACCTTTGTGTATGTCTATTAAATACTTCGTACATTTCTTCTACTACACATATATATAGTATATGTAAGAAGCTGGCTCTATATACAATCTCAAAATGAGAGATACTGTGCACAGAGTCCAGGGGTTCCCCAAGAGGCTTGACAGAGGCAATAATAGATAATACTTATGCTCTATTTGTGGTAGTGTGGTCGAGCAGTTAGGCTTATCAAAGGGTAGTGTTAAGCATTTGTTGTATACAGACAGGCTATAAATGAGAACACACACTCAATGACACAACTCCAGGCCAATAAGTTCTTATGTAGAAAAAGTATTCATTTCTTAATTTATTTTAGAACCACCAGAGTCAAATTGCAGGTAAGTACATTAAATGTAAGGTACTTTGCATAGGTATCGATAGAACTTTGAATCAAACAGTAATGTACACAGTTTGGCATAAAATGGCAATAAGCTGTTTTAAAAGTGGACACTGCAAAATGTAACAGTTCCTGGGGGAGGTAAGTACAGGTTAGTTTTTGAGGTAAGTAAAGCACTTATAAGTTCAGGCTCCTGGGCATAGGCAGCCCACTGTTGGGGGTTTTCAGCCCGAACACCCAGCACCAGCAATACAGGGCCGGTCAAGTGCAGAGGTCAAAGAGGGGCCCAAATAACATATGCGCCTAAGGAGACTAGGGGTGCTCCGGTTCCAGCCTGCTAGCAGGTATGTACCTGTGTCCTCTGGGAGCAGACCAGGGGGGGTTTGTAGAGCAATGGGGGGTCCCAAGTAGGCACACAAAGTACACTCTCAGTGGCACAGGGGCAGCCGGGTGCAGGGAGCAAACAAGGCATCGGGTTTGTGATAGAAATCAATGGAGGGACCCGGGGGTTACTCAGACGATGCAGGCAGGGCACGGTGGGGGGGGAGCTTCTCGTGCTAGCCACCGACTGGCCAAGGGAAAGGGCCGCCTTCTGGTCACCGCTGCACCAGTGGTTGGTTCTTCACGGACCTGGCGGCTGCAGGTGCAGTTCTTCTTCCAGGTGTCGGGTGTCTTTTCACTGGGCAGTCGCGGTCAGGGGGGTCCTCAGGATTCCCTCTGCAGGTGTCGTTGTGGGGGTGCAGAGAGGTTGGCTCAGGGTGGACACGTCGTCGAAGTCTCCTGGGGGTCCTCTGCAGCATTGGCTTCTCTGGAAACGGCCAGGGGCGTCGGGTGTAGAGTGGTGGGGACTCAAGCTTCTGGAGTGAGGTGAGAGTCCCTTTAAAGATGGTTTCTTCTTATTGCTTTTGACAGGGCCGCTGTCCACAGGAGTTTCTTGGTCCTTTGGAGTTGCAGGGTAGTCCTCGGAGTCAACAGAAGTCGCCGGGCCCGCAGGATGCATCTCTGTTGCAGGTTCTTTGAATCAGGAGACAGGTCGGTAGGGCTGGACCCAAAGCAGTTGTCATCTTCCTTCTCTGCTGGGTTTTCAGGTCAGCAGTCCTTCTTTTTAGGTTGCCAGGAATCTGAAATCCTGGGATCAAGGTCACCCCTAAATAGTGAATTAGGGTTACCGGGCAGTAGCCAATGGCTACTGTCCTTGAGGGTGGCTACACCCTCTTTGTGCTCCCCTCCCTTTGGGGAGGGGAGCAGATCCCTATCCCTATTGGGCTAAATCCTCCAAAACAAGATGGAAGATTTTCGAAGGAGGGGGTCACTTCAGCTCTGGTCACCTTAGGGGTGGACCTGGCTGACGGGGTGGTGACTCCTTGTTTTTCTCATTATCTCCCCGGACTTGCTGCCAAAAGTGGGGGCTGTGTCCGGTAGGCGGGCATCTCCACTAGCTGGAGTGCCCTGGGGCATTGTAACACGAAGCCTCAGCCTTTGAGGCTCACTGCTAGGTGTTGCAGTTCCTGCAGAGGGAAGGTGTGAAGCACCTCCACCCAGTGCAGGCTTTGTTTCTGGCCCCAGAGAGCACAAAGGCTCTCAGGCCAAGGGGTCAGAAACTCGTATCTCAGTGGCAGGCTGGCACAGACCAGTCAGGGGGCATCTCTAAAATGCTGTGAGGAAATGCCTCCTTGGCATGGTTACCCCCTAACGTTTTGCCTTTGCTGCTGCTAAATTATGATTTGAAAGTGTGCTGGGACCCTGCTAACCAGGCCCCAGCACCAGTGTTCTTTCCCTAAAGTGTACCTTTGTGTCCACAATTGGCACAACCCTGGCACTCGGGTAAGTCCCTTGTAACTGGTACCCCTGGTACCAAGGGCCCTGATGCCAGGGAAGGTCTTTAAGGGCTGCAGCATGTCTTATGCCACCCTGGGGACCCCTCACTCAGCACATGCACACTGCCTCACAGCTTGTGTGTACTAGTGGGGAGAAAATGACTAAGTCGACATGGCACTCCCCTCAGAGTGCCATGCCAACATCACACTGCCTGTGGCATAGTAGCCCTAAGGCAGGGTTACTATACCACATGTGAGGGCATAAGTGCATGAGCACTATGCCCCTACAGTGCCTAAGCAAAACCTTAGACATTGTAAGTGCAGGGTAGCCATAAGAGTATATGGTCTGGGAGTTTGTCAAACCCGAACTCCACAGTTCCATAATGGCTACACTGGTAAGTTTGGTATCAAACTTCTCAGCACAATAAATGCACACTGATGCCAGTGTGCGATTTATTCTAACATACACCCAGGAGGCATCTTAGAGATGCCCCCTGAATACCTTCCCGACTTCTAGTGTAGGCTGACCAGTTCCTGCCAGCCTGCCACACACCAGACATGTTGCTGGCCACATGGGGAGAGTGCCTTTGTCACTGTGTGGCCAGGAACAAAGCCTGTACTGGGTGGAGGTGCTTCTAAAATCCCCCTGCAGGAACTGTAACACCTGGCGGTGAGCCTCAAAGACTCACCCCTTTTGTTACAGCGCCCCAGGGCATCCCAGCTAGTGGAAAAAGGTCCAATAGTTATCGTCAGGGGATACCCCTCCCCTGACAAAGAAAGTAGGAAGTTTGATGCTGCTGGCAAGAGGGTAGCTACACAGGCAGCTAGCCAATGGCGCATTGCCAATCCACAAGCCTTGCTAGCAAGATA
This sequence comes from Pleurodeles waltl, assembly GCF_031143425.1. Classification (NCBI taxonomy): domain Eukaryota; kingdom Metazoa; phylum Chordata; class Amphibia; order Caudata; family Salamandridae; genus Pleurodeles; species Pleurodeles waltl. Next base: position 347,459,237 of record NC_090447.1, on the reverse strand, counting down.
CGATAGGGCACACTGGGATGAGATGCAGGAATTATTACAACACCTGCCAAAGGAATATGTGAAGAGGGCTCAACAAATTGTTGAAAAAGGTCAAGCAATAAGTAACAACCAGATAAGGTCGGCTCTTGATGCTACAAAAACAGCAGCTAGGAGCATAAACACTGCTATAACCATACTCCTTTCGTAAGCAACAATTTAGAGGAGGATTCAAGCCCCAATCTACAGCTGCTTCTACCTCCCGTCCTAAACAAGGCCAACAACAATACCAGAGAGGGGGATTTAGAGGCTCTTATAGAGGTCAACATTTCAGAGCCAAATTTTAGGCCACAAAAAGCATCACTTCTATGTCAAAACAGTGACTTCATAAGCATACCACAACTCCTGTTGGGGGCAAAGTGCAGCAATTCCACTCCCTATGGAAAAATATCACCACAGACCAATGGGTACTTTAATCATCCGCAATGGTTATTGCCTAGAATTGATTTCTACCCTCCAAACATTCCTCCCCGTTATCACAGGCTGTCCCCAGAACACAACGTTCTGTTACAAAAAGTACAATCGCTACTACTAAAAAAGACAATAGAATTAGTTCCAAAATCTCAACACGGAACATGGGTATACTCACTATGCTCAGACCACTAAATCTATATATCCTGTCAGAACACTTTCACATGGTAACTCTGCAGGACGTCATTCCATTACTACAAAAACAAGATTACATGACTGCATTAGATCTCAAAGATGCGTATTTTCATATTGCCATACATCCAGCTCACAGAAAATACCTAAGGTTTGTGATAGCGGGCAAACACTACCAATTCAAAGTGCTGCCATTCGGCATAACAACAGCTCCAAGAGTATTCACAAAGTGTCTAGCGGTAGTAGTATCTTACCTAAGAAGGCAACACATACATGTCTTTTCTTATCTAGATGATTGGCTAATAAAATCAAGCAATATTATACAATGTCAACAATACACTCAATACACAAATAGAAACCTTGCATACATTAGGGTTCACTATCAGTTACCAAAAATCTCATCTTCAGCCGGCACAAGTTCAACCTTACTTAGGTGCTATTCTCAATACACAGAAAGCCTTAGCCTATCCAAATACACAAAGGATACAAGCTTTCCAAAGCCTCATACCACAAATGCAGCCAAATCAACAGTACACAGTAAGATGTATCACGAAACTATTGGGAATGATGGCATCCTGCATAGCAGTAGTACCGCATGCAAGACTATATATGAGAACACTACAACAGTGCCACGCCCCACAGTGGTCTCAAGCACAGGGTCAATTGCAAGATCTAGTGTTGTTAGACCGCCAAATGCACAAGCCCCTTCAATGGTGGAATCACAGAAATGTAATAAAGGGACAGTCATTTCAGGACCCTGTGCCTCAGACCACAATACCAACAGATGCACCAATGATAGGTTGGGGAGCTCATCTCAGCAACCTTACCATACAAGGGGGGAATGGGATTCAAAACAGTTAAGTTGTCACATAAACCATTTAGACTTATTAGCTGTGTTCCTTGCCCTAAAAGCGTTTCAACCCCTTCTCAAACACAAGACTGTCTTGATAAAAACAGACAATATGACAACCATGTATTATCTGAAGAAACAAGGTGGGACACATTCATCTCAACTGCCCCTTCGAACCCAAACAATTTAGAAATTGGAAATTCACAATCACATTCACATACTAGCAGAATACATTCCAGGAACACACAATACTAGCGGATTTGCTAAGCAGAACACACCAACAGATACACAAATGAGAGATTCACTCTCGGGTACTTCAACAGTACTTTCAAAAGTGGGGGAGACCAGATATTGACCTTTTCACAACAAGCGAAAACGCAAAATGCCAAAACTTTGCATCCAGACACCCACACCCGCTGTCTAAGGGCAATGCTCTATGGATCAACTGGTCAGGGATATTTGCTTATGCTTTTCCCCCTCTCCCACTACTTCCATTTCTGGTCAACAAACTGTGACAAACCTCTCTCACCATAATACTCATAGACCCAACGTGGGCACACCAACATTGGTACACAACATTCCTATATCTGTCAGTAGTACCTCACTGCAAACTTCCCAACTGACCGGATTTGTTAACAGAAAACAAAGGGCAAATCAGACATCCCAATCCCAGTGCTCTCAACTTAGCGATTTGGCTCCTGAAGTAATAGAATTTGGATACTTGCAACTTCTGATAGAATGTATGGAAGTTCTCAAACAAGCATGCAAACTTACAGCTAGACAATGCTATGCTAACAAGTAAAAACGTTTTGTTTATTACTGTCAATCTAAAAATATTGTCCCACTTACAGCATCAATACAAGATATTGTATGCTACCTACTTCATTTACAAAAGACAAATTTAGCTTTCTCATCTATTAAAATTCATCTTACTGCCATATCAGCATACTTGCAAACTATACAACATAACTCTCTCTTTAGAGTTCCAGTTATTAAAGCGTTCATGGATGGACTAAAATGAATTATTCCACCAAGAACCCCACCAGTTCCTGCTTGGAATCTAAATACTCTACTCCAAGACTAATGGGCCCACCATTTGAACCCATGCATTTGTGTGAGATTCAATTTCTAACTTGGAAAGTTGCTTTCTTATTAGTAATTACTTCACTAAGAAGGGTTAGTGAAATACAGCCATTCACTTTCAAGGAACCCTTCTTCAAAGTACACAAGCATAAAGTTGTACTTAGAACTAATCCAATTTCTTTTCCAAAGGTTGTATCCACATTTCACATTAACCAAACAGTGAAATTGCCAGACTTCTTCCCACAGCCTTATTCAACTGCTGAAAGGGCCCTTCACACTCTTGACCTTAAAGGAGCTCGAATGTATTACGTGGATAGAACAAAAGAATTTATAAAAACTAAACAGCTTTTAGTTGCTTTTCAACAACCATATAAAGGTAATCCTATCTCTAAACAAGGATTCGCTAGATGGATTGTTAAATGTATTCAAACGTTACATTAAGGCAAAATGACAACTTTTGATAACACCTAAAGCTCCTTTTACTAGGAAGAAAAGTGCTTCTATGGCATTTTTAGGAAACATACCAATGGCAGACATATGCAAAGCTGCCACATGATCCACTCCACATACGTTTACAAAGCATTACTGTGTGAATGTATTTTCATAGCAACAGGCCAATGTTGGTCAAGCTGTCCTAAAAACATTATTTTGAACAACTCCAACTCCTACAGGCTAGCCACCACATTTTTTGGGGAGAACTGCTTTGTAGTCTATGCATAGCATGTGTATCTGCAGGTAGACATGCCATCTAATGGAAAATGTTACTCACCCAGTGCACATCTGTTCGTGGCATGTAGTGCTGCAGATTCACATGCCCCCTCCCTCCTCCCCGGAAGCCTGTAGTCATTGCAGTTTCTTATTTGTACATATGTATATACATTTATATTTGCATGGACATCTTAGTTACTTACTACATTTTAAAGCACATTTACATTCTTTCACTCTACCACTCCTTCCTACACCCTTTCGCGGGAAAACAGTCTAACAAAGGAGTTGATGCCCATGCGCAGTATGACCGAGAGGAGGAGTCACTCGATCCCATGACTCGAAAAAAGACTTCTTCGAAGAAAAACAACTTGTAACACTCCGAGCCCAACTCTAGATGGCGGAAGCTATGCATAGCATGTGAATCTGCAGCACTACATGCCACGAACAGATGTACACTGGGTAAGTGAAATTTTCCATATGCGTCTATAAAATACTTCGTACATTTTTCTACTATACATATATATAGTATATATATATTTAATATGTGCTCTTGGGTCCCTGCATGTGGACAGGAATACTCAGTGCCTATGACTTTGATGAGGATTCCCCTAGAAGAGAACTAGGATTACTGGTAAATAACTAATCCTTCTTAACTTTACTTATTACGTAACCTCATTTTATGTCATCAAGCCAGCATATAGAGATCCAGCATGACATGGTGGCTTATGTTTCATTTGTTATTTAAGAGGATCCAATGGTACGCTCTTCAATAATTCACCTTATTTAGTTTGTACTTCAAGTTTGTGTTGTTCTGGTGGAATGGCATCACTTCATTTTTCGACATTGAACTTCATGTATCTGTGTAGGAGCTGGGGGCATGGTTTGCCGAGCTATGGTACAAGGCGTGCCAGAGAATCACTCCAGTCCAACTCAGTGAAAAGCTAATATAGTGGCTCAATCGGTCTGAACAACGATCAAGGAGGGCAGCAGCCCCAAAGATCTCAGGCGCTGCGGTGCACTTGATGCCTGTGCCAGAGCAATATTGCAGGACTACAATCAGTACCGTATACAGAGGCCCATCGAGGACACAGACTTGAGTCTCCCCTAGCCTGTAGAGAGCCTAATTATTAAAGGGTGGCAACGTTCCAGAGCAGAGTGCCCCAGGTGCGGAGGTGGGAGTTCCCAGATGTAAGCCTGCAGCTTTGATGGTGGGGAGCCCGGAGCAAAGTAAGACAGATGTTGGCCCACGACTCCCCCTGCCTCAAGGAGCACTCACCACATTGGGGAGTGGCTGGCGCTGGGGAGCAGTGATGCCGTGATCTGTGATGAGCACCCTATAATAGAAGAGAGGGGCTTTCAAGGTAGGCCTACAACGATTGGTGGCGATTGGAGACTGCCACAGCACTGATGACAGAAAAGGAGCAGCGAGAGACGGGCCCACATAGGTTTTGGGATGGGGGCGTTGGGGCCATGGGAATGAGACTGTTAGGCCTTACCACATTTCGAATGGTATTCCACAGACTTTTTGTCTTCATTACCCTGTTTTAACTGAACCTGTTTTTGTTGACATTAATATTGTTCTTAGGACCTATGATAAAGGACCAGTTATGACAAAGTAATTAAGATTAGGAGCAGTGGCAAAGTGCCTGTGTGTGACCTACCCATGATTGGCACATCTCAGTCCCTAGTATATGGTGCTACCTGTACCCACTGCCTGTAAATTAAATCCCACAAGTGGGCTGCAGCACTCATAGTGAGACCCACTAAAATAGCAATATAAAGCATGTCTCAGGTCGCCCACTGCAGCGGGTAGTGCAGTTTTAAACTGCCATTTCGAAAGGCAAAATAAACCTTTTCCAAGGCCTGAGCCTTCCTTTGTAATACTTATAAGTCACCCTTAAAGTAGGCTCTAAAAGCTAATAGGGCAGAGTGCCTGTTACGTAAAACATAGGACATTTGTGCTCAAGTTGTACATGTCCTGGCAGTGAAAAACACCCAAAGTAGTTTTTCACTGTAAGAAGGCCAACTTTTCCATGGACTAACACTGAATTACCGTATTATGCTTAACATAAGTGATTACTTCAGTTTGGTAGCAGATAGAGAAATGTTTCTTTCACTCACTTGCATTGTAATTTAAAATCCTTCTTAATGGTAGTAAGATTTTAAATAACTATTCTGAAAATGTCACCTTTAGAATGTTGGCATTTTTCTGCTTAAACCAGATGTATCCTTCTGCCGGTGTCCAGGGTCACATGGCTGTTCATGGCTCTCCTGTAGTCTGATATGTGTCCCTTCCATGCAGGGGCAAACATGCCTTGGGTGTAGGAAAAGGGTGTTACTCTCCTCAGTACAATGGCCTGGGGCTTACTCTGCCCTTTCTGAGCTTCAAAGGGTAGCTAGAAGGCTGTGCCCACCCTCTTCCTGATTTCAGAAGCTGCAGGCTCAGTCACTGCCAAATGCACACCACACCTGGGCCTACCTGCCCCTTGTTTCTTCAGGTTGGTGCCAGTCCTAGGAGAAGAACTTACCAGAACCAGTTATGGTTAGACAAAGGAGGTGACCCGCACTCCCCAAAATACCCAGTCTGGTACTGGGTATAAAACTGGCACCCTCAGAACTTCTCATCAGAGTACTCTCAGGACTAAGGATGACTTCCTTGCTGTTTGAAGAAAGAAGACAGGACCTGCTTGCCTTGATCCCAGAAGTGCCTCCAATGGTCAGTTGGCTGACCTGCCGTTTGAGCCACAGGAACACAGCAAACTTTCAGAGGCCTTCATTGGAACTGCTCAGTCGTCCAGCACCACCTGGACCCCGCTGCTGGCCTCTTCTGGAATGGGTTATGACTCCTAAGTGGTGCCTCTCCTGGTCCTGAACCATAGGCTGGTGTCAAACTGCACTCCAAGAACTGGACTCTGGTGAAAATCCAGAGGTTCGGATTTCTGCATCAGCAATGACCGCCTGCTTCTTCCACCATCGCCAAGCTGAGGCCCTTCACGTCAGACACGATCACCAGCATCCCCCGCCAATTCAAAGCTTTGACCTGTGACCTGCTCTTTGCACCAACAACAATCTTCTTGCAGTTAAACTGCGACCAGCATCCAGCTCTTTATGCTGAGAACAATCTCCTTGCAGCCAATTCGAAGCTCCAACTGAGGCTTCACACGGGGAACTAAACTGAGTTAGAAGTTAAACTCTTCACTGGGACGAACCTAATCCTTGTATCTGAGCTGCGCTCGGTCACGGTCGGCATGAAATTTTGACTACGATCTAGTCCAGCTTGACTAAACAACCACAAGTGATGCTATTTTTTTTAATCAAGACTTTTTATTAGGTTTTTGTAACAAAAGGTGCTACAGGCAGAAGAAACGCACATCAGCCATATGCATAACAGGAACATGACCAACATAATAAGACCCACTTGTCTAGCAGTGTGGTCAGTATTGTCTGCCTTCATCAAAACAAGGCATCCACAGTTAGTGCCATTTCCAGTAAGAAATCACAGACCGAGAACAAAGAGAGAGAATTTGCACCCCTCATCCTTATCTTTCCCTCCCCTCCCCTGTCCCCACCCCCTCATCTGCCACCCCTCCAACACACTTTGCACCCCAATAGCAACTAGGAGATATATGCTTTGACTTAGGCCTCTAGTGACCCCCCCCCCAGGTGAGGGCATGGTTCCAGTCATATCTCACGTAAGTCGCCAGCACTCCCAAATGTTGTAATATTTCTAAGGGCATTGAAAATAGGCTGTTCTAGGCCTAGGCTGCAGTCCAAACCACAAGTGGCGCAATTTTTTATAAAAATTTTAAAATATGTAACTTTGGTTAATTTTTGTCATTCTGGTCTCATTCACTAAAATCTACTCTATTTTTCTCAATTGTTTTTCTTGAGTTGTGCTTTCACTTTATTACTGTTCGAGTGCTGCATAAATAGTTACATATTTCCTCCAAGTTAAACCTGGCTGCTTTTGTTCCGAGCTACCAGAGGATTAAGCACAGGTTTATTTTATGATTTCTGTGGTTCGCCCCTACAAGGATTGTGTTTGTTTGAGTGGGGCTGTCACCCCTCTCAACTAATAATCCTATTTCTTACAGAGACGTATAGCGAAAGCACAGTATAGCAACTCCTGTTTCAAGGTGATGCCAGGACAAGGGGACTAAAAGCTTGGAAATGTAGTATTTGTCTGGACAGAGAGTCCCCCTTTAGCCCTGTGTACAATGTTGGAGGCAACAACAAAGAGGAGTTAGGACCCCGTAAGCATTAATGGGCTACACTGGAATGACAGCTGGGGCTGTTGACAGCCATTCAAAACCCCAGGTGGAGAGAGACAGAAGGGTTAGCAAGTTACAGGGGCAATTGGCACACCCTCCTTATGTTAAATCCTACCCGGACAAGCTGGCCCTCCATACCCAAGCATCCTTCTTACCGCAGGTGGTGACCCTGTTCCATGCAGGCCAGTTTATCATCCTGCCTACCTTTTATGCTCTGCTTATGCTCTCACGATGGATCGTGCTCAGGATCAAAATCTGGTACGCATTGGCCAAGAAGCAACCCCAAGGGCTTGTGTGTTCATTCTGCCAGAGCCAAGGCTGCGACCACTGTGATAGCTCAAGGAGTTCCGGTCCTGAACATCTGCCAGGCCGCAACATGGGCATCTATGCACACATTTACCAAGCACTAATGCCTGAACAGTCAGGTCCGTAGGAATGGCCACTTTGCCCATTCAGTCCTGTGGGACTTCTTTTTGTGAATTTGTTTTGCATATCCACCTCCAGGGAGGTATTGCTTAGATACCTATTTTAAGATAAGGAATCTGCGGCTAGAAGTCCGAGGAACAAGTTGGTTATGTTCGGTAAAGCCTTAACAGGAAGAGCCAATATTTAGTTACAGATTACTTAACAACCCATCTATCCTCTGTGCTCTGCGAACACATTTTTAGATTTAGGGCTCTTCTCCTTTCAGGGTCCTAGTTTCACACACCAGTGGTCTGTACTCTGTGGCTCCACGCCTTTACCGTGGAAAGTCCCAAAAAGAAATTGGTGTTGGCGCGCTGGGGTGGAACCTATATAGGCACTTTGCACCTCACTTTGCGCGGACGACACCGACAACACCACGTGGAGCTGAATGATGCCACCTACCAGCACACAAGGGACTGCTCAGTAAACATTTTCGGTTCCAGTCTGATGCCTAGGGTTATTTATTTATTTTTTTAATCTTTTTATTAAAGCGATGCTCAGCTTCCAATGTATGATTCCGATAATACCAGCTATATTATTTACAGCCAAGTAACCTGGTATTCATAGGTTATAACAGTGTGAGTTTTCAGAGGCACGTCGAATTCTCCAAAATGCAGCCCAATCACTGTGGCAACCCACCCACCCTCTTGTTTCCCCACCGAAGAGCCCCCCACCTCCCTCCCTCAGTTAGCTGAGTCTCTGTATGTCGACCACTGTGATCATATTTTCTCGTATGTCTTCAGGCAGCCACGATTCTGGTAGACCACCTGCTCCGCCTTCTGGCATTAGTCCAGATCTCTCTCCCAGTCAGGGATCCTTGGTAAACCATTCACCCCCCCACAGTCTTGCAGTATTCCGCTTGGCCACACTCAGCCGATTCTCAGATGTCTAGACCATGTTTCCTCCCCAGTAATGTGTATTAGGAGCTATCTGAAAACCCATAACCCTGGACATAATTTGTGTTATCTCCCTCCAGTAGTTCTGCACCATCAGACATTGCCATAGGATGTGAAAAAAGGATCCCACCATGTCACAACCCCTGGCGCAACGGTCAGATGTACATCTCCCCAGTCAGTGCAGCAGTGGCCTGGAGTAATATGCCCTGTGTAGGATTCTATGTTGTATTAACCTAAACCCGGCCCTTGCGATCTCCCTGGGGCTTTGAATCTCCTCCATCCAGTAATCATCCTCAATCAACCCAATGTCACCTTTCCATGCTAACAGGAGGTTCTGCAGGTCAGAAGAATTGAGTAACTTCCTATATATCGGGGAGATGGCCTTGGTAGTCATGGGTTTAGACAGGAGCCATATCCTCTAGCGGCACCGACTCCGGGGGTTGCTCCCCCATCAGGGATATGGCATCTTAGTGCATGTCTAAGTTGCAAGTATCAAACTTTCTAAGTTGCCTATGCTGTACTTTTTTGCCACGATCAAAAGCTAGGAGCGACCCCCCTCTCTAGATGTCTCCCAAATATTCTATACCAATCAATCCCCATTGCTTAAATCCTCATAGTTTCCCAACCTCACGCAGCAGTGTACTTCTCCAGATAGGTGTCGGGAATGTCAGTCTATCCGCCCAACCAAGAAATTTACTAGCCTCCTTCCACGCTTGTACAACTGATTGGATGTGCAGCGGTATTCGGCCCTCATGCCTAGCACTGTAAAAATGTGACAGATATCCCTGGTCTCCCATTGCTTCCCTGTCTACCCGAAATGCTGGTTCATCCCAAGCCGCAAAAACTCAGTCATTTATTGTGCATAGTTGTGCTGCCCAGGAGTATAGGCGCATTTCAGGTACCACCAGCCCCCCTTCGAATACTCCACGTTGGAGCTTGGACAGAGAGTTACGGGAGCTACCCCCATCCCACAGAAGGCGGCGCACTTAGTCTTTGATTTCCCTGAACAGTTCTTGTGGCACCCGATAAGGATTATTCTGTAAGACATACAGTAGACATGAGAGGTCATACTGAATAAGGCTGCCCTCCAACATAAAATATGTTGCAAGTCCCCACCAGTGTGCCACATTCCTCCGGAGGTGCTCAACTGACGATGCAGATTCTGTCCTAGGAAAGCATCAACAGATTTTTTGATGTATACACCCAAATATTTGAATCTTCGCGCACCATCAGTGCCCTGCAACGCGCAGGGAGCTTGGGAGATTTCCCTGCAAGGTGGAAGACGAGGGAGTTAGCCCAGTTGATTTAATACTCTGAGTAAGGACCAAAAATCTGGAAAATGTGAAGCAACCTATCCAGCATGGTATGGTGACATACAGTAAGATGTTGTCTATGTAGAGAAAAATACGCTCCATCCAACCCCCTGTGTACCATATACTAGGGAGTTACATGGGGGCACCAATATGCCAAATGTCGGGTGAAAATGGTCCATGTTACCAAGTTAGAAGGAAGAGAGCATAATCATTGAGGTCCTGGTTAGCAGGATTCCAGTGAACACAATCAAACACACTGACAGCAGGCAGAAAATGTGGGTAATCATGCCAAGAAAGAGGGTACTTTCCTACAGATTCTATTGGAACTAACTTTGAAGCTGGTAGAAGGAGGCATCTGTCTTGCAGGTACCTGTGTATGTGAACCAAACGTACAGCTCAATGAGCCATTCTGTTGGCCTTCAGTAAGCCACCCTTTATTTATGCATTCACAAGTTAGTGAATACGGTTTGTTTTCTTCTGCCTTAACAATTAACTATGTAGTCTTTACCAAAATAAATGTTCGACTTTCTGACGTTTTTCTAGATTCAATCTTCTCTCTTAAATATTATCCCCACATCTACCTTCTATCAGTTTAATAGTGTACCAGAGTGTATGGAGTCCTCAGTTGGATAATGTGGTGTTAGTTTTTGTGTCGATAGGGAATGGCAGTGTTAGCAGGTATTTTTATATTGGTTGGAATGATTGTCTTCAGGAAAATTAAGACTAATGCAAAAGGTAACTTGAGACTGCTTTGTATTTCCTAATTCTTGAATTAATCAATCTTAATTTTCTGACCTCATTATGTCATTTCATGTCCATTTACACTTTTTATAAAAACAATATATTGTTAAACACCACTTTTGTCCCAAAAAAATAACCTTTACAGAGGACACAGCAAATTAGAGCATTTGCCCTTCTAAAGGGTCTTGTGACATCAAAGCTTTTGTATTTTCACAAGTATGTGCACAAAATTTAATTTGCAGGAACCAGATGACCAGGATGCTCCGGACGAGCATGAGTCCTCTCCACCAGAAGATGCTCCATTATATCCCCATTCACCTGGTACCCAGTATCAGCAGGTAAATGTTGCACATTTTCCTATTTACTTTTTAAATGTTTTAGTTTTTTTTTAAATGCATACCTTAAACATCACAATAAATCTGAAATATTTTTGGTTTTCAGTAAGACCATAATTATTTGCATACATTGACAAATAGTGTTTTATGTGTTAATTGCAGGTATCAGTGTATATTTAGAAGTAATGATCTTGGAGAACTATTGATTGCTAATTTTGGATTCAGCATTCCCTGTTAGACACAAACGTAATGAAACCTATCTTAAGAGAGACAGTTGTATTTGCAAAATTAAGGTCCTCTGTAGCAGAAAGGCATCAAAGTTAGGTGGACATTAGTACTTGAGATACATGGTAATTATGAGAGAATTGAATAGAACGAGAACTCCATAAAAGGTTTTGTCTTATGAAAGCGGTTACCCCATTAGGCTTGGATATGTAATATTGTTCCAGAGTCATAGACACAGGGGAGCTGTTTCTGGGCATACCTAATCATGTACTTAAAATCGGAATATTGTCAACTTTGGCCCTAACTTCTTAGCTCATGTGAGACTAGTCTATACTGTTCTAATGGCCTCCGATAGTATAGCAGTCCACTTGTTGCAGACCTTTACCATCTGGGGAGGGACGCGCCGGGGTGCCCCTTCGTCCCCAGTCTATTCGCCTTGACGATTGAGCCCGTGGCAGAGTGGGTGAGGATAGAGGCCCAGCTGTTGGGCTTTGAGTGGAGCCCAACATGCTCTGATAGAATAGTGTTTTACGCTGATGATATTCTGTCTTTTATGACACAACTGGACACCACCGGATCCCGCCTGCTTCAAATTTTGGAAATATATGGAGAGACCTCAGATCTCCTTCTGAACAGGTCTAACTCTGTTTTGTTAACCCTTAACGGGTATGATGGGCTACTTGCATGGGCCTCGGGCCTCCAGGTGACAAGACTGGGCTTTAAATATCTGGGCATTTTCTTGACCCTAGGCTGACATCTATCCTGGGCAGGAACATTGATTTGGTCACCAGCAAGACCCAAAAAGAAATTAAAACATGGTAGCTTCTTCTCATATCGCTATTGGGTCGCTCATCAATATTCAAAATGGTCTCCCTTCCTCGACTATTATATAGAATGCAAAACCACCCATACCCTGTACCACGCAGCTGGTTCCACCATATTAACACTACTGCTCCAGTCTCCTTTGGAATTGGGCGACCCCTCGCATAGCTCTAACCACATGTTTCCAATCCACTAATTCGTGGGGTATAGCCTCAGCTGACATATACTCCTATTACATTGTAGCATATCTAATGATTATAAATGATTGCTGGTGCGGCCAACATGATGAGTCTGCATACATGATAAAAAAATGGGCTATGGGAGACACCCCGCTTCTCGCTTGTTTATACAGCACCAAGAAAATTGACAAACATCCTCCTATGACGCAGGTGGTCATTACCTTCTGGCACAAAACATTGAAATGCATGGGCTGGTGGGGTGGGCTCACAGAGATCACATCCTATATCATGGCTCTGTCCTGCCGCAGGTGGCTCAGTTGGTGGCATTCCAGAAATGGAACCTGGTCAGAATATCACTTCTTGGGAATGTTCTGGATAACACCATGCTAAAAACCTTTCAAGACCTGCAAGCACACTTTCAACAGCATCGCCAATAATGCCATACAACTCCGACATGCCAATGCCCCCTATATTAGGAATTTCGGCATACTATCCGATTTCAACCCCCTTGAAGAGAAGCTCCTCTCCGGGGACTTGGAAGACCACAAAATCACTAAAATGTACCATTCATTAGTAAGTATTAGCCCATCCACTATGCCAACCCTCCAACACACATGGGAAGCTGATCTCAATGAGCTGGCAGATGACTTGGCAGAGCTGTGGGGGCACCCAGGGCAGCTTCTGTATCAGCATGCCTGCACTTGATTTAGTTGAAATATGTTGACAAGACCTATTATACTAGACGTCATCTGTGGCGTATGGAAGTAATTGCGTCCCCTTCATATGTCAGGTGGCAGAGGGTACATTCCTGCATATATTATGGGACTGCCCCAGTTGACCCAATTTTGGCTTGAAGTGACAATGCCTTGGGGAGGTTCTCGCATGGTCCATTCCTTTAGACCCCTTACTGATACTTCTGCAGATCTCCTAGAGCCTGGGGGGTAATAGGTACAAACACACACTCCTCTTTTTGGGACTCATACTTGCTAAGAGATATAGAAAGGGTGAGGAAATCGATCACTGCCTCTGCTTGGAAGCGAGGTAGGGACTATTGCATGGGACTTGAAATTCCGATATACTAGGCCAGAGGTTGCCCTCAGAAACACTGCAAAATCTGGGCAAGATGAACCGAATACAGAGGTATAGTCCTCCCTCCAGTACAGACCCATACACCCCTGCTGGAAGATTAACTCAAACACTTTTTAAGTCTCCTGAGATGGTCAGACACTCCGCAAACATGATGATGGACTATGGATTTTGGGGAGTGGATGGGGGTGTTAATGACGGGAATATGGTTAATAAAGCCTGGTACCAATTACCTATCTTTATCTGCACTGTTTCTGACTTCATGACCTTTCCTGAGAAATGGAAAAACATACTTTTTTGATGTTTTGAAGTTTGACAGTAGCCACGATATTATGCTTCATTGTTAGAATTGTGTCACTTTGTGCATACATAGTATATCATATTCATAATTGTTCTTATACACTTAGCATAATTTGTTATTTCCAAATGGGCCTAGTTTGCCCAAGCTCTGGTCTTTGTGTTCTGCAGCAGTGTATGAAACCTTTACCAAGTTTCTCTATTACTGGATATCATGCCCTCGGGGGAGGCCCTTTTGTTATCCAGAGCAGACCCATGTCACTTCAAACCACACCAATTAAAAATATAGACATTATAATATTAAGGTATAACTCTACCAGCTAATTAACCATGTCCTCGTGCTGTGTAACCTCCAACGATTCTGCAACAATATTTGAGTAGTAGCAGCTCGTCTGTTGCTGCTGGGTTGGTAGCCCCAAGTTTTATCTGGAAGGCCCCGCAACTTCCGATGTACCATTGTGGCGTTAATGATAGGGCCTTATCCTGGGCCCTCCTCAGCGCCGGACTCTGTATGGGCGTCATCAGGGATGTCAGTTGCTTACCACTCTTCCATTATCTCCGCCCAGAGACGTGCTATAGGTTGGCGTCTGAGCCCCTGTGATTCTTCTCTCCTTAAAGTCCTCTCCTCCACCCTGGCCCAGCGTGTGACTTCATGTACCCATGTGGTAAGGCGGGGTCCCTCAGGCGTTTTCCATGTTAGCGCTATCCTACGCCGCGCTAGCCCTAGGGTCAGATCTAGGAACCTGTTCCTCACTTTTTTTGGAGGTTTCCTTACTAGGAGGCCCAATAGGCAGACCTCCAGGGTCACAGGCATGGACCTATCTATGGCGAGATTAAGGCGTGCCACCACCCCAGCCCAGTAGACTCCCAGGGGTAGGGCATCCCCATACCATGTGCCCGAAGTCTGTGTCCCGAGCCAGGCCTCTACGGCAGGCCCGGGGTTCCCCACTGTAGATGGACTGGAGCCTATGCGGGGTAAGATATGTCCTGTGTATGAGATTGAACTGAATTAGCTTAAGGCGAGTGTTCCCTGAGACGCAGATGGAACTACTCGTCCCCACCGAATCTCAGTCAATTCCCTGCTCGCATCTGCCTCCCATCGAGCCTTCAGAGTATGCAGTGGCCTACCCGCCATTCCAGTTAGTGCCCTATACCAGGGGTTCCCAACCTTTTGACTTCTGTGGACCCCCATTTTATCAATACTGGAGCCCGAGGACCCCCACTGGATCATTATTGGAATCAGGGGACCCCCACTGAGTCATTACTGATAGTTGGAACCTAATATTATTACATTTTCTGAGCAGTCACGGACCCCCTGAGGAGTCTTCGCGGACCCCCAGGGGTCCCTGGCCCACAGGTTGGGAACCACTGCCCTATACAGCCAGGTCACCAAGTGGGGTCTTCCACCCATCTGGAATATTGCCTGGAGCACTGCATGTGTAGGCGGTTCCTCTGTACCCTCCCCCCAAGTCTCGGACAGCTCAGGACACTGCCTCATATCTCAAGAACTGACCCCTCGAGAGTTCCGTTTAGTCCAGTAGTTCCGCAAAAGATGGCCACGCACCCACAGTAATCAGACCCGCCTCCGTCCAGGGGGACATCTGTTTCTGTGTAAAGCAACGTGGGGGTTCACCAAGTTGAAGACCCACCAATGGGATCCCAGGCGCGTAGGGCGTCTGGACTCCAGTGCGCTTAAGTGCTCTACCCCAAGCCCTAAAGGCCGCAGTCACGAGAAACCCATCCTGCCGGGACAGGAGTCTCAGCTGAAATAGTCCATTGAAAGCCATAAAGAAGCCGGGGGAGCATAATCATCTTGGACAATGAAATGCACGCCATGAAGGGCAAGTTGAAGGAACACCAAAAACCACCCCCAGATCTAAGGGATCGTATTGCTTTGCCCAGATTGCCCTCCCACAAAATCAACTTTGTTATGGTAGATTTGAATCCCAAGATATTTTAATGTGGTAGGAGCCCACTTAACATCTGTCAGGCAAGTGCTAGGCGGGGCACTGCCAGCAACTATCGGAAACAGTTGTCTTCCCTCTGTTAAGGCGTAACCCTGAGTAGGTCCCAAATCTTTCCAGTGTCTCAAGTGCCCAGGGCAAATTTCTCTTCCCCTTTCTTAGGTAAATCAACAAGTCATCAGCGTACAGAGATGGATATGTTCCGTTCCTCCCCGGCATATCCCTCTACCACGCCCTTCCTGCCTGAACCACTCCGTCAGTGGCTCCATAGCCAATGCGAAGAGCAATGGGGAGAGCGGACACCCCTGCCTAGTACCTCTATAGATTGCATATTCATCCGAAAGCAGCCGCCCGGTTCTGACCTTGCAGTTGGGGAACCATATAACAGCCTAAACCATTTAAGCCATGCTTCTCCCAATCCCAGCCATTGCATCGTAATTTGAAGGTTGTCCCATCTCACCGTGTTGAAAGCTTTTTCCAGGTCTACTGACCCTACCACTGTGCCTGAGTCAGTTGTGTGTGGGGAACTATATAATACTGTCTACAGAGATTTTGTGAAGTGTTTCTGCTAGGTATAAACTTTCATTGGTCATCATGGATCAGGATCTGCATATACGGCAGAAGTCTGGTGGCTAGTACCTTGCTCAGAATTTTAAAATCAGTATTGAGCATGGAGAGGGGCCGGAAGGCTTTTACCCCCGCATGACGATCAGTAGTTTTAGGGAGGGTTACCACCAGCGCCTTCCTCAGCGTGACAGGGAGAAGGCTCCGCCCATAGGTTTCCACATACACTGCTACCAGCCTTGGGTCCAAGATACCTACTGTCAATTTGTAAAATTCTGGGGAAGGCCATCAGTCCCAGGAGTCTTACCAGTTGCCAAGGCCTTAATAGCCAATTTCACTTTATCTTCTGTCACCTCCGCCTCTAGCAGTGCAGCGTTCTCCTCATTGAGGGTCTTCAGTTGCAGTCCGGTCAGTAGGTAATTTAGTGTGTCCGGTAGTGGAGTCTCCAGGTGGGCATACATTGCTAAGTAATAATCACGGAATGCTGCATTTATACTGAGGGGTTCATGTACCAAAGAACCGTCAGACAATGTAACCCAATAATCGGGGTCCCCGTTGTGTGGGGGCAAAGCCGTCCAGCCTTGCCTTCCTCCTCATTTACCTTGCGCATATACCCAACATGGTCATGACACCTAAGCTTCTCAAGGGCAACTGCATATTCCTCCCGGACTTCCAACAACTGGCGGCGAGTCTCAGGGCTGCGGCCTTGTTCATTATCCAAGGCATGTAATCGGTCCTCAAGATGCATGAGTTCTCCCTCCAGTACTCGCCTAATGCCCATCGTCTGGCCTTTACAGTGGCCTCGCACCCCCACTTTGAGGGCCTCCCATTCCATCCCCCTCTGTGTTGCTGAGCCCTCATTACAGGAACAGAACCCCGCCACCGTCGCAGACAATGCTTCTCTAAAACTGGCATCTTCCAGTGCAGGCGGCTGTAGGCACCAAGTCGGGATAGGGGCTCGTGGCTCCGCCACTTGCATATGCAACAGAAGCGGGCTGTGGTCAGATAATGTGCGGCCTTAATACTCTTGAGTGTCTTAGCTGCCCACTAATTGGTCCACTGCACACAAACCTGACAATTCTAGTATGTACCTGGTTAATATGAGAATAATAGGAGTAGTCTTGATGCATTGGGTGGTGTGCTTGCCACATATCCTCCAAGGCCCACCTAGACAGCCAGGCGTTCAGCCCCTCAGCAATCCTAATCAACATAGCTTCCTGCACCGGCGAGGAAGAGCGGTCGAGATCTGTGTCCAGGACCCCATTGAAGTGCCCCCCTCAACGATTTATGCCCCCCTGGGAAATCCGCCATGTGTGCTGACAGGGACTGGAGTTAGACCACCTGGTCGTAATTAGGAGCGTATAGCGACCCCAGCATGAGAGGTTTACCATGCAGGTGTCCTCCCACCAAGACATACCGCTCTTCATCGTCCACTACCACCCTTGTTGCTTCTAAGGGTACCCCTGCCCTGATCCAAATCAATGTACCCCAGGCATAGGCTGAATAAGTGGTCCCAAACAGTTGCCCCCTCCAACACCGGCAGAGACACTTGGCTTCCCTCTGTGTGAGGTGCGTTTCCTGCAGCATAGCGATATGTATCCCGCGGGTTTTAAATATGACAAAATATTATGCCATTTGGCCATTGATCCCAATCCTCCAACATTCCAGGCAATCACATTAAGTGTAATCAACGGTACTGGCATTACGTAATAATATACAGTCATCTTCAGGAGTCATAACCCCCAGCATCCCCACTACCTCTGCAACGTTCTGCATATCAATAAACACAGTCTCACCGGAGATCACTGAGGACATAACCATTAAACAAGACCCCAAATCCCCTCCCAAGTCCAGCAACGCGTGGCCACCCAACAGAACACACTAACCATAATGAGTGTCATACGATACCACCTCTACAAAGACGAAGAGGCAGGAAGAAGGGGACGCAGTAAGGCAACTCTTGGGTCATCATTTCTCAGTCCGGCCCATCCTCCTGTAACCCCAAATAGAATCCGAGATCAGTGACAGCTTCGGGCAGTTCCGTGGAGTCCATTTGAATGATATCGTCAGATGTTTGAGATGTTATGCGGGGGAGATCTTCTGGTGCACTCGTTCATGAATCAGAGTCTGACAGGTGGGGGTCCGAATCATGGTCTTGGTCTGGTCCATCCCCAACCCCATCCAAAAGGTCAGGTTCTGTTAAGGAGCCAGCAGTTGAAGCACCAGTTTCTTCCCCTCTTTGGACTGGGTGGGCAAGTGTTTGGTGAGCTGGGGCCAGCGGGCCCGGCTCTGGGATCTCCTCCGACTCTTTTGGCGCCGGGCAGCCATAGCCATGTTCTTTTCTTTTTCTTTTGGAGACCCAGTCCTGCGTGATCTGTAGCGTTCAAGCCAAGCCCATGCTTCCTCGGGATCCTGACAAAAGTGCGCAGTTCCGTCCACCATGAGTTTCAGCCAGGGTGGAAAGAGTAGTGCATATGTTATCCCTTCTTCTCTGAACGCTCTCTTTACCACCGTATAGGTGGCTCTTCTGGCTTGTACAGCCGCTGTAAAGTCTGGAAACTGACTTGCTTGTACCCTTTCTACGCGGGCCCTTTGCAACAGCAGATCTCAGTCATGATAGTGAAGAAGTTTGGCCCCAACAGGTCGAGGTGGCTTACCGGGCAGTGATCTTTGCACCGGTATGCGGTGTGCTCTCTCTCTAGGGAAAAGAAGGGCTTAAGGTTATGGCCGTCCGTAAGAGCACGCAGCCATGGTTCCAGTAATTCCACCATGTTTCTCCCCTCTATTCCTACCAGCAGTCTGACAATGCAGATATTGTTGCGTCGTCTGCGTCCTTCCGCATCTTCTGCCCATCGTTCCAGTCGATCCACTCTGTCAGCTAAATGTGATACGTGGAACTGCAGTGCTTGGTGGGATGGCTGGAGGTTCGTGACTGTAGATTCTACTTCACCCACTCTGTTGGACAATTTCTGATGGTCCGTATTTAGTAACCCCGATTCGGCCGCCACCTTACCAATGTCGCTTTGCAGGGTGTTTGGATTCTTCAATACCCCCAGTATTTTGCTTAAGGTGTTGCTCATCTCTTTTGGCCCAACGGGGGTAATCACGTCAGGCATCCGATCGGGCAAGGCCAGAGGTATTTGACCCACAAGGCCCTGCGGCTTCTTTTCCCCATGGCAAGCACCTATAGGGCCTGTCTGTGCTGTGCGACGTGCCTCTGCCGCTAGCTCTCTGTAGCAGGGCTACTGGTCACTTCTAGTCAGTTATGTGTCCAGGACGTTTCTATGGTTCTGCTTCCACCCTCTCCTGGGTATCAGAGTAGTCTCTACCTTCTTGTGTATGATTAATCCCACCGTGATTTACCTTGCACAGTGGGCAAGAAAGGAGCTGGGCCACTCCAGCTCAGTGCTCCCCACAACTCCAACAGCCCAGCCGGGCCTGGTGCGGTACCCCCGTGTCCCGGTGGACACAAGCAGTTCCCGCAGCAGTCCTCTGCAGGATGGGGCCTCCCGGGCTCCTCAGAAGTGCTCCCTGCGTCTCTAGTGCCCCATCAGGCCTGCCAGTAACCCCCCCCACCGGGAGGGACCATGTCTCTGTCCTCTGGTCCCCTCCTGTGCCAACATCAGCACGCGGCGCTCTTGGTCCAGGGCCCCTGGCCCCACTGCCAGCACTCTACACCTCCACTGCTTGGGCACCTGCCATTTCGGGGACCCCGACCATCCGCCTCACCTCTTGCAGCGCCCTGCTCCATCTGTCCGCTGGTGACAATGGGATGGGGGTTCCACAACCTCTTCCCGCCGGTGCCATCACACTCCTCCAGGCCTCCGCTGTGCCAGCGCTGAGCACTCTGGTCCCTAGGTCCCCTCTCCTGCGGTGGGAGGACCCACGCCACACGCCGGTTCCAAGACACACCAGGCGGAGAGCTGCCCGCAGGCCCGAACCTCCAGCTGCTCCTCCCGCAGTGCCGCACCCCCGTCTTCACAGGCAATGGCGCTGCCCGGGAGTCCTGGTTGCGCTACAATGGGCACCAGTCTGTTGCGCACCGAACTCCAGTCGCTGCCACCGATTTCAGTACGATTGTGGCAGGCTTGTGCGAAGCTGGAAAATTACGCGTCTGCTATGTTGGATCGTGTGGCCACACCTTCTGAAGATCCCTTCCATTTTGTGATTTGTTTTTCTAGAGTTAATTGACTTTAAACACGTACCTAGTAGAGGGGGAAAGTACAAGTAGGACTGTGCAGTTTCTGTTGATATCCAACAGTTAATTCCAAATTCAAATTCACTTGCCTTTTGACGTAGGCAGCTTCTGTCCTGTCTCACAGTACAGACCTGTAGGAAGTTGGCTCTGTATGTACTATTTCAAAGTAAGAAATAGCATGCACAGAGTCCAAGGGTTCCCCTTAGAGGTAAGATAGTGGCAAAAAGAGATAATTCTAATGATTTTTTGTGGTATTGTGGTCGAGCAGTAGGCTTATCAGAGGGTAGTGTTAAGCATTTGTTGTACACACACAGGCAATAAATGAGGAACACACACTCACACACAATTCCAGGCCAATAGGTTTTTATATAGAAAAATATATTTTCTTAGTTTATTTTAAGAACCACAGGTTCAAGATTTACAAGTAATTCTTCAAATGAAAGGTATTTCACTCCGGTATCTTAGGAACTTTGAGTCAACACAATATCATGTACAGTTTTAACAAAAATGGCAATAAGCTATTTTAAAACTAGACAGTGCAATTTTCAACAGTTCCTGAGGGAGGTAAGTTTTGCAGGTAAGTAAAACACCTACAGGGTTCAAAGTTGGGTCCAAGGTAGCCCACTGTTGGGGGTTCAGGGCAACCCCAAAGTTACCACACCAGCAGCTCAGGGCCGGTCAGGTGCAGAGGTCAAAGTGGTGCCCAAAACGCATAGGCTTCAATGGAGAAGGGGGTGCCCCGGTTCAAGTCTGCCAGCAGGTAAGTACCCGCGACTTCAGAGGGCAGATCAGGTGGGCACCGGGGGGGACACAAGTTAGCACAAAAAGTACACCTTCAGCGGCACAGGGGCGTCCGGGTGCAGAGTGCAAACAGGCGCCGGGTTTGCAATTGGTTTCAATGGGAGACCCAGGCGTCTCTTCAGCGAAGCAGACAGGCAAGTGGGTAGCCACCACCTGGGCAAGGGAGAGGGCCACCTTGGGGTCGCTCCTGCACTGGAGGTCGGATCCGTCAGGTCCTCGGGGCTGCGGGTGCAGTGTCTTTACCACTTTACCGATGTAAAGCACTGTGGTAGTTACCTTTGGGGTTTCCTAGTACCTCCAGGTCCCATCTACACATTCCACTCACCTAGGTGAGGGGGGGGGGGGGTCCTGCATTCACATTCCATATTTAGTATGTCACTTACCTCCTATTTGAGGGTTGCCTCTCTAGTGCTTTTTGGTAATTGTGTCACTGAAATAAAGTACCTTTATTTTTGTAACACTGAGTGTTTTCTTTCATGGGTGTAACTGCTGTGGTACTACAGTGGTACTGCATGAGCTTTGCATGTCTCCTAGATAAGCTTTGGCTGCTCATCAACAGCTACCTCTATGAAGCCTGGCTTCTAGACTCTGCCTACACTAAACTAATAGGGGATACCTGGACCTGGTATGAGGTGTAAGTACCTTACATACCCACTACGCACTATGCCAGCTTCTTACATGTGGTGAAAGGATGCATGCACCATTTCACTCAGGCTGCAATGGCAGGCCTGCAGTTTGCATGGGCTCCCATGGGTGACACAAGACATGCTGCAGCCCATGGGGGACCCCTGGTGTACCAATGCCCTGTATACCCAAGTACCCTATACTAGGACCTTACATGATTGCACCAGTATGCCAGTTGTGGGTGTAAAAATCTACCAAGCAACCAAATTTAGAAGAGAGAGCACAGCTACTGGGGTCTTGGTTAGCAGGATCCTATTGAGCTACAGTCTAAATACACTGACATCAGGCAAAAAGTGGGGGTAACTATGTAGAAAGATGGTACTTTCCTGCAGCACTGTACTTAGGAATGCCGGATTACTTGATGAACAGATTGCAGGTGGTTCAAGACACGGCAGCCCCTATTTTGCTTGGTCTTCATTTAAGAGCTCATGTTTCTTTCCACCTAAAAGAACTGGATTGGCTACCTATCAGGAAGAGAATCCTTTTCAAGACCCTGCTTTAGATACATAAGGCACTTCATCAGTCAGGTGCGGGTTATCTTAGTAATAGGATTGACAATTACGTGCCTGCGCTCTGCCAAAGTTTTTCTGACCAAAATCCCAAAGTTTGGGCGTTTCAGAATAGGGGGCTTTTTTAGGAGCTTCCCTTCGGAACAAACTTCATGTTGAACTTCAGAGCATCTCAGCCACTTCCCAGTTTCGAAAGAAATTGAAAACTTGGCTCTTTACGCAGGACTAGTGTTTTTCGGAGTACCAGTTGCACTTTAGAAATGCACTTTTATTACATTACATTAGAAAGTTAACTTTTATCCATGTTATTGGAGATGAAGCCATCATACTGTCCTCTGGAAACTGGCTTCATACCAATAAGCACCTTTCTGGAACGTATTCGTGAATGCATGTATATTTGCAAACACTTAATATGCTCTGCTATACATTGAAAACATTTTTGGTGTCTCTACATCACTCTTGTGCACAGCCTAGGGTGGGTGGCGACATTTATGAGGCGGCCACTTCACCACACAGTTTAGCTTTAAATGTATTGCTTGTCTGGAAAATTCAGTGCAAAAGAGGCTTAGGTTGTTGATGACAATCTACTACTACCTTCCAGCTGCAAGAGCATAACAGTCTGAAACTTCAAGTTGTCCCCCACTCCTAATCTTTCTTTGCACCCAGGTATTTATAGTTTTGCTGTCCTTAGTATTGTACAAACTGTAGGTATGATTGCACCTTTATGCCAATTGTGGGTGTAAAAATTTACCAAGCAAACAAATTTAGAGGAGTGAGCACAGCCACTGGGGTCCTGGTTAGCAGATTAAAGTCTGAGAACTTTCCCCACTTTACGTTCAAATCATATTTATACAAGTGAGGATTCTGGGCAGTGGTGGAAACAACACCAGCAATGTTTTCCCAGACAACGGGCAGATCTGTCCCCCTTCACCGCCGGTACCTGGCTGCATGACTCAGCAGACTCCATCTGCTTTGGTTCCTGCTGTCCACAGCCACACCCTTGCGTAGTAGGAAGCACATCAGGTGTAGCCTGTTTTGCTGTCTTTCTAGAAATCGCTAATATTTTTAACACATAATGCATATTGAAAATGATTTGTTGCTCATTTCCAGTGGTATGAATTGTAGCAGCAAAGGGCCTGATTAACATAGGTGTAAATCAGCAGTGGCGCCAGTTTTCAAATGTACCTTGTCCCGCTGACGGCTGCAAGTAATTCAGCAGTGAAGTTCGAATCCTTATAAGCCACTGTTATTGATGTGACTTTTAAATACATTCATATAGCTCGAACAAGACTAAGGACCTAATTTATATGTTGGCAATATGTATAATTCATTGCGCTGGTGTATACATACCACCAGTATGATGATAAGACCGCTCAATTCAGATGCGGGCGGACCATAGGTTTGACTCGGACGGTGACTACTCCATCACCATCATAGCCAATCTCCCAGTGGAGTAAGGGCCATCAGAGAAAGGCTGTATTTCCATCCACCCAATTAGGATGGACTAACATATAGCTATTTTTTTATTTACTGTCTGTCACAACCAGGTAAACCATAGCGGTCAGGGACAGTAAAATGCTCCCCTCGCCATGGGAGTTCATTCCATCTTATATTTTCAAAAAGAAAATCAAAAAAGAAAACTCGTTCAGGGCTGTGTCAGCATGATGCAGCCCTGCACCAAACATCAAAATGCATTGGCTGGAAACACCATGACAGTCGTTCTTGCTAATGTATTATAAATGACAGCCTGCTTGGCAGTTATTTATAAATGTAGCGGGGTGTGCAACGGGCCTTCTTTCCATTTATAAATCAGACCCTAAAATCGTAGTCCGCATCTGTTTTTAGTTGTGCAGAGTAGACTCAGAAGAGTAACCAGGCACTTTGTCTAAAAGTTGAACAACACGCTGTAGAGCTACAGAGAATGTCCACAGAAATCTTGAATAGGCCTTGTGATAACGGGAAATGACTAGACAGTAACTTCTTGGCTGATTAGTGGGCAGCAGCAATTAGTTAACCTAATTCCTGACCTTATCATGGGCTTACGGAGACAAAAGGGAGTAGTGTAATGCTATAATCAAGACAGTTATTAACAAAAGTATAAATCATATGCCTTGCACAGACCACAGTTTCATTCATTTCCAATGCTGCTATGTCTATTTTCGCTGTCTACAGAACTTTACATTCTTGGTTTTAGAACTGAAATGTCAATGCTGCTTAGTCTTAAGAACTCTGGATATCCAGAGTTTTTTTTAATTTTTTATAGGAACCTATATTTTATACTTGAAATGAAAAGGTAATTAAGGAGAACCAAGAATGGTCATCATGTATTTATTCTTTGCTTTAAGCTTCGGTCATGTGTGTACATGTCTACAAAGACCTTCAACATGAAAGGTTAATGCATCTCTGAATTTGTTGATGATTCTGCCTCTGTTCATTTTCAGAATAACCATGTACATGGAGCG
This sequence comes from Pleurodeles waltl, assembly GCF_031143425.1. Taxonomy (NCBI): domain Eukaryota; kingdom Metazoa; phylum Chordata; class Amphibia; order Caudata; family Salamandridae; genus Pleurodeles; species Pleurodeles waltl. The sequence goes on along the minus strand of NC_090447.1, from coordinate 347,434,145 downwards.
CCGTACACTGGCCCTGCAGCGCATCATATGAACAATCCTCAGCGAACAGTCCAACGAGCACAAGAGACCTTTGAAGGCAGTGAAGAAGTTACTCCAGCTCAGACGAAAGAATAGTGAAATGCACATTTTTAGTTGACTCTGCTCCATCAGGACTGCACCCAGGCCTTACAGTTCAACCTTCCTCTATGTGGCTGATATTTAAAACTAGAAGAAAAAAAAACTATCCTATTCATCTTGGAGTGGAGAGTCTATTCACTGTCTTATCTGCAGAAAATTGCTGTCAATATATAACCCGCCTGCAGTGGAAAGTGTATAGTGTTTTGTAATAAATGGCCTGATGCTAATGTGTAAATGGCAAAGGTGTATATAGTATATTAATGTTTGACTGTTAATTCTTAAGCAAGACTTTATTTCTGGGCTTGATGAGACTCACAAATTTACAGAAACCTTTTATTTCCTGATATATCTGCTGTGCTCCGCAAGAAGGGTTACCTGCCACAGTGGCATTTGGATCTCCACATTTACAAAAGAAAATCCTATCCATGTCAACCACATAGTTTCATGTTAATTATTTGCCACTGAAGTCAGTTGTATTATTCGCAACCTGATAACCTTTTAATTATTTGGTTGATGTGGACAAGTGGTGATGTAACATTGTTTCTAAATCTCTTTTCATTGCCTTTTTCATTCTGGTCTAAGTTTTATCATTTGAACCAACAGTTATGCTTAGCATATAGCACGGCTTCACACCAAGTTAGTGTAGCCAGTGAGAAGGTATATGACCATAATACCTGCAGTTTTACAAGACGATTGCTGCACCGCTCAGAACGTTTTCTTATTTCACCTGGACTATGAAGTAGGAGAGAAATGTGACAAACGGTGGCTTTCAGATGCGTGTTCAGTTCCATACATGTAATCCTTGACTTGTCAATTTTGGGTGGGATGAAGAACACTTAAGTTTTCAGTAATAGAAATGGAAAAAAAATAATTTAAAACAAATATGCAAAAAATTGCTATGCCAGAATGCCTGGAGCATAATAGACTGTATTTGGTGTGCTTGTTTTGTTTCTTTACTAGAGCTTATTAGATCAACTTTAAAAAAAAAAAAACACTTCTGTTACTTCGCATTGAAAAGGAAATCTGCAACGGAATACTTAGAAGTGCCACTGCTCTCGGGAACTTGCTGGTTATCGTTTGTTCACGATTCTACTTGAAAGCCGGAATTGTCTCGTCTCTATCCATTAAACAAGAAATCTTAAACGTTAGAAGCAGGGTTTAAATATAAAAGAAACTACTGGCTAGTCAAATACATTTTTGAAGTATCTTGATTCCAGACTAAACATTTGTTTTAAGGATCTCAAGGAAAGCATCAGTAAATACTGTATTTAAAAGAAAATTGGTATATTGAATGTGTGTAATTTTTTTGGAACCTGTCTAAAAACCAAATACCCCTGCGAAACAAATACAGCCCACCCTATAATATTTAAATATTTTGCTGTTTTATTTTATAGAAATTATTTTGCTGAATTCACAAATAGAATTTGATTTAAGAAGAAAACGTTGTCCTGTGATTCTTAAAAAAAAACAAAAAAAAAAACGCACAAGCCTGCATATATACGAAGATGAATGTGATGAAGGATTATGGGACCATACATGAAATCAGCCCACTAACTTGGATTTTTTTATTTTTCTGTACATTTTCTTGGTTCTTGAGTGACAGCCCTATATTCTTCTTGCCACAGCTTCCGCCCATTTGTGGCAGGCCCAGCCACTGCCTTTTCATTTGTTATGTAATAAAATTGTTACATTGAGGGTTCTCTGCTCACCACTCTACTTTCTCTGGAGACCGGTGTGGACTAAAAACTACTTTGTTGTTTCAGACTGCATTTTGTCTTCATGTGGGCTTTCTTATATCACGTTGATTGCGTTCTTAACCGTGTGGTTTTCCCTCATAATCATAAAGGGTAAAATACCTCCTAGCATGAGTGACATCCATGAAAACAACGTTTCAAGAGGATTGTTCTATCAAGTAAATAGAAAGCATTACAAAGAAAGCAACATTACCTGTTTTTTGTTTAATAATTATTTGACTTACAATTTAAACTATACATTGGGCTGAAACTCCACTAGAAATAGTGTACCAAATAAAACTGAAAACGGCAAATGGTGCCCCAGTGTATAAATAATGCGTACTACAACATATAATGTAAACTGACTCTGCTCAGTTCTATCCCATGATGCCTAGTAGTGTGTCAGTTAGACAGTAAAAAAAATTCTAGCATTCGCGCTAAGAATTTTTCAATTCTATTAAGGACACGGAGGCGAGGATTATGCTTCTCTTTCCATGCTTTATTTTTACAGCAGCCAATGAAAATCATGGAAAGCAAAAAACTACATGACCCAACATAGGTCATATCACGTGATAAACCATAGAGGAGCCAGCCTATAAAGTGTTGCATCACACCAAGCCACTCCTCTTTCTTTGTCCCAATTCGCAACAGAAAAAATCAAAGTCTTAACGAAACTTGTAACGAAAAATCCTGAAAACAGATGAACTGGCATCTCACTTGACTGGAAGAAGAACGATATCGCGGCAGTCCGTACTACTTCTCATCATTCCCTAGGAAAAATGAAGAAAAGGTCCAGGCCATAAAAACTGAATAACAAAAGAAAATGCTTATATCAACTGTACAATAGGGTGGGATAGCACTGAAAAACAGTATCTTGCATATAAAATAACATGAAACTCTACAAATATATATATATATATAATTACAGTGCGGTGGGATAATCCTTGCCTCCGTGTCCTTAATAGAATTGAAAAATTCTTAGCGCGAATGCTAGAATTTTTTTTAATTCTATGTCAGGACCGGAGGCTCAGATTATGCTTGTTCAAAGCTGATTCACAACCACTGAGGCTATATCAACAATAGGTTTATAATAAAAAGTTTTAAATGTCGAAATCGAAGACCAATCTGCTGCCTTTAAAATGTCCTCTAATCGAGAACCCAAAGCCAAAGACTTCGATGCCATAGCACCTCTGGCAGAATGAGCACCAAATTCAGATATATCAATGCCTGCTTCACTCAGCAACCAATGCATCCATCTAGCGAGAGTGGCTGAGGAAACAGGATGAAATGGCTTAACTAAAGAAATGAGTAATTGACCCCCCCATATCAGAAAGAAATTCTTCTGTACTCACCTCGTAAGCTTTAAGACACTGCACCACACAAAGTTTGGGATTAGCTTCAAAACAGGGATAGGAAACGGACTTCAGATTGTATTTAGTCCTACGTGAAATGGAAAAAGAGACTCCCTCAGGAGAAAAAACTCTCCCAGCCAAATCCAGAGCTCTAACATCTGATACTCTCTTACATGATATTAAACACAACAACATGGTGAGCTTAGCTGACAACTGTTTCCTAGATAAATATCTATTAGAAGGCCAGGATTCTAAAAAACAAAGGACAATATTAACATCCCAAAGGGACGAATAACGGGGGCGAGGAGGATTAGCCAATCTGATACCCCTCATTAACTTGCACACAATAGGGGACTCACCTATGGGTTTACCTTCCACTGGTAAATGCCCTGCTGAAATAGCGGATCTATAGTTATTAATAGAGCAGTATGCAAGACCTGACGCTGCTAAGGAGGAAAGGAAATTTAGGACCAGACAGCTACCTGCTGAAGTAGGATCTGCACTCCTAGAACTACACCAAGTACTCCATCGCTTCCACGCCGAAGCGTATCTCTTGTGAGTACTGGAGGACCAGGAACCCGCAATGAATTCGGAAGACTCTTGCAAAAGTCCTGGGATGCTCCATCTTTCCCTGAAAGACGCCAAGCCATCAGAGATAGCTGGCCCGACAGGATCAAAGGGTGTAACGAACCCTGAGGGTCCTGGAGGAGATTCTCCCGGAAGGGAAGACGGATCGGGTGATCGCAACTCAACTCCATTGCCACTGGGAACCATGCTTGAGACCTCCAAAGGGGAGTCACCAGAACTAACTCTGCATGCTGACCTCTAATCTGGGTATCATTAAGAAGGGAGGAAAGGCATAACTCTGTTCCTGAGACCAGTCCTGAAGAAACGCATCCGTCTTTGATGCCTCCGGATCCGGCCTCCAACTGAAAAAAATGTTTCATCTGCCGGATGAGGCGAGATGCAAACAGGTCGATCGAAAAAGGGACCCTACCTCGCTGAAAGAGTTCGGAACACTCTGGGGTGTAGCCTCCAATCACTGAAATCTCTGAGGTGACGAGAGTTCCAATCGGCCACCAAGTTGCTGGCCCCAGGGAAATACTCCGCTATCACTGAAATCTTGTGCTGAAGGCAAAAGTGCCAAAACTCCTTGGCTATCTCCGCCAAAATGCGGGAACGAGTCCCCCCAACTTGTTGACATATCTCACTGCTGAGATATTGTCCATGTGAAGGAGAATACAACAATTCGCTCAAATGGGAGAAAGACTCTTGATTGCGAAAGAGCCGGCTAGAAGTTCCAAGCAATTTATATGGAGACTCAACTCCTCGTTGGATCATCTGCCTCCCGTGGACACCGGGCCGCACCGGGCTCCCCAGCCCCAATGACTGGCGTCGGACTCTATCACTATATCCGGGAGAGAACTGAATATGGCCGTGCCGTTCCAGGCTTTCATATGATCAAGCCACCAGTGCATCTCTGCACGGGACTCCTCTGACAGGGGAACCTGATCCGCATAACGAAGGCCCTTCTGAAGATGAGAAATTTTCAATCGTTGAAGGGCTCGGTAATGCAAGGGACCCGGAAATATCGCCTGAATCGAAAAAGAAAGCAGGCCCACCATGCGAGCAATCGCTCTCAAAGAAACAGTCTGTCTGGATAATAGACACCTCAATTCTCTCTTGATTGAATGAATCTTCCCGGGAGGAAGAATCAGGAGCGACTGTAAAGAGTCTGTCTGGAACCCCAGAAAGTCTATCCGACGAGAGGGAACCAGAACGGATTTTTGGGCATTGACTATAAAGCCCAGACTCTGGAGCAGACACACTGAGCATTCCAGATTCTCCAGCAGAAGGTCCGGATCCTGGGCCATGATAAGGATGTCGTCTAGGTAGACAATCAACCTGACTCCTTGGGAACAAAGGAGTTCCACTACTGGTCGCATTACCTTCGTGAAACACCAAGGGGCGGAGGACAGACCAAAGGGGAGAATCTTGTACTCGTAAAACTCGGTCTCCCAACAAAACTGAAGGAACTTCCGATGTGGAGGAAAAATAGGAATGGTCAGGTAAGCGTCTTTTAGGTCTAAACAGACTAACCAATCTCCCTCCTGGAGAACATCTCTCAGCAAATGAATGCCTTCCATTTTAAAATGGCGATATAGTAAAAAACCGTTGAAGTCTTCTAAGTTTAGAACTAGGCGAGAACTGCCACCCTTCTTGTCTACAAGAAACACTGGGCTGACAAAACCTGAGGGGTGATGGGGAACCTTGATAACGGCCCCCTTCTTGACCAGGGCTGAAATTTCTGCGGAAATTAGGATGTTCTCTTGAAGGGAAAAATATACCTGTCTGGGCAGGCATAGCTGATACGGGGGCTCGTAAAATTCTAGCTTGAATCCCTGCACGGTCTCTAAGACCCAAGCATCCGAAGAAATTAGGCGCCAATTCTCCAAAAACTTCTGAGTTCTGCTCCCCAATATTACTTCTGAACTCAAGACCAAGCTCACCTGTGGCTCCCGACTCCTGGGAGAAAGATTGTTGGCCTTTGGATCTCCCCCTGCGGAATCTGCCTCAACCATACCTAGGTCTTGATGGGTAGAAGGTCGACGAGGAGTCGTCGTAACCCTGATAGCCTCCTCTTCCTTGTTGGAAGGATCCACGATGGGGGCCTTGTTGATTGAAACAGCCGAAGGCACGCCCTCTGTAGCGTCCGGCCCCTCGAAAAATTGGACGTAGCACTCTCCGGATGGATCTTTGTGCCTTGTCCAGACTGGCGTAAGTGGAAACGAACTTGGAAAGTTCCTTCATGAAAGGCGACCCAAAAAGCAAACCCTGGGCCACAGGGCCTGATTCCGATGCAGCGAGGTCTGCCAGTTTGGGATCTAGCTTCATCAGAACCGATCTGCGTCGCTCAGATGAAATGGCGCATTCAGCATTGCCCAAAAAACAGAGCTCGCTGAGCCCAGCCTACCAAAATATCCGGGTTAATAGGATCACCCGATTCCTTGGCTTGGAAGGCCAATTCTAGGATTTTGTTTAGGGGTCCAGAAATGTCTAAAAGTTTATCCTGGCATCCACGCCAGGCGCGATCGATACTCTTTTTAGGATCCTTAGCGGATTTCTTGAGGAAAGTTACTAAAGTAGGATCCAGCTCTGGAGTCTCTGTAACCTTGGAGGGAAAATCAGGTCTGGGGCACTCAGATCTTAGTCTAGAGTGAATATCTTTGTCAAACCTGTGTCTAATATGGGCCTCAACATAATCCGCCACCTCAGGAGGTGGTAACCACAGAGAAGACCTGTACGATGTCCTCTGGCTCGAAAGTCAACACCTTAGGGGTAGGAACTTCCTGGTGGTGGGCTTTCTTCTTGCGTTTACAAGGAGGCGCGTCATCCTGCTCGGATGAGTGCTCGGAGGAAGAGGAGGAAGAAGAAGCTGGATCATTAACAGCTTTCTTTTGAGCCCCAGCATTGTAATCATGCTCTCTTGCCATATTCCTTATAAGGGATTCGAAGTCCGCAGCATGTGGGTTAGAGGAGTGTTTAGCAGGTTGCGGGTTTGCCGCAAAGGAAGGATCTCCCATGGTAGGGGTGTTCACGGGGGCTACCCAGCCCTGTTGATCTACCAAACCCAAGAGATGGTGCTTGATGGGCTGGATGGCTTGAGCCAAGGCCTGATTAACTGAGTGACGCACGCTTGCGTCTAGAGCATACACTAGATCCTGGTCAAACGAGCCAGCAGTATCATCCATATAGTATAATTCTTCGGCTTGGTCCTCATAGCCAGCCATAATGAGATACAGCAAAAAGGGAGCTCTCGAGGAGCATTATCACCAATAAAATAATAAATCAGGGCAGAAATCAAAATGTCAACTTTTCAGATGTGGAGGGAGCTGCCCTGAAGGGGTTGAATGCCCTTGAAACCAGGCCCAGCCTGAATAAGAATTGTTCCAACCCCAGTGTCCAAGCACTGGGGCGTAGCGGGAGCTGAGCCGGTGGAGATATTAATAGCGGGGCTTAATAGCTTTGTAGCGCTTTGTACATACGAGGCAGAGCCTCTAATAATAACGCCCTTGTGTCGAGGGGTCTAATAGCGCAGATGCGCTGATTGCCGCTGAGGCAGAGCCTCAATAATGCCCTCGCGAGGGTAATAAAAGTAAATAAAAAGTCCTAAGTGCGCTCCGGTACGAGCGCTGAAGGCCGGCACCCCGGGGGGGAGAAAACTATTTAGTTTAGACGAGCGTGAGCAACTTCCCAAACAACGCTCCGAACGAGCGTAAACAAAGATGAGCCCCGGGGGGGGTGGAGAATGGAAGCTAAAATCTTAATGTGCGCTCCGGCCCGAGCGCTGAAGGCCGGCACCCAGGGGAGTGAGGCTATTCAGAATTAACGCTCCGACGAGCGTGAAGAATTTTCTAAACAACGCTCCGAGCGAGCGTTAACAAGCGGAGCCCGGGGGGGGAACAAAGAAGATTACTCGGCCCGGAACGAACTGAAATCTCACACGCGCGTCAGAATGTACATGTGGTGAGGACGGAAGGGAAACAGGGAAAGAAGAACGACGTGGGCCCCATAAAACGCGCTCACGCAGAGCGCGGGTCGTAAAATAAATAAATGAAATATCTCCCCGGCATGAAAGGACTGCGCGAAGAGCGCAAGTCCTCGCTCCCTTGCTCCCACTCCACGTATCAAAAGCGCTCAAGGGCGCTTATAAGGAGGGGAAAAGCCCGCTCCCAACACGTTATAAATAACAATAGGAAAAAAAAATCACACTTATCTGGCTGCGAAGCAGCAAAGAAAGAGGAGTGGCTTGGTGTGATGCAACACTTTATAGGCTGGCTCCTCTATGGTTTATCACGTGATATGACCTATGTTGGGTCATGTAGCTTTTTGCTTTCCATGATTTTTATTGGCTGCTGTAAAAATAAAGCATGGAAAGAGAAGCATAATCTGAGCCTCCGGTCCTGACATAGAATTTGTTTTTCTTCTGCATTGATTTTATGATGGTCTTGGTGGTTAGCCTTTTGGGGAGGTTGGGGTTGTTCTCATTTTCTCCTTGAAGTGCTTCACTTCCCTGCTGCCAGAAGTCATAGTCTCTGCTCTTTTTATTAGATCTCCAGGCTGTGGACTAAAAATGTTAATGAATGATGACCATGGGACGTGTGGTCTGTCTTCTTGGTGCTCACTCAGTCAAGGTCTGTGGTATCTGCAAAAGAATGTGAAACGAGAGACATAAGGGAAAGTAAGGTTTCTACGTCAGGACTAATAAAGTTGAAATCTGAAGGTCGCCTTCTTGAGCATCTGCCTCTGTGGAATGGGAGCACTTGCCACTATCTCTTCCTCCTATACCTCTGCTTCAGCCACTTTTGGAAATGAGTCGGCAGCATCTTCAAGTCACTGGTACTCGTGCTTGAAATCAAAGTGCTAAACTGCAGAAAGGTATTTCGGTTCAATGTTCAACATATGTGTTTATCCATGCTTCAAGGTGGAGAGATTACAGGTACTCTGGTTTGACACTGAGAGTCATTTTGACTGTATGGGGCTGCCCATCTAGCAGAGTTTCTCGTGATTGGGCGTGAACTGAGTACCAATCAATACTGTTCTTGCAACAGAGAATGTTTTGCTACCACTCCTCCCGGTGTTCCCATATTCTCCCCAGAAGGTTCAGCCTCTTCAAAAATTAACATTTGTTCTAATCCCACAGATTGATCAGGCCTAAATCTGATATCGTCAGAAAGATACATTTGCCGCTGATAAAGACTGGCAAGTTTACAGGGAAGAGCCCCTTCTTGGCCATTCTCACAAGCGAATTTGAGAAATTAACTCTGTTAGGCAGGCATATTTTAGAAGCCCGGGTTCTTGCAGATATGAATTACTAGTCCCAGGAGGGTAGGGCAGAGAATAACTCATCATCAAACAGACTCTGACACCAACTCTTTTTTTTATTTATTTGAATAAATATTTAATTATTTATTGTTATGCAAGGAACATTACAAAACAGCCATAAACAAAAGCACCAAACACCATTATTACTTAGATATTCCTTGCCAGATACCGAAGAATAGTGTTCATCTCAGATATGCACTCAGTTATTTATTGACCTGGAAGTCCAAGTGGCTCAAACGCTGTCATGCTTGTGCTTGCAACTTCTCTATTTATAAGCAATCTTCGCTCTAGCACAGTAGTCCATTCATCTGGACCACTCCCATATGGTTGGGGGGAAAGGGGGGTCTGCCTGTTTCCAGCACTTTGCAATGTCTCTCTTCGCTACCAGGAAACCAACTCCAGCTTAAGGTTTCTGCATGTGAGAGTTCACCCAGCCCTCCATTATCCCAACAGTGCCACCATGAGGGGCCCTACTGTAACATTGGCTAATGTATTGTGACTTCTGTGCTAATACCACACTGTGGCGGGGGCATGTCCGAATCATGTGGTAGATGGACCACATCTGGTTTAGGATTACGTGTATTGCCCATTTGCCAAAGGCATTCAGGACAAAGATAAATCTATTAGAAGTATTGAATTTGAGCCATACCTAAGTTGGAGTGGATACCCAACACCCAGGCCTCTATTCTTGCCTCTTGCCATCATCTAACTCGCTGATGACGGTTGTCCAGGCCCTGCTGTGGTCCAGGGCGTTTAACAATAAGGGTCTGTACAATCTTAATATTCCCTTCCAACCCAGGGGTTCTATAGTTAGTTTAACCTCAAACAGGTTATATTCAGGAACCCAATTATGGCTGGCTGAATAAGTAACTAGAGCGCAACTGAAAGTATTTGAAAATGTGGGATTATGTAGTTGGGAGTCTTTGCTAATTTTTCAAAGGATACAATATGATTGTAGTTATGTGCATCCCTGCACCCTAGAAATGCCAAATAAGTCCCTTAGATTGAAACCCTGCAATTGCACCACCTATTTTAACCAGGTCTCTGCCCACATGGTAGTCTAGGATGTGAGTCTGTCTAGCCATTGTAGCTGTGTGACAGAAGTCCAGCAACACACTAATGGAAGTCTTGTAATCCTGGGCAGTGAGTGCAGCAGAGGTCCTCCATAAAGCATATCCAGAGTCCTAGTGTTTTCGAGCTTTTGGCTACACTATAAGATGTTGAAATAGCTAGCTTGCCTCTAAAGTTTCCTGAGGCCCAGTGCACTGCATATCCGATAGAAACATCTAGCTGCAGACTCCTTACTTATGAATCTTCCCCAGGCGCAAGCCTGGATCCGGAAACTTTTTTTCCCCATAGCATGTCTGCATGTCGCTTTTCTCTGTAATGACGTCGTCCACCAGATGATGTCAGTGGAGTCCATATAACCCTCTTGCCAACGTTGGTTCCTTCTTTTCTGCACTTGCAACGCGGATCCAGTGACGGTTGTTCAGGCCTTTTTCAGCCTTCTTCAACATTGTCATCGTGGTAGAAACAGTGTGCTTTCTGTGTCTTCAGGGTTTAAACCCTGTGGACAACAAATGTTGGCTGTGGGCCCCCACTCGATCTGTATGTGATGTCTGGGTGAGCACCATGACGCAGAGGAATGAGACTCCAGTCTGCAACTTCGGCCGAAGGCTCTGCAAGAGCGTAGAGTGAAGCTTCTGGTGGAGTTGATGTCGAAGTCATCCTGGTCTCCCTGTCGAATGAGGTTTCCTTCTCGGACTGACGTCCATTCTTGTGGATGCCATTCTTTATCGACGCCTGGAGGTAAATCTTGACACAAGTGGTCGAAAGTCTTGGAAGTTGCTGACTTCACTGCATACGACCTTCCACTATTCCTCGGTTGAGGAGACAAGGTCGGAGTCTACTATGTGTCTTCCTCCCTTTTCAGGAGACGGAGTGACTCTAGACCAGATGCATGAATATTATGCTTCCCTTCACGCTGTCTTTGCTCAATTGCCTCCCTCTGGAGCGCCTGTGGGTCCCAAGGATGTGTGCAGTACCTTGACTGTATCCACACTGACGGGTTCACCCTCGGCTTCAGTTAGGCATTAAGAGTCTGTTGATGAAGCCGTTGCGGCGCCTGTGCACAACCCTTCGGGCCGGTATCCTATCCGCCAACTCCACTGGCAGCTGTGATCGAAGTTGAATCCCTCTCTCCTTCTGGAGTCAAAATCGACATTGGGGAATTACCTTCTTGACTCTGGTCAACATTGGGAATGATGCCACACATGCCTGTTATCCCTGATATTCCTCCAGAAGAGTCCACTTATGTTTGTCCTACTGAGGGAGATGTTGGAGAGGCAGTAGACGGCTTGGAACCTCATAGAGTACAGATGGTTAAGTGACCTAGCTGCGGCTAGTGGCTTGCATTTTTCTCTAGCCTCAGGCTTACTTTCACTCCCTGGACTTGCAATGGAGACAAGCTCCTCCTTTGCAGACATGGTGAAAGAGGGCTGCGGTAGTGTTGAATCTGACTCTTCCTTCAGTGGAACTATCTTCAGATTCACTAATTGATGTCCTCCACCAAAGCCAAACGGGTTGAACTAGTGCTTCCTTACAGCGAAGCCCTACATGATGTCTTGTTGTAGGCTTGGGCTAAGCCTGATACAGGGGCCCCTGTTGATCAGGCTGTATCCCACAGGCACTGACCTACCCCCGGTGATCTGGCCTGTCTAAGACATCCTACTCATCGAAGTTTGGTGGCACAGGCCTCTTTTGCTTACCACGATATGGAATCTATCCCACATGTCCCATCTGATAGAGAGTCCAGCAGTATAGAGATCCATGAGTCCTGCCCTACGCTCGGTGAATACAACTTGTGTTGTGGCGCATTTCTCTCATTCTTTATGGGACTCATTTACAAAAATGTTACCTTTGCTTCCGGAAGAAATCAGGAGTACTCTCACTCCTATGATTTAGGACAGGCAGCAAGCATCTAATCATTCGCTGTGGCCTGGCTACCACTGACTATGGGTCAAGCTGTGGCTTTCTTAGTTGCGTTACACCACCATGCCTGGTTACATACCTCAGGGTTTTCAGAGGCCATCCCAGCCACATTGATTGGCATGCCATTTGATGGTGACCATTTATTTGGTGCACAGGCAGACTCCGCTTTTAGGCATTTTCGTGACAGTAGGGACGGAGCACCGCATTAGCCTAGCTTGGTTCCTTGCTACCTTTTGGCTAGTTCATAATTTATGTACTGTTCAGTACAGTGTTATTTATTCTTGAATATTCTACAGAAAACCCATGATTCGGGATATATATATCTGTAATAACCTAATTGGGGCGCCCGGTGGGTGTTCATGCTTGGCAGGTGCTAATTCTCCTTCATTTGTTATTGGAATAATATGGTGCCCTGAAAACCTATGGAGCTGATGTTCAAGGCTACTTTCATTATCGTCATTACTTGATGTAAATTGATGTCTTTCCACTTCAGGTTTGTCAGTAACAGCCTCTTAGAGGGTTATCACTTTTTACTACACCTAATTTAAGGTGATTAGTTTACTCTGAAGAAAAGCTTGTGCTTAAGAGTGGTTACCTTTATGGTATATGCAATACTCTAAGTTGAGTTATTGAGTATTTGCTAGTAAGCAAGGATTATACAGTATCAAGAGTGTTTATTAAGTCCTTTTTGTACTATCACATAGGTAGCTGTAATCTGCACTACTTGTGTACGCCTGCTTTTACCTATGTATGTTAATGGCATTTTTTATTTTAACTTTTGAACAATTGGATAATTTAGAAGCCAGAAAGTATCTTCTTGGGGACTTTAAATCTTTCCTTGTCGGACCTTAATTTTTTATATTAGATAGTCTTCTCAGTTTGGCAGAATTTCTGCACTTTGGTGTAGATATTGTTACGGATATGTTCTTTGAACATTATTCCTTTCTTTCCCTGGCCTACATCAGTTTATCATGGGCCTTCATTGGGATGTATCTCTCTGTAGATTCTATTCTATTTCCTGTGCGGAATAATTGATATATATTTTCTGTTTAGGAGTTGTTCTGCACTTGGGCATTTGCATTCAAGATTTCCTTCTTTTCGGAAGGGTTTTACCCTCTTCAGGGGTACTTCATCTTCTTCTCTAGGAAGATATTTATTTCTGCTGTGCTTGAAAGAGTTGTATGCTAATCCCTCAACTAGGTATAACTGTTTTAATTGTTTACCTGACTCTAGTTGTTGTAGGTTGGGTATACACTTGAGAGGTGTTGTCATTAACCGGATTATTTTTATTTCAGAATCCTAAAAAAAAGTTTTTGCTTTATGAACACCCTTTCTAGTTCATCTGTAGATGAGTTTTACTCATAACACACACACACTCGCCTTGGTTTCCACTACACTACCAATGCCCCCTTTTTTCATACTTTCTGTTTTTTTCAATTAAAGCAAATCTCTATATAATCATAACAAAATAAATATATATATTTTGATGGTTACTACATAGGCATTTGGTTGTTATACTCCTATGTCAGTAAGCATATATCTTGAGAGGAGTCACCAGTGGTATAGCTCCGTGATCCCTACACAGAGAATATCTTGAGGATTTATTTTTTATCATCTGTAGCTACTTTTACAGGAGGAGTTTAATTCTATAGCAGGACCGGAGGCGAGGATTATGCATATCTTTCTTCACTTTTTATTAATTAGCAAGTTCAAAGTTAAGCACAATATGAACAGAAAAACTACAAGTTCCATGAAGCCGCCGCCATGGTAACCAGTATCCAATGAGGTTCCACCTTTCACGCTGGTATAAATAGCCTCAGCTGCGACACATTTCCTCTTTCTTCACTGCTCCGTCAGATAAGTGCCTTTCCTGCCTCTGGCAAAAATTGCTTTGTTTGTTTAGCGCGTTGTTGCCTTTTGTTTCATCTGTGGTAGCAATCAGTGTTGCTACGGCGGTGTGCTTGTCGCGGAACTCGCGTTCCGCTCGAGTGCTTAGTATAAATTTTGTCTGTTGTAGCAACGAGCGTTGCTAAGAGGGTGTGCTCGACTCGGAACACGCGTTCCGCTCGAGCGCTTCGCCTTCATTTAATTCGCTTACACTGTTGTAGCAACGGGTGTTGCTACGAAGGTGGGCTCGACTCGGAACACGCGTTCCGCTCGAGCGCACCTCTTCTATTGTATTTTTCAGTATTCTTAACGCGTCGCTCCAGTCTAAGGGCGCGCGTCTTTTTTCTTTCACACGTGCCACACTCAGAAGGCGCGCAGTGTTTGTTTAATGCGCATTTAAGCGTTTGAGTGTTTTGGGAAGCTGCACGCTCGTGTGTTTTGGATATTTTTTCCTCATATCTTCAACACTTTGTGTTTTGACTGTTTCCTACCCCGTGACACCGTTTGGTTGATTATACCCCTACGGGGAAGAAATTTTGTGCTTTATATATTTCTTGTTTCTGGACAGAGGGGGTAGGGAATTACCCTTTATATATTTTTATAGGGTGTTATTCTCTGTCACGATATTTTTGTCTGAACCTCAGCATGCAGTCCTCTCAGGAACATGAGCCTTTTGCCAACATGTCCCTGGGTGAGGGTCCCTCTCACCGTACCATTCCCCCTGGGGTAGACGCCTTGTTCTCGCAAGCAATTTCGCACGCTTTGGCCCCTCTTAGAGAGACTGTGGCTAAACTCACAGAACAGGTGTCCAAGGGTACGGGCATGTTTGGCGTGACGGGAACGGAGGGTGATACTTCTACCCTTTCGGCTCCCAGGAACAGGCGCAAGCGCGACGCGGGGCACCTGGAAGATAGCGATTTTTTATCACACTCCAAGAGTGCGCGCGCGCATACGCGTTTACCCTCCCGGGAGGGTCGATTGCCCAGAGTAATGGGTGACATGCTTCACCATCTATGGAACCCTGATTCTGGTTCACCTAAAGGCATCCTGGGTGGTTCAGACGAGGATTCATCATCTTTGGATGATGATTCAGGTCGCCCTTGGCGTCCTAATGCTATCCTGCTGGATTATTCTGATCCTGGAGATTCGGACTCAGATATGTTTGAACCGGAGGGTATCTACCATCCACGTTCCTCTGAGTGGCGGCCGGACCTCAAGGTTGCGGAGTATGTCGCCAGTAAAATTAGGCAACCTTTGGACAAGGAAGTGCGTGCTCGTTTACGGGCCGAATGCCCTCGTCCATCGTTATCTGATAAAGTCGCTTTTACTCCAGCTATTGATCCAAAAATGTGTACCTTTTTTGCAAAATACACTAAAGATCCCAAGAAAGGGATAGATCGCTCCTGGAGGGCATGCCAGGACAAGCTTCTGGATGTGTTGGGACCCCTCACACAGATCATTCAACTGGCAGAACGCGCCAAACATTCAAACACTCCCCTGCAAACAGACATTGTCGCAGGATGGGCCCAGAGAACTGTCTGTCTTCTGGGCAATGCGAACTGTGCCATTTCGGCGGAAAGGCGCAGGTCTTTATTAATTAAAATCGATCCCAAATTGGGTGAACTTTCAAACTCGGAGGCAGGGGCTATTGCCCAAGGCAATTTATTTGGTGACCCTTTTGTTAAAGAATTGGGTAAATTCGTTGCTACTTTTTCGGCTCTGGATAAAGCCCAGTCTTCCATTAAAAATATTTTTCCCAGTAAGGTTTTTGGCGGGGCCGGACGAGGCAGGGGTCGCTCTTCCGGCCGTCCTTACCAACAAGGCCCCGGTTCCTACCGAAACAACGCGTGGCGTGATGGCCGACAGGGAACGTTCTTCCCCAACAGAGGAAGGGGAAAAGGCAGAGCTTCCAGATCCGCACGTGGAGCAGCCAATGCCCCAGGAGGTCCCTCTGGTAAGGCTTATCCCTTTTTCCCCTCTAAATTTCGGAGGGAGATTGCGGAGTTTCAAGACCAACTGGAGACGTATTACATCAGACGCTTGGGTGTTACAGACGGTCTCGGGTTTCAGATAGAATTCTGGGGTACCCCTATTCAGGACAAACTGCCACCACCGATAGTGTTTTCTGCAGCAGACTGCGAACTCATAGATTTAGAGGTTCGGGATCTTCTGGACAAGGGCGCCATAGCCCTCTCTTCCCGGCACCCCAGGGGTTTTATAAGCAATATCTTCTTAGTAGAAAAGAAGGACAAGGGGTTTCGGCCTGTCATCAATCGTCGAGCATTCAACGAATGGGTTGTTTACAGGCATTTCAAGATGGAAGGTATTCATTTGCTCAGAGACCTCCTTCTACAGGGGGACTGGATGGTGCGGCTAGATCTCAAGGACGCATACCTCACCGTCCCAATTTTTTCCCCTCACCGCAGATTCCTACAATTCATCTGGAACGATCAGGTATTCGAATTTACCACTCTCCCGTTCGGTCTCTCGTCGGCTCCGTGGTGCTTTACCAAACTCCTCAAACCAGTGGTGGAAACACTGAGGTTGCAGGGCATACAGCTCATCATTTACCTGGACGACATCCTCTTATTGGATCAATCCAGATCTCAACTTTTATCCACTTTGAACACAACTATTGCTCTTTTCCAGGATCTGGGGTTTGTAATCAATCAACAAAAATCGGAACTCTCTCCGACCCAATCGTTAGTCTTCCTGGGTTTTCTCATAGATTCTCGTTCGGCATCCCTCAGTCTTCCGACCACAAAGATATCCAAAATAAAGAAGGAACTGAGGAAAGTCCTTCAGCGAGACAGGATTTCCCTTCGCCAATTAGCCAGAGTAGTCGGCCTGCTTTCTTCCTCAATTCAGGCCATTTTTCCAGGCCCCCTACACTACAGAGCCCTTCAACGCCTGAAGGCTTTCCACCTTCGCCGAGGGGTGACTTATTCCGAGCTCATCTCCCTATCTCAGGAAGCGAGAATAGAATTATTTTGGTGGCTGGACCACATGGAAGCATGGAATGGCAGAGCCATTTTCGGGGCAGACCCGGATCTGGTGATAGAGTCAGATGCCAGTCGCCAGGGATGGGGGGCTCGATGCGGGGACATTTCGTTTGGGGGACGCTGGACTCCACAGGAGCTCACCATGCATATCAATTGTCTGGAGCTCCTGGCAGGGTCGTTTGCGATAAAGTCCCTAACGAGAGACAAAGTCTCATGTGTAGTTCTTCTCAGGATGGACAATGTATCGGCGGTACAGTACATGAACCGTCTAGGAGGGACGCGATCGAGAGCTCTAGCGGAACTAGCAAAGGACTTCTGGCATTTTTGTCTCCAACACCAAGTCTCGGTCACGGCAGAGTATCTTCCGGGGGCCCAGAATGCTTGGGCGGACTGGAACTCCCGATTTCTCACAGACTCCAGCGATTGGCAGTTACATCGATCGGTTTTTCAAGCGATCATGACCCGTTGGGGTCCCTGCACAGTAGACCTCTTTGCGTCCAGGTGGAATGCTCACCTTCCCCAATACTTCAGCTGGCGCCCGGATCCGGGAGCTGCGGCAGTAGATGCGTTTCGCCAACATTGGGGGACTCTTCAAGGTTATGCTTTCCCACCGTTTCTTATGATCCCGCGAGTCGCAGCTCAGGTTCGCAGACAGGAGGCGACAATAGTTCTAATAACCCCCTGGTGGAGGTCTCAGGCTTGGTTCCCGACTCTTCTGGAACTCTCTTGCGAGTGCCCCCTGCGTCTCCCGGTCTTTTCTGCACTCCTACGGGACCCGTCGGGATCTTATCACCCCCTGGTCCTTCAGGGTCATCTCTCTCTCATAGCTTGGAAGATTTCAGGCATCGTTGGCAAGACGGACGACTTTCGCAGGAAGCTAAAAACTTCATTGCGCAGGCCTGGGCCCCCGGGACATGCAAACGATACAGTTCAGCATGGAACAGATGGTTTTGTTGGTGTGTGGACAAACATCGTGATCCCATGGGGGCCAGTATTACAGACATCGCAAATTTCCTTGCGGAATTAGCGGAATCTGGTCTTGCTTACTGTACGATTAATTCTTTTCGCTCAGCTATATCTGCAGGTCACCCCCCTCTGAACAACCTTCCGGTCGGCGAACATCCATGGATATGTAAACTCCTCAAGGGTATCAGACTTTCTAGACCTCCTCAGGCCAGATATACAAATCTCTGGGATGTAAACATAGTCCTTAATCTTTTGTCCTCTTGGCACGATAATCAGCATTTGTCCCGGAAGGAGTTGTCTGCCAAATTGGCCATGCTTTTATGCCTCATTTCATGTAAACGCGTGTTAGATATCAGGGCCCTGGATGTATCAGCCCGTGTCTTTACTCCAGAAGGAGTCACGTTTACTATTTCTAGGAGGACAAAGAATAATACCAGGTCAGTATCCTATCCATCTTTTCCTGACTCCCCAAAATTATGCGTGGTTAGATGTCTCAAGGCCTATGAGGAAATAACCGCGAATCATAGACCTCCAGGTGAGAACCAATTATTGATCTCCATAAAGAGTCCGTTTAAGACGGTTTCTTCTCCTTCCATTGCCAGATGGATCCGTTGGATTCTGTCTGAGGCAGGTATTGATATCCAGGTTTTTGGCGCTCATTCTACACGGGGGGCCATGGCTTCAAAGGCCATACAGGTTGGGGGTAGATTGGAAGACATCATGCATGCCGCGGATTGGTCTTCGGAATCTACTTTTAAGAAGTTCTACTTTAAACCTATTCATGAGGCAGCCTCACTGGTGGTTGGTAAGCTTTGAACTTGCATAATCCTCGCCTCCGGTCCTGCTATAGAATGCGAAATTTCCTAGCTATCGTGAAGGAAAGTTTCAATTCTATTAAGGACACGGAGGCGAGGATTATCCCACCCACATACTACTCTTTTTTTTGCATGTATACCTTATTTCTTTATTTATTTCCTTGCTCATGTATCTAGTTTTTTCTTTAAACGATGTTGATAGTCTCAGACTTGTATTTGTGATTCAGGTTATGACACATATGTATATTTCTTGCTTTGCTGGCATTGGAATGCGACATTACGTTATCAGTTTGGGTCCTAATTTCACCGTATTTTTTTTAGGTTCCCAGACTACACCCAGTTAATTCGAACAAGATTTCCGCAGTGAAGTCGAGGAAGTGTGTCGCAGCTGAGGCTATTTATACCAGCGTGAAAGGTGGAACCTCATTGGATACTGGTTACCATGGCGGCGGCTTCATGGAACTTGTAGTTTTTCTGTTCATTTTGTGCTTAACTTTGAACTTGCTAATTAATAAAAAGTGAAGAAAGATATGCATAATCCTCGCCTCCGTGTCCTTAATAGAATTGAAACTTTCCTTCACGATAGCTAGGAAATTTCGCATTATGTGCCAAATGATTGCTATTGTTGTCCTCAACTTTTTAAAGACAGCAATTGTATGTTTTTCTGCAAGAGATAAACATTTGCTGTGTCTTATAGTGTAGGTCTATGTTAAGGGTTATTGTTCAGTGGCATTTTATACTGATTTCTGTGTTCCAACAGAGTAGAACATGTAATTATGGACTTCATATAAGAACAAATAGATAATCCTTACTAGCTCAATTGGCGTTACCGTCTTACCCATGTTTCTTTGTATCTATGATGTTATTATTGTGGCCTTTCCATAGTTTTGATGGGGAGTTTGTGCATGGATTCAGATTACTTTAAGGGAGCAAGTAACTTGTTAATTTTGTTAGCTCACCTCTGACACCGATTGCTCCTATTAACATGGATTTTCTTTCTTCCTTGTTTTTAAATCTTTATAACTCATAAGTGGCTTGTATGTTGTAAAATGTTAGGGCTCGTCTACATTCTTAATGCTGGTCTTTTCTAGTTCTTTTAGATTTGTTTTGTTCTGTGAACATACTTCTAATGATAACGATCATGGATGATTCTGTGTCCGTACTTTTAACGTTTTCATGACTTTTTATTAATGTAGTTTTTACACAGTTCTTGAACTAAAAAGAATGTCTTTACTCATAGATATTATTACGAATGCATGGTCGGTTTCTCTTGTAATAGACCAGTTTTTTTCTGGATAGAAGACTTTCAGTGTTGTTGGGTCGCTTCTGAAACACATTTGACATACTAATATGGATGAGCGTATCCCATGTTTTTCGTGTCTTATAGTTTTATTTAACTGTGGTTCCTTCCACAGGTTTTGGTGTCGTGGAGTATATTACTCACCTTAATTATTATGATTGTCTGGTCTTTGACTCTAGTTCTAGACCTGTTTTGTGATACTTGGAGACTTTTTCGAAAGTCTGTTTGCGGTCTCTCCTCCAGGGTATTATGCTTTTGGTATCTGATTCAAAAGTATGGAATCTGCAGCTAGATGTCTGAATCAGATGAATAAGTTACTTACCTACGGTAGCGCATTATCTTGTAGAGAGAGGATCTAGCCGCAGATTCCTTAACGACCCTCCCGTCCTCCCTGCTCTGCAAACTGAGTCCTCTTTTGTCTCAGAAATCAAAACCTAGAATTAACAATTCAGTGATTATTTGACACAAGATTTTCTTTTGTTCACAGCACACTGTTTCGATAGGCAGTTTCTATGTGTGGCTCCACGTTTTGAGCGTGAAAAAGTCACAGAAGAAACTGATGGTACATCGGCAAGGGGGTTATATGGACTCTGCTAACGTCACATCCGGTGGACAACGTTGTTAGTCGCGCAATGCACTCTACCAGCGCGCAGACAGGCTTTGGGGAAAAAGGTTTTCGGATCAGGGCTCTCACCTGGGGAATATTCTAAAGGGTCTGCTTCTAGATCCTGTCTCTACCAGATGCAGCATTGCCGAATGTAAATAACTTTTTCATTTGTTCACATTGGATCAACTGTGGCTATCAAACTATAGCCATGAGGGTGTTCTCTCAGAAGGAAAAAAACACGATCAGCTGGGCTCAGCCCCTTTCAGCACTGTATTGGCTCTTAGCTTAAGAGTAGGTGTTCTGGCAATCTGACAGAACCTCTCATGATAACCTGGTGTGAAGACCGCCTGAATTTACCTGTCCATTCAAAAGGGTTTACATAGGATTGATCACTGGCTTTTAGCCTACATTGCAAAATCCAGTAGGGACTATAGGAAGCTGTCTCTCTATATAGTGCATGTAGGATGCTGGCTTAGTGTGTGGTGAGCACCCATGCTGTTGTCACCTTATAAAAGGTCCAGGTATCCCCTATTAGTGAAGTGTAGGTAATGTCTAGGAAGCCAGAG
The DNA here is from genome assembly GCF_031143425.1 of Pleurodeles waltl. NCBI lineage: Eukaryota > Metazoa > Chordata > Amphibia > Caudata > Salamandridae > Pleurodeles > Pleurodeles waltl. The sequence goes on along the minus strand of NC_090447.1, from coordinate 347,412,923 downwards.
CTCTCTAGAGGTAGCTTTGGATGAGCAGCCAAGACTTATCTGGGAGACATGCAAAGCTTATGCAATACCACTATAGTCACACAGCACCTACACACATTAAAGAACCACACAGTGTTAAAAAAATAAAGGTACTTCATTATAGTAACGCAAATACTAGAATACTGAATAGGCAATACCCCAACTGGAGGTAAGTAAACACTCTATTATATACACATAAGCAATCGGCAAGTAGCATAGAAAGCAATAGGCATTGATGAAAGAAATAGCAAATAGTGACGGCCCTAGGGGTGGGCCAAACCATATACTAAAGTGGAATGTGAAAGGCAGTCCCCCACCCAAGGAAGTGGAATCAGGAGAAGGGAGTTGGAGAAACTAGGAACCAAAAAAGGTAAGTACCAGACTGCCCCCCAGCAACCAGGAGAGTAGAGGTAAGTACCTGGTTTTCCCCAAAACCAACAGGAGGACTTTGGACAATTATTGTGCAAGACCCAACCAAGACTGGAAGAACCCAACGGTGGATCCTGACAGAAGAGTATCTTCAAAGGAAAGGTACTTGGGGCCAGATGTATCATGAAGGCCTTTTGCGATTCGGAAATAGCGATTTTTAAGAAATCGCTACTTCAGACTCGCAAAATGCCATGTATCACATTTGCAAATCGATAATAGCAATTTCTTAAAAATCGCAAATGCAATTACTGAATCACAAATTGCGATACCGGCCCCATTCGCACCTATAGGCCTGTTGGCCCATATCTGCGATTTTTTTGCATTTCCAAAATTTCGAAATTTTTAAAATGCAAAACCCAGGGTGCTGGGGGCCTAAGGCCCCCTCTGCTGCACTCCAATTTTTTTTTTGGGGACATGTAAGGTGCACACATGCCAAAAGGGCATGGGTGCTTTACATGTACATTTTAAAAATGCATTTTAAATGCATTTTTAAATTTTGCACATGGTTACCATCAAGTTCAACTTGGTGGTAATTAGCGATTCCTAAATGCCCAAATCGCATTTAGGAATTGCTTCATACATGTTCTAAGGAATCGTAAATAAGGAATCCTTATTTGCGATTTCTAATTTAGAGAGTCGCAATTTGCGACTCTCTGAACAGGGTCGCAATTTTAAGGAATCGCTATTTTAGCGATTCCTTAAAATTGCGTTCAGAATGTCTTTCATACATTCTGAAAGGGCTTTTTGCATTCGCAAACGGGCATTCGCACCGTTTGCAAATGCAAAAAACCTTGATACATCTGGCCCTTAGTCCAGTTGGAGTGTCAGGTGGTGGCTATGGATGCAGGACCAGGACGACGGTGTACGAAGGAGGTCAGCAGTGCAGCCCAAGAGCTGAAGAGAACTCTCAGAAGTGATGCAAGTGATGTCCCACGTCGGTGGTCGAGATGCAGTCGGTCAGCGGTGCTGGAAATCCAAAACAAGCCTTGGCAAATGCAAGAGACGGAGACAAAGGTTTGCAAGGCTGAAGAGGACCAGCAAGGACCAGGGGACTCGACCCAAGGAGGAGAGTCACAAGAAGAGGAGGCAGCCCCTACAAGCAACCCACTGGCAGCAGGCACAGGATTTGTGGTGAGGTCCACTCAACACACCTGAAGAGGAGCCCCACGTTGCTGGAGCAATAGCCAGGAATCTGTACTTTGCAGGAGGGAGTATTGGGGGCAGGGGCTACAAGGAGCCTGAAGATCACTTGGAGGAGGAACAAACAAACCTTGGTAGCTGCAAGAGTCACAGTGCACAGTGGTAGTGTCCTGCAAGGAGAGACAAGGGCTTACAGTGTCCCAAGTTGGACAGCTGGTAGAGAGGACCAAGGGGACCACTCCAGACGATCTTGTGATGCATGATCCACGTAGCTCTGGAGAAGAGACGTTCCATGCAGCCAGTCATTGCAGTTTGCAGTTGGTGCCTGTGCACGCAATGGAGTGACTCCTTCACTCCAAGGGAGATTCTTTTTTGCTTCTTGTGCAGGCTGAAGACTCGTTGCCCTCAGAGTGGGGAAATGTTGCAGTTGCTAAAAAGAGCCCGAGAAACCATGTTGCAGAGTGGAGCTGTCCCTGAAGTTGCAGATTGTCAGTTCCTGGAGTGTCAATTTGCAGTCCCAGTGGCCAGAAGATGAAGTAAACGATGCAGAGGAGTCATGCTGGGATCTTGCACGTCAAATCTGAGGACCCATCCAAGAGGGAGACCCTAAATAGCCCAGGAAGTGGGATTGGTTACCTATCTGGGTGACCACCTATCAGGAAGGGGCTGTGACGTCACCTACCTGACCTGGCCACTCAGATGCTCCCAGGGGCCTCTGCCCACCTTGGATTCAAGATGACAATCAAGAGGCCACCTGGAGGAGCTTTGGGCACCACCCCTAGGGTGATTATGGACAGGGTGAGTGGTCATTTCCCTTTCCTTTGTCCAGTTTTGTGCCAGAGCAGGGACCAGGGTCCCTGGACTGGTGCAAACCGGTTTATGCAAGCCACGTAACACCTATTGCCAAGAGAGAGGGTGTTGCTTCCCTTTCCCACAGGAAACCCTTTGTTCTGCCTTCCTCTCCCTGAGCTGGTCATGCAGCAGGAGGGCAGAAACCTGTCTGAGGGGTGGCAGCAACGCGGCTGCCCGGAAAACCCCAGAAAACTGGTAGGAGTAATTCTGGCAGGCCTATTAGGAGCCCCGAGAGTGCATGGAATTATACAACCAGTACTGGCAACAGTATTTGGGTATGATTCCGATAAGTTTGATACAAACATGCCCAGGTTCAGGAGTTACTATTATGTGGCTGGACACAGTGACCTGTGCCCAGTACACTGGGAAAATGGCTTCCCTGCACTTTCAAGGTCCAGTATGATGGAGCTGAAGTTCCTAGGGGCACCTCTGCTTATGCAGGGGTGCCCTCACACACAGGTACCTGCACCTTGCCCTCTGGACTAGGAGGGCCTACCTTAGGGGTGACTCACAGTGACTTTGTGCAGTAACCTGTAGTAAAAGGGTGCATGCACCTTTTCATGCAGGCTGCAACGGCAGGCCGGCAGACGCATTTTGCATGGGCTCCCATGGGTGGCACAATATATGCTGCAGCCCATCTGGAACCCTTGGTGCCCCAATGCTCTGGGTACTTCAGTACCATATACTAGGGATTTATATGGGGTCACTAGTATGCCAAATGTGGGGTGTGCAAAGTCCTAAGCAACCAAGGTTAGAGGGAGAGAGCACAGTCACTGGAGTACTGGTTAGCAGGATCCCAGTGAAAACAGTTGAAACACACTGACCGAAGGCAAAAAGTGGGCGTAACCATGCCAAAAAGAGGGTACTTTCCTACAGTGCACTAAAATGAAGTCCATTGTGTAGAGTCCAGTGGATCCCCAATTGGTATTGCAAAGGCAAAAGTAGATAGGACTAATGCTCTCTTTTGTGGTAATGTGGGCAAGCAGTTAGGTTCATCAGAGGGTACTGCTAAGCATTTTTTGTACTCAGAGGCAATAAATGAGACACACACTCGATAAATCCAAGGCCAATTTAGAAAAATAATTATTTTATACATTTTTCAAACCTAAGAACTTCATAATCCGGTAAGTTGACTTTTAAGCATAAATACTTTGCAGTTTCAAAAATAGACCGTGGAATTTGCAGAATTGTATCAATGTTATCCTATGGAGGAAAATCAGTGTTAAGCAAACAGGGTTAACAACGACTTACAAAGCCAATGTAAGGGAGTTAAGGTAAGTACTGGGCACTGATGAGAACCACACCAACAGGTCACACACCAGGCGGCCCTGGAGTGGCCAGGTACAGAGGTGCAGTGAGACATTGGGCACCCAATGGTTTAATATGAGAGTTTGACTCCGTGACAAAGGGGCTGCAGGCTCTGGCTGGGAAGCCAGTCGGGGACAACAAACTGGTAGGTAGTAGACTTGGGTTGCTGAGGGATGTAGGTGCATCTTTGGTCCTCTTCTCTTGTGCCCAGGAATGACAGATGTAGGGTGTCTGGTTTTCATGTCTGGGAGCACTTGCAGTCAGGAGGGTCCTGTGTGTTGAGGCTGCAGGCATTGTGAGGGAGTCCGGCAGGGGTGGACCCAGGGTGGACTCGAGGTCTTAGGAGCCTGGGGATGTCATTGGTCACGGTTGCAGTGGTTGCTGGAGGTGTCGAATTTTCTCTCACCACAAGCCTGTGGGATAGGGGGTCTGGGTCAAGCTGCAGGCGTATTGGGAGAGTCTAAGATGGGTGAGACCACATTGGTTTCTGGGCAGCTAGGGACTCGTGTTGGTACCATTGGTTGGCTTCACCTCAGATCGTGGACATCCGGTGCAGTGGTCACTTCTCGTGTGGGTTTCTGGGGGTCCGACAGCAGCAGAATCTTTCTTTGGAGTTTCCTGTTGCAGGGCAAGTCTGGTGCCCTTGGGAGACTTTACTCTTTACTGAAGGCTGGACGAGTTGGCTTATTGTGCAGGATCTTTCGAGTTCAGCCGGAGGGGCTAGTTCCATGTCAGCTGCCTAATCTTTTCCTCTTCTGTGGGTGCAACTCTTCTTAGTCTGGGTCATCTTAGGTTGTCGAAATCTGAGTTCTAGGGTTCAAGGGTTCCACCTAACAAGTTAATTTAGTGCCATTGCAGGGAGTGCCAGGTAGGAGCCAATGGACTCACCACCTTGAGGGTGACTGCACCCTTCTTATGACCACTTCCGCTGGGATTTGGGCATAACCCTAGTGGCCTAATTCCTTCCAAACAAGATAGAGGAATGTAAAAAGTAGTGCTCACTTCTGGTCGTCCACCTTAGGGGTGGGACTGGCATGAAGTGGGCACTCCACCTAATTTAACAAATTTTCCAGCCTCTGCTGCTGCCAAAAGTGGGGTCAGGACAGGGGGGTTGGTCGTCTCTGCCATTTGGAGAGACGTGGGTTGCATTACAAAGGTGGCAAGGCCTTTGAAGCTCCACGTCCTGGAATGTCCATCCTGCCTGGGAGAGTGGGGTCACACCTCTGCCCAGAGCAGGCCTTTGTCCCAGGCCCTCAAGAGCGTTGGCTGTCACCAGGGGGGCAGAAATGTGTCTGTGGCGGCTGAATTGGTCAGGACCAGTCAGTCAGCACACTAGTAGTTGGTAGGTTTTCAGGGGACACCTCTAAGGTGCGCTCTGTGTGCATTTTTTAATAAATCCATCACTTGGGTCAGTGAGCGTTTATTATTCTGAGATATTTGATACCAAACATCCCAGGAATCAGAGAAGCCATCATGTAGCTGGGGAACTCGTAGTGAGCCGTGTCCAGAACATGCATTTAAAATAGCTTCCCTATGCCATTACCATGTCTCATCAACAGAGAAATAGCAGGGGCATATTTGCCTGCCACTGATCCCTCTGCATTTGACAACCGGCGTGGGACAGGTCCTGGGGTTCTTTCTACATCGCTTGGATGCCGCAGCTGCATTCTCACAACAATTGTCCAACAGGAAAGGATCCAAGGGTGGGCATTTCTCTCCTGTACCCCATGGACATCTCCGGGTGGTTTGGACTCTGTCCCCGCTCTTCACAGGTGTCCGCACCTGGTTTCCACCAACCTGGTCAATGGGTCAGCCTAGCAGCTGGACAACCGAGGTCCCCATTGACTTCAACTGGCAGTTCAGACACGACTTCACCCCTATGCATTGGGCTGCCTGGTGTAAGTACTCCATTTACCTGGGTATCCACGGTTGGGAGTACTCTTGACCCTTCCTGGTTCCAATGGGTTTCCTCGTGGTCCTTTGGGAAGGGTCCGTTTCCATCCTTTTTCTAACCGCAACTTACTCACTGTTGTCGTATGGGACACCCGACACTAAGTAGCACCTCTGCACATGGACTCCTGGGGAATACCATCTACTTACCTTTGGTGTTCCAATACTAACTCCAAGCCTTAGGAGTCTTGAGTGTCAGTTTTGGTCAGCTGTGTCTTTATTTACCCAATCTGATAGAGACTTCTAGTTGCAGATACCTTACCACCTCAATTTCCCCAGGCGTCAGACTGGATCTGGAGATTTTTCTTTGAGCAGTACCTCTGCACGCCATCAGGTGGCGTCGGTCGACTCCACGGGCATCATTAGCATCGCGTTCACCTTGATGATGTCGTAGTCGTATATAGGCGCCACCCTGGCGCGCTGACGTCAGTTCTTTTTTTTTCGCGCCAGCCTACGCGCATATCCAGAGAGAGAGAGAGCTACCTCAGTCATTTTTTAACTACGTCAACACTGTTGTTGAATTGTTTTTGACAAGGTCGTGGATGCGTCCAGGGATGTCCCGCACAACTGTTTTTAAGCCCTGCGACTCCTGTCAACGAATGATGTTGGTGACAGATTTGCACCTCGTGTGTCTTTGGTGCCTGGAGCGCAATCATGACCCGAAGTCGTGCTCTGAGTGTTGTGCCATGAACTCGAAAGCTTTGAGGGAGCGGTCCCTAAAGCTCATGGCGGCCCTACACTTGACTCCGCAGCACTCACGGTCTCGTTAAAGAAGAAGATCTCGAGACCTTCCGCGGAGTCACCACCACTCTTCGTCCTCGAAGTTATCGGGACATTCGGGTCATAAGAAGTAGTCAAAGAAGGACAAGTGTTCTTCGACTTCACCCCGTCGCTCGGATGATGCGGCGCGAGAAGAGCTCTAGGCCTTCATTCTCTGAGCCTTCATCTGGGTCAGCCCCGCACTTCCCCGACCTCCTGGGAGCCACCCCTGCCCAGCTCAAAGAAGTTTGAGTCAATGCGCCTCATTTTTGGGCAAACTGACCCACCTTCGGTGCCCTCGGGCATAGGTGAGTTGGTGGGGGGCTCCCTCTGGTTCGAAGTCGTCGGCTTTGGCCACGGCTCTGGAGGGCTCCGCCGGATCCAATCGTGGATCTGTCCGACGCCAGTCGTTCCACAGCGACCTTCCCCGGCGTCAGGTCAAACGTTGATGCTACCAACGTCGGTTGGGACCACAATCGACGACCCCATTCTGATACCAGACGACCCGGATCTGGAACGACATCGCTCAACGCCGAGTCCATTCTCTATGGGCTCTCCTGGGCCCAGGGTTGATCCAGACCCTTATACTTATGGGTATGAATACGGGGAGAGTTTGCTGGGGATGCTGGACCCTTTAAAATACCAGCTTGACCCCCAAATGCACTGGGTACAGGATTTGGGTGATGCCAGTGATCTAGACACCTCCTCTGACACTGGTATGATCTCTCCTACCGTGGCTACGGAAGAGGGTGCCCAATACTCCATGGTGGTGAGAAGGGCGGATGAGGTCTTGGACCTCGAGCTACCTTCTGTGGAGGCTAGGCCTGATATCCTAACCGATGTTACTGATGTGCTTCAGCTGGGGTCTTCCTCTGCACTGACGCACATCCTTTTGAGGACTTGGTCCAGACCCAGCACAGAGGCTCCTGTGAATAGGACGATTGCCCGCCGCCATTGGCCTGCGCCGACAGACCCAAAATTCCTCACCCAACACCCCACGCTCGATAACCTTGTCATCCAGACTTCCTCTTCATCTGGTGCATTCCTTGCCGCACCCCCTAGATAGGGAATCAAGAAGACTGGACAATTTTAGGAATTGTTTTCTTCCAACAGTCTAGCGCTGCGGTCCGTGAACACCGCATGCCTTTTGGGCCGCTGTACACATACTCTCTGGGATACGGTCACGCAACTGCTGCCTAGAGTTCCGGATGAGGCCCGGACTATCCTTTACCAAGCCATAACAGATGGGAGGGATGCAACGAAGTTCATGATTCGTTGTGGACTGGATACAACCGACTCTCTGATGCACATATGCCCTCACCTGTGGTATAGTGCACACTGCCTTAGGGCTGTAAGGCCTGCTAGAGGGGTGACTTACCTATGCCACAGGCAGTGTGAGGTTGGCATGGCACTCTGAGGGGAGTGCCATGTTGACTTAGTCTTTTTCTCCCCACCAGCACACACAAGCTGTGAGGCAGCGTGCATGTGCTGAGTGAGGGGTCCCCAGGGTGGCATAAGAAATGCTGCAGCCCTTAGAGACCTTCCCTGGCGTCAGGGCCCTTGGTACAAGGGGTACCAGTTACAAGGGACTTGTCTGAGTGCCAGGGCTGTGCCAATTGTGGAAGCAAAGGTACAGTTTAGGGAAAGAACACTGGTGCTGGGGCCTGGTTAGCAGGGTCCCAGCACACTTTCAATCAAAACTTAGCATCAGCAAAGGCAAAAAGATACGGGGTAACCATGCCAAGGAGGCATTTCCTTACACTCCCCCTGACTGCGACCTCCTGGTAACAAAGGAACACGACACCTGGACCAAGCACTGCACCTGCAGCCCCCAGGACCGATAGGAACCACCTACCAGTGCACGAGTGACCAGCAGGCGACCCTCATCCTAGCCCAGTTGGTGGCTGGCCCGAGAAGCCCCCCTGTGCCCTGCCTGCATCGCCAGAGTGCCCCCTAGGTCCCTCCATTGCTTTTAATAGCAAATCTGACACCTACTTTGCACACTGCACCCAGCCACCACTGTGCCGCTAAGGGTGAGTTTTGTGTGCTTGTGTGTGTCCCCCCCCCTAGTGCTCTACAAAAAAACCCTGGTCTCCTCCCCGAGGACACAGGTACTTACCTGCTAGCAGACTGGAACCGGAGCACCCCTGTTCTTTATAGGCGCCTATGTGTTTTGGGCCCTCCTTGGACCTCTGCACCTGACCAGCCTTGTGTTGCTGGTGTGGTGGCTTTGGGGATGCCCCCCCCCCCCCCCCCCGGAACTGTTGATTTTTGCAGTGTCCACTTTTAAAATAGCTTATTGCCATTTTAACCAAAACTGTGTGTACTACTGTTTTAAATCAAAGTTCTATATTTACCTGTGTGAAGTACCTTGCATTTTATGTACTTACCTCAAATCTTGAATCTTGTGGTTCTAAAATAAGTTAAGAAAATATATTTTCCATATAAAAACCTATTGGCCTGGAGTTAAGTCTTTGAGTGTGTGTTCCTCATTTATTGCCTGTGTGTATACAACAAATGCTTAACACTTCCCTCTGATAAGCCTACTGCTCGACCACACTACATATATATAGAGCCAGCTCTGATGCAAAATACTCACTCATTTACCCGGCTAAGGTGCAGGTACAACATAGGGGCAAGTTGCATTTCTTTACAGACCCGAAACTGGCCGCGTAATTTGCTAAATCTGTCCCAAAGAAAGCGCTGTCGGAGAGCCTGCGGTCCGCTGGCGGAGAGGGAGGTTCTTTGAGTGACAATGACTAAATATATTTTTCTATCCAGGCCCCCTGTGACCTTGCCCGGGGTCGCACGGCCTGAAAATTTGTAACTGATTAAACTGATAGGGGTGGGCTCTATATGCTCTTCACTATTGGTCCCCCTGCCCTTCCATCCCACCTGGGATGGGTCTCAGATGGCCTCGTTGATGCCCCATTGCATGAGTCCATTCAAAATGTTCGCTATTATGTTGTGGGAAATTTATTTAGGGATGGGTGGGATTGTAGCACTGACCCGATTGGAGGGTCAGCTTGGGTGGGGGTTGGGACTAATTTATCTTTGGTTCACTCCCTCTATCTTCTCTTTCGCACCTGTTCCTTTCCCTGCATGCCGTGGATGCCTCCTTTGTGATGCCATGGCAAGATGTATGGTTGGATAAGGCGATGGTATGGCGAGAGAAAATTTGATGCCTGTGCGCTGCCTCACCTGGAATGTTCCCGGGCTGAATGATGGGTGCAAGATGCGATTAATATCTGCTTATATGCAGCGACATGCGGTGGACATTTGTATGCAGCACGAGACTCACCTGGTGGAAGCCACCAAGCATTGGTTGAAAGCTGGCTGGATTGGTGAATGGCACACGCTGCAGTGTTTTCGGGCTGTGTGAGAGGCATGGCGATTTTGATTCTGAAGAGGCCCCGTGGGGTACTGAGAAGGCACTTGTAGATCCAAATGGTCGCTATGTCATGCTGCTTGGTACACTGCTTGACAGGCCGTGCAGATTAGTATTGTTATATGACCCAAATACTGATGACCCTGAATTTTTTGGGGAAGTGGGGTGGCTAATTGACTCGCGGGGTCCCGGGTCCCTGCTATGGGGGGGCGACTTTAACATGGTGTTGGACTTTGAGGCGGATCGTGAAAGCCGGGCTAGACCACAGCATGTGGCGGCTGCCCGAGGTCTGATTCGCGTGATTGATGAGGGCGCCTTAGTGGACTTATGGAGGGAAAAGCATGGAACAGACAGGGAGGGTACCTGCGTCAATTATGTGCATGGTAGCTGGTCCTGTGTAGACAGATGGCTCGGCACCAGGGATGTTGAGCTCTGGATGCTGTCCATTGAGCATAAGGCCCGCACTCTGTCGGATCTTTCACTGGTCATGCTGGAGTTGGCTGTTCTTGGTGGTCCGCGTCATTCCTTAATGTGGAGGCTCCCTCATGGTGCGCTTAGGGATCAGGTATTCAGAGATGAGGTCCTTGACGCCATAGTCCATTACTTCGCTGAGAATCGGGAGTCGGTGGTCTCGGCTGGTACCGTGTGGGAGGCTTTTAAGGTGGTGAGCCATAGGCAAGTAATTATTTTGTAGAGCTGACTGATTCATCCGGAGCACAACACACTGGCGAGGTCAAGCGTATCCTCATTGACTTTTATTCAGCTCTAAATGCTGAACTCTGCAGCAGCCGCTGACTATTTTGAGGATATTAGCCTTTTGTGGTTTGAGAATGCACACAGGCAATATCTAGATGTTTCTTTCTCGGTGGACGATGTTGTCCAGGCAATACACAGTTTACCCGGGGATAAGGCACCTGGGCTGGATGGTCTGACGCCAGCCTTCTACAAGGAATATGCTGACTTATTAGCTCCTCATTTCTTGGAGGTTTATGCGGAGGCTCTTGAGACCGGGCTCCTTCTGTCCTCCCTGCGAGAGGCTCTCGCTGTGACAATTTTAAAGCCCGGGTAAGATCCGTGCTGCTGCGATTCTTATAGACCTCTCTCTTTAATCAATATTGATAATAAGATCCTGGCGAAACTCATTGTGGCCCACTTGCAGCCTGTGCTCCCTTCTCTGGTGCTGCCGGATCAATCAAGCTTTGTGCTGGGTCGCTCCACCCTATATAACCTCAGAACTTATTTTGTGATATCCAGTATGATTGATCCTGAAGACTGCACAGCAGCGGTGTTTCTAGATGCCACCAAGGCCTTCGACTCTGTGGCATGGAACTATATGTTCACTTCGCTGGCTCGGTGGGGTTGAGCTCTAGGTTTATTCAGCTGATTCACCTGCTGTATTTGCAGCCGTCTGCCTGGTTGATAGTCAATGGTGCCATTTCTGACCCATTACCGATTGCCAGGGTCAATCGCCAGGGGTGCCTACCCTCTCTGTTACTTTTTGCCATTGCGATGGAGCCACTTGCGGCTCGCCTGCATCTGCATCATAATCATAGGGGCTTGGCATTCCGACAGCACCTAATATTAATATCCATGTATGCGGACAATGTCACCCTATATGTTCATAATCCGCGGCTGCACCTTGGTGCTCTGTTGGATGAGATAGTAGTCTTTGGACAGATGTCGGGGATCACCATCAACTGGTCTAAGACGGTGGTGCTGCCCCTCTCTGAGGCTACTGTGCTGTTTCCCTCTAGATACCCCCTTTGCTGAGCTGATGGACCGGTGCGTTATCTGTGTATATGGTTAAGCAGAGATGTTGACTCGCCTTGGTTTGCTAATTATGGCAAAGCCATTATGTGGTTGGAAGAAAGGGCAGAGGGGTGGCATTCACTGCCGCCTTCACTGACGGGTCGCATTGCAATAGCGAAGATGGTTATTCTGCCAAAGTTTTTATATCTTTTTATTAATCTACTTCTTGTCCTTACTGCTAGTTTTCTGAAACAATTTTGATCCGCCATTGTGACTTTGGCCTGGGCTGGTCGACGAGGTGGGCTGGTGGCCCTGGATCTAGCCCTATACTATCAGTGTGCGCAGGCACATTTTGTGCATTTTTGGCTACACCCTATTCAATACTTATCCCACTGGGCACCTGAAAGCGACGTTGTGTGGCCAGATAATTTGCAAAGGATGCTGGTTGGGCCGACCAGAACCAGACCGCGAGAGGTCGACACAGTGGCGTGCACGGTGACAGCTTTGACAGTGCTGTTGAGGCGCGCGGCGGTGTGGGAGATTTTTGCCCCTTCCATACCGGTTATGGACATGGGCGATATGCAGCTGTCGGAGGATGCACGGGTCTGTGAGTTTATCCGTGAGACCAGTCAGACTACCTTGGGGTCCTGGTTTCCTGCTGGGAGGTTTATCTCCTCAGAGGCCACACTTGGTGGTGTATACGATACTGCGCTGACTATTCTTTCTTAGGATTTGTGCTACGCTCCGTGCACATTATCCTTGCTTTTCTGTAATGCCTACAGTGTACAGAGCACTGGAGCTTATGTACCAAATGCAGTCCCTGTGCAGGCTTATAACTAGGTTGTATGTTTGTATGCAGAACGAGGTGGCTGGAACGGAGGTTAAAGCCAAAGCCCACTGGGAGGTGGACATGGATGAAACCATTTCCAATGAAGAGTGGCAACGGTGTTGTGTGCATATGCGTGAGCTGTCCCCCCAACTGCAGATTGCACCTCATTCACTTCAATTTTTTACATCGTTTATGTTACACACCCATGAGACTGAAGAATATGGGCCTCCAGGCCGAGGCGCATTGTGAGAGATGTACGACCGCTTATGCAGACTTCTTGCATCTGCCGTGGAGTTGCCCGGTGCTGCGAGTATATTGGACAGAGGTGCTGCAGGCGATTGAGGAGATGACTAAGATTCAGCTGCCACACGCCCCTAAGCTTGCCCTTTTGGGGTGCGTTGAGGGACTGCATGCAGCGCACAGGTGATTGATAGGACTGTTGCTGCTGCTGGCAATAAGTAGGGGTTGCGATGTGCTAGGGTAGGCGGCGGACTCCCCGTTGCTCTGAATGGTTGCATGATGCTTCATATTGTCAGGAACAACTAATGATATATTGGGACCTTATGCCGGAGGGTTCCCGACCGAGAGATATATGGGCCCCACTGCGCTTCTTTTTGGAGACCCGCTCACCGACCAACATACAGTAGTTTAGCACCCTAAGCGATTGCGCAATAGTCATACTCCCCTGTCATGCTATTACATCGCTGGTTACATCTGCATTGATGATCTAACGGCTGCACTGTCCTTATCCCCTCCCATCTTCTTCTGCTATATATTCTTCCCTTCCTTTTTTCTTTGTCTGTTTCCTTTTCCTGCTCCTTGCTTCCCGTATGTGGAGGTCTCTCTCATTTCGTTTGTTCTACATATCGGAGATCGCATTGATGCGATTTGGATAACACTGTGGTTAATAGCACTAGGCCGCCTCCTTAGTGAGTTATAAGTCTGATGGATATAAGACTCTAATGCTCCCTACTTTATATTGTGTCTATAGTGCGTACTTATGACCCCAACAATGTGTCTGTTTAATAAATGCAAAAATAAATAAAAAATAAGAATTGGCTTAGACACTGTAGGGGCATAGTGCTTAGCAGCTATGCCCTCACCTGTGGTATAGTGCACCCTGCCTTAGGGTTGTAAGGCCTGCTAGAGGGGTGACATAGCTATGCCCCAGGCATTGGGTTGTGGGCATGGCACCCAGAGGGGAGTGCCATGTCGGCTTAGTCTTTTTCTCCCCACCAGCACACACAAGCTGTTAGGCAGTGTGCATGTGCTGAGTGAGGGATCCCCAGGGTGGCATTATACACGCTGCAGCCAACTCCAACGACATCCCGCCCTCCCAGAAACTCTGCGACGACCTCTCCACCTTCTTCCACCAGAAAATCACAACCATCCACGACAGCTTCAACACCACTCCGCCGCCAGACCCCACCCCTGACATCTCCACAGACGCCTGCCGCCTCACCGCCTGGACCCACGTGGACGACACCGAAACAATGACAACCATGAACACCATCCACTCAGGCTCCCCCACGGACCCATGCCCACATCACGTGTTCAACAAAGCCAACGCCATCATCGCCCCCAAACTCCGCAAGATCATCAACCTCTCCTTCGACTCCGCCACCTTCCCAGACAGCTGGAAACACGCAGAAATCCAACCCCTTCTCAAGAAACCCAAGGCTGAACCCAATGACCTCAAAAACTTCCGACCGATCTCTCTCCTCCCTTTTCCAGCAAAAGTCATCGAGAAGATCGTCAACACCCAGCTCGCCCTCTTCCTCGAAGACAACTCCATCCTAGACCCCTCTCAATCCAGTTTCAGATGAAACCACAGCACTGAGACTGCACTCCTCGCCGCCACAGATGACATCAGAACTCAAATGGACAACGGCGAAACCTCGGCCCTCATCCTCCTCGACCTATCTGCCGCTTTTGACACAGTCTGCCACCGCACCCTACTGACCCGCCTCCATGAAGCCGGCATCCAAGATAAAGCCCTCAACTGGATCTCATCCTTCCTCTCCGACAGAACCCAGAGAGTACGACTCTCCCCTTTCCGCTCCAAAGCCACCAACCTCATCTGCGGCGTCCCCCAAGACTCCTCCCTCAGCCCTACGTTGTTCAACGTCTATATGGCCCCCCTCGCTAAACTGGCCCGCCAACATCACCTCAGCATCATCTCCTACGCCGACGACACCCAGCTCGTCCTCTCCCTGACTAAAGACCCACTCACCGCCAAAACCAACCTCCACGAGGGACTAAAAGCCATCGCCGAGTGGATGAACGACAGCCGCCTGAAGCTCAACTCCGACAAGACGGAAGTCCTCATCCTCGGGCGCACCCCTTCGGCCTGGAACGACTCCTGGTGGCCCACCGACTTCGGTCCCCCACCCACCCCAGCCAGCCATGCAAGAAACCTCGGCTTCATCCTGGACTCCGCCCTCACCATGTCCAAACAGGTCAGCGCCGTCTCCTCTTCCTGCTTCAACACCCTTCGAATGCTCCGCAGAATTTTCAAGTGGATCCCAACAGGAACCAGAAAGATGGTGACCCAAGCCCTCGTCAGTAGCAGACTTGACTACGGCAACGCACTCTACACAGGCATCCCAACAAAAGACATCAAACGACTCCAGCGTATCCAAAATGCATCCGCCCGCCTGATCCTCGTCGTACCCCGCCGATGTCACATCTCCCCTCACCTGAGGGACCTCCACTGGCTCCCCGTGGACAAGAGGATCACCTTTAAGCTCCTCACCCACGCTCACAAGGCTCTACACAACACCGGACCTACCTACCTCAACTCCAGACTCAACTTTTACGCCCCCACTCGTCAACTCCGCTCTGCCAATCTCGCCCTCGCCATCGTCCCCAGGATCCAGCGCAAGACCTCCGGCGGCAGATCCTTCTCCTTCCTCGCCGCCAAGACCTGGAACTCTCTCCCCACCTCACTACGTCAGACCCAGGACCTCCTCACCTTCAGGAGACTCCTCAAGACCTGGCTTTTCGACCGCTAACAGCTCACCCCCCCCCCCAGCGCCTCGAAACCCTGACGGGTACATAGTGCGCTTTATAAATGTAATGATTGATTGATTGATTGATTAGAGACCTTCATTGGCCACAGGGCCCTTGGTACCAGGGGTACATTTTACAAGGGAATTATCTGTGTGCCAGGGCTGTGCTAATTGTGGAGACAAAGGTACAGTTTTATGGACAGAACACTGGTACTGGGGCCTGGTTAGCAGGTTCCCAGCACACTTTCAATTAAAGCTGGCATCAACAAAAGGCAAAAGGTTAGGGGGTAACCATGCAAACAGTGGCATTTTCCTACTCCTACATATCCAGCTTGTAAGTACGTCAGTATGATGCAATTGAATATCAATAGCTGACATTCTGAGGATAGAAAATATTTCTATCTAATAGATACAGTAAAACTAAGTAAAATCCATACTCTAAAAAAAAGGTGATAAAATCTCCACATCTAAAAAGAGTAAATTAATAAAATCAGCATGCATTTGTATATATATTCAAGCTTCATGTAAATAAATCGCATTAAATGATGCATTAAGCATTGCATTAATATTTGTGTTTCAGGCTTAGCATGATTGAAGCACTGTCTTGCAATATAGGAATATTTTCACAAGGATTCCTAAGTCAGGAAAATGAATGACGCAATGCATTTTGACAATTAAGCAGACCAGGTGTGATATTATGCTGGGCCAAATGAAAAAAATGTGGCTTTGTGAAAACAATTTAAGAAAAAGAAAAATAGTCTGATGAAAATCTTTTTTTTATTTGGATTGATATTAGTTCCCTTCATTCGACATCGAATTCTGTCCCGTTTCTCAGTCAGATTATAGGGCAACCAACTCTAGTTGTGGATGGAAGTTCTTTCCACAGCATAGGTATCACTGCAGCATATAACACTGATTGATGAGATGAACTGATTGAATTGATACCATAGTCATGGTACGGGATGCTTGTAAAGTTGAGGGACAAGAGCACTGGAACAAATCTTGTGGTTCCAGAGTAGTCAAAGGCACGAGTGGCTTGGATGTCACAGGTGCAAGCCAATGATCTGGAAGCTCTTTTAAGGATGAAGTTAGTCACAATTGGCATCTTGCAGGAGTAGTGCTCAGCATTACTCCTTGTATGCCTGCAGCAGTTGCAGGAACTTTTTCCAAGTCTAAGGAAACCAACTGGGGGTTGCTACAGATGGCAGTTCCAAGATGATTTCAAATGTGCAGTTCATACACCAAAAATTTGATAGACTTCTAGCTGCAGATTCCGTACCTTAGAATTATGCCAGGCATAAGACTGGATTGCGTAAATTTTTCATAAGCAGTACCCCTGTGCCGCCGGCAGGTGGCACAGGGGTACTAAAGTCATTAAACTCCGTGTGCATTGTCTGCACAAGAAGTGATGTCCGCATCACCTATATAAGCGCCACCCAGGCATGCTGACATCAGTTTTTTCTTTCCGTGCCAGCCAATGCAGATCTGGGAAGAGCTACAACTTTCATTCATTTTTTGACTGAACGTTTTCCACATTTTGTCAAGACTTTTTGGGGGTTTTCCTCCTGCTGTGGCAGGACGTCATCAAAGAAGGACAGTTTCAAGCCACGCTACACCAGTCACTGGCAGATGTTTGTGACGGATCAGCACCTTGTTTGCCTGTGGTACCTCGAATGCGACCATGACCCAAAGTCATGCTCCGACTGCCTATTGTGGGACGCTATTCAAGATCCCACTTGAGAAGGAGGTCCCGGGACCGGTCTTGGAGTCCGGGTTGTCATCCCATTCCAAATCTTCAGGTAATTCCAGGAAGTCTGAGCATAAGAAGAAGTTTTCGAAGTGTGCTTGGACTTCTCTGTGTCCGTTGGCCAACAAGACATGGGAGCGTCCTCATTCTAGGCCTCGCTGCATGGTTGAGCCTGCACCTGGTCTGACTCTGCACTTCCCCGAGTTTCTGGGAGCTGGAACGATCTCTGCCCAACCTAAAGAGTTTTATGAGGACGTGTACCTCAGACTGGGGAGGGCCAACTCCTCCGGCATGCCTAATGCCCACGGGGTCAGCAAAGGCCCATTCTCGTTCTGTGCTGGCAGCTCCAGGACCAGCAGTGGTGGATTATGAACCACGATTGGCTCAGAGGCCTACTCCTCTTCCTTTCCCAACCAGACCTCACAGTAGTGACCGATGCATCACTTCTGGGGTGGGGTGGCCATTTGGGAAGGCGGAGATCAGAGGACTCTAGTCTTAGACAGTCAGGGCTCCACATCAACTTGCTGGAGCTCCTTTCGATCCAGTTAGCATTGAAGGCATTTCTTTCCTCTACAAAGGAGTAGTTATTGCAGGTGTTCATGGACAACACCACCGCCATGTGGTACTGCAAGAAGCAGGGCGAGTGGGTTCGTGGACCCTTTGCCAAGAGGCCCTATCTGTCTGGATATGGTTGGAAGCACAGGGCATAACCCTGGTGATTCAACACCTGGCAGGCTCTCTGAACGCCAGGTCGGTCAAACATAGCCATCGATGCCTAGGGAATCGCAAGTGGCTTTTCCATCCTGAGGTGGGGCAAGATCTCTTTCAGCAGTGGGGAGAGCCTTGGTTAGATCTATTCGCCTTTGAAGATAGCATGCAATGTCAGCAATATTGCGCGTTGGAGTTTCCAAGGCGGCAATTGCTCTGCAATGCTTTTCGTTGTGAGTGGAGCTCAGGCCTCCTCTATGCAATTCTGCCCATACCACTCCTGATCAGAGTTCTCAAGAAGATCAAGAACAACCAGACCCAAGTAATCATTGTGTCTCCGGAGTGGCCACAGAGAGTCTGGTATCCCAAGCTTCAGAAGTTGAGCATTGATGCTCCGTTCAGGCTGCCCCTTCAGGAGGATTCTTCTGTCACAGCAGAAGGGTAGAGTTCTCTACCCGACCCTGTCAACTCTACACATTCATGCATGAAAATTGAGCGGTGACAGTTGACAGTATTTGACCTTCCTCCCAAATTCTGTAATGTTATTTTAGCAGCCAGGCTTTCCTCCACAAAAACGGTATACGCGTGCCGTTGGCAAAGATTTGTAAAATATTGTACAGAGAAGTCTTTAGATCCTCTTTCTGCTTCTCTCTCTGATGTTCTTTTCTTGCTATCTCTTGCCCAGGAGGACTCTGCTGTGGACACGCTTAAGGGCTATCTGTCTGCTTGATCTGCTTTTCTGTGGCTGCCTGACCAACCCTCTTTATTTAGGTCCCCTACTGTAAATAGGTTTCTGAAAGGGCTTGTACATATTTTACCCCCTACGCCCTTTATCATGCCTTAGTGGGATCTTAATTTCCTTCTCACATACCTTATGGGTGCTTCCTTCGAGCTTCTGCACAATTGTCCTCTCCAGCTGCTTACCATCAAAACAGACTTACTTGTGGTCATAACATCTGCCTGAATGGTGAGTGAGCTGCAGGCCTTGTCATCCAAGCCTTCATATCTCAGTGTTTCGTGACAGTCGTTCTTCGCACACGTGCCTCTTTTCTCCTAAAGGTGGTGACCCCATTTAATTTGGGACAAACTGTCACCCTGCCCCCTGCATCCCTCTAAGGAAGAGGAGCAACTCCACCGATTGAACCTTTGCTGTTCCACCTTGACAGCACAAAAGAGTTTTGGGTCGACAACCAACTCTTTGTGGGATATGTGTGAGCAAAGAAAGGTCGGGCAGTACAGAAACAAACTATTTCGTGCTGGGTCATTCCTTGTATAAAGATCTGCTATGCCCTGGCTAAGAAGCAGCCTCCTGAGGGCTTACACCAGGGGAAAAGCTGCAACCACAGCATTAGCTCCTAGAGTCCCAGTCCTAGACATCTGTCAGGCAGCAACATGGGCATCCCTGCACACGTTTGCCAAACACTACTGCCTGAAAAGTTAGGTCCACAGAGATGGGCATGTCGCCCATTCAGTCCTGCAGGACTTCCAAGTTTAAACATTTATCCGTAGCCCACCGCCAGAAGGATATGGCTTGGGTATTTATTCAGAGGTAAGGATTCTGCAGCTAGAAGTCTCTACCAGATTAACAAGTTACTTACCTTTGGTAACGCATTATCTGGGAGAGACTCTATCTAGCTGCAGATTAATTACACCCACCCATGTCTCCCGCTCTGCAGACTCATTTGCTACGGTCAGAGGGATCCTTTTCAGGGCCCCAGTTTGGACACACACATGTGCCAGTTCGTGTCTTGGCTCTGCGCTCCTGGCGTGGAAATTCCTGATTAAAGTAACTGACACACATACACCTGGGTGTGACGCATATATAGGTGACCGCAACATCACATCCGGCTCCAACGATGCAGATGGGACAGAAATGAGTGGAGCCACCTGATGGCATGCTCAGGGGTATTGCTCGAGCAAAGGTTTCCGGATCCAGTCTGACGGCTGAGGAAATTCAAAGGTAAGGAATTTGCAACTAGATAGTCTCTACCAAATCATGCTTTACCAAAGATAAGAACTTGTTTGTCAGAGCTGAAAAGGGTTGTGCTGTGCTGAACAGGAGCATCTCCAAATGGGTTGTGTTCTGCATTAAAAACTGCTTTGCATTGGCCAAGAAGCAACCCTCTGAGGCCTTGCGTGGTCATTCTATCAGAGCCAATGATGCAACCACTGCGTTAGTACGCAGAGTTCCGGTTATGGATATCTGCCAGGCAGAAATAAGGGCTTCTCTGCACACCTTTACCAAACATTACTGCCTGGACAGTCAGTTTCATCACAGTGGCCATTTTGCCAGTTCAGTCCTGCAGAACGTCTGTCTGAAAATGGTCCTCAGACCCATCTCCTTGGATGGCATTGCTTGGGTTTTTATTCTAAGGTAAGGATTCTACAGGTAGAAGTCTCTACCAGCTGAACAAGTTGTAGGAAAATAGGATCTTTCTGACATAGCTACCATAGGAAGTTGGCTCTGTATATACTATCTCAAAGTGAGTGATAGTGTGCACAGAATCCAAGGGTTCCCCTTAGATGTTGATAGTGGCAAAAAGAGATAATACTAATGCTCTATTTTGTGGTAGTGTGGTCGAGCAGTAGGCTTATCAGAGGGTAGTGTTAAGCATTTGTTGTACACACACAGGCAATAAATGAGGAACACACACTCAAAGCCTTAACTCCAGGCCAATAGGTTTTTATATAGAAAAATTAGATTTTCTTAATTTATTTTAGAACCACAAGATTCAGAATTTAGGTAAGTACATACATTTTAAGGTACTTCACACAGGTAAGTATGGAACATTGAATTAAAGCAGTAGTATACACAGTTTGGCAAAAATGGCAATAAGCTATTTTAAAAGTGGACACAGTGCGAAAATCAACAGTTCTTGGGGGGAGGTAAGTATTAGTTAGTTTCTCAAGTAAGTAAAGCACTTACAAGTTCAGTCTCCTGGGCATAGGCAGCCCACCGTTGGGGGTTCAAGGCAAACCCAGCAACACAGGGCCGGTCAGGTGCAGAGGTCAAAGGAGGGCCCAATACACACAGGCGCCTATGAAGAACAGGGGTGCTCTGGTTCCAGTCTGCTAGCAGTTAAGTACCCGCGTCCTCGGGGAGCAGACCAGGGGGGTTTTGTAGAGCACTGTGGGGGGGACACACAGGCACACAAAACATACCCTCGGCGGCACAGGGGCAGCCGGTTGCAGTGTGCAAAGCAGTTGTTGGGTTTGCTATAGGAAGCAATGGAGGGACCCGGGGGTCACTCTGGCGAAGCAGGCAGGGCACAGAGGGGCTTCTCGTGCCAGCCACTGACTGGGCTAGGATGAGGGCCGCCTGCTGGTCACTCCTGCACTGGTAGGGGGTTCCTCTCGGTCCTGGGGGCTGCGGGTGCGGTGTTTGATCCAGGCGTCGGGTGCCTTTGTTACCAGACAGTGACGGTCAGGGGGAACCTCAATGCAGGCATCGCCATGGGGGTACAGAGAGGTCGACTCAGGGTGTCCACGTCGTCGGAGTCGCCTGGGAGTCATCTCTGCGATGTTGGTTGTCCTAGACTCGAGCCGGGGACGTCGGGTGCAGAGTGTGAAAACTCACGCTTCTGGCGGGAAGTAAGAGTCTCTTTAAAGTTGTTTCAAAGTTGCAATATGGTTGCCATTTCTGAACAGTACTACTGTTCTCTGTAGGTTCTTGGTCCTTTGGGTGCAGGTCAGTCCTCTGAGTCCTCAGAGGTCGCTGGTCCCGCTGGATGCGTTGCTGTGCAGGTTCTTTGAGTCTGGAGACAGGCCAGTAGTGCTGGGGCCAAGTCAGTTGTCATCTCCGTCATCTCTGCAGGGATTTCAGGTCAGCAGTCCTTCTTTCTTCAGGTTGCAGGAATCTGATTTCCTAGGTTCAGGGTCGCCCCTAAGTACTAAATGAAGGGGTGTGTTTAAGTCTGGGGGGCAGTAGCCAATGGCTACTGTCCTGGTGGGTGGCTACACCCTCTTTGTGCCTCCTCCCTGAGGGAAGAGGGGCACATCCCTATTCCTATTGGGGGAATCCTCCAAAACCAAGATGGAGGATTTCTAAAGGCAGGGGTCACCTCAGCTCAGGACACCTTAGGGGCTGTCCTGACTGGTAGGTGACTCCTCCTTGTTTTTCTCATTATCTCCTCTGGACTTGCTGCCAAAAGTGGGGGCTTTGTCCAGGGGGCGGGCATCTCCACTAGCTGGAGTGCCCTGGGGCATTGTAGCACGAAGCCTGAGCCTTTGAGGCTCACTGCTAGGTGTTACAGTTCCTGCAGGGGGAGGTGTGAAGCACCTTCACCCAGTGCAGGCTTTGTTTCTGGCCTCAGAGAGCACAAAGGCTCTCACAGCCATGAGGTCAGAAACCCGTCTCAGTGGCAGGCTGGCACAGACCCTCTGTGTGCATTTTGTAATAAATACAGCACTGGCATCAGTGTGGGTTTATTATTCTGAGAAGTTTGATATCAAACTTCCCAGTGTTTAATGTAGCCATTATGGAACTGTGGAGTTAATTTTGACAAACTCCCAGACCATATACTTAATATGGCCACACTGTACTTACAATGTCTAAGAATAGACTTCGACACTGTAGGGGCATATTGCCCATGCAGCTATGCCCTCACCTGTGGTATAGTGCACCCTGCCTTAGGGCTTTAAGGCCTACTAGAGGGGTGACTTACCTATGCCAGAGGCAGTATTTTGTGTGCATGGCATCCTGCGGGGATGTCATGTTGACTTTGCCTTTTTCTCCCCACCAACACACACAATCTGCTATGGCAGTGTTCATGTGTTAGGTGAGGGGTCCCTTAGGGTGGCACAACACATGCTGCAGCCCTTAGGGACTTTCCCTGGTCACAGGGCCCTGGGTGCCACTGGTACCTTTTTACAAGGGGCTTATCTGTGTGCCAGGTGTGTGCCAATTGTGGAAACAATGGTACATTTTTAGTGAAAGAACACTGGTGCTGGGGCCTTGTTAGCATGGTCGCAGCACACTTCTTAGTCCAGTTAGCATCAATATCTGGCAAAAAGTGAGGGGTAACTGCAACAGGGAACCATTTTCCTACAGCTACCATCACTTTTTTGCCTGGTGTTGGTGTGTTTTGTCTGTGGTACACTGGTATCCTGCTAACCAGGACCCCAGTGTCAGTGTTCGCTCCCCTAAAATTTGGTTGGTAAGTAAATCTTACATTGCAACATTGGCATACTGCTTTACCCCTGTAAGTCCCTAATATATGGTACTTAAGTACCCAGGACATTTGTACCCCAGGGAACCTACATTGGCTGCATCATGTATTATGCCACCTATGCGAGCTTATGCAAACTGTGACTACGGATCTGCTATTGCAGCCTGTGTGAAATGGTGCATGCACCTTTCAACGCAGATGTAATGTTTACCTTATATCCTTGTAGCCTCATTCTGACCCTATAAGTCACACCCAAGGAAGGCCCTTCAGCCCAAAGGCAGGATGCATAGTTCAAAGTGTGAGGGTGTAGGAGGCTGGCTCCGTTTATGGTATACACTTATGGTATGGCACCCTATACTGAGTCCCGGCAACCCTTACTGATAGTGTTTTGGTGCCTAGATAACCAAAGCTCTGTAGAGATAGTTGTGGAAAATAGCTCAGGCTTATCAAGGAGCAGTGTAAAACACTTACGATACCACAGCAGTCAGTAACTATCACACAAGAAAAAACTAAACCAAGTGTTACAAAAATAAAGTGTTCTTTATTTTAACACTAATACTAAACTAACGGTGGTATATCTCCACTTGGAGATATCTAAACACAAAATGTATGCTCAGAAACAAACAGGAATAGCATAAAAATCCATGGGGCACTATGGGGTCCAAACCATATACTATGAAAGTGGTATAAGAATGGAGATGCCCAACCAAGGTAAGTGTGTTTGAATCCCAAGGTCTGGAGGAGTAAGAAATTACCAGAGGTAAGCCCCAGAAATCCCACAGGCACAGTTGGATTTTTATGGATTCATGACCCTTCCCAGTGCACCCAGGGAAACTAGTTGGCACAAAGAAGGTTGAGTAGTAGAACCACCTGTGGATACCCAGAAGATCGGAGTAGCTACACCAGGGAGCCCAGGTGCATAGGGGTGAAGTGACATCAGGAACCCCTTGTTGGAGTCACTGGAAGCCTCGGTTGTCCAGCTGCTGTCGCGACCCTTGGACCAGGTCAGTGGAACCAAAAGGTGGGTTCCAGACGTGAAGACCCTGAAAAAGAATAGCTGTGTGAAAGTAGCCTCTTTCTAGCATGGTTACCCCCATTTTTGGCATCTTTATCGGTGTGTTTTGACTGTGTTACTGGGATCCTGCTAGTCAGGACCCCTGTGCTTATGGTGTGTGGCCTACTTGTAAGTATGTTTCACTGTTTTTTTTCAGTATGCTTGACTGTGTCACTGGAGTCCTGCTAACCAGGACCTCTGTGCTCATGCTCTCTTTGTTCCCAAATTTGTCTCTACATATTGGTGACCCTGTATTTCACTCCAAATTGGCATACTGGTCACCCCTTATAAGTCCCTAGTATATGGTACCTAGCTACCCAGGGCATTGGTGTTCCAGGGGATCCCTATGGGCTGCAGCATTACGTTTGCCACCCATAGGGAGCCCATGCAAAGGCTTCTACAGGACTGCCATTGCAGCCTGTGTGAAATGGTGCATGCACCATTTCACAGCATTGCACTGCACCAGGTCACTTATCAGTCACCTAAATGTCAGGCCTTCCAACCCTGAAGGCTGTGTGCAAAGTACCTGTGTGTGAGGGCACCCTTGCAGTAGCAGGGGTGCCCCCACGTCATCCAGGACCATTTTCCCGGACTTTGTGAGTGTGGGGACACCTTTTTATGCTTGCACTGAACATAGGTCAATACTAGGACTGCCTGTCTTCAGCCTGCACCAGAAGAACCGATGAAATCTCACGTGGAGTGATGGAGTCTCTTCCCTGCTTCAGCAGGCACCTCTCTGCAGCACGACCGGTGGTGTGGGTCCCCTCTCCAGACGACGAGCGTAGATCTTGCAACACAGGTGTTGGACTTAAGGGACCCCGACAGTCCCAAGGTCCAGCTGTCCAACTTTGGTGGAGGTAAGAGCTTGCCTCCCCACACAAGACAGTACCCCTGTGCACCGAGTGACTTGCAGTTGCCAAGGTTTGTGTGCGACCTTCCAAGATGTTCTTCATGCACAGCACAGCTTAGACCCCCAGCACTCCATCCTGTGATGCACAGCTTCCTGAGTGGTTCTCCGGCGGCGTGGGATACCTTTGTGTCGTGCTGCGTGGGCCTCCATTTGCACCTTCTGTGTCCCTGTGCTGTGGGAATCCTGTGCACGCTGCCTGGTCTTCTGAGGGCTCTCTGAGTTGCTGAGAGCCCCCTTTGTCTCGCCCTCCTGAGTAGAGGCCACCCGGTCCCTCCTAGTCCCGGGCAGCTCAATTTTCTGCTAACCATGAGTTTTGCATGTGCCAAGCTTGTTGGCAGAATCCAGCAACACAAACCAGACTGCAATCATCCATCTGGCGTGGGACATCTTCTGCACCAACCAGGAACCCGCATCTGTCTTCTTGGGTGCATATCTGACTTTGTCTTCTCACCGGTGGTTCTTCTTTTGCACTTTCATCCGGGTTAGCAGGGGCTCCTGTTCTCCCTGGACTCTTCAATGCTTCTTGGATTTGGTTCCCTTTTTCCACAGGTCTTTATGTCCAGGAATCCATCATTGGTGCCTTGCAGTCTCTTCTGGTTCTTGTATAATCTTCTATCACAACTTCTTGTGTGTTTCAGGAAACTTACTGTGATTTACTCCTGTTTTCCTGGGCTCTGGGGTGGGTTCTATTACTTACCTTTGGTGTTTTCTTACACTCCCAGCGCCCCTATACACACTATAGTTGCCTTGGTGGGAAAACGACTTTCGCATTCCACTATTTTAGTATATGGTTTGTGTTCCCCCTAGACCCATTGCAACCTATTGTGATTTTCACTATTTGCACTGTTTTGTGTAATTTACTTACCTCCTAAGGGAGTATAGTCTCCAAAGTATTTTTGGCTTTGTGTGGCTAAAATAAAGTACCTTTATTTTTGTAACACTGAGTATTGTCTTTCATGTGTGTGAGTACTGTGTGACTACACTGGTATTGCAAGAGCTTTGCATGTCTCCTAGTTCAGCCTTGGCTGCTCTGCCTACAACTACCTCTAGACAGCCTGGCTTCTAGACACTGAATACATTTCACTAATAAGGGATAACTGGACCCGGTATAATGTGTAAGTACCTTTGGTACCCACTACAAACCAGGCCAGCCTCTTACACCTAGAATATGGTACCTAAGTATCCAGGGCAGTGGGGTTCCAGGGGATCCCTATTGGCTGCAACATTTCTTTTGCCATCCATAGGGAGCCCATGCAAAGGCTTCTACAGGACTGCCATTGCAGCCTGTGTGAAATGGTGCATGCCCCCTTTCACTGCCATTTACACTGCACCAGGTCACTTTTAAGTCACCCATTTTGCAGACCTTCCAGCCCTGAAGGCTGGGTGCAGAGTACCTGCGTGTGAGGGCATTAGCAGAGAACCCCCCATGTCGTTCAGGACTATTTTCCCAGACTTTGTAATTGCGGGGATTCAATTTTACGCATGCATTGGACATAGGTCACTAACTATGTCCAGCTTCACAATGGCAACTCCGAATATGGCCATGTTTGATATCAAACATGTTGGAATCATACCCCAAGGCTTTCACAAGCATTAGTTGTATGTTGCTTGTGGGGCTCCTCCGACTCTGGTTGGGTTTCCTTCCTGCTGAAGGAATGCCCTTACTCCCCTTCAAGGGTCGAGTCAATAGGATCTTGCTGGTCCTGAAGCACCTCCAATCTTCCTTGCAACAACTAATTGCATTTGCCAATTGGCTTGTTAGTGGTCCTGTGGGTCATCGACCCTCCTGCAATCCGCCGACTCACTTGGGACAGCTCGTGAACAACTCCAAGAATCTCCTGCATTCCCTGGACTCCTTCATCATCCTGCAGAAACTTCACCTCCAAGAGGGTGGGCATTGCCTCCCTGCACCAGCTGGATATCTCCGAGTGGTCTGGACACTGTGTTCTTGTAGGAGGCTGGCCTGGTTTGTAGTGGGTACCAAAGGTACGTACACCTTATACCAGGTCCAAATCCCTTATTAGTGAAATGTAGTCAGTGTCTAGCAGCTTAGGCTGTCTAGAGGTAGCTGTAGCTGAGCAGCCAAGGCTGAACTAGGAGACATGCAAAGCTCTTGCAATACCACTGTAGTCACACAGTACTCACACACATGAAAGAAAACACTCAGTGTTACATAAATAAAAGTACTTTATTTTGGTGACACAATGCCAAAAATACCTTAGAGGCTATACTCCTTTAGGAGGGAAGTAATATACACAATAGATACACTAGTAACCATAAACAGGTAAGTACACAGTCAGGAAACAGTGCAAACAGGAGGGCAGAAACCTGTCTGTGAGGTGGCAGCAGCTTGGGCTGCCTGGAAAACCTCAGAAGGCTGTAATGGCAGTACTGGGGTTCCTCTAAGGAGCCCCCAGAGTCCATGGAATCATGCAGCCAAAGCTTGAAAAAGCCTTGGGGTGAGATTCCAACATGTTTGATACCAAACATGGCCATATTCGGAGATACCGTTGGGAAGTTGTACATAGGTAGTGACCTATGTCCAGTGCACGCGTAAAATGGCATCCCCACAGGGAAAATGATCCTGGACGATGTTGGAGCACCTCTGTTAGTGCAGGGGTGCCCTCACACACAGGTACTCTGCACCAAGCCTTCAGGGTTGGAAGGCCTGACGTATGGGTGACTTATAAGTGACCTGGTGCAGTGTAAATGGCAGTGAAAAGATGCATGCACCATTTCACACATGCTGCAATGGAAGTCCTGTAGAAGCCGTTTCATGGGCTCCCTGTGGGCGGCAAAAGAAATGCTGCAGTCCATAGAGATCCTCTGGAACACCAATGCCCTGGGTACCTAGGTACCATATACTAGGGACTTATAAGGAGTGACCAGTATGCCAATTTTGGGTGAAATAGTGGGTTACCAATATGCGGTGACAAAATGTAGAGGTGAGAGAGCATAATCACTGGGTCCTGGTTAGCAGGATCCCAGTGAACACAGTGACATCAGGCAGAAATTGGGGGTAACATGCCAAAAACATGGTACTTTCCTACACAGGCCTACACGATTTGCATGGGCTTCCATGGGGGTGGGGTAACATGCCAAAAACATGGTACTTTCCTACACAGACCTACACGATTTGCATGGGCTTCCATGGGTGCCATAATATATGCTGTAGCCCATGGGGGACCCCCGGTGTACCAATGCACTGTGTACCATTGTAAGGAAATGCCTCCTTGGCATGGTTACCCCCTGACTTTTTGCTTTTGCTGATGCCAAGTTATGATTTGAAAGTGTGCTGAGGCCTGCTAACCAGGCCCCAGCACCAGTGTTCTTTCCCTAACCTGTACCTTTGTCTCCACAATTGGCACACCCTGGCATCCAGGTAAGTCCCTTGTAACTGGTACCCCTGGTACCAAGGGCCCTGATGCCAGGGAAGGTCTCTAAGGGCTGCAGCATGTCTTATGCCACCCTGGGGACCCCTCACTCAGCACAGACACACTGCTTGCCAGCTTGTGTGTGCTGGTGGGGAGAAAATGACTAAGTCGACATGGCACTCCCCTCAGGGTGTCATGCCAACCTCACACTGCCCATGGCATAGATCAGTCACCCCTCTAGCAGGCCTTACAGCCCTAAGGCAGGGTGCACTATACCATAGGTGAGGGCATAGGTGCATGAGCACTATGCCCCTACAGTGTCTAAGCAAAACCTTAGACATTGTAAGTGCAGGGTAGCCAAAAGAGTATATGGTCTGGGAGTCTGTCATACACGAACTCCACAGCACCATAATGGCTACACTGAAAACTGGGAAGTTTGGTATCAAACTTCTCAGCACAATAAATGCACACTGATGCCAGTGTAAATTTTATTGTGAAATACACCCCAGAGGCCATCTTAGAGATGCCCCCTGAAACCATACCTGACTTCCAGTGTGGGCTGACTAGTTTTGCCAGCCTGCCACACACCAGACATGTTGCTGGCCACATGGGGAGAGTGCCTTTGTCACTCTGTGGCTAGTAACAAAGCCTTCCTGGGTGGAGGTGCTTGCTTCTCACCTCCCCCTGCAGGAACTGTAACACCTGGCGGTGAGCCTCAAAGGCTCACCCCCTTTGTTACAGCGCCACAGGGTATCCCAGCTAGTGGAGATGCCCGCCCCCTCCGGCCACGGCCCCATTTTGGCGGCAAGGCCGGAGGTGATAATGAGAAAAACAAGGAGGAGTCAATGGCCATTCAGGACAACCCCTAAGGTGTCCTGAGCTGAGGTGACTCTGACTTTTAGAAATCATCCATCTTGCAGATGGAGGATTCCCCCAATAGGATTAGGGATGTGCCCCCCTCCCCTGCCCTCCCCTCAGGGAAGAGGGACAGAGAGGGTGTAGCCACCCTCAGGGCCAGTAGCCATTGGCTACTGCCCTCCCAGACCTAAACACACTCCTAAATTGAGTATTTAGGGCCCCCCAGAACCGAGGAAGACAGATTCCTGCAACCTGAAGACGAAGAAGGACTGCTGACCTGAAGCCCTGCAGAGAAGACGGAGACACCAAGGGGCATATTTATACTCCGTTTGCGCCGAATTAGCGTCGTTTTTTTCGACGCAAATTCGGCGCAAAACTAACACCATATTTATACTTTGGCGTTAGACGCGTCTAGCGCCAAAGTATGAGGAAAGAGCGTCATTTTTTTGCGTGAACGCCTTCCTTGCGTTAATGAGATGCAAGGTAGGCGTTCCCGTCCCAAAAAATGACTGCGACACAAATGCGTCGTATTTATACTCCCGGGCAAAAATCACTCCCGGGAGTAGGCGGGGCAAAAAACCCTGCATTTGCGCCTCTTTTTAACGCCTGGGTCAGGGCAGGCGTTAAGGGACCTGTGGGCTCAAAATGAGCCCACAGCTGCCCTCCCATGCCCCCAGGGGCCCCCCCTGCCACCCTTGCCCACCCCAGGAGGACACCCAAGGATGGAGGGACCCATCCCAGGGACATTCAGGTAAGTTCAGGTAAGTATACATTTTTATTTTTTTTATATATTTTTTTGGCATAGGGGGGCCTGATTTGTGACCCCCCACATGCCTCAATGCCCAATGACCATGCCCAGGGGACATAAGTCCCCTGGGCATGGCCATGGGGCAAGGGGGCATGACTCCTGTCTTTACTAAGACAGGAGTCATGTAAATGGCGTCTGGGCGTCGTTAAAAATGGCGCAAATCGGGTGGAGGCGATTTTTTTGCGTCAACCTGACTTGCACCATTTTTAAGACGCCCTAACGCCATTTTCCCCAACGCCGGCGCTGCCTGGTGTACGTGGTTTTTTTCCACGCACACCAGGCAGCGCCGGTCTGCTAGCGCCGGCTAACGCCATTCAATAAATACGGCGCCCGCATGGCGCTTCAGAATGGCGTTAGCCGGCGCTAAACTTTTTGACGCTAAACTGCGTTAGCGCAGTTTAGCGTCAAAAAGTATAAATACGGGCCCAACTGCTTTGGCCCCAGACCTACCGGCCTGTCTCCCCACTTCAAGAAAAACTGCAACAGCGACGCGTCCCCGCAGGGTCCAGTGACCTCTGAAGCCTCAAAGGACTACCCTGCATCTAAAAGGACCAAGAACTCCAGAGGACAGCGGCCCTGTTCCACAAAGACTGTATCTTTTCAACAAAGAAGCAACTTTTAAAGACCACAGGTTTCCCGCTGGAAGCGTGAGACTTTCCACTCTGCACCAGACGCCCCCGGCTCGACCTGCGGAGAACCAACACTACAGGGAGGACTTCCCGACGACTACGACCCTGTGAGTAGTCAGAGTTGACCCACCTGAGCCACCACAGCGACGCCTGCAGAGGGAATCCAGAGGCTCCCCCTGACCGTGACTGCCTGCTTCAAAGAACCCGATGCCTGGGAAACCCACTGCACCCGCAGCTCCCAGGACCTCAAGGATCCGACCTCCAGTGCAGAAGCGACCCCCAGGTGGCCCTCTCCCTTCCCCAGGTGGTGGCTACCCCGAGGAGCCCCCCCCCCCTTGCTTGCCTGCTTCGCTGAAGAGACCCCTGGGTCTCCCATTGAAACCAATTGCAAACCCGATGCCTGTTTGCACTCTGCACCCGGCCGCCCCTGTGCCGCTGAGGGTGTACTTTTTTTGCTGACTTGTGTCCACCCCTGTGCCCTACAAAACCCCCCCGGTCTGCCCTCCGAAGACGCGGGTACTTACCTGCTGGCAGACTGGAACCGGGGCACCCCCTTCTCCATTGAAGCCTATGCGTTTTGGGCACCACTTTGACCTCTGCACCTGACCGGCCCTGAGCTGCTGGTGTGGTAACTTTGGGGTTGCCCCGAACCCCCAACGGGGGCTACCTTGGACCCAACTTTGAGCCCTGTAAGTGTTGTACTTACCTGTGAACTTAACATTTACTTACCTCCCCCAGGAACTGTTGAATTTTGCACTGTCCAATTTTCAAATAGCTTATTGCCATTTTTGCCACAACTGTACCTGCTATTGTGATGATTCAAAATTCTTAAGATACCCGAGTGAAATACCTTTCATTTAAAGTATTGTTTGTAAATCTTGAACCTGTGGTTCTTAAAATAAACTAAGAAAATATATTTTTCTATATAAAAACCTATTGGCCTGGAATTGTCTTTCAGTGTGTGTTCCTCATTTATTGCCTGTGTGTGTACAACAAATACTTAACACTACCCTCTGATAAGCCTACTGCTCGACCACACTACCACAAAATAGAGCATTAGAATTCTCTCTTTTTGCCACTATCTTACGTCAAAGGGGAACCCTTTGACTCTGTGCATGCTATTTCTTAATTTGAAATAGTGCATACAGAGCCAACTTGCTACAACCGTATACTAGGGACTTACATGGGTGCTCCAGTATGCTAATTGTGGGGTGTAAAAGTCGTCAAACAACCAAATTTAGAGGAGAGGGCACAGACACAGAGTCCTGGTTTACAGAATCCCAGTGTACTACAGTCTAAACACACTGACACTAGGCAAACAGTGGGGGTAACTATGCCAGAAAGATGCTACTTTCCTACAGACAGTACCCCTGCTTAAGCAGAAGGTACCCCTACAAACCCCCTTGGGCTTTGTAAGTGCGGGTAAACCATTTTAAGGTATGTAGTGGACACTGGTCAACACAAGAGTTGCAACTACAAAATGGCTTCACCAAACCTAGTCACGTTTGGTATCAAACATGTTGAAATCATGCAACTACTCTAATTCCAGTGTTAGTTGCATGATACCATGTACTACGGTGGTTCCCTAGGGGATTTCCCCATGTCTGCCTGTACAGACTTGCAGGGTCTGCTTACAAATCAGTGCTGCCGCAGATCCCAGATACTGTTCTGCCCTCCTGCTGCTGAGCTTAACTCCGGAGGGGAAGGCAGAACAAAAGATTTTGTGTAGAAGAAAGGTGTTACCACTTCTTCTTTAGAAGTAGGTGTCTCAGTACTGGGGTAGGGGTGCTCCTGAGTGCCACCAGACTGCTTTGAAGGGCAGATTTGGTGCAAACCGTTTTCCTCCAGTGCAGGAACTCCCGGCTCCCACTCTGGCACGAAAACACACAAAGGACAGGGGTGTGACCACCCCCCTGTCCGGTTCCTCCCCTAGGGAGCTGCCCAGAGCTCTGCCAGGTGACCACTTGAGTCTGCCATCTTGGAAACAAGATGAGCAGAGGCTCCTGGGAGAATCTGACTGGTCAGTTCAGCAGAGTAGCGTTCATGATAGGTGGGTCATCGCAGTAGGTGTCCAACCCCTTCCTGGGATACTTAAGGGCTCGCCTGAGGGTGGGCCCCTAGATTCATCTGCAAGATTCTTCTTCAAGACACTTTGCGACCTGGACACTGAATTCTTCTGCTGGACTTCACTGAGACCCAAGACAAGACTGTAACTGGTAGGAGGGTTCCTACTGCAACTTTGTCCCTGGGCATTGCAAGGACTCTGCAACTTCCATGGCCATGCATCCTCCAGAGTTGCAAGGACTCTGCTTGCATTAAGGACAGCAAGAAGGAATCTATCTTGGAGTGAAGGAGTCACTCCCCTGCAACCTCATCCACCTCACCATCGACGACCGGTTTGTGGATCCTACTGTCCCACGGAGTGTTCAGGGCTCTGCAACCCAGATGATGGTTCTGTGGCTCTCCAGAGGTCTGACCTGTCTTTCTTGCAACTGGCAAGTCGGTGGTCCCTCGTTGGAGCTAATGTAACAGAACCCCTGTACAATGTTTGTTTGCTGGTGCCAATTCTTGGTGGCTCTTCATTCTGGGGACCTCTTATCTCTAAGAATCCCCAGCCTCCAGCATGACACAGCTCCAAGACTGCCTTCCTTCCTGCAACATAGGCATCTATCTTTGTGCTGCTAAGACCTCCCTGCGACTCTCTGTGCCTGCTGCCAGAGGATACCCCTGGGGTCTCCATCAAATCCTTCTGTCTCTCCTTCTTGCTGAGGGCTTTCCCTGACTTACCTGTAAAGGTTGGGTCCCTTGGACGTTGCTGGTCCTCACTTCTGAAACTCTTCTTTCAATACGTCTTTTGCATTTGTTAAGGCTTGTTCGTGGTCCTGCTGGCAGCTGACCCCTCTGCAATTCGACAACCGGTGTACGACAGCTCGTGGACTACTCCTGGGATCTGTTTGCATCACCTGGACTCCACAACTTTATCTTCAAGACCTCCATCCTGCAGTGAAGTATCCATGAGAAGGGTGGGCATTGCCCTCCTGCACCACCTCGGCGACTTCGCAAGGCTTGGACTCAGTCCCCTCTATCCACAGGTACTCCTAGTCTGGAATCCATGCCTGGGCTCCATCGACCTGATCCACGGCTCATTGTAGCAGCTGGGCAGCCGAGGTCCCAATTGACTTCAAAGGGGGGTTCCGATACAGCTTTACCCCTATGCACCTGGGCTCACTGGTGCTGGTACTCAACTTCTCTGGGTATTCTCTGGTGGGGGCACTCTTAACCTTCCTTGTCCCAACGGGTTTCCTTGGGGTCCTCTTGGAAGGGTCCTGAAACACGAAATCTTTAACTGCGACTTCCCTATGTTATCCTGTGGAGACCTTACCTGGGGTAACATCCCTCCACACGGGCGCCTGTGGAAACCTAATTACTTACCTCTGATGTTTTAGTACTTCCTCAGTTCTGAAGATCCTTGGCTGTCAGTCTGGATTAGTTGTGACTTTTTCATCTAATTTCTTTTTTAGTATATGGTTTGCCCCCCCCATAGGGTCCATGATATGTTATGTTTTTACTTACCTGTTTCTAAGTATATTATTGTGTGTATATATCTCTAGTTAGGAGATATACCAAAGGTAG
Source organism: Pleurodeles waltl (assembly GCF_031143425.1). NCBI lineage: Eukaryota > Metazoa > Chordata > Amphibia > Caudata > Salamandridae > Pleurodeles > Pleurodeles waltl. The sequence goes on along the minus strand of NC_090447.1, from coordinate 347,378,601 downwards.
TTTAGTGCCTATGTTTTAATAAATAATAAATAATTTTTCTAACACTGGTGTGGTTCTTTCTTGTGTGAAAATGACTGACTGACATTTGTGGTATTTGAAATTTCTTTGCTCCCTCTCCAATAAGCCTTAGCTGCTCTCCACAGCTACCCTACAAGAGCTTTGGTTATCTGGAACCACCAACACTATCACTAAGGTTTGCCTGGACTTAGTACCGGGTGTCCGATATACTGAGCCAGCCTGCTACGTTGGTGGCAGCGGTGGGATAAAAATCTGCATTGCTTTACTACTTAGTCATTAGTAAGTTTCCGCAGGAAACCACTACTTATTTTTAAGTATATAATGTACTTTTTGCAAATTGGTATTTTTTCTTAATTTTTGGATTGAGTTGTCAAGGGTCTAGCATAGACCTATCCCCAATATTTCAAAAGTTTAGAACACTAGGATAGTTGTAGATGCACTTACACTACACTGGTACCATATCTTCTGTTGAAGAAGCTAGACAGACTCAGGAATCTGGGTATCTTGTCCTTAAGTTTCAGGAAAGTAGAACCCTGTGTATAGCTAGAAAACTGAAGACAGGTAGTCACTCTAGTAAAACGTATCGCCTAAAGATGCTCATCCCGGATGATCTCCAGGACCCTGAGACAGGTGTAGCAGAGAGATCTTGATGAGGGGGGTGACCCTTCTTAGTTGGAGAAGGAAGTGCCTAGCACTTCAGGCTTTCACTCTGGACATACCCTTGAGGAGTCAGAGGACATCCTTGAGAACAACCCTGAACCTGTAGGGGGGGGTACTTGCAGTATAGAGAGGGGTTGCATATGTAGGCCCACTTTTACTCCCCCCTGGGTTGGTAAAAAGGGTTCCAAGGAGGAATAGGTCCTCCTCATCCTCACTTTCTTCAGCATCTTCTGTTGAGTCCACCAACATTAACTTAGAGGAGGCAGCTTTAGATAGAGGATACAGCTTGCTCAAACTGGAGAAGGCAAATCTCAAGTTGAAGAGGGGGCAGCTGGCCCTTGAATGGGAAGCCGTAGAGGTGGAAAGGGAGAGGAAGAATCTGGTGTTAGAACCCCATGGTGGCAGCACTAGATACTCAGGAGGATCACTTTGACTCTCGAAATCTCAGCAGGATAGTCCCCCCTTTCAAGTCTAGGGATGATATCCACAAGTGGATTACTGCTCTGGAGACGGCATGTAAAGACCAAAACGTCCTTCAGAGGCAGTGGGCAGCTAACCAGTGGCTCTCCTACTACTCCCCTTAGTGCCCCTAGTAGTAGAGTAGTACCACAGCCAAGGGTGTAGCTGGGTTCACTTTGGATACTGCAGTGGACCCTGGCCTAGTTAAAGAAACCATTGAGGCTGTCTTGGTCTCAGAGGGTGGCATTGGCCATGCCACTTTGGTTGCCTGGCCTCCTAATGTCAGGAAATACAGGTCGCACCCTTCATTAATGGTATGGAGGCATAAGCTTACAGGGACGCAGGTGCAAGTGCCTCTATGGTAGTTGAAAAACTGGTGTCACCTGAGCAAATCCTACTTGAGCACATATAACAAGTAACCACTGTGGAGAGCATCACTAAGTGCCACACCATGGCAGTGGTTAATTTCAGCTGGGGCGGGGGGAAATGGTTACTGGCCCTAAGAAAGTTGTGATATCCTCATCCATTCCTGTAGAGTGTCTTATGGGTAATGATTTGGAGACTTCACCATAAGCTGAAGTGGAGTTGCAAGCCTATGCAGCCATACTGGGCATCCCTGAGAGTGAGTTTGTGGCAACTAGAGCACAGGTGAAGAAGCAGGGATAACAAGGAGCACTGGAGCGTGGAACAATGGCATAGGCAGCTCCCAAGAAGAGAGGTAGAAAGGGTAAAAAGTTATCCTCCCCATGACTTCAAGTGAGGATCAGTCTCCTCAGGGAGATACCCCTGCCCCTTGTGAGGGAACTGTCCCAGAGAATCTTGGGCCTGACACAGCAGAGCTTTTGGGGACCCTCCAGGGAGGAATTGAGTCTGGGGCAGAAATACTGCACCTCTCTTGAAGGCCTTAGGCAGCAAGCTGCAGAATGGGCAGAGTATGCCAGTGGACCCCTATAGAGTTTACTGGGAAGAGGGCCTCCTATATTCTGAGGCTAAAGATCTCAAGCCTGGTGCTACCAGGAGGTTGGTTGTTCCTCAGAAGTTTAGGCAGTTTCTATTGACCCTGGCATATGACATACCTCTTGCAGGACATCTTGGGCAAAGCAAAATGTGGGATAGACTTGTTCCACACTTTCAATGGCCCCACATGTCTGAAGACACAAAGGAGTTTTGTCACTTCTGTGTCACCTGCCAGGCCAGCGGCAAATCAGGAGGTACTAAAAAGCCCCCCTTAATTCCACTACCAGTGGTTGGGGTTCCTTTCGAGAGGGAAGAGATTGACGTTGTTGGTCCCCTGTCTCCTAGACCCTCCTGCAGCCTCTGCAAACGTATACATTCTGGTGGCGATGGACCATGCCACCAGGTACGCAGAAGCTATTCCCCTTAGGATCACTATAACTCCTGCAGCGGCCAAAAGCCCTCTTAGGAATCTTTTCCAGGGTGGGCTTCCCTAAAGAGGTGGTGTCAGACAGAGATGAAAACTTCATGTCTGGCTACCTAAAAGCTTTGTGGGAAGAGTGTGGAGTAACTTATAAATTCACCACACCCTATCATCCACAGGGAAATGGACTAGTTTACCTATTCAACAAGACCCTTAAAGGTATGATTATGGAACTATCTGAAAAGCTCAGGAGGAAATGGGATGTCCCCCTACCTTGCCTTCTATTTGCCTACAGAGAGGTTCCTTAGAAATGAGTGGGCTACAGCCCATTTGAGATCTGTTTGGACACCCAGTTAGGGATCTTCTTTGCCTTGTGAAGGAGGGATGGGAGCAACCTCTCAAACCTCCTAAACGGGGACATTGTGGATTTGGTACTAGGCCTACGCTCACATATGGCTGAGTATATGAAGACGGCCACTAAAAATGTTGATGCCAATCAAGGACTGCAAAAGTTATGGCATGACCAAAAGACTGTTCTGACTGTTTACATGCCAGGGCAGAAGGTGTGGGTTTTGGAGCCTGTGGCCCCAAGAGCACTCCAAGACAAGTGGAGTGGGCCCACACAATTGTAGAAAAGAAAAGTGAGGTTAGCTATTTGATGGACCTGGGTACTCCAAGAAGCCCCCATAGAGTGCTTCATGTGAACCGCCTAAACCCTTACTTTGACAGGGCTGACATGAGCTTGCTAATGGCTACTGATGAGGGTCAGGAAGAAGAGAGTGACCCTCTCCCTGAACTCCTCTCACACAACCCTGTTGATGGTTCAGTAGATGAAGTAGTCTTTGCTGACAGCCTTACTGACCAGCAACAAACTGATTGCAGACAGGTGCTCAGTCAGGTCCCAGATCTCTTCTCTCTGACATCCAGTCAGACTGCCTGGTGTGCCCATGATGTGGACACAGGTGAATGTCTGCATGTCAAGAGTAAAATCTACAGGCAACCTGACCATATAAGAGACTTCATCAGAGCAGAAGTCTCCAAGATGCAAGAGTTGGAGGTTATTTAGCCTCATCCCAAGGTGGAACGAAAGATATGAGTTTCTGTGTAGACCACAGAGGTCTTATTGCAGTGACTAAGACTGATGCCTATCCTATCCCCAGGGCTGATGAACGTATTGATATTCTGGTTACAGCTATGTATCTCAGCACTTTTGACCTGACTGCAGGCTATTGGCAGATCAGGCTGACAGATGCTGCTAAACCGAAAACTGCATTTTAAACTCCTGGTGGGCAATTCCATTTCACTGTGATGCCCTTTGGATTGAAAGATGCACTTGCCCCATTCCAGAGGTTGGTGAATCAACTTCTGGCAGGCATGGATGACTTCAGTGCAGCATATCTAGATGATGGTAATGTCTTTAGTTCCACCTGGCAGGATCACCTGGTCCACATCAGGAGTGTACATGAGGCCTCGAAAAAGGCACAGCTCACTGTCAAGGTCAGTACGTGTCAGATGGGGCAGAGCAAATTTGTTTATTTGGGCCACCTGGTAGGTGGGGGCCAAGTTCATCCTTTAGAAAGCAAAGTCCAAACCATTGTTGATTGGGGTTCTCCCACTACTCCATCTATGGTTAGAGATTTTCTGGGCCTGGCTGGGTGTTATAGATTGGTAAAGGGGTATGGGTCCATTGTGACACCCCGGAATGATCTTACCTCTAAGAAAATGCCTAAAAAGATAAACTAGTTAGTTAGTTAGTTAGTTAGTTAGTTAGTTAGTTAGCTGTCAAGGGGCCTTTGATGCCCTGAAGAAGGCCATGTGCTCAGCTCCCATTCTCAAAAGCCCTGACTACTCAAAACAATTCATTGTTCAGACAGATGCTTCTGAAATAGGAATAGGATCAGTACTATCCCAACTTAATGATGAGGGCCAGGATCAATCAGTAGCTTTGATCAGCAGGTGGCTGACTCCCAGAGAGAAACGTTAGTGAGCCATAGAGAGGGAGGCCTTTGCTGTGGTCTGGGCTCTGAATAAGTTGAGGTCATACCTGTTTGGCACTCACTTCATTGTTCAGACAGACCACAACATCCTCTTATGGCTTAAACAGATGAAGAGTGAAAATCTAAAACTTTTTAGGTGGTCCATTTCCCTAAAGGAGATGGACTTTTCAGAGGAACATAGACCTGGGAGTAACCATGCCAATGCAGAAGAACGTTACAGTTATTTCCAGTTAAACAATGAAGACTCAACTGGACAAGGTTAGTCTTATCCTCTTTCGTATGGGAGAGTGTTATGTAGGAAAGTAGGATTTTTCTGACATACCCCCACTTTTTGCTTTGGTGTCAATGTGTTTTGACTATAGTACACTGGGATCCTGCTAACCAGGACCCCAGTGTCTAGGTTCTCTCCCCTAAAATTTGGTTGGTAAGTAAATCTTACACCTCATGATTGACATACTAGTGTACCCCGGTAAGTCCTTAGTATATGGTACTTAGGTACCCAAGGCATTGGTACAGCAGGGGACCTCACGGGCTGCAGCGTTTATTATGCCACTAATAAGGGCCCATGCAACCTGTGACAACAAACCTGCCATTGCAGCCTGTGCCATTGCACCCCAGATATAAGGTTTTCCTTACATCCTGGTCACTGCACTCTGACCCTACAAGTCACCCTTAAGGTAGGCCCTTCAGCCCAAGGGAAGGGTGTATGGTTCTAAGTGTGAGGGTATCCCTGAATGAGCAGAGGTCCTACAAACCCCAGACTCTATTTCCTGGGCTTTGTAAGTGTGCGGAAGTCATTTTAAGGTATGTAGTGGACACTGGTCAACAGGAGATGTCCAACTACATAACAGCTTCACCGAACCTAGCCATGTTTGGTATCAAACGTGTTGTAATTCTGCAGCAGCACAGATTCCAGTGCTAGTTGCACGATACCATGTACTCTGGGGGCTCCCTTGGGGATCCCCTGTGTTTGCATGTACAGTCTTGCAGGGCCTCCATGCAAACCAGTGCTGCTGCAGACCCCTGACACTGTTCTGCGCTCCTACTGCTGAGCTTAACTCAGGGATAGGAAGGCAGAACAAAGGATTTCCTGTAGAGTAGAGGTGTTACCACTTCTCCTTTAGAAATAGGCGTCTCTGCCAAAGGTGGGGGTGCTCCTGAGCGCAAGCAGACTGCTTTGAAGGGCACATTTGGTGCCCTCCTGCATAATCTGGTTTGCACCAGTTCAGGAACCCCCGGTTCCCACTCTGGCATGAAACTACACAAAGGACAGGGGAGTGACCACCCCCCTGTCCAGCTCCTCCCCTAGGGAGGGGCTCAGAGCAATGCCAGGTGGCCACTCCATTCTGCCATCTTGGAAACCAGATGAGCAGAGGCCCCTGGTATTTGACTAGTTAGTCCAATAAAGTAACATCCCTGGCCTCCCCCTGATAGGTGCCCAACCCTCTTCTGTGGTTACTTAAGGGCTCCTCTGAGGGTGGGAACCTATATTCATCTGCAAGATTCATCTTCAATACACTTTTGCATCCTGGACACCGAATTCTGCTGCTGGACTTTACTGGGACCCAAGACAAGACTGCAATTGGTAGGAGGGCTCCTACTGCAACTTTGTCCCTGGGTATTGCAGGGCGTTTGCAACTTCCATGGCCATGGATCCACCAGAGTCACAGGGACTCCGTCTGCACTAAAGCCAGCAAGAAGGAATCTATTTTGGAGTGAAGGAGTTACTCCCCTGCAATCTCAGACACCTCAACATCGACGACTGGTTTGTGGTTGCTGATGTCCAATGGACTCTTTAGGGCTCTGCAGCCCACGTGGTGGTTCTGTGGCTCTCCAGAGGTCTGACCTGGCTTCCTTGCAACTAGGAATTGGGTGGTCCCTCGCTGGAGCTGCTGGAACAGAACCTCTGTGCACTGGGACTGTTTGCTGTTGCTATGGCTTTTTGGCTCTTCTGTCCAAAGACCTCCTAGCTCCAAGAAACCCCAGCATCACATTGCTCCAAGATTGACATCCTCACTCAAACTCCTGCAATGTGAGCATCCATCTTTTTAGTGCTGCTTAGGCCTCCCTGTGACTCTCTGTGCCTGCTGCCAGATGGTCCTCCTGGGGTCTCTATTGATTCCTTCTGGATCTCCTTCTTGCTGAGGGCTGGCCCAGACTTCCATCTAAAGGTTGGGTTAATTGCACCTTGTTGGTCCCCACTTCTGCAACTCTTCTTGCAACACGTCTTTTGCATTTGCCAAGGAGTGTTGGTGGTCCTACTGGCTACTGACCCCTCTGCAATTCAACAACCGTCATTGGACAGCTCATGGATGACTCCTGGCATCCGTTTGCACCACCTGTACTCCACAACTACATCTTCAAGACCTCTGTCCTACAGTGAAGTGTCCACAAGAAGAGTGGGCTTTGCCCTCTGCACCCCCTGGGCATCTCTGAGTGGCTTGGACTCGGTTCCCCCTCTACACAGGTACTCCTCATCCAGAATCCACACCTGGGTTCCACCGACCTGGTCTAAGTGTCACTGTAGCAGCTGGGCAGCTTAGGTCCCCATTGACTTCAACAGGAGGTTCCGACACAACTTCATCCCTATGCACATGGGCTCCCTGGTGTAGGTACTCCACTTCTCTGGGTATCCACTGGTGGGGGCACTCTTGAACCTTCCTTGTCTCACCTGTTTTCCTCTGGGTTCTCTGGGAAGGGTGCTGAAACACAAAACTCTAACTGCAACATCCCTATGTTATCCTATAACACCTGACCTGGGGTAACATCTCTGCCCAAGGGCGGTCTCGGAAAACCTAGTTACTTACCTCTGCTGTTTAAGTACTTCCCCAGTCCTAAAGAGCCTTGAGTGTTAGTCTTGGTTAGTTTTGATTTTCTCATCCCATTTCCACTCAACCATAGGGGCCAATTTTATTTTATGCTTGTTTCCAAGTATATTTTTGTGTGTGTATCTCCGGTTAGGAGATATATCAAAGTTTGCGTAGAGCCTGTGTTTTAATAAATAATACATAATTTTTCTAACACAGGGCCTTTTCTTGTGTGAACATGACTGACTGACTTTTGTATTTGTAATGCCTTACACCCTCTTCGATGAACCTTAGATGCTCTCCATAGATACCCTGTGAGAGCTTTGGTTATTTAGAACCACTAACACTATCACTAAGGGTTGCCTGGATACCATATACTGAGCCAGCCTCCTGCACAAGTTACTTACCTTGGTAACACCTTATCTGGTAGAGACTATACCTAGCTACAGATTCGTTACCAACTCACCTATCCTCCCTGCTCTGCAAATGGGTTTCTCGGGACACGTCTGTATCCCTTTCAGGGCCCTATTTTTCCACACCAGTGGTCAGTGTTCTTCATGGCTCTCCGCTTATGACGTGGAAAGTCATGAAAAGAAACTATTGTCAGCACACCAGTGTGGCGCCTACATAGGTGCTATGGATGTCACTTCCGGCGCAAACGGTGACGACAACACACACACAGCTGAGCAAAGTCACATTCCAGCAGAAAAGGGGTACTGCTCACAAAAAATCTTTCAGATCCATTGTGACACCTGGGATGATTGTAAGGTAAGGAATCTGCAGCTAGAAATAGTCCCTAACAGATAAGGCAATACTGAAGGTAAGTAACTTGTTCGACTGGTTTCACTTGCAGAACTTCGATTTTGCAAAAGGACAAGAACCAGCTCTCACTTATTTCAGTAAGCCATTTGTGCCCCAAATAGTGTTCTAAGGTTTCTCTGCACTTTGCTCAGATGGATACGTGTAGTCTATGTTGTTGAGGAGTGTTATACCCTTGTTTGAGTAGAAAACAGATGATGATACCACAGGAGATGATTAAAAGGATTTTGGGGAATCCTCCAAAAAAACTTGAGATCAGGGATGAATCCCCTACTCAGGGGTATAGTTGAAGAAGGCCCTCCACTGTTAGAAACTCTGCGTGCGGATGACAGCAAGAGTGTTGATTTATGCACCGTGCTGCCATTGATAGGCCTATCTCATGGAGGCCCTCTATCATTTTTTACAGATAAGCAACTCTCAACTTGGACAGAAATAGGCTTTGTAACAGTGGGAGGCTGCTTTCAACAGGGGATGTTTATACATTTTGAAGACTTGGTCTCCAGATATGCCTTACCACAAGGTCAGTTTCTTCTGCATGAATGGCTCACCCTCGCTTTTAGGGACTTATGGTTCGGAGGCCACGAGGAACTGATACTCACGCAGTGCTTCAACTCTTGATCTCCTTAGGTAATACTAGACACTTAGTGACCTGGATTTATAAATTGTTGTCCAAGGTGACCCGTAGACCTTTGCTGGTGCTCCGGAGACAATGGTAGAGCGTATTTAACAGGGAACTTTCTGACTCTGAGTGGCATAAGATTTTGGCCTACCCTATAAAAGTCTTGAGAAACATGAGACTGAAATACATGTAGTTTAATTATATCTATTTGACTCCACACAGACTTCAGGTAGTGTATGGTGGAGAACCACGCAAATGTCCCAGATTTGATCACCTGGATATTAACGTTATACATATGACCTGGGACTGCCCTGGACTTCGTCCCTTCAGGGAAGTGGTTATGGGTTCTCTAATTAGCACACTAGACTGCTCTCTTCAGCCCGTCCTCTGTCTGTTGGCACTGTTTTATAGACCACACAAACGCAAACCGGGTAACCATTTCTTAGACCTCGCCATGGTGTTAGCCGAGCAACGAATTGCTTTGACATGGAAATCCAAGACTGGACCAATTGTGGGGACCTAGGTGGGAGATGTTACCCAATGGGCCAGGGCTAAGGAGAGAGCATTGCTCTGAGAGGAAGCTGGAGAGGTCTGGAGATGTCCGATAGTGGGCCTGTAGGCTGAGATCCTGGATACACGGGACCGTCCTGTGAATGCCTAAATCGACAGCCCTGATGATTGGGAGAGCAGCTTCGATGAGGATATAAATATTTATACCCGGAGAGAAGGAGAGCGGGGCATCTCCCGCTGGTGACTAACCCGGTGGATTGCTTAGGTGACCCTGCCCTAGTGAAGCTAGGATCCATGTCATTTAGCCCACCGCCCCCTGATAAATCTTGTTATGACCCACTGCACATAACAGCACATAAATACCTCCCCAGTCAAGATGATCCATCATATCTCTCTCCCCATTCCTCTGGTAGGTCACTTTCCCCCTTTACTCTACTATGACCAGGCGGTCCCTGCCCCTGATTTTTGACGGTTCAAAAAGGGGGGTCCCATGGTTCGGGGGCACTGTTTTCATTTGACATCTGCCCCCCTTTATGAGGATTAGTCTATCCTAATTAGTTGGACTCCCCTTACACGAGTACTACATTGCTCACTATCACATATACACTCATATGACAGGACTACTTTGAGAATCAATGATTGATATAAATTTGATGCTGAAAATAAGTGTAACCTGTTGTTATATGGACAAGATCCAATGTTATTAAAAAAAAAACTGCACAAGACCAGTTGCACTAGACTCCTTTATTATTGTTTTCACAAAGTCCAAAAATGAGTGGGTATTGTGTTTGTAACAGCCTTTGTATCTCTTAAGTAGTTCTGGCTGTTTGCATGTCGTACGTCTGTCGCAGAGGTTAAAAATGTCTCTTTTGCAGTTGGACTGCAACAAGTTTACCAATATTTTCAAAACCATGTCCTTTGTATCAATTCTAGGCCAAGCTAACCTGTGATTACATGTTGAGGTGGGTGATACCAGGTTTTACCACAACACTGTGTTTTAGAACTGGTAATCACATAAGGTTGACTAGGTTCTAACCCATACCAGCTGGTTTTGATTAACATTAAATATGAACCATTATTTTAAAAGTATGTGCAGTATTGGGATACCTGAAACAGTTATTGATAAAAAAAAAACTACCTAACCCTGGCTTCCATGTATTACACATTCCATGAAATGAAATACAATCGCAAAGTAGCAAGAAACCTAGAGGTTTAGAGAATTTTTTTATGAAAATTCGGCGCAAACCTAACACCATATTTATACTTTGATGCCCGACCCGTGAACGCCAAAACACCGCCATGTGCGTCTTTTTCTGGATGCGTAAAACCACCTTGCGTTAATGACATGCAAGGTAGGCGTTCCCGTCCCAAAAATTACTTAAACACCCGTCCGCCATATTTATCTTACTGTGCAAAAATCCCGCACGGCTAGGAGGCAGAGTCGGAAAATGGCGCACATCCCGATTTGCGTAAAAAAATAACGCCTGGGTCAGGGCCGGCGTTAAAATGGGGCAAACACATCAGTACTTAAGGAAAACACACAGAAGCAACATCAGAGCTCCAAAAGGAAGACATGGAGGTGCTATTCATCCAGCATGCATGAAGACGCAGAGCACAGGACCAACACCAGCAGCTTCCACAACACCAACAGGGACACCAATGGCAACGCAGGAGGCAGGAGAGGATATTCCGGACCAGGACAACCCTTCTGAGCCTCAGGGAACATGACATCATTCAGAGGTAATGACTAAACTGGCAAGCCATACAGCAGCTGCTGCGCAACATTTAGCCACAGTTGGCACCCAGCTTGTAGACACCCCACATCATTCCACCAGAGACCAAGCTGCGAGCTGTCCTCCACATGTTAGCAAGTGGCTCTTTTCAACCCACTGGTGCCCTGGTTGCCGGGATCTCACAGCCCTCATTCTCTGCCTTCCTACCCAAGGTGCTGGATGCCATCATGTCCCTCACACCCCGCCACATCAGCTTTCCAACACACTTCAGAAGCAGCAGGAGACCAAACAGGGCTTCTACCAAATCAACGGCTTCCCACACGTGCTTGGTGCCATTGACTGCACACATGTACGGATTGTGCCACCTGCTGCAACCGAGCATCTATACCGCAACAGGTAGCACACACACTCCATCAATGTGCCTGCCATTGTGGATAACCGAGGATTGATCACCAACATCGTGGCAAAGTATCCTGGGAGTGTACATGATTCATTCATCTTCTGCCACTGCACCATCAATCAACACTTCCAGGATGAACGATATGGAAATGGCCTACTTGTTGGTAAGTACAGAAACCTACTTATATACACACAGCAGAACAACCCTGTAGGACACACAACACATACACCACTACATTGACCCATCGGCCAGGAAGACACATAGGTTGTGACACTGCTAGTCATGTTTGATATCCTGACCCAATGGGATACACACCTAGGGACAAATGGCAGATGCAAATAACAACAGATGCCACTCCAGAGACACAAGGGACCAATTTAAAACCACACAGTGACAATTACATGGCCTTAACTGGCAGTACAACTTGGAAGATGAATCTTCCAACATCACATCAATAACACTCAATCATACACCCTTCCAACCAATACGTACTGTGTAAGGGGTGTGTAATGTGTTTCGCTGAAGGTCAAACACCATGAGACACATAGCATGATGATGATGACTCTAATGAATGGGACATGGAATCATTGAGGATGTACCAACATCTCACATCACTCTTGGGCTGACATTGCCCACTACCAATAAGCAAGTGGACTGTGCTAAGAACACATATTGATGTGACAGTATTGCAAAGTGCACATTGCTACACATACGGATTGAGACAATTACACATATACACAACAGTTGTACAGGCATATGGACCTTCTGACAATTAAACCTTCACCCTGCAACCAAGTTAGCCACATTACGTGGACCAGGTACAGTAGTGTAGGTATACGTTTGAACATGAGCCAACTTGGTGAGGGCACAAAAATGGGTTTGCATAGAACTTGTCACACATGGGATATTTGTGCATTGTCAATTGTCAACACTTCAGTGCTGCCAACTTATGGAGATGTGTTGTACATTGTCACCTAGACAAATCAAAGGCCCTCACTGTTGTTTAACACATTCTATTGCATATGTTGTAATGGATGGGATGTTCAGGCCATATAGATGCAACTGTGTTACCACCACTGTGGAATTGATTCTGTGTGTAGAAGTATCATGTCACCCCCAGTTAAGACACATGGACACCTCTTTCACTTGACATAATGCATGGGAGTACACAATGTAAGTGTACAAAAATACCGCTGACATCCGGTCAATCAGCCAAACACCAGTTTAGATAATGAAACAACCCAATGCTGATGGTACATCCTAGAAGCCTAGGATTCCACACAATAACACAAACAGAGATGAGTCACAGACAACACAAGATAACAACTGCCATGCAAAGTGATAATCATGGTGCAACTCCATCAAAACTTTTCACTCATTTTCTCTTTCAGCTGATCAGGGGTATGGGATCCAGCCATGGATCATAACCCCATTTGCAAACCCAAGCACTGCAGCAGAGTGTGCCTATGATGAGGCACATCGGAGGACACGCACCATAGTAGAGAGGACCTTTGGCACTCGGAAGTCAACATTCAGGTGCCTCAACATCACCGGAGGCAGCCTCTTTTATTCACTGGAAATGGTCTGCAAGATCATTTTGACCTGTGCCATCCTGCACAATAAATGTGTAAGGAGGAACATTCCCCTCTATGAACCAGACCCACAAATGCCTGAAGAGGAGGATGCTGTCCATCAACATGAGGGGGACCATCCAAACACCGCAGTAGGATTGCGTTGGAGACAACACATTGAACAAAACTTCTTTTAACTATAGTCACCATCACAACTTTCTTATCATATGTCATCAAACACCTAATCTAATCACTAAATCATGGTCTTGGTAATTATTTATGCATCACATGATCCCTAGGAATCACAATCAGAGTTTAGCCTCATGGAGCAGTGCAGTAATACAGATTAGGATACTGAAAAAGCCAAATCACATTTGTTGGATATGAATGTACACCCAACTTCACACACAGTATAAATGACATATATCGTGTTCATTTCAGATTTGAATGGCAATATCAGAGTAGCACAGCTAAGGCACGCATCCATGTGAGCAACATGGTTCATCGCAGCATATGGCACACAAATAAGACACCATCAATCACAAGTAAAAAAACTGCTTTATACATTAGGCAGTGGATTTGCAATTGCATTGGTGACAGGAATGTATGACCACACCCTGGACAGCAGTAAGTGTGACATCAGCTATCTCTGCAAAAAGAAGTCCATGTAAGCTGCAAATGGATAGCAGGAGTGCCCCAGGTATGACAAGCATTGCTCACAAAACATGCCCTGTGCATGCCATCCCAGGTTATAAGTTCTGTCACATGCATTTATTCAGTCTCTCCCCACCCTTCTCTAGTTGGCCCTGCAACTGGACTATTTGTACCCTGATAATCCTTCATCTACACACACCCAGACTCACATTCTGACTCCAGTGTGCTTCCCTCTTTAGTATGGCATGCCATAGTCCTAGTTCATCTGACCGCATGGACTGCAGGTCCGAAAATACACTGCCTGGTAGTCTGTAGGAACTGTAATCACCTGTCCATTGCTTCCCACGTGAAAGGTACTGTTGGTCCTTTGAACTGGATTCACACCTACAGGACTTGTGAGAGACTGAAGCTGCACACACCGGTGATCACTTCAATGCAGACAAGCCATTTGAACCTGCACTGCCATTGCTGCTGCCTGGAACTGCTTAAAAGCTGCCATTTTATATATATCCTTGTTGTGCATTGCTGTATAAACCACTTGCGTAACACAACCCTTGGGTTATTGTGTTACGTTGCAGCCGACGGCACAAATCCAGTTTTCATTTTCCACAGTGTTGTTCAGGCTTTTCCCAGTCTGAGTCTGCTCACTGTGCATTTGCCTTGTTCATTGGCTACATTTCTCTTATAGATGCTTTCCATGCCCTCACTTTCCTCCTGGGGTATTGTGTCTGGTAGATCTACGATGAATCCACAAATATATTGTATAGTTTAATCAGTTTACATATGGTATCAAGGTCTGGGACATGTATTCAAATAGCCTAATCCCAGCCCTATCCCTTGCCTGTGTTTCATGTATGTATGAGTGACAAACAGTGGCAGTGTACTATGGCTTTATACATGGATTGGGTATGGTGCCTCCAGCACAACAAACAACATTTGCTAATGTGCATGAAAGGGCAAAACATGTTTGTGCCCTGATGGTCCACACACACATTCACATTGGCTGCAACCCAATGATGGTGCTTGTGTGGTGACTAGCTGTGAGATTAATCAGCACAGAGGCACTGATGTTCCCTGTTGCAGTGGGAATTTTCAATACCACCCTGTGTACAAATGTTGTGATGAAAGCTGCCGGGTTCTATTTACTAATCCCTTACGTTTGTGAGCACACCAAGGTTGCCCTGTTGTCAGCCTCATAAAACTTCTGCAGTGCCATAGCTGAACTATCCCCATGTGTGTTGTCTATTCCTCTTAGGCGTTCGGTCAATTCTGCTTTGAAGGATACTCTGTTAATGCAGAGAATGGATCCACAGACTCATGATTAGACATGCACGTAACAGTGACAACATGGAGCACAATAATGACACAGGGTACACATGGCCACACATTTGAACTGGACACCTTTGTGCAATTAACCACTGAAAATATGTGGACACATGCAGCTTGGTCTGCTGATCCTCCACTGCCACACGAGAAACATATGTCATATATATGACTCAAACTGTGGAGTGACATTACATTTTTGGATTGTTTTCCGACTCTGTGTCACAAACACTGTACCTACATAGCATTTTCAAATGACTGACTCATGGCTAATATACAAACAAGTGACCAGGATGCTGTATCCAACATTCCTGTACATGTGATGGCTTACTCATTGCCCTTATCAACTGTCCTCTATCTATCCTGTGCATAGTTTGTCATGGGAGATGTATTGTCCCAAAAGTCAGTGCAGTTCACACAGCATTAGATGTTACGTGTATGTCAAACACATATCCTGACTCATATCTACACTGAATAGGTTCTGATGGTTATCCACATTTACAACACATGCATACAAGCACATTAATGAAAGCACGTTTTGTGACGTTCACACAGAGGCCCAACAAAAATTGAAATAGCCAATTCACAGACATTAACACACAGGCAAGGAGTTAATGTATTAAGTTGTGTGGCCTTGTTATCCTCTATTGACGCACAACCTGCTCAAACTGGGTAATACTCATTTTTATTCAAAAAGTTTGGGTATTTATTGTGTCAGTGAAGAGTGCTCATCCGGTACAACAACATGAGTATCATGGTCCACAGTAGTGTGGTCTGCCACATGTGCCCAAACACTAGAACACACAATGCAGGTGCAAACAGACTATCTCTGTACAGTTACAGCTTTCATGTACTTTACAAATGAGAGAAATGACACAAAAACAGTAAAAGATATATTTTGACGCAAATGCATAAAAAAAGACGTATATGCGTCAAAAATCGCTGCATATGCGTTGAAAAATGACGCTCACAGCCATTATACATCCATTGGCCCGAGCGGTATTTCCTACACTGTACCCCATGAAATTGGTTACCATTGAAAAATATTTAGAAATATGAATGCGGGGTAATTTGGAAGCATTTGCGTCAAATATATTTGACGCACAGACTGTAAGCGTCATAACATTTTGACACATCATAATAAAAACACACCGCATTTGAGGTAGGAAGTGATGTAATAGGATATCCTCTTTGGAGAAATGGTACAGTGGGTGTACTTTCACTTTCACTTTGCAGTCTGTGATTTTTTTAGACTGTGTGTGCTGTGCTGAGAGTTTTGTCTGTCCAAATTGTGCTTTTGTCTCCTGTGTGCCATCCTATTTGTCATTTGTTTTATTTGTAATTGTCTCAGTTGTTCATTGTAAGTGTGTATTTGTCATATTTGGTGTCTAATTTTGTCTTTGTAATGTTGGGAGTGTGTAGTGGGTATTGTTAGTTTGGGGATAGTTGGACTGTTTGTGGGTTACTTTACTTTCATTTTCCTCCCCCCTTTCCCTTTATTTTCCTCTGTACCCTTTACTATTACTATTATTTCTGTCAGGTTGGGTAGGCTACGTCTGGGGAGAATGGGTGAGTAGGAGCTGGGGGCATTCATTTGGCTGGTGTGCCACTTCCTCCCCCTGATGATTGAAGCAGGTAGCAGGGTGATACAGGGGTATCACACGGAGGTGAGGAGGCTCAGGTGGTCTAAGGTGCTGTACCATCTGCGTAGAATTTTCAACACACCGCGCAACGACCACCAACTCAAGCACCGCTGGGCTGACCTTGTTGCCAGAGAGCAAGACCTGCTGGGCTACCTGGGTGTTGTGATTGGTGGCCCTGTTGGTGAGTACAATTCAGAGTAATGTGCACATTGAAATGCTCTGTAGTGACAGTAGCAGATTTGTTGATATGCTGCAGGCAATGTTTTTGGACATGTGGAATGCAAGTTAAACATACAGTGGCCCTGAGTTATACAATACTTGCTACACATTACCGTCATTTGTTGACGCAACAGCTGCACAAACTTACAAAACACAACTTGATCTTGTAAATTAGTGCTGCTTTCACATCAATAGTTGATGGTAATGCGGCTCAAACATATGTTTTATCCATGGTCTGTGAGTGTATCAGGAAAGAGATGTATTTCACAAGCTAAAGCAAGGAATTAATGTGGTCCCCAATTATTTTGAATACATGTCTGAACTGTATTCCGGGCCATATGTACAAAGTTCTTCCTAACCTCAGGTAATATCTTAGGCTGATAGTTTGACTTGGTTTGTGCCGCAATTAACTTAGAAATGGATGCCAAAGTAATGCACACGGGTTCATATCTAAATGTTTGGTGCTACTTTCCATAGCTGTAGCGTAAGACATGAAGCAAATGCTACAAATTGAGGAATAAAAAATATCCCTGGCCCTCTGTTCATTGTTCCTGTGTGTTTTAAATTGTCCTTGGGCACAATAGCTGAAACAGAGCTGATGCATTTGCCATCTGTGTTACTTTATAGCCATGCACTTCTCATAACTTATTGGGTCATCATGGGATACCTGAAGTTGGTGAATGCATGGGCACAATGTATTACTTGCATGATGTTGTGCAAGGGACCCCTGTCCAATTCCATCATACATATAAAGTCCCCAAATACTTTGCTACTTTACGTTTGGTACACCCCTGATGATCTAGTGCAGCATATGTACAATAGCTAACTTCCCAGTATGAAGGCTATCACAGACATGGGTGTATGCTAAGATCAGAATACCAGCATTCCTGTGACTGACCCATTCCCAAGGTACATACAAATTGAAACCTACATCATCATGATTGACACAGTAGGACATTTGATAAACCATGTTTCAATAATGGGACAGTGTCAGTTTGCTGGATACCCGCTGATCTCCCAACTTGTAAGATGATGAATGTGGCTGACTGTGAATTCCAATACCCAATATGGGTACACAGGGCAATGAGTGACACATTTCAGGTGCAGTGACTACACCTGTGCCTATACATTCTGTCATGGATGACCAAAATATACACTGTCAGCATATGTTTCTTTGTTGTATTAATTTCGATAAATGAGCAATCCATGTTTAGCGCCAGATTGTCATCAAGTAACGCACAGGATCCCTGCTAATATGGTGTCATAGGGGGCATATGTGGCTCAGGGTACACTGTAAATGTAGCATATGTAACCTACACACAACACAGGCCCCCATGTAAGGGACCATAGAAAGCATAATGAATCATGAGCTTAACTCAACCCACATGAGCATCGCACAGTAACTGATTGCCCCTTGATGCACAAGCCACAATACCTGAGTGACTGGTATTGCAGTGCACCAGGAATGTGGCTTTGCATGTCTCTCATAACAACAAATGAGGAAATGGAGTATACTCTATAAATGAGTCTGCAAACAATTGAGGAATCGTGTTTGTCACCACATGATAGTTATGTGTGCATATGTGTGTGTATCACTCACTGGAGTGACAGGGTCTATGCATGTTTGCAGTGGTATGTATGTTGGAGTATCATCATGCCTGAGGGGCTGGACTTTCAGATATAATGTCACACACAGTAATTTTATTTTAAAGTGTTGTACAG
Organism: Pleurodeles waltl; assembly: GCF_031143425.1. Lineage (NCBI taxonomy): Eukaryota > Metazoa > Chordata > Amphibia > Caudata > Salamandridae > Pleurodeles > Pleurodeles waltl. Next base: position 347,360,069 of record NC_090447.1, on the reverse strand, counting down.
TGCACAGACATTGAGCACAATTCACCCTTTCATGCTTTACAGGTGGACCTGCCCCTTACACAATTGGAGAAGTGGCTTGCTTTACGGACCCAGACATATCCAGTAAGTGTTGATATTTCAGTTCTGTGTTGTGTTTGCAGCTGTTGTGTGATTGACTCCTGTGTGTTGGACACATAGCAAGGTATGATGTGCTGGCACATGATCTGATATGTGACTTGACTGAAGTTTGACTTATTTTTCCATATTTGAGTTGGACAATCAGTGGCGTAGAGTCATGTTTTGGGATTGTATGTGAATAGGGTGACATTTGTTGTTACATTTCTCGTAATGAAAAATTTGGAGAGGGCCATTTTCATGATTTAGACAGCAAGTCATACCCTGAATCACACAGAGTAGGTATGCCAAAGCATTACCCACAGACTTAAGCCTCCCTGTTCACTAATGATCATGTTAGACTGTATGTTTGACTTCCTAGCAGCAACTAGCTCCACATGTTGTGCTACGTTTATGTGGCACTTGAGTACAGTGTCACAGGTGTACCTGCAGCTCATGCCCAGATGGGTGCTTGCAGTTATGTGCTTGTTGTAGGACAGGTATTGATGGTATCAAATGATGTTGACAATTGTCCGCAATTAGGAACATAAATGTGGATGGGATTGTCCAATGTTTGTGTCTATCCTAGTTGGACACCCTCCTTACCTGTGGTGGACTGACTAAACCCATAGACAGCTGTCCAAAGCTTCCTGGCTGTCCTTGATGTTTGAAAGTATGTGTTGCTTGTCCATCCTCCCCTGAGGCACATGCTTAGGGTTATGAAATATGTGTACCTAGGTGTGAGGATCCAAGTGTAGTACACAGACATGTAATTCTGTAATTCACTTGTTCCAACCTAGGATACCCAATCTTGATTAACAACTGCATACCATCCTGGTAATTCCATTTACAAATCACAGATCTTGTGGCCCTTGATTGTCATCCAGAAGATAGTCATTAGTTGGCCTGTCACATGTGGAGGACATGCAGCATTAGTTATGTGACTAATGTCAGAACAATGATACTTAGCGCATTTAAGTATGTACACATCTTTTTGAGCATTGCTGTGCTGTTAGATAAGACATGTGTAGGCTGCATTGGCATGTACTTCCTCAGGGAGAATCTGTGATCTCTACTGTGATTTGGCCTGTTTCAGCTAAATTAGATGTATTTTCTGATTATCATCAGTAGCTGTATCACACAATGATGTAATTAATGTTTGGCTTTATCTTTTTTAAGACCAGCCAATATGGATGCCAACCAGATCTGCGAATTCCAGAGGAGGGCGATGCGTTACCTCCACATTCTGGATATTAAGTCTGGGTTCCGCCACATGGCACGGCGTTATCGCCATGAGAGAGCCACAGGGGTGTGGAGGGCATTTGACCAAGGGGCCCATCTGTGTCCACAACAGCTGCCACCACCAGCACCACCACCACTACGACCCAAGTGGCAGTAAGGATGACAGCCATCACTGCAGGTCCATCTACATCCTCCGCTCCTGGACCACTGACAGCAGCCCCTGCACCTCCCCCTCCAGGCATGGCACCGGCAACTGCACAAACCTCCACAACTGGCACACAGACCACCCTTGCTGCAGTCATTGACAATGTGGAATTTCATTCAATGAAACGTGACATGCAACCGATGTTGCACAGACTGGACAGGCTGCAGCAGGAGGTGTCCCAGATCAACAGGAGAGTGCGTGGGATAAAGAAGACCCTGCAGAGGGCAAACTTGTGACTTGGAGACCCTCAGCCATGATTCCCTCCCCTCCCTCCTCTTTCCTGGTTCTTATATTTAGTGGGTTTATGGGGCTTAGTGTTAGGTTAAAATAGGCTGTTAGTTTAGTTAGTATTAGTGGGTTGGGGGGTGGAGGGTATGATATTTTCATATGTGTTTTTTTGTGGGTAGGTGGGTGGATGATGATGTTGGGGTTTTTGTGTATTAAAAAATATATATATATATATATATTTTTAAATCCCCCAAAATATATCATTGTTTAGGTTAAGATAGTATGTGTTAGGTTAGTATATGTTGTCCTCCATGTGTCCCGTCATATAAGGGGGGTGGGGGTTGATGTTTAGAGTGTTTAGTTAAATGTGATAAGTAAGTTTAGCTTAGGGTAGTTAGGGCCAGTTGTGGGTAATGTGTAGTTAGGATAGGTTAGATTAGTTAAGGTATTTCTCCTAGTATTAGCATCCTATTATTACAGTTAAATAAATACGTAGGTACTCCTTTACAGTATGTGTCATATGCTTGGAGATTAGGGCCTTGGCATGGGTGAACAGTGTCAATTTAGTATTTGCATTTGTGTTCCATCCTGCATCCAAATCCCAATTGAGCTGTCACATTGGCAGCTACACCAAAGCTCCTTCGCTAGGAATCTGCCATCCATCGCACCCACCACTCAAGGTTACTATGGTTCCCAATGTGTAGTTAAGTTTGGATGTATGTTTTCAATCTGTCATACTATGAGACCAGATTTGGTATCGAGGACACTGTGGTACATCTGCCTGCAGCCTGATGTTCATGTGAACCCTGATAAGGTGAGTGGTGGTATACTTTCATGTAGTATAGTATACATAACTCACACCTATCATTTCTTACTTTGTACTGGCAGAATACTTATTTGTACGTACACTTGTACACATCCATTCCTGCTGTATGGTGTGTGTGATGACATTTTTGAGTCAAATGTCACGTACCTAAAGATTGTCTAGAAGGAAAATTTGAAGACAATGATTTTCTGCTTAGACATCCTTTGAATCAGACTTATTCTGAACAACACAGCATTATACTGTAATTTTTCTATTTACTTCAGATTTAACCCTCTTGAAGGGCAGATGATGGTACAATCCAGACCCCAGTGCATAGTTATCAGCCCACAATCTTTCAAGGTAGTTGTATTGACATTCTGTGGGCATTGACATGAGGCAAACATCACTAATCTCCCTTACGGTTGATGTGACACATTACACAGAGACAAAGTGGTTGTGTAAGTGCTATTTACTTTAAAGTTCTGTAGTGCTATATTTACATAGTCCAGGATTGTGAGTCCATTAGTGTGACGCATTCTATTGTGATACTACACAAGTGCAAAAGGACATGTCATTGGACATGCTGGGGTGAAGTGTCATACAGTGCAGAGGGACATGAATTGACAATGAGGTAGTGAGAGACAATCACAGAGCATAGTGTCAAGGTAAACAGTGGGCTGGAGAACAATGCTTGTCAGTAGCTGTTGCAAGACTGGCATGTTACAAATGCCCATGTGGCATGGACTAGTGCTACCTGGTACTCTTACGGGTGAAGGTGATCTGCTCCACGTCTTCACCTTCTGATGTGTGTTTCGTCTCCTCTGCCCTTGGTGGTGGTGGGTTTGGAGGGGCAACACACACTTAAGTGTTTGAAGACGTGGAGTCAGAAATCCCGGTAGCTGCCAACTGTGGGGCTGTTAAGGGCAGTACTGCAGCAAGGAGGAGCTGCTGGTTCTTAAGTATAGCAGCTACATCACTGTGGTAGGCAGCCAGGTCGGCCCTGAGGGGGTCAATATTGCATTCGTGCACGCATTGAAAGGTTTGGTGTTGTGTCAACTCCCTTACTGCTGTGCTGATTTCCTTCACACTTTGTTGAAGATAGATGTTCACCCTTGCATGGCTTCTAGCTGTTCTGCAGATGACATCATGCACAAACGCCCCCTCTTTAGGCTGGCTGACATATTTTGCATCCCCACCCGCACCTCCTTGGCCAGCTCCCGCTGTACTCCAACTACAGTCCTCTCAAAGCTGGTGCCAGTGTCGTCAGAGTCCTCAGCTGGGTTGGAGCTGACAGGTCGTACAATTGGGGTGGTGAGTGGTTCCTCTGTGATGGCTGCTACTTCTGTGCTCCTCCTTGTGACTGAAGGTGGGGTCTGGGGGGTTCCAAGGATATCTTGGAGGGTCTGCTGGCTGATATTTGTCAGCTCGTCATCCATGTCATCAGGGAAGTCCAGGACAGGCATATCCCCAGGAGAGCCATCGTCCTCTGCAATGAGATATTGTACAATTAGTGTGTCTGTTTTGTGGCATTTGTAATGTGACGTGCCTGACTTCCTATTAGTTGCACATTGTGATCTTGGTTCCTGTTCATTGTTCCTGTCATTAAGATTAGCATTCTCCCAGGCCTATGCCCTACCTGCAGTACACATGTAGTGTGGGCAGTTTGGGGAATTGTCTGCGTCACATCCTCTAGGTTTAGGTTCTGCCTAAATTGTATGTTGCCACCTTATTGTACAACTCAACCTTCCATCTACTTCCATTCTCATGTTGTGGCCTTGCACTGGCTATGGGTGTTCTGATGGCACGTGCACCACACTTGACAATCTGGAACTGCCCCAGTCTCTGATATTTCACATCCAGCTATATGTTGCTGAGACCTAGCATATACTATGTATAGCATTGGCATGGCACAATACAGATGTCAGCATTGGTAGTGTGTAATGTTGATGTTGGGGGATGTGTGCTACATAGGATTGCACTGATGGTCCAAGCAGTGTTCCATTTCCTCTTCTGACTGTGCGGGTGTGTTTCACTAGCCTGAAACATATGTCCTCCCCCTCAATGCTGTTGTCCGAGCAGTATGACAGTTGGGATGTTGCATGGTGTCATTGCAGCTATTGTGACCCAGGCACAGGGTGGACCCTGACATGTGCAGCATGGGTATGATATTACTGCTGTGTACCTCATAATGTTTATGACAATGGCTGATGTTTGTAGCAACTATGAACATTAGCATTTGACAGGATTAGCACATTTTTATTGACTACAGGGGATTGATAACGTCATCATCCTGAACCCTCTAATTTGGGTGTGTTTGATCCATGGGCACGTAACTGCCATTAGCTACTTGACCTGCACACTCAGCAGAGGTGGTAGTGGCAACTGTTGTCAATGTTAAATTCCACTTGTGGATATGGCCTGAGACTGTTAATTGAGCCCCAGTTCATGTAGCGAGAATACCAGCTGTCGTGTGACAGCAGGCCAGTTTTACGTTGTATCCTACCCTCCTGGACTGGCTTTGCTTTTCCAACATCCTTAGCATGGCAGAGTACCCCCATGCAAAGGTTGTTGGTGTAGTGTTGTACTGTGCCCCAGGTTTGCCCTGCACAGCCCATGCCCCCATGCCGTGCCCCTTTGCCCTTTCCACTCCCTGATTATCATGACTTACATGCATTGTGAAGTAGGTATGTCCCCCCTGCTTACAGTTAACATTTAGGCATTTTAGTTCCCCATGCCACTTACCCTGCATCTGTTTTGTCTGCTGGTAGTCTGCGCTGTCCTGTCCTTGAATCCCTGTGACAATCTCCTCAGGGATGATGGCTGCCACTATCTCCTCCATGTGGTCCAGGGCCTCCTGCGGTACTGGACTCTCACCTCCAGTCTGCAGTGCTGCCTTCCTGTTCCTTGCCATCTTTTCCTTGGTCCTGCGCTTGCAGTCATGCCAGCGTTTCTTGCACCCGATGACTGTTCTCCGTACTTCTGCCACAATGTTTATCTTGTCAGCAATTTGTTGCCAAATTGCCTCTCTCCTACTAATTGGCAATTTAGAGGTGACAAAAAGTTGGTGCTGGTGTTCCGTCATCTCTTTCACCAGTATTTCCTGCTTCTCTGCACTGAACCGACACTTCCTTTTCTTCTTCTCCTTCTCCTGGGTCTTGTGTGGGACCTCCTGGCTGGTTCCTGGTCGGTTGTCATCTTCCTGGGGTCTCTCAAAGCTTCTGGGATCCATTTTGGCTCTCCTTTGCACATTTTGCTGTGTTTGCGCCGCTTTTTGATGCAATTGCGGCAAAAAAAGGGGCGTATCCGGTTTGCGGCGCTGTAAACCGGATAAAAGTAATTTTTGCCGCGTTAACGTCGTTTTTCTTTATGACGTGGTGCATTGGTTTGAGTAAAAAAAATGGCTCACACCAGTGACAAGTATAAATTTGACGCCCGAGCGGTGCAAATTAATGGCATTAGCCGGCGTTAAAAAGTTTTACGCAAAACTGCAACAGCGCAGTTTTGCACCAGAAAGTATAAATATGGGCCACAGTATTTAGTGGGCCTCCTTAGACCAGGAAATCAGATTCGACGGACATAAAGACCATCACCAAGAAGATCCATGGCACGAGAACTGTGGACCTACAGCAACAATCAAAAGGCACCAAACCCAGCCTGCTGTGCCCAGGACCCGACAATCGCCACTGAGGAGCTGCTGGACAGCTGGAAAAACTCTAAGGAAACTCAGAGGACCTCCAGGTTTCGTAAATCGCCATAGAACTCCCTCCAGAGTGGAGGTACCACTCTACAACAGCAAGAAACCAGCAAGCCAGTGAGGGTCCCTTCACTGACCAACCGCCAACTCTGGAACTGGATGTAGCAGCTAGACCAAACTAAACAACAGACAACTGCAAGGACAAACCCTGCCATTGTGCCAAATTTGGTGGCACTGCTCCCTCCTGTGCCTAAACCGTGCCAATACACTGGGTATTGGTCAGCCAACGTTGGACACCCCACCCGGGGCTGAAAAAGGACCAGGAGGAAGACCCAGTCAAGGGACCTCAGGATCAGCCTGGACCTCCCACCAGAGTGTCCCGTTGTCCTGCAAACAACCCTTGAACCAACTTACCTGCTGCTCCTGAGGACATCCTTGTCACACAGCTGCTGGCTCACTGATTTGCTCTGCACCCGGCTGCCCTGTACCCTGCACCAAAGTACATGCTGTGCCCAAAGGGTCCCCCATCCCTTGCGACCCTGACACTCCAAGGGAACCCCAAGGAACCATCTTTAAACTTACCTGTGCAGCACTTTTCCAAGTGGTTCCCTGCTCCAGAGGCCTTTCACCACTGCTTCCACTGGAATCAGGAGACGCCCAAACTTCTCCAGCTGGCACAGTGTGCCCACCAATGACCTTGACTAACCTGCAAAAGAAGAACTTGGTAAACCAGCTGTACGATTTTATATGTATTTTTAAATGTGATCTTCCATTGATTCCTATGGTGCGTAATTACACACAAAAAGTCTATTTTTATTCAAACTTAAAAAATTAATATCTCAAAAAGTTCTTAACCAATTTTGATAATCGTGGTCTTGACAATTACATAAAAATCTGAAGTATATTTATAATAATTGGTCTCAAGTTATTCCTTTTAGTGTGTGAGTTGCAAGAGTGATACTGTGAGCACAACAAATGCTTTGTACTTCTCCAAGATTGTCCTAGCTGCTCGACTAAGCTACCTTAAAAATTAGAGCATTAGGTTATCTAGATTTTACCCCTGTTAACCATGTGTGGGTGCCTAGACCTCCTGCACAGCATGCCCAGCTTTGCACACTACATAGAGGGCCAGCCTCCTACACACCTTATCCCACAAACCTAGGTCCTCTTGCTCTCTCACAATGGCAGACCACAGAGGCAAAGATTTGAATGATAATAGGGACACCAAAGACAATGAAACAACTCTAAAATGAACAAAGGTGGAGCCCCCTTTGCCAGACTCTCTGATCAAACCAAAATCAGAGCCGGAGGCAAGCCTGAAAATGATACTGCAACGACTTGGAGCCCTGCATAACCTAGTCCAAGAAACAAAAAGCAAATACAGACGTCAGGCATCACTATATTCAAGCTTTTCAGGATGACTTTCAAAATTTGGTGGGCAGGCTAACAGAAGCAGAGACAAGGATTGAGGTGCTAGAGAATTCTGTGTTGTCTGAGAAGAAAAGAGCTGATGAGACTACCAATCGGATCAAGTCTCTGGCTGGAGACATTTCTGAGTTAGAACTTCGCACCCGTAGAGGCAACCTGTGGATATTTGGATATTCAGGCCTCTGTGATACTACCATTCAGAACTCCTACTCACCCTCCCATCTGAGGTTATACCAGCACATCCTTTGGAACAGTTCCAGAATCTACATTACACAGGATTATTCAAAAGAGACGGTATCCATCAGGAAAGAATTCTGGCACTCCATCAGTCCTTCAAAGTTTACAACATCCTGTTTGGACTTGCTGGCCTTTCTAGATTCCATATCGTCTTCCAAAGGAAATCATTGTTCTTTACGGACCTCACTGACCTAAAAACGTTCTTGTAATTCTCTATTCCTACAGATATTCGGGAATTCTTTGTGCTGATGAACAGGTCTAAAGTTACTCAGAGTTGAATCGCTGTGTCTAGGTTGGTAATGCACATTGTCTCTAAATTGTCATAAACGAGGACTTCGCTGGCCCCTCCAACTTCCTTATCATCATCCAGGGGAGGTCATTGCTGTCCACGATCCCCCACTGACCTACAAAGATCTTGGAATCCTCTGTTCCTGCTGCTATTGTAACTCAGGAACTCTGGGCGATGATGATCAGTTCTAAAGTTACTCAAAGTTGAGCCACCAAGAAACTGTTGGTAATGTTCATAGTTGCTAAACTGATAAACAAATGAGACCCACATAGTTGGTTGGGTATCAGTGTGGCAACCTGGAATAGGCCTTCTGAACCTATAGTAACACATTTATGAACACGCTTTGCTTTAGTTACTCTCAACATTCTGCCCTAACCACACTTTGAGATATTGTTGTGATATGATGTTAACATGACATACTGACATGATGTCCCCTGCAGGAAAGCACCCTTTTTGGCATGGTTAGCACCCACTTTTTGCCTTGTATCTGATGTGATGTTGACTGAAAGTGCACTAGGTTACTGCTAACCAGATCCCCAATGCCTAAGCTCTTTCCCAAAATTGCACAATTGTTCTCCACAATTGGCACACTCTTTAGCACCCTCTGTAAGTCCCTAGTAAATGGTACCCCTGGTGCCTAGGGTACTAAGAAAGGTCCATGAGGGCTGCAGCACTAGTTGTGCCACACCCAGGGACCCCTCACCAAACCTACACAGTGCTGTCATTGCAGACTGCGTGTGTTGGTGCAAGTAAAATTGAAAACATGACCTGTCACACATCCCTGTGTGCTAGGTGCCCTACCATTGCAAGTGCAAATCGCCCCTAAGGCAGGGTGCATCAGGACACATGTGATGCCAAATATGTCACTGCTTTGTCTCTATCAATTCTTAGACACAGTAAGTGTAGGAAAGTACCATCTTTCTTGGCATGTTACCCCCATTTTTACCTGTATGTCAGTATGTTTTTTGCCTGTCTCACTGGGATCCTGCTGGTCAGGACCCTAGTGCTTATAGTTTGTGGCCTAACATGTGTGTTGTCATTAGTGCTTAACTGTGTCACTGAGGCTCTGCTAACCAGAACCTCAGTGCTTATGCTCTCTCTGCTTTTAAATTTGTCACTATAGGCTAGTGCCTTCATTCACCAATTCCAATTGGCACACTGGACGCCCCCCCCCCTATAAGTCCCTTGTATATGGTACCTAGTACCTAGGGCATTGGGGTTCCAGGAGATCCTTATGGGCTTCAGCATTTCTTTTGCCACCCATAAGGAGCTCAGACAAACCCTTTCACAGGACTGCCACTGCAGCCTGCACGAAATAGTGCACACACCATTTCACAGCCATTTTCACTGCACTTAAGTAACTTATAAGTCACCTATATGTCTAACATTCATTTACTGAAGGCTAGTTGCAAAGTTACTAAGTGTGAGGGCACCCTTGGACTAGCAAAGGTGGCCCAACGCTGTCCAGGGCCAAATCCCCGGACTTCATGAGTGCGGGACGCCATTACACGCGTGCACTACATATAGGTCAATACCTATATGTAGCTTCACAATGGTAACTCCAAATACTGCCATATAAGGTGTCTAAGATCATCGAATTGTCCCCCCATTCCAAATCTGGTATTGGAGAGCCAATCCCATGCATCCTGGGGGCTCCTCCATGGACCCCCAGTACTGCCAAACCAGCTCTCTGAGGCTTGCACTGCAGCTACAGCTGCTGCCACCTAACAGACCGCTCAGTCCCAGGAAGGCTGAACAAAGCATTTCGTTTGGGAGGAGGGTGTCACACCCTCTCCCTTTGGAAATAGGTGTTACAGGCTTGGGAGAGGTAGCCTCCCAGAGCCTCTGGAAATGCTTTGAAGGGCACAGATGGTGCCCTCCTTACATAAGACAGTCTGCACCAGTTCAGGGACCCAGTCCCTGCTCTGGCGCAAAACTGGACAAAGGAAAGGGGAGTGACCACTCCCCTGTCCATCACCTACCCAGCGGTGGTGCCCAGAGCTCCTCCAGTGTGTCCCAGACTTCGGCCATCTTGTTTTCCAAGGTGTGGGGACACTGGAGGCCTCTGAGTGGCCAGTTCCAGCAGGTGACATCAGAGACCCCACCTGATAGGTCCATTCCTCATAAGGTAGCCAATCCTCCTCTCATGGCTATTTAGGGTCTCTCTTGTGGGTTTCTCTTCAGATTCTGCTTGCAAGTTTCCATCAGGAATCCTCTGCAACTACTACTTGATCTTCTGACCTCGGATCGACCGCAGACTGCTCCAGGAACCGCGTAACTGCAACAAAGTATCCTACTTCGACTCTGCAACTTCAGCTCCAGCCAGTAACTGCAACAGTTTCCACAGTGTGCATGCTCTGGGGGCTCCCTGTCTTCACTCTGCACCAGAAGGACCGAAGAAATCTTCTGTGGAGTGACGGAGTCACTTCCCTGCTCCAGCAGGCACCTTCTAAGACGACGACCGGGTCTCCTGGGTTCCTCTCCTGGTGACGTGCGTGCTCCTTGGTACACAGGTGGTAGACCCCTTCGACACAGACTGTCCTAAGGTCCTGCTGTCCTAATTTGGAGGAGGTAAGAACTTGCTTTCCCCGTTTGCGACAGTACCCCTGTGCACTGCATCATCTTTATCTCCTGAGCCCTCTGTGCACTATTTGCAAGAATCCTTTGTGCAGAGCCTGGCCCAGGTCCCCAGCACTCTATCCTGCGATGCTCAACTTGCTGAGTTGTCCTCTGGCAGAGTGGAACCTTCTTTTGTAGTGCTGCAACAACCACAATTTGCATCTTCTTTGTCCCCGTGTCCTGGGACCTCTGTGGGTGCTGCCTAGTCATCTGTGGGTTCCCTCCAGTGAGCCCCCTCTGCCTCCTCAGTCCAAGTTGAGGCCCCCAGGTCCCTCCTGGGTCCAGACAGTGCCACTTTAATGCAATCCACGACAATGCTTGAACCAAGGTTTGTTGGACGAATCCAGCACCAAAACTCACCTGCATCCAACATCTCCATGTGGGACATCCATTGCATAATGCAGGAACCCGCAGCCATCTTCCCTTGTTGTTTTTCTGCAGTTTTCTTCCAACTGGAGACTCCTCTTTTGCACCTTCTTCTAGGTTGGCAGGGGCTCCTGTCCTTCTTGGAATCTTCTGCGACTTTTGGACTTGGTCTCCTCTCTTCACACGTCTTCAGGTCCAGGAATCCACCATTTGTTGTTTGCAGTCTTGCTTGGTTCATGCAATAAATCTCATCACAACTTGTATTATGTCCTGAGGAAACTTGTAAAACTTTACTCCTACTTTCCTGGTCTCTGGGGTGGGGTATTTTACTCACCTTTGTGGGATTCTTACTCTCCCAGCGATTCTCTACACACTACACTTGTCTAGGGGGAAATTTGGGATTCGCATTCCACTTTCTTAGTATATGGTTTGTGTTGCCCCTAGACCTATTTTCTCCTATTGCATTCTATAGCATTTCGCACTATCCTATGTCTAATTACTTACCTTATTTTGGTGTCGAATGTATATATTGTGTGTAATACTTACCTCCAGAAAAAGTATCGCCTCTAAGATATTTTTGGATTTGTGTCACTAAAATATACTACCTTTATTTTTGGTAACACTGAGTATTGTCTTTACTTGTGTAAAAGTACTGTGTAACTATAGTGGTATTGCAGGAGCTTTGCATGTCTTCTAGTTCAGCCTAAGCTGCTCTGCTACAGCTACCTCGATCAGCCTAAGCTGCTAGAACACTACTACATTTCACTAATAAGGGATACCTAGACCTGGTATGAGGTGTAAGTACCCAAGGTACCCACTATAAACCAGGCCATCCTCTTACAGTAAGTGAACAGGGAAGCCATTTTAAATGCATTTGTGGACACTAGTCACTACTAATTTTCCGACTACCTGATAGCTTCTCTGAACCCAGGGGTGTTTGATAAAAAAAATCTCAGATTAATAAATCCTACTTCCAGTAAGGGGTTTATTAATAAATGTACCCAGAGTGCACCTTAGAGGTGCCTTTTGAGGTTGGGTTCTGGTTGAAGTCCCCCTCCCCCCACTTTTTGACTGTTTTGTAGGTGCAACTTTGACTTTGATGCACTGGGTTCCTGCTAACCAGGTCCCCAGTGCCTGTGTTCCTTCCCTAAAACAGATACCTTGTCACTTAATCCCCAAGTGACTTGGTTCTTCAGCGCCCAATAAGCCCCTGGTAAATGATACCCTTGGTACTGTGGCATGGATACCGAAGAGGGCCCCTCAGAGCTGCAGCACAGCTTGTGCCATTCTGAGGGATCCAGCACCAACCTTATGCAGACTGCCAATGCAGCTGCGTGACAAGGTGCTCCCAAAATTGAAAACATGTGGCACACAGCCTGTGTGCCATGTCTCCTAACACTGCATGCAATATATGTAAGTCACCCCTCTAGCAGGCCTTACAGCTCTAAGGCAGGGTGCATGTGAGGTCAGATATGCATGAGCAGATGTGCCCCTGCTATGCCTCTGTTGATTCTGAGACATAGTAAGTGCTCAGGGAAGACATTGTAAATGCATGTTTTAGATACTGGTCGCCACAAGTTCCCCAGCTAAATGATGGCTTCTCTGAACCTTGGGATGTTTGATATCAAACATCTCAGAATAATAAACCCTCACTGATTTCAGTGATTGATGTATTATGAAATGCACACAGAGGCACCTTAGAAGTGCCCCCTGAAAACCTACCAGCTACTAGTGTGTTGACTGACTGATCAAAGGGAGTGCACTGGATTCCTGCTAATCAGGTCCATAGTGCCAGTGCTCCTTTCCTAAAAACTAAGACACCTGGTCACTTGATCCCCATGAGACCAGGTCCTTCAGCCCCCTATAAGCCCCTTGTAAATGGTACCCCTAGTACCTAGAGCATAGGTACTGAAGAGGGCCCCTCAGAGCTGCAGCACAACTTGTGTCACTCTGAGGGACCACACCACAGACACGTTTCTGGACCCCCACTGTGACAGCCAGTGTTCTTGAGGCCCAGAGGAAAAAGCCTGCACTGGGCAGAGGTGTTACCTCCTCTCCCCAGTAGGAACGACATTCCAGGGCGAGGAACTTCAAATGCCTTGCTGCCATTGTAATGTGACCCAGGTATGTCCAGATGGTGGAGATGACCAACCCCCTATCCTGATCCCGCTTCTGGCAGCAGCACAGGCAGAAATATTTGTTAAATTAGGAGGGGTGCACACTTCATGCCAGTCCCATCACTAAGGTGGACAAGCTGAAGTGGACACCACTTTTTAATTTCTTCTATCTTGTTTGGAAGGAATTAGGCCACTAGGGTTAGGGTTATGCCCACTTCACTGAAAAAATGGTCATAAAAAGGGTATAGTCACCCTGAAGGTGGTCAGCCCATTGGCTACCCCCGGCACTCCCTTAAGCCCCTAAATTGAGCATTTAGGCTGCTCCCCTGAAACCTAGAACTCAGATCCTGAGCCTGAGTCCACCGTGGGCTAACCCCTGCTGGACTCTGCCTCGAAGTCTGAAGCCTCTAACCAAAGACTCCCCCTCACCGCGAAATTCCCTGTAAATTGCTCCAGACGCCAAAGGACACCCCTGCACCCACAGCCCCTGGGATTTGGGGAGCTGGACCGTCAGTTTCTCTACATCTCCTACCAACAGAACTTAGCTGGGCAGCTGTGTGTTCTCTTCGTTTGGCATCCCGGCCCGAGCCTGCAGCCTTTTTCCAAAACTGATCTCACCCACTGATTTGTATTGGACGCCAAGCGCTGTGTTGGCTCTCTGCAGCCGGCCGCCTCTGTGCCACTGAGGGTGTAAGTTTAGTGCTACCTTGTGGCCCCGCCTTGTGCTTACCTCAGCCCCAGGAGATTGACCCCTAACACTGCTTTACTCATCCGTGAGCAGCGCATCTTTGTTCACCCTCAGTCTCCATTGTTTAACATTGGGCACCCGACTCTGAATTTGCCCTCTGCACCCGCTGCCCTGTGGTGCTGTGGGTGCGGTCTTGGTATTGATTTGAACCTTACGGATGTTAACCTAAAACCCCAAAGACTGGGTTTTTGTTTTCCTGCCATAGGTTAACATTGCTGAACTGAAAAGCTGCACTTTGTTGATTTTTGAAACTGCAAAGTATTAATGCTTGTAAATCCTGCTTACCAGATTATGAAGTTCTTGGGTTTGAAACATATATAAAAATAAATTCTATTTTTCTAAATTTGTCTCAGATTTATTCTTTGAGTGTGTCTCTCATTTATTGCCTCTGCGAGTACAACAAATGCTAAGCACTACCCTCTAATCACTGCACTATCACAAATAGAGCATTAGTCCTATCTACTTTTGCCTCTGCAATACCAACTGAGGATCTGCTGGACTCTCTGCACAGTGTACTTCATTTAAATGCACCATATAGAGAGCCAGCTTCCTAAATGCCCCCTGAAAACCTACGAGGTACTAGTGTGTAACTGATTGGTCCTGACCAGTTCAGCCACCTTAGTCATGTTTCTAATCCTCTAAGGTGAAAGCCAGTGCTCTCGGGTCTAGAGACAAAAGCCTGCACTTGACGGGGGTGTTGACACCTCCTCCAGGCAGAATGGACATTCCAGGGTGGGAAGCTTCAAAGGCCTATCCACCTGTAAAAGATGACCCAGGTCCCTCCAAAAGGCAGAGATGACCGAGCTCCCCTGTCCTGGCCCCACTTTTGGTGGCAGAACAGGTGGAAAAATTAGGCAGATTAGGTGGTGTGCCCCCTTCACGCCAGTCCCACCCCTGCGGTGGACGAGCTGAAGTGGGCACCACTTTTTTAATTCCTCCATCTGGGGTTGGGAGGAACTAGGCCACTAGGGTCAGGGTTATGCCCACTTCCCAATGGAAGTGGTCATAGAAAGGGTGTAGTCACCCTAAAGGTGGTCAGCCCATTGGCTATCACTTGGCACTCCCCATAATGCCCCTGCATTGAGTGTTTAGGTGGCACTCCTGAACCTAATAACTCAGATCTTGATGACCTAAGAAGAACAGGACAAAGAAGAGACGCACCAGCAGAGGAGGAGAAGAAACAGCAGCTGACCTGGTGCTAATCCCGCCAGCCTGTCTGCACTCCTTGAAGGACTCTGCACCAAAAGACGATTTGTCCTGCAGCTGAACCTCAGAAGCCTGGGAGGATTCCTGCCTTAGAAAAAGACTCAAATCTTCTGTGAGCAGTGAACCTTCTCTCCAACCAACTCCAAGGAAAGGATTCTGCAGCCTCTGTAACGGCAAAGACCCGACACCTGAGGACACCACTGCACCCGTAGTCACAAATCCAGAAGGGGAAGGACCTCTGATGCCAGCAAGGTCCCCCAGCTGTCCAGGGTCCAAGTCCATTGCGGTTTCACCCCTTCTGGAGTCCCTGAAGTTGCCTGCAGCCAGGTCCCCTCTCCTGCAGCCTCTGTGGTGAGAGAGACCTGACATCTAAAGCACCCACTGCACCTGCCGTTGCCAGCCCGAGTTGACGTGGACCCTTGGTGTCAACAATGTCCCCCAGCTCTCCTGAACTCGAGTCCATTGTGGTTTCACCACTCCTGGACTCCCAGATGACCCCTGCAGCCTCTTACCACAGTACCCCCAGCCACAAGTGATCCTGGTCTAGGAAACCCAAAACCTAAGGACATCTCTGCATCCATCACCCCCTGGGCCCTGGTGAAGAGGACCAAAGGTGCACCTACGTCTCCGAGCACGCCATGTTTGTAACCTACATGTTGGTTGCCCCAAATTGGCCCCCCAGCCAGAGCCAGCAGCCTAAATCCACGAAGACCAAACTCCCTTAAAATACATTGGGCATCCGACGCAAACTGCACCTCGGCACCCAGGTGCCCCAGTGCTGCCCGGATTGATCTGTTGGTGTGGTCCTGACCCTTGCCCAGTACTTACCTTAATCCACTAGATTGCTCCTGTGAGTCATCAATAAGGGCTTGTTTGCTGACTGTGTTTTTCTCCCATAGGTTAACATTGAAAAACTCTGAAATTGCACTTTGTCGATTTTTTTAACAAAAAAGTATTTATGCTTGAAAACATACTTACCTTATAACAAAGTTCTTGGGCATAAAGTATATATAAAAATAAGTGCCATTTTTCTAAACTGGTTTGTAGTGGCTACCTAAGGTACTTACACCTTATACCAGGTCCAGTTATCCCAAATTAGTGAAACATAGTCAGTGTCGAGAAACCAGGCTCTCTAGGGGTAGTGTGGATAAGCAGCCAAGGCCTAACTAGGAGACATGCAAAACTCATGCAATACCACTGTAGTCACACAGTACTCACACACATGAAAGAAAATACTCAGTTACAAAAATAAAGGTACTTTATTTTAGTGACACAAATGCCAAAAATAACATAGAGACTATACACCCTTAGGACATAAGTAATACACAAATTACATACACTAGTATGCAGAAATAGCTATAAAAACAGTTAGAAAACAGTGCACATAGTGAAAATCACAAGAGTTAGAAATGGGTCTAAGGGGAACACAAACCATATACTAAGAAAGAGGAATGCGAAAGTCGGTTTCCCACCTAGGCAAGTGTAGTGTAGTGGCGCTGGGAGTATTAGAAAACACCATAGGTAAGTAATAGAACCCACCACAGAGCCCTGGAAAGCAGGAGTAAATCACAGTAACTTTCCTAGGGCACACAAGAACACAAGAGAGAAGATTATGAAAAAACCAGGAGAGACTGTAAGACACCAATGATGGATTCCTGGTCCTAAAGACCTGCAGAAGAAGAGGACCAAGTCCAAGAAGCACCGAAGTGTCCAGGGAGAACAGGAGCCTCTGCTAACCCGAATGAAGGTGCAAAGGAAGAACCACCGGTGA
Source organism: Pleurodeles waltl (assembly GCF_031143425.1). Lineage (NCBI taxonomy): Eukaryota > Metazoa > Chordata > Amphibia > Caudata > Salamandridae > Pleurodeles > Pleurodeles waltl. The sequence goes on along the minus strand of NC_090447.1, from coordinate 347,343,021 downwards.
AGAACAACAGTCAGTACTGCACCCAGGAAGACAGATGCAGGTTCCTGGTTGGTGCAGAAGATGTCCCACGCCGGATGAATGATTGCAGTCTGGTTTGCATCACTGGATTCCGCCAACAAGCCTTGGCACACGCAAAGCACGCGGTTAGTGGAAAATCTTGCTGCCCGGGACTAGGAGGGACCTGGTTGACTCTAGTCAGGAGGGGGAGATGAGGAGGCGTTCAGCAACTCAGAAAGCCCTCAGAAGACTAGGCTGTGCGTACAGGAGTCCCACAGCCTGGGGACAAAGAACGTGCAAAAGGATGCCCACTCAGCACTGCACAAAGGGATCCCACGCCGCCAGAGAACCACTCAGGAAGCTGTGCGTTGCAGGGAGAAGTGCTGGGTGCACAAAGAACTTTGTGGAAGGATGCCAAAAAGCTTTGGCAACTGCAAAACATGCGGTGCACAGCAGTACTGTCTTACGTGGGGAGGCAAGTCCTTACCTCCACCAAATTTGGACAATTGGACATCAGGACCATCAGGACCTCATCAGTCTACCACCCGTGTTGCTGGATCGACGCACTTCTTCGGGAGAGGGGACCCACGCCACCAGTCATCGCTGCAGAGGGGTGCCTGCTGAAGCAGGGAAGTGACTCCTTCACTTCAAGGGAGATTCCTTTGTTCTACTGGTGGAGGCTGAAGACAGGCAGTCCTTGGAGGATGCACAACCTGGAAACAGTTGCAGTTGCTGGCAGGAGCTGCAGATAAAATGTTGCAGAAGTTGTCTTTGCTTCTTTGTTGCAGTTTGTAGAGTTCCTGGAGGGTCAGGGTGCAGTTTCTTTGGTAAGAAGGTGAAGTAAAGGATGCAGAGGATTCCTGCTGGAGTCGTGCAATCCGAATCTGAAGAACCACCCAAGAGAGACATCCTAAATAGCCCTGAAGGGGGGATTGGTCAGCTACACAGGTAGGCACCTATCAGGGGAGGGCTCTGATGTCACCTGCTGCCACTGGCCACTCAGATGCTCCCAGAGTTCCCTGCCACCTTGGAATCCAATATGGAAAAACCCAGGGACCCTCTGGAGGGGCTCTGAGCACCACCCCTGGGGTTATGATGGACAGGGGAGTGGTCACTCCCCTTTCCTTTGTCCACTTTCGAGCCAGAGCAGGGATTGGGGGTCCCTGAACCGGTGTAGACTGGATTATGCAACGAGGGCACCATCTGTGCCCTTCAAAGCATTTCCCGAGACTCTGGGAGGATAACCCTCCCAAGCCTATAACACCTATTTCCAAAGGGAGCGGGTGTAACACCGCTCTCCTAAAGGAAATGTATTGTTCTGCCTTCCTGGGATTGAGCTGCTCAAGCCCCAGTAGCCTGTCTGTGAGGTGGCAGTAGCTGGGGCTGCAGTGGAAACCTCAGAAGGTTGGTATGACAGTACTAGGGGTCCACTGTGGAGCCCCCAGAGTACACGGGATTGTGCAACCAATACTGGAATCAGTTTTGGGGTACAATTCCCAGTTTCTAGATACCTTACTTGGCCATATTTGGAGTTACCATTGTGAAGCTGTACATAGGTATTGACCTATGTACAGTGCACACTTAACATGGCGTCGCCGCACTCATGAAGTCCGGGAATATGGGCCTGGACAACGTGGGGGGCACCTCTCCTAGTGCAGGGGTTCTCTCTCACACAGGTACTTTGTACACAGCCTTCAGTGTTGGAAGACCTGATATATAGGTGACTTGTAAGTAACCTGGTGTAGTGGAAATGGCTGTGAAATAGTGCATGTACTATTTCACACAGGCTGCAATGGCAGTCCTGTAGAAGCCTTTGTATGGGCTCCTTATGGGTGGCAAAAGAAATGCTGAAGCTCATAAGGATCCTCTGGAACCCTAATGCCCTGAGTACCTAGGTACCATATACTGAGGACTTATAATGGGGGGGCAGTATGCCAATTTGGAGTGCAATACTTGGTTACCAGTATGTAAGGACACATTTGGAATCAGAGAGAGAATAAGCACTGGTGTCCTGGTTAGCAGGATCTCAGTGATACAGTAAAGCATACTAACAAGTAGGCCACAAACCATAAGCACTGGATCCCAGTGACACAGTCAAAACACCGTGACAAACAGGCCAAAAATAGGGGTAACCATGCTAAAAAGAAGCTACTTTCTCATACTAGGGACTGATAAGGGGTGACAAGTATGACAATTTTGGGTGAAATACTGGATTAAAAGTATGTAGTGACAACATTTAGAGGAGAGAGCATAGTCACTGGGGTCCTGGTTAGCAGGATCCCAGTGAACACAGTCAAACACACTGACATCAGCCAGAAAATGGGGGTGACATGCCAAAAAGAGGGTACTTTCCTACACAACCCTCCCCACCCAAACGTGGGACAATAAGGCTAACCTTTCCCAGGTGAGTCTTCATTGTCTAAGTGGAAATATCTGGAGAGTCCATCGGCATTGCAGTGATTACTCCCAGGTCTATGTTCCACTGTACAGTCCACCTCCTGTAGGGAAATGGACCACCTAAACAATTTAGGGGTTTCACCTTTCATTTGTTTTAATTATAAGAGAGGTTTATGGTCTGTCTGAACCATGAAGTGAGTCCCAAAGAGGTATGGTCTCAACTTCTTCAAGGACCAGACCGCAGCAAAGGCTTTCCTCTCTATGGCTGAGCAATGCTTTTCTCTAGGGATCAACCTTCTGCTGATAAAAGCAACAGGTTGATCCTGGCCCTCTGAATTCAGTTGTGATAGCACAGCCCCAACCTGTACCTCTGAAGCATCAGTTTGGACAATAAGGCCTATATTTATACCTTTTTAGCGCTGCATTTGCGCCGCTTTTTGACGCGAAAGCGGCTCAAACTTACAAAATACAATTGTATTTTGTAAGTGTGCGCCGCTTTTGCGTGAAAAATAGGCGCAAATGCAGCGCTAAAAAAGTATAAATATGGGCCTAAACGTCTTTGAGTAGTTTCGGCTTTTTAGGACAGGTGCAGTACACACACATAGCCTGCTTTAGCTCCTCAAAAGCTTTCTGACAGCTAGCTGTCCACAGTACCTTTTTAGGCACTTTCTTTGAGGTGAGGTCATTAAGAGGCGCAACAATGGAGCCACAGTTCTTAGTGAACCCCCAGTAGAGACCAAGAAAGGCTCTGACCTGGGTCAGTGTTGTAGGGGGGAGACCAGTCTAAAATAGTCTGGATCTTCCCCTGTAGTGGTTCAATCTGTTGTGTCACAGATAAACCACCTTCCCATGCCCTATCTGGCACTTTGAAGCATTGATAGTGAGGCCTGCCTTTAGGAGAACCTCCAAAACTTTCTACAGGTGGACAAGATGGTCGTCCCAGGTGGAACTGAAGACAGGAATATCATCAAGATATGCTGCACTAAAAGCTTCCAGACCTCTGAATACTGTGTTCACCAGCCTCTGAAAGTGGCAGGTGCATTCTTCAAACCAAAGGGCATATCAATGAACTGATAATACCCTCCTATGGTAAAGAAAGCCATCTTGGGTTTAGCCTCTTCTGATAACTTGATCTGCCAATACCCTGTAGTCAAGTCAAAGGTGCTGAGATACTTGGCAGATGCCAGTGTATCAGTAAGCTAATCTGCCCTGGGTATAGAGTGAGCATCAGTCTTAGTGAATGTGTTGAGCCCTCTGTAATCTACACAGAAACTCATCTCCTTCTTTCCATTTTGAGAATGCGGCTTGGGTACAAGCACCACTGGGCTGGCCCAGGGGCTATCAGAGTGCTCAATCACTCCTAGGTCAAGCATTTTCTGGACCTCAGATTTAATACATTCTCTGACATGGTCAGGCTGTCTATAAATCTTACTTTTGACAGGTAAACTGTCTGTAGTATCTATGGTGTGTTCACACTAAGTGGTCCGACCAGGTGTCAGAGAAAAGAGTTTTGAAAATTGACCCAGGAGGTTCCTGCAGTCCTCCTTCTGCTCTTCAGAGAGGCAGCCTGCAAGAATAACTCCTTCCACTGAGCCATCAGCTGCAGTGGTGGAGAAGGGATCAGGGAGAGGGTCACTCTCATCTTCCTGTCCGTCATCAGTGGCCATGAGCAGGGTTAAGTCAGCCCTGTCATAGTAGGGCTTCAGGCGGTTCACATGTAGTACTCTAAGAGGACTTCTAGGAGTGCCTAGGTCCACTAAATAAGTGGCCTCACCCTTCTTTTCCACTATTATGTGTGGACCACTCCATTTGTCCTGGAGTGCCCTGGGTGCCACAGGCTCCAGTACCTACACCTTCTGTCCTGGTTGGTACACAGTCAGGCCAGCCTTCTTGTCATGCCATTGTTTCTGTAACTCCTGACTTGACTGAAGGTATTTAGCGGCTTTTTTTCATGCACTCAACCTTTCTTGATCTTAAGCCAAGCACATAGTCCCCTATATCTTGTTTAGGGGGTTTAAAGGGTTGGTCCCACCTCTCTTTTACAAGAGCTGATGGACCCCTAACAGGGTGACCAAAAAGGAGTTCAAATGGGCTTTAGCCCACTCCCTTCTGGGGTACCTCCCTGTAGGCAAAAAGGAGGCATGGTAACATGACATCCCATTTCCTTCTGAGCTTTTCAGAGAGTCCCATAATCATACCTTTGAGAGTTTTATGAAAGCTCTCAAACAACCAATTTTTCTGGGGATGATAAGTTGGGGTGAACTTGTAGGTTACACCACACTATTTCCACATTGCATTTAGGTATGCAGACATGAAATTGCTACCTCTGTCTGACATCACCTCTTTTGGGAAGCCCTCCCTGGAAAATATTCCCAGGAGGGCCTTTGCAACTACAGGAGCTGTAGTGGTCCTCAGAGATATTGTTTCTGGATATCTAGTGGCATGGTCCACTACCACCAAAATAAACAATGTCAACCCCTACCCTTTCAAAGGGCATCCCAACCACTGGCAGTGGGATCAAGGGGGCCCTTCGGGTGTCACCAGTCTTACCACTGGCTTGGCAAGTGACACAAGAGTGACAAAACTATTTTGTGTCTTCTGACATCTGAGGCCAGTGAAAGTGATTGACCAGTGTGTTCCAGGTCTTGCTTTGCCCCAGATGTCCAGCAAGGGGAATGTCATGTGTCATGGTCAAAAGAAGCTCCCTATACTGCAAGGGAAGGACCAGTCTCCTGGTGGCACCAGTTTTGGGGTCCCTTGCCTCTGTGCATAGGAGATTATTTTCCCATTATAATTTGTGAGTGTCACTGACATCCCCTGCCTCTTGTTTGACAGCTTGCTGTCCTAAACCCTCAAGTGTGGGACAGGTCTTCTGAGCCACACTTAACTCCTCCCTGGCAGGCCCCCCGGCAGCCAAGCGTTCATCTGTGTCAGCCTGAAGCTCCTCTGGTGTAGGTTCTGCACAGGGAGTAGACTCCTCCTCCTCAAAAGGGGAATCTTCACTGGAGTGAGGGATAGTGGATACCTTTTCACCCTTTCTATCCCTGCTTTTGGGAAGCTCTTGGTCCATTGTTCCAGGATTCAACTTTCCCTGTCCTCTTTCCTTCTTGGCCTGAGCCCTTGTCAAAGCAAAGATATGCCCAGGAATTCCCAGCATTGCTGTATGAGCCTCCAACTCCACCTCAGCCGTAGCTGAAGTCTCCAAGTCATTGCCTAGTAGACACTCTACAGGTAGGTATGAGATACCACAACTTTCTTTGGACCAGTAACCCCCCCACCCCCGAGATCAGCAACATCCATCGGGTGGCTAACAGTGTGTTTATTGGTGTCAGTCACTTGGTACTGATTACCAAATAGGTGTTGCTCAGGGGCCATCAATTTTTCAGTCACCATTGTGACACTGGCACCTGTGTCCTTATAGGCCTCAACCTGAACACCGGTTTATTAGGGGTTTTTGCTTGTACTTATCCATATTAAGGGTACAAGCAACAAAAGTGGCAAGGTCAATGCCACCATCAGAGACTAAAACAGCCTCAGTGGTTTCCCTAACTAAACCAACCCCCACTACATTACCCAGAGCGACCCATACTACACCTTTGGACTGGCTATTTGTAGTGTTGTTCTTCCCACCACCCCTGCTTTTACTAGGGGCACTAGTGGAAGCAGTGGGGGTTGTGGTGGTGGGGGCTTTGGTGTTTTTTTTTGTACAAGTACTGTCAAATGCCCAATGACCTTTGTTTTGACGCATATAACACCAAGGCTTTTTATTCTGAAGGTTAGAAGAGGATTTAGACCCACCACCAGAGGATTTTTGTGGGCCTGATGAAGACTCCTTGTTTTTATCTTTGTCCCCACCTTTGTCATGTGACTCACCATTCTTCCTGTCTTTGTCACCCTCTGTATGAGCTTTCCTGCTCACCCTTGTTCTGACCCATTTATCTACCTTCTTTCCCTATTCTTGGGGAGAGGTCAGATCTGAGTCTACCAAGTACAGGTGTAACAAATCAGACACACAGTTATTCAAAATATGCTCTCTCAAAATTAGATAATATAAGCCCTCATAGTCAGACACTTTGCTGCCAAGTAACCAACCTTCCAGGGCCTTCACAGAACAGTCTACAAAGTCTATCCAATATTGTGAAGACTCTTTTCTGGTTTCTCTGAACTTAATTCTGTACTGTTCAGCAGTAAAGCCAAACCAATCCAAGAGTGCAGTTTTAAGAATACCATAGTTGTCGGAATCTTCTTCTCTGACAGTGAAAAGTCTATTCCTCCCCTTGTCAGAAAAGGACAACCACAGAATGGCAGCCAACTGCCTGTGAGGGACCATCTAAACTTTGCAGTCCCTCTCAAGTGCAGAAAACCACTTGGCAATATCATCCCCCACCTTGTATGAGGGAAAATTGTATTTAGGTTTCTAGAGTCAATGGTGTCCTCCCTAACCCTATAACTTCTGAAACTGCTGCTGCCACCACAGGGCACTAACACCAACCCCTGCTTTTCCCTTTCCACAGCCAAGGCCGGCCTATCTAGGGCTAGCTGTTGCAGCCTCAGCCTGGCCTCCTCCAGTCTCAGTTTCCTGAGCACCCTATCTATGGAGTTATCACCTGGAGTTGAACCACGGGATTCCTCAGAAACTGAGGTGATATGGGAATCGGCAGAGGTAGATCTTTCCCTAACTTTGCTAACTCTAGTGACCTGACCTCTAAGTGGGAAAGGAACCCTCCCAGAGTGACTACCCCTCCCACTGCCAGCTGCACTAGTAGGTTTGCTAGGGGGGAGATCTTTGGAAGAGCCGTCCCCAGAATCAAAAGGATGATTCCCTGACTCTAAGTGTTTAGAATCTTCCTCCTCCTCCTCCTCCTACTCCTCCTGGCTACCAGTATGTTCCTGGTCATCCTGAATAAGAAGGCTCAGAAACAAAAAATATTAGGGTTCTTCCCTACATCTAGCCTTCTCTCTGAACAAAGCCCCTTCAGTTCTCTGAAGGTCATGCCCTCATAGAGAGTACCCATGACCTCAGAGCTCTGCCCAGGAGTAGACATTATGTAGTGTGAGTGTTAGTGAAGAGTACGGAAAAACCTAACCTACCTAACTTCTAGTTTCTTGGAAAGGAAAATAAGAGATTAGACCCCTGTAACTAGATATATGTATATATTTCTAGGTACACAGTACTTTTTCCTGGGAAAGCACCAGTGACAGAGTGATAACAATTGCAAGTACTTATCCCACCGCTGCACCACCAATGTAAGAGGCTGGCCTGGTTTGTAGTGGGTACCTAAGGTACTTACACCTTATAGCAGGTCCAGTTATCCCTTATTAGTGAAATGTAGTCAGTGTCTAGAAGCCTCCCTCTCTAGGGGTAGTGTGGATGAGCAGTCAAGGCCTAACTGGGAGACATGCACAGCTCATGCAATACCACAATAGTCACACAGGACTCGCACACATGAAAGAAAATACTCAGACCCATATTTATACTTTTTTAGTACCGCTTTACAATGGTAATTTTTTACGTTTGCGCCGCATTTGCATCAAAAAATGATGCGAATGCGGCGCTAAAACAGTATAAATATGGGCCTCAGTGTTACAAAAATAAAGGCACTTTGTTTTAGTGACACAAATGCCAAAAATACCATAGAGACTAAACTCCCTTTGGAGGTAAGTTATGCACAAATTATACACTATGTATACACTAGTATGCAGAAATAGCTGTAAAACAGTTAGAAAACAGTGCAATAGTGAACATCACAATAGTTAAAAATGGGCCTGGGGGAACACAAACCATATTCTAAGAAAGTAGAATGCGAAAGTCGGTTTTCCACCTAGGCAAGTGTGGTGTGTAGAGGGGCGCAGGGAGTATGAGAAAACACCAAAGGTAAGTATTAGAACCCACCCCATATCCCAAGAAAGCAGGAGTAAATCCCAGTAACTTTCCTAGGACACATAAGAACATGAGAAAGAAGATTATGCAAGAACCAGAAGAGACTGCAAGACACCAACAATGGATTCTTGGACCGGAAGACCTGTGGAAGAAGGGGAACAAGTCCAAGAAGCACTGAAGAGTCCAGGGAGAGCAGGAGCCCTGCTAACCCGGATGAAGGTGCAAAAGAAGAACCATCTGTGAAGAACAACAGTCAGTACTGCACCCAAGAAGACAGATGCGGGTTCCTGGTTGGTGCAGAAGATGTTCCACCCTGGATGGATGATTGCAGTCTGGTTTGCGTAGCTGGATTCCGCCAACAGGCCTTGGCACGCACAAAGTTAGCAGAAAATGGTAGGTCACTCTGGGAGCATCTGAGTGGCCAGTGCCAGCAGGTGATATCAGAGTCCTCCCCTGATAGGTGCTTACCTGTGTAGCTGACCAATCCCCCTTTCAGGGCTATTTAGGGTCTCTCTCCTGGGTGTTTCCTCAGATTCAGATTGAAAGACTCCAGAAGATATCCTCTGCATCCTTTTACTTAATCTTCTACTGATGGAACTGCATCTGGACCCTCCAAGAACTCTAACAATTGCAACAAAGAAGCAAAGATGACTTCTGTAACATTGTTCCTTCTGCTCCAGCCAGGAACTGCAACTGTGTGCAGGTCATGCATCTTCCGAGGACTGCCTGTCTTCAGCCTGCACCTGAAGAATGAAGGAATCTCTCTTGAAGTGAAGGAATCACTTTCCTGCTCCAGCAGGCACCCCTCTGCAGCGACACCCAGTGGCGTGGGTCCCCTCTCCTGAAGAAGTGCGTAGATCCAGTAATGCATGTGGTGGACTGAAGTGGTCTCAACGGTCCTCACGTCCAACTGTCCATCTTTGGTGGAGGTAAGAGCTTCTCTCCCCACGCAAGACAGTACCCCCTTGCACCGTGTGACTTTCAGTTGCCGAAGCTTGTGTGTGAACTTCCACAAAGTTCTACATGCACACCACAGCTCTGGCCCCCCGCACTCTTTCCTGCGATGCACAGCTTCCTGAGTGGTTCTCCCGCGGCGTGCGATCCCTTTGTGTTGTGCTGCATGGTCCTCCATTTGCACCTTCTTTGTCCCCGTGCTGTGGGACTCTGTGCACGCTGCCTGGTCTTCTGAGGGCTCTCATTTGCTGAGAGCCCCATCTGTCTCCCCCTCCTGGGTAGAGGACACCAGGGGCCATATTTATACTTTTTGACGCAAAATTGCGATACCGCAATTTTGCGTCAAAAAAATTTGCACCGTCTAACGCCATTTGGATGCGCCATGCGGGCATCAAATTTATACTTTGACGTACGGCGGCGCAACCAACAGGTGGGAGTCATTATTTCGTGACGCAGACAGCGTCGGTCTGTCGTAAAGGAAACCAACGTAAATGCGACGCACATCACTGTGGGTCGATTTACGACAGCGCAATCGTGAAAACGCAGTTTTTTTTTCACGCAATTGCGTCACATTTTTGCGCGAAAACTGCCCTTTCAGGAGAGGAGACCCAAAATGGATCCTAGATGCCCCAACAGACCCCAGGAGGATGAGAGCTGACCAGGAACCAGCCAGGAGGAAGCATACAGGAACCAGGACATTTAAAAAAAAAAAAAGAAAGTGTTGCTTCAGTGCAGAGGAGCAGGAAATCCTGGTGAAAGAGGTGACAGAACACCAGCACCAACTTTTCATCACCTCCAAATTGCCACTCAGTAGGAGAGAGGCCATCTGGAAACAAATTGTGGACAAGATTAACAGTGTGGCTGAAGAACGCCGGACAGTCACCGAGTGTAAGAAACGCTGACATGACTGCAAACGTAGGACCAAAGAGAAAATGGCCAGGAACAGGAAGGCAGCAATGCAGACTGGAGGGGGGAGTCCAGCACAACAGGAGGCCCTGGACCACATGGAGGAGATGGTCGCAGCCGTCATCCCGGAGGAGATCGTCACAGGGATTCAAGGACTGGACAGCGCAGACTACCACGACACTACGCACATGCAGGGTAAGTCGCATGGGGAATCCTAATACAATAATGGGGACTGTAAGCAGGGGGGGGATACCTACTACACAATGCATGTAAGTCAGCACATATATGAAGTGGCATGGGGAAAGGGGCACGGCAGGGGGGCATGCCCAGTAATGACCGAAGCTGGGGCACCACAAAATACAGCAACAACAACAGTCCCACGGGGACATCCTGTAATTACAACAAGAGAGCCAAGGGAAAGCAGTGACAGGTGGGAAGGACACTACCTCAAATCCACATCCAGGCACTTGTATTGCAAAATCTATTCTACATCAACTAGGTCCCTATCTGTAATGCAGTAGCAAATACAACAACTGTAACTTAACTGCAAACACAGTTGACAATAACACCTCTCATCTCTGTGCAGCTATAGTACCAAATGGCAGAAACCCCACCCTGGAACATACATACCTAAATTAGGGGGTGAGGGTGACATCTGCAATTACTCCTAGAAATAAGACAAAGGTACCAGTACACTCAAATGCCGAATGTCCATAACTGACACATACATAAGCCTAAGTAAACAGCAATAGGAGCCACACAGCACTAACAATACACACATGCTGCATACGTCAGGGTCCCTCACGTGCCTGGCTAACAAGGCTACATCACTAATGTCATACTGCTCAGACAACAACATTGAGGAGGGGACACAGGCAACTGGTCACTGAAACACACCTGCAAAGTCGAACAAACAAATAGGACATTCATTCGATAAACAGGCCAATCCAATTCAAAACACATCACCCAACATCATCTCAAAACATCAAGAATGTTTACATCCATACCACATCCTAACATTGACATGCATAGGTAATGCCACGTTACATGTACAGATCATGCAATGTGAATAAAAAGTGTATGGGGCAGGGCCTGAGAGGCAAGTGTGCTGGCAGGGCAGTCACAACACCCACAGTCAGTCAAAGTGTAGTGTGGCAAGTGAAACGTATACTTTGCGCATTAGCCTCAGGCTGGAGGCCTTTGTGCATCTTACCCTGAATGTACTTATACTCATTTGCTCACATCTAAGTGCCTCAGAGCAATTTGCACTAAATGATTCTCATTGCCCTTCCTATCAGTTAATGTAGCAAATAGTCAGTCCTAAGGTGTTGTCAATTAGTCAAATCACACTGTTTTGCCTACTTCTGCACTGGAGTTTGCCAGAACATATTCACTCTGTGCCCCAGTCAAGGATACCGTCTGGTACGTTGCTGATAGATGTGGTAGGGGTCAAGGTTTGGCATTCCTGCGTAGGGAAACTTTGTCATCACCATGACATATGTCTTTTACATTCACTCCCTTGTCCCAAGACACGCATGGGGGAGTTTCCAAACAGAAAATAACAACTAGATGCTGCCTGCCTTGCTGCTGATGCACAACCAGATCCTAGCCCATTCCTCTGATATGAGGGATGATGTCTCCCCTGTGATTCTGACAGGCAACCTCCAAACTTAACAAGCTGTGCTATACATAGAACATGCAGGGGGAGAGTAGAAACAGTTAGGCACCATGAAAGCTGTGTACTAATGTATTACTCTCCTGCGGACTATTTCAATTCTACCAGTGTGTATTGTTTGTGTAATTGGGGCTCACACCTAAATTCCTACAAGTCAGTTGTACAATGAAACTTCATATCAAACTAATACTGTCTTTGTCATTTGTGTATGGGAACATACCGGAAAAGATACAAATGTGTAGGACCTGAGTGACCACCACTTCCCTGAGAAGTTCCAAAGATGTCATGCGCTCGGATGTCTAAACATTCCTTTGATGTGGGAGACCAGAGGCACTGCTAGTTAGTCTTAGCTAAATTGAATATCTGGGTGACAGAGTTATTTTCAAGTGGGTCAAACTTAGTCCCCCACACCATTAGCTATCCTGCTGCCTAGAAAGCCAAGAATCACATGTTGGATAATGAGAGCCCACCCTACAAAATGTCCCTCCATAACAATAGTGAAACACCGAGTGAGGAGTAGGAGAAAAAAACGCCTATTCCTAAATAATTACAAAGCAACACCTAGAGGCGACCTGGCAGACATGTCTGAAAGATCCATATCAAACATGTGACACACAGGTGGGCCATAGGCCTACAACAATGCCCTATGACGGACAGCAGATACCTAGACAAACACAGAGTACAATGTTAAGGCATCCAAAGGCTTGTATCTTACTGCAAAATTGTCACAACACAGACACACTAATTGTACCCTGTTTCATTGCAGAGGAACACGGATCTCCTGCTGATCAACCTGTCCATGAGTTCCCTGATGACATGGATGACGAGACCATCAACCTCCCACAAGAGACCATTGACATGGTCCTTGAAAGCCTCCAAACCCCACCTTCAGTCACAAGGAGGAGCACAGAAGAAGCAGCCACCACAGTAGAACCACCCGCCACCCCAATTGTAAGACCTGCCAGCTCCAACACAGCTGAGGACTCTGACCACACTGGCACCAGCTTCGAAAGAACTGTCGTTGGGGTCCAGCGGGAGCTGGCCAAGGAGGTGCGGGTGGGGATGCAAAATATGGCAGCCAACCTTGAGGGGGTGCGTTCGTGCATGTTGTCAACTGCTGATCAGGCAGCTGCAATGCAAGCCAGAAATTTTCTCTTGGAGGACATTTCAAAAACACTGAAGGAAATTGGCACAGCTGTCATCCAGTTGACACAACAACTCAAACTGCAAGCCACTCAACGTGTGCACGAATGCAACATAGAACCCCTCAGGGCCGACCTGGCTGCCTACCATCGGGATGTGGCTGCCATTCTGAAAAACCAGCAGGCCCTCCTTGCTGCAGTACTGCCCTTCCTTACTCAACAGGGATCAGCCCCCGGGATGTCTGCCTCCATGTCTTCTAACACTGAGGTGTGTGTTGCCCCTTCACAACCAACAACAACAAGGACACACCAGGCAACACACACATCAGAAGAAGAAGACATGGAACAGATAACATTCACACGCAAGAGTACCCGGAAGCCCTAGTCCCTGCACCATGCCCTACTCTGACCAAGGTCCTACGTTTTGACACATGCCAGTCTCACTACAACTAACCTCAATGACTGTTCGGCAATCCACTGTATGACTTGTCCACCTTGCCAGTGAATGTTTCTCTCCTACCATTTTGCATTTCATGTTCCTCTGCACTGTCTGTGACATCACCCCAGCATGTCAGGAGCATCATCCACACCCCTTCTGTAGGATCACCATGTAATAATGCACCAGAAAGGAGTCAGCAAACATGGTGAATGGACATTTTGCACAACACCACTTATAAATAAATATCACTTGCACACCTATTGTGTCTCTGTGTCATTTCAAAATTCAACTGTGCAGTAGATAACTCGAAAGTGGCTGTGTGGAAACCATGTCGATTCTCTATACTACTGTCCTGATTTCATGTATACTGAATCATCTGTGCAGTGGCCAGGATTGCATCATAGCTTTACTATACTGAGGAAAATAACTGATGAAGGGACTAAGCACACACAATCATGCTGTGTTGGACAGCATGATGCACCATCTATAGCTATTCTACACAACTAATGGTGGCTGAGAAATGTAGGCACCATGCAATACTAAAATTTGAAATTATGCTGTAGAATGAAAGGAATGATAAACAAATTACACTGCATCAATCACCCTTACGGCGTATACTTCCATGAAGGAAAGTCATGCTGAATCAGCACACACATGATGTAGGTCAGCAATGATAGCAACAAGACAAGAGTGTGAACAAATCATCATCTATAAAGCTCTCCCTGAACTTCACAATGCTGTCCGACCTATCTATTTACCTACAATAACAAGTCTGGAAGCACTCTTTGTGAAGTAGGATACATACCAACCCCAAACCTTGATGATCAATGCACACTACCAATGGTGGCTCTCCAACATGGTGGATACTTACCAAGTTAGCACACGGGTAGCTGGCATGTTAAACCTCATAAGCCTGGGGATAGGGAGCATGGAACACAAATGTCATACTTAACATTTCTGCTACACTGATGTCAAGGCCATGAAAAGGTAGCACCTAACGCATCAGGTAAAGGGTTAACAAAATTTTTATTTAAAAGTAGTAATAAAAGAGGCAACTAAGGGAAAGGTAAACCTACACTAATCTAACCTGACTACTACTAACCCACAACTGTCCCTAACTAACCTAAGCTAAACTTACTCTACACATGTAACGAAACGATCTAAACATCAACCCCCCACCCACCATTAAGAGACAAGACACATGCAGGACAACACTTACTAACCTACACACATACTATACTATCCTAAACAAACATATATTTTTTTGTATTTTTTATTTTTTATATATATTTCTTTTTTTTATTAAACAGGAATCCCAACATTGCCCCCCACCCACCCACCCACACAAAAATATTAGATAGAAAGTATAAGGACCCCCCACCCTCTTACCTAACACTAACTAAGCTAATTACCTACACTTATCCTATAACTAACCCCCCAAACCCAACTAACAGTATGAAAAGAGGAAAGAGGGGAGAGGGGAGGGGTAAAAGTTCAGGAGGGCAAAATAACTAAAGATTTGCCCTCTGAAGTGTGCGCCGGATGGAGCGCACCTTCTTTTTAACCTCCGTCATGTCCTCCGTCAGGTTGTCCACATTTCGAATTAACCTGTCCAGTTTCCTAGACAATGCCTGGAAGGCTGCAGGGTCAATTGGAGGGTCACTGCTGGTCTGCGTGCCGGTGGAGGTGGAGATTGTCGCTGGAGTGGAGTGGCCACGGGACAGCCCTGCTCCCAACACACGGCTGGGTCCAGGTCTTGAGGAAGATGGCTGGTCCGTCGCTGGGTCCCCTTGGGCAGACCTGGTGGTTGTAGGTGGCACCGTTGGTGGAGCCTGTGGTGTGGCATACCACGCCCCGAAGGCCCGATCGGAATTGTATCTGCGGGCCATCCTCCGATACCCACACTGCACCTGCAGGATGTGCCTGTACCTCATTGCCCTGCGCTCAAAATGGTTGCGCTCTGCGGCACTCAGGTTTGCAGCTGTGAAGAGAAAAGGGAAATACTGAGCATTGAATTTACAGTGGGTTGAATCCCACAATGGCTCATTTGTCCATTACTAGAAATATATTGTATGCAGCAATTGTTACAACATAGTTCACGGAAATGCTCAGAGGAAGTACATGTGAATCATGCATCCTTAAGGTCATATCACACCTAGCATATCCATGTCTCTACATGATGGATGACATCACCCTAAACTACTCATCCAAATCATACCTAAGGCATTTGACATTATGGCACCAGCTCTTCCGCATACTGACTTCAGTACATATGTCATTCTATGTGATTACACTCACACTCCTCACTCAATAGCATTTTTAATTAGTTGTGTGCTAAGATTGAACCCCTGGCCCAGAATCATGTGTCCACACTAGGTGTCAGATGTAGGAATTTAGGAAAATCAATTAGCAAATTGCAAAGCAGAACGGTGTCTCTGACACCGTCTGCGAGTCGCTATGGGGTCCCTAAAACCCACCTCATGAACATCAATGATGTGGGTTCCAAGTTGCCCCACCTTAGCAACATGGGCACTCACGGGGATGGTGGCCTGCTGGGACCAGCAGAACTCCATAGACGTGACTGTTTTTAAATTAAGCAAGTTATTTCTCCCCAAGTGTAGGCCGTTTACCGGAAAGAAAAATGAGCTGCAATTATTTTTAAATCACAACAATTGTACTTGGAAATTTTCACAGTAATTATTGGTCCCTTAGACCACTGGCTTTTTTGCGCAGGATTTTTTTAGTCCACTCACAAAGGCTGAAGCTTTACAATGAGGACCCCTTCCAGTCAGCAAGGTGGTTACCATCCACTTCAAGTGGATGATAACAGCTACTCACTTTGCAACCACGTACTCGGTTGCAAATGGGATTGCCTACCACTGTGATTTGCAAGTAGGTCTGGTAAAACCCTTCATTATATCAATTTTGAAAAGCATTTTACTCATATGTACATGACCACCAAAGACATTTTGGATTAGGAAACAGACGTTTGCAAATCCCACACATATATTTATGCCATTTGCAACGTTTAGACATTTTTCTCACTCTGGCCCAAGGTACTAACTCAAGTCACAAAAGGTGTTAAGTACGTGTAACATACTGGTTGCTACAGTCCTAGGTACCCTGTTTCACAGTAACATCCCAGTCTTTGTGGGTGGTGTGGGAAGAACAACCAACAATCCCATGTTCAATGCACACCCAGGAGTGTACAGAAAGTTCAACAATTATGTGCCTTCACACACAACACCTATGAAGGGCTAGCAACACGTTGTAGTCAGCCCAACCTTGTCACATCCCAGGTCCACACATGTCAAAATGTTATGACTTAGCCCAACATAACATACTATTAGTGAGGCATGTTTAACAACACACACAGGGGAGGTAGTACACCCATTCACATGATTCAACTGAACACCTAGGGCATTGCACTCAAGTCACACACACTTCGAGTTCACCTTGTGGAAGTACATGCCCATGGAAGATCCAACCTACAGTGTACACAGTCCATCCTCAACTAGGAAGAAGCACTTGTCATCAATGCCATGTGCCTAAGCTATCTGGGAGACTGTCAGTCTGATATGCAGACTCAGTTCATGGCAAGTCCCTGACCAAGTCTAACATTGACCAGTCTATTCCAAATGAGTCATACCATTGCCAATTGCCGCCATAATTGAATGGGCTACAGCCCCTCAATCTGAGAGATGACTACGTATTGCTTTGCAGAAACATTATTCAAATTTGATATCACACTAAAAGAACAAAGCCAATGAACGGCCAGCACATCAAATCATGAATTCTCTTGAACACACAGTAATCCATCATGCGTCATTACCAAACAATGTAAATAGCACTCAGGCGACACTCACTGTAGGTATCGGGGTCGTCAAAATGGGCCACCTCTCCCACGGTGTACGGGGCTGGTCCACCTGTAAAGCATGAAACAAAGATTATACTCAGACTGGGTGAATGGACAAAAGATTTCTGTTACAATGACACTGTGTGAAAATGACATGGTAATGATAGACTTTCACACATGCTCATCCTGCATGGATCACTTTGTATTCAACATTAACATTGGATGAGTCTCCTGCTCCAGTGTCACACCCTACTACACTCATGCATTGGTCAGGACAGTCATGTGTCGTCCAAGTTAATCCTCCATTAGTATGCCCCAACAATAATGTTATCCATACATCTCAGCATGTGCATCCCCGAGAGACATTCCAAAACTGGTTCCATGAGGACTGCATGACCACTCACAATTAAACAGGCTATTTGGACAGGGTCAACAGACAGCAAACAGACACACATGTGACATATGTGTGAACAACATGACTAACTTCATGTGACGTGACGGCAACACACATGTATAGCATCATCATGTGTTTCCAATTTTCTGTCTAGCTATGGCGTCTGCATATGTAGGTATGTTGTTTCTACATGACGTACTCACTGGCCATTATGACCAGTGGAGTACAAATAGAGCCGTTCACGTGTTGCTTTTCTGACACATATGCAACACTACATTACATGCAGCTACAGGCATCTGGTATGTGTTGCAAAAATGATCCATCGGACTGGTAGCATAGGTCTTCATACACATTCTGCAACAAATACACATTAGGACACATATGTATACCTTTGTAGCGCAGCATTTGAAACATTTTGGGACGCAGAGAGGGGGCGACTTAGCATAATACAAATAGATGTTGAATTTATAAAGCTGTCATTGCGTGTACATGTGTTGCAAGAATGGGGATTAATGTGTATAACCATGGGCCTAGGTTTCCCTGGCATTACAAACACTCAGCTACTTATTTTGCAGATTCGCTAACAATCATCACATGTTCACACACCGATTTCTGTCATTCCCATGTAATTGTTTTTTACTCACCAACATGGCCACCAATCCGGAGTCCCAGGTGGTCCAGCAGGTCCTGTTCCCTGGTGATCAGATCTGCCCAGCGGTGCTTGAGTTGGTGTACATTCCTGAGACTCCCATAGACCCGGACCAGGTGATGGCGCACCTTCTCCCACCGGATTTTCCTGGCCTCCGTGTGATACCCCTGTATCACACGGCCCCCAGCTTCCAGCATTAGTGGGAGGAAATGGCTTACGAGCCATATGAACCCCCCCAATTCGTCTTCCCCCATCCTGGACAGGCGAGGCCTACCTGACATATTGAGAGGGATAAGAATGTACCAACAAAAAAAAAATTGTAAAGGGGGAAATGGGGAAAGGTAGAGGTGTGAAAGAAAAAGGAGAAGTAGAAAAATAGCCCAACTAACCCCCCAAACTATGCTAACCACAACAGACTCCCACAGACAATACAAACTATCACAGGTATAGACAAAATAACACTAAACAGACTGAGACAATGTGATACAACAATAATAGATTGACACTAAGACAAAATACAAGGCACACAGGACACTAGAGCAGTAAAACACAGGACAACACCTTTCACACAACCACACAGTCTAGAGAAATCTGAGACTGCAAAGTGAAAGTGAAAGTTACCTCCCAGTACAGATTTTGTAAACAGGATATCCTATTACATCACTTCCTGCATAAAATGGCCGCCGTTTTTATTTTCCCGTTATGCGTCATATTTTCACGCATACACAGTTGTGCGTCATTTTTTTATGACGCATTACAGTGCACATGATGCGGAGTGAAAAAATATGTTATGAATATTAATAATTAATACTGTACATGAAATGACCAATATATTGTGCATGTAGCGTCAATTTCACCACGCATACATCATGGGCATCGTTTTTTTTACACGTACAGTGGTGCACATGATGCGGAGTGAAAAAATATGATATGAATATTAATAATTAATACTGTACATGAAATGACCAATATATTGTGCATGTAGCGTCAATTTCACCACGCATACATCATGGGCGTCGTTTTTTTTACACGTACAGTGGTGCACATGATGCGGAGTGAAAAAATATGTTATGAATATTAATAATTAATACTGTACATGAAATGACCAACATATTGTGCATGTAGCATCAATTTCACCACGCATACATCATGGGCGTCGTTTTTTTTACACGTACAGTGGTGCACATGATGCGGAGTGAAAAAATATGATATGAATATTAATAATTAATACTGTACATGAAATTACCAATATATTGTGCATGTAGCGTCAATTTCACCACGCATACATCATGGGCGTCGTTTTTTTTACACGTACAGTGGTGCACATGATGCAGAGTGAAAAAATATGTTATGAATATTAATAATTAATACTGTACATGAAATGACCAACATATTGTGCATGTAGCGTCAATTTCACCACGCATACATTATGGGCGTGTTTTTTTTTTACACGTACAGTAGTGCACATGATGCAGAGTCAAAAATATTGTGGATGTAAATAATATTTTGAAGGCGAAATATCAAGACACTTTTGGATACATTTGTATCTGACTCTGCATTGTGTGCACTCATGTACGTGAACAAATTATGACGGCCATGCTGTATGCGTAGAATATGGAGCAAATTTATCCAAATGTCTTCATGTGTTTAGCTTTGGAAAGGTGATTTGTCAAGGTCAAACGGTGCGATGTGAGACACATTTGTGTTTGTATATGACAAATGTCCGTACTTTTATGTATAGACGGCCTTCACACTGTGATGTTTGGGATACGTTAACTAATGTATTGACCATATTTGACAACATATTTGGTGTAATTGCTGATGGCTATTTTGAAATGATGTTTTTGATACCATTATGTATTCCGTCTCCAAAATGTGCCCACCTTTATGATGGGGATGCTTTTATCTGTAGTCCTAACAGGGAGTGGGAGAGTCACTTTCAGTTTTTATGGGGCTGACCATGTCCCATTATGATTTTGTGTTTCATATTTGTGTAGGACTTGTGACATGGAGGCCACACATGTGCCTTATGCATGTGTTTAGTTTACAAGTACATGATTCTTGTATGTTTTGGGGGTGGTAGAGGTGGACTTAGGCCCCCAGCACCCTAGGATTTGACCATCCAGAATAGCTACTGTATCCATGGAGTATTTTTATCATATCATGGCAAACCTGCAGCAGCGGGCTAATGTAAGGCCATATGGTATGAATGACTGTTGACCATTCATTCATCTCATTAGCCCATTTGACGTTTGCAGTAATGATGATTTGGAGCTAAGTTGCATACCATTTTCATATGACTAAGTTTGCAAGACTCTCAGCGCTCACGATGTGATAATGCGAAGAATTTTTTGCTTGTCTGTGTCCCTTTCTGCATAAACTGGTTTAGTGTCATGTTACAATCTTCCTGCTAGGTTCAAACTGGGACACAACTGTGATGGTCTACTTTCAAATATTAGGTTGGTTGTATGACATATGTGTACATGTGTGTGGGAATGTGGATCCAGTATGACCTGTCTGTGTGTATGTTGTCACTGTAACTTCAAGGTCTCCTCCTGAGTTAGTGGCAGCTGATGTTGTTGCAATTGTGTATTGCTCACATCATACACTTGAGAGAAGCCATTGATGACATGTTCACGTACACATGGATGGTCCCACCCTGTCTCTGAACACGTGTGATGTGACTTTCAAATGATCTCCAATTTTGGGCTGGATGAGAGACTGTTTCAGTTGTTTGGATCCGGCATGTGTAATTGTCACATTTGTACTCTTGTTGGGCTCTGTGTATGGTAATGTAACATGTCACATCCTACCCTCTGTGCATACAGTTGTGATGTTTATTTTTGGTGTGATGAATTTTAATGGCATTCTTGATCAATGAGACGACATTCATCTTCAGCTATTTCAAACTAAAGGTGGTCAGAAATGAATAGGCCAAAGCATGATGTGGTGTTTGTTATCTGTGTTTATTTACAAGTGTGGAATACAAGTGATTATAATAACTTAATTAAAAAAATTGTTCACAAGCTGTTGGCGCCTACGCACTCCTGCTGCGGTGTTAGGTTGTTCCCCCTCCTGTTGCAGGCCAGCATCCTCCTCATCATCATCCTCAGGCATGTCTGGGTCCGGTTCAAGGAGGGGAATGTTCCTTTTTACACAAATATTGTGTAATATGGCACAAGTGAGTATGATCTTGCAGACCATCTCTGGGGAGTATAGTAGGCTTCCGCCAGTGATGTCAAGGCAGCGGAACCTTGACTTTAGGATCCCAAAGGTCCTCTCCACAATGCTGCGTGTCCTCTTGTGGGCGTCATTGTATGCCCGCTCAGCAGCAGTATTTGGGTTCCCATATGGTGTCATTAGCCAAGGCTGGATGCCATACCCCTGACAAGCTGAAAGAGAAACACAGAATGGTATCAATTAGATGTAGGAGGCACTGTTGTACGTATCTTTGATGGCAGCAGTTGTGTTGTGTTGTCTGTGACTATTTTGTGTACTAATGTGACAACCTATGGTTGTTGGTGGAAACTTTGGCATTGTTTTTTTTCCTTGGCTGAGCAAGTGTTTGTTGTCTAACTGTTTGTCAGCAGGATGTATTGGTTTCTCAAGTACAGTGTGCCCTCCCTTGCATTGTGACTTGTGACACAGGTGTCCGTGTGTCCTCACTGGGGGTGTGATGATAGTTCCATGCAGAGTTGAAACATGAAAGGGTATTAGAAACGTTCATATGAACATACCCAGGCCATCCCATCCCTTAAAAGTTATGCATTGTATTAGTGTACAGGTTATTGTGAGACTTCCAATTTGCAAGGTGACATTTAGGCAACCACAGTCATGAATGTCTTCACACTAAGCTGTGGAGTAAATTCAAATGTGTGAGAGGTTCAATGGTGACTTGTGACACATGGCTAGTGATGTGAGTACCTCAGTGTGTTCCTGTCTAGGTGTTGCTATTGTGGTGTATGTGTTGTTTATCCTAGAGGGTTTCTGTGCAGTGAGTATATAAGTAGATTTTTGTCCTTACCAACAAGTAGTCCATTGCCATACCGTCCATCCTGGAAGTGTTGGTTGATGGTGCAGTGACGGAAGATGAATGCGTCATGTACACTCCCAGGATATTTAGCCACAATGTTGCTGATCAGTCCTTGGTGATCGACTATGGCCTGCACGTTGATGGAATGTGTGTGCTTCCTGTTGCGGTAGAGGTGTTCACTCGCAGCAGGTGGCACAAGGCGTACGTGTGTGCAGTCGATTGCACCAAGGACGTGCGGAAAGCCACTGATGGCGTAGAACCCCTGTTTTGTTTCCTGCTGCTTCTGCACTGTGTTAGGGAAGCAGATGTGGCGGGGTGTCAGTCCAATGATGGCATCCAGTACTTTAGGCAGGAATGCGGAGAAAGATGGTTGTGAGATTCCACCAACCAGGGCACCAGTTGTCTGAAACGAGCCACTTGCCAGCAGGTGAAGTACGGCAAGCAGCTTTGTTTTGGTTGGGATAGTGCGTGGAGTCACTAAAGTGGGGGCCAATTGCTGTTCAATATTTGTCAGCAGCTGCTGAATGGCCTGCCAGTTCAACCGGTACCTCTGGATGATGTCTCGTTCCCTGAGGCCATGCAGGGTTGTTCTTAGGCGGAATATCCTCTCCTGCCTTCTGCGCTGTCTTTGGGGTCCCTGCTGTTGTTGTTGTGGCTGCTGTTGTTGCTGCAGGGCTCTGCGTCTACGTGCACGTTGAAGAAAAAGCACCTCCATGTCTCCCTGTTGCTGCTCTGCTGCTATGCTGCTCTGTTGTTTGTTCTGTGTGTTCTGATTAAGTACAGGTGTGTTTGCCCCATTTTAACGCCTGCCCTGACCCAGGCGTTAAAATTTCACGATATTCGTGCTTTGCGCCATTTTTTTGCGCCGCCTGCAGCGCGGGAGTGATTTTTGCCCTGGAGCATAAATACCACGCACCGCTATGTGCGCCTGTTTTTGGACGGGAACGCCTACCCTGCATGTCATTAACGCAGGGCGGGGTGCTGCTTCCAAAAACTGGCGCACATAGCGCCATTTTCCTGGTGCGCCGGATCGGGCGTCAGGGTTTAAATATGGGGCAACGTTTGCGCTGAAAGTGCGTCAAAATTTTTGACGCACATTCGGCGCAAACGGAGTATAAATATGCCCCCAGGTCCTTCCTAATCCCAGGCAGTGCCATTTCCACTAACCGCAAGCTTTGCGTGTGACAAGGCTTGTTGGTGGAATCCAGCAAGGCAAGCCAGACTGCAATCATCCATCCAGCATGGGACATCTTTTGCACCAACCAGGAACCTTCATCTGTCTTCTTGGGTGCATAACTGACATTGTCTTCTCACCGGTGGTTCTGCTTTTGCACCTTCATCCGGGTTATCAGGGGCTCCTATTCTCCATGGACTCTTCAGTGCTTCTTCGACTTGGTCCCCATCTTCCACAGGCCTTCAGGCCAGGAATCCATTGTTGCTGTCTTGCAGTCTCTTCTGGTTCTAGGATAATCTTCTATCACAACTTCTTGTGTGTTTCAGGAAACGTACTATGATTTATTCCTGTTTTCCTGGGCTCTGGGGTGGGTTCAAGTATTTACCTTTGGCGTTTTCTTACACTCCCAGCACCCCTCTACACACTACACTTGCCTAAGTGGGGAACCGACTTTCACATTCCACTATTTTAGTATATGGTTTGTGTTCCCCTTAGGCCTATTGTAACCTATTATTTTCACTATTTGTACTGTTTTCTAACTGTTTTTATAGCTATTTCTGCATTATAGTGTATATATTGTGTATATTACTTACCTCCTAAGGGAGTATAGTCTCTAAGGTATTTTTGGCATTGTGCCACTAAAAATAAAGGGGCATATTTATACTCCGTTTGCGCCGAATTAGCGTCGTTTTTTTCTACACAAATTCGGCGCAAAACTAACGCCATATTTATACTTTGGCGTTAGACGCGTCTAGCGCCAAAGTATGAGGAAAGAGCGTAATTTTTTTGCGTGAACGCCTTCCTTGCGTTAATGAGATGCAAGGTAGGCGTTCCCGTCCAAAAAAATGACTGCGACACAAATGCGTCGAATTTATACTCCCGGGCAAAAATCACGCCCGGGAGTAGGCGGGGCAAAAAACCCCGCATTTGCGCCTCTTTTTAACGCCTGGGTCAGGGCAGGCGTTAAGGGACCTGTGGGCTCAAAATGAGCCCACAGCTGCCCTCCCATGCCCCCAGGGACCCCCCCTGCCACCCTTGCCCACCCCAGGAGGACACCCAAGGATGGAGGGACCCATCCCAGGGACATTCAGGTAAGTTCAGGTAAGTATAAATTTTTATTTTTTTTATATTTTTTTTTGGCATAGGGGGGCCTGATTTGTGCCCCCCTACATGCCTCAATGCCCAATGACCATGCCCAGGGGACATAAGTCTCCTGGGCATGGCCATTGGGCAAGGGGGCATGACTCCTGTCTTTACTAAGACAGGAGTCATGTAAATGGCGTCTGGGCGTCGTTAAAAATGGCGCAAATCGGGTGGAGGCGATTTTTTAGCGTCAACCTGACTTGCACCATTTTTAAGACGCCCTAACGCCATTTTCCCCAACGCCGGCGCTGCCTGGTGTACGTGGTTTTTTTCCACGCACACCAGGCAGCGCCGGTCTGCTAGCGCCGGCTAACGCCATTCAATAAATACGGCGCCCGCATGGCGCTTCAGAATGGCGTTAGCCGGCGCTAAACTTTTTGACGCTAAACTGCGTTAGCGCAGTTTAGCGTCAAAAAGTATAAATACGGGCCAAAGTACCTTTATTTTTGTAACACTGAATATTTTATTTCATGTGTGTGAGTTCTGTGTGACTACAGTGGTATTGCAAGAGTTGTGCATGTCTCCTAGATAAGCCTTGGCTGCTCAGCTACAGCTACCCCTAGACAGCCTGGCTTCTAGACACCAACTACATTTCACTAATAAGGGATAACGGGATCTGGTATAAGGTGTAAGTACCTTTGGTACCCACTACAAACCAGGCCAGGCTCCTACAAACACTAGTTCAGTGTAATCCACATTTACTCCATGTTTCTAGTTCCAGTCCACCAGCAATGGTTGAAGTCAGAACACCAAGTATGTCACTGTTCTGTAAGCTCACTAGATCTTGACAAATACAATACAGTATTCCCCAATGACCCAGTACTTAGACTAAATATACAGACTCTTCACTGCAGTTTATTTTTTAGTGGCGGGTGGGAGGGGTCTTGGTCGTTTATTTTTTAGGGCTTTCAGGGTAGGTTACTTATTAGGGATGGGGTAAGACTTTAGGGCTCAGGGCGGGTGGGGGTGCCTGGGTAGTTTATTTTTTAGGGGCAGGGGTGGGGGTTCAGGGTAGTTTTTTTTTAGGGCTTAGGATGGGTGTAGGGGGTTGGTGTAGTTTAGTAATTAGGGGTGGGGAAGGTTTTAGGGCTCAGGGCGGGTGGGGGTAGTTTATTTTTTAGGGGCGGGTGGGAGGGTCAGGGTAATTTATTTTTAGGGCTTAGGATGGGTGTAGGCGGTTGGTGTAGTTTAGTTATTAGGTGTGGGGAACGTTTTAGAGCTCAGGGTGGGTGGGGGATGTCAGGTAGTTTAGTTTTTTCAGGGATGGGGAAGTTTTATTGTTCATGGCGGGTGGGTGGTCAAGTACGTTTCTTTTTCAGGTAAACAGGGGCCAGGGTTTTTGGGGGGGAGGGTTTTAGGAGTGGGGGTATTTTTGGGCCTCATTGGGGTCGTTTTTTAGGTTAAAAGGGGGGATTGTATGACACAACCACACATGCCGTTTCCACATATGCCTTTACTTAACATTTTACAACTAAATGAGTGTGTAGTAAAGGCATGCGTGGAAAACACGCAGTTGTGGTTCCCACCCCGTTGTTAGGGCATGCGTGGTTGTGTCATACAACCGTTCTTACTCCACCATGACCATTGTTTCCATTTGTGTGTTCCCATTTCCAATTGTATGTGTTTATTAACTGTAAGTTTATCTGAAAGCTAGGACAATTAACCAGTTGGTTTGCGACAGGCCACTGGTGCCTCTCTTCCTCCCTTAGGCTGCCTGGATGGGTCCTAAGCTCACGCCACCCCAACACACACAATACTTTTCATCACGTCACCACATACAATTCCAGAGTATATCCACTTTTCAGTAGGAAACAACACTATCAAAAACAAGTACTTTTGCCCACCATCTCAGACCTAAAAGCTCCACCTCAGACATCTTTCCCTCATGCTAAGATATCCCATTTATCCACAATGACATTTCCTAGCCGTACTCTTCTAAAATACAACGGGGCTTAACCACCTGGTAAAAAGTAGAGTGGAGGCGGATTGCCGCAGCAAATTAAAAGGGAACATTATCCTTTTGCAGGAGACCCACCTGAAATCTATTCATGACGCAAAATTCTATTGCTCATTGATTGCAGACATTGGCCTCTCTCCTACCCCACAAAAAAAAACAGTGTGGTCACATTAATATTCAAAAAATCCTACACGTCAGTGCACACACACACACACACACGCACACATATGACCTTTTAATACGGCAGAAGACTTATTTCTAAGGTGAAGAAATGAAATCTAGAATCCTTCATTGTTAACATCTACGCACCAAACGATAATGAACAGCTTTCTGGAAGGACCGAGATAAACAGCTCTTGGATCTCCCGGACAACTTGAGTGCAATTGTGGGTGGAGACTTCAATCTTCCATCACAGACATTTATAGGCAACGACTCGCACAAACAAATGAGAATCTGTTGTAACAACAATAATTGAGTAGATGTTTGGCGATTACATAATTCTGCTGGGAGTGACTACCCTTTTTATTCATTGCCCCATCACTCCTTTTCGAGGATAGCTAGTTATGCTGACCCTAACAACAGGGATGAAAATGCAAGGGCCTTTGACCACTTACGCATAGAAATCTGCCCATTTGACACATCACCAATCACAAGATGGGACGCCCTCATAGCCCTAAAAAACAAAGCTATGTCTAACAATCTCAAGAAACTAGAAGTGGAGATTCAAACGTTCAACACACAACTCAGACACACTAGAGGCTCAACTATCCTATCCAAACTTCGCACTGTGCAATATGAATATAATCAAATCTTAGCCTGACAGTACGGAAATGGATTGCGGTGGTGAATGCTGGGAGGCTTTGAAACAGTAATACCCTCGGGAAAACCTGGCTAACTACTTAAAATACACGAACTATAACAGTCTTATATCGGCTAAAAGGAAACCTGACAGGGTGGTTACGTCATCAACACAAAGTATCCTTGACACCTTTAAATAATTTTATGCGACACTTCACAACTCCAATGATCCCACCTTCCTATTGGCAATTAATGAATATCTTAACTCCTGTAACTTTCCAAAAATCTCACAATATTATACCCCTGACATCAGTAAACCCATCACAAAAGACAAAATTAAATCAGCAATATGTTTTCCTACATCTGGGAAAGCCCCAGCCCGGATGACTACTTTACCAAATTTTATAAAATCTTTTCTAACAATGTGACAGGTCCCCTCTATGCGGTCTTCCACCAATATGCCTCCTCAGGCTGCATTGCTGGCTCGGCCACTGAGGGGGCAATCATAGTAATCCCCAAAGAAAAGGAAAAGACCATCTAAACTTTAAGAACTACAGACCGATCTCCCTCTTTAACATCAATTATAAAGTTTGCACTACAATTGCATCCAGAAGACTGGAATTGGTCATTCAAAATCTGATAGCAAATTTACAAACAGGGTTCCTCAAAGGTAGACTCACATCGGACAACATTAAAACATTCTGCCATATCTTGGCGAAAGCCAAACTAACCAACACTCCTCCTGCAGCCCCTGCACTAGATGGAGAAAAGGCCTTTCACAAGGTCTTCTGGTCCTTTTGTGTACGCCATCCTACATAGACACCAACTAGGGCATTACTTCATCTGCATGATTATGGCCTTGTACTGAAATCCTACAGCGAGAGTCAGGCTCAACTGTTAACTATCTCAACCATTTACACTCTCCAAAGGAACCCGTCAAGGTTGCCCTCTGTCACCCCTTCTTTTCCTGCTGATCATTGAACCTTTAATTTCCACAATTAGGGTAAATCCAGATAACACAGGTGTAGGAAAATGCCACTGTTGGCATGGTTACCCCATAACTTTTGCCTTTTCTTGATGCTAGTTACGATTGAAAGTGTGCTGGGACCCTGCTAACCAGGCTCCAGCACCAGTGTTATTTCCCTAAACTGTACCTTTGTCTCTCCAACTGGCACAGCTCTGGCACACAGATAAGTCCCTTGTAAATGGTACCCCTGGTACCAAGGGCCCTGTGGCCAGGGAAGTTCTCTAAGGGCTGCAGCATGTGTTATGCCACCCTGGGGACCCCTCACCCAGTACATGCACACTGCCTCACAGCTTGTGTGTGCTGGTGGGGAGAAAAAGACTAAGTCGACATGGCACTTACCTCAGAGTGCCATGCCCACAATCCACTGCCTTTCGCATAGGTAAGTTACCCCTCTAGCAGGCCTTACAGCCCTAAGGCAGGGTGCACTATACCACAGGTGAGGGCATAGCTGCATGAGCACTATGCCCCACAGTGTCTAAGCCAATTCTTAGACATTGTAAGTGCAGGGTAGCCATAAAGAGTATATGGTCTGGGAGTTTGTCAGACACGAACTCCACAGTTCCATAATGGCTACACTGAATATTGGGAAGTTTGGTATCAAACTTCTCAGCACAATAAATATACACTGTGGGATTTATTGAGAAATGCACACAGAGGGCATCTTAGAGATGCCCCTGGTATGCCAGCTCTACTGTTAGTGTGTGACTGACCGGTCTGTGCCAGCCTGCCACTTACAGATGGGTTTCTGGCCATATGTGGCGAGTGCCTTTGTGCACTCTGTGGTCAGAAACAAAGCCTGTCCTAGGTAGAGGTGCTTCACACCTCCCTCTGCAGGAATTGTAACACCTGGAGGTGAGCCTCAAAGGCTCAAGCCTGGTGTTACAGCACCCCAGGGCACTCAAGCTAGTGGAGATGCCTGCCGCCTGGACACAGTCCCCACTTTTGGCAACAAGTCCTGGGGGATAATGAGAAAAACATCCCCTCAGCCAGGCCTACCCATAAGGTGACCAGAGCAGAAGTGACCCCCTCCTTGGAAAATAATCTATCTTGTTTTGGAGGATTTAGCCAAACAGGGATAGGGATGTGCTCCCCTCCCCAAAGGGAGGGAGCACAAGGAGGGTGTAGCCACCCTCAAGGACAGTAGCTATTGACTACTTCCCTGTGACCCTAGCACACCCCTAAATTCAGTATATAGGGGCGACCTTGATCCCAGGATTTGAGATTCCTGACGACCTCCAAAGAAGAAGAACTGCTTAGCTGAAACCCCTGCAGAGAAGAAAGAAGATGACAACTACTTTGGCCCCAGCCCTACTAGCCTATCTCCTACTTCAGAGAACCTGCACCAGCGACGCATCCTGCAGGCCCAGTGACCTCTGCTGACACAGGGGACTGCCCTGCACCTAAGAAGGATCAAGAACTCCTGTGGACAGCGGACCTGTCCAACCAAGAAAGAAGAAACCATCTTTAAAGGGACTCCCACCTCACTCCAGAAGTGTAAGACCCCACCACTTGCCACCGATGCCCCTTGCCTGTGTCCAGAGAAACCAAGAACCCAGAGAAGATCCCCAGGTGACTCCAACAACGTGTCCAACCTGGCTTGACCTCCCTGCACCCCCACGATGTCGTCTGCAGAGGGAATCTTGAGGACACCCCCTGTCTGCAGAGGGAATCTTGAGGACACCCCCTGACCAGGACTGCCTGCGATGAAGATATCCGATGCCTGGAGAAGCACTGCACCCGCAGCCCCCAGGCCTGTGAGAAACCGACCACTGGTGCAGCAGTGACCAGCACACATTACCCCTTTCATTGATCAAATCTAACACAATCAAAACTCTTGCCCATCCCCTCTTACTCACAACATACACTGTTCTCCAAACCACATCACCACCCCCACACTTTTCAAATACCACGCACTAGCAGTAACTCACATACAAATCCTTCACAAAAAGCACTGCACCCATATCTCCCCTCACTACTCCACAAAAACAAAACAACACACACATAAACACATCAAAATCACAAATACTTTCAAAATACTTTCCATCACACCTGCTACCACCCTCCTGACTATACAATTAAAGCAAAACCAACTTCACTCCAACATTCACATTCTTCACGAACATCTACCACAAAAACCCCAACACGGCAACACTCGTTCACCCGCCTCTCATCCATTGCACAATGTAGAGCCCTACAATATGAACCACATGCTCCATCACCACCACACTCCTTACCCCCTAAACAGACACAAACAAAATACACAACATGCCAGTCTTCACAATTTCTCATCCCCATGTCTATTAAGCAACAAGGCTACTCTTCAAAAACAATACAAATCACCATCTCGCTCACAACCACCGTCTACACCACCAACATACACAGACCTAACAAAATGCCTTCTAAGCATGTTGGACGAGGAACACAATATAGTAAAAACAGATTATTGTGACCTTCATAGAGTTAATATCAACACCAATGACACACCTGCTACAAGTTCAAAATATACTGATAACTCCTCTACAAGACAAAATCACACCACCACCAATACATAATCTCTAAACTGCCTACTCATAAATGCTTGATCACTCTCTAAAAACAAGTACCACATCCACAGCCTACTCACCGACACACAACCTGACTTACTCTTCATAACTGAATCATGGTTGGTAGATGACATGGCCCCAGTGCTGCATGAAGCCCTTCCTTCAGACTATCAAACCATCACAAAAAAATGTATAGGCAAAAAAGGAGGTGGACTAGCAGTTATATTCAAACAAGCAATAAATCTCAGCAAAACAGATGACATCTCTATACAAAGTTGTGAGGCCTTCCTCACCAGATGCAATCCTACACCAACTTCCTCCTCTTTTACAGACCACCACCTAGCAATTCTACATTTCCAGACACATTTCTAGACACAGTTGCAAACCTTCTAACGCTATACTCCAACCTATGCATTCTTGGGGACTTAAACATTTGGTTTGACAAACAAAATATGCCCCATCTAAAAGCTATCATCACTGGCCTAGTCACATTGAACCTACATCAGATTGTACTCAATCTCACACACATTGCTGGACACATCCTAGATGTTGTTTGTGCAAACCTAGATCTAGTTACCGTTCAAAGCATCACACCAGTCACATGGTCAGACCACCTTTTGGTTACTTTCCAACATAAAACATCACATATCAGCACACCCAAGACCACCTTACATACATCCACCTATCGACCATGGAAAAAACTCAGGTCTGAACACTTAGAAACGCAACTAACAGCTACTAAAAACAATAGATTCTGTTCAAGAACTTTACAAGTGGATATAGGAAGCTTTCAATATCCTAATACTACTAAGAAAAACTAAACAGGACAAAAGGAAACAAGCATCTTGGATAAATACAGAACTAAAAAAAATAAAACAACAAATCAGAAGGCTGCAACAAACCTGGCTGAAATAAAAAAACATTCAAGACAAACTTCAGCTACGCAAACTTAACAGAATATACAAATCAACAATCTAAAAAGCTAAAAAAAGCTACTACTCAGACAGAATTTCAAATGCTATATCTGCAAATAAAGAATTTTATAAAATTCTCAAACAGTTTCACAAACCTAAATGCTTGGAAGGAACTCATCCCATTACTCAGGATTTCACAGACAACTAAGGCAGACACATTTGAAACCTATTTAAAACAAAGAAAAACCATCAGCACCAACCCATTTCCAAACATTCCCTCCAAGAGTAAGCCAACCCCGCCTCTGCACGCCTTCAAAGAAATATCACAAAGTTAATTTATGGATCTGGTCAAAGCAAGCAGGCCTCCCGTCTGCCCTTCTGACCATTGTCTACTACACATCTTCAGGAATATTATTTTATCTACCTCTGTTGCCACACCAGTAAGAAGAATCCTCAATACTTATTTAACTATGGGAATCTTTTCTGAAGATCTTAAAAAGGAATACATACACCTGTTATTAAAGAGAACAAACCAGGACTCCAACAACTAAAGACTGATTACAAATGGTGCTTTACTGGGCAAACTTTCACCCAGATGTCACAATTCATTGAAGATAACTCCACACTATGAGACTACCTAACTGGATTTCGCGCGGGAAAAAGCACTGGAACTGCCCTCATTGCTATCTAGGATGATCTTAAAAACACAATAGACTGCAATAGAGTTGCTTTACTACTTCTTCTGGACCTCTCAGCTGCCTTTGACACAATTGACCATGACACTCTAATACAAAGACTCTGTGAAGCCAGCAAAGAGGGGACTGCTCTCGACTGGATCACATCCTACCTTCAAAACAGAACAAATGTCATCCATACTTCCCTTTTCTCATCCAAACCCTACTTCACCAAAGTAGGGGTCCCTCAAGGCTTAATCATCTCACTCATGCTTTTCAACATCTACATAATATCTTTACCAACAATGATCAATGAATTTCAACTCACATGCTACAACTATGCAGATGACACACAAATACTCCTTAAACTGGAATACCCCAAAGACATCACAAACTCACAAATCTTCAGTTGCCTCAGAGCCGTTGATCAGTGGATCACATAGAGCCATCTCAAACTAATTGCTTCCAAAACAGAAATGCTCACATGTGGCGATTTGAAAAATGATGACCAACTCTGCGCCTGGCCTGATGATCTGGGGCCATCTCCTAAACTATCTAAGGAAATTTGAAACCTTGGAATTACCATGGACTCCAAGTTAAAAATGAATACTCAAGTGCACAAATTGGCAAGATCAAGCTTCATCACTATGAAAACTCTGCTACGCATCTTTCCCCACCTTGGATTTCCACACGAGGTGCAGGCTAGTATCTCTCTTGTACTATTTAAACTGGATTACGCCAATGGCCTCTACCATGGATCCTCTATATCTACTATGAAAAAACTACAACACATTCAGAACTTAGTTGCCAGACTACTCCTACATGGCTCTACATTAGTTACCGATTGCCAGAAGACCCACCTCCAAGCTGCTTTGTATCACCCACAAAGCAATACATGAAACAGGACCACTTTTCATCAGGAATAAAATCACTGAATAGATTCAACAAAGAAACCTATGCTCAAGATTGGCACCCTGCCTCAAAACACCACCATACAAGAAAAAGACAATAGGGGGCACATCTTTCTCTGTTCATGCGGTCAAACAATGGAATTCATTACCCCCAAATATAAGATCCACAGATAACTATCTTATCTTCAAAAGTCTACTCAAGAGTTGGCTCTTTCCTACATAACCACCATACTCAAACAACAATAGACTGCATATCCCCGTGTACGTAAACGTGTCATAATTTGATCATGTGCATATATCTAGATGTGTATTTCTTTGTACAAATGCATCTACTTATTATTTTATCTTAAAATATATACATACTCTTTAGACCTGTGTAACAAATGTATATTTTACTTCAATTAAATGTATAAATAAATGTATGTAGTTGTATATGTAGGTATATGTGTATTGTGTGTGTATATATATATATATATATATATATATATATATATATATATACACACACACATATATATTATGGATATGTGTATGTTTCTATGTCTGTCTGTGTGTATGTATGTATGTATATATATATATATATATATATATACACATATATACAGGGAGTGCAGAATTATTAGGCAAATGAGTATTTTGATCACATCATCCTCTTTATGCATGTTGTCTTACTCCAAGCTGTATAGGCTCGAAAGCCTACTACCAATTAAGCATATTAGGTGATGTGCATCTCTGTAATGAGAAGGGGTGTGGTCTAATGACATCAACACCCTACATCAGGTGTGCATAATTATTAGGCAACTTCCTTTCCTTTGGCAAAATGGGTCAAAAGAAGGACTTGACAGGCTCAGAAAAGTCAAAAATAGTGAGATATCTTGCAGAGGGATGCAGCACTCTTAAAATTGCAAAGCTTCTGAAGCGTGATCATCGAACAATCAAGCGTTTCATTCAAAATAGTCAACAGGGTCGCAAGAAGCGTGTGGAAAAACCAAGGCGCAAAATAACTGCCCATGAACTGAGAAAAGTCAAGCGTGCAGCTGCCACGATGCCACTTGCCACCAGTTTGGCCATATTTCAGAGCTGCAACATCACTGGAGTGCCCAAAAGCACAAGGTGTGCAATACTCAGAGTGGTACACTGTTCCGAATAAGAGGAAAGAAAAGGAGTCCTGAAATTCAGGAGCAATGGTCCTCACACACCTTGGTTGGTGTCATGCTTCATCATCGGACAGCTCCTCGTCAGACCGGCGCTGCAATGTCTGACGGGCACCCCCCGAGGGGGGGCTCTTTGCCGGAGATCTTTTTATATATTCGATGATGCCGTGGGACCTAATATGGATCTGAGAAAAGAACAAATCCACAAGAGAGAGAAAGATAAGGATAAAATTGGCTCAAATCCCTCACTCAATGATTTATTGTTTGCTATTGGGAGATGGTCAAAAATAAAAAAATGTAGGGAGTGGAAACAGAGGTAATGCTCGGACACTCACACAAAACATTTAAGAAAAGAGGATGGTGGAAATAATCCACTCCTCATTAGTATGCGGTCGACATGTTTCGCGTCTGTGATGGTCCAACAGGATCCAGTGACGCTTCTTCAGGACCTACTAAATCAAGAAATCACTCTCAAAATATCAATATACCTATACTCCTGCTGACTATCGTACACAGTCAAGGCGTCATCAGTCACTTACTGAGGTCAAGCCGGACTGGCTTCTCTTTCCTACTAGTCACCCTAAATCAGGGGAAAAAAAGGGCTCAAATTAGCGCTGTAAAAAATCACTCCATCAGTACTAGAGAGTGATAGATTTGTGATGAAGAAAACAAATTGTGACAAACTGTGCAACACTCAGTGACCAGGTGGGTGCAAAGCAAGCCATGCTAATAACACATAGGGAGGCTTACCCTCTTTACTGAAAGAACAGGTTCCATGGGATCACGCTGGCCTCTTGCCTGGCTTACCGAAAATCTGATTGGTAAGAAACAATATATATACCGAATGGGGGACCACATGTTATAGTCCAGCATTAGTCTAAGGGATATTCCGCAAAGTAGCTGGGTAACGGTAGACCATAGCGCGGAAACAAAATTCAAAAGTAATACTTCACAACTGTGTGTAAGTATCTCATAAACACACACAAATAACAATATCCACACAGCAGAAAAAGATAATGCATAGTTTATTACTGGTACGTCACCCTTAGAAACGAATATGAAGTAGGGTGTTCAGTACAACCATATTTAGGTAGAAAAAAAATTATCGTTTACTCTAATAGGTAATGCGATGTGGCACACATCACAAAGTAATTCGCCCATGCGAGGAAAATGAAGTTACGGCACCGATACATCTAAGAATGGTATACACATTCTGAAATTCACCTCTTGAAAGTAAGGCGTCTCATTTGGCCAAAAGTAGAGTACATAACAGAACCGGGTACGAGGAAAACAAATTGCTCATTTTTATATCACTCGCCCTGAAAGAAAACGTCCCATAGACTTGTGGATACAGGCACCGTCTATCAAGATTGAGTACGTCTTCAAAGACACTCGAAAGAATCTATCGAGAGAGGCTGGGTCAGGGCACTTACTTTTCAAGTAGCCGAAGTCCTCCGTAGCACCTACCCTGGGGTTCGCGGTCCCGGATGTGATCGTAGCCCAGGGACCGGCGAGTTTAAATATAACGCGTAATAGGCGCGTATGTCTTAATTAGGGGAATCGGTATCCTAGCAACCTCCTAGTGAGTTGCAACCATATCTGGAAATAGACGATGGACTATAAAAACAAGGTGGTGAGAAACCCTCGTTCGTGTCGGCCATCTTAAAATGGTAAATGGCCACTAATAGTGAGCCTAGTCTGCAGTGATTGACCAGACATAGAACAGGTCATTTAGAAATGCCAATGATATCGATCGTGGCATTCATCAAATCACACAGTCTGATAATTTTGTACATCGTATGGTGAAAAACGGGGGTGACAAAGTTGAAGACTGACATGAAAGGTGTCGTCATAGGGAATCAATCCAAACAAAAAAGGGTATATATAGGGGGGTTACGTAGTCAGAATGAACATACTGTCTATTTGGATAGGTGGAACCAAGGGATGTCATCATTGAGTCCCTGACGGTGGGTATTCAAACGATACACCCAGCGTTGTTCCAATTCAAAAAGTGAATGTGTGCCTGTCGAGTTACAAGTCTGTAGCACCACCCACCACATGTCATCTGGTGTATGTTTAAGTTCAATGAAATGGATGCTGAGTTTGGTAGTGGCGCGTCCACATCGGATATTACTCCGATGTTCATTTATCCTGATTTTCACAGGTCGTGTAGTCATCCCTACGTATCGTAGCTCACACGGGCAAGTAATCAAATACACACAATTCCGAGTGTTGCAGTTAGTGTGTTTCCTCAATTGCCAAGTGAGGAAGGGTTCAAGGTCTAGAGTGTCTGTACGTTTGGTGAGTGAACAGATGTTGCAATTTCCACACGGAAAATGGCCCACGACTGGGGGAAGGTCCCATAAAGTCCTCTGTCTAGGAGGGGTGATGGTAGGTTTTGGTCGAGTATGTACCAACATGTCTTTAATGTTGGTGGTCCTCTTAAACGCAAACACAGGTTTGGGAATGTCTTCACCACCACTGCAGAGGACTGACCATCTCTTATTGATTATCTTCTTCACCGTATTTGAGAAGGGAGTGAACGTTGATACACAGGTGAGTTTATGGTCTGTGGGTTTTGGAGTCAGTTGTAATAATGACTCTCTATCACTGTACTTAGCTCGTTTGTAAGCTGTATTGATAACTCTCTCTGGGTAATGACGGTCATGTAGTTTGATCTGTAGATCAGCAGCTTGGGTGTTGTATAGTCGTAAATTGCTGCAGTTCCGTCGAAGGCGTAGGAATTGTCCAAATGGTAAGTTTTGTCTGAGTGCCTTAGGATGGTGACTATCATATAATAGTAGGCTATTCCGATCTGTAGCTTTTTGAAAAGTGCGGGTCTCTAGTCGACCTTCCTCAATGCTGATTAGCAAATCTAAAAAAGGGACCTCAGTGGTAGAGACAGAGGAGGTAAATTTGAGGAAAGGATCCAGATTGTTTATCCATGTAGAAAAAGAGTCTACCAAGGCTAAAGGTCCGTGCCAAATGACAAGGATGTCGTCAATGTAGCGACGCCATAGCTGAATATTTGTGAAGAATGGATTAGACTCTGGCAAGATAAAGCGTTTTTCAAAATTGTACATGTACAAGCATGCTAAGCTGGGGGCGAATGTACTGCCCATCGAGGTGCCATGAATCTGGTGGAAGAGTTTATCCTCGAACTGGAAAAAATTCTTAGTCAGGGCCAGACTGGCACAGTGCATGATAAAGTGAACAGGTGTCATTGATTCTAGGTTGGTAGATGTAAGGGCTGACTCAACTACATCCAGTGTGGCTGCTTGTGGGATGTTGGTGTATAAAGCCTCAACATCAAGGGTGATCAGGGCATCAACAAACACTGTTGAGTTTATGGTTTTGATCAGGTTGAGGACGTCTTTAGTGTCTCTAAGGTAAGTAGAGGACCGTTGTACAAGAGGTCGTAAAAAGTGGTCACAAAATACAGAAAGTGGTTCAAGAACAGACCCAATGCCAGAGACTATCGGGCGTCCTGGTGGAGGTAGAATACCCTTGTGAATTTTGGGGAGACAATAAAAGTAAGGAATACGGGGATCTTCCGTATTCAAAAAATCCGCTTCTTTTTGTGATATCCAAGTATTGTTAACAGCTTCTTCTAACATGCCCCGTATCTCAGTTTGCAAACAGGCCGTAGGGTCCTGATCAATTTGAGCATAATAGGTAGCATCGTCAAGGAGGCGAAGACACTCTTGTCTATACTCCTCTGTGTTCAAAACAACGATGGCGCCTCCCTTGTCTGCTGGTTTGATAGTGATATTAGTTTCAGCTGCCAGAGTTCGAAGTGCCTCATTCTCAATTTTAGACAGGTTAGTAAATCTGTGTTGTGGACGTATATTTAATATGTCGGAGGTGACTGCTTTCTCGAAAGCCAGGACCTCGCAAGGCATTGATGTATGTGGGGGTATGAACTTGGAAGGTTTTCTAAGGCCGGAGTCCTCAGGGGAATCAGTGGTAGGTCTGTCTTTAAAGAAAAATTGCAAGCGTATTTTTCTAAAGAACCGAGAAAGTTCGCATTGTAAGCGAAAAGGATCCTCCTTAGGAGTGGTCCCACGGCATCATCGAATATATAAAAAGATCTCCGGCAAAGAGCCCCCCCTCGAGGGGTGCCCGTCAGACATTGCAGCGCCGGTCTGACGAGGAGCTGTCCGATGATGAAGCATGACACCAACCAAGGTGTGTGAGGACCATTGCTCCTGAATTTCAGGACTCCTTTTCTTTCCTCTTATTCGGAACAGTGTACCACTTTATATTTGCATATTATTGGGAGAACGTACACTGGACCGCCCAATTCTCCTTTTTTCCCCCCCCTTGTGTTTTGAAGTGCAATACTCAGAGACATGGCCAAGGTAAGAAAGGCTGAAAGACGACCACCACTGAACAAGACACACAAGCTGAAACGTCAAGACTGGGCCAAGAAATATCTCAAGACTGATTTTTCTAAGGTTTTATGGACTGATGAAATGAGAGTGAGTCTTGATGGGCCAGATGGATGGGCCCGTGGCTGGATTGGTAAAGGGCAGAGAGCTCCAGTCCGACTCAGACGCCAGCAAGGTGGAGGTGGAGTACTGGTTTGGGCTGGTATCATCAAAGATGAGCTTGTGGGGCCTTTTCGGGTTGAGGATGGAGTCAAGCTCAACTCCCAGTCCTACTGCCAGTTCCTGGAAGACACCTTCTTCAAGCAGTGGTACAGGAAGAAGTCTGCATCCTTCAAGAAAAACATGATTTTCATGCAGGACAATGCTCCATCACACGCGTCCAAGTACTCCACAGCGTGGCTGGCAAGAAAGGGTATAAAAGAAGGAAATCTAATGACATGGCCTCCTTGTTCACCTGATCTGAACCCCATTGAGAACCTGTGGTCCATCATCAAATGTGAGATTTACAAGGAGGGAAAACAGTACACCTCTCTGAACAGTGTCTGGGAGGCTGTGGTTGCTGCTGCACGCAATGTTGATGGTGAACAGATCAAAACACTGACAGAATCCATGGATGGCAGGCTTTTGAGTGTCCTTGCAAAGAAAGGTGGCTATATTGGTCACTGATTTGTTTTTGTTTTGTTTTTGAATGTCAGAAATGTATATTTGTGAATGTTGAGATGTTATATTGGTTTCACTGGTAATAATAAATAATTGAAATGGGTATATATTTTTTTTTTGTTAAGTTGCCTAATAATTATGCACAGTAATAGTCACCTGCACACACAGATATCCCCCTAACATAGCTAAAACTAAAAACAAACTAAAAACTACTTCCAAAAATATTCAGCTTTGATATTAATGAGTTTTTTGGGTTCATTGAGAACATGGTTGTTGTTCAATAATAAAATTAATCCTCAAAAATACAACTTGCCTAATAATTCTGCACTCCCTGTATATATATATATACATACATATGTGTGTCTATATATTTATCTAC
This sequence comes from Pleurodeles waltl, assembly GCF_031143425.1. Classification (NCBI taxonomy): domain Eukaryota; kingdom Metazoa; phylum Chordata; class Amphibia; order Caudata; family Salamandridae; genus Pleurodeles; species Pleurodeles waltl. The sequence continues at coordinate 347,302,973 of NC_090447.1, read as the reverse complement.
CCTTGACATGTTCATAGTACATTGCATAGTTTCTATGTAAGTGCTTGATTAGATGCTTATGAGTCTCTGTTTTTATTTTATCTATCACAATAGGTAAATATTATCTTACCTATTTATCTACAAGCATTTCACTATTGAAATATTGAGGAAACATAAAATAGTGTTATAAAAGTACATAAATAAATTAGCTTCAAATACTGGAACTCTTGAAAGCCTGTATTCATACAATACAACTTTAAATCTCAATATATTACATTCCTTACACATGTATTCCCTTGATTATGTAATCATTTAACCATATATTTATTACTCTAATTCTAATGTACAAGAGGGAAAGAAAATACTTTCTCAAAAGCTCTGACTGACCATCACCCTATACCTCTTTCAATCTAACCTCTATCTCCACTCTCTGAATCATCCCAAACCCATTGTACTACTGCGATTTCCAAAATAACCCTTCCCAACTCTTCTCTCCTCTACCCTTCCTGGTTCACCCACAAACCTCAGTTTACGACTATGAACTCCTAAACAATACTATTAAATTCTCCTTCATTTATCTCTCCTTTGAATCATCCCAAACCCCATTCAACTACTATGATCTCTCTAATACCTTTCTACAGACTCTCACATCCTCCACCTCTCCTTTACTCATCCAAAACCTCATCTTACTACTATGATCTCCCAATTAACACTTCTGGATTCTTCCAGCCTCTATCCCTCCATTATTCTTTTCAAATCAACTAAAAGACTCACATGTCCTCTGCTCAAATTAACTCATGCCTCCCTGTACTAATACCAATACCGTACTCATACTTTCCTATACTATGCCGCCACTAATCCTTTTGGTGTCCTATGTAGCTTGCAACTTGCTATAAAGCAATTTGACGCCTCATCAGGGGTTGTAAGCACTGTATAAATACAATTACAATTCCAAAATGTTGATACAGCTTGAAATTTGATGGTGTCCCTTGTATCACAAAAGACATCAGAATGTGACAATATGTCTTATTTGATTTAGAGCACTAATAGTTTAAATGTAGAAAGTTGCACTGACACGTTTATGAATGTGCTGTATTATAATGCAGAGTTCGACTTAGGTGGTATTTGAATAAAATTGAATATTAGTAGGATGAAAGTGGTATCAAAATGTTATTTAGACTCTAGACTAACCGAATATATTGAAACAATAATTTCTAATGACTGAGGCAGAAAAGCACACCCACCAAACTCCTGTGATCGGGTTACTGCCTATGCGGCCGCCCTCCTGCAGCCCTATTTTGGGTTTCCAGCTGGGCCAGCGTGCAGAAACAGAGCTTCCATAACAGCCCATAACATTGACGCCGGCTCATAATCGATGCAATGTTGTGGTGAGTCGGGTGCAACAGCATCCATCGTGCTTTTCACTGCCCGATAAGCAGACAGTGAAAAGCACGACAGGGCTGTCCAGGGGGGGTCCCTGCTTGCAGCACTGCCCTGGCAGATTAGGACCGCTGGCACTGCCAGGTCATAAGCCGGCTATAAAGTGGCGGTGCCGTCAGTTCGACCCTGGGGTGTTTGCCATGGTCAAAATGTGGAGGCCAGACCGTTCATCGACGGTGGTCCAACCACGACCACAAGTCGGTTGGTTCTAGGACCGCCAGACTCATAATGAGGGCCTGAGCTTGAAATTCATGCAAAAATTAGAAAAATGCACTTAATGAAATGTGTTAACAAAGCTTTCTCATTTAAAATTAAATGTATTACTCATACTGTTGAAGCATTATTAATGTTGATTTTATAAGGCTGCATATTAGATGATCTTTATCAAAACTTATTAATTAATTTAATGTCATGGTTTTGTCTAAGTGAAGCCTGTAGATTTTGCATTCTGTGATCGGGTTAGAAATGCTGATTCATTTTCAAATGTGAATTTTCTTGTAGGTTATGTTCCCATGAGAAGCTTAGATTTTTTTGTAATAAATCCCATTGTTTAAACATAGAAAAGTTGTATTGAATCAACCTTGAAGCCAGGACAGTGTGGAACATGGCCTGAAATCGTATACAATTGTTTCAAACTTGCGTTTAGACTCATGGTTGGAAGTTGTTCTCATGGGGAGCCTGGGAAATGAAAAACGTGTTACAATTTGGAGTCGTGTGATTGTATATCATTGGATGATGCCCCTTCAAAGTGATATGAACTTTGGTGAATCAGAATGTTTAGTGAGTTTTTGATATGACTGTGCCCATTTGGACTTTGGGCAGAAGCAGCAGCAGTTGCACATGTCGATGCCAGCAGTGGCAGATGCAGATTCAATCCCCAGATGCTATGAGATGCTGCTTAGGTTCCTGACTCTGATTGCTGAAGGAGAGTCCCTGAATGCTGCGTCCCTTGGAGAGGTATCTCCCTCTCTACTTTACCCCTTTTGAAACGTCCCTTTGAGTTTTAGAAATGTTTGTCCCCCTTCAGAAGACTCTTGACAGAGAATCTGATATGCTGACGCTATACCTTTTTGCCAATCGTTTGCGTATTTTAATTAGTTACCTACATTCCAAGATTATCTTTTTCCAAATTATTTTTGTCCTTTTTGTATTTTGCCCACATGTGCTTTGCCCCATACATGCATTTCCCTGATTTGGAAAGTACAAGCTGTCCAGCCTAATTTGATAACTCTATTAAATTGAAATTACTGATGCTTGCTAACTCTGATCAACATCGGATTTCTGTATTTTAGATATTTATTTTAATGCTGTGTATTATTCTTCTTGAATGTTTAGTTTTGTTAATGTTACTTCGACTAAACTTCTTTCGTTGTCTAGAGAAATCCCTGGTGATAATGTTTATCTATAACTTAGTTTTGAGAATAGCTTATGTGACTTTGATTTTGAGTTTGAGTTTTTAATAAATATCTTAATCTTATTTTTGATTAGTTTTCCTAGTGTGGCCAAATGGGTCACCTACCTCACGCCCATCACTTTAACTCCTTCATGGGCTTGCCTTTCATAAATCACTTGTTGTAATTGGTAATTGCTTTATGATTGTCCCGCCTTGCAGACCACCCCTCTTACATGGATTATAGCACGAGTGTCGATATACTTCAGCGTGGGAGAACTATTTCTTTTGTCTCTCCCCTTAGTGCTGCATGGCGCTCACAGGGCAAACAGGCACAACAGCGTCAATTCAATCGCCAGTATTAGATCGCTGGTCATATTGTTCAGGTACCTAATCAGTCTCATTTCTTTTGGCTCTCCCCTTAAAACACTTGAAATTCATGAATGTATTACTAAAACAGAAATCCTCAAAGCAAAAGCGGAATCCAAGCACAGCGGGAGAGCCAATACTACAATATTCACTGCACTCAGGAAACTCGTCCTATAATGCTTTGCATGGATTTTTTTTTTTATGCATTTCTATGTTTGCTCAGAACTCAGCCTGTGACGGTCCTAGAACAATGGGATCACCACCAAAACGTTCAGCATGACACACTCATCTCTCTGTCCCCAACACTAGGTTAGTGGGGACCCCAAAATAATAACCCCTTCCACCATTCTTTGTCTGTTTGACCTTTCTCATGGCTAGACCTTTTGTTTTACAGCTGAGAGTAGGCTGTCCTTTAAGGCCCTGCCTTGTAATTTCATTGCTATAGGTCTGTTAGCCCTGGATATGTGTAATGTACTATGCCCTCTAGGGGCTAAATATAAGGTTGCACTGCATTACTTTCTGCAATTTGTTTGTGTGGATATGCCCTCGAGGGGATAACTAAACAGCTACAAGACATGTTTCTTACAAATGCTGTTTTCATTGTGGGGTCCTCTAGGGGCTTTTCTAAGCATTACAGTCAGATCCGATGTAGGAAGGTGGCCTGGTGTGTGTTGAGCACCTAGGCCAGGCCCAAGGATCCTCTATTAGTAAAGTATAGGCAGTGTCTAGGAAGCCAGGGCTCTCTAGAGGTAGCTGTGACTGAGGAGCCAAGATTTATCTTATGCAATACCACTATAGTCACACAGCACATACACACATGATAGAACCACACAGTGTTACAAAAATAAGAGTACTTTATTATAGTAACACAAATACTAGAATACTGAATAGCCAATCTCCCAACTGGAGGGTAAGCAAAAAAACTATTGTTTACACATTAGCAATCAGTACACAGCATAGAAAGCAATAGGCATTGGTAAAAGCTACAGCAAATAGTGAGGGCCAAACCGTATACTAAAAAAGTGGAATGTGAAAGGCAGTCTCCCACCCAAGGAAGTAGAAGGGAGCTGGAGGAACTAGGAACCCCAAGAGGTGAGTACCAGAGTGACCCCCCCCCCCCCCCCCAGAGACCAGAGGTAAGTACTTGGTTTTCCCCAAAACCAACATGAGGACTTTGGAAAAGGATTGTGCAAGCCTCAACCAAGACTGGACGAACCTAAAGGTGGATCCTGACAGAAGAGGACCTGCAAAGGAAGGAAACCAAGTCCAGTTTGAGTTGGAGTGTCCGGTTATGGCAGAAGCCACCACCAACCTTTCTGTGGATGCAAGACCAGGTCGATGGTGGATGAAGGTGTGCAGCACAAGAGCTGAAGAGGAGTCCCAGGAGTAATGCAAGTTATGTCCCACATCTGTGGTCGAGATGCAGTCGGTAAGTGATGCTGGCAAACCACCAACAAGCCTTGGCAAATGCAAGAGTCGGAGAAGAAGGTTTTGCAAGGCGGAAGAGGTCCAGGGGACTCAATCCAAGGAGGGGATCTGGGATGGACATCAGCAGCTGGGAGAGTCACAAGAAGAGGAAGCAGCCCCCACAGGCAACCCACTTGCAGCAGGCACAGGAGTCGCAGTGAGGCCCACTCAGCACACCTAAAGAGGAGTCCTACATTGCTGAGACAGCAGGCCGGAGACTGTGCTTTGCAGGAAGGAGTGCTACATGGCACCTGAAGAGCCCTTGGAGGAGGAACAAATAAGCCTTGGTAGCTGCAAGAGTCACAGTGCACAAGGGTACTGTCCTGAAAGGAGAAGCAAGGGCTTACTATCTCAAAGTTGGACAGCTGGTAGAGGGAACCACTCCAGACACCCACCTGTGATGCAGGATCCATGCAGCTCCAGAGAAGAGAAGATCCACGCAGCCGGTTGTTGTTGCAGTTTGTCCCTGCTAATATAGGGGCGTGACTCCTTCACTCCAAGGGAGATTCCTTCTTACTTCTCGTGCAGGCTAAAGGCTCATCACCCTCAGCGGATGTACAGCCGGGGAAATGTTGCAGTTGCTGGAAGGAGCCGGAAAAAGAATGTTGCTGAATGGTGGGAGGGGTTATTATTTAGGGGTCCCCACTAACCTAGTGTGGGGACTTAAAGATGATGTAGACAGAAAGGACACGTTGCTGTGAATGTTTTGGGCGGTGGTCCCATTTGTCCTAGGACCACCACAGGCAGAGTTATGAGCAAAAATGTTTTGTAATAGTAATTCCCTGCAAAGCATTATGGGACAAGTTTCCATGCCCCAAATATTTTAATATGCTGATGTAGGAAAGTACCCTCTTTTTAGAATGGGTGCCCCTCACTTTTTGTCTGCTCTCAATGTGTTTTCACTGTGTTCACTGGGATCCTGCTAACTAAGACCCCAGTGACTGTTCTCTCTCCCTTTAAATTCGGCTGCTTAGGACTTTGCACGCCCCATAATTGGCATACTGGTGCCCCCAGATAAGTCCTAAGTATATGGTACTTAGATACGAGGGCATTGGGGCACTAGGGGGTCCCCATGTGCTGCAGCATGTATTATGCCACCCATAGGAGCCCATGCAAAATGTGTCTGAAGGCCTGCCATTGGAGCCTGCATGAAAAGGTGCATGCACCCTTTCACTACAGGTCACTGTAAGTCACCCCATGGTAAGCCCTCCTAGCCCAGAGGGCAGGGTGTAGGTACCTGTGTGTGAGGGCACCCCTGCATGAGAAGAGGTCCCCTATAAACTCCAGCTCCATTACGCTGGACTTAAGTGTGGGGAAGCCATTTTACTGGTGTACGGGACACAAGTCACTCACTACCTGTGTCCAGCTACATAATGGTAACTCCAAACCTGGGCATGTTTGGTATCAAACATGTCAGAATCATACCCCAATACTGTTGCCAGTAATGGTTGTATGATTCATGCCCTCTGGAGGCTCCTTAGAGGACCCCCAGCATTGAGTCTACTAGTCTTCTGAGGCTTTCCAGGCAGCCCATGCTGCTAGCACTCCTCAGACAGGATTCTGTCCACCTGCTGCTTGACCAGCTCAGGCAGAATAAAGGATTTCTTGTGGGAGAGGGAGATAACACCCCCTCCCTTGGAAATAGATGTTACATGTCTTGGGAGGTGGAGCCTGCAAGGGGATGTCTTTGGAGTACTTTCCCTTCCCCCGCTTGCCCCCTCCAGAAGGATGGGATGCTATCAGGTGGCACACTGTCAGTGCACCTCAAGACAACTTCTTTACCTCTGCATCTATGATATGGTGCTTGCGCAGAGGCAAAGGGATTCACCGATTTGCATGGGACCACGCCCCTATGCAAACGAGGTAACACCCTCTGCTGATAGCACTGGCACTATATGTGCACCAACACTATCAGTATTACAGAAGGGGCAGCATAGCCGTCTTCATCAGCTTCTGTATTACCAAAGTGCCCCAGGGCACACAAAGTAAGTGTACATTCCATCCACCGCAATCTAAATCCCATAGGACATAGTAGGATTTAGATTTTGGCAAACAGGATAGCCATCACTGTTGTGACGGAGTAACTCGTCCACCAATGTCTACTTCAGACCCTGAGTTTTGGTGCTGTGGGTAAAGATATTAGTGGCAAGCTAGAAGTACTTTCAAGGAAAATAACGGATAATTTGCTGCCGGACTTCCCAGGTCTGCCTGGTGTTAGTACAGCAACCACACGGGACTTCCACCCTTCCAAAGCTGCACATGTCCCCTCTAACCACACGACTCCTCATGCAGCCTAAGGGGAGCATCTGCTAGTGTTGGGTTTGTCACAGAGGCTCAGATGACAGTAGTGGGACACAAACACGCTAGTTGTTTCCTCTGGTCAGTGACATCCTGCTCTCTGTGCTCCTTTTTGCAGACTCCGAATTCCAGCCATAACACCAGAGGGCTGCAACTTGCACTCTTAACATGCAGTATGTGGTCATCAACGGTATCATTTCAGATGTTGCAGTGATGTCATCAACGATGTTAAAATCTCATGAATGGTGTATTATGTGAGGTAATTAGTGCATGGCGAGGGTGTGAGTTATAGTTACTGCAGGGCACAAGTTAAAGTGACTTGGGATAACTATAATTGGTAAATTTCAATTTCAATTTCAATGGTTTTGTTAATTTAAAATAGTATGTTTTAACTGACATTTTCACCTAACCTCCCTTTAACCTTTGCTTTTTTAATGAATTTTTTTTTTTTTTTTTTAATATATATAAAGTAATATCTTTCTAATTCCTAACAATAATGTCACTTTACCCTTTGACTTTGTCAGTGAATGTTTAATACAAAAAGAAAAAAAGTAAGGTCTCAAAGGCCTACCCTCCGTCGCACAGACTTTAGCTGTGCTCAGGATGGGGTTGGGCGCAGGCCTGGCCTATGCTAAAACACGTTTCTCTAGGCAATAGGTGGTACGCTTTGCCACAGCAACTGCTGTCTTGAAGTCAAGGCATCACGCATGGGGTGACCCTGCTTCATAAATGCATTGCATTAGGTGCACTGTTTTGGGGGATTTTGTTTGGCCTGATTTTTGCTAGTTCAAATCTTTTTTTTTTGCACTGGGCCATCTTTCTCCTTAAATTTGAGGTCCAAGCATGCTTGAAGTTTGTGAATGAATGTACATGATAGATGCATGTCATATGTTGGGCTTTGTCACACTTTGAAACATGGTTGGAGATAAAGGCCGTAGTTATGTCCACTGAGAACAAGGGCAACAGATCTGTGTCTTACCCCAAGTTAAGTAAATAAAAGTGCTCACCCCTATTGCTTTCCCTCTCTCCCCACCTATACAGATACGCAAAATATGCCCCACCACTAGTTATCTTTACTGCCCTCCTAGTCTAGTCAACAACATTGGCACAAATTCCTGTCTTCTAAACTCTAAAGCAAATAACCTTTTTCAAAGAGCCATTGTAGGAAGTTGGCTCTGTATGCACTATTTCAAAGTTAGGAATAGTATGCACAGAGTCCAAGGGTTTCCCTTAGAGGTAAGATAGTGGCAAAAAGAGATAATACTAATGCTCTATTTTGTGGTAGTGTGGTTGAGCAGTAGGCTTATCAAAGGAGTAGTATTAAGCATTTGTTGTACATACACAAGCAATAAATGAGGAACACACACTCAAAGACAATTCCAGGCCAATAGGTTTTTGTATAGAAAAATATATTTTCTTAGTTTATTTTAAGAACCACAGGTTCAAATTCTACATGTAATACTTCAAATGAAAGGTATTGCAGGTAGGTACTTTAGGAACTTTGAATAATCACAATAGCATATATACTTTTCACATAAATCACATATAGCTATTTTAAAACTAGACACAGTGCATTTTCACAGTTCCTGGGGGGAGTAAGAGTTTGTTAGTTCTTGCAGGTAAGTAAACCACCTACGGGGTTCAAGTTTGGGTCCAAAGTAGCCCACCGTTGGGGGTTCAGAGCAACCCCAAAGTTACCACACCAGCAGCTCAGGGCTGGTCAGGTGCAGAGGTCAAAGTGGTACCCAAAACACAAAGGCTTCAATGGAGAAGGGGGTGCCCCGGTTCCAGTCTGCCAGCAGGTAAGCACCCGCGTCTTCGGAGGGCAGACCAGGGGGGTTTTGTAGGGCACCAGGGGGGGGGACACAAGTCAGCACAGAAAGTACACCCTCAGCAGCACAGGGGCGGCCGGGTGCAGTGTGCAAACACGCGTCGGGTTTCCAATAGAAATCAATGGGAGACCAAGGGGTCTCTTCAGTGATGCAGGCAGGCAAGGGGGGGCTCCTCAGGGTAGCCACCACCTGGGCAAGGGAGAGGGCCTCCTGGGGGGTCACTCCTGCACTGGAGTTCCGATCCTTCAGGTCCTGGGGTCTGTGGGTGCAGGGTCTTTACCAGGCATCGGGATCTGGGAGTCAGGCAGTCGCGGTCAGGGGGAGCCTCGGGATTCCCTCTGCAGGCGTCGCTGTGGGGGCTTGGGGGGCAACTCTGGCTACTCACTGTCTCGTAGTCACCGGGGAGTCCTCCCTGAAGTGTTGTTTCTCCACAAGTCGAGTCGGGGTCGCCGGGTGCAGAGTAGCAAGTCTCACGCTTCCGGCGGAAAACGCAGTTGTTTTAAAGTTGCTCCTTTGAAACAAAGTTGCAGTCTTGGATGAACAGAGCCGCTGTCCTCAGGAGTTTCTTGGTCCTTCTAGAGCAGGGCCGTCCTCTGAGGATTCAGAGGTCACTGGTCCCTGGGGAGAGCGTCGCTGGAGCAGTGTCTTTAGAAGGGAGGGAGACAGGCCGGTAGGGCTGGGGCCAAAGCAGTTGGTGTCTCCGTTTTCTCTGCAGAGTTTTTCAGCTAGCAGTCCTCTTCTTCTTAGGTTGCAGGAATCTGAGTTCCTAGGTTCTGGGGAGACCCTAAATACTGAATTTAGGGGTGTGTTTAGGTCTGGGAGGGCAGTAGCCAATGGCTACTGTCCTTTAGGGTGGCTACACCCTCTTTGTGCCTCCTCCCTGAGGGGAGGGGGGCACATCCCTATTCCTATTGGGGAAATCCTCCATCTGCAAGATGGAGAATTTCTAAAAGTCAGAGTCACCTCAGCTCAGGACACCTTAGGGGCTGTCCTGACTGGCCAGTGACTCCTCCTTGTTTTTCTCATTATCTCTCCTGGACTTGCCGCCAAAAGTGGGGGCTGTGTCCAGGGGGCGGGCATCTCCACTAGCTGGAGTGCCCTGGGGCATTGTAACACAAAGCCTGAGCCTTTGGTGCTCACTGCTAGGTGTTACAGTTCCTGCAAGGGGGGGAGGTGTGAAGCACCTCCACCCAGAGCAGTATTTTGTTTCTGTCCTCAGAGAGCACAAAGGCCCTCACCACATGGGGTCAGAAACTTGTCTCTCAGCAGCAGGCTGGCACAGACCAGTCAGTCCTGCACTGAACAATTGGGTAAAATACAGGGGGCTCTCTAAGATGCCCTCTGTGTGCATTTTTCTCCCCACCAGCACACACAAGCTGGCAAGCAGTGTGTCTGTGCTGAGTGAGGGGTCTCTATGGTGGCATAAGACATGCTGCAGCCCCTAGAGACCTTCCCTGGCATCAGGGCCCTTGGTACCAGTTACAAGGGACTTACCTGGGTGCCAGGGTTGTGCCAATTGTGGAAACAATGGTACATTTTAGGTGAAAGAACACTGGTGCTGGGGCCTGGTTAGCAAGGTCCCAGCACACTTCTCAGTCAAGTCAGTATCAGGTAAAAAGTGGGGGGTAACTGCAACAGGGAGCTATTTCCTTACAGACATTACCAAATATTTCACTATGGTCATGGCCTCCTGACACTTTCTAGCACAGCTCTCTTCTTAAAAGTCCCACACATCTGGCATGCTGCACAGTGTCGTTCTCGAGATGGTTCTGGAGCAAGTCCTGCAGGACTCACTGAAATGAAAGTGAAACAGCACTGGCTTAAATACTCAGGGTCATATTTATACTTTTTTAGCGCCGCATAAAATTTTGTAAGTTTGCGCCGTTTTTGCGTCAAAAAGCGGCGCAAATTTGGTGCTAAAAAAGTATAAATATGGGCCTCAGTTCCAGATGTGAGGCAGTATGGGCCAAAGAGAACATTACACAAGTGTTTTTATATATCTGGTAACAACACTGAGAGGAGCAGGATTATAACCGCCTACTCATGGAGAATAAAGTTATCACCTTCACTATATTACCAACACTTCCTTGCTTTCCAGACTTTTGTCAGGAGACCAGTTTTCCTTTTCTAGGGTACTGTTGGTGCTAGGTATGCCCTCACAGAGATCCTATCTGACCAGTCAGAAACCAGAGCTGTTGCTGTATTTTAATGGAGTACTTTCAACAGTGGCGTAAAATAAAATGATGGAGCCCCCGCAGAATGTAATGAGCGTCCTCCATATCTAACAGATTAATTGGCCCTAGGCTGAATGGGCCCCCTTAAATATTGAGGCCTCCTGTAAGTTGCACTGCATTACACCCCTGGATCTGAACCTAATTTAGTATCTGCCAAAAACTCTTGTCTATACTAACCTAAGACAAGCAGGTGGCCAAGTAGCGATGCCATTTCCATTCAGACTGAGTGTCTCAGTGCCCACCCCACTTTGAAAACCTGGTGGTTCAGGCCTCTGCAGCTAATCAAAGCCCTATTTGCTGTCTGGCAAAGTTAAAATAGCTGGGACAACAGCAGACATGACACATTTGTTCTCACTCCTGGTCTTTAACTTATAAGAAAGTTAAGACTCCTCCAAGAGGATGTGATCTTAAAAGCACTGAAGTGGCAGAGGTGGCGTCAATCAAGTCAAGCCTGACAGCATAGGCTTTAAGCAACTTGGTGTATAAGAATCTTATAAACATAGGGGCATATTTATGAGCCGCATGAGCGCAACCTCTTTTATTTTATTTTTTGTTTAATGGTCCAACAGCGCAGACTCATCTATGAGGCCATGCAAAGCCACTTTTCATGGCCTCATAGAGCTGGAGAAAGGCAGCGCAAGTCACTGCATTGCCTTACTCTGTGCCAGGAAGGCATTCAATGGACATTGCGTGGGTTTTCCCAAACAACCCCCATGGGTTTTGATGCATTCCCAGATTTACAAGGACTTGAACACCTGGGAATGCATCAAAACCTTATGCTTCCCTAGGGGAGATGTAACAATGATAAATATTTTTATTTCTCCTAGTTTTTTCCTCTTTATAGGGAGCTGGGTTCTAGTTCTAGCACCGCCAGTCTTACCCCTAAGGTGGACGAGCTGAAGCGGACACTTTTTAAACTTCTCCATCTTGTTTGGAAGGAATTAGGCCACTTGGGTTAGGGTTACACCCACTTCCCAGTGGAAGTGGTCATAGAAAGTGTATAAGTCACCCTAAAGGGGGAGGGGCAAGCCCATTGGCTACTCCCTGGCACTCCCTGTACCACGCCCAGATTGAGTATTTAGGAGGTACCCCCAGAGCCATAGAACTCAGATCCTGACTACCAACGAAATAAAGGACAAAGAAGAGTCGCCCCTGTAGAAGAGGACAAGTAGAGAGCAGCTGATGTGGAACCAGCCCCTCTGGCCTGCCTGCTGACCTCGACACTGCCTAAAAGAGGACTTGTTCTGCAGCTGAGCCTCCAAGAAACCCAGGACTGCCTGCCTTCTACAAAAAGACTACGGTGAGCAGCAGGAATGCTCTGCAACAAAGTTTCAAGCAAGGACTCTGCAGCGCCTGGAACAGCAAGGACCCAACACCCAAAGTGACCTCTGCATGCGACGACCCGAGGTGAAGACAACCAACGTGCCAGCACAGTTCCCCAGCTGTCTAGAGTCAGAGTTCACTCATGTTTCACTCCTCTTGGACTTCCCCAAGTTGCCTGCAGCCTCTCCACGCAGGCCCCACTCTCCTGCAGCCTTGTGGAGAGAGGAAACTAGATTTCTCCAGCACCTACTGCACCCGTCGCCCGACCCCCATTTGAGGTAGGTCACTGGTGCCAGTGGTGTCCCCTGGCTCCCCTGAGCTTGAGTCCACACCGTGCATCCGTCGCCCCTGAGAAAAGGACCAAAGGTGTACCTATGTCCCCAAGTACCCCAAGTCTACTACCTACCTGTTTGTTGCCACCGACTGGCTTCCTTAGCGAGAGCCTGCAGCCTGCTTGTGACAAGGTCCAACTACCATAAAGAACCATTAGGCACAAGATGCCCAGTACCTGGCCGCCCGGTGTGACCTCTTGCTGTGGTTCTGATCAATGTCCAGTACTTACCTTTGCTTCCTGAGCTCAACCTGTGCTTGCAGAACATTGTTTTTCCTCCACACCATAATAGAGAACTCTCAGAAATTACCACTTGGTGCAATTTTCAAACGGCAAAGTATTTATGCTTAAAGGTCTACTTACCTGATTACGAAGTTCGTGGGCTTGAAACATAAAAATATATATTTTTCTAAATTGGTCTCACATTTAGGCTTTGAGCATCTGTCATTTATTGACTCCAAGTAGAACAAATGCTTAGCACTACCCTCTGATAAGCCTAACTGCTCACACACAATACCACAAAATACAGTACTAGTTTTATCTATTTTTGCCTCTGCAAAACCAACTGTGGATCCACTGGACTCTGCGGGCTTTTTTTTTTTTTTTTTAGCGCACCATATAGAGACAGCTTCCTACACTGTGTGTGCTGAATTATACAGCACACATAGAAAGAGGAAACATCTCCATGATTGTTTCTGTGCAGGACTGTGCCACTTCTTGCACAAAAACAATTCTGCATGCAAAAGATGCACCCTTGAGACAAGGTCCTGGTTCGGTGGAAGGTCCCGGGCCTACTCATTTAATTTTGCTGGTCATCATCAAGGTCCAATTCATCGTGGAGTCCCACAAAAAAAAAGAAAATCCAAGGCAGCAAAGCATTCAACTTCACCACACCAGTCCGATTCATTGAACAGAGCACATAAACCACACCACAAGTATTGGCACAGCTCACCCCACAATCCAGTGGAGCCTGTGTCTACTCTGCACCCCCCGGACCCGAACTGAATCTGGCCAACTCAAAATGTATGTGCATCTCATACCTAGGTGTCCAAAACCCCTCAGCCTCTCCTTTAAGTCCCACATTTTCAGGAGGTACCCAGATTAGGTTTTTGCCAGCGGATTCTCTGCCAGTGCCATGTGGGCCCTCTGAATCCATACCAACTCCTGTAATTAATCCACAACCTTCGCTGGGGTTCAGTACCCTTGGCACCATTACCAGCACTGCCAACACCCTTCAACTGTGCCAAACTCATCACAATTCCTCAATCTGATACAAAGCCAGATTGGCATCGAACAAGTGCTCACCAGACCAAGACTTTTTGGGGCAGAGATTGTGCCTTTCTTTCCTGACAGGCCATGTGAAGAATATGACTGAGAGGATCTGAGGATCCATTTGGCTACCCCGCCTTGAAATGGCCGAAGATAACTGGTAAGAGAAGCTGCTGATGACAGTGGTCTGGACACTTCAGATACTAGTCTGGTCTCTCCTAGTGTGACTACTGAGGAAGCAGCCGCATTTGCTATGGTGGTATGAAGGACAGCTGAGGTACCAGACCGTATGTTGCCCTCAGTGGAGATCAAGACCAATGTCTTGACGGAGATGCTTTACCTGGGGTGTCCCACAAACCCCTTTAACCCTTCACTTATGACGTGCTCAGGGTCAAGCCCTTCACAGCTGCACCTGTGCACAGGATGATCACCCATGGCTGCCACCACATCCCAGAGGATCAAACTTTCCTAAGCCAACACCCGAACCGTAACAGCCTGGCAGTGAGGCCTCATCATCCAAAGCTCTTCCTGACGCATTCCCTACCACTCCACTGGATAGGGAATCCAAGAGGCTGGATACTTTTGATAAGAGGATTTCCTCTTCCGCCAAATGTGCACTGCTGTCAGTAAACACTGAGTTACTCTTGAGCAAAAAAAGTGACACAGTGCAGGGCTTCAACTTAGTCTTTGGACAAGGCAGGGAAACAATGCCACAAGTCTCACCACTGTTCCCACACCTCCTCTGCAGGGCCTGTGCCCCTCTGAGTTGGAGCAACCCCTGCACATCTCAGATTTACGCTCAACTGCTGCCCATGGTCTTGGAGGAGGTCAGAGTCATCCTGACCAAGGCTACTGCAGAATGCAGGGATGAAGCACGGCTCATAATACTATGTGGACTGGATACGTCAGACTCGCTGGGCAGAGCAATTGCTTCTTTAGCACACCTATCTGACATTCAGTGGCTTCTCTGGGGATGACCATGCATCACTTACTGACAACCTTCAATGGCACTAGCCTATTCGGCGACAAGGGAGATTCAGAGTTTGAGTGCTCTTTGAGTTGAGCCACGGCTTTGTTGTTGATTCACCACAGCCCCACACCAGCAACTCTTCCTCTTGCTCCTTCCGTGGATATGGTAGTGGCTTTCCACCCATCACAGTCAGAAAAAAACTCCAAGCCTTTTGTAGCTATGGACATGGCTCCCAGAAGATTTGTGGGAGCCAAGGCCAGAGATCTGCCCCCAATCCCAGCATCTTTGGTATGCCCTCACAACATGGGCATCAATTGGAAGCATGAGTAGGCACCACCAGCCCCAATGACCAACCATACCCTCGGACAGGTCGGTGCTTCAAATTGTTCAGCAGAGTTACACCCTACCATTTACAGAAACCCCATTCCCCTGCCACGGACCTCAGATAAGCCCATCATGGACCATCTCGCCCTGCTGTGTCAAGAAGTGCAGAATCTTTTGGCCAATGAAGCCATTGATTGTGCCAAACTGAACTAGGTAGTGGGCTGCTATGCCTGCTACTTCCTGGTGCCAAAAAGCAAAAAAAACAAAAAAGGCCTCCACCCTATAGTAACTCTGCACCTCCCTCAACTATTTCCTGAAAAAGGAAAAAAAAATGAAATGCTCATGTGGCTCAGGTCCTGTATTCCATGGGGACTAGATGGTTGTGTTGGAATTGCAGGACAGCTATTTTCCCCATTCCTGTTTCAATTTGTTACAAATGTTTCAAGAAGTTCAAGGTAGGCCACAACCACTTTGTTCACTGTGCTCCCCTTTGGCCTTACCAACACTCCTCAGGTATTCATGAAAATGATGGTGGCTGCAGCCCACCTGCAGGTCAGGGGTTCCAGTCTTCCCCTACCTTGATGACTGGCTGGTGAACTCGCTCCAGGCAGGCTGTGTCACGTAAGGTCTCTGGGGACCCCGCCCCCCTTCCCAATCATGAATAGCTCCGAGAGGGTGTACGGATCATGTCTACCTACCAGCAGATTCTTCTCCCAGTTTATGTTGTTGTCAAACCAACTCAACATGCTGGGGCTGGATGGCCACATAATATAAGAACAGTTCTGGGTGTCCCAGCTGCCCTCCACCCAGATGAGTTTCACAATATCCTGTTTCACTCTGCTCCACTTACCAGCCCACAACAGTGTATTCAGCTTCGCAGATGTCAGCTTCACAGATGTGCCAGGAGGGGCCAGGTACCCTCAACAATCTGGAGCTAGGACTTTACACAACAGCTTTGAAAGAGGTCTATATGAGGGCAAGCTTTTGTGAGGAGATATGTTCCCTAATAATTGCACTACCAGGCCAGGGGAGATCATACTAAAATGATAATGTAGACATAATCCAGCCACAAGTCTCCATAATTGAAGTCACGAAAAATTAGGTAACTTAGGTCTTCTGCATTACCTTTCTAAAGCCACCCAGCACTTGTACGTTTTCTGGATAGCTGCTTTTAAGATCAAGCCTGCAACACTTGCTTGCAAGATGTATGGTTTACATTAATAGGCTAGGGCCTACCTGTTGCTTACAATGAAAATGTCACTTACCCAGTGTACATCTGTTCGTGGCATCAGTCGCTGGAGATTCACATGTTCTGCATAGCTCGCCATCTGGTGTTGGGTCGGAGTGTTACAAGTTGTTTTTCTTCGAAGAAGTCTTTCGAGTCACGGGACCGAGTGACTCCTCCTTCTGTCTCCATTGCGCATGGGCGTCGACTCCATCTTCGATTGTTTTCCCCGCAGAGGGTGAGGTAGGAGTTGTGTTGTAGTAATAGTGCCCATGCAATGGAGTGACTAAGTATGTACCTATTTAAGGTTAAAATAATATATATACAAATGTACAAAGTTGAAGCTAACTTCCAAACTGCTACAGGCTCCCGGGGAGGTGGGTGGGCACATGTGAATCTCCAGCAACTGATGCCACGAACAGATGTACACTGGGTAAGTGACATTTTCAGTTCGATGGCATCTGTCGCTGTAGATACACATGTTCTGCATAGACTAGTAAGCAGTTATCTCCCCAAAAGCGGTGGCTCAGCCTGTAGGAATGGAAGTGGTTTGAAATAATGTTCTTAACACGGCTTGACCTACTGTGGCTTGCTGTGCGGATAACACGTCTACACAGTAGTGCTTGGTGAACGTGTGTGGCGTAGACCATGTGGCTGCCTTACATATTTCTTGCATTGGGATGTTTCCTAGAAAGGCCATGGTAGCACCTTTTTTTCTGGTTGAGTGTGCCCTTGGTGTAATGGGCAGTTGTCGTTTTGCTTTAAGGTAGCAGATTTGGATGCATTTAACTATCCATCTGGCTATACCTGGTTTTGATATTGGGTTTCCTGCATGAGGTTTTTGGAATGCAATAAATAGTTGTTTAGTCTTTCTGATGTTTTTCGTTCTGTCAATGTAGTACATTAATGCTCTTTTGACATCTAATGTATGTAGTGCCCTCTCAGCTACGGAATCTGGCTGTGGGAAGAACACTGGTAGTTCCACTGTTTGATTTAGGTGGAACGGTGAAATAACCTTTGGTAAAAATTTAGGATTAGTCCTTAGGACGACTTTATTTTTGTGTAGTTGTATAAAAGGTTCTTGTATTGTAAACGCCTGAATTTCGCTTACTCTTCTTAGAGATGTAATGGCGATGAGAAATGCAACCTTCCAGGTTAGGAACTGTATTTCGCAAGAGTGCATGGGTTCAAAAGGTGGACCCATGAGTCTTGTTAAGACAACATTTAAGTTCCATGAAGGAACAGGTGGTGGTATAAATCTTTTAAGGCCTTCCATGAATGCTTTAATGACTGGTATCCTATATAGGGAAGTTGAATAGGTAGTCTGCAGATATTGCCGCAAGGTGTATTTTAATGGAAGAGAAGGCTAGGTTAGATTTTTGTAAGTGAAGCAAGTAACCCACTACGTTCTTTGGAGTTGCGTGTAAAGGTTGGATCTGATTATGATGGCAGTAGCAGACAAACCTCTTCCATTTACTTGCATAGCAGTGCCTAGTGGACGGCCTTCTGGCTTGCTTTATGACGTCCATACATTCTTGGGTAAGTTGCAAGTGTCCGAATTCTAGGATTTCAGGAGCCAGATTGCTAGATTCAGCGATGCTGGATCTGGATGACTGATCTGTTGGTTGTGTTGTGTTAACAGATCCGGCCTGTTGGGCAATTTGATGTGGGGTACTACTGATAGGTCTAGCAGTGTTGTGTACCAGGGTTGCCTTGCCCAAGTTGGTGCTATTAAAATGAGTTTGAGTTTGTTTTGACTCAATTTGTTTACCAGATAAGGAAGGAGAGGGAGAGGAGGAAAAGTGTAGGCAAATATCCCTGACCAGCTCATCCATAGGGCATTGCCTTGGGACTGCCTGTGTGGGTATCTGGATGCGAAGTTTTGGCATTTTGCGTTCTCTCTTGTTGCAAACAAGTCTATTTGAGGTGTTCCCCAGAGTCTGAAGTAAGTGTTTAGAATTTGGGGGTGAATTTCCCATTCGTGGACCTGTTGGTGATCTCGAGAGAGATTGTCTGCAAGTTGATTCTGGACCCCTGGAATAAACTGCGCTATTAGGCGAATGTGGTTGTGAATTGCCCATCGCCATATCTTCTGTGCTAGAAGGCTCAACTGCGTTGAGTGTGTCCCCCCCTGTTTGTTTAGATAATACATTGTTGTCATGTTGTCTGTTTTGACAAGAATGTATTTGTGAGTTATAATTGGTTGGAAAGCCCTTAATGCTTGAAAAACTGCTAGCATTTCTAGGTGATTTATATGCAGTTTTGTTTGATGTACGTTCCATTGTCCTTGTATGCTGTGTTGATCGAGGTGTGCTCCCCACCCTGTCATGGAAGCATCTGTTATTACGCATTGTGGAACTGGGTCTTGGAATGGCCGCCCTTTGTTTAAATTTATACTGTTCCACCATAGAAGCGAGAGGTAAATTTGGCGGTCTATTAACACCAGATCTAGAAGGTGACCCTGTGCTTGTGACCATTGTGATGCTAGGCACTGTTGTAAGGGCCTCATGTGTAGTCTTGCGTTCGGGACAATGGCTATGCATGAAGACATCATGCCTAGGAGTTGTAATATCATCTTTGCTTGTATTGTTTGTGCTGGATACATGCGTTGTATGATCTTGTTGAAATTTTGAATTCTTTGTGGACTTGGAGTGGCTACTCCTTTTGTTGTGTCTATTATGGCTCCCAGGTATTGTTGTACTTTGCACGGCAAAATGTTGGATTTTGCAAAGTTGACGGTGAAACCTAGTTTGTAGAGGGTTTGTATGATTTGATTTGTGTGTTGTAAGCACTTTGTTAGTGAATTGGTTTTGATTAGCCAGTCGTCTAGATACGGGAATACATGTATTTGCTGCCTTCTGATGTGTGCAGCCACTACTGCTAGACATTTTGTAAAGACTCTTGGTGCGGTTGTTAAACCAAAAGGCAATACTTTGAATTGGTAATGTATTCCTTTGAATACGAACCGTAGGTATTTCCTGTGCGACGGATGTATTGGTATATGGAAATACGCGTCTTTGAGGTCTAAGGTTGTCATGTAGTCCTGTAGTTTTAGCAATGGTAACACTTCTTGTAGCGTGACCATGTGAAAGTGGTCTGATTTGATGTAGGTGTTTAGTATTCTGAGGTCTAGGATTGGTCTCAGTGTTTTGTCCTTTTTTGGTATTAAGAAGTACAGTGAATAGACTCCTGTGTTTGTGTGTGTTTGGTACTAATTCGATTGCATTCTTTTGCAATAGTGCTTGAACTTCTATTTCCAGAAGTTCGGAATGTTGTTTTGATAAATTCTGTGCTTTTGGTGGTATGTTTGGAGGGAATTGTAGGAATTCTATGCAATAACCATGTTGGATAATTGCTAAGACCCAAGTGTCTGTAGTTATTTCCTCCCATGCTATGTAATAATGACCTATTCTTCCCCCCACTAGTGTTGTGTGGAGGGGGTGAGTGACATCTGAGTCACTGCTTGGTTGTAGGGGTTTTGGGGTTTTGAAATTTTCCTCTATTCCTAGGGAATTGCCCTCCTCTGTATTGGCCCCAAAAGCCTCCCCTGTACTGTCCCTGGTAGCTGGACGGTGTTGCCTGCGAGGTGCTGGCTTGTGTGGCCTGACCCCGAAACCCCCCTCTAAAGGGTGTCTTGCGGAAGGTGCTGTAGGTTCCTCTGCTCTGCGGGGAGTAGAGTGCGCCCATGGCTTTAGCAGTGTCAGTGTCTTTTTTAAGTTTTTCGATTGCCGTGTCCACTTCTGGTCCGAACAGTTGTTTTTCGTTGAATGGCATATTGAGCACTGCCTGCTGTATCTCTGGTTTGAACCCAGACGTTCTTAGCCATGCGTGCCTTCTAATGGTCACAGATGTATTAATTGTTCTTGCAGCTGTCTGCTGCGTCCATAGAAGATCGTATCTGGTTATTTGATATGTTCTGTCCTTCCTCAACCACCTGCTTTGCCCTCTTTTGTAGCTCCTTGGGAAGATGCTCGATGAGGTGTTGCATCTCATCCCAATGGGCTCTGTCATAGCGCGCAAGTAGTGCTTGAGAGTTAGCGATGCGCCACTGGTTTGCAGCTTGTACTGCGACTCTTTTCCCAGCTGCATCGAACTTGCGGCTCTCTTTATCTGGGGGTGGTGCATCCCCAGATGTGTGGGAGTTGGCTCTTTTCCGAGCTGCTCCTACTACGACGGAATCTGGTGGCAGCTGTGTGGTGATGAAAACAGGGTCTGTAGGAGGTGCCTTATACTTCTTTTCCACCCTTGGCGTTATTGCCCTACTTTTGGCCGCGTCCTTGAATATTTCCTTTGCGTGCCGAAGCATACCTGGCAGCATAGGCAGGCTTTGGTAGGAGCTGTGGGTGTTGAATAAAAAGTCATCCTCGACTTGTTCTGAGTGGAGGTTTACGTTGTGGAATTGTGCTGCTCTAGCCACCACTTGAGAGTATGCTGAGCTGTCTTCTGGTGGTGAGGGCTTTGTTGGATATGCCTCCGGACTGTTGTCCGACACTGGGGCGTCATATAAGTCCCAAGCGTCTTGATCCTGGTCACCTTGGCTCATGGTGGTGTGAGCCGGGGAATGTGACGGAGTTTGCGCTGGTGAGACGTTAATTACAGGTGGAGGAGAGGGTGGCGGAGTCACCTTTTTCACCATTTTTGTTTGTGGCGCCTGGTCTGTTTGAAACTCCAGTCTCCTTTTTCTCCTAATAGGGGGAAGGGTGCTTATTCTTCCCGTTCCCTGCTGTATGAAAATACGTTTTTGCGTATGGTCCACTTCGGTGGATTGCAGCTCTTCCTCAAACCTATGCTTTCGCATCTGAGAGGACAGTGATTGTTCCTCTGTATAAGAGCCTGGACCTGGGTCGGTTACGGGTTGTTTCGGCACCGAAACCCTGCCTGTATCTCTTTTCGGCTCCGAGGTGGCTTTTTTCTTTTTTGGAGTCGAAACCTCTCGGCGTCGATCTTCGTCGGTGCCGCTGTCTCGGCGTCGAGCCGCTTCTACACCGCTATCTCGGTGTCGTTGCTTTTCTCCAGCACTTTCTCGATCCCGAGAAGGCTGCGTGCCGGTGTCTCGACCGGAGTCGGACGATCTCGGCACCGTTTTGGCCTTTTTCGGTGCTGATGGTCGGTCACCGAATTTATGGGTGGAGCCATGGCCTGGTGGCAGTGGCGTCCCCTGGGCCTTGTCACTTTTCTTCTGTGTTGTTTTCGATGTCTTACTCACGGTTCTTTGATCGTCGAAATCCTCGGAGTCCGATTCGTGGATCGAAAAGGTTTCTTCTTCCTCTTGTTCCTCGAACTCTCGGTGCGCTGTCGGCGTGGACGCCATCCGAAGTCTCCTGGCTCGACGGTCACGGAGTGTCTTTCGGGACCGGAACGCACGACAGGCCTCGCAAGTCTCTTCACTGTGCTCAGGCGACAGGCACAGGTTACAGACCAAATGTTGGTCTGTATACGGGTATTTGTTGTGGCATTTGGGACAAAAACGGAACGGGGTCCGTTCCATCGACGTTGTTCGACACGCGGTCGGGCCGACCAGGCCCCGACGGGGGATCGAAAACTACCCCGAAGGGCACCGGAGCGCGTCGATCTTCGATGCGGTGTTGACTCTAACTACGCCGATCCCGAACGCAACAATACCGACGAAAATCTTCCGATATTAACTAACTTTCCGTTCCGAAACTCGGAGCGACAGGAACACGTCCGAACCCGATGGCGGAAAGAAAACAATCGAAGATGGAGTCGACGTCCATGCGCAATGGAGACAGAAGGAGGAGTCACTCGGTCCCGTGACTCGAAAGACTTCTTCGAAGAAAAACAACTTGTAACACTCCGACCCAACACCAGATGGCGAGCTATGCAGAACATGTGTATCTACAGCGACAGATGCCATCGAACTTCGTTAGTTTCATTGTCACTCTATGCTCACTCTTAACTGGCCAATACAATGCCAAGCGTCACTTCCTTTCCTTTCTGTGAAGCATGAACAAAGCAGATTGATTTAACTCAGTTAGTGCCAGTCCACTGCCACCTTTGTGACAGAGGTATTTCTTCTCAGACTTCTGCTTTTCCCTTTGCACCCACCCCTTGGCCCTGTCTAGTGCTTCATCCCCACACCTCCCTCATTTTGCTTTCCCCATGTCCCTCTGTCCATTACTGCTGCTCTCTCATGTTGCTTTTCCTCCCATTGCTATTTCTCATCCTTTTCCCCGGCACCTCCACCATGTAACTTTGCACTTGCCGTTGTCTGTTGCTGCGCCCTTCCTCCTCCCACTGCATCTCCCTCGTGTTGCTTGTCCACCCTACCCCCCTTAAAAAATATATATATATCACAGGAGCACGAGCTGCTGTGCACATGGTGTTAAAGCGATAGGACGTGTAAACTGATCGTGTCAGCACTTTTTCTTCTACACTTTAAGCCAGGTAAAAAAAAAAAACATTGACAAAGCCAATAAATGTAGCATTGGTGAGTTTGTTAATGCCGGTTCCTCTACCAAACTTAACAATCATGTGATCACACTGCAGATGCCAGCTCAATTTGTTATATTCGAGTTCTGGTGTACTAACACTTTCATCACAGGCAATGTGGTGAATGATGCTGGTGAACTTGAGAATCTACTTTGGGAAATGCCTTTTAACCTGTAACCCTGTGGGTAGACTGTGAACCTGCATCTCTCCATATAAAAGGGCTGTTTAGTCTCCAAAATAATCATGTCTGAATGATACCTGCTGCATATTAATGTTACCAACAAACAGGTGAATGCTGTAGTTTATTAAACGCCACTGGTATGCTGCACAAAAAGGTGGTTCCCTTTGCGATGTACTATGGAGGAGCACAGCAGGCACCCAGATTTGAAAAATGTGTATCAGATGAGTGGCCAGCTGTAGCAGACGGTGGCCATCTTGGCAAGGAGTTGGAGCAGAGATCTCTATTAGTCTGTCTTTGGAATCCAGCTTGTACAAATAAGAAAATTGTCGCCTTATCACTCCCCACAGGCACCATAAGACGAGTAATAAGGCACACTTTTCAGCACAAACATTTTAAATATGCAGCTCAATGGTGAACATCTAGATTTAAATTCCTGGGACATTACTCGTTCTGGGAGGTAGAGCAATTGAGACACCACAGAGGACTGAGTAAAACATGTGCCCTAAACTTCAAATTTGATGCGCTACGTGAGATGGTACAATTATTGAAAAGGAGTTTGCACGCAGCACCAGCTGACTTCAAACATTTTTAAAAGTCTGTAAAAAGGCCTGGTGAAGGGGAGAAATCAAACTGCCAAAACGCAATTCTAAAGTCCGCTAAAACGCATGCAGGGGTAGACTCAAGCAACTATAGACAAGAACCATATGCGCATGTTTGAGGTGAGGCAATAGCTCAAATATTTCACCTGACAAGACGCTGCTTTTGAATGATGGCAATGTCTGGAAAGAATGTCACAGATGCAACCCTCTGTATCCTAAGCCTACACGAGTTCAAATTGACACGGCAACTGATTATCACAGGGACGGGGTGGGAATCCTGTGGGACCAAAGTTTTTCTTGTTGTGGCAACAAAGATAATTACAACATTCCCAATGGACAGTGCAACATTTTGCGCTGTAGATTCACATGTTCTGCTCACTCCTGCCATCTAGTGTTGGAAAATTACCTTGCACTGTTGTGACGTGAACTACAAAGTGCAAACACCGAAATTCACCAGTTATGGTCACAATGTAGCTCACGGTCGACCGCCATATTGTCAAAGGTTACTGACATTGCCAAGTATGTATTTTGTTTATGGCGATCGACTGACTAGTCCATGGAATTTCATTGTATTTTCCATTATCTCCTGCCTTCCGAACAGTTTCATAATGTTTAGCTTTGTTTGTGCTTTTTTCCCCCCCCCTCTACAGTGCTGGAAACTCAAATTGGAAGTGACTCACTAGCCAGGAACCAACATGCGTGCTGGCAAGTATCCTACGACCTGCTGAATAGTTTTTTTTTTTAAAACTCTTTATAGGCTTTGGACTGTCCACACAGCTGGCTGTGTGCGCCCGTGACCACTACCCTAGGTGTGCCACCCCTTGGGTTGGCTATTAAATGCCACCCACCCCCCAAAAAAAGCAAAAAAGGCTTACGTCATCCAATCATACAGTCTAAAAACTCAAAGTGGGATAGACTCGCAGGTTTAAAGCAGACAAAATAGTGCTAACCCTTTAAATCACATTTGCCACTATATATTTTTTTTTTTAACGCTAAAAAAAGGGGGGGGGGGGATTTATTTGTACCGCTGTAACAAGTTTGGTAGAAATCTGTTTAAACGACTGAGCAGAGCGCAAAATTTCCTATGGAACTAAAACACTCATTTTTTCGCCCTTCCCTTTTTTCTCCACGGACGGCTCTACCTGAAATTTCAGGTCCAGCCTAGGTCTTGATGCATTCTGGGTTTTGGTGGTGACTCACAAGTCACCTTAAAACCAGATCTTATTCTGAAGAACAAACATCTGCAAGTTTGGGGGAATGGAATGGGGTGAGTTCCGAGGGAGTGTTGCTCCCACCCTCTTTTTATCCGGGAAAGCACTCTCTCCAATCTTTCACCCACTTGTTTACCCTAATGTCTATGCCCACCCTATTTAAATTTTCTTTAAACTTAAAATTATTTGAAACCTAAAGCCAATTTTTTTTATTATTATAAATTAATGAATGAACACTAATCCTATAGATGACATTCCATCCGCCAGCAACTTTTGAGAAGAGCTCACCACACTAGCACGAGGTGGTGAACTGCATAAAGGGATTCTTGTCTAACCAATTTGAAGTGCGGCAGTACTAGAGCACTAGTAGCGTGGTTCTGGGACAATAGTGGTAGAGAAAAGAAAAAAAACCTTACAGGATAATGCAAGAAAAGGACCACAATTTGAAATAATTGACCAGGTGAACTTCATCTTAAAGGGATTGTTGTTTAAGCAGATGTGGTATGAAACATATTCAAGAGACGGCATTCTTTCAAATGGTTTATTTTTTTGCATAACAAATTGTAGCTCAGTTCTCCTTTTCCTGCACTGTCTTTGTACCACGCAGTCTGCCAGTACGACGGGCAGCAATAAGACCGACTTTGCGTCCAGCTGGGGCATCTCTCCTGATGGTTGAAGGCTTACCGATATGTTGATGGTTACCACCACCAAAGGGATGTTCAACAGGCTGGGGGGAAATGTAAAATGATCAGTGAGCACAAATCATTAAGATACTTAAAGTGAAAATGAATGGTAATTCATGCGGTACTTCACTATATACAATATTTAAGTTTCGTGCATGGATTTTCTGTCTATATTGAGGAGCAGCACTCCTGAGGACAATCCTCCCCCGGGCATACGAGGTGACTGACTGCTAGTATCCGGACATCTGTACAAAACTGAAACCACAATTCCTCACAGTCTTTATGCCATACAGTTACTGCTAAGTAATGGATATAGAGGGGAATGTGTTATGCAACTTTTACTTGCACATTTCCCTATCTGCCAAATTGATCCCAAAAGGTTTCAAGTTACCAACCCACAACAAGCATTGTATGGTTTCAGGCACACTCACATTCCTAATGACGAGCAGTCGTATACTCTAATTATTATAAGGACAAACTTGAGGATAAATTACAAACTTTTTTTATCAAGTGGAAATGGGGCTGGATACGTAACCTTGTCAAACAGGTTAAAACAAAACTTACGTTCATAGCCACACCACGGACACGTGGCCAGCAGTTTCGCTTCGCCTTGTATTTATGGTAAGCACGACCCGCCTTTAGGATTGGTTTGTCAATTCGACCACCACCAGCAACAACACCTGAAAAAGAAAACAGACCCAATTTGTGGAAATGGGAATTACCACGGTAATGAACTGAATCATTTAGAGCTTGAAGGTAAAACTTGCACCATTTGGTATTTTTAAATAGGACAGTTCGAGTGCGGCGTGGATAACCCCATCACTTTCGAAATCAAGTTTGGTAGGCGTACATCAAAACCATTTAAATGCGGACATTGAAAGTTGGGAGTACGATTCCCGAATGAGGCCGTACTCCAAACGGGAAATTAACTTTAACCAGAGGGGAATACTAAGTAGCTAGCAGCACACACAAGAACACAATGCAGCAGTATTTGAATAAACTTAACCCAAACTGTTCAGTAACCTCACCGTTTAAGACGGGAGGGACCCTTCACACCTAAGAAATGAACGGAAGAAGAAAATGGTCTTGCAGTGTGAAATTAATAGTGGCAAATGGTGAAATAGCATTACGGTCTTAAGAGCAGATTTATATCCTGCACAATGCCGGAACGTGGAAGCTTCGAGGAGTCTCATACGAATCATGTCGAATCATGCTCAAGCATTGACTGCAGTGTTGCATCAAGAAATAACAGTGAATGATATCAGTGAAATTTCAAAGTATGAAAAGTTAAAAAAATTGATTCAACTTCAGACTTCTGAGCAGTTGCAGTACATGTAGCTGCAAATATGGCAGCAGGTATCCAACCACAAGTAATATTAAGGTCCTGTTCCACTGGGCCACATAATTCCAAAGCTTTTTCCAATGTCTTCTATCTACTGTAGAGGGCATAAGTTTGTTACAATACCAGATCAGGGGAAGCAGACTGAATTCTTAACAGAAGCACGATAATGAAAGCCCCAGTTTATCTGTGCTGCACGTCGACAAAGGTTTTACAATATTAATATTGAACACGGCTTTAAATCCTGCAATGGTATGTGGGTATGAAGTAAGCCATCCTTAAGTTTAGACTAAGCTGGTTACACTAGTGTCAGCTTGTCACTGCAAATGGGGCAAAGGTGAGTACCCCGACTTGCCTTGAGGGTTCACCAGATACCAGCACTCGGCGCCCCATTCATTTTAGTGTATGGTGCCACTGAGGTATTGCAAAACTATACGGTGTCATTTGCAGCATTATGCGGTGAACAGGTTTTAGGCTACTATGGTTTAAACTGAAATTTGCATGGACAAGACAGACATATGGATCCACTCAGCAGCTTAACTCTACTCTAAAGACTGCCATTCTCCATAAAACCGTCAGCAACAGAAGTCTATTTATGACTTTTGGAGCTCCTAAAAAACCCTCCAGGAAGGTAAAGGATTTGATTCAACGGAAAGTACAAGTAATTCAGAGGTAAAACGTCTGCTACATATTAACCGAAAGCATCCATTAAAAAGGGTGCACCAGAAAGCATGTAGTAAGTGCACTGTACACAGACTTGATGCAGACTTTTGTAAATCACGTTCAGAACATTTTATTCCTCGAGTTCTGAAGCTAGTAAAGACAGCAAATTGTTTAAAAAAGTGGATAGTTTTAAAATCGATTAAACTACATTTTCCCATTTTAGCAGAAGACTACATTGTCATCCTTTGAACAATCCATCTCTTAGCTTCAGCGTGATAATCACTGGGCTATGCCTTAACCTTGATCTGACCAAGTTAGACGTTATTGTAGTCACAGATGGATATGGTTTGAAAGAAGGAAATTCCAATCAATGGACAAGGTTGCTAAAGATGTGTAAGGAGAGCTGCAGCAGTTACATGTAGGTAATACCTACCAAAACTAGTAATATAAAGAGGGCGACCTGTTTGGCAGTCTGATTAAAGCATGCCTTTCAGATTCATAATGGTTTCGAAACTGCAGATATACCTTGGATAAATCTAGAAAACTATCAACATAGTAAAGATAGGATTGTTGCATCTATCTAGTTGAAGGCCACTTCTGAATTAAGGATACGGTTAGCAATTACTCAAATCATAAGCTTGGTGATCGAAAGTTATTTCTTTGCCATGGTTACCTACCAACAATAGCTCTGTTGGCAGAGGAGACAACCTTCTTAGAACCCGAAGGAAGCTTAACTCGTGTTTTCTTAGTTTCAGGATTGTGAGAGATAACTGTAGCATAGTTTCCAGAAGCACGGGCCAGCTTGCCACGGTCACCTGGCTTCTCTTCAACACAGCATATGATGGTTCCTTCGGGCATGGTTCCAACAGGGAGGACATTGCCAATATTCAACTGGGCTGGAGCAGAGAAACACAACATAGGTTAGTTTTACAAATATATACATGGAAACATGATCTTCCAAAGTCTCATTCTCAACTTTGTGTCTAATTGTCGCTCCAAGTGGGAGGAAAATTGTGAGTGGGAATGCAGGATCAAATCTCATTTTATCCTCTTCTTTATTAGGCAAAAATTCAGTTCAGGACCCTCGAGACAAACTCAATGGCTTAACATTACTTAGTGAAAACTTAATTCTGATGCATTAGTAAACTGATTCGTAAATGAGTCTGGGAGCAAGGTACAGCGTTGATCAAACACCCATACTCCTGGGAAAGCTGATGTAGGATTTTTTTTTTTTTTTTTTAAGGTTCACTCTTTAAACGATGGAAAGTTCTAAGAACCCTTTAAAACTACTTTAAGACTAATTGAACTGACACACAGGGCCAGGCACATCTGGAGGGGGTTTCACCCCATATGCCACCTGTCCAACACGATAACAATACTGAATATGGGAGGCAGCAGGAAATTAATTACTAACGTGTATACAGCACTTGTACAGGATAAAGGAGAAAACATACACCAAGTGTGGGACCGATGAAAAAACAAGACTGCCCTGAATCATTAACAGACGAACTAGAACATAGCCTGCAAGAATGTAAAAGAAATTTCAACCAATTCTAGATTTAAACTGATTAAATTGAACTACGTCCACAAAACATAAAAACCACAAGGGCAGGACTGGACCCAACAAAATCTTCAAATTCCTACAGGCACTGTAAACTTGTGGCCACTTTTCTACATATGGATTGAGAACGTCCCGCAAATTTTAAGTTTTGGGACACTGTACTAGCAGGAATTTATACGTCCCACTGTAATAGCATGAATTTATAAAGCAACAAGGACCAGACCTGAAAAACCCATTCAAGAATTTGTGTTTAAAACATAAAGCGCTTTACCATACGCTGGGTGAAGTCATCAGAACGAAGGTACAAACTGTAGGAAAGTGCCTCTTTTGACATGCCCTCCTGGCTTCTGGTATAATTTCGACTGAAAGAGCACTGGTATGCTGCCAACAAGGTCCCCTGTGCCAGATCTCTTTTCCCCAAAACTGCAATAGATTTTTCCAACTGGCACAACCTTCAACACCCAACTTAAGTCCCTAGTAAATGGTACCCCTGGTACCTAGAGCACTAAGGAGGGTCCCTCAGGGCTGCAGCACAAATTGTGACACCCCAAGGGACCCTTCACCAAGCATCTGACAGGCTGCCATAGGAGTCTGCATGTCTTAATGCAGACAAAAGCGAAGAAAACACAACATGGCACGCAGCCTGTGTGCCATGTCCTCTAAACACTGCATGCAATATATGCAAGTCACCCATTCATCAGGTCTTTTAGCCCTAAGGCAGGATGTATTATATTACATGTGAGGGCATACCTGCACAAGCAGATGTGCCCCTACTATGTCTTAGTCGATTCTGAGACATAGTAAGTGAACAGTGAAGCCATTTTAAATGCATGTGCTATGCATTGGTCAGTACAAGTTTCCCAGTTACATGATGGCTTCTCTGAATATAGGGATATTTGGTATCAAACATCTCAGATTAATAAACCCTCACTGATGCCTGTGAGGGATTTATTAATAACTGCACCCAGCGTGCCCCCTGAGAACCTACCAGATACTAGTGTGATGACAGACTGGGCCTGACCAGTTCAGCCACCTTAGATGTGTTTCCCCCCCCACCCCCCCCCCCCTGTGCCCTCCCAAGATGAGAGCCAGAGACAAAAGCCTACACTGGGTGGGGGTGTTGGCGCCTCAACTAGGGAGGATGGACATTTCAGGGCTGGAAGCTTCAAACGCCTAGCCACCTTTGTAATGCGACCCAGGTCTTGCCAGAAAGCGAAGATGACCGATTCCCCCGTCCTGAATTCAATTTTGGCAGCCGCACAGGTGGGAAAAATAAGCAGATTAGGAGATGTGCCCACTTTATGCTAATCCCGCCCCTAAGGTGGACGTCCTGAAGTGGACACCACTTTTCAAATGCCCCCATCTTGTTTGGATGGAGTTAGGTCGCCAGGGTTGCAGAAGTGTCTTACAGAGGAGACGTGCAGACAGATCTTGAAGTCTTGCAGACAAATCTAGGGCCCCACCCTCAGGGAGCCCTTAACTAATCCAGGAAGGGGTTGGACACTTTCTGCAGGGATGTCACCAAGCTTGACTAACCAGTCAAAGGCTCCCAGGTGCCTCTGCTCATCATACTTCCAAGATGGCAGAATGAATTGGCCACCTTGCAGAGCACTGTGCACCTCCTTAGAAAAGGAGCTGGACAGGTAGGTGGTCACTTCTTTGTTCTTTGTGTAGTTTTGTGCCAGAGTGGGAGGCTCCTGCATTGGAGTAAACCGGCCTATGCTAGAAGGGCACCTTAAGTACCCTTCCAATCAGTCTAGTGGTGCTCTGAGGCACCCCTACCCCGGCTGCACTTATTTCTATGGGACAGGTGGTCACACCTCTCCTCTACAGGAAATCCTTTTTTCTGCTTCCCCTAAAAGAGTTGGACTCAGCAGCAGGAGGGCAGAACAGTGTCTGTGGTTGGCAGCAGCATGGGCTGGCTTTCAGATCCTGCAAAGCTGTACAGGCAGACATGGGTGATCCCCTAGGTAACCCCCATAGTACATGGTATCATGCAACTAGCACTGTAATCAGTGCAGTTAAATTATTCCAACATGTTTGATACCAAACATGCCCAGGTTCCAGTGAAACCATTATGTAGTTGACATCTTGTGTTGGCCAGTGTCTACTACATACCTTAAGATGGCTTCCAGACAGACACTTACAAAATCCAGGAAATTGAGTCTGGGGTTTGTAGGGGCACCTCTGCTCAGTGCCCTCACACTGAGAACCATGCACCCTGCCCTTGGGCTGAAGGGCCAACCGTAGCAGTGGCTTATAGGGTCTGAGTGCATTGACTGATATAAGGTAAACCTTATAGCAGGGGTGAAAGGTGCATGCACCCTTTCACTAAGGCTGAAATGGCAGGCCTGTAGTCACAGTTTTCATGGGCTCCCATGGGTGGCACAATACATGCTGCAGCCCATGGGGAACCCCTGGTGTACAATGCCCTGGGAACCCAAGTACCATATACTAGGGACTTACATGGGTGCACCAGTATGCCAATTGTGAGTTGTAAAATGTACTTACCAACTAAATTTAGGGAGAGAACACAGACACTGGACTGGGGTCCTGGTTAGCAGGATCCCAGTGTACTACAGTATAAACATACTGACACCAGGCTAAGATTGGGGGTAATTGTCAGATAGGTGCTACTTTCCTACATTAACAAGGCTTGGAGTTCACAAATCAGGCTTGCAAATAAAAGTGTATCTTAATACCTGCACATTCATCTTTTATCCCACGTCTGCCACAGCAAATGCACTGGAATTCTGCTCTAAAACCACAATGAACCACAAAGCCAGTATTCAAGCCTCACGTTCATTTGATTGTTTAGGTCATCCTTTCACATTCACTGGGGCGCATGAGGGACTATGCCATATCCGAGGATGTACAGTCAATTCTCATATGTTGTCACACACAATTACGCTTGTTTCATTCACAAAAAAACATTTTTTCACCACACCATCTTTGTGTTTTTTTTTAGCGCTCGAGGGTCAGCCTGACCTAAAGATGATCAATCCACTGACAAGATGTAAACAATGGATGAAGTCTCAGATCAGCAGCAAAAGGTTTAATTTTGTGATACTGCAGGCATGCAACACTTTTGGGTCAAGTCACCCAACTGCTCCTTTTTACCATGCCATCTACAACCCCGGTGACAATGCATCCTGCTGATAAGACGCTAAGAACCATTGGTATTGTTATGTCAGGCTTATAATGCAACATGCAACCCACCGACAACAGCTTTACCAAAATCTGTTCTTTGGGGTAGAGGTTACCTGGTGCACTCCGAAAAACAGTTGGGCAATACATTTTATGTACTGCATCCAGTTTTTCCTTAAATCCAGTCTTTACCCTAAGCTTTTCCACTCAGCAACTAACATTTTCTGGAAAACAAGCCCATACACTGATTTTTAATATTACTCTTTGGAATCAAAGTACACACTAACATGTCATGAGGAAAAGAGCTGCATGGTTGAGCGAGAATTTTCAGGTGCAATGAATGTCTTTATTATAGCACCCAAGCCAGATTGGTAGCCATGGCTCTCTTCATCCCAAAGCATTAAGTTTAAATACCTTGCACTGTGTTTTCAGGCATCACAGCATCAACAACAAAGCATTAAGTCCGCTCATTAGACCTTGCACTGCATCAGGCAGATGACCAGGCTGTCAATGTTTAGGAAGCATTAAACTTCCATTCTCAGTGAGGGACGCTTCAATAGTACAGAAATTCACTTTCAGCGATTACCATATTAAAGCCGGGTGGGAGAGAAAAATGAAATGCCTTTGAAAACGACCCCCTCAGAACATTACCCTATCAGAAGAGGTTTAGCAAATAAGACGTTTACCTCAGCCTGCCCTGGGAATGGTGCACAAGATCTGTTCAGATTTCAAGGATTTGGATGGCCAGTAAGTATCCCAGTAAACTCTCTGATATGGACAAAGGAATCTGTATGAGGCAGTTTAGTTTGAAGACTGGCATCACACTTCACACACCTCTTTGGATAACCTAGTTAAAGGAATCTGGTCAGACACCACCACCATATCCAATCCCATCTTGAAATTAAAATTTGGGAGCAGGGAAACTGTGTGACATCAGACTGATTGCAAAAAGTAAATTACATCTGTCTGCGGAGCTAGTGTATGTCAAACCGGACGTCAAAGTAGCACAGTGCAATCAAAAAGGTTCCCAAAATTAAATGTGCTCAAGGATGAACATTTCCAACAGCACATGTTCTGCAACACCTAACCAATAAACTTAATTCTTAAATACAATGAGATTTAAGTATTGTAATTCACAAGAGACTGACGGCTTCAGAGATTACAAAATCAGCCAATGTCTAAACCTGTAAAAGTAAGAACTCCGACGACTCTCCCTACAAGTGCTCCTGGTAACATACATCCGAGTAAAGTTGATTAAACGCAATACCTCATGCCTCTGAAACAGTAAATTCTTTGCTATTACATTCTTTGTTTTACACCTGCCTCGTTCAGCAAGGTTTACTTTAGGGAACCCCTCAACTACAGGCTGAGGTGCAGTGCTATTGTACAATAGCAAACTGAACGAGATGCTAAAGCTCGGTGGTTGGAGGCACTTCCTGTGTATCTGCAGTCAATGAGTAGTTGCAAACAAACTGCTGTACTGGAGACTGCCACTCGGAAAGATGGGTCATGGGCAGAGCGGTGACTTCTCCCCAGAAGTTGAACAGTTTTAAATGTAATTTCAATGCCATGACTTTGGCTCACAGTGCTCCCTCACATTGTCGTGTATACTGGTCTATCTAAATCGAAGCACAGTGCAAGTCACGTAGGTTAACTTTATCATGTGCTACCAGCAGAAAGCCTTGTAGAACTAGTTATCCAAAGTGCAGTCGCCTACGCACGAAAGGATATATGAGAGAGAGAGAGAGAGAGAGAGAGAGAGAGAGAGAGAGAGAGAGAGAGAGAGAGAGAGAGAGAGAGAGAGAGAGAGAGAAAACAATCTGCCACTTCAAAAACAAATAATAAAATGAATATATATATATTTTTTGAAAGCAACTGGAAGAAAAAACAAGCATCGGCAAATCCATTAGTGCTTGCCTATGCAAGAGCAAATGGCTTGGCAATGTATTTTTGCAATGTGGCGCACCAGTGCAGCTCCCATTCAGCATGGCTAAATGTTTGTGGCGTGGATTTGTCACAGAGTATCATGCAGCAGAGTGGATTTGTAGCAGTGTCATGTCGCAGAGTGGAGCAGGCAGGGGTAGACTGAGGTAGTCTGTTGGATTGGAGTGGACAGGCTGAACTAAGGTGGATTTAAATGGGGGTGAGGTGGATTGGACTGAGGTAGGTTAGACTGGATTGCAATGGGTGGGGAAAATTGCAAAGGGGTGGAGTGGCCTGGAGGAGTGGAGTGGTCTGTATGTATGGAGTAGGAGTAGGGTAGATTGCAGTAAATTGGAGTGCAGTGGACTGCATTGCAGTGGGGCGGATTGCAATGCAGTGATAAAATGAAATAAAATACATAGCAATTTCCATGTGTAAAATTAAAAATTTAAAAGCAAACAAAACATATATACCTTTCTTGCCACAGTAGACAAACTGTCCAGTATGAATACCCTCAGCAGCAATAAACAGTTCGGTTCTTTTCTTGAAGCGGTAAGGATCTCGGAATGCCACCTTTGCAAGAGGGGCGCCACGACCAGGATCATGCACAATATCCTGTTAACAGAACGAGAAGCAACATTAGGAAACTACTTAGCTACAGAATGAACTTTGTCTTCCTCTTGCTTAATGGCAAATGGAATCCAGAATTACAGCACAAGGAGAGAAGATTACAAAAAAGGGATCAATAGACACCATGTAAAGTCTGCATTTGTGTCAGAAGTAGAAATATGTCAGATAAGATGGGCCTTACTGCTTTGCTCTTCTATCAAAAACATACTTATCTACTTAGGAAATGTCAGTGTATAACCATTAGATAATTGGTTGATGTTCCTCACGCTTTTAAGCCAAGGCAACAGATGTCACCTGGGCACTTATGAACACACAGAAACTATGAAAGGTTGGGTCACAAGCGATGATTACTTTCCAAGACCCTGAAGTACCAAATCATACAAAAGACTTCTAATCCCCTACCCCTTTCCGTATTATGCTCAGAAATTAATACTGCTGTCATGTCTCGTCAACTGCAGTCAATACAGGAAATAAATACAGTTGCATCTCTTCCTGTTTAAATGATCGTTTTAAGAGGACTGGGTCCAAGCACAACAAAAAACATCTGTTTGGACTAGGTGCTCTATATCTTCTGTACCCGGTGATTACCCACAGTTGCAGAACAAAAACTCTTAAAAGCTTCAAGCTAGAGGGCCAGCTTAGTGAATTTGAAGAGCTAGAAATGCCAGATCATTAGCACTTCCCCGTATATGAGAACTACATTTAATAATTGAACATTACGGTTATTGACCAAGTTTTAAATCAAGATATACAGCGACAGACTATACAACAAACCTACATGGTTTTAGTTAAGACAACATTTCCCATTCGTGGACTAGAAAGTTAGATGAGCCATTAAGTGCTTCCAAAACCTTTTAGAACCACGATCCAACTGTTAGAAAGACAAACTTTCACGACCCACCTAGTTTTAAGGGACACCAGGCAGTCGACTGTTCTCAAATGAAACGTAAGTATTGTGCGGTAGCGCACTGGCATTTACACACAGCACATTTTCCATTTAGTTTACCGCTCAATTTGCGCAAACAGTTTTTAATCAAAACTACACTGCACACAAATGTGTAGAAATCGGATATAATGAATAAATCGTATGTGCATCACCAAATACAATTCTATTTGTTTTGATCGTATGAAAATCTATGAATTAATCACTTAGAATAAAAAAAAGAAAATTACAAAAAAACCTGCATAATTTTTTTGCTTTCCCAACCACCGAAAATGTACAGTTCATTAACTAGTATTTGTATTTTGTTATTGTTTGTTACACGTTACAAAACATGACATACTACAGCTCTTCCTTTTACACAGTGTACCCCAGCAAGGTTGTCACACAATTCACTATACTTTCTCCAACTGCAAAGTGAGAGGTCTGTAAAGACAAATACCATATTAAAAATATAACCAGCAATTTATCAGAAACCTAAGCCTTATATTTGACCTGTCTTTGAAGAGCAGCAGATGTGGGATCAAATAGAAAAAATTAAGCCATCTTTATTCTTTGCTTGGACTTCTGCAACCCACCAAAATCAGCTAGCGGGCCACGACGCATTGTTTGGAAAATGCAGTAAATAATTCAGTACAGAAGCAGTAAAATAGAGAAAGTCAAACAAGGATTTCTGCATTTATAAATGTTTTTTAACGTGAGAATCTTTAGAGGACACCATCAGACTTCGGTTTTGCATTCTAAAACAAGTACAGTATGGAAATAAATCGAGCTTAAGCCGTAGCGATTCTTAACTAGATCCATAAACCTGCTGGACTAATTTAGTGAGAAAGGAAAACTACCTGCAGCAAAGAGGTTGTCCGTCAATCAGATGAAACCAGATGTAGGAAGCTGGTTTTCGACACAGTGCACTAAAATGAAGAACACTGCAGAGTCCAGTGGATCCCCAAAGGTTTGCAGAGGCAGAAATAAATGGTTCTAGTACTCTTTTTGTGGTGGTGTGGGCAAACAGTTGGGCTTATCATGGAGCCATTTTAAGCGTCTCACAGAGGCAATAACGGACGCACAAAAATAAATCTGAAACCAATTTTAGAAATAACAGTTGCTCTTATATATGCTTTGAACAAAAGAACTTCATTATAAAGTAAGCAGTTTTTATATTAAAAATATTTTGCTGTTTCAAAAATAGACAAAGCAATTTTCAGTCTTCAAGGTTGGGAGGAAAACAAGAATGCAGTTTCTCAGGTTAAGTAAATGACTTACAATCCCAGTATTCAGGGTTTTAGTCTAGCAGCAGGCAAGGTTCAGGTTGGTACCACAAGGTAGCACCAAACTAGGACCCGCAGGGGCACAGGGATGGCCAGGTATAGAGTATATACAGGGAGTGCAGAATTATTAGGCAAATGAGTATTTTGACCACATCATCCTCTTTATGCATGT
Organism: Pleurodeles waltl; assembly: GCF_031143425.1. Classification (NCBI taxonomy): domain Eukaryota; kingdom Metazoa; phylum Chordata; class Amphibia; order Caudata; family Salamandridae; genus Pleurodeles; species Pleurodeles waltl. Next base: position 347,265,755 of record NC_090447.1, on the reverse strand, counting down.
TGTCTTACTCCAAGCTGTATAGGCTCGAAAGCCTACTACCAATTAAGCATATTAGGTGATGTGCATCTCTGTAATGAGAAGGGGTGTGGTCTAATGACATCAACACCCTATATCAGGTGTGCATAATTAGTAGGCAACTTCCTTTCCTTTGGCAAAATGGGTCAAAAGAAGGACTTGACAGGCTCAGAAAAGTCAAAAATAGTGAGATATCTTGCAGAGGGATGCAGCACTCTTAAAATTGCAAAGCTTCTGAAGCGTGATCATCGAACAATCAAGCGTTTCATTCAAAATAGTCAACAGGGTCGCAAGAAGCGTGTGGAAAAACCAAGGCGCAAAATAACTGCCCATGAACTGAGAAAAGTCAAGCGTGCAGCTGCCACGATGCCACTTGCCACCAGTTTGGCCATATTTCAGAGCTGCAACATCACTGGAGTGCCCAAAAGCACAAGGTGTGCAATACTCAGAGACATGGCCAAGGTAAGAAAGGCTGAAAGACGACCACCACTAAACAAGACACACAAGCTGAAACGTCAAGACTGGGCCAATAAATATCTCAAGACTGATTTTTCTAAGGTTTTATGGACTGATGAAATGAGAGTGAGTCTTGATGGGCCAGATGGATGGGCCCGTGGCTGGATTGGTAAAGGGCAGAGAGCTCCAGTCCGACTCAGACGCCAGCAAGGTGGAGGTGGAGTACTGGTTTGGGCTGGTATCATCAAAGATGAGCTTGTGGGGCCTTTTCGGGTTGAGGATGGAGTCAAGCTCAACTCCCAGTCCTACTGCCAGTTCCTGGAAGACACCTTCTTCAAGCAGTGGTACAGGAAGAAGTCTGCATCCTTCAAGAAAAACATGATTTTCATGCAGGACAATGCTCCATCACACGCGTCCAAGTACTCCACAGCGTGGCTGGCAAGTAAGGGTATAAAAGAAGGAAATCTAATGACATGGCCTCCTTGTTCACCTGATCTGAACCCCATTGAGAACCTGTGGCCCATCATCAAATGTGAGATTTACAAGGAGGGAAAACAGTACACCTCTCTGAACAGTGTCTGGGAGGCTGTGGTTGCTGCTGCACGCAATGTTGATGGTGAACAGATCAAAACACTGACAGAATCCATGGATGGCAGGCTTTTGAGTGTCCTTGCAAAGAAAGGTGGCTATATTGGTCACTGATTTGTTTTTGTTTTGGAATGTCAGAAATGTATATTTGTGAATGTTGAGATGTTATATTGGTTTCACTGGTAATAATAAATAATTGAAATGGGTATATATATTTTTTTTGTTAAGTTGCCTAATAATTATGCACAGTAATAGTCACCTGCACACACAGATATCCCCCTAACATAGCTAAAACTAAAAACAAACTAAAAACTACTTCCAAAAATATTCAGCTTTGATATTAATGAGTTTTTTGGGTTCATTGAGAACATGGTTGTTGTTCAATAATAAAATAATCCTCAAAAATACAACTTGCCTAATAATTCTGCACTCCCTGTACATAAAGTGCTGCCAATGGAGACGGGGAATCTTCTGAAGTGTTGCTTACAGGTGAGCAAAGAGGTCACCGGTCGATCTCCTATAGTTGAGGTAAGTACAAAAGGGGTCAGAAGGCAGCATCAAACTTACACCCTCAGCAGCACAGGGGCAGCCAGGTGCAGGGTGCCAATACTATTCAATGAAGATGACGACTTTCAGAATCAGACTTCAGTGTCTGGTCAGGAGAGGTCAACCCACAGCTGCCCATGTAAGCAGAGATGCCAGGGGTCACAGGGACACAGATGGTCCAGCTCGCCAAGGCCCAGGGACTCCGGGCGCAGGGGTGTCTTATGGAGGTAGGCTGCTTCTTATTTAGAGATGGTTTCTTCTGGTCAGGTCCACTCTCTACTGATGTGCTTGTTCTTTATTGAAGACAGGAAGTCCTCCCAAGCCTTTGGAGGTCGCTGGGCCGCAGGACAAGCCATCCTCTTATACAGGTTTTTTGAAGGCTGCAGACAGGCAGGTAGGGCTGGGGCCAAGTCAGTGGGTGTCTTCAGTCTTCTCTGCTGCGACTTCGTGGTATCTGGATCTTCCTGGGTTGACAGGAATCTGAGTCTATGGTTCAGGGGTGCCACCTAAAGAAGGGGGGGGAAATGTGTCAGAACTCTGAATTAAGGTGGCTGTACTGGTTTTGACCAGTCATTGCCCACGCTAGGAATTGGTAGGCTTTTCAGGGGGTGCCTCTAAGGTGCCATCAGAGTGCATGTATTAATAAATCAATCACAGTATTCAGTGAGGGTTTAATATGAGATGATTGATACCAAAAATACCTACTGTCTGTGAAGCCATCATGTAGCTGGGGAACTCGTTACGACCAGTGTCCAGCACGTACTTAAATTGGCTTCACTGACAATGTCTGAGATTTGACAAAGATTTCTGCTCATGCAGGTTTGCCTGCACATCTAATATAATGTAGCCTGCTCTTAAGAGCTGGAAGGCCTGCTAGAGGGGTGACTTACATATATTGCACGCAGTGCAAAGGGGACAGGGCATACAGGCTGTGAGCCATGTGTTTTCATTTTAGTTCTGCACCAAGACGTGAAATCTGCAAAAGCAGCACTGTATGCACTTAGTGAAGGGGACCAGGAAGGTGGCATAATTTGTGATGCAACCCTCAGGGGCCTTCCTTTAGTACCCCATACTCTAGGTACCATGGGTCCTATTTACTAGGTACTTACAGAGGTAGATAAAGGTTCTCATTTGGAACGACTGCAGTTTTAGGGAAAGAGATTTGTAGCTGGGGACCGGTTTAGCAGGGACACAGGCAAAAAGTAGGGGGGGATGACTGACAAAGAGGCAATGTCCTACACCAGACCAAATAAAGCCCGGCTTAAAAGAAAATCTCTTATGGTCAATAGGGGCTACCAGATATGAATTCAAAGTATGTACCATTACCACAAACATATGAAACAAAGAGGATACATCCAGAAGCAGAACACTCACTACTTCCTAAACTCTCATGTCAGTCAAGGCACCAAACATTTCTTGTATTAGAGCTACATTCACAGGGGGCAAGGTTCTGCAACACCCTCTCCCTTATTAAAAGGGGAGTGTAGGAAAATGGCTCCTTGTTGCAGTTATGCCCAACTTTTTGCCCGATACGGATGCTGACTTGACAGTGTGTGCTGGGACCCTGCTAACCAGGCCCCAGCACCAGTGTTCCTTCACTAAAAATGTACCATTGTTTCCACAATTGGCACACCCCTGGCACACAGATAAGTCCCTTGTAAAAGGTACCCGTGGCACCAAAGGCCCTGTAACTAGGGAAGGTCCCTAAGGGCTGCAGCATGTGCTGTGCCACCCTAAGGGCCCCCCTCATGCACACTGCCATTGCAGATTGTGTGTGTTGGTGGGGAGGAAAAAAAAAGGGGGGGGGGGGCAAAAATCGACATGGCATCCCCCTCAGGATGCCATGCACACAAAATACTGCCTATGGGATAGGTAAGTCACCCCTCTAGCAGGCCTTATAGCCCTAAGGCAGGCTGCACTATACCACAGGTGAGGGCATAGCTGCATGAGCAATATGCCCCTACAGTGTCTAAGTCCATTCTTAGACATTGCAAGTACAGTGTGGCCATATTAAGTATATGGTCTGGGAGTTTGTAATTACGAACTCCACAGTTCCATAATGACTACACTGAACACTGGGAAGTTTGGTATCAAACTTCAGAATAATAAACCCACACTAATGACCGTGTTGGATTTATTTTAAAAAATGCACACAGAGGGCATCTTAGAGATGCCCCCTGTATTTTACCCAATCCTTTGCTGCAGGACTGACTGGTCTGTGCCAGCCTGCCAATGAGAAGAGTTTCTGATCACCTGGGGTGAGAGCCTTTGTGCTCCGAGGCCAGAAGCAAAGCCTGCACTGGGTGGAGATGCTTCACGCCCCCCCCCCCCACACACCTTTTGCAGGAACTGCAACACCTAGCAGTGAGCCTCAAAGGCTCAGGCTTAGTGTTCAAATGCCCCAGGGCACTCCAGCTAGTGGAGATGCCATTAGTCCAGTGGACAGCAGCCCTCCCTAAAGAAGAACAGAAGAAGAGTCCTCCAACGCCGCAGAGAGGACCCCCAGGCGACACCAACGACGTGTCCTTCCTGAGCCGACCTCCCTGCACCCCCACGACGACGCCTGCAGAGGGAATCCAGAAGCCACCCAGTGACTGCAACTGCCCGGTAAACAAGAAACCCAATGCCTGGAAGAAGCACTGCACCCGCAGCCCCCAGGCCAGTGAAGAACCAACCACTGGTGCAGGAGTGACCAGCAGGCGGCCCTCTCCCTTGCTCAATCAGTGGCTGGCCCCCCTGTGCCCTGTCTGCATCATCTGAGTGACTCACGGGTTCCTTCATGGATTCCTAAACAAAACCAGACATCTTGTTTGCACACTGCACCCGGATGCCCCTGTGCTGCTGAGGGTGTATTGTGTGTGTCTACAAAACCCCCCCAGGTCTGCTCCCTGAGGACGCAGGTGCTTACCTGCTAGCAGACTGGAACCGGAGCACCCCTAGTCTCCATAAGCACCTATGTTATTTGGGCCCCTCTGACCTCTGCAACTGACCGGCCCTGTGTTGCTGGGTGTTTGGGGTTGACTTGAACTCCCAACGGCGGGCTGCCTATGCCCCAGAGACTGAACTTCTAAGTGCTTTACTTACCTCAAAAACTAACCTGTACTTACATCCCCTAGGAACTGTTGAATTTTGCTCTGTGTTCGCTTTTAAAGTAGCTTATTGCCATTTTATGCCAAACTGTGTACATTACCGTTTTAAGTCAAAGTCCAATCTTTACCCTTGCAAAGAACCTTACATTTAATGTACTTACCTGCAATTTGAATCTTGTGGTTCTAAAATAAAGAAAACAATATTTTTCTATATAAAAACCTATTGGCCTGGAGTTAAAAGTCATTGAGTGTGTGTTCTCATTTATTGCTTGTGTGTGTACAACAAATGCTGAACATTACCCTTTGATAAGCCTAACTGCTCGACCACAAATAGAGCATTAGTATTATCTATTATTGCCTCGGTCAAGCATCTTGGGGAACCCCTGGACTCTGTATACTATCTCTCATTTTGAGATAGTATATAGAGCCAGCTTCCTACATATACTATATATGTGTGTAGATCCTTTTAAGTTTTCCTACAGAAAGTAAAAAATAAAATAATAATAAAAAAAAAAAAAAGGCATTTCTGTCCACATTTTTTTCTATACCTTGTTTCCAGCTATGGCAGATTTTTGAAGGCGATATACTGTTACGTCTGCTGGACTCTTCTGGTTACGGGGATATACAGGGCTTGTACGTTCATCAAGAACCCTAGGTATCCAGGGCCAATAAATGAGCTGCACCTTGCAATGGTTTTTCATTGTATACCAGGTATACAGCAATTAATTTGGTGAAATATAAAGAGTGAAAAATAGGTATCAAGAAAGCCTTTGTATTTCCAGAATGGGCACAAGATTAGGTGTTGAGAAGCAGAGGTTATTTGCACATCTCTGAATTCCGGGGTTCCTAAACTAGCATGTGAATAACACAGTCTTATCTTTGGAAGGAAAAAATGTAGAGAAAGACAAGGGGCACTTGTTCTTCTATGCTGTGTTCCCCCAAGTTTCCCGATAAAGATGGCACCTCACTTGTGTGGTTAGGCCTAGTGCCGGCGACAGGAAATGCAATATGGCCACATCACATTTTTACATTGAAATCTGATGTGTTTTTTGGAAAGTCCTTAGCTGTGAATTTTGGCCTCTAGCTCAGCCGGCACCTAGGGAAACCTACCAGGCCTATGCATTTTGGAGAACTAGACACCTTGGGGAATCCAGGATGGAGTGACTTGTGGGGCTCTCACCAGGTTGTACCCAGAATCCTTTGCAAACCTCAAAATTTAACACCCCCTCCCCCCCCAAAACACAAAAAAACATAATAAACACTCCTCACTCACATTTCGGTGCTGCAGAGTTCTGGAATCTGAGAGGAGCCACAAACTTCCTTCCACCCAGCATTCCCCCAAGTCTCCAGATAACAATGGTACCTCACTTGTGTGGGTAGGCCTAGTGCCAGCAACAGGAAATGCTCCAAAACACAATACGTGTACAATAAGTTATCAATTACAAAATTAACCGTATGTGTGGTTGGGGTGGTGTAACTTGCCCGGATGCCAAGTGTTTTCTTACCCAGAATTCCCAGCAAACCTCAATTTTAGCTTTAAAAAAAACACATTTCCCCACATTTCTGTGTAGGATCACCGCACCAGCACAAATTTCCTTCCACCCAACGTTCCTCTCAGTCTCCCAATAAAAACGATACCTTACTTGTGTAGATGGGCCAAGTGCCTGTGACAGGGAAGAACCAAAAACATGTCGACATTGAGGGGAACCAAATTAGATCCAAAAGGGCAGTTAAAAGAAGAAATAAAAAGCGGTTTTAGGCTGACAAGTGGGGCACAATTTTTATATATATATATATATATATATATATATATATATATATATATATATATATATAAAAAAAAAAAATCTGTAGAGGTGCGATTCAACCATGCTGAGTGGTAGGAATTTTGTGAATTCCTGCAGATTCCGGAAGGTTCCATCACAAAAATACAGGTAAAACGTGCGATTTCAAGCAAAGTTGGACGTTTGCAGGGCATTGTGGGTAAGAAATGGTACAGGGTGCATGTGAAGCACACCCCTCTGGACTCACCCAGATGTTTAGTTTTCAGATAGGTCTAGGTCTTGTAGATTTTTCTAGATAGCTGCGTCTTAAAGCCCAAAGAGTGCAGCCCTGACCATTCCAAGTGGGACGATTGGGAGTTAGCCAAGCTGTCATGGCACAAATGTAAAATAAACACCCAAAATAATCAAATGTCCACTTGCTTGCTTTTGGGGTGGGGGCATAACCATGTCCATACTGGTTGGTAGCCACCACCCCACTATATATTTTTTTTGTAATTCCCTGGCATCTAGTAGGCTCTCCCCCAGCCTTATCACGAGGGGATCACAGGTAATTGCTCCATCGCTGGGCAGAACAAGTTTGCCGCATTTATTTGGTGTGGGAGGCATGGCCATATTCTCACCCTCAAAAAAAAAAAAAAAAATTTAAAAAAAAAATCCCTTATGTCTAGTGGCCTTTCTATCCCTTGGGGGAAGATGGGCCTTACCAAAATATGCGAATCGGGGTAGAAATGACCTACAATAAAATGGACCCCCACCCCCACAAGGTTGTCAGGGTGGAAAGGGAAGCACTCTCCCCATGGGTCTGTGCCAGGACATAATGGTTACGTCTGTGACACTGCAACACTGGGCGCAACCATTTCATCAGTGGCACCGAAGGGGTTAAGCTGGACATTTGTTACAGAATTGTCGTTTTAGACTGATTACAATTTTGAAAGTCTATGATGAGTTTTTTTTAAAGATATACAATAGAACATACTTTGAGCTACACTCTGGCCAGGTTTAGTTGACAATGAAATGTGCTGCCCCCACAACCTGAATCTCACCCCATATCTGCCATCAACCTTCTAGCCAAGCACACCTACCAGAACTCTGCAGTAGTATTGGCAAACTACACACCTGCCTCAAATTGGTCATCTTCGCACTGTCTCAGACTAGTAGGTGTGTGTTTCAGTTAATCTAGTCTAGAATAACTGTTACAAAATAGCTCCTCTTCCATGCGCCACTTTAAGCAAATTATGCATTTAGAAGGCATGAAGTAAACAAAAACGGACTGGTAATTACTTAGGCCACATCACAGTGCATCTTTTTTTTGCCCATAAAGCCACCTCAGATTAGGATGATTTGCACAGGGCTAGGTCCAAACTGAGGTGTCATGCCAGCCTCTGACTGATGAGCCCCAATGAGGGCGAAACCGGTCTTTGGTTGTCTGTTCTGCTTCAGCGAAGACCTGACCTGTCAGTGCTGACAGTACTGTTCCTATTGGAGCAGGGCCAAAACTGATTCACACATGGCTGGGGCCAAAACTGAGATGGGCAGGGTGGGCAAAAGAATGATGGGTTGTAATGCTACTTCGAGCGATTGCCAGTTAAGACATATTCCAAGCATTCTCCCATCAAGTTTGTGTGCTTAGATGGTTTGGGGCACCTAGAATTGGAAGAAAAAGGGGTGGGTAGATGTTTTGCCTGCATTTTTCTGGAAGGCATGTGTAATGTGGAGAAATTGTGCAGCGTTCAGACAGATCTGGAGGAACAGGGACCTTGCCACATCACATATACACTGCATTAGGTGCACGTGTTTTGTTAAGCAGTAGCTTAAAAGCTTACGTAAAAAAAATAAAAAAAAATAAAAAAAACACCACACAATTTAAGGTACATGGCGACTACTGAACAGATAAGCAAGATACAAATGAGTATATCACGGCGCTCTGAAGAACCGAAAAGGCAGCAGACCAAAACGCTAAGTCAAATATTTCACTTGAGGACTTCAAGCACCACTCTGTATCGGGTGTATTCAGGGACCATTCACCATTTACGGGTTTCTTGGCTTAAAGCTACAAATCAAACATGCAAGAAGATTCTCTGTCTGTCAAATAAACACTGCCCATTATCGACAAATGAAGTTTTTTAGGTCATCCAAATGTGATCCAAGATAAATTAGGTACTGATAATATGATAAGAGATATACTAGTTACTGTCTCTGTGTGCAGTGATTGTACCACAGGAGACGTCAGCGAAACGGAGAAAGAAGAGTTTGCATCGCTGTCACCCATAAGCCTTCATGGTTCTGCACCCTAAGCAAGCAATACTTTACTCCATGGAGCTACCACATACCATTTCTCACCATCTACAAATCAGACCGACACTTTCCATCTCACCTACAGGCCTCCCCGTAAATATAGAGACTTCAGAATTCATCAACAATGTCCTCGCCACATTGTTCATCTGACAAGCCCACACAAGCTTCTTGTGTAACTTCCACCTTCAAGACAAGCTCAAACCGAACATTGAGAAAGCTGATAGTTCACACCTTTGAGACCCACCGCTAGGTGTTGGCAATGGAGCAGTGGGAAAATACAAATAAATAGGAAATGCTCCAGAGAAGGGTAAAAGCAAGTCATCAATAAGCTGCAAGCAAATTATTAACAAAATAATGGTAACCAAGAGGTGGAATAAAGTTCCACTATGTCCTTAGCAAACTAACAATAGGTCTTTCTCAACCAAAGCTTTGCTTTCTGGTAGGCTCAGTAAGAAGCTGGCCCGGTGTGTGGTGAACACCTATTGCGTTATCACCTTATATCAGGTCAAGGTATCCCCTATTAGTGAGGTGTAGGCAGTGTCTAGGAAATCAGGGCTCTCCAGAGGTAGCTGTGGATGAGCAGCCAAGACTTATCTAGGAGACATGCAAAGCTTATGCAATACTACTAGTCACACAGCCCTTACACACATGAAAGAACCACACAGTATTACAAAAATAAAGGTACTTTATTATAGTAACACAAATACGAAAATACTGAATAGGCAATACTCCAATCAATAGAAGGTAAGTAAATACTCTATTATGTACACATTTAAAGTCCGTGATTAGCATAGAAAGCAACAGCAAATAGTAGAAACAGCAGGAAATAGTGGAGGCCCTGGGGGAGACCAAACCAAATAAGTGGAATGCGAAAGTCAGTCCCCCACCCAAGGAAGTGGAATCGGTGGAGGGGAGATGGATGAACTAGGAAACCCAAAAAGGTAAGTACCAAGGTGTTCCCCAGTGACCAGAAGAGGTAAGTAACTGGTTTTTCCATCAAACCAACAGGTGAACTGTGGGAAATGAGTGTGCAAGACCCAGACAAGACAGGAAGAAACCAAAGGTGGATCCTGACAGAAGAGAATCGCAAAAGAATGAGACCAAGTCAAGTTAGAGTTGGGAGTGTCCAGCTGCGACAGGAGAAACTACCCACCCTTCTGGGGATGCAGACCAGAGTCAGCTGTGCAGCACCGGAGCAGGAGAGGAGTTCCTGAAGTGATGCCCCACGACAGAAGAACAGTTGCAGTCAGTGTTGTTGGAAAACTACCATCAAGCCTTGGCAAAAGCTAAAGTTGCAGATGAAGAGTTGCAGCGCTCTCAGGAACCATCAAGGTCCGGGGTGCTCAACCCACAGAGAGAAGTCCCAGGTGACCCCCAGCAGTGAGGAGAGTCAAAAGACAAGGATGCAGCCCCCAAGCAGTTGGTGCCTGCGGGTGCAAGGGAGTGACTCCTTCACTCCAAGGGAGATTCCTTCTTGTGCAGGGTGAAGACTCGGCTCCCTCAGAGGATGCACAGCCAGGGAAATGCTGCAGTTGCTGGAAGGAGCCGGAGAAACAATGTTGCAGAGCAGAGTCTTCGTTGAAGTTGCAGATTATCGGTTCCTGGAGGGTCCAGGTGCAGTCCTGTGGCCAGAAGATGAAGTAAACGATGCAGAGGAATCCTGATGGAATCTTGCACGTTGAATCAGAGGATGCACCCAAGAGGGAGACCCTAAATAGCCCAGTCAGTAGTCAGGGTGACCACCTATCAGGAAGGACCTGTGAAGTCACCTGCCTGACCTGGCCACTCAGATGCTCTCAGGGTCCTCTGCCCAGCTTGGCTTCAAGATGGCAGAATAAAGTGGCCACCTTGAGGAGCTCTGGGTACCACCCCTGGGTGGTGTTGGACAGGGGAGTGGTCACTTCCCATCCCATTGTCCGCTAGAGGTCCCTGAACTGGCACAAACTGGTTTATGCATGGAGGGCACCAAGTGTGCCCTTCAAAGCATACCAGTGGCTTGGGGAGGCTAGTCACACCTATTTCCAATAGAGGGTTTTACCTCCCTCTTCCACGGTAAATCCTTTGTTCCGCTTTCCTCTGTCTGGGCTGGACAAGCAGCAGGGGGACAAATGTTTGAGGGGTGGCAGCAGCGGAGGCTGCCTAGCAAACCCCATAAGACTAGGAGGAGCAATGCTGTGGGTCCACTAAGGAGCCTCAAGAGTATGGAATCAAACAACCAATACAGTTAACAGTATTGAGTTATGATTCTGAGATGTTAGATACCAAACATGTCCAGTACATGGGTAAAATGGCTTACCTGCACTTACGAAGTCCAGGGTAATGGAGCTGGAGTTTGTAGGGGCACCTCTGATCATACAGGGGTGCCCTCACACACCGGTACCTGCACCCTGTCCTCTGGGCTAGGAGGGTCTACTACAGGGATGGCTTACAATGACCTGGTGCAGTGACCTGTAGTGAAGGGATGCATGCACCTTTTCACGCAAGCTGCAATGGCAGGCCTACAGACACATTTTGCATGGGCTCCCATGGGTGGCACAATACATATGGCAGCCCATGGGGAACCCCATGGTGCCCCACTGCCCTGGGTACCCAAGTACCATTTACTAGGAACTAATACGGGGAGCACCAGTAAGCCAACTGCAGGGTGGGGAAAGTCCCAAGCAACCAAATTACGAGGGAGAGCGCACAATCATTGGGGTCCTGGTTAGCAGGATCCCAGTGAACACAGTCAACGGGCGAAAGATGGGGGTAACCTTTCCAAAAAAGGGTACTTTCCTACAAGCGCCACCCAAAAAAAAAAGTGAATGAAAGAAAAGAAAAACACCCTCCTAAACCCCATTAACACTCAACATAGTACAGCATGCCACACACAACCAACAGAATACAACAGCCACATCTTCAACCTTGTCTTCTTAACACGAACTAAACAATGCAAACCACCCATACTTCTGGTCTGGATATAACACTATCTCCTTGCTCAGCATCCTACCAACAATCTGAGGCCTACTACAAATGAAACACCAAACCTTCAGAACCTTTTTCATAGACAACTCAAAGCTTGAGCTCATATCCCACCCCATCAAGTCGATGTCAGAAATCAACATTGTTCTAAACAGCTTTAGCACATTTCTGGAAAACTATGAAGATTCACATCCTGCTTAAAACATTCAAGTCAAAGTCACCAGCACCATGCTACACTTGCTGACAAACAATCAATTTGAAAAAAGGAAAAAACATGAAGGAAAAACTCATGAAGACCCATGATACCAATACACACAGCTCATCACATCAGCCAAAGCACATTACTATACCAACAGCATCAAAGAATCCACCCATAGAAGCAGAACACTTCAAGCACTGCCTAACACCCCTAACCCACCCAGTTATTTCTCACTGCACAGAATACTACAATACCATCAACCTCCTTTTCTGTGGAAAAAAAAAGACAAAATTTGCTTTCTCTCTTATGCCTACCTCTTCCTGTAGAATGCTGCCATGGTCATCTTTTAAAGCCCCATCTCTTCTAGATCTCAACAACAAACTCATATCCCTCAATGCCACCTCATATGAAGATGGTCTTACCATTACCCTTTATCAAAGGTATCTGGCCTATTACTTACCCATCACTCACCTACCATTCATTAGTAAGATCACTGAACAAGCATTGACGAATCCAAAAAAGTTACTGGCTTTGCCACTGTGTTTTAAAGAATTCTACAACTGATGCTGATGACCTTGCCAACCACTCACCCACCATTCGTACGCAAGAAAAACTGAACAGGCATAGTCAATGCCAAAAAGTCTTGCCTGTGCAAGAGCTATAGGGTTTTCCAATGTGTTTTAGCCATGTTGTACAGCTAAGGTGGGCAGAGGACCCTGGAAGCATCTGAGTGTTTTAGCCATGTTGTACAGCAGTGTGGCTGCTGTTCAGCATGGCTAAAAGTTAGTAGCATAGAGGAGAGAGGCATGGAGTGTCGTAGAGTGGAAGTGCTGTTAAGTGGAGTAGCACAGTGTGAAGTTGCGTAGAGTGGCATACACTTAAATGATGTAGAGTGGACTGATGTAAAGCACATTGTCAGTGCTGCAGAGTATACGCAGTGGCATTGAATTCCGAAGCGTACAATGCAGAGGCATGGATTAGAGTGGTGCATAATAGAGTGATGCGGTGCAGAGCAACCTAGGCTGATGCAGAGGGCAGTGGTGCAGAGTAGTTGAGTAGCATAGTGCAGTGATGTAGCGTGCAGACGCTTGTCAGAGTGCAGTTGTGCATAATGGTGAAGAGTAGCAGTGTTGCAGAGCAGAGTACCGCAAAGTACAGTGGCACAGAATGAAGTAGCACGGAGTAGTGCATTGTAGAGTGGCATAGAATGCAGTGTTGCAGTGGAGTAGAGTGGCATAGACTACAGTGATGCACAGTAGAGTGCAATGATGAAGGGCAGCTGTGGAGAGCGCAGTGGCAAAGAGTACAATGGCAGAGAGTAGACTGAAGTGGCAGAAAGTGGTGCAGGGTAGAGTGCAGTTGCATAGAGTATAATGACAGTAAAGTGGTGTAGAGTGCAGTTTAGAACAGCGGACTGACTCAGAGTGCAGGGGCACAGAGTTGAGTATTATAGAGTAAAGTGCATTAGTGTAGAGTGTACCAGCATAGAGTGCAGTGTCGTACAGTACAGCAACACAGAGTTAAGTTGTGCAGAGTAGATTGGTGTGGACTGGAATGCTGTAGAGTGGCGCACAGTACATTGGCGTAGAGTCGTACAGAGTAGCAAGGGGTATCGTGATGTGTCATACAGCGCAGTGGCATGGACTGGTGTCAAGTGGAGTGCTGAGGCATTGAGTATTCATGGTGTAGTAGCATACTACCTTTATAGACAAATTTTCAATTAAATGATCTTTACATGTGCAGACATACAATTGTACTAATAAATCTAAACAGTGCATAGATGAAAATGCATGGAAATTGCATCACCCAGGGCAAGATTTGTCTTGAACATAAAGTATTTCTTTCCAACACACTTCAGAAATAAAGAATGTGCTTCATTGTGTTTCTAATTCTGAAATACATACAGTTAATTTAAATGTTGTGCCATGCTATTTAAAAAAAAAAAAACAATTACCAAGCCAAGATTGTAACATTTGCTCAGTTTAAAGTCAGTGAAAAAAATGTAAACAAGCACCCTCGGATGACGGCGCCTGACATTTGACCTTGATCTTTGAATGCACAGCAAATGTGAAGAGGTCAGAAAAAGATTTATAGGTCTCTTTACAGAAAGGGAGCAGTAGGAAGGATAATGCAAATATGGTTTTGGCAAGGGAAGGACTGAACATACGCTGGACAGCCTAAAACAAAGCCAGCAAATGGAAACCAAGAACATGTGAGTTAAAAACCACAAAGCCAATGGCAAGCAACGGGCAGAAAGCATTTCTAGGTCAACTTTCTGAATGTTCCACGATGTCTTTAGCAGCTATCTGGTAGGCTGCGACCTAAAAAGAAGTCTATGTTCAACTTCAAGATCATATTAATGCTAACTTCATGACTACAAGTATGGCTTCATATCACTATGCAGCGTAGAAACCGCAAACTCTATTGACTAAGATGAGCCCTGCATCACAATGTTGCTAGACCTCTTTATTGCCTTTGCCACCATCCCACCCTCGAATCTCAAATTGGATTCACCAGTAATGTCCTTCAATGGTTCTCCCCCTACCTTCTGACACCAGTTTGTTCACATGGGATCTTTGATCCCAAAATATCCCTTCATCTGCAGAGTCCACCCTTGATTCCATACTGCCCCACGTCATGTTTAACCTCTACATTGAGCCACTTGAACTTTACTCAAAGAAAATAGCATCAAGATTCACCAATATGCTGTTGATACACAAATCTAATTTAAGTTCTGTGACTCAGACACCTGATACTTAAAACACTACCTGCATTCATTCAAATTTGGATGCTAAGCCCAAACAAGTTAGATCTCTACTTAGCTATGCACCGCGGCTCTGAAACAACTTTATGTAACAATCAGGACTGGCACAATGCTGCTCCAAACTAGGAATGAGTTGAAAACACACATCTTAAGACCCTACAACACAATACACGAAGTGTAAATTAACTTTGCCCCATCCCTCGCATGAGGGATGATCTGCTCAAACACGTCTCTCTCCCCCCCCCCCAGCCCACCTGATTTATTGTCTTCCCCACACCCCCAATGGATATGTACCGGGGTGGGAGGGCGATACATATGCGCTGGTTAGCTGCGGCCCCTTTCGTTAGCTGCTGAGGTTTTCCACGATTGATGCAATGACAGGTAACTTCCTCACACCACAAAGTGGCTGCGGACCCACGTATCGTGTCATAACATACGTTTGGGAATTCCTTCGGTGCTACCCGCTGTATAGAGCCATGGCCTCAACCGTTAGCTTACTGCAAGGCGGGTTCACATTTTACGACTGGCTATGTTGGAATGCAAAGGCTGCATGTACTCCATCGTGTCACACTGCATACTGAATAATTCCTCAATAAAAAAAAAAAGGTTAGAAAAAAAACTAGCTCACTTTATCACACTCACTGGCCACGCTTCTCTTTAACCCTGCACAGGTCACCATTGCCTTTTGGCTAGGTTTGCGCTATACAAATAACGCATACATACACTAGTTTGGTCCTTCTCACTGGAAGAAGTGCATGTATGTACCATTAAAATGGCAGAAGACACCAATCATGTCTCCGTGTTACTATTAGAACCTTTGTCATTGACTCAATACTGATGAGCCATATACTGGAAACAGCGCGCGAGTCGTATACCAATTTTTAAAAAAAACTTAATAAAGTATGCACCGCAGAACAGCCACTTACACCTGTCACATCGTGAGTGACTGCCAAACTCCGCATTCCACGTGATTACCTTACCTTTACAATGCCCTTGATGTAACCATGTCTCTCCGCGTAATCCACAGCCCTGAGCTTGGCTGGGCCCTTCCTGTGCTTCACGTGAGCCTTGAAGACGGACCCTGCTCCTTTTCGCTGACCTCTGATCACTCGCCCCATGGTGTTCTGTAGACAAATAAAGCGTGATCAGTCAGGGAGAAATATGCACACCCACGAACCAGTTTTCAAATACCGCTTGTATCGTTATTTATGTAGCCACGTCTTCAACGCGTTAGTCAAGACCACTAAACTCAAGTAGTGTCCCTCCTTTCTGGTCTAACACACAAAATGAATCCAGACCCTGCCTCCGTCGTCTAAGACACAGTCCCATTTGTTCCGTGTCCTTACACGAGGATATTGCAGGTAGGTCAGATTTCTAACTTCCCGCCACCACTTTACTCCCCGCTTTATGATATAGAAAATGGGGTCAGACAGAAAAGGCATCGCTACGGCCAAATAACTGCTCCGTTCGACCCCAAACGGGAGCTTCGCCTACTTTAAAACTGTCCCAGCTCTTCGTACAGAACGGACACCCACAGATGGCTGCTACAAACAAGAGATTCAAGACAGATTTCGCAGCAACCAAATCCGCCATACACCTACCCAAGCCGGGCTAGCCAAAGAAAGGAAGTAGCAGACACCAGTACCCAAACTTCTTCCGGAGCAATAGACATAGAGGAAGTACAAACATCAAAAGTGCAATCCAGGTGGCCATATTGAAAAAGCATACTTGAAGGCGGAGGAAGATTCAGTGTCTAAAAACATTCTAAGTAAACACAATTCAGATTTTTAGTAATAATCCGCTGAAGTCTGACAGTATGACGGAAGTAATTTATTACTGAGAACACTTATGTTTTGGAAATATTGATATGATACTAGGTGATGAATCATTCTAAAACGTCGAGGGTACTTTACTAAAAATATTTTTTCTCGGTATTTCAAAGTTTGATTGTGAAATGTTAGCGCGGAAAAGGACAAAGTTAAAGATGGCAGCTGTTGTGCTGGTATTCTTTCCTGGAGGGTGTGGGTGGAGATGGGCTCCATCGATTTCACCTCAAGCCCACGAACTCCCTGCGTAATCGTTAGCTTCAGTACCTGCACCACAGGCAGGTTTATTTGGGGTCTTCTTTGGATTCAAACAGTTGTAATGCTCTTGTAACACGGATGTTTATTCTGTCGTACTAATAAACTTTAGATAACAGTTTTACATTCTTTTGTGGGTTTCATATTCCTGCGCTTCAGCGGTCGAAGTACATTAAACAAGCATTTACAAGGCAAGGTGTCTCGCTTTCCCCATTAGCGTTGTAAATTCATAACTAGACTTTTCTTGCCACATAAATTGAAAATGAAAAGTAAAACAGTTGACATAAGCAAGCCAATTCAAAGGGCCACGGACGCCTTGAGCGCGGGAAGACATAAAATAGAAAGTTCGCTCGCAGTCAAACATATCGACAAACATGCAATCATCCATTTAACAGGGTCGATGGCCTAGGCTGTAACAAAACTCCCCCAAGGAGGGACAAACGTAAAGCATTTACCAATGGCGATAAAGGATTTTTGAAAGGCAAGCCCATGAACGAGCCAAAGATAGATTACAACACATCAGAGTGCTTGAGCGCCCGACCTAAAAAACAGTGATGGGGAACATCAACTGTCACTAGGTAAGGCTCAACAGATGGACACATTTTCAGCAAATTTTATGACAAGACCGGACGCTCCTATTATGCGTTTCTTTTCTCGCTTTAATAAATACAGCAGCAGTCAAGAAGAAACTACAAATCCCAAAAGGCTTAACACAGACAGCCTATGGGATTAAAAACATAGTACAACATATATGAACCAATGGAAATACTGCCATGCCATTGTGATGTCACTTGACTGCAAGCAGCCCTCTTTTCTTGCTGCTGCAGTCAAGATAAGTTGCCTTTTTCATTTCTGTCATGTCTTTGGCTTTCGTTATTACTGACTGAACGTTATTTTCATTGCATGTTAATTCTATTGTGCTGCGCATAATTTCCATGATGTTGGCAAGTTGCCGCAATTTGTTTCAATAACTTGTTTGTAGTTAGTTTTGTTCGGTCTCAGACACCAGCGGTCGCGCTGTTCCTGAGCCGAACATTTTTTCTACATTCCAGCGCGCTTTGCGCGCGCGGCGGCGTTCCTGGATTTTTTTTGCCTCAGGCAGCAACCGTCATTCGGGTTGCTCCTGAGGCGAGGACATTCCTCGAGAAGTGCGCGCACGCTTTTTCAGCCACTCTCACCTTCAAATTGATCCTCCTTCGTCTTACGCTGGCAAGTCCCCGTCTGACAACAACGCTCGTTGTGCCAACGGCTCCTCTATCGACTCAAACTCCGCCCAGGGGAGGGATTTTTGGCCTTTTCAATTCCCTTTCTTTATATTAACCCCTGCTTGCCTGACAAGTTTTTCTTTGCAGAAACATTATTAAAGCCTTAATTTTCTTCATTTTTTCTGCGTTTTTTCTTGGTTTGGCTTAGCTCCAGAAGTTATTTATTTTTCCTATCATGGAGCCTGACATTTCCACAATAGAACAGGGTGTTTCTACTGAATTAGAAGACATTAGACATGAACTCTGTAATTTTATTAGGCGTTCTGTCCATCAGGCAGTTTCGTCCTCTATACAAAAATTGTCAAAAAATTTAGAAACCAATTTTTCTAATTTGTTATCCAAATCTTCGGCCCAAACTGCAGGGGAATGCAGTCAGCGTCCACCAACAAAGCCAGGTGTTGTGACGCAAAAGGAGAGTGAGTCTATCTCACACATGTCAGAGGACGCAGTTTCCCACAAGGCTCCTGCCAAGGAGTATAACAATATGGTTTCAAAACCTTCTTTAAAACGTAAACCCAAAGAACGTAATGTTGTTCTTCCTGTTCCTACTACCGCCATCCAGGATACGGATGAGGACATGCCTGATGTGGATTCAGATTGTTATATGTCTGACAAGGATGATGATGATTCTTTTTCTGTTCCTCCTCCAAAGAAACCAAAAGTGGCCTCAGCTGTTCCCTCTCTTTTGGATTCAGAAGGTTTTCCCATGTTTGATCCCACTCATATTCATCACCATAACTCTACTGAATGGTTTCCAGCTAACCATGTGGGTCGTTATGTGGCTCAAAAATTATTTTCACCTCTAGACAAACAAACTAGAACCAAGCTGAAGTCGGAATGCCCTCGTCCTGTCCTTCCGAACAAGGCTATCATTACCCCTTCTATTGGCCAGCAGATGTTGACCTTCTTTACTAAGCTGGGTAAGGACCCTCGTAAAGGAGTGGACAAAGGGTGGTCCTCCTGTCATGACAAGCTTTTGGACGTTATTGGTCCACTTACTAGGATTTTTGATCTGGTTGAGTCGGCCAGGTTAGAAGGTACTTTTTTAGACCCAGAAGAGTTATCGTTGTGGGTTCAGCGCTGCTTCTGTCTACTGGGAAACGCAAATTCCTCTCTTCTTCATGAGCGATGCAAGGGCCTACTTATCAAACTGGATCCCAAATTAATTAACTTGGCGACCGTGCAGCCTCACATTCAAACAGATGGACAACTTTTTGGGGAATTTTTCATAAAAGACCTCAGTAAATACGTGGCTACATTTACTTCATTGGACAAGGCTCAACAGTCCATGAGGAAAATGTTTCCTCAATGTGTTTTTGCCAGGGCTGGTAGAGGCAGGGGTCACTTTACCGGCCGCGGATTCGCTAATCAAGGCTCCAGAGGTTACCACAGTTCCTATCAGTAGGATTTCAGACCACAATTCTACCTCCAGCGTGGCAGAGGTTACCGCTCCAGGTCCTTCAGACATTCCAGAGCCTCCAACCCAACAGGTAAGCCCTCATGTTGGTTTCTTTCCGACAGGGGGTCGTATCTTCCATTTTCTATCAAATTAGGTAACAATTACCGCAGATGTGTGGGTTCTAGACATGGTGCAAGGTTACAAAATAGAGCTTTATTCTACTCCAGTGCAAACTTTTTCCCACCCTCCTCCCCATTTTTCCGCAGAAATGGTCCATCTGATATCTCTTGAGGTAAACACTCTGTTACAAAAACAAGCGGTTTCAATCACTCGTTCTCATCCGTTGGGTTTTACCAGCCCAATTTTTCTATTTAAAAAGAAGAACAAAAAGATGCGTCCAGTCATCAATCTAAAACATTTCAACCGGTTTGTGGTATACCGACATTTCAAAATGGAGACAATTCTCCACCTCAGAGATATACTTCTTCAAAACAACTGGATGGTCAGACTGGATCTACAGGATGCTTATCTAGTGGTTCCTGTACATCCGGAGTTCAGAAAATTCCTTCAGTTCCAATGGCTGGGTCAAACGTATCATTTTACCTCTCTGCCCTTCGGTCTATCGTCTGCCCCTTGGGGCTTCACCAAGCTCATGAAGCCCGTAGTTGCTTTTCTAAGAGCTCAGGGGATAAGGCTATTAATTTACTTAGACGATATCCTCATTTTAAGTCAGTCTCCTCAAACTCTTCTAGGCCACTTACAAACGGCTTGCTCTCTTTTAGAAGACTTAGGTTTCATAATAAACAGAGAAAAATCTCTCCTAACACCCTCTCAAATCATAGAACTCTTGGGATTCCAGATCAATTCCCTTTCGGCTACCCTTCTTCTGCCTACAACAAAAATAAAATCCATAAAGTCAGAAATTCTACAAATTCTTTGCAGTTCTCTCATTTCTCTCAGAACATTAGCTCGAATAGTAGGCCTCCTCTCCTCTTCTATCCAGGCAATCTTTCCAGGTCCCCTTCATTACCGCTCACTTCAAAGACTGAAGATTCAACACTTGAGGAAAGGGCTATCGTATTCCGACCTTGTTCCTTTAGACGTAGAGTCACACACAGAGCTGCAATGGTGGATAGACCATTTAGATGCTTGGAACAGGAAAAGTATTTTTCCATCAGCCCCAGATCTTGTGTTAGAATCCGATGCAAGTCGTCTAGGTTGGGGGGCCCGGTGTGGTCCCATTTCGACTGACGGTACATGGTCAACCGAGGAGTCCAAATTGCACATCAATTGTTTAGAGATGCTTGCCGGCTCCTTTGCAATCAGAAGCCTGGCAAAACACAAAGTGCATTGTGCAATCCTTCTCAGGATGGACAATATCTCTGCAGTCAGATACATAAATCATCTCGGGGGTACAAAATCCAAACCTCTGGTGGATTTAGCCAAGAGTTTTTGGGGAGTTCTGCCTTTCAAACCATCTTTCGGTTCATGGAGAGTACCTTCCAGGAGTTCTCAACTCTGTGGCAGATTGGCATTCTCGTCATCTTCGAGACTCCGGCGATTGGAGACTTCATCCTTCAGTTTTCCACAAGATACAATCATTATGGGGCCCGCTCTCCATAGATCTATTCGCATCTTGACTGAACACACAGCTTCCTCAGTTTTACAGCTGGCGACCAGATCCCTTAGCCTTGGCATCAGATGCTTTCTCACAAGATTGGTCTCATTTCCTCAACTACGCCTTTCCCCCTTTTATCATGATCAACAGGGTCCTAGCACACGCCAGACGTCAGCATGCCTCTCTCATTCTCAAAGTCCTGTTTTGGCAATCCCAGGTTTGGTTTCCTACCCTGTTGGAACTCTCTGTAGATTTTCCCTTACTAATTCCGATCATCTCGTCCATGGCACAGGAGAACTTGGGGGCGCGCTAGCGCGCCCCCCGTGCACCCCCCTTCCCCCCCCAAGTCGGGGATGGAAGGGGAAGACCTTCCCCTTCCACCCCCGACCCCCCCCACCCCCCCTGTGACGTCAGCGCGCGCGCGCGTGCTGATGTGTCACAGGGGCCTCCCTCGTCGCGATGGAAGCTCTGCTTCCAGCGCGATTGAAAAAGAAATGCAAAAGCATTTCTTTTTCAATCACTTGGGAGGCCCGGAGGGGCTTCAAAGGGAAGGAAAAGTATTTCCTTCCCTTTCAAGTCCCTCCGAGGGTTTCAAAAGCCGGATTGCTTGCAATCCGGCTTTTGAAACCCCACTAGACACCAGGGATTTTTTTTTTTTTCTTTGAAATTGACAAAAGGGAGCGACCCCTTGGGCAAGGGTCGCTCCCAGGGAGGGCATTTTTTTGAAAAGGCCTTTTCTGCCCCCAGGGGGGGCAGAAACCTCTAGGCACCAGGGACCATTTTTTTTTTTTTTTTCTTTTTTTTTGTTTCATTTTTTTTTATTGAGGTGGGGAGCGACCCCTTAGGCAAGGGTCGCTCCCCTTGGGGGAAAATTATATTTTGGCCATTTCTGCCCCCCTTGGGGGCAGATTGGCCTATTTTGATGAGGCCAATCTGCCCCCAAGGGGGGTAGAAACCACTAGACACCAGGGATTTTTTTTATTTTTTATTGTTATTGACAAAAGGGAGCGACCCCTTGGGCAAGGGTCGCTCCCAGGGGGGGCATATTTTCGGGAAGGCCTTTTCTGCCCCCCCTGGGGACAGATCGACCTACTATTAGGCCGATCTGCCCCCAGGGGGGGCAGAAACCTCTAGGCACCAGGGACCATTTTTTTTTTTTTTCTTTCATTTTTTTTTTTTTTGGTGGGGAGCGACCCCTTAGGCAAGGGTCGCTCCCCTTGGGGGAAAATTATATTTTGGCCATTTCTGCCCCCCTTGGGGGCAGATTGGCCTATTTTGATGAGGCCAATCTGCCCCCAAGGGGGGTGGAAACCACTAGACACCAGGGAGTTTTTTCTTTGCGTGAATTTCACGCAAAGGGAGCGACCCCTTAGGCAAGGGTCGCTCCCTGGGGGGGAGGGCAATTTATTTTAGGCCGATCTGCCCCCAGGGGGGGCAGAAACCTCTAGGCGCCAGGTCAAATTTTTTTTTTGTTCTTTCTTTTTTTTAGAGATGGGGAGCGACCCATCAGGCAAGGGTCGCTCCCCTGGGGGGCAAATTGTATTTAGACCATTTCTGCCCCCCTGGGGGCAGATTGGCCGATTTTAGGTCAATCTGCCCCCAAGGGGGCAGAAACCACTAGGCACCGGGGATTTGTTTTTTGGCGCCAATGTCACGCAGGGGGAGCGACCCCATAGGCAAGGGTCGCTCCCGGGGGGGGGGGGGGGGTTGGGGGGGGCAAATTTATTTTAGGCCATTTCTGCCCCCCCGGGGGACAGATCGGCCTATTATTAGGCCAAACTGCCCCCGGGGGGGGGCAGAACACTCTAGGCGCCAGGGCAATTTTTTTTTGGTGTTTTTTTTTGTTGTTGTTTCTTTTTTTAGAGATGGGGAGCGACCCATCAGGCAAGGGTCGCTCCCCTGGGGGGGGGCAAATTGTATTTAGACCATTTCTGCCCCCCCTGGGGGCAGATTGGCCAATTTTAGGTCAATCTGCCCCCAAGGGGGCAGAAACCACTAGGCACCGGGGATTTGTTTTTTGGCACCAATGTCACGCAGGGGGAGCGACCCCGTAGGCAAGGGTCGCTCCCGGGGGGGGTGGGTGTTGGGGGGGCAAATTTATTTTAGGCCATTTCTGCCCCCCCGGGGGACAGATCGGCCTATTATTAGGCCGAACTGCCCCCCAGGGGGGGGGGGGCAGAACACTCTAGGCGCCAGGGCAATTTTTTTTTTTGTGTGTTTTTTTTTTGTTGTTTCTTTTTTTAGAGATGGGGAGCGACCCATCAGGCAAGGGTCGCTCCCCTGGGGGGGCAAATTGTATTTAGACCATTTCTGCCCCCCTGGGGGCAGATTGGCCAATTTTAGGTCAATCTGCCCCCAAGGGGGCAGAAACCACTAGGCACCGGGGATTTGTTTTTTGGCGCCAATGTCACGCAGGGGGAGCGACCCCGTAGGCAAGGGTCGCTCCGGGGGGGGGGGGGGGGGGGTTGGGGGGGCAAATTTATTTTAGGCCATTTCTGCCCCCCCGGGGGACAGATCGGCCTATTATTAGGCCGAACTGCCCCCGGGGGGGGGCAGAACACTCTAGGCACCAGGGCAATTTTTTTTTTGTGTTTTTTTTTTTTGTTGTTTCTTTTTTTAGAGATGGGGAGCGACCCATCAGGCAAGGGTCGCTCCCCAGGGGGGGCAAATTGTATTTAGACCATTTCTGCCCCCCTGGGGGCAGATTGGCCAATTTTAGGTCAATCTGCCCCCAAGGGGGCAGAAACCACTAGGCACCGGGGATTCGTTTTTTGGCACCAATGTCACGCAGGGGGAGCGACCCCGTAGGCAAGGGTCGCTCCCGGGGGGGGGGGGGGTTGGGGGGGCAAATTTATTTTAGGCCATTTCTGCCCCCCCGGGGGACAGATCGGCCTATTATTAGGCCGAACTGCCCCCGGGGGGGGGGGCAGAACACTCTAGGCGCCAGGGCAATTTTTTTTTGTGTTTTGTTTTTTTGTTGTTTCTTTTTTTAGAGATGGGGAGCGACCCATCAGGCAAGGGTCGCTCCCCTGGAGGGGGCAAATTGTATTTAGACCATTTCTGCCCCCCTGGGGGCAGATTGGCCAATTTTAGGTCAATCTGCCCCCAAGGGGGCAGAAACCACTAGGCACCGGGGATTTGTTTTTTGGCGCCAATGTCACGCAGGGGGAGCGACCCCGTAGGCAAGGGTCGCTCCCGGGGGGGGGGTGGGGGTTGGGGGGGCAAATTTATTTTAGGCCATTTCTGCCCCCCCGGGGGACAGATCGGCCTATTATTAGGCCGAACTGCCCCCGGGGGGGGGGCAGAACACTCTAGGCACCAGGGCAATTTTTTTTTTGTGTTTTTTTTTTTTGTTGTTTCTTTTTTTAGAGATGGGGAGCGACCCATCAGGCAAGGGTCGCTCCCCTGGGGGGGCAAATTGTATTTAGACCATTTCTGCCCCCCTAGGGGCAGATTGGCCAATTTTAGGTCAATCTGCCCCCAAGGGGGCAGAAACCACTAGGCACCGGGGATTTGTTTTTTGGCGCCAATGTCGGCAAATTTATTTTAGGGCATTTCTGCCCCCCCCCCCCTGGGGCCGGCTGAGCTACAGGCCAAACACCACAGGTAGGCACCTTGCAAAAAACACCTCTGTTTTCTGTGAAAAAATATGTTGTGTCCACGTTGTGTTTTGGGCCATTTCCTTTTGTGGGCGCTAGGCCTACCCACAGAAGTGATGTACCATTTTTATCGAGAGACTTAGGGGAACGCTGGGTGGAAGGAAATTTGTGGCTCCTCACAGATTCCAGAACTTTCTGTCACCGAAATGAGAGGAAAAAGTGTTTTTTGGGCCAAATTTTGATGTTTGCAAAGGATTCTGGGTAACATAACCTGGTCAGAGCCCCGCAAGTCACCCCATCTTGGATTCCCCTGGGTTTCTAGTTTTCAAAAATGCACTGGTTTGCTAGGCTTCCTCAGGTGTCGGCTGAGCTACAGGCCAAAATCCACAGGTAGGCACTGCTTTTTATAAAAAAATGTGATGTGTCCACGTTGTGTTTTGGGCCCTTTCCTTTCGTGGGCGCTAGTCCTACCCACACAAGTGAGGTATCATTTTTATCGGGAGACTTGGGGGAACGCTGGGTAGAAGGGAATTTGTGGCTCCTCTCAGATTCCAGAACTTTCTGCCACAGAAATGTGAGTAACATGTGTATTTTTAGCCAAATTTTGAGGTTTGCAAAGGATTCTGGGTAACAGAACCTGGTCCGAGCCCCGCAAGTCACCCCTCCTTGGATTCCCCTAGGTCTCTAGTTTTCAGAAATGCACAGGTTTGGTAGGTTTCCCTAGGTGCCGGCTGAGCTAGAGGCCAAAATCTACAGGTAGGCACTTCGCAAAAAACACCTCTGTTTTTTTCCAAAATTTAGGATGTGTCCACGTTGCGCTTTGGGGTGTTTCCTGTCGCCGGCGCTAGGCCTACCCACGCAAGTGAGGTATCATTTTTATCGGGAGACTTGGGGGAACGCTGGGTGGAAGGAAATTTGTAGCTCCTCTCAGATTCCAGAACTTTCTGCCACAGAAATGTGAGGGACATGTGTTTTTTTAGCCAAATTATGAGGTTTGCAAAGGATTCTGGGTAACAGAACCTGGTCCGAGCCCCGCAAGTCACCCCTCCTTGGATTCCCCTAGGTCTCTAGTTTTCAGAAATGCACAGGTTTGGTAAGTTTCCCTAGGTGACGGCTGAGCTAGAGGCCAAAATCTACAGGTAGGCACTTCGCAAAAAACACCTCTGTTTTTTTCTAAAATTTAGGATGTGTCCACGTTGCGCTTTGGGGTGTTTCCTGTCGCCGGCGCTAGGCCTACCCACGCAAGTGAGGTATCATTTTTATCGGGAGACTTGGGGGAACGCTGGGTGGAAGGAAATTTGTAGCTCCTCTCAGATTCCAGAACTTTCTGCCACAGAAATGTGAGGGACATGTGTTTTTTTAGCCAAATTTTGAGGTTTGCAAAGGATTCTGGGTAACAGAACCTGGTCCGAGCCCCGCAAGTCACCCCTCCTTGGATTCCCCTAGGTCTCTAGTTTTAAGAAATGCACAGGTTTGGTAGGTTTCCCTAGGTGCCGGCTGAGCTAGAGGCCAAAATCTACAGGTAGGCACTTCGCAAAAAACACCTCTGTTTTTTTCTAAAATTTAGGATGTGTCCACGTTGCGCTTTGGGGTGTTTCCTGTCGCCGGCGCTAGGCCTACCCACGCAAGTGAGGTATCATTTTTATCGGGAGACTTGGGGGAACGCTGGGTGGAAGGAAATTTGTAGCTCCTCTCAGATTCCAGAACTTTCTGCCACAGAAATGTGAGGGACATGTGTTTTTTTAGCCAAATTTTGAGGTTTGCAAAGGATTCTGGGTAACAGAACCTGGTCCGAGCCCCGCAAGTCACCCCTCCTTGGATTCCCCTAGGTCTCTAGTTTTCAGAAATGCACAGGTTTGGTAGGTTTCCCTAGGTGCCGGCTGAGCTAGAGGCCAAAATCTACAGGTAGGCACTTCGCAAAAAACACCTCTGTTTTTTTCCAAAATTTAGGATGTGTCCACGTTGCGCTTTGGGGTGTTTCCTGTCGCCGGCGCTAGGCCTACCCACGCAAGTGAGGTATCATTTTTATCGGGAGACTTGGGGGAACGCTGGGTGGAAGGAAATTTGTAGCTCCTCTCAGATTCCAGAACTTTCTGCCACAGAAATGTGAGGGACATGTGTTTTTTTAGCCAAATTTTGAGGTTTGCAAAGGATTCTGGGTAACAGAACCTGGTCCGAGCCCCGCAAGTCACCCCTCCTTGGATTCCCCTAGGTTTCTAGTTTTCAGAAATGCACAGGTTTGGTAGGTTTCCCTAGGTGGCGGCTGAGCTAGAGGCCAAAATCTACAGGTAGTCACTTTGCTAAAAACAGCTCTGTTTTCTGTGATATGTCCACGTTGTGTTTTGGGGCATATCCTGTCGCGGGCGCTAGGCCTACCCACACAAGTGAGGTATCATTTTTATCGGGAGACGTGGGGGAACGCTGGGTGGAAGGAAATTTGTGGCTCCTCTCAGATTCCAGAACTTTCTGCCACAGAAATGTGAGGAACATGTGTTTTTTGAGCCAAATTTTGAGGTTTGCAAAGGATTCTGGGTAACAAAACCTGGTCCGAGCCACACAAGTCACCCCTCCTTGGATTCCCCTAGGTCTCTAGTTTTCAGAAATGCATAGGTTTGGTAGGTTTCCCTAGGTGGCGGCTGAGCTAGAGGCCAAAATCTACAGGTAGTCACTTTGCTAAAAACAGCTCTGTTTTCTGTGATATGTCCACGTTGTGTTTTGGGGCATATCCTGTCGCGGGCGCTAGGCCTACCCACACAAGTGAGGTATCATTTTTATCGGGAGACGTGGGGGAACGCTGGGTGGAAGGACATTTGTGGCTCCTCTCAGATTCCAGAACTTTCTGCCACAGAAATGTGAGGAACATGTGTTTTTTTTAGCCAAATTTTGAGGTTTGCAAAGGATTCTGGGTAACAGAACCTGGTCCGAGCCCCACAAGTCACCCCTCCTTGGATCCCCCTAGGTCTCTAGTTTTCAGAAATGCACAGGTTTGGTAGGTTTCCCTAGGTGGCGGCTGAGCTAGAGGCCAAAATCTACAGGTAGTCACTTTGCTAAAAACAGCTCTGTTTTCTGTGATATGTCCACGTTGTGTTTTGGGGCATATCCTGTCGCGGGCGCTAGGCCTACCCACACAAGTGAGGTATCATTTTTATCGGGAGACGTGGGGGAACGCTAGGTGGAAGGAAATTTGTGGCTCCTCTCAGATTCCAGAACTTTCTGCCACAGAAATGTGAGGAACATGTGTTTTTTTAGCCAAATTTTGAGGTTTGCAAAGGATTCTGGGTAACCGAACCTGGTCCGAGCCACACAAGTCACCCCTCCTTGGATTCCCCTAGGTCTCTAGTTTTCAGAAATGCACAGGTTTGGTAGGTTTCCCTAGGTGGCGGCTGAGCTAGAGGCCAAAATCTACAGGTAGTCACTTTGCTAAAAACAGCTCTGTTTTCTGTGATGTGTCCAGGTTGTGTTTTGGGGCATATCCTGTCGCGGGCGCTAGGCCTACCCACACAAGTGAGGTATCATTTTTATCGGGAGACGTGGGGGAATGCTGGGTGGTGGAAATTTGTCGCTCCTCTCAGATTCCAGAACTTTCTGCCACAGAAATGTAAGGAACATGTGTTTTTTTAGCCAAATTTTGAGGTTTGCAAAGGATTCTGGGTAACAGAACCTGGTCCGAGCCACACAAGTCACCCCTCCTTGGATTCCCCTAGGTCTCTAGTTTTCAGAAATGCACAGGTTTGGTAGGTTTCCCTAGGTGGCGGCTGAGCTAGAGGCCAAAATCTACAGGTAGTCACTTTGCTAAAAACAGCTCTGTTTTCTGTGATGTGTCCACGTTGTGTTTTGGGGCATATCCTGTCGCGGGCGCTAGGCCTACCCAAACAAGTGAGGTATCATTTTTATCGGGAGACTTGGGGGAACATAGAATAGCAAAACAAGTGTTATTGCCCCTTGTCTTTCTCTACATTTATTCCTTCCAAATATAGGGGTGTGTGTAAAAAAGACATCTATTTGAGAAATTCCATGTAATTCACGTGCTACTATGGTCACCCCGGAATTCAGAGATGTGCAAATAACCACTGCTCCTCAACACCTTATCTTGTGCCCTTTTTGGAAATGCAAAGGTTTTCTTGATAGCTATTTTTTACTCCTTATATTTCAGCAAATGAATTACTGTATACCCGGTATAGAATGAAAACGCACTGCAGGGTGCAGCTCATTTATTGGCTCTGGGTTCCTCGGGTTCTTGATGAACCTACAAACCCTATATATCCCCGCAACCAGAGGAGTCCAGCAGACGTAACGGTATATTGCTTTCGATAATCTGACATTGCAGGGAAAAGTTACAGAGTAAAAAGTAGAGAAAAATTGATGTTTTTTTCACCTCAATTTCAATATTTTTCTTTTTCAGCTGTTATTTTCTGTAGGAAACCCTTGTAGGATCTACACAAATGACCCCTTGCTGAATTCAGAATTTTGTCTACTTTTCAGAAATGTTTAGGTTTCTGGGATCCAGCATTGGTTTCATGACCATTCCTGTCACTGACTGGAAGGAGGCTGAAAGCACAAAAAATTGCACAAATGGGGTATGCCCCAGTAAAATGCCAAAATTGTGTTGAAAAATTGGGTTTTCGGATTCAAGTCTGCCTGTTCCTGAAAGCTGGGAAGCTGCTGAGTTTAGCACCGCAAACCCTTTGTTGATGCCATTTTCAGGGGAAAAACCACAAGCCTTCTTCTGCAGCCCCTTTTTCCAATTTTTTTGAAAAAAACGAAATTTTCACTGTATTTTGGCCAATTTCTTGGCCTCCTTCAGGGGAACCCACAAAGTCTGGGTACCTTTAGAATCCCTAGGATGTTGGAAAAAAAGGACGCAAATTTGGCTTGGTTAGCTTATGTGGACAAAAAGTTATGAGGGCCTAAGCGCGAACTGCCCCAAATAGGCAAAAAAAGGCCTGGCACAGGAGGGGGAAAAGGCCTGGCAGCGAAGGGGTTAAATATGTTATCTGCTAAATTAACAATGTTGTTATGTTTGGTTCCCATTAAACGTTTATCAGATGTTAAAGCATTGGACGTCTCCAACCGTCAATTCACTCCTTCGGTTACACGACGTACCAAGACCAACTTATCGTCAGTTTTTTATCCTTATTTCCCGCAACATCTGAAATTATGTGTAGGCCAGTGTCTCAAGGTTTATGAGCAAAGGAGTGCAGATTTGAGAACATCCTCCTCCCAACTTCTTATCTCTTTCAGGAAACCCTATAACCCGATTTCGTCTGCTACGTTGGCTCGTTGGGTGAGATGGATTATGTCCTTAGCGGGTATTGACATTTCCAGATTTGGAGCTCATTCTTCCAGAGGGGCTATGGCTTCCAAATCCTTCTGCGCAGGCTCTCGTTTAGAGGATATTCTGAAATCTGCAGACTGGTCTAATGATAATACTTTTAGAGTTTTTTATTGCAAACCTGTTGATAATGTTTCATTCAATGTAATTAATATGCTTTAAACCCGCATAATAGGAGCCTCTGCTCTTGTCATAAAATGTAGATTTTCCTAGTTTATGACGGAAAGTCTTAATTTTATTAAAGACACGGAGGCGAGTATTATCCCACCTCTGATATAACATTGTTTTCTCCCTCCCTTTCTTCCAGCGCCAGTTCCGGCCACTCAACCAGCGTCCTAGTTGGACCTCCTCACATCAATTGAATTCTTTTACAACTTCACTGAGGGTTTGGTAAGCTCCCTTCCCTCTCTTTCTGCCATCATTTAAGAGAGAAATAAACTCTTTATACCCGGGAATTTCCTTTTCCTCAGAATTATACAATTCTTGAATATCTCAGGACTGCCCACTTTATCCGTAACATTCTTGATGTAGCTGAGCCAGGGGATGCGGAGAGCACCCTCAAGTGACCTACAATCGTTAATTAGTGACTGATTAAGTGCAAGGGCAGGATTAAACCATATATAATCTCATTACAAGGGCCAATGCTATGAGGTCTGAAAGGCACCCTATGTCCAGTTCTTCATGTACTACATAGGACGGTGTACCTGGGGGGGGACATCCAGGAGTGTTCTCAAAACATATTTGCTATCGTTTGCAGGTCCCTGGCATCCTTATTACCCCAGACGTCGCCTGTACCGGCTTAGCCCCCAATCTGTTAACAAAATCAAACGCTGCTCTTAGTAATGTATTTTAATTTGCTTTCTTTTGGGGTACCCAGGGCCTGCCATCATCAAAAAGGATGCCCATGTAAGGGAAAGTAGAAACTCTAGTCAGTTCAATGCCATTACCGAATAATTTGTTCCTGGCTATGTTCCTTTGACCAATCACCATGGTATGTGATCTAGAGAAAGTCGTGGAGAGGTCCAATGGATCCATGAAACCACTGACGGCGCTGAGCAAGTGTTGGAGGCCCACAGGAGTCCTGGCTATCAGGACCTACATACAGAGCATGGGGATTAGTTTGTGTCCTGCCCTGGATATATCCTTGCAGAGAGCAGTAAGTGACAAGTCCAGTTGGTTAATGTAAAGGGTAAATAAAAAAAGGGCGCCAACACAACTCTGTTTGACACCCCTTTCGACTTCCAGAGAGGCGAGCAGACTGCCATCCATGTTATATCTTACTAGGAGATTGTTTAGAAAGGCCACTAAATCATACTCCACGCCAAGCTTAATGAACAAAGGCCAGAGCTTAGATCTATTTACCCGGTCAAAGGTCGAGGTAAGATTCATAAATGCCGAATAAAGACTACCCCTTTTGGCTATGGTGTATTTACCAACACTCAGTACCAACCAACAATACCACACCTCATACTAACACTAGCATCCCCAGTCCTTTTGTGCTACCTCAGACTGAAACATTGTCACCCTCACAATACAACCACCAGCACTTAAACCCACTATCACCTTCCACAACCATACTTTCATTGTGGTTCTTCAGTCACAGCACTGCAAGACCGATTAATAGCCCCCACACTAGCATTCAAAAGGTTTTGCTCTGAACTACTAAATGTTTATGTTTTGCACACACGCATAAAACATTTTATTAATCATACAAACAATACGGCAACCTATTGGAACTGGCCCTGCTTGTTATTTTAGACATTCATTATGGCAAGAGAGGTGAGCCATAGCAAATTTCAAGGGGAAGGCGGGCGGGGGTGTGGATGGGGACGGAGGAAATTTACAAAAAAAAAATTTTGTTTTTAAAACGATCGTACTGTTTAAAACCCAGTGAGATCACGCTGTGTAGGAAATAAAAAGTCAAAGTAGTCCATAAACCATGCTGAAAACATGGAGCCTCGTATGTTTTCAGTAGTTGGCTGGTGCGCTCAAGGAGGGATAAACACTGTAAAAGGCATGACGGATGCATGCCTTCCTCAAATGAAATCAAGCAAATTTTAAAAGGCAAGCCCAGGAACCAATGAAAGTGACGGCGTGGTTAAAAGCCCACAGAGAGATTACAACAGACGCCAGAACACTTGCATGCTCGACCCTAAAAACAGTATGGGAACTGTGATGCTACATGCAGTCGGTGCGGAGTCAAAGGTGTGGTTAAGAAAATAATAACAAGCATTGGCATAGCCAATAGGTCTCCCCTTTGGGACCTTATAAGTATTTATCCATGCAGTACATTACATTGGCAGATGGAACATACCATAGCTGACATTGTGCAACCACTGGTGACCCCCTAGAAAGGTCACCCAAACATATGAAGTGTTCAAACAGTCATTTTGTAATAAGGATGGTAAGTTGGCATGAATCATGGTCATAATTGTAATAAGGAGAGATTACTAAAGCATATACAATCATTATGTAAACCCAATAAAAAGCTTTATCAGAAATAAACTTTGTGTTTGTGTATTCCTTCCTTCCTTGGATTGTCTATTTAGGGCAGCCCTTCTATGCAATTCAGTGTCCTTTTAACGATTGTTGCAGACCTGGCATGTTTTCAGACTCCTCGTTCGGAACAACTCTGAATTTTGACTATTTTCTACTAATTCAAGACTGCAGTCTGCCAAACAATATTGAATTACATACATATTGGGGCCAAAACATCCTTAAAATCACACTTGGCACAGAAAGATAGAGTCAGAGATAGAGGTAGACAAGGAGAAGTAATGACAGACAAATTGACATTGATAGAGTACATGAAAGGTAATTTTACCAGGGGGTCTTTCAAAAGGTGTGGACACAGTACAATTTGCTCCTTTGCCCATGGCTTAAAACTTTCCTCATGCCATGCCGGTCAACACTGGATTTGCACAAAGGCTTTCGCCACAGTGGAGCTAGCAATAAAATGTGTCCCCCAATCTCTAAACGAATCTAGCGACCCAACAAGATGGAAGGTGTTAAATCTGTCAACTTTTGTCAAAGCCCGGATGCCTCACTCCTCTAAACGAGGTCCTATGAATTTTTGCAGATGCTGCCGTTAATTCTATATGAACACAACTGGGTTGTTTCTTTTTATTAAGTAGGGCAAGTAACTTGTTTTCCAAACTAAACATGCTGCCTTCTTATTAGAAAGCAAAAACAGTTGATCTTGCTATAGTTCGCATAAACAATGTATCTTCACCATATCTAATCAATGCAATGTATGTTTCTTTTGTTTATTTTGCCAGCATTTATCTTTCACAGGCAGTAATTTGTTTAACTGCCACATGAGGGGGGCTAGCATACTGTTAAAGGCAATACATATTAAGCTAGCTTGTCACCAATGCATTAACCAATCAGACAGCCACAGAATGAAATCTTGGTTGTTGCAGTGGAGCATAGTGACTTGTGTATTTTTAATGCTACAAGGTCACAGCCTGTGAAAGAAAGCACTGTGACTATATGTCATTAATTTAAACTTGCATTACACACAGTATATGATAGACTGCTACAAAATGTGCAAAAAGGTTTAAGATAAAACAGTGCTTCCAAAATATAGATTTTGGAACTGTATGCAATGAAATTATTTTTACATAACTGTCCCTTCAACACCTCACCAGGGTAGTGTGCGCTATATAAATACAATTATAATAAAAGCACACCCTTCATGGCCCAGTTGTTACTCTTTCCACGACCAGTCAAAAAGAATAAATCTATGTCATTGCAAAGCTTCCAGTCATTCCGTCAATCAGAGCCAGTCCCAGCTCCCAAGCATTGTTTACATTTGCACATTACCTTTTACATTTGCAGATTAACTGGTTGCACACATTTGCATTTCTTTCAGGCAAGCAGGCACCCTGGCAGGTAGATTTGTTTAGCTGCATGTCTGGCTTTGGTTTAACAGCACAGGGGGCTTACTAAATTACACTTCAGTTGAAGCATTTGAACCAGGAGTCTCCAAACTTTTCAGTATGAGGGCCACATCGTATATTTTACAAATATTTGTGACAGTTTTATATATGAATGAATACAATTGAAATTAATAAATAAGGTTGACTCAGATCTTTTTGTGATCAGCATGCTATGACCCAGAACAAAATATAAATGTGACAATTACAAAGAAACAATGCGGTTCTTAAACTGAGGAATGATGTATAATGAGTACAAATCTCAAACTTTAGCAAATGCTCTGACAATATAATCAATTACTTAACTGTGCATAAGAAAGCAGACTATTCATTTTTTAATTAATTTTAAGTACTGAAAATGTACAAATGTACATGAAATGAGAATTTGTCCAATGTTGTAGCACACAATAAGAAAAATAAATACACTCCAAGAAACAACTTCAGTAAAACAAAGCAAAGAAATTCAAAATAAACTCGAGCCATTAATAAAGGTAGAAAAAAAATAACTTCAGTCTGCAAATTTTTACACAATTCTGCCAATTGGAGTTTTCTGCAGCATGGATTATCTGGACTAAACAAACATCTGACATACACAACATTGCTGGTCCAAAATTTACAAAAGAGAATATTCAAGAGGCTCAGCTGCAACACGCTGCAACCTGCAGGCTGCCAAAGGAATTGGCTATATATTTCCCTTTGACAATCGGAATCCAAGGCTTTGGAAAACAAAAGAAGGCCAGATAAAATCTTATGGAGAATTGGATGTTGCAGCGGGCCATAGTTTGGAGACCCCTGATTTAAACTACCAGAATTAACTGTCCCGGGACGATTGTCTTTTTACAAAAAGTGGGGGAACATTTTTTCATAAATCAAAAAAGTGTGGGCACATTGTACCCCTTCAATCCCATCCACTTTGACCTCTGCTCTAGCTAATAAACAAATAAACATAAGCTGCACTAATAGGTCTTGTCTTTACAATGCGCGTAAGGCTATTGGCTTTGCCAAGGCTTGTTTGTAAAATCTTTTTTTTTTTTAAGTTAAAACAATCACATTTTAAAATACTACACAAAAAGCAAACACAGATGTCAAGATATAACCATACTACATTGTATTCAATATTTAGATTTTTTAAAAATGGCATGGTTTCATTTTCGAATACTTTTCACACAGGAAAGTCTGTACAGATTTTTTAAAGAATAAGGAAAGGTCAGAATTTAAAGTAAAATGCTTAGCAGTGCCTAATTTACTTTCCACAACTTGAAACTGAAACAAATGATCTAGCCATTTGGTGCTCTGCAGGAGTCCTTGGAACGGGTTTATGAGCCTCCAGGACAAGAGATATTTTCTTTTCAGTCATGCTAAGTAAATCTTCTACTCCAAAAGCTGGCTGAGTGCATCAATCTACCCTTCCCACAACGTCATAATGCTACCTTTGTGGGCCAAGGACTGGGCTTGCATACAAGGTAGAACGCATAGATAAAACAAAATCGACTCTATAAAGTCTTCTTTTTAGCTAAACAGTGACAAAAATATACTTGTTGCTGTAAGGGTTGCCACTTTTCCTATAGAAAAATATCGGTCAATTATTCACATTTTAAGATTCTGCAAATCTCTGGACATGATACTTAATTATAACTTTATGTAAAATCGTCATAATTCATTTCAACATGGCTTCTTACTTTATCAGTTAGGTAAATTTAAGACAGCCCTAGAAACATTTTAAAGAGCTTTTTCTTAAATTTACATTTTGAAGTATGTACTGACAAGACGGAAAATTAGCAGTTTTATGTGATTTTCTTAATTTTTATACCGACTAGGGCATTACAATACTGGTCATGCCGGTAAACAAACGGCCAGGTGGCAATCCAAGTTTGCTGAGCTATTTACGAATGAACAGGGAGGGGTGGACAGCAACATAGCGCTCAGCAACAGGAATGTGGGTAAGGAAAGCAGCATATGGGTGAGAAAACAAAAAAAACTCATGCGGTCCTATGGAGTGCCAAAGAAAAAAATTTAGTTACACGAGGTGAGCTGTGAAAGGATCTGTCAGTCTATCAAAAGGATTGTGAAGAAGTTAGCAGGGGCAGATGGTTAGTTTGAGATTTGTGGCTCCACCCTCCCAATTTCCTGCATTATAAACATATTAATTACAAAATTAGTAAAGTTTCACTGGCTGTCACTTGGTGACCCTTACTTGAGCGAGAATCAGGTACCCAGGCACTTTTCAGAGACACATGCGCTGGTGCCATCCATAGTAACTTTGTGGGATACGCCGGGGCTTACCGTGATCCAGCCCTGGACTTCCATTCTTCCGGGCCTCCTTGCACCCGTCCTAGATGATGCACAGCAAGTATCACTTTTGAATGTATCCCCATGCACTTTAGCTTCTAGCCCCATGCAGCCCACGTCTACTTATCAATCACCAAGTGTTCCGGGAGGGTGCATATGTAGGAGGAAGGGTGGCTCTGGGACGTCGGGTCACACGAAGAAAACTGATAAATTGCACATGCTTTAGTTGGGCATGCATAGTGTATCTCTTGAAACCAGCACCTGCATTCACTTTCTCCTTGTTCCTGCTATAATTATCAGATGGCTGCACCTGCAGAGAGGACAGGACTAGGCTGAACATTGGGTATTATATCAGAGAGCTGGTCTTGCAGAAGAAGACTGCCTGTGCCTCACCTCCCTTCACTAGTAAGTTGTGCTTTTCAGTGCCCTCGGCCTTTTCTGCAGTCTGTCTCAGTCGCCAGTTTGTCCTGTTTCAGACTATTCCTGCCCAAACACACCGACAAAAAGACAGTACCAAGAATTATTTCTCAACAATGACCGTAAAAAGCCATAAGGTACTGTGTGTCAGCTCTGTAGTATTTGATTACATGTCATGCTATTCTTCATCTGGCATTGCTTAAGAGTGTTTGCCATTCCTAGATACAGCGTGTTAGCAGTTTCTGTCGTCTTTTTCATCAACATTTTATAGAACATAAGTGAACTGAGTTACCTCTAGGGGAGTTCATGAGACCCCTGGAGTTGAGGCTGAAGGCAACACGACCTTATTGCAGTTCCTGTCAATTGGGTATACAAATGTGTAGACCATGTTGTCATCCAATCCTTAGTCTCTGTGTTGCGCACACAGAGTGATGGTCAAATATGCGCTAATTACACGTACCATTTTATGTAAAAGAGATATGCAAAGCAGATGAAATATTGACAGCGACAAAGAACAAAAACACATTTACAGGTGAGGAGAGTGTGTGTGAGCACATGAGTGAGAGTGAGTGATGGGGGAGTAGCTGAGTGGGAATATTGAGACTTAGGGAAACTGGGAGAGTTAGATTGAAATAGAGTAGGTTGAAGTGTGAGTGACTGAGAATAGGTGTAAAACTGTGAAGGAGTCCGACTAAGGGAGTGTTAGTGAGAATGAACGAGTGTGAATGAGAATAAGAATGAGTTAATGATTAGAAGAGGATGTGGCATAACGGCCAGAGCTGCTGACTTTGGAGCTGGGGAACCAGGTTCGAGTCTTGGCACTGGCTCAACAATCTGTGATTCTGGGCAAGTCACTTAGACCCTCATCATGACCCTGGTGATAAATCCCGCTTACCACCACGCTGACAACCGCCAACTTAATGCCGTGGTGGCAGATATCCGTTCACCATATTATGACACCACCAGACCAAAGGTCAGTGATAAAGTGTTGGTATCAAAATCTACACTGTTAAGCCAACAGATCAACGCCCACCATATTATGACCCACAAATCACCACAGCGGACATTCAACAGCAGTAAACCATTGGCGGTACATACCGCCACGCTCACAATGGACACTGTAGGAAGTTGGCTCTGTATATACTATCTCAAAATGAGAGATAGTGTGCACAGAGTCCAAGGGTTCCCCTTAGAGGTTGATAGTGGCAAAATTAGATAATTCTAATGCTCTATTTTGTGGTAGTGTGTTCGAGCAGTAGGCTTATCAGAGGGTAGTGTTAAGCATTTGTTGTACACACACAGGCATTAAATGAGGAACACACACTCAAAGACTTAACTCCAGGAGGTTGGTTCCTCTCGGTCCTGGGGGCTGCGGGTTCAGTGGTTGGTCCAGGCGTTGGGTTCCTTGTTACCAGGCAGTTGCGGTCAGAGGGAGCCTCTGGATCCTCTCTGCAGGCGTCGCTGAGAGGGTGCAGGGGGGTCGACTCAGGTCACTCCCGTTGTAGCAGTCCTCTCTGCAGTGTTTGTTATCTGGAGCTCGTGCCAGGGGCGTCGGGTGCAGAGTGAGAAGTCTCACGCTTCCGGCGGGAAGGGAGAGTTCTTTCAAAGTTGTTTCAAAGTTGCAAAAATGTTGCAGTTGGTGAACAGTGCCGCTTTTCTCAGGAGTTTCTTGGTCCTTCGGGTTCAGTGCAGTCCTCTGAGTCCTCAGAGGTCACTGATCCCTGTCGGATGCGTCACTGTGCAGGTTCTTTGAGTCTGGAGACAGGCCGGTAGGGCTGGGTCCAAGTCAGTTGGTGTCTCTGTCGTCTCTATGGGGCTTTCAGGTCAGCAGTCCTTCTTCTTTGTGTAGGTTAAAGGAATCTGATTTCCTGGGTTCAGGGTCGCCCCTAAATACTAAATTTATGGGGGTGTTTAGGTCTGGGGGTCCAATGGCTACTGTCCTTGAGGGTGGCTACACCCTCTTTGTGCCTCCTCCCTGAGGGGAGGCGGGCACATCCCTATTCCTATTGGGGGAATCCTCCAATCTCAAGATGGAGGATTTCTAAAGGCAGAGGTCACCTCAGCTCAGGGCATCTTAGGGGCTGTCCTGACTGGTGGGTGGCTCCTCCTTGTTTTTCTCATTATCCTCTCCTGCCTTGCTGCAAGAAGTGGGGGCAGTGGCCGGAGGGGCGGGCATCTCCACTACCTGGGATGCCCTGGGGTGCTGTAACAAAAGGCATGAGCCTTTGAGGCTCACTGCCAGGCGTTACAGTTCCTGCAGGGGGAAGTGAAAAGCACCTCCACCCAGTACAGGCTTTGTTCCTGGCCACAAAGTGGCAAAGGCACTCACCCCATGTGGCCAGAAACTCTTCGGGTTGTAGCAGGCTGGCAGAAACTGGTCAGGCTAGCACTAGGAGTCGGACTGGTATTCAGGGGGTATCTAAGATGCCCTTTGGGTGTATTTTACAATAAATCCCACACTGGCATCAGTGTGCATTTATTGTGCTGAGATGTTTGATACCAAACTTCCCAGATTTAAGTGTATCCATTATGGAACTGTGGAGTTCGTGTTTGACAAACTCCCAGACCATATACTCTTAATGGCTACCCTGCACTTACAATGTCTAAGGTTTTGCTTAGACACTGTAGGGGCATGGTGCTCATGCACATATGTCGTCACCTGTGGTATAGTGCACCCTGCCTTAGGGCTGTAAGGTCTGCTAGAAGGGTGACTTACCTATGCCACAGGCAATGAGAGGTGGGCATGGCACTCTGAGGGGAGAGCCATGTCGACTTAGTCATTTTCTCTCCACCAGCACACACAAGCTGTGAGGAAGTGTGCATGTGCTGAGTGAGGGGTCCCCAGGGTGCCATAATACATGCTGCAGCCCTTATAGACTTTCCCTGGCAACAGGGCCCTTGGTACCAGGGGTACCACTTACAAGGGACTTATCTGTGTGCCAGGGCTGTGCCAATTGTGGGTACAAAGGTACAGTTTCGGGAAAAAACACTGCTGCTGGGGCCTGGTTAGCAGGGTCCCAGCACACTTTAAATCATAACTGGCATCAACAAAAGGCAAAAAGTCAGGGGGTAACCATGCTAAGGAAGGCATTTCCTTACAGACACCCACATCCAAAACAACACCACATTGGACAATTCAAACAACCCATACACATACCACACTCACCCATACACACCACTATAAAACACACACCCACATTATCCACAACCCCTCAAGAATCCAAATCATTGGCACGAGACTGACACCAAGACCACTGACACAACTGCATACACACACCACTCACACCCATACACCCCTCACGCACCCCAACACATTACCCATCACTGAGGAGGAGTTAAGGATCATGGTGGAGGAAATAGTCAGGGTAGAGCCACAGCTATTTGGAGCACAGGTGCTGCAGATATCAATAGCCAGCAAGATGGAGTTATGGCGGAGAATCTTGGACATGGTCAACACCGTGGGACAGCACCCCAGAACAAGGGACAACATCAGGAAGAGGTGGAACAACCTACGGGGGAAGGTACATTCCATTGCAGCAAGACACCAGCTTGCTATCCAGAGGACTGGCGATGGACCCCCACGTCCTCCACCACAACTCACAGCATGGGAGGAGCAAGTCTTGGCAATACTGCATCCTGAGGGCCTGGCCGGAGTCGGAGAAGGACTGGACTCTGTTAAGTCAGCTTTCAATTATCACCCTCCCATATCACATACCCTCACCCTCACTCCCACCACTCTACTCCATCCCACACACTCCACCATCACATTGCACAAATCTCAATGGCAAGCCCTGCATGCTGTACCAATGCATGGACACCCCTCACAGCCCTGCATGGACACTCATCACTAAAGCATGCACAGCATAGATAACTAACAATCCCACCATACACCAACATACACAAGTAAAAGCTGGCAGGGCAAAACCAACCATAGAGGGGAAGCCAGGGATGTACAATATGTCATACACATTAACCATAACACATCATTTACATCCCCACAGGTACCCCAGCCAATGTCACCGGAGAGGAGGTGCCAGCACTATCCAGTCCCCCAACTGAAGAGGCCCACAGTGATGACAGTAACTCTGGTCTTCAGGATCTGGAAGATCTACCTGGTCCGTCAGGGACCACTGGATAGCCGGTTATCCAAGGCCAGTCACAAACCACCACAGAGCCTCCCCCATCAGGAAACAACATCACAGCACCCACCCAGCGCCCCCAAACCTCTGTCCCCAGGACATGTCAATCAGCAGTGTGCCCACTTGTACAGGGTCCCTAGGCCACACCTCGCACACAAGGCAATCAGGGACCTGTGGTCAGTGCCAGTGGGCACACCGTTCAGGGGACAGAGGCACAGGCCAACAGGGACACTGGGAGGACTGCTGTGCGCCAGGGGGAGGACAGGACCAGGGAACCGACTCTCCAGGAGGCACTCTCTGGGATCCTGGGAGCCTATCAACATTCCCAGGACACAATTGGCCAGATCCTAGACAATGTGCAGGAGAACAGGCGACTGCAGGAGGGACAGTCCCAGGGGATCAGGGAGGACTTGCAGGCCATCAACAACACCCTGATCGCCATAGCAGGGGTGCTGGCAGAATGGCCAACATTATGAGGGAGGTAGTCTCACACCAGCAGGCCCCTGCCACTAGCCAGTCATCTCAACAGCCTTCCACCTACGCTGCCACTAGTGGCCAGGAGGCCCCGCCACAGGCAAATGTTCCCTGAGATCCAGACAGAAGCCAGAGACACTTGCCAAGACCCCCGCCAGGAAATGAGACTCTCCTTATTGTCCCCCTTCTGTCCCACTCAGTCACTCATTCCACCTTGAACTGCCATTGCTCCCCTTCCTATGTCCCCTTGGACAATGCACCTGCGCTACGAGCAGACTGGAACAATGCCCTGGGCTTTCCTTCATCATTACCCCATCCCATTGCACTTTCCCCTTGTTAGAAATGGGGTCTCTAGTTGGCAGTCGGTTTGCACCCTGTCCAAGTAGGGACCTTCACTCTAGTCAGGATAATGGGAGATACCCCCTCAGATAACCCCTGCTCACCCCCTTGGTAGCTTGGCACGAGCAGTCAGGCTTTTCTCAGAAGCAATGTGTAAAGCATTTGCACATAACACACAGTAATAAGTGAAAACACTACAAACGGACACCACACCAGTTTTAGAAAAATAGCCAATATTTATCTATATAAAACAAGACCAAATACAATAAAAATC
Organism: Pleurodeles waltl; assembly: GCF_031143425.1. NCBI lineage: Eukaryota > Metazoa > Chordata > Amphibia > Caudata > Salamandridae > Pleurodeles > Pleurodeles waltl. The sequence goes on along the minus strand of NC_090447.1, from coordinate 347,223,894 downwards.
CAACATACAAAACCAAAATATGAATTCTTCAAGATTTACTCAAAAATACAGTTCCTTGAAGTCGATAGTTCCACCTGGGGCTATCACGGCATCCTGATTAAGAAAACCAACAGTTCAGGCCGGCGGCGGTGTTGCGGGCGAGCTACGGTGTTCGGAAGACCCGCAAACAGTACATTGGATTTGTAGGGCGTCGTGGTCCTCAAGGTGAGTTCTGGAGAGCGGCGTCGCTGACGTCGCGGTGTCAGTACCGGAGTCGGTGCAGGAGTCGTCGGGCCCTTGAGGTCACATGCGTTGCGGATCGAGCTCCAGGCTGATTAAGTCAAGTTCGCCGGTGTGGATGGCGTTGGGACTGCGGTGCAAAGCGGGACGATGCGACGTGCGGTGCCCACAGGTCACTGTGCAGGCAACGGCTCGGTGACGGCATCCAGCGGCGTCGGTGAGACCAGGGCTGCAGTGTGAAGCGGGGCGGTGCGACGTGCGGTGTCCACAGGTCACGGTGCAGGCAGCATCGTCGTCGTTGCTGAAGCACTGTCGTTGGTAGGCCCAAGCCAGCGGTGCAGGATGGGAAGGTGCAGGCAGGATGTCTGGTGATGACACAGGAGTCGATGGTGCTGGAGTCGGTGGACCGGGGCTGCGGTGCGGGACAGGACGGTGCTTCGTGTACCTCACGAGCGGTGTCCACAGGCCACGGTGCAGACAGCAGCGCTGGTGTCAGCAGGAGCGGCGTCATCGGGGATGCCCATGCTTCGGTGTGAGCAGGCGATACCGGAGTGCGGGGCCCACAGGTCACGGTGCGAGCAGCACCTCGGTGAAGTCATCCGATGACGGCGTCGGGGAGACCAGGGTCGCGGTGCGAAGCGGGGCAATGCGACTCCGTGTGGCATCGGCAGGTCACGGTGCAGGCCAGTGAACAGCACAAAACACACAGTTCCCAGTGCTGCAGGTCAGGGAAACTGAAGTGTTTGGTGCCCCTGAGACTTCCAATAGGAGGCAAGCTCTTCTCCAAGCCCTTGGATAATTTTCTCAAGCAGGACACACAGCAAAGTTCACCCTTTGCACTCTTTTCAGGCAGAAGCAGCAACTGCAGGCCAGTTCAGCAAAGCAACACAGCAAAGGGACAGTGCTCCTCCTCCAGCTCTTCAGCTCTTCTCCTTGCAGAGGTTATTCTTGATTCCAGAAAGATTCTAAAAGTCTGGGGTTTTGGGTCTTCTTCTTATACCCAGTTCTGCCTTTGAAGTTGGCAAACCTCAAAGCAAAGTCTCAAGTGTTTGCAAGTTCCTTCCTTGTCCAGGCCAGGCCCCAGACGCACATCAAGGGGTCAGAGACTGAATTGTGTGAGGGCAGGCACAGTCCTTTCTGGTGTGAACAACCACTCCTCCCTCCTCTCTAGCTCAGATGGCTCATCAGGATATGCAGGCTACACCCCCACCCCTTTTGTGTCACTGTCTAGAGAGGTGCAAAACAGCCCAACTGGCAAACTGACCCAGACAGACAATCCACAAACAGACAGAGTCACAGAATGGTATAAGCAAGAAAATGCCTACATTCTAAAAGTTGCATTTTCAAACAGACAATTTAAAAACCAACTTCACTAAAAGATGTATTTTTGAATTGTGAGTTGAGAAACCCTAAACCCCACATTTCTATCTGCTCTCAAAGGGAATCTGGGCTTTAAGGATATTTAAAGGCAGCTCCCATGTTAACCTATGAGAAAGAAAGGCCTTGCACAGTGAAAACCGAATTTGGCAGCAGTTCACTGTTACGACATATAAAACACACTAGTATTTGTCCTACCTTAAATGTACACTGCACCCTGCCCACTGGGGCTACCTAGGGCCTACTTTAGGAGTGCCTGACATGTAGTAGAAGGGAAGGTTTAGGCCTGGCAAGTGGGTACACTTGCCAATTCGAATTGGCAGTTTCAAACTGCACACACAGACACTGCAGTGGCAGGTCAGAGCCATGTTTACAGGGCTACTAATGTGGGTGGCACAACCAGTGCTGCAGGCCCACTAGTAGCATTTGATTTACAGACCCTGGGCACCTCTAGTGCACTTTACTCGGGACTTACCAGTAAATCAAGTATGCCAATCATGGATAAATCAATCAACAGTACACTTAAAACAGACAGCATATGCACTTTAGCACTGGTTAGCAGTGATAAAGTGCCCAGAGTCCTAAAGCCAACAAAAACAGGTCAGAAACAATAGGAGGAAGGAGGCCAAAAGACTGAGGATGACCCTGCAAAAAGGGCCATTTCCAACACCCCTTTAAATATTAGCACTATAATAAACACCCTTTGATAAAAATCGATTTTGAGTATGTCATGTATTTCAAATATGTATTGATTGAAACAGGTGTAGGAAAGTACCATCTTGCCTGGCATGTTACCCCCATTTTTACATGTATGTAAGTTTGTTTTTGCCTGTCTCACTGGAATCCTGCTAGCCAGGACCCAGTGCTCATAGTTTGTGGCCTGAATGTGTGTACCTGTGTAGTGACTGAGGGCCAGATGTAGCAACTTCCCAAATTGCGACTTGCAATTTGCGAGTCCCTGCGACTCGCAAATTGCAAGTCGCAATTTGGGATGCAGAAAGGTGTCTCAGACACCTTCTGCGAGTCGCTATGGGGTCGCAAAGACCCACCTCATTAATATTAATGAGGTGGGTCGCAATTTGCGACCCCATAGCGATTCAGGGCACTCACAGACATGGAGGCCTGCTGGGAACAGCAGACCTCCATGTCCGTGTCTGCTTTTAAATAAAGCAGTTTTTTTTTTTTCAAAGTGCAACCCGTTTTCCTTAAAGGAAAACGAGCTGCACTTTAAAAAATAAACCGAAACCTTTTGTTTTGGTATTTTTCAGGGCAGGTAGTGGTCCATTTTACCACTGCCTGCTCTGAAAAATTATTTTTTAGGCCAGACACAAAGGGGGGCCCCTTCCCGGTTGCGACTGGGTTACCATCCACTTCAAGTGGATGGTAACTGCGAGTCCATTGGAATTGCATACCAGTGCGACTTGCAAATAGGAAGGGAACACCCCTTCCTATTTGTGACTCTGAAATGCATTTTGCGAGTCGGTTCCCACTCGCAAAATGCATTTCTACATACCAGATGGGCTTTAGCAACTCGCAAACGGCGAGGCCCTAACTGTGTCACTGAGGCTCTGCTAACCAGAACGTCAGCGCTTATGCTCTCTCTGCCTTTAAAATTGTCACTATAGGCTAGTGGCCATTTTTACCAGTTCTAATTGGCACACTGAAACACCCTTATAATTCCCTAGTATATGGTACCTAGGTACCCAGGGTGTTGGGGTTCCAGGAGATCCCTATGGGCTGCAACATTTCTTTTGCCACCCATAGGGAGCTCAGACAAACCTTACACAGGACTGCCACTGCAGCCTGAGTGAAATAACTCACACGTTATTTCACAGCCATTTTCACTGCACTTAAGTAACTTATAAGTCACCTATATGTCTAACCTTCACTTGCTGAAAGTTAGGTGCAAAGTTACTAAGTGTGAGGGCACGCTTGCACTAGCAAAGGTGCCTCCACATAGTTCAGGGCCATTTCCCCGGACTTTGTGAGTGCGGGGACACCATTACATGTGTGCACTACATATAGGTCAATACCTATATGTAGTTTCACAATGGTAACTCCGAATATGGCCATGTAACATGTCTAAGATCATGGAATTGTCCACCCATGCCAAATCTGGTATTGGGTTGCTAATCCCATGCATCCCCCGGGCTCCACTATGGACCCCGGGTACTGCCAAACCAGCTCTCTGGGGTTGTCTCTGCAGCTACCGCTGCTGCCAACCCACAGACAGGGTTCTGCCCTCCTGGGATCTGGGCAGCCCAGTCCCAGGAAGGAAGAACAAAGAATTTCATCTGAGAGAGGGTGTTACACCCTCTCCCTTTGGAAATAGGTGTTAAGGGCTGGGGAGGAGTAGCCTCCCCCAGCCTCTGGAAATGCTTCGAAGGGCACAGATGGTGCCCTCCTTGCATTAGCCAGTCTACACTGGCTCAGGGAACCCCCAGTCCCTGCTCTGGCGCGAAACTGGACAAAGGAAAGGGAAGTGACCACTTCCCTGTCCATCACCACCCCAGGGGTGGTGGCCAGAGCTCCTCCAGTGTGTCCCATACCTCTGTCATCTTGAATCCAGAGGTGTGAGGGCACTCTGGAGGCCTCTGAGTGGCCAGTGCCAGCAGGTGACATCAGAGACCCCTTATGATAGGTGCTTCCCTGACCAGGTGGCCAATCCTCCTCTGAGGGCTATTTAGGGTCTCTCCTGTGGGCTTTTCCTCAGATAACGACTTGCAAGAATTCACCAGAGTTCCCCTGCACCTCTCTCTTCCACTTCTGCCAAGAATCGACCACTGACTGCTCCAGGACGCCTGCAATACTGCAACAACGTAGCAAGAAGACTACCAGCAACATTGTAGCGCCTAATCCTGACGGCTTTCTCGATTGTTTCCTGGCGGTGCATGCTTTGGGGGCTGCCTGCCTTCATCCTACACTGGAAGCCACGAAGAAATCTCCTGTGGGTCGACGGAAGCTTCCCCCTGCTGCAGCTGGCACCAAACTTCAGCGTCACCGGTACTCTGGGTCCCCTCTCATCCTGACGAGCGTGGCCCCTGGAACACAGGTGGTGGACCCAAGTGGCCCAGACTGTCCAGTGGTCCAACTGTCCAAATCTGGAGGAGGTAAGTCCTTGCCTCCCCTCTCCAGATAGTAATCCTGTACACCGGGTGAACTGCAACTTCTAGAGCTCCTGTGCACATTTCCAAGGAATCCTTCATGCACAGCCAAGCCCAGGTCCCCAGCACTCCGTCCTGCATTGCTCAACTCCCTGAGTTGACCTCCGGCTTCGTGGGATCCTCTTTAGTAGTGCTGAAACGACCGCCATGCTCAGTGTTCTTGAACCCATGTTCAAGGACTTCTGTGGGTGCTGCCTTCTTGTGCATGGGCTCCCCACGTTGCTGAGGGCCCCCTCTGTCTCCTCTCCCAAGTGGCGACATCCTGGTCCTTCCTGGCTCCAGGCAGCACCCTTTTTCTTCAACCGCAACCTTTGCAGCTAGCAAGGCTTGTTTGCGGTCTTTATCCAAAGAAACAACTCTGCATCCTCCAGCACTCTGTGGGACATCTTCTGCATGAAGGAGAAGTTCCTAGCACCGTTCGTTGTTGCAGAATCTTCAACTTCTTCCATCCAGAGGCAGCCATTTTGCACCTTCATCTGGGGTTTAGTGGGCTCCTGCCCACCCTGGACACTTTCACAACTCTTGGACTTGGTCCTCTTCCTTTGCATGTCCTCAGGTCCAGGAATCCGTCTTCAGTGCTTTGCAGTCTATTGTGGTCTTTGCAAAATCCTCTATCACGAGTTTAGTGTGTTTCTGGGGAAATAGTAGTACTTTACTCCTACTTTCCAGGGCCTTGGGGTGGGGTATCTTGGATACCCTTAGTATTTACTTACACTCCCAGTGACCCTCTACACACTACACTAGCCTAAGGGTCCATTCATGGTTCGCATTCCACTTTCTTAGTGTATGGTTTGTGTTGCCCCTAGGCCTATTGCATCCTATTGTATTCTACAGTGTTTGCACTACTTTCTAACTGTTTTACTTACCTGATTTTGGTTTGTGTGTATATTTTGTGTATTTTAATTACCTCCTAAGGGAGTATATCCTCTGAGATATTTTTGGCACATTGTCACTAAAATAAAGTACCTTTATTTTTAGTAACCCTGAGTATTGTGTTTCTTATGATATAGTACCTATATGATATAAGTAGTATAGTAGGAGCTTTGCATGTCTCCTAGTTCAGCCTAAGCTGCTCTGCTATAGCTACCTCTATCAGCCTAAGCTGCTAGAACACTACTAATCTACTAATAAGGGATAACTGGACCTGGCACAAGGTGTAAGCACCATCAGGTACCCATTACAAGCCAGGCCAGCCTCCTACAACAGGTACAACCATTGCAAATGAATTGTACATAGAATGAGCATAGAATTAATGACCTGTAGCTGGCTGTTGTGATCACACCAGGAGTATTTGTCAAACACCAACATCTGCAAAATGAATAGCCAGAGGGAACAGGAAGTGGGCATAGAAGTGGGAAATACCAGCATGCCAATGCCACACAGAATGCAACCTAAGTCAATGTAAAGTTGCACTATCTGACCTGTGTGTCATTGGAAGTACTGACGGATTACAGATGTTCTGTTGTCCAAATCCTTATCCTCTGCCTCCTCATCCTCACTGTCCACAGGGTCCACTGCTGCCATAGGGGCATCTCCAGTCTCCTCCTCCTGCAGAAAAGGGACATGGCGTCTAAGGGCCAGGTTGTGCAACATGCAGCATGCCACCACTATCTGGCAGACCTTCTTGGGTGAGTAGCACAGGGATCCATCTGTTAGATGGAGGCTACGGAATCTGGCCTTCAGGAGGCCAAAGGTCCTTTCAATGATCCTCCTGGTTCTCCCATGTGCCTCATTATAATGTTCTTCTGCCCTTGTCCTGGCATTCCTGACAGGGTTCAGCAGCCATGATAGGTTTGGGTAACCAGAGTCACCTGCAAATATTGTGGGACAACATGCAGCCACCCACTATCCCATATGGCCAACACTATAGCCATACACCAACATATACTGGCTGGGAACCAGGGCTCACCTAATAGCCACACCCTGTGCCTTTGTAGTGGGCCATCACATATGGGATGCTGCTATTCCTTAGGACAAAGGCATCATGCACCAACCCAGGATACCTAGCATTGACTTGGGAGATATACTGGTCCACCAACCACACAATCTGCACATTCATAGAGTGGAAACTCTTACGATTCCTGAACACCCGTTCATTCTGGGGGGGGGGACTGACATAGGTCCACAAAACAGCCTAGATTTGGCTGGCAGAAGAGACCAAATCAAATAACGTCCCAAAGGATAGAAACTAACCAGCAGCCATGGGGTCACACCACCCACCTGCACAGGAGCCACCAATGCTATCTGGTTTGAAGAGCTGCTCTATCGCCTCCACAGTTGTGGAGGGTGCACCTGCATCGTCACTGACACTCCCCATACCAATAGGCTGCCTACAGCTACCTCTGGCGCTGTCCCTATGAGTCTCAAGAAATCCTGACTCCAACGACTCCCCAAGGATAGCATGCCATCGGGTGGTTGACGTTGCTATGACTGCAACTTTTAGAATAATGTTTCTAGCTCAAGCATTTCCTGAAATATTGTGATTTAAAACCAAAATCACAACTCCCAGTCCAGCCAACTGGCTACTGGACTTTCCGGTTCCCTTTGTGAGTACCCTCAGCCTGTGTGTGTCCTACAACCAGAAACTCTTGACTATGACATGGGCATTTGAAGAGAGTTTTCTCTCCCCTCAAGCAGCTAAGGTGCACTTCCGGTGGAATGGCACTGTAGCCAGTCGCTGTCTCACTATAGACCAGTAGGTACTTGAATTTTAGACTCCTGCAAATGGACACATGCCTCTTAATTAATCACCAGGAAACCCAAAGACCGCAACCGGGACGGGCCTTAGGATGCATTATTTGGATGATAGGTTTTTAGGCTAGCTTTGGACATGTTTTTAGGATAATGACACGTGCCAAGGGTCTTTTCCTGAGCACATTTTTTAAAAACAGTGTTTCAATAACTATATAATAAAACACCATAACATTTAGCTGAAGTATTTGATGTTTTTTCTAGAAAGACTGTGAAGTGTTTGCATCCCAATTGCTTTAGAAGATCCAGAGCACAACTGAGCAGTCTTCTATAAGATAACATTGGCCATAGGGCTCAATGTTAAACAAAAATCTAACGATGAGGTGCTACAGATATTTTTGGGTCAGTTCTCTTGCATGAAATATGTTAGGCACATCTGGTTTTCCGTGACTAGCCATGGATGATGTGTAGAATTTTTACTTACATATAAACAAAGTCTTTTCTGGCTCGACAGTTTACTTATTATGTATTATTTTAAGTGTAATACTGGGGATGAGGGTAGCCTGCCTGTGCATTGTGTGTCCTGGGACTCCACATTGTATCACTACGGCCTTAAAAACCAGCAAGAGCACTTGATAAATCTGATGCCAGCCAAGACTGCTCAGAGGTGGTTGAGTAACCTCAGTATTAGCTGAGAGTGAGTGACATGCTTCCAAGACCTTTGACGTTCATTTTCTGACTTTGAGGAGTGGCCAGCACTGCAAGGAAATGAAACGTCATATTCAGACATTCAACAAGTGTGTTTGAAACTGCTGGTGGGGATTAGGAGTCTCAGACTTGATAGGTGTAACAATCGCAAAAGGTTGAGGGTAATTGATAGGGCACCCCTCAACTTATCAGGCATTCAACTCGAGCCCATTCCATGTTAAGAAGTGACTCTCTGAATATACTTGATCTCCAGAGAATCACTTCTCCAAATAGGCCTAAAAGGGATAGACAAAATGTATCATAGGTTTTGTCATAGATATTGACCACCACCCAGGTTCTGTGTAGCAGAGCCTGAGTGGAAGGGAATCTACTGTGGAACCATCGCATATATCACGGGCAACAGGTCCCTGTCATGGTTAAAGGAAATCTGGCTGATGGCCCTGTGAAACACTGAAAGTAGAGGATTGAAGAAACAGTGCCACACCATACCATCTTGGACATTTAAGCTCTCACCCTGGTCAGTTTTGGGATCATTGCCTGCCCTAACAGAGACTACATTGCTGTTATAGGCCAAGTCATCTGAATTTTTAATGCCGCCTGCTAAAGATCGTCTACACTTACATTCACTTATACCAATGACAGTGGCAAAAGGGAAAAGAGAGCCGCCTGTGAAAGAAATGATAGTCCTTAAAGACAACAAAAAACAATTCCTCTAACTATGTATATCACACCTCGTACTGGAATCATCAAGCCAGAGAACGACCTGGAGTGGATGGTGGGAGAGCATTCAGACGAGCAGGCCCAAATGTGGACAAAAGTGAGGAACAGATTATTGAGCTGCAAGCCCACCAGAAAGACACAAAAATCAGCTGAAGTGCAAATACATCAGAATCCAAGGCATTCTAATGAGGAGCAGAGGTGGAGGACATAAACACAGATGCCCAGAGCCCACTCCATGCAATCAGGAATTGTCATCAACACTCACCAGTGCATTCCACTTGGAACAACAGAGTCTTTTCAATGGCACCCACAGAGATCTCCACTGAGCATTCTCACCAGAATTCACTTTTTCAAAGAGAAGGAAGAAATCATGAATGCAGTGTATTAGGAACATGCAATCATTTAGCAAGTATTTAAACTCCAGCTCTTCCTTGCTCAGGCGGACAAACAACAGATGAAGGCACAACAGGAAGGTTCAAAACTCACATAGGATCTTGAGAAGTGGTCTGAAATGCTGACACAGCTTTCTGATCCACCAAATAACAGACCTTCTTGAAGGAAAGGGGGTTAGCAGACACAAGATGATTTGTGAGGAGGCTGATTTAAAGAGGGGAAGGCTAATATTTTGAATTTTATTTGGAGATATGCAGTATTCTAATTACTATGACACTAGATGGTTGTAAGTTGTGAAAAACCTTCCAAATGGTTGTGGCTATGTAATGATTAAGTAAAATGCAATACCAGAAGAATTTGAAAAAATCCTCCAACTCTTCCAGGATCGCCACATTGACGATGTGGAAGAGCAGGGACTTTCACGAGATTCTGGAGCAACCACAGCACAGAAATAACACTCATCGTGGTCACAGACAATATCCACACTAAATTTGACAATGTAGAAACCACAGCCCTCATCCTACTCGACCTCTCAGCAGCCATTTACACAGTCTCCCACCACACCCGTGTCAGAAGCTGCACGACATAGGCATCCAAGGGCCGGCCCTTACATAGTTAGTCCTTCCTCACAGGAAGAACACAGCGAGTCAGGTTACCATCCTACACATCAGAGTCCAAGAATCTGATCTGTGGAGTCCCCCAGGGTTCATTGCTCACCCCAACCCTATTCAACATCTACATGACTCTGCTTGCCAACATCATCAGATCCTGAGGTGTCACCATCATATCCTACGATGATGACACCCAACTCATGCTTTGTCTGACTGACAAGCCCACTACCAACAGAACCAACTTCTCTAAGTGCATGATCAATGTAGCACGCTGGATGAGATCTAATTGCCTGAAACTCAATCCCAGCAAGACGGAAGTGCTGATCTTTGGGAAGAAGAATTCTCTATGGGACTCCATCTGGGGGCCATCAGAGTTTGGACCCACACTGACTGATCATGTCAGAAATTTGGGACTCATCCGGGATGCCAAGCTAACATGAGAGTGTAGGTCAGCACTGTCAGCTCCTCCTGCTTCTACATTCTTTGCATGCTTCACAAGAAATTCAAATGGCTACCCCTGAACACCAGATGTACAATCACATAATCCCTCATCACAAGTAGATTAGACTATGGCAATGCACGTTATGTGTGGCTCTCCAATACTCTCCTACACCATCTTCACACCATCCAGAATGCCGCAGCAAGACTCATCCTTGACCTCCTAAAGTGCACCCACATCACACTACAGCTCAGAAAGCTCCACTGTCTCCCCAAGCACAAACACAGACAATTCAAACTCCTCACACATAAATTCAAGGCACTGCAAAACATTGGATCAGCATACCTGAACAACCTCCTGCACTTTCACTCACCCACAAAACACCTACATTTAGCCACTCTCTCATTTGCACCCCCCCTGCATTAATAAAAGCAGAACAGCACCCAAGCCAGGAACACACATCAGGGCATCCTCCTCACTTCTTCAAAGGAAGGAGGTAGTAAAATACTATTTACAGCAGGCTCCATTGATAACAGTGGAAAGAGTAAAGCCTGACATGAATGGAAGAGTCCTGCTTTTGACTTAAAACTGAAGGGTCCAAATATATCAATTAGCTACACTATGGTGGTCATTACAACCCTGGCAGTCGGTGTTAAAGCGGCGGTAAAACCGCCAACAGGGCGGTGGTAAAAAAAATGGAATCACGACCATGGCGGAAACCGCCAACATAGACAGCCACTTTAACACTCCGACCGCCACGGTGCTACAAACAGACAGCATGGCGGTCACCGGCAACAGACAGGCGGAGGACAATGTACCGCCCACAGTATCACAACCTACCAATCCGCCACCTTTTCCGGGGCGGATTCACCGCAAACAAAAACACGGCGGAAACAGGACTCCGAAGGGAAAAGGCTCACCTCTACACAACCCACGAGGTACCAGGACGCCATGGAACCAGAGCTGCAAATTCTCCCTGCCCTCATCTTCTTGCTCCTCTACCAGGAGCACAAACGCCGGCGGCGAAGACCACGGTGAGTACTGCACCTACGACACAGGGGAGGGGGGAGGAAAAAAACAGGGACACACACGCAATACGCAACACCCCCACCCCCAACCTCACCCACTACAACACACATACTAATACATATTGATACATCACAGTTACACCCCCAAACCCCACGGAAGAATGCAAAGACAAAAGGAAATTAGAGTAACCATTGTAATATATTAAAATCCAATACGCAAATATATATATACACTATTGACAAATATATACACCAACAATAGTAGTCCATGGATTGCTCCATTGAAGTCCGTGGAACACTGGGCCCACACTGCATGGGCGAGGCCCACACTCAAACCCGAATGTGACGGAGAGAACACTGCAGGGGCATCAGATAGCAATAAAACAGGCACCTCAGGGGGAAGGGAAAAGGGGGGCACCTCAGCCGGTTGAGTGCACGACACCAAATCCATGAGGGGGCCCCATGCCCACTGTTCAATCCTGGGGAGTGCAAAGCCACAGTCTCTCAAGTCTCTACAGTGGGTGGTTTGCCCACTGTGCAATCCTGGGGAGTGCAATGCCACAGTCTCTCAAGTCTCTACAGTGGGTGGTTTGCCCACTGTTCAATCCTGGGGAGTGCAAAGCCACAGTCTCTCAAGTCTCTCCAGTGGGTGGGCTGCCCACTGCATTATCCTGGGGAGTGCAAAGCCACAGTCTCTCAAGTCTCTACAGTGGGTGGTATGCTCACTGCTGCATCGTGGGGAGTGAAAAGCTACAGTCTCTCAAGTCTCTACAGTGGGTGGTTTGCCCACTGCTGCATCCTGGGGAGTGCAAAGCCACAGTCTCTCAAGTTTGTGACATGTTCCAATGGTTCTGGAGGGGGCTTTGTGCCCAGAGTGCTTCATCCTGCCAAGGACTGAGGTAGTGGATGTAAATCTCCACTGGTTCTGTAGGGGCTTTGTGCCCAGAGTGCTTCATCCTGCCAAGGACTGAGGTAGTGGATGTCTTTCTCGCCTTTCTCCACTGGTTCTGGAGGGGGCTTTGTGCACAGAGTGCTTCATCCTGCCGAGGACTGAGGTAGTTGATGCCTCTCTCCACTGGTTCTGGAGGGGGCTTTGTGCCCAGAGTGCTTCAACCTGCCAAGGACTGAGGTAGTGGATGCCTTTCTCCACTGGTTCTGGAGGGGGCTTTGTGCCCAGAGTGCTTCATCCTGCTCGTGACGGACTCAGTAGCGTCAGTGCCCTTGGCGCTCATGGGCCAGCGGGGCTTGTTGCGGCAGTGTCATTGGCAGCGGTGCTTCTGGCGGCAGTGTCCTGTTCAGCGGTGCTTGTGGTGGCAGAGTCCTGTTCAGCGGTCCTTGTGGCGGCAGTGTCCTGTTCAGTGGTGCTTGTGGCGGTGGTGTCCTGTTCAGCGGTGCGTGTTGCGGCGGGGTCCTTGGCAGTGACTCAGGTGCTGGCGGTCCTGTCTGGCCCAGCGGGGCTGGTGCTGGCGGTCCTGTCTGGCCCAGCGGGGCTGGTGCTGGCAGTCCTTTATGGCCCAGCGGGGCTGGTGCTGGCGGTCCTGTCTGGCCCAGCGGGGCTGGTGCTGGCGGTCCTGTCTGGCCCAGCGGGGCTGGTGCTGGCGGTGGCCTCCTGGGCAGTGGGGATGATGGCTGTGGCCTCCTGGGCAGCGGGGATGATGGCGGTGGCCTCCCGGGCAGCGGGGATGATGGCGGTGGCCTCCTGGGCAGCAGGGCTGGTGCTGGCGGTGGCCTCCTGGGCAGCGGGGATGATGGCGGTGGCCTCCTGGGCAGCGGGGATGATGGCGGTGGCCTCCTGGGCAGCGGCGATGATGGCGGTGGCCTCCTGGGCAGCTGGGCTGGTGCTGGTGGTGGCCTCCTGGGTAGCGGGGATGATGGCGGTGGCCTCCTGGGCAGCGGGGATGATGTTGGTCTTCTCTGCCGTGCTGCTTTTCCCAGACTTGCTGAGTTTCTTGTGCCCCTTCCCCACCTTGGAAGGTGTCGCAGCTGACTCCACACTCCCACCTGTACCCCTGGGAACGGCTTTGGTGGCTGGAGTCTTCCCCCTCTCCCGCCGGGCACTGGCTAACTTTTTATGCTTGACAGGTGGGAGACCTCCAGTGCAGAAGCGACCCCCAGGTGGCCCTCTCCCTTGCCCAGGTGGTGGCTACCCCGAGGAGTCCCCCTTGCCTGCCTGCTTCGCTGAAGAGACCCCTGGGTCTCCCATTGAACTCCATTGCAAACCCAACGCCTGTTTGCACTCTGCACCTGGCCGCCGCTGTGCCGCTGAGGGTGTACTTTTTTTGCTGACTTGTGTCCCCCCCGGTTCCCTACACAACCCCCCTGGTCTGCCGTCCGAAGACGCGGGTACTTACCTGCTGGCAGACTGGAACCGGGGCACCCCCTTCTCCATTGAAGCCTATGCGTTTGGGCACCACTTTGACCTCTGCACCTGACCCGCCCTGAGCTGCTGGTGTGGTAACTTTGGGGTTGCCCTGAACCCCCAACGGTGGGCTACCTTCGAATCAACTTTGAACCCTGTAGGTGGTTTACTTACCTGCAAAACTAACAAACACTTACCTCCCCCAGGAACTGTTGAAAATTGCACTGTCTAGTTTTAAAATAGCTTATTGCCATTTGTGTGAAAACTGTATATGCTATTTTGCTAATTCAAAGTTCTTTAAGTTCCTAAGTGAAATACCTTTCATTTAAAGTATTACTTGTACATCTTGAATCTGTGGTTTTTAAAATAAACTAAGAAAATACATTTTTCTATACAAAAACCTATTGGCCTGGAATTGTCTTTGAGTGTGTGTTCCTCATTTATTGCCTGTGTGTGTACAACAAATGCTTAACACTACCCTCTGATAAGCCTACTGCTCGACCACACTACCACAAAATAGAGCATTAGAATTATCTCTTTTTGCCACTATCTTACCTCTAAGGGGAATCCTTGGAATCTGTGCATGCTATTTCTTACTTTGAAATAGTACATACAAAGCCAACTTCCTACAGACAGCATCCAAGAACACAGGATGACATCAAGAAGAGGTGGAACGACCTACGGGGGAAGGTACGTTCCATGGGATCCAGACACCAGATTGCTGTACAGAGGACTGGCGGTGGACTCACCTCCTCCCCCACAACTAACAACATGGGAGGAGCAAGTCTTGGCGATCATGAATCCTGAGGGCCTCGCAGGAGTAGCAGGAGGACTGGACTCTGGTAAGTCATATCTTAACTACTTTATCCCCCCCACCCCGCCTGCATTCCATCACATACCGCCACCATTACCCTCACACCCATCACCCCAACAACCCACAGATACCCCACTACCACAACCCAAACATCCCAAAACCAAGCCCTCCATGTAACACCAATGCATGGACACCAATCACCAAAGCATGTCCAGTAGAGAGACTCACTCATACCCCAAAACCACCAATCACACAAGGGCCACAACAATAATGCAAGCACAGGAGTAGAGGGTCACTCACCCATTGCACAAGAGGGCACACACAGATACAATAACTATGCATTTACACCCCAACAGGACCCCTACCCAACGTCACAGGACATGAGGTGCCAGACATATCCAGTCCCCACACAAAAGAGGCCCACGCCTGGATCAAGATGACCAGCCCGGCCCATCAGGGACCTCGGGACAGTCGGTTCCCCTGACACAGTCACAAACCACCACTGAACCTCCCCCCTCAGGAAACACCACCACAGCACCCACCCAGCGGGCCCATCCCTCTGTCCCCACGACACATCAATCAGCAGTGTGTCCACCACTACAGGGAACCCAGGCAACCCCACTAACACAGGACGATCAGGGACCTGGGGGCAGTGGGCACACGGTTCAGGGGACAGAGGCACAGGATAACAGGGAAGCTGGAAGGACTGCTGTGCGACAGGGGGAGGACAGGCCTAGGGAACCGACACTCCAGGAGGCACTCTCCAACATCAAGGGAGCTTTCCACCATTCCCAGGAGACCATGGGCACGGTACTGGGCAAGTTTCAGGAGACCCAGTGGCTGCAGGAGGAACACTACCTGGGGATCAGGGAGGACTTGAAGTCCATCAACACCACCCTGGTCACCATTGCAGGGGTGCTGGCAGACCTTGTCAACACCAGGAGGGACACAGTGGCACACCAACGGGCCCCTGACACCAGCCTGAATGATGAACAGCCCTCCACCTCCGCCGGCGCTAGTGGACAGGAGGCACTGCCACAGGATCAACAGGCCACCAGCACCCCACCCCCTGCAGTTGGAGAACCACCCCGCAAACGGTCCCTGAGATCCAGGAACAAGACAGAGAACACTGCCAAGACCCCCACCAGGAAATAAGACCCCCCCTGAATGTCACCCTTCTGTCCCACTTTGTCACCCTGTCCACCTTCAAATGCCATTGTTCCACTTCCTATGCCCCTTTGGACAATGTACTTGTGAAACAAATAGCCTGGACTCTGCCATGGACATTCTTCCACCATCACCCCAGCCCATTTTACAACCCCCTCCACTTATTTGCACAGGAATAAACAAACTTCAATCACAAAACAATCTGGAGTCAGTCTGTGCTTTCACAAATTTGTAATTGCAATATCTATGGAATATAGCAATGTCAATGTACTTGTTCACATACCAATGTAACACAGCTGTAGGCCAGCAGTAAGCATAGCAGAGTGCACAAAGTGGGAGCCAGATCTGTGAAATGGAAAGTCAAAGTGACAAGTCAGTGTCCATACACTGAGTGAAAATGACAGACTTATGCTAGCTCCAATAGTATGAGATGTGGGAAGCAGTCACATCTTCTTACCTGTGTCTCACTGGAAGTATTGCATGATGATGTTGTTTCGGGTGTCGACATTTTCTTCTTCTGCCTCCTCTTCTTCACTGTCCACGGGCTCCACAGCTGCCACAAGACCACCATCAGGCCCATCCTACTGCAGAAAAGGCACCTGCTGATGCAAAGCCAGGTTGTGCAGCATACAGAAGGCCACGATTATCTGGCACACCTTCTTCGGTGAGTAGTATAGGGAGCCACCTGTCAGATGGAGGCACCGGAATCTGGCCTTCAGGAGGCCGAAGGTGTGTTCTATAATCCACCTAGTTCACCCACGTGCCTCATTGTAACGTTCCTCTGCCCTTGTCCTGGGATTCCTACCTGGGGTCAGTAGCCATGACTGGTTGGGGTAACCAGAGTCACCTGCAAATATTAAGGGACACCTGTTAGACATCCTCCAAACATCAGGGAATCTCCCATCCCCAGACATCAAATGGAACTGTGTGGGGACTTTAGGCTCACCTATTAGCCACACATGGTGCCTCTGGAGTTGCCCCATCACATAAGGGATGCTGCTATTCCTCAAAATGCAAGCGTCATGCACTGAGCCGGGATACTTGGCATTCACATGGTAGACGTACTGGCCTGCCAAACACACCATCTGCACATTCATTGAATTATAGCTTTTCCGGTTTCTGTACACCTGTTCATTCCTGCGGGGGGAACAAATGCCACATGTATTCCATCAATGGCACCAATAATGTTGGGGATATGTCCCAGGGCATAGAAGTCACCTTTCACTGTGGGCAAATCCTCCACCTGAGGGAAAATGATGTAGCTGTGCATGTGTTTCAGCAGGGCAGATAACACTCTGGACAACACGTTCGAGAACATTGGCTGTGACATCCCTGATGCCATGGCCACTGTTGTTTGAAAAGACCCACTGGCCAGGAAATGGAGTATAGACAGGACCTGCACTAGAGAGGGGATTCCTGTGGGATGGTGGATAGCTGAAATCAGGTCTGACTCCAACAGGGCACATAGTTCCAGGATTGTTGCATGATCAAGTCTGTATGTGATTATGATGTGTCTCTCTTCCATTGTCGACAGGTCCACCAGGGGTTTGTGCACTGGAGGATGCCGCCATCTCATCACCTGTCCCAGCAGACGTGCCCTATGGAGGAGAACAGCGAGCAGAGAGTCATCCAACACTGAGGCATCACAATGTGTTATTTGCAGGAACGTTTGTAATTCGCAATGTGCCGCTATCTATCTGTATTCCCAGCCTAGATAGGTGTGATGCAGTTTTGATCCATGCCATGTGGCCCCCTGAAAGGGCGGCTGCCTGACCTCTAAGGTGGGACAAGGGGAAATGAGGTAACTGCGCTGGCGTTGTACACCGTCGCGGTAGGCGGTTGAAGACTGCGACGCAATTCAGCATTGGTTAACATTGGGCCCTATGGGTCCCAGGAGCCAATGACGATGTACGCCGGCGGTGACGGTACCCACTGCCGCGGACGTGACTGCCATTTTCTGTCTGTTCACTCACTTGATACCTGACCTTCAACAGGAGAGGACCTACACTGCAAGTGCTGCTGTGACCTGTGTCTAGAAGCGATGATGGCTACAGTGTTTGGGAGAAGGGCCCCTGCCTTCACATCAGAGGAGTTGGAGAAACTAGTTGATGGGGTCCTCCCCCAGTACACGCAACTACAGGTGAGGACACTGTGAGCGTGCTGCGTGGCCAATGCCTGTTTTGAGTGGTATGGATGGAAAATACATCAGGGGGGCTGAGGCCTGCATGTGCGGATGTTGAGTGTATGTGCGTCAGGGCATGGGTGGGAACTGGTGGGCAATGACTATGACGGTCCAGACAGGTGAGTAATTTTGTTTCTCCCTGTACCATTCCTCTAGGTCAGCGCCCACCAGAAGAAGGGTATGTGGCGTGCCATCACCAAGGACGTGCGGACCCTGGGGGTCTACCACAGATGGAGCACCCACTGCCATAAAAAGATGGGAGGACCTGCGCACTGGAGTGAGAAGACGGCGGAGGCCCCGCTGGGGATGGCCTCCGAACGTGAAAGGGGTGCCCGCAGCACCATGACCCCCCTGATGTACCGGATCCCGGCGCTGGCCTATCCGGAGTTGGATGGGCGCTTGAGGGCATCACAGCAGCCACAAGGAGATGAGTACACTCTCATTCAGCTGACTCTGCGCGCATTACGAGGTGTCTGGGTGGGGGAGGTGGGCAGTGGGTTCCCCTAGGTAGGCAAGGTTCCTTGTGAGGCAGGCTCTGTGGCTCCCCAACCCCAATAGTGGTAATAGCCATCTACACCTAGTCAGGCTCATGTGACTTCCAGGTGTGCAACAATTGGGCTTAGGCCTCGTACCCCATGGGCATGTGAATTTTCTAGGAACTGTTAGTGCATGGCGTAGTGCTGAGGGTTGCTCCCTGTGTGTTGTGTCCGCCAACAGTAGTGCTGTTGCATGCACTGAACATGTTTTTCTTCTGTCTTCCTCCCCCTTTTTGTCGTCTCCCTGTTTTTGTGTGCAATAGCATCATCAGGCGGAGGAGCAGTGGCACCGGAGCAGGAGAGAGCTGCAACCCACGTGGCCCTGGAGGGTGAAGCAACGGAGACTGAAGCCACCAGTGGGATGGAGCGCAAGGGTAGCTCCATGATGAGGACTGGAGCATACACCAGTGACAGCGACTCCTCCTCTGATGGGAGCTCCCTTGCGGTGGCGGGCACCTCTGTGCCCACCGCTTCAACAGGTAAAGCCGCCACCCCCCCTAACAGCACCGCCCTCCCAGCAGCCCATCAGCGTGTGTCCTGTGCCCGCTCACCCAGGAGGGTGGGCATCTCCTTTGCCCCAGGCACCTGAGACCCTGCCCCAGTCAGCCCTGCTGCCCTCAGTGAGGAGGCTATTGACCTCCTGAGATCCCTTACTGTTGGGCAAACTACAATTTTGAATGCCATCCAGGGTGTTGAGAGGCATTTGCAACAAACAAATGCATAACTGGAGGGCATTCATTCTGGGCAGGCGGCCCAACAGAGAGCATTTCAGGCTCTGGCCTCAGCACTGATGGCAGCCATTGTCCCTGTGTCCAGTCTCCCCCCTCTAACTTCCACTACCCAGACCCAAACCCCTGTACCTCAGCCTATCCCAAGCACACCATCAGACCAGCATGCACACTCATCAACACACAAGAGTGGACATTGCAAACATAAGCACCACACATCCCACAAGCACTCACACAAGCACAATCCCCATGCAGACATAGCAACATCCACTGCCTCCACTGTGTCCCCCTCCTCCACGTCCTCCTCCTCCCTCCCTGTCTTGTCTCCACTCACACCTGCAAGCACTACATCCTCAGCCACTACCTCCATCACCAGCACGCCCATCACCACACACCGCTCACATGCACTCACCACCCCCACTACCATGCACACATCCCCTGTGTCCTCTCCCAGTGTGTCTGTGAGCCCTTCTCCCAAAGTACACAAACGCAGGCACACACCCACCCAACAGCCATCCACCTCACAACAGCCTCCGGCCCATGCACCTTCACCCAAATTCAGCAAACGTACACCTCCTACAACCACTACCTCTTCCTTCACTCCCAGACCCCCTCCATCTTCCCATCCCAGTGTGTCTAAAAAACTTTTCCTGGCAAACCTTGACCTCTTTCCATCACCCCCCGTCCTTCCCCTAGGGCCAGGCTTTCCAGGTCCCAGCCCAGCACCTCATCCACCAAATCCCCAGGCACAGTGGTGCCAGCAACTGCGGGGTCATCGACTGCGCCACGCATCAGGGCTGCCAGTGTGCCACGTAGTGAGGGCAAGGACATTCCGCCACCTGCCAAGGTGAAGAAGGTGCCCGCATCCCGGAGGGAGAAGCCGCACCTACCAGCCACCAAGGGCTCTGCAAAAACCAAAGGGGATAGTGGCAAGACACCTGCGGCACGATCAAAGGTGGGGAAAGGACAAAAGCAGAAGAGCAGGTCAGGACAGGGCACGGTGGCACCAACTGAGGGACCAGTGTCACCCTTCTGTCCACGACAACACCAACCTGTATGGCGGCGAACACCGCTAGCTGCACCGCCACCAGCACCGCCATCTGGACCGCCACCTGCACCGCCACATGCACAGCCACCTCCACAGCCACCGGCACGTCTGCAGCCTCAGCGACAGTCCCCAGCATCTTACCCATTGGGCAGCCGTCCGAGGTTTCAGGAGACATCCTGCTGTGTCCCTCAGCAGGTGCTGACCCATGCACCACCGCCGCCACAGACACCACCGCAAGCACCGCCACCGGCCCGCGACTTGCTCGGACAGCGGCACCACCGCTGACATGGCTACCATCCCCAGTGGTCAGTCGTCCGAGGCTGGAGGAGAGTTCCTGGACCCTGGCCAGCTTCCATGAGGCATGACTTCCATCACTGTTTGCACCTGTGGGGTTTGTTCCTTGGCAATCCCGTGGCACACACACCCAGGTGAGGTAATAGTACTGGCCACACTGCACGTGGAGCACTCTGGGCACCATGCCCCCTCCAGAACCAGTGGAGAGTTACATCCACTACCTCTGACCTTGGCAGGATGAAGCCCTCTGGGCACAAGGCCCCCTCCAGAACCAGTGGAGAAAGGCATCCACTACCTCAGTCCTTGCCAGGATGAAGCACTCTGGGCACAAGGCCCCCTCCAGAACCAGTGGAGAAAGCCATACACTACCTCAGTTCTTGGCAGGATGAAGCACTCTGGGCACAAGGCCCCTCCAGAACCAGTGGAGAAAGCCATCCACTACCTTAGTCCTTGGCAGGATGAAGCACTCTGGGCACAAGGCCCCCTCCAGAACCAGTGGAGAATGACATCCACTTAAGAGACTGTGGCTTTATTTTCCATCTGATGCTCCAGCAGTGTTCTCTTAGTTTCCAGTCAGGTATCTTGTGTGGGCTTCGCCCATGCATTTTGGCATTTTAGGACCAGTGGTCCACGGACAATGATTGGTACACTATCCGGACTTGTGTAGTTGGTGTACATACTTGTATATACTGGATTTTGAGCTCTGACTATCAGATTTGTCATGATTACAATTGTTACAATCATTTCCTTTTGCCCTTGCATTCTTCCAGGGGGTGGGGGGTGTATATGTAATGTTGCTGCATGTATTTGTGTGTATGTTGTTGTGGGTGAGGGTGGGGGTGGGGGTATTGCGTGCTGCATGTGTGTGTCACTCTCTTTTCCCTCCCCCTCCCCCCTGTGTTGTAGGAGCAGTACTCACTGTGGTCGTTGACGGCATCTGTCCTGCTCCTGATAGAGCAGGAGGAAGAGCAGCCTAGGCAGGACCTGTAGTTCGGGCTCCATGGCGTCCTGGTTCCTCGTTGGGTGTCGAGAGGTGAGTGTTTTCCCTTCTGTGTACTGTTCCGCCGTGCTTTTGGTCACGTTGGTTCCAGCCCGGAAAAAGTGGCGGATAGGCCTGTTGTGATAGGGTGGGCGGTACTTTGTCTTCCGCCTGTCTGTTGGCGGTTACCGCCGCAGTGTTTGTTTCTACCGTGGTGGTCTGAGTATTAAAGTGGCTGTCTATGTTGGCGGTTTCCACCATGGTCGTGATTCCATTTTTTTTTCCGCTGGCCTGTTGGCGGTATTACCGCCGCTTTAACACCGACCGCCAGGGTTGTAATGAGGGCCATTATCTGTTGGGAGCAAAACACACCATATCTGTATATTCTTGTCATAGAAATTTACAATTTATGAGTTCTGCCAGGCTACTAACTCCAAGACAACTAAGATGGATGCTCTTCTTTGCAGAATTTGATTTCATAATGACTTTTAGACCAGGAATAGATCATCGTAAGGGTGCTGCATTATCTAGACAAGATTCTTCAATCACACCTACTGAACAAAAACCCATGCCTATTATAACACTTCAAAAGTATTGTGTTTAGTAGCTGCAGAGAAATGTTTCCATCTCATTCGTAATCATTTTCACATTACTAAGTGGCAAGAGTGGTTACAACAAGACACCAAGAGGTCTATTCAACAAGGCTTACCTCTACATTAATCTTGAGTATTCCTGCCTACTGAAGAGTTAAGAGAGACAGCTTTTCATTGGTTACACAAGCAGCCTCTGGCAGGTCATCCAGGTCCTTAAAAAACAATAGAACTCATGAAAAGGTATTGTTGGTAGCCTACATTCGTTCCCGACCTTAAGCAAATGCTACAATCATGTGAAGTATGTGCAAGATGCAAAAGGGAACATAGCAAGCCCAAAGGTCTATTGATACCTCTACCCGTTCCCAATCATCCATGGGAACATATTTCTATGGATTTTATTACTGGTCTTCCTCAAATAAAACAATTTACAATCATTCTAGTGGTAGTAGACAGTCTTACTAAGTATGCTCATTTCATTGCCTGTAAAGGACTCCCAACTTCCGACACCTTAGCGACTATCATTGTAAAAAATATAGTTTGGCTTCACGGACTTCCAAGAGTTATCCTCTCTGATAGAAGAACACAATTTTCTGCACGTTTTTGGCAACAATGGTGCAAGGCTCTACAAATTAATTCAACTTTATCTACTAGTTATCATCCACAAACGGATGGTCAAACAGAGAGACTAAACCAAACTCTGAAACAATATTTACGATGTTATGCAACAAAGTCTCCTACAACCTGGCTGGATCTTTTGTGGCTTGCAGAACTGGCTTATAATAACTCTCACCACTCTTCATTAAACTCAACTCCTTTCTATGGTTTATATGGGCATCATCCGCACATTTTGCCAGTTACGTTACCTGCATCTACTCAAACCACTCCAGCAGCCAAGGGCACGCTAACACACATGAAAAAGATACATGCACAATTACAAACAAATCTTTGTCAAGCAAAGAAAACATATAAAATGCAATATGACAAAAAACACCAGCCTGGTCCTCAGTATACAATCAAAGATAGAGTTTGGTTATCCACCAAAAACGTTGTATTCAAAAATAAAAATATGTTTCATCCAAAATTCATAGGGCCCTATGAAGTAATACGACAAGTAAACCCAGTAACATAAAAGCTAAAATTACCATTGTCTCTGAAAATTCATCCAGTGTTTCACACTTCATTTCTTAAACCAGCTTTGCCCTCAAGCGTCACACAACCTGCTCCTCTATTAGTTCAAGGTCATTGGGAGTATGAGGTGTGATCTATTCTAGACTCTAAATATATGGGGTCTTCCCTTTGGTACTTGGTGTTCTGGAAGGGATACGGACCCGAAAATGACTCTTGGGAACCTGCAAGACATGTCCATGCACCACGTTTGGTGCGACAATTTCACCTCCTCCATCCTGATAAACCAGGTCCTGGAGCGCGCTTGGGAGAGGGGTGTTATGTCAGGAATAAGGCCAGGCGCGGTCCAGGTCTCGCCCGATATTCCGCTGCGCGACTCTGCAGTGCTTTATGCGCACCACTTGTCATCCCCTCTTGTTCCAAAGGTGACCATCAGCGTCGTCTGCCCTGTGGCAAAGCTCATAGAGCTGCAGGTTCAGGACATTGGTGGACAAGATGCACTTATCAGTGCTATTCTATGAAGGGACTACAATTCCCATGTTTTTAGAGGCAGCAGCCATCCTGGGGTGTGGCAGGCCTATAATGCCCAGCCACAACCAAGCACATTGCTCACTATTTTGAAGACTTCAATGCAGCCAGACCTCATGGGGGTTTCTCTGGAGAAGAACAGAGTTCCTGAATGGCAAAGTGTCGTCTAACCAAAGAATCCTTGTTTCCATGGTGCATTAAAAAACAAGTAGGTCGTACTCGTAGCAGTAAGGCCTTGCTGAATCCAAGTTTGGAGGAAGTCATTACTTCCAAAAGGTAAAGCGCCCCTTAGCATAACGAGCAAAACGTTTTCTAGTTTCTAGAGTACAGCGGCCTTGGCTCAACGATCAAAGGCATTTCAGAGCACAGATTTAAAGCGCTCTTTTGCACAGTAATTCAAAGCATCTCAGTTCGCAGATGTAAAGCGCATTTGTGCACAGCAATTCAAAGCGTTTCCGTTCACAGATGTAAAGCGCTCTTTTGCACAAGCATTTCAAAGCGTTTCAGTTCACAGATGTAAAGCGCTTTTGTGCAAGCAATTCAAAGTGTTTCCGTTCACAGACGTAAAGCGCTCTTTTGCACAACAATTCAAAGCGCTTCAGTTCACAGATGTAAAACACTCTTGGCATGGCAATTCAAGCACTTCAGTCCTCAGATTTAAAGCGCTTTTGGCACGACAATCAAAGCGTTTCAATTCACAGGAGTAAAAGGTTCTTGGCACAACAATCTAAGTGATTCAGGCTACGTAAGTAAAAGCGCTTCCTGGTATTATTGAGTAAAGCGATTCAAGGTCAATGAGTAAAAATTTTTGGCATTTATCGTTGTGAATGTGAAAGTATTTCTGGAGATAAATAAATCAGAGTTTTCATTGTTCTTTGAAAAGCTTAAGATGTGAAAAGCATATTTAATTCTTTGAAATTTTCTAAGTCATGATCAAAGGTTTATGTTGTGAATACATAGATGTTACAGGATTGATAGTCTGTGTATAATCATAGTTTAAAGTTCTTGACATCTCTTGATTCTGAGGTCGTAGTTTACTCTTGTTCCATGTATCAAAGAAGGGGCTTTGCCCTCATTTCAAAAGAGGTCTCCATCTGATATCTTGGAGACGCATTTAGTCAAGAGTCTATTGATGAGTTACATTTCTATGAATGAGTAAATGCATATTTGTTCTAACCTTTACTTTTCAGATCTCTCTCCCTGCTGTTCCCTATCCTAATTCCCTTCCCCCCACCTGGCTTCATCATAACTCTGTGCTATAATAGCTTTCTGAGATGGTGACGCAGGAAGGTGGGCCTTTTGTTCAGCGACGTGCAGATCCCGAGGAAAGGACACCGTGACACCCTAACTGTTTGAACCCAGAGTGGACATTTGTATTTCTTGAATTGTTTTTGTTCCTTTTAGTTTAACTCTATGCATGCAGGAAAGTTATACGTGATATAATTAATGCCGTTGTTTGTCTTTCTTGTGCATGATAAGTGCAACCACAGTTCTAATTGTAGTGTGCTACAGTGAATCTCTGTGAAACCAGCCCTAGTGTTGCAGTACTTATTATTATGGTACTCAGTTTGGGTTTTTGGTAATGCAGTGTTAGCAATTGTGCCAACAGTTATTATTATCCAAGAAAAGTGCTGGAGCATCCTGGTGTTCTTCTACCGCTCCCTTGCCCATATCAGAAAGAGAGATTCAGTTTCAAGGAAGTTGAGTGCACTAACTCTACTATCACTCTGTCAACAACGACCTGCCCCCCGAAGATACAGGGTGCCTGGCTGGACCGGCAAGACGTGGCAGGGTTTTGTCTCTTTCTCTTCCACTCCCCCTTCCCTTTTGGGACACCTGCCGGGGTTTCGGTGTCCACCAGGAAGTGCAGAGAGGTGTTCCAGGAGGTCGGGGGGCATACCATCGCCCTGCAGACATCCTGCTTTTCAGGTGAGTGGCCCGTCTCAATACAAATTGTCTTTTGAGATCCACAAGCTGAGCCTCCAGATCTGCCAAGTCCCGTCTCAGCGCCTTCAGCATGCCATGTTGTTTAGAGAGACAAAGCCTGCAAATTACTACCTTGAAAGCCTCCCACACAGTACCCGCAGAAGACACAGATTCCTGGTTCTCAGCAAAGTAGTGCACAATGGCGTCACAGATCTCGTCCTTAAAAACCTGATCCCTGAGTGCACCATGAGGCAGCCTCCACATAAAGGCACGACCGGGGTCTCCGGGGACAAGCAACTCCAGCAGGACCGGTGAATGATCCGACAAGGTATGGGCCTTATGCTCAATTGACTGCGTCCAAAGCTCTACATCCCTGGTGCAGAGCCATCTGTCAATACGGGACCAACTGCCATGCACATAATTTACACAGGAACCCTCCCTGTCAGTTCCATGTTTTGCCCTCCATAGGTCAACCAAAGCACCTTCAGCCATCACAAGAGACAAGGCCTTAGCAGCTGCCACATGCTGTGGTCTAGCCAGGCTTTCACGGTCCGCCACAAAGTCCAGTATCACATTGAAGTCTCCCCCCCACAGCAGGTACTCCGGACCCACTGATCAAATCAACCACCACACTTCCCCAAAAAATTCAGGGTCATCAGTATTTGGGCCGTAGATCGACACCAACCTATATGGTTTAACTAGTAGTGTTCCACTCATCATGACATAATGACCATTCGGATCCACAAGCACCTTTTCAGTACGCCATTGCAGCCCCTTCCGGATCAAGATCTCCACGCCCTGTACATATCTCAAATACATCGCAGCATGACACTCACCAATCCAACCAGCTTTCACCCGGTGTTTCGTGGCTTCCACCAGGTGAGTCTCCTGCAGCATGCAAATGTCTATTGCATGCCACTGTATGTAAGCGGACAGCAACCTCATCTTACGCCCATCATTCAGCCCACGAATATTCCAAGTGAGGCAACGTACAGGCGTCAAGCTTTTTTGTGTCATCTCAGCAATCTATCAAAACACACAACTCCCCAGACCATCACAAAAAAGGCATTGGCTGCATGAAGGGGAAAGAACACAGGAGAAGGAAAGAAGGCAAGGAAAAAAAAACAAGTACAAGACATTTCAAACCCACGCCGACCCCCCAATTGAGTCAGTACTCCAATTTAACCCAAACCCAAATACATATCCCACAACATAATAAACAGCTTGAATGGACTCCTCCAATGGGGCATCAACGAGGCCATCCGAGAGCCATCCCAAATGGGATGGGTGGGCAAGGGGACTCCCAGTGTAAAGTGTATAGCAGAACAGGCCACCCTAACAGGTAAATCAACAGGAAATTCGCAGGCCACAAGGCACCGGGAAAGGTCACAGGAACCCCAAACGATAGAAGGAATTCAGTCATTATCACTAAGAACATCGCCCTCTCCGCCGTCAGCCACGGGCACTCCGACGGTGCCTTTTTGGGAACAGATTTAGCATACTTAGCAGCCAGTTTCGGGTCAGTGAAAAAGTGCAGCTTGCCCTTATGCTGTGCTCAGAGTTTAGCCTGATAAATGAGGGCATATTTGGCATTGGTCTGGCTCAGAGTGTGTTTGGCCAGCAGGAAGGCACCCCAGGATTGTAGTCAGGGGAGAAACTCAGTTCAGTATTATTATAGATCACAGGTCGAAACTCTGTGGCCAATCTAAGTATAGTATCTCTATCTCTGTAGTTCAGTAAGTGTACAATAATGAGAAGCGCCGGAGCCCCCGGCGGAGGCCGTGGCCACAGAGATCTGTGGGCCCTCTCCAACACCAACACCCCGGGAGAGCTAGCCGGGGAAAAACGCAGAGAGCATGGTCTCGACATAGTCCTCCATGCGCCCCATGGCTGTCGACTCTGGGAGGCCCAAAATGTGGATGTTATTACGTCAGGAGCGGGCCTCAAGGTCCTTGTTTTTATTCCGGATCACCTCCAGCACACGCTCCATGCGTCCCTGCGACGATTGTCCTCCAAATCCGAGGTGCATGATTCCAGCAGCTCAAACCGGGTGTCGTGACACCTTTTCATTTAGCAGTCCATTTGCTGAGTTAAGTGGTCGAGCTTGGCATCAATGCTAGCCAGGATATGCTTGAGGTCTAAGAACATAGCCTTCACAGAGGACGCAACGGCCTCCTTCTCAAGCGACAGAACATCTGCTGACCGGCCGGCCAGGCCGATTTTCTTTTTCCCACCATCAAAAGTGAGCTTTCACTGTCTTTGGTCCGCCTTCCCCATCCTCTATGCAGTCGACCAGGCCAGCAGCCAATGAGGCGCCCACCACTCCACACATTAGTAGTCACCAGTTAGGTAGGGCCACCGAAGAACAGAGGTTTCTCGCGGGCACTCACTCCCGCCCGTCGCACATGTCGCGGCAAAGAAGGAGGGAGGTGGGAGATGTCAGGCACCAGAACCAGTCTCACGTTTGCCACCGCACAGCCAGCAGCCACCACAGAGTTCTGTCACGGCGACCCACAGCAGCAGCACTCCCACCCACGGGGCCTCGCAGCTCGAGCCGCTCTGCTGATCAGGCCCGCAGGTCATCAATTGCAGGGCCCCCGCCTGCCAGAGAGGCCAGGCCCAGGATAGCCAGCAGGCCACCCCAGAAGAGAAAAAAGAAAAAAGGGGGGGAAGGAGGGAGATTAGAGGCCCACACCCCAGGCACCCTGAAAGGTGTCCCTAACGGACACCTCACACCTTCAGCCCCCCACAAGCCCACCAAAACACTGGAGGGGCGACAGGAGGAACCAGCCCCGCACCAGCCACAGGTTAGCGCCCCCGTGGGAGCCCGCGGCCCGATCAAGCCGCCGACCAGGCCCGCGGGAGCAAACAGCAGGGCGTCAGCTGGATAGGCTGATTAGGCAGCCGACATGTCCCTCAATCGTTAGGGCGAAACAAAAGAAAAAGGGGATAAAGGGGCCGCTCCCCACGCCACTCACCAGCACTGCCGCCGGTGGCTGTAGAAGCAGGTGCTGCCGAGGCCCGTGCGCACCGTGTGCCAAGTCAGGAGCCGCCCCGCAGGCCTGAACAGGGCAGCATGGTCCCCGGCAGAAAAACCGGCACCCCGCTGCAGCCGGCAGCCTCCCCGAACCTTCCCCAGCGGCACCCGAGAAGTACTAGGAGGCGGGCGGCCGATCTACAGGAGAAAAAAGCACTGGAGTCCCCCACGGGCAGAGCCTCACAGTGTGGCGGCCATCTTGCGGGACAGCCAGGCCACGCCCCCGCAGGTTGATATGTCTATGCCCTATTTACATAAGCTCTATGTAAGGGCCCTACAGGAGGGCATACTGCCACCTGATCTGCGTAAAGCCATGATAGTGGTAATACAGAAAGCTGGAAATCCACCGTCAGAGTGTGGATCTTACCGCTCAATCTCGTTTCTCAATATTGAAACTAAAGTTATGGCTACTGTCCTTGACACTAGACTCACAGGTATCATCTCCCCCCAATCCATAAGGATTAATCCGGCTTATTCAGAAGCACTCTACCAGCGGTAATCTCCGCAGGATCCATAATTGGATGGCTGAGATCAGGCCTCACCAAGACTCTCATATATTTGTCTTCTTGGATGCAGAAAAGGCCTTTCATGTTGTTTACTGGCCTTTTATGATGCAAACCCTGAGAAAGTTGGGCTTTGAGCAAAGGTTCTTGACCTGGATAGAGCTATTGTACCAAGAACACATCTCAGCGGTGCAAGCTAATGGGATAATATCAGTGGAATTTCCCATTAGGAGGGGAACCCGACAAGGCTGTCTGCTCTCCTCCCTCTTCTTTGCCCTCACATTAGAGTTCCTGGTCTGTATGATAAGAGATCCCCTGGGTATCATAGGCTTTGAGGCGGCAGGATCCCCAATAGCTGAAGAAAAAATCTCTTTATATGTGGATGATATCCTCCTGTACCTCACCCAACCACAGACTTTGTTTCCTTCAATGTTCCGGACATTTGCAAATTATGGTGCTCATTCGGGATATACTATTAACTGGGGTAAATCAGTCCTTTAGTCTGCATCTAATCATGCAGACTTAGTGGAAATCGTTGGGAGACCGAGAGTAACTGGAGAGGGCTTCCAGTTTCTGGGTATTTATGCAACACTAGACCCTGAGAGAATCATAGAGCTAAATGGGAAGAAAATAATGGCAGACTTCCATGCTGATGCCATCCACTGGAGAGCCCTGCCTCTCACAATACTGGGTAGAGCAGCTATGTTTAAGTTTATGTCCACCCTCCTGAAACTTCTCTACACCCTGCAGAGTTCCTATTATAGAGTCCCAGATGAGATCTTTGTTAACATTGTTGGCAAACTCCAGCAATTATTATGGAACATCCTAGAATAGCCCTCCAAACACTACAACAAAACTCCTACAGTGGGGGCATAGTCCTCCCAGATATTAGGGCCTATTATTAGGCTTCCCACCTGATTGCCATAGATTATTGGGGTCATGCACAGGGTGACCACCCCACCTATGCGCTGGAGAAAACACAATTTTTAAAACGATCCTATCTCCATTACCTATGTAGGGGGAAGCGGTGAGGCGTCTTTTACCTGCAACCCAAGTGACAATCGAGGCATGACATAAAACCACTAGGCATCTGGGATGGGCAAAGAGAAATACTCAAGAAACTGTACTCTGAATAGGGAACAGTTTCAAAGAAATTAGAAAGTTAGAGGGGTTTTGTGGCTGGTTCCACATAGGCATTACTAAGGTGCTTGATCTATTAGAGGTGGGTGTCCTCAAGTCCTTTCCCTCCCTTCAGCAAGAATATCAGCTGCATGGTACACAATACTTTACGTACCTCCAGTTAAAACATGCTTGGGTAGCTGAATTTGTCACCACAAATCTTCCAGAGTAATCACCCCTGGAGGGTAGACTTTTAATGGGAGAGATCACAGGAAAATCGGTCTCATTTGTATACAAAACTATAAATAATGAAATACCTGACATCCTAAAGAAACTTAGGTTAACATGGGAGGCTGAATTAGGCGACCTAGATGACCAAGACTGGAAGGCAGCCTTAATATTCCCACAGGAGTAGTGATTAAATCCAGACTGAGGCTCATTCAACACAAAATACTTCACTGGATCTATTATGATAGGGCGAGCCTGTATGAAATGGGGAAAACAGTGTCTTCTTTCACATACATTGGACTTGCCCAGTCAAGCGCTCCTTCTGGCAAAAATTATTATCAGAGGTTGCCCACACCAATGTCATAAGATATGGAGTGGCGGGATTAAATATTATGGGTGTGTCATCCAGGTTGAAGCGAATGCAGTGTTGTCCACCCAAAGTACATGCCCTTAATCACCCAATTGAATGTGCTAGTCAAGTTGAAATTGCCTCACTATATATTTTCAGATTGTCATTGCTGTGTACTGTGCTTTTATTTGGTGAGCTGATACAGTTCAGCATCATTTTCTGTTGCATAATGGATACCCGCCTCTGTTTCTTTTGTTCTACTTTTCAAAAACCTAATAAAATATTCTAAAAAATATTTACTATAGTTCTATTCAGAGCTCTGTAATCTATACATGGCTCAACTCAACTCCCTTTTTTGTGTATGAAAAATAATGGTGATGTCTCTGAAGGTCTAATACAACCATTAGTCAAAATTTCATCTAGATACTATGTGGCATATTCCGCTTCTGTGAACACATATACTCAGCTACCACAGATTGGTTCACTTGGTTCTAAATCTACCTAGCAGTCATAGCCTATATTCAGAAGTAATACATTTGCCTTTTTCTTGTCAAAAAAACAACAAATTCATGATGAGAAGGAAGTAAGGAAATGGTACACCCAACAGATGGCAACATATCTACTCCTTCAATCATCTTTGGGGAGCCATTTTCTCTTGTTTGAGATGAAATCCCTTAATCAGTACAAAGATTATGCAGAGTTAACCAGTGCATACGAAGAATCTCCTTACACTGAGGAGCATCTATTAGATCAAAACAAATATTCTCTTGTAGATTCCCAAAACAAACCATAGAAATCAGATGCATATGGAACCTCACTAAGCCCAAGTCTTTATTGGAACTATCCACTACCTGAACCTCATCAGGAATATTTTTCTTAATCACCAGAATTTGTAAAGATTAAGTGAATTTACTTTCCATATAATTCCCAGGAGCTCCGGGAATCAAAAGTCCCTAACCTTCTAACAAAATTATCTTTATAGGAATTATCATGTGCACCACAACTGACTGTATAGTATTTATAACTCATCTAAGAAGATGGTCAATTTTGACTACCTCCTGTAGATGGTAAGCATATGAATTCTACTGAAGAAATAACAACAAATTACTACTCAATGCAATGTCCAGGGGTACTGTATGGACACTGGAATATACTAGGAATATAGTTTAACAGGTGTGCTCAGCCACCAGGTAAGCTATATTCTTAGTACTCTGGTGTTCCTAGAGTTTGCCTGGCCCTTGCATTGATTCATAATCTGTTGGTATTATTTCAATAGAAACCATATGCTTACTGGTTATTCTATAAGTATAAAGTGTTCCTAAATGAGTGGCTCATGATTGCCGACCCTTATATTTTTGCAGTCATACTGATTTTCACTTGATTTGTTCACGTAGAGATTTATGAAGGCTCTATTCTTTGTCCCTACTGATTCCAGCTCTGGTGCGTTCTGGCTGTCTGCCTCCTTACTGCTCAGCCTAATTACATTAGTCTAGGTGACAGA
This sequence comes from Pleurodeles waltl, assembly GCF_031143425.1. Lineage (NCBI taxonomy): Eukaryota > Metazoa > Chordata > Amphibia > Caudata > Salamandridae > Pleurodeles > Pleurodeles waltl. The sequence goes on along the minus strand of NC_090447.1, from coordinate 347,191,528 downwards.
CTACTAACTTAATATTTTCTGTTGTTTTAGCGTCCTCAAAAGCTTCACCGCACTTCCTGATTGTTCTTGAGAAATTCATGGGGACCCCCGGCCCTGTGTAATGTTTTTCTGAAGGCCACACATCTCTAGTCTTAATTCTTTATATTCTCTTTTTAGTGCTCACAACTTCTTTGTAGCCTGATGATAGTAACATTTTACAAGAGGTCAAAATGCTGTCAACTTAGATGCATATAGACTCGTTGACCTTTGCTATTTCTTGTATCTAAGTCTTGAGTTATTTGTTTGTTAGAATACTTGTCACCCATTCACATTTGCTGCACTGTGTGATCACTACTTTAAACAGTTCATAGCATTTTATTTACTTTGTTAAATAAATAATTCTCTGGTTGTGGAAGGCAAGTGAAGCTAAAGGAGATGGGCCTGAGTGGGAGTTGAGAGAAAGTATAAAATGTTGTCATATTATGCAAAAGAGACCAGATAATCTCAGGGTATATAGTGATTAACCAGGGTGAAAGTACCCCCCAGATTTAATCTGGAACTATAATGGTTTAAAACTGAAAAGAGGGAGAGAGACTGCAAGAATATGTGTTCTTTAGGGGAGCTGAAATAACCTACCCACTTCACTGAGAGAGGTTGCCAAATGGCTAAAAAAGATGGTTGAGCAAATGTATTGCCTAGCTCAAAAAAACTTGAATATGAGGCACCACAATCTTCATTCAGGTAGAGAAACCTAACGAAGTATTGTAATCTCATGAAGATCGACTGGGAAGAGTAGACAGGCGACCGCTCACTTGTCACACAAAAGGATCCTGATGACATCTGATAAAGTAAACTGTCCAAGTATCGACAAATCCATCTGTTGTTGGAGGCTACTGCTTACAATGGTCCACTTTCCAACTTTTCATGTTTTATAGAGAAATATAATCATTGATGATAGGTTAGAGAGATCATATTTTAGCTCAAGTTCCATGCTGATAAAAACCAGGACTGCCTTCAAAACACAATGCACTAACCTTGATCTCAGGGATATTTTAAGGAAGAAAGAAGGTATTAGAAGGGGTTACACATTATCACTTTGCCAGGCTATTTTTTTTTTTAAAGTAGTGATATAACATCAACAGTGAATAAGGTTTGCAACTTAACAACACACCTTTCAGACCATCCAACAGTAGAAATGGAACTGGTATCAGGAAAGCAAAGCAAATGTCTAAGATAGACACTGAATAAACTACTAATGCAGGATCTGTCAGTGACATGGAAGTTAATATGAGATACCTATTAATTATTTTGATTTAATCAAGGATCATCAGTACTACAACTAGAATGGGATAATAATAAGGCATTTTCATTGAGCTGTCTGACAGCCATGAATATAAAATCTTCACAGGTCAGGAGATCAACATCCACGAACATGAAGAAACTATAAAAAAGTGACTAATGAGATCTCTATCATAGGCCCTGAAAGCCACAAGAGACTTACGCCCTCATTACGACCCTGGTGGTAGGCGGAGAAGTGGCAGTAACACCGGCAACAGGCTGGCAGAAAAAAAAATGGAATTATGACCATGGCGTTTACCGCCATGGTCATCCGCCACTTCTCCGATCCGACCACCAGGGTGGAGATGACCGCTGGCTGGAGACTTGGGTCTCCAGCCCGGCAGCCGTTGCAAGACCGCTGGCGGTATTACGACCCTGCTGACCGCCATGGATTTCATGGGGTTGGGAACCGCCATGAAATCCATGGCGGTAAGCACTATCAGTGCCAGGGAATTCTTTCCCTGGCACTGATAGGGGTCTCCCCCACCCCCTACCCCCACCCCGAGTCCTCCACCCACTCCCCCCACCCCCCTGCAACCCTCCAAAGGTGGCAGGAACCTCCTCCCCACCCCTACCTCCGACATCGCTACACAGACACACACCCTACACGCATGCAGACACCACCAACACACATACCCGAACACATATCAACATACATGTCAACAGACACACACACAGTCATACACGCACACCCCCATACAGACATACACGCACACATCCATACAGACATACATACAGACAGACACGCAAGCATTTTCAAACACACTACACCCCCGCATGCATACATGCACTCACACACCCCCTCTACATACTCACACGCACACCCCCATGCACGCACACAACACCCCAACACCCCCCTCCCCTAATGGACGATCAACTTACCTGGTCCATTGATCCTCCGGAGATAACAGGATCCATGGGGGCTGCTCCGCCGGCAGCACCCCGTTAACAGAACACCGCCACGCCGAATCACGGAACGTGATTCGGTGGGCGGTATTCTGTTGACGGGGCGGTGGAGGTGAAGCAACCTCCCCTTCCCTGCCGACCGCCAGTATGGCTGCTGGCGGCTCTCCGTCTGGAAAAGGACAGAGGGCTGCCAGCAGTCATAATTAGCCGAGCGGAAAACCGCCTGCACTGGAGGTCTTCAGCATGGTGGTCCCTCGACGGCAAAAAGACCGCTGAGGTTGTAATGAGGGCCTTAGAGTTTTGGAATCACTCAGCAAGGCTAAGATCGCGATACACATTACCTTGTGTTATAGTATCAAAAAAATGGGAAGCTAATGTAACTAAACAGTTTGAATATGGAGACGAAAGCTGGGGCAATCTTAAAAAGGAAAACTAAAGCTTATACATCATGCAATAATATTTAATCAATTAAAACGTGAGAGATAAAAAAAACTGTAATTTGAGATGAGGAGATAAGAGAGGACAATTAATCTAGGGTTTAAATGAAAAAAGAATAACCCGGATTTCATAAATACATGGCTGTCAGAGGTCAAACATCCCGAATTAGATTTAGAGACGCAAAATAACTTAGACAAGGCTATTACAACTCAAGTGGTCTTAGAAACCATATAAGTTCAAAGAAAAGAGAAAGCAGGGGGCCCAGGTGAGATACTGGGCAGATTATATAAAAGAGCTTAGTGATACTCTTTCCCTAGTAGCGACCCCTTTTAATGAAGCATGGGAGAATCGATCCCCTCCTACAACATGGTCACAAGCAAGAGTTTGCCTATTAAAATGAGGGAAAAGCCCCCTATATTGTATTAATTACAGTCCAATCTTTATTGAATGTACACCAGAAAGTATTTTCAAATACACTGTTCTGATGGTTACAGCAGTTATGCCTCAGTTGACTCATGAAAATCAAAAATAATTTGTTAAAGGAAGATTCCACTCTAATCTTATTCAGGCTTTTATAGCCAATGCAGATATAGTAGACATCAATGGTTTACCTTTAGCAATACACCCAATAAATGCTGCTAAGACTTTCGACTGTGTAAATTGGAAGTGTCTTTTGCAGATGTTACATAAACTTGGATTTAGATATACGTTTATGTGGGTATTTCAGTTCTGCTATTACAATTCAAAGATGAAAAGTCTGGTTAATAATGAGCCCTCTAGGGGCATTTTAATTAAACATGGAATTAGACAGGGCGACCATGGTCCTCTCTTTTATTCAATGTGCATATGGAAGAAGGTGCTGAACTGTAAAATTAAGGGAAACACCAGAAATGGTCCCATTTTGTTTAAAGGATAAGTATTAAAAAAAATTGCCCTACAGGTTGATGATTTACCAATATTTACTAGCATCTCAGACTTAGGGCCTGATTTAGGTCTGTCACAAATGTGAAGCACATCCCGTCAGCCGTATTACGATCCCCTTAAGATATAATGGGATCATAATACGGAAGACAGGATATCCATCACGTTTGTGGCAGAGTACTTCCCTCCGCCAAGACCTTAAACAGGCATTTAGTTATGTCTGATGGTTAAGTAGAAAATAACCTACTTATGCGCTAGAAAACAAGTTATGGTTGAGGTTAGAACTCCACGTGGGAGAAGGAGATATGATACAATAATACTCATAAGTAGAAATAACCCCATAAAAATGATTATCCTTCCCAATTATGGTTTTATGTTCTTCATTTTGATAAAAGAGAAATAGAAGTGTGCAGACTGTGATAAATCCCTTTATTTGGGGGAGGTAAAGGACATAGGATAACATGGAAGAGATTTCCGCACCCACTGATGAAAGGTGAATGGGCCATAAGTTTATTACTGGGTGTTCAAAATGAAACCATTTAGAATGTTCATAGGTAATTCTAATAAGAAACTGCACAAAGATTGGTAAATGGTAATGTTAGAACCAAACACAAAAAGAGTATTCTCATATAAGTTATCTGATCCAATGTTCTATCCAAAAATAATACTGATTGTGTTACAGACAACAGCAACATTTTCTTGAGAGATAAAGACATCTGTGGGTATTCCATATTATAGGTTTTGTCAGCCATTGTGCAACTCGCCAGATATACCCCATGTTTGAGGATCAAGGTATTGCCCCCTGGTTCAGGCCAACTTTCATTTAATCAACAATTTTGTCACTGTTGGTAATTTTGACCAGAAGGTATTGAAGCGCTTTACATGAGCACCAGTTATGTTAAACAAGAACACATTCATTTTTGGTAGGCACGGGAGATTAAGCGGTTTGCCCATAATCACAGGATATTGAGCCGATGCCGAGTCTTGAACCCGGTTCCCCGGCTCCATGGTCGGCAGCGGTGGCTGTTAGGCCACATCCTTTCCCTTATTAAGGACTAGGAGCGTTTTGTCAACTTAGTTGTAGGTCATTTCACTAGATTAGGAAGTGATTGAAGAGTTCAAAATGCAAAATGCCATTTCCTTCCTCTCTTCTTTTGAACAAGTCGACCACAAGTCACAAGCAAGAAAGCGATTTCAAAATGGCACTTGCAGAAGCTGGAATTTGAGGTCAGAAACCTGAACTAAATTTTGGTGGATTGTTTGCTAGTGTTTGAAAGAGAATGTATGGCAAGTATTATTTGATTTTATGCACAAAATTGTTAGATAGGTTACAATAAAAAGGAATCGCTATTTTACCATCTTCAGGCTTTATTGGCCACCAAAGAAACTCTCTAAATATCAAGTTAGTTGTCAAAATTGCAGCATAGAGAGCGCTGATAACAGCGATATATTCTCTGGCTTCAACATGTATCAATCATGCTTCAGTCATTCTGGCGGGATGAAAGTAAGATCATCAATAGGACCTTTCAAATGAGAATCAAGGACAGTGCTGAGGGTTTAAGACACAAAGGTGGTCATTCTAACCCTGGCGGTAAAAACCGCCAGGGCGAATGACCGCGGTAGCACCGCCAACAGGCTGGCGGTGCACCGCTGGGCATTCTGACCGCGGCGGTTCAGCCGCGGCCAGAAACGGAAAGTCGGCGGTGTACCGCCGACTTTCCGCTGCCCTTGAGAATCCTCCATGGCGGCGGAGCGCGCTCCGCCGCCATGGGGATTCTGACACCCCCTACCGCCATCCTGTTCCTGGCAGGAGACAGGATGGCAGTAGGGGGTGCCACGGGGCCCCTGGGGGCCCCAAAAAGAATTTCAGTGTCTGCGTAGCAGACACTGAAATTCGCGACGGGTGCTACTGCACCCGTCGCACTCCAGCAACTCCGCCGGCTCCATTCGGAGCCGGCTTCATCGTTGCTGGGTCTTTCCCGCTGTGCTGGCGGGCGGCCTTTTGGCGGTCGCCCGCCAGCACAGCGGGAAAGCCAGAATGGCCGCCGCGGTCTTGTGACCGCGGTGCGGTCATTTGGCGGTAACCGCATGGCGGGCGGCGACTGCCGCCCGCCGCGGTTAGAATCACCGCCAAAGTTGTCATTCTATCTGATATTATTAGCGAAAACGTGTTTTTGAAAACTTTGGAAACATAAGGAAATACCATCAGTTTCTTGAGTGGCTGGTAGAGATCAAAAGGGTGAATATATTCTATAAACAACTTTCAATTAATATGAAGATCTGGAAATTGTATTTTGATTGTGTAATGGGAAAATGTTCAAAAAAGTCCATTGATCACAAGCCATAGCATATGTAAAAAGTGTTAGCCTATCTCAGCCACATTCTGCACACAGTTGGCCAACTTGTGAGTAAGTAATATGACCCTGATGTATGGTGTATCAATTTTTGCAGATATGAAGCAAAAAAGATGAAAGGAAAAAAAGGAGAAAAAAGATGTCACTGTGATTGCATAGGGTGTTGAGGCATGCAGCCAGAGGGAAATTAAAAAAAATGGTGACATGATGAGCAGAAGTGTGATAAAGGATAAATGTAGCAAAATACAAGTGGAAGGTATTATTCCTCATTATGGACCTGGATCACGTCTCCATCTCTCCCGCTCGACAAACAGATCCTATCCACCCCTTCCATGCAGCCTGACATGCTGCATGGGCTGCCCATTGTTGAACCAAATGTTTGGCCATGGAAGATGAACACATCACCACAAGTAGCCAATCAACACATTCCCTGCTAATGTCATCATGATCACATACAGAAGACATGCCAGTCATGTGGCATAGTGCCAAAGCCAATGTATGCCAGTGCAATATAGTGCCATCCTCCCGACATGCGCACACAAGGCAATTAATGCATATGTTGACCTTCCATGTCCAGTGCATGCAACATCTTAAGCAGGAGAATCAGTTATTTCACATGTGGTAGATGCACAATTAAGGTGAGCATTACAGGAGAGGTGTAGCTTGCCACAACAGCAAGATTGTGGCTTAAAAAAAGATATCTTGGCTCGCCCGGACAAAATCTGTAATAGTCCACATGCAAAATGAAATAGCCTTAGTACGACTCAATTGGGTGTAGTTCACAACACTGCTGGGGTGACGTATCCTAGTCCTGGTGAGACATCCCATTGAGCGGCAGCTGGGAAGAGGCAGAGAGTGTTAGAGACAACCTGCTTACTCAGTGGGGCATACGGGAGGTATCTGGAGGTGGTCGAGACCCACCAAGGCAAACTGAGATACAGCAAAAACAGCAAGACACGATAATGGAGCTGGAGGTCCAGGGACTGCACATTAGCAATAGGAGTGCTGAAGCAAGCTTTGAAGCCTGATGAGGGAGAAAGAGGCCTGCCTTAGCCCTTTCTGCTGCAATTCGGACAACTGACTTGAGATTTAGAGAGCTTCTCAGTGGCCAATAAAGCCTGGACATGGATTTCATTTAGGTTTCTTCCTCAACTTCCAGCATTAGCTGGTGCCATTGTGAGATCTCTTTCTTGATTGTGGCTTGTGGTTGAATTTTGTTCAAAAGAGGAGAGGAAGGAAATGGCATTTTGTATTCTGAACTCCTCTATTCACTTGGTTGGTGACATGAACATGCAGAGGTGACGTGACATGCAGAGGCGAAGGAGGTGACTGCTGGTCTAAGTAAACACTGAGGGACAGTGTGAGCGCTGCTGCAGACAGGTCTAAGCCGCTGGGTGACCCCATATGCCACTGAAAGGCCAGCCACCGCCCGTCCGAAAAAAAGACTAAGGGCCAGATGTATCAAGCGTTTTTGCATTCGCAAACAGTGCAAAAGGCCGTTTGCGAATGCAAAAATGCCTTTCAGTATGTATGAAAGGCTTTCGCTATGCAATTTTGAGGAATCGCTAAAATAGCGATTATTTAAAATTGCGACCCCGTTTAGAGAATCGCAAATTGCGATTCTCTAAATAAGAAATTGCAAAAAAGGAATCCTTATTTGCGATTCCCTAAGCACATGTATCAAGCTTTTCCTTAATGAGAATTGGGCATTAAGGAATCACAATTACCACCAAATAAAACTTGGTGGTAACCATGTGCAAATTTTAAAAATGCATTAAAAATGCATTTTTAAAATTGACATGTAACGTACACATGCCCCTTTGGCATGTGTGCACCTTACATGTCCTTAAAGAATTTTTTCGGGTGCAGCAGAGGGGGCTTTAGGCCCCCAGCACCCTGGGGTTTTGCATTTCCAAAATTGAGAATTCCAGTTAGAAATTAGCAATTTGGTAAATGCAAAAAATTTGCAAATAGGGGCCTACAGGCCCATAGCTGCGAATGGGCTCAGAATCGCTATTTGCGATTCGGTAATAGCATTTGCGATTTTTAAGAAATCGCTATTACCAAATCGCAGATATGATACCTACCATTTTGCGACTCAGAAATAGCGATTTCTTAAAATTTGCTATTACAGAATCGCAAATCGGTTTTTTGATACATCTGGCCCCAAAGGTGAAAAAAAGCTATCTGAAACAACAGTGAGGTGCACTTCAGAAGGCACACAACCACAGACGGTGAGGAGAGAGGGTGGTGGGCGACACATCGAGCCCACCCCTGCACAAACCAATACTTCATAGCGGTGACGTGGATGGCAATGGTTTGGGGCATAAGCTGAATATTGGGACAGTGGAACGATTCTTGAAAAGGGTTGTATGATGGAACCACGCATGCAGCAACCACGCATGCCTGAACAACGCAGTCAGAACAACAACCACGTTGTTTCCACGCATGCCTTTACCACGCATGCCTTTACAACGATTTTTCGTTGTAAAGGCATGACTAGTAAAGACATGTGTGGAAACGGCATGTGTGGTTGTCGCATGCCACCCCCAACCTAAAAACAGAAGAACCCCGATCACCTCACCCTTAAAAACTACCCTGATGCCCTCACCCACCCTGAGCCCTAAAACCGACCCCCACCCTCACAAATAAAACAACCCAACCCCTAAAAAACAAAATTACCCCGACCCCTAAACCGCCCCTAAAAACAGAAGTACCCCTACCCCCACCTTTAAAATCTACCCCGATACCCTCCACCCACCCTGAGCCCTAAAACTGAACCCACCTCTAAAAATAAAACTACCCAACTCCTAAAAACAAAATTACCCCAACCCCTAAAAACCCGACCAGCCCGCCTGCACAGAATACAAAATTACCTCAACCCCACCCCTAAAAACCAGACCCCCCACCTGCCCCAAATACAAAATTACCCCAACCCCACCCCTAAAAACCCACCCCGCCCTAAATACAAAATGACCTGACCCCCAGACCCCTAATAATCAATCAATCAGAGTATTTGCCAAGCGTATTACTCATCTGTGAGGGTCTCGAGGCACTGAGAGCGCTGCTACTGCTCAAACAGCCATGTCTTGAGATGTCTCCTGAAGGTAAGTAGGTCCTGTGTCTGTCGCAGGTGGGTGGGAAGAGTGTTCCACGTCTTGGTGGCGAGGTGGGAGAATGATCTTCCACCGGCGGTCGTTCTGTGGATACATGGGACGGTGACGAGGGCAAGGTCGGCGGAGCGAAGCTGTCAGGTCGGGGTGTAGAAGGAGAGCCATCTGTTGAGGTATTCTGGTCCAGTGTTGTGCAGTGCCTTGTGAGCGTGGGTGAGGAGTTTGCACGTGATTCTCTTGTTGACCGGGAGCCAGTGTAGGTCTCTGAGGTGGGCTGTGATGTGGCAGTGGCAGGGGATGTCCAGGATGAGGCGTGCGGAGGCGTTCTGTATGCGTTGCAGTCTTTTCTGGAGCTTGGCCGTGGTTCCTGCGTAGAGGGCATTGCCATAGTCCAGTTTGCTGCTCATGAGGGCTTGGGTGACCGTCCTTCTGGTTTCAGTGGGGATCCATTTGTAGACATTCCGAAGCATGCGGAGGGTGTTGAAGCAGAAGGAAGAGATGGCGTTGACTTGCTGGGTCATTGATAGTGATGATCCAGGATGAATCCCAGGTTGCCTGCGTGGTCGGTGGATGTCGGCGCGGTTCCCAGTGTGGCAGGCCTCCGTTTTGTCAGAATTCAGTTTCAGGCAGCTGTTCTCCATTCATTCAGCGATGGCCTTCATTCCTTCGTGGAGGTTGGTTTTGGCAATGTCGGGGTCCTCGGTGAGGGAGAGGATCAGCAGGGTGTCATCGGCGTATGAGACGATGTTGAGGTTGTGAGATCAGGCGATGTTTGCAAGCGGAGCCATGTAGACGTTAAAGAGGGTCAGGCTGAGGGACAATCCCTGGGGTATGCCGCAGACAATTTTGGTGGCTTCAGAGCAAAATGGAGGGAGGCAGACTCTCTGAGTTCTGCCAGTGAGGAAGGAGGTGATCCAGTCCAGGGTCCTGTTGCAGATCTCTGCGTCATTGAGGCGTGTGCGTAGGGTGTGGTGGCAGACAGTGTTGAACGCTGCTGAGAGGTCCAGGAGGATGAGGGCTGTGGTTTCGCCATTGTCAAGTATGGTCCTGATATCGTTGGTGGTGGCAATGAGGGCGGTTTCGGTGATGTGGTTGCTTCAAAATATAAATTGGGATGGGTCCAGAGTGTTGGTCTCCTCAATAAAACGGGTCAGTTGTTTGTTGACAATTTTCTCTATGACTTTTGCTGGGAAGGCGAGCAGGGAGATGGGCTGGAAGTTCTTGAGGTCCTTTGAATCAGCCTTGGGTTTCTTACCCCACCTCCAAATACAAAACTACCCCGCCCCTAAAAACATAATAACCCTGACCCCCCACCCCCACCCTAAAAACCATAGTATTGACCCCCCTTAAAAAAAAAAATAACCTAACCACTCCAACCCCTTCACCCCTTGCCCCACCCCTAAAAACTACCCCCAACCATGCCCCAGCCCGACTTACCTGACTGCGTCCACTCCCGATGGATCTTCCTTTTTCTATGCCTTAACCCCACATGTGCGTTGTTCAGCACATGCATGGTTAAGGCAGAGAAAAAGACCTGCATTGTTCAGGGCAAACGTCGTTCTACTTGCGTGAACAAAGAAGGCGTGGTTCCGGACACGTTGTTCTGGATCTTTCTCTTTGAAAAGGCATGGGCCCTGTATTGTCCTGCTGCAAGAGACGCTACTTGACATCAACTCCTTGCTCATTGGACAGGGGGCTATTAGAGTCCTAGAATATTCGTGGTTCACATCTGGTTGCAGGGGTGGGCCATATTCGGCAAAAATATATTTTTCTTGTGCAGTAACAGAGACATGGTTCGACACCAGAGGATGCTATGCCACAGTATGCATTAAACTAAATGGAGAAAGGATTAGTGATAAAGTGTATCTGCACCGTGGCCCTTGGGCATATAGGAGACATGATGCTATGATTGCCGTAAACCCTGGTAGTGATTGGCGGATATTTTTATGTAATTATGTGAGCTGCCTTTACAGGTCTGCACCGAGACATTCGAGAGGGTCCTGAGTCCGCTTCGGAGACATTCAGAGTCAGGCTCGCATGGTAGAGAGCGAGTACCTCTACTATTCTTAAGCAACGGGCTAGTACTTGGGACTGGATTACTTCTTCACGCCTGGGGTGCAGTATTAGAGATGTGCAAAGGCTACATTCCTCGCAAGAGGACTTTCAGATCATTCCCCTTGGTTAGAAGATAATGGGGGAAACCTGAAGCGAGCAGTCAGGATGGACATTAGATGCCTTTGAATTAAGCAATAAAACATAATAAGTGCTTATAGATTCGCAACAGATCAATTAATCAAAGAAAACAAAGGCACAGTGCAGTCAAATGTAACACTCTGGGAAGACCATAAGCAGGGCTACAGGAATTATGTGATTCTGCAGGTTTTCACATAATTATGGCTTTGACACATGTGCCACATAATGCACCATCTACTGCATCATTCACAGATTATAACACAAAAATGTTGTTTCTAGCTCAGAAGTTACTAAAAATGCAGAAACGTGTTGAGGCGCAGCGGAACGTCCTTGGCAAAGGTTGACTAGTCACTTTTCAATAGCTTATTGCTCTTTTTAAAGAGATACCAATGAGACAAAACATTTGCTAAGAAGGTATTGACCGGTAAAAATGACAAAACAATGAACTAATACTGTTACAAAATTACGCCATATAATTTGTCTTTTTATGTGGCATAATTCAATCAACTCTGCCATATAATTTGGTCCTCTTCTGACGCATAATTCCAGTGACCCTGCCCATAAGGACATATGTAGAGTGAATTTTATCTCCATGATAGCAGGGAGGAAAAAAATACAAATGGAGAAGCTGAACATCATAGAGGTCCAGTTGGTGGGACTCGAAGGAAATCTATTTGCAATCCTAAAGCAGAGCTATTGCATAAAATAGGCCTTCATAGAGAGGACTACAGAATGTTAATCGAGAACGAGGCAAGGAAAAGGCATCTTAATACCCAATAAATGCTGAATGAAGTAGGCAATAAGGCAGGGAGACCACTGGCTTGGCAAAGAAAGCAGAGGGACAAAGATGGATTAGACAGATCATGCCGGAATTATAAGGAACATGGTGAGACAAATAGTGAAGGCTTTGATTCTCACCTGAAATTACTATAACCTTACAAGCTGGGAAGGAACTAGAATGACTCATTAGAGCTCTACCTGTCAGCACCCTACCGTTTGAGGATAGGCAAACCCTAGATGCTGAAATTGAGGTAGAATAAATTGCAACACAATTAAACAGTCTAAATGTAGGAAACCCCACGACTCCAATGGCTGGCTTGCCCACAGACTTACACAAACGAGCATCAAGTGTCAAAGCACGTCTGATATATGTTCATCCAGGCCAAAGAGGAGGGAGGCATATCCATGGACCTTGGTTTGGCTACTATTACTCTTATACTTAAACCTGGTAAACCCGCAGAGGAAAGCATCTCACTTAGACCCATCTCTCTTTAACACCGTAGTTAAGATACTAGCTAAGGTTCTGTATAATAGACTATATACAGAAGAGGCCAAAGTGATCCATCTGGTATAATGCGGGTTTATGCCATGGAGATGCACCAGACTCGACATACGAAGCATTTATGGATGTCTGAATAAAAGCAAAGGTCTGGAAGACATGCAGCGATACTGCCCTTAGATACAGAAAAGCCATTTGACTCAGTGGAATGGCCCTTCCTGGTACTTAAGAGAATGGGTCTTAGCCAAAGTTACACGCAAACTGTAGCCAGAGTGATAGCCAATGGCACCCCACCAGACCAAGTCCCACTGAGCAGATGTACAAGCAAGATGTGACTCCTCTCACAGTCATGTTCATCCTGGCCTTAGAACCACTTTATATGCAGGCACCATCCTGCTATACTTAACAGACCCCAGACAATCCATTCATCGGCTGCTAGAAATCATAGATCTGGGGAGCATTTGGGGCTGATTAAAAACTAGTCAAAATCAGCAGTATTCCCTCTGACAAAGAAGGTACCTCCAAAAGAGAAGATTTTTCGGTGAGAGATTTTGTTATCTAGGTATAGAAATCATGAGCAAAGCAATAATTCATGTGAGACAACTTACTGACCTGCCTGGAAAAGTATAAAACAGATGTCTTGCACTGGAGGAATCTCCCCCTCTCGTTAATGGGGCAGGCTTCCTTTTACAAAACGACAACGCACCCAAGGTTCCTGTATGTACTCCAGCAGACCCCATACCTGGTCCCTGATACATTATTTCGGAAAGTAGACAGTATAACTAGAACCCTGCTATGGGACAGAGTACCAGAAAGAATCCTATCACCCACCTTACAGAAAGCGTATGTGGGGATGGGGCATGACTGCACTCCTTAGCCTCCATAATCTCTACTGTGCATCACAGCTCATTGTAAGAAATGATTGGGCCTTTGCTGAGCAACAGGAACAGTCAGGATTGGCAGATAGACAAGAGATGGGGTCTAGGGTGTATATGCAGGCATTATATGGCAGACAATTATGCAGAGATAGCCAGAACACAGAGAAGCTGTGATTAATATATGAAGGTGGGCCTACATAGGAATGGGATGAAGGGGCACACTGACACTGGTAACTCTCTTGCAGGACTCTGCTATACTGGGTGACCTAAAAGCTTACCTAAAACCTAAAAAATGATCTAAAAATGTTGGAACGATGGCGCTGTTTAGACATTTTTGGGATCTTACAACAAGGAAACGTTTGGGGTACAGAGGGTTTAAAACCATTGTAAGACCATCGGGTTGGATGTGACCTCTCTGATACTCAATAGCATAGAAATCTGCAAGTTAAAAACGCGCGGCACAAACATTTAAAGAAAAATCTTCATTAGAGTTTAAACTTTTGGCAAAGCCACTGCTAAAACAAGCAATTTCTCTTACATATCGTACACTCACTAATAACATGGAACAGCCGCTTACGTCCCTAAAACAAGATGAGAAAGGGACATCGGCAAGCTAGATGAAGAAGATTGGGGTGAGGCGTGTATGTGGTTGCGATAAGAGCAGCATTTAAAAATACTGCCTCGAATATACTATACCCGGATAGTCTTAGGACAGTATAGTAAAGCAAGTGGCAGTAGGTGCTGACAATAAGAACGTGGGCACACTTTTACATACCATATAAGATTGTTACCAAATAAGGACATTCTGGTCAGAGGTGAGAAATCAGATATAGGCATATCTGTAGGTACGGAAGGGGTGACAAATGGCCATTATTGGGGGTATGGAATGGTCCTGATATACAGAGACGTGCACGCACCTTCTGTAACATCGCCATGAGGATGGTGAGACAAGATATTCGGAGATGGGGCAGAATGTGTGTGAAGGGGTGGGGGTGGTACGGACTAACGCATGTTGGTGGAGAAAGTGATTTATACATCTTGAGATTGCCCCAGATCATTTGAGAAACTTTGGGGAGGGAAAAGAAAGGCCTATTTGAATGAGTTGGTAGATGGGCAGATCGCCAAATGAGAATATAGAAACTGGGGTGATAAGTGAGATGTACTCCTACAGAAATGCTGGTGTGGGGGTACTCGATCCAATGCAACCCAGAATGTTCTTGGTATGGTGGTCTGTACTCAAAGGTCTGGGAAGTTTCAATCTACTGTTACATGTACTGTGAAATAAAACATAAAATCTTTAAGAAAAAATTAGCATGACCACATCCAGTAATATAGTCATGTATGTCTGACAGAAATCAATGTTGCAAACACACACAGAAAACCATTGCGAATGATATTGTCAAATGCTGTCACTCGCACAAAAATGAATGAAAGATATTTGTGCAGCATCACCATGCTTCCCCTTGTAAATATCATTGCAGAAATGAGTTCATAATGTAACTTAGCACTGCAGGTATGTGACACTGCAGGGAAGTGTGCTACGAGCCCCTCGGCCACCTGCTATCCCCCTACCACTACTATTGCCTGTACAGCCTTGGGGTTTTCGCCACACACACCACAAAGATGATAGAACCTGGCAGGTCACCCTCTGTCAGAAAGTAAACGTCAACGCACGTTTTGTCAAAATGCTGAATTAAAAACGCATGGCAAACATCGCTCTACATCTAAAGCATAGCTTAATACTCCGTGTGTGCCACACATTAGCTCCACGTGTCTCAATTACAGGTATAAGAGGCACCCGAAAATATACTCAAAATGCAATTTCTTTTTTATATTTTGAGTTTATTTTCTAGTGCCTCTTAAACTTAAACCTATCATTAACATTTTACAAATTGTTTGGTGATAGGGAGGCAACTGTCACCTGAGGGAGCGTAGTGCGCTGGACTAAGTAACCCTAATTGCCCCCGTTCTCTTCTTTATAACTTGATCGACTCCATATGCGTCACTGACAATATTAGCTGCAACTATGTAAAGGGTGTTTTTGGAATGGCATTGCACAAATCTAAACATGTCCCACCATTATGTCCTGCGGCATAAATTTAAGGTGCGTCTCGACTGCCAACCAGTCATTCCTTAAAATGCTAATTCTTTATCAGAAGCACCTAATGTCAACTTGCCTGCCAATGTGCCATATTAAGTCTAACAGAGCTTTCTAAGAAAATCATTCTGGGAATATCTGTTGGAAAAATCTCAAATTTGAGATGGGACAATACTTGAGATCCAAGTAAATGCCTAGAACCGCACAACCAACATAACCTTACACAACCAAAAAGGTGGACCAGGTGAGAAGAATACGCTTGAGCTGGCTATCTGAGAAAGGGAGTTCTTTGCTCAGCAGTATTCCCTGCAACCTGGATTCTTTAACATGGGGGAATCCAGGTAGTCCACTGGTGCCCATATGGTGCCCACATACACCTACCTGCTATAACAGGCACTGGTGAAGGAGAAGTAGAACCAGTTCCTGGAGAATGTTCGTGCTCTGGGATATCTTTTTTGTTTGCCCTAGGAATATCTCTTGCTGGTATGCGATCAGTGCCAGCTTTAGGGTGGTGTGACAGATGCCACTGCTCTAGGCACGCTGTATTTTGAAACTTCTTATGGGGTTGAAGGCACTTTCGGCAGAGTTTCTTGTGTGTCCAGTAATTTTCATAAGATATTACCAATCTCAAGATAAATCTAGTGATTAATGTACTTGCTGGAAAAATCTTGGTTCAATCACAGTTTGACTAATCATAAAATAGCGCAGTGGGATAGTGCATCTCCTGCACAGCACAATGGGTAACAGGTAGATCACATAACTGTATTTTATCAAGGTAGCTGAGTGAGGGTACTGCTTCTGTCACAGAGCTCTCTGTTAATTGCAGTTCATAAGTTACAATCCTAATACTCCAAAATGGCCTGTGAACCAGAATCAAATGCAGCATGCAAACTGCAAGGCATGGGTTTAGAACCTAATTGTTTTTCCCAATCTTTTGTTATTCTAAGGATGCTAAAAATGATTCATTTGGATAGTAACAAATTCTTAGTAGTAAAAACAATTCCAACCACTGTGTTACGTTTTAAATACCGAGTTTGTATTTCTCCAAAGCACTCATAACATAAAATGCAGTATGAATGACGTTAGCTCCCTCACCGCGTAGTCCTCATTGGCTTATGTAATCTTACCTATACATTGATTTACACACCTATATGAGTCATTGTCTCTGCATCATATAACCTTGTGTGTGACATGAAGCGCTCTCACACACTACATTGGGATGTGTAATGCTAAAAAAAAAATTAAACACATGCGAGAGATAGGGCTCTGGAGAGATGAGAAACTCCGTCAGAAGGTGCCTCCGTCAGAAGGTGGCAGTGAGGGAATCCGTGAAGAAGGAGGTCATGGGTATGGGGCACCATCAAAGATGGTCGCAATGGGCATAACCAGAACAGTGCTAAAGCTGGCCCTGATTGAGATGATAATGCTTGATGGCATGACAATGCCCTGCAGTTTTTACAGACCCTTGCTGACAGGGGCTCAGTTCAACCAGTAGGACCACATCATGCCCCTGTGACATCTGGTGGACAAAAAGCACTTTCAACCTTATTCATTCACCTTTCTCCAGTGAACAGCCTGGTTCTGACCTCACCTAGGCCATGTTGTGCATAGCTGAGTATATGGACAACCGTACCTGACGACAATCTCTCCCCCATGAACACATCATGTACCACTTTCACCATCTTCACACAATACAACATTTCATGTATGTATTCCATCACAAAAATGTAAATGTGTGTTGCAGCTGATCCTGCACTGCCTCACACAATACCTATGCACTTACCTATATGCTAACTGCCATAGTATGAAGAAGGAAATGTGTTATAAAAGGCATGAGATGTGTTCATCAATCGTGGATACAATGCAAAATAGCACATAGAGATTGGGTTGCCCCCACCTTGTAATGTTAGGTCTGAGATCAGGGGTAAACTGGAAATATTGACAAAACATGACATCCCACCCAACCTGTATTTCTTCTGTTTCAATACACATTCAATATGGTATAGCCAATGGCTGATAGCTCACAATTAAAACAGTTATAAATACAAAATGTATTTTATTTGCTCATCACCAATTTGTTTCTATTTCGTATAGTACACAAGTCATTTCATAGGTTGACCATACATCAGGCGTCATACCATAAACACATCAAATATTTAAATACATTACAACATTATTGCAAATGGTGTAAATGTTTCCCTCATTCGTCAAAACGCTCTCTCTCTCTCAGAACATAGCCTCATGCATGCACACTATCACACTTTTCTCAGTCCCAGCCACGACATGCTTACACCAATGGACAACGGAAATAGATCTCCTTCACAGCTGTTGCAGCGTTGCGAACTGGGAACGCACATTAAAATAGCCCATGCACGTTTCAGTGGGTAAACAGTTCCAAATCCACCTTCTTCAGAACCATACTTTAGTTCGAATCTTTTCAGGTAGACCAATGGGGGGTTTATCTTCATTGTTTAATCTCAGGGGTCTGCTGGTTCTTAAACTTTTAATCTACATAAGAGTAATTTCTTCATCTGCTGAGGCATTTATACACTATCATAGTGACTAACAGCGATATGCTCCTTTCCTCATAATGTCATCCATTTATTATTTTTGTTTTATCCAAGCAAAACCTCGGTGTCAAATATATCCTTAACAATTTTGTTACAGCTGGATGTAACCTTGTATCTGCTCAGGGAAGGCACCAACTCAATCAAAAGTTCCTGCCGATCTCACAAGACTGGATATTTTGGACACTGAGGCTTTGCTTGGATTTAACACAATAAATAGAGCTATGGATGACATTATGAGGAAGGGAGCATATTACTGTTAGTCACCGTGATAGTGTATAGATGCCTCTGCAGATGTGGAAATTACTCTTATTGAGATTCGAGAATTAAGGACGAGCAGACCCCTGAGATTAGACAGTGAAGATAACCCTCCCTCCCCACATTGGTCTACCTGAACAGATTCCAACTAAAGTCTGGTCCTGATAAAGGTGGAATTTGGAATCTTAACCCACTGAAGCATGCATTGACTATTTTAATGTGTGTTCCCATCTCGCAACGGTACAACGGCTGTGAAGGAGAATATCTATTCCAATTGTCCCTTGGTGTATGCAGGTTGTGGCTGGGATTGGAAAGAGTGTGATAGTGTGTATGCACGAGGTAATGTTCTGAGGGAGAGAGTGTTTTGACGAATGGTGGAAACATATTTACACCACGTGATAATGTTGTGATCTATTGAAATATTTGATGTTTTTATAGCAAGAAGCCTAATTTGTGGCCAATCTATGAAATAATGAATTGTGTAATGTATATATTTTATTGATATGTGAAAAATAAATGATATATAAACAAATTGGTAATTAGCAAATAAAATCTTTTTGTACTTATAAGTGTTTTGATTGTTAGCTGTCAGTCATTGGTCAGGCCATATTGAATGTGTGCTGAAACAGAAGAAATACAGGTCGTGTGAGATATTATGTTTTGCCAATATAACACAAAATAGCATCATTACATCACATTCACACAAACATCAACAGGCATAGTTACACACACAACGAAAAAACACCCAATGGTAAATGCCTCATAATACAAAACATATTAAATGAATACAAATGATCAAAATAGGAAAGGCAGGGCCCCGGGGACATATGGAAGAGTTTGGACAGGGAAGAAAATTGTCCAAAGGTCCAAAGGTAAGGGGACAACTAACTATAATACTTGCTGCCCCCACGGAGGGATCTTATATATAAAGACTAATAGTGGGTAGAATAAATAGGAAGAAGGAAATCAAGACAATGCTCCAAATCAAAATCAGATTAAAAAAAATAAAAACATCCAAAAGACTGCTAAAAGCCCAAAGTTAATGTCCATCACAAAAGCAAAGTCAAAGCAACCCAAATCAAAATAAAAGTCACTCCCTCATCCCAGACATGGTGTTCTTATCACTTTCCTGGGTTAGGGAACTATTTCCTGCCCAACCTCATCAAGATCGAAGTTCAAGATTGGCCTCCACATCCTTCTCTGGTGCATGCATTTTTCCAAGTGGAAGAGGAGCAGACACCTTCTGAGAAATGGAACATAAAAAGGCAGATGTTGTGGAACGAGATGGGCCATAGCAGTTGGGCAAAAATGGTGAGGCCTGGGGGACGTCATTGCTGCAGTCATGAGGGACAGCCTGGCATAATGCAGCTTCTTGAATCACAGCTCAGTCATTGTAAATCCCTATTGAGAATCTGCATGATGGTAGTCTGCCCGTCCACAGACTTGCTGATCCCTCTCCTGGGCTGCCTCCAAAGACACACATATATTGGGTGGTATGCCATAGGCCATGATGTCAGAGTGGACGGTTTCATGGTGAGAGAGGTAACATCAGGCCCCAATGTCAGAGTTTCCTGTTCTTGGACACCACTGATTGGTTGTGGACAGGATAACTCCTTCTTCTTCTGACAGACCATCTTGTTCTCTGTTCATCTCTCCACTCTAGATTTTTAGTAATGAGCATCTCTGTCTCTAGAACTTACCTGCTACTCGTCGGTCTCCACTTTTCTGCTGTGTGTGCACAGGCTGAGAATCCTCCACTCCACTATGGCCAATCCAGATGCTGCTGTCAGGCAGGTAATACCCAGTAGAGCAGTGTCGGGATTGGGTGGGTTTTGCACTCCCAGGTGACTAAGAGCCTGTGCCTGCTGTTGTTCTCCACCCAGCAATGCAGCTGGGTTGGCGAGATGTTAATGCGCATGTCGGTTTGACCATCCTAAGACGGCCGGCCAAACCTACATGTGCACTTACAGTAGTGCCCAACACTCCTCCACATTCTTCCTATGGCCCGGCCCAGCACCTCAAGACTTGGCTCCTAACAAAAAATAAATTATAATTAACCTATTTTTATCATTTTATTTTTCATTTGTCTCTGCTGGCAGGGGGCAATGCTCCTCTGCAATAACAGAGGAGCCGCCGCTGTTTATATTCCATTGTGATGACACACAAATGTAGGCACAAGACAGATGTCATCATGTCACAACAGATGACTTCACAACAGATGACTGCAGTGTCCTGATTTGAAAGTCATGTAACATGATAGCATGCACTTATGAAGTAGTACAGTACAACACGGGCAGCAGCAGTGCAAACTTCTCTTACACAAAAGAATAAGTAAATGATAGGTGGCAGTAGCAGAAGGAACATAACACGATTCTCTTGCACGTACAGAATAGGTTCAACAGAGGTAGCAATCTAAAACAAGAGTGAGGAGCTTAAGAACTGTCATACTCTCTCTATAAAGAAAGAAACATACAAATAGTAAAACTTTCCTGAAAGAAACAACCAAGCCTCCTACGGAGTTAGCATACATTCATGTACTTGCAGAGGATAATGAACCCTCAACCTACCTAGTGTGGCATTTTTCATCAGCTGGCTTCAGAGCTAATACTGGAAAGCATCTGAGATCATATGTTCACAGGTTGTACAGTCTTCTAGTTAAGGATTCCCTAATTTGGGTTGAGGTTGTGTCCCTGATGTAAAAATTTCTGTTCTCCTGTTACTAAACTATCTGCCCTGAATTAAAACAGCATGTGAGTGAACTAATGATTTCTTTTTACTGGTTTCACTGTGCCACAAGATTAAAAACAGAAGGGTTAAGCAACAGACTGCTTCTTTTGTTTACATTTTTGGCACTTGTATTTTGTCCCTATACAGAAAAGTGCCCTCCTCTGGACTATAAGTCTTTGTATCTCACTACAAATATTGTGAAACAGTCCCTTGTTCATAGGTTATTTATGTGAATCCAATATGAGATGAGACAAGAGGTTAACCTACCAGTGGTGATCCCAGCTAGCAATTTTAAGACATTGAACACCCTCCCGACGGACCTAATATGTGACAGTGGTAGGTGTCAGATGAGTTTAGCTAAGATACAAATGCCCCAGGAACAGGGAGGACTGGGAGCTCCAGATTTCAAAGCCTACTATGTAGCTGGACAACTGCAGTGGCTTTAATACTGGTTAGCTGGGCAAAACCTCCAAGAAATAGGTTATTCACAAAACCCAATTAGATAAAGGTCGACAACTCTCTTTGATTTGTCCGGGATCCCGTCCTCCCCACGAGCTGCCTCTACTACTACGCATTGCCCTCCAATACTGGAGACTGGCCCTACGTCATACAATTGCAACAGTGCCTTATGCACCGAATAAACCGCTGCTGGGACTCCCTACAAACTTCAGAGTTCTATCCCAATCTAGACTACATCTATGGGAACAGGGAGGAGTGATAACTGTCATACTCTCTCTGTAAACAAAGAAACATACAAATAGTAAAACTTTCCTGAAAGAAACAACCAAGCCTCCTACGGAATTGGCATGCATTCATGTACTCGCAGAGGATGATGAACCCTCAACCTACCTAGCGTGGCATTTTTCATCAGATGGCTTCAGAGCTAGTACTGGAAAGCATCTGAGATCATATTTTCGCGGGTTGTACAATCTCCTAGTAAAGGATTCCCTAATTTGGATTGAGGTTGTGTCCCTTAGGTCAGAATTTCTTTCTCTGATTGCTAAACGATCTGCCCAGAATTAAAATAGCATGTGAGTGAGCTAATGAGTTTTTTACTGGTTTCACCTTGCTACAAGATTGAAAACGGAAGGGTTAAGCAACAGACTACTTCTTTTCTGTTTACATTTTTGGCACTTGTCTGTTGTCCCTATAGAGAAAAGTGCGCTCCTCTGGACTATAGGTTTTTGTATCTCACTACAAATATTGTGAAACAGCCCCTTGTTAATAGGTTATTTACGTGAATCCAATATAAGATGAGACAAGAGGTTAACCTACCAGTGGTGATCCCAGCTAGTTATTTTAAGACATTGCACACCCTCTTGACAGACCTAGTATGAGGCAGTGGTAGGCGTCGTTTGAGTTTAGCAAAGCTACAAATGCCCTTGGAACAGGGAGGAATGGGAGCTCCAGATTTTAAAGACTACTATATGGCTGGACAACTGCAGTGGCTTTCATACTGGTTAGCAGGGAGAAACCTTCGAGAAATAGGTTATTCACAATCCCTATTAGATAAAGGTCGACTACGTTCTTTGTTTAGCTCAGGATCCCCTTACCTCCCATAAGCTGCCTCTACTACTACACATTGCCCTCCAATACAGGAGACTGGCCCTACGATATACAATTGCAACGATGACGTACGCACCGAATATACTGCTGCTGGGAAACCTTACAAGCTTCGGAGTTTAGTTTTATCGCAATTTAGACTGCATCTATGGGAACAAGGAGGGGTGATAACGGTTGGGATGTTATTCAAGGATCGAGTACCACTGAATCATAGTGATTTCACGTATGAGCACAGCATACCCAACTCCTTATTTTCATTAAATGCTAATATATCCCATTATATCAAATGGCAGTGGGCTCCTGATGGTACCAAACCCCCTACACATGAATTCATCCGAGCTGTCTACACTATGGGACATGGGAACCACTTAATATGATGGCTATATAAAGGTCTCCGGGAACAATTATTACTACCCCTGATGCCCCTGAAGACCAAATGGGAAGGTGACATAGGACAGGAGATTCAGGATAAAGAATGGGTTTCTATGTTGAAATACCCCAAGATAATATCTCGGAACTCCAGATTTAAATTCATACAATATTCAATATTACAAACGTATACCTTACGCCACATAGATTAGACGTTGTACCCAGCTGCCTCCTCGGCGTGCCCCAGATGCAATACTGAAGAGGCAACAATATGTTTATAGTGAAGATTTCAAGCTAATGGGGAAGGAGGGTTATCAATACAATACGTATAGTTAATACTAACAGACGATACCAAGTTAATTAAATCATATTTGTATTGTACACTTTCAACTTAAATGTCTACTAAAGAGATGTAAATCTATGCAGGAAGGTACCCTCTTTTTGGCATGGTTATCCCCATTTTCTGCCTGATGTCAGTGTGTTTGACTGTGTTCACTGGGATCCTGCTAACCAGGACCCCAGTGATTATGCTCTCTCTCCTCTAAATGTTGTCACCGCATACTAGTAACACAGTATTTCACCCACAATTGGCATACTGGTGCCCCCTTATAAGTCCTAGTGTATGGTACCTAGGTACCCAGGGCATTGGGGCTCTAGGGGATACCTATGGGCTGCAGCATTTCTTTTGCCACCCATAGGGAGCCCATGCAAAGGCTTCTGCAGGACTGCCATTGCAGCCTACCTGAAAAGGTGCATGCACCCTCTCACTGCCAGTTACACTGCAGCAGCTAACTTATAAGTCACCCCTATAGCAGGCCCTTCAGGCCTGAGGGCAGGGTGCAGAGGACCTGTGTGTGAGGGCACCCCTGCACTAGCAGAGGTGTCCCCACGACCTCCAGGACCATTTTCCCAGACTATGTGAGGGCGTGAGCGCCATTTTACGCATGTACTGGGCATAGGTCACTACCTTTGTCCAGCTACATAATGGTAACGCCAAACATTGGCATGTTTGGTATCAAACATGTTGGAATCATACCCCAATGCTTTTGCAAGCATTGGTTGTATGATTCCATGCACTCTGGGGGCTCCTTAGGGGAACCCCAGTATTGCCATTACAGCCTTCTGAGGTTTTCCAGGCAGCCCCAGCTGCTGCAATCTCTCAGACAGGTTTCTGCCCTCCTGTTGCTAAGCAGCTTGAGCCCAGAAAGGCAGAACAAAGGATTTCCTTTGAGAGAGGGATGTTACACCCTCTCACTTTGGAAGTAGGTGTTACAGGCTTGGGAGGGGTAGCCTCCCAGAGCCTCTGGAAATGCTTTGAAGGGCACAGATGGTGCCCCCCTTGCATAATCCAGTCTACACCAGTTCAGGGACCCCCAGTCCCTGCTCTGGCGTGAAACTGGACAAAGGAAAGAGGAGTGACCACTCCTCTGTCCATCACCATCCCAGGGGTGGTGCTCAGAGCTCCTTCAGAGGGTCCCTGAGTTTTGCCATCTTGGGTTCCAAGTTGGCAGGGCACGCTGGGAGCACCTGAGTGGCCAGTGCCAGCAGGTGATGTCAGAGCCCTCCCTTGATAAGTGCTTATCTGTTTAGCTGACCATCCCCCTTTCAGGGCTATATAGGGTCTCTCTCTTGGGTGGTTCTTCAGATTCGGATTGCACAACTCCAGCAGGAATTCTCTGCATCCTTTACTTCACCTTCTTACCGAAGAAACTTCATCTGGACCCTCCAGGAACTCTACAAACTGCAACAAAGAAGCAAAGACGACTTCTGCATCATTGTATCTTCAGCTCCTGCCAGCAACTGCAACTGTTTCCAGGTCATGCATCCTCCAAGGACTGCCTGTCTTCAGTCTGCACCAGAAGAATGAAGGAATCTACCTTGGAATGAAGAAGTCACTCCCCTGCTTCAGCAGGCACCCCTCTGCAGTGAAGACTTGTGGTGTGGTTCTCCTCTCCTGACGAAGTGCGTGGATCCAGCAGTGGTGGTGGACTGAAGTGGTCTAGACAGTCCTGACATCCATTTGTCCAACTTTGGTGGAGGTAAGAGCTTTCATCCCCACGCAAGACAGTACCCCTGTGCACCATGTGTTTTGCAGTTGGCAAGGCTTGTTGGCACCCTTCCACTAAGTTCTTCATGCACCTTCTTTGTGCCCATCCTGTGGGATTCCTGTGTGCGCTGCCTGGTCTTCTGAGGGCTCTCTGAATTGCTGAGAGCCCCCTCTGACTCCCCCTCCTGGGTAGAGTCCACCAGGTCCCTCCTAGTCACGGCAGCACCATTTTCCGCCAACCCCGAGTTTTTCATGTGCCAAGGCTTGTTGGCGGAATCCAGCAACGCAAACCAGACTGCATCCATCCATTCAGCGTGGGACATCTTCTGCACCAACCAGTAACTCGCATCTGTCTTCTTGGGTGCCTTACTGACTACTGTTCATCACCAATGGTTCTTCTTTTGCACCTTCATCCGGGTTATTAGGGGCTTCTGTTCTTCCTGGACTCTTCACTGCTTCTTGGACTTGGTCCCCTTCTTCCACAGGTCTTCAGGTGCAGGAATCCATTGTTGGTGTCTTGCAGTCTCTTCTGGTTCTTGCATAATCTTCTTTCCCGTGTTCTTGTGTTTTCTAGAAATGTTACAGTGATTTACTCCTGCTTTCCTGGGCTCTCGGTGGGTTCTATTACTTACCTTTGGTGTTTTCTAATACTCCCAGAGCCCCTCCACACATTACACTTGCGTAGGTGGGAAACCGACTTTCGCATTCCACTTTCACAGTATATGGATTGTGTTCCCCCTAGGCCCATTTCTAACTATTTTTTTTGTCTTTTTAATTTGTCCTCATAGAAGCCCACAAATCTGCGCAAAGGTCATCAACTTGTGCCCGACAAGGAGGATCTTGTCTGTTCGGTCATCCCAAGCAGGCGCAACTTTTCACCTCTCCCGGTCATAATCTATTCTCTAGGCAGTGCTAGTCCAGCCGTTGCATCTAGACCAGCCAAGACTGTGGAAATTAACCTCCCTAAAAAACCAGGGGGCAATAATCATTGGACTATATACAGAGAGTATTACAACTTTGCTGAAAGTTTTCCCAGATGGCCCAACATTCGTCTCTGTTGACCATCCGCCCATTTCTAACTATTGTGATTTTTACTATTTGCACTGTTTTCTGTTTTTACAGCTATTTCTGCATAGTAGTGTATATAATTTGTGTATTACTTACCTCCTAAGGGAGTATAGTCTTTATGGCATTTTTGGCATTTGTGTCACAAAAATAAAGTACCTTTATTTTTGTAACACTGAGTATTTTCTTTCATGTGTGTGAGTACTGTGTGACTACAGTGGTATTGCATGAACTTTGCATGTCTCCTAGTCAGGCCTTGGCTGCTCATCCACACTACCCCTAGAGAGCCTGGCTTCTAGACACTATCTACATTTCACTAATAAGGGATAAGTGGACCTGGTATAAGGCGTAAGTAAGTACCTTAGGTACCCAGTACAAACCAGGCCAGCCTCCTACATTGGTGGTGCAGCAGTGGGATAAGTACTTGCAATTGCCTTATCACTCTGTTACCGGTGCTTTCCACAGGAAAGAATACTCTGTACCTCGAGCTATACACATATTCCTATTTACAGGGTTCTAGTCTCTTACTTTCCTTTCCAAGACACTAGAGGTTAGGTAGGTTAGGTTTTCCTTACACTACACTAACACTCACCCTACATCATGTCTACTGCTGGGCCTAGCTCTTAGGTCATGGGTACTCCCTATGAGGGCATGGCCTTTAAGGAATTGAAGGGGCTGTGTTCAGACAGAACAGTAGATGTAGGGAAGAGCCCCAATAAGAATTTTCTTCTGAGCTTCCTTCTTCAGGATGAACAGGAACATACTGGTAGCCAGGAGGAGGAAGACTCTACACCCTTAGAGTCAGGGAATCATCCTGCAGATTCAGGGGAGGGCTCTTCCAAAGATCTTCCACCTACCAGACCTACTAGTGTAGCTGGCAGTGGGAGGGGTAGTCACTCAGGTAGGGCCCCCTTCACAAATAGAGGTCAGGTCACTAAGGTTACAAAAGCTAAGGAAATATCTACCCCTGCCCATTCCCATATTACCTCAGTTTCTAAAGGTAATCCCATGGTTCAACTCCAGGTGATGGCTCCATAGATAGGGAGCTCAGGAAACTGAGAATGGAGGAGGCCAGGCTGAGGCTGCAGCAGCAACAGTGAGCCCTAGGTAGGGTGGCCTTGTGGAAAGGCAAAGGCAGGAGTTGGGGTTAGATCCCCATGGTGGCAGCAGCAGTTCCAGGAGCTATGGAGTTAGGGAGAACACCATTGACTCTAGAAATGTGCACAAAACTGTTCCCCAATACAAAGTGGGGGTGATATTTACAAGTGGTTTGCTGCACGTGGGAGGGCCTGCAAAGTTTAGAGGGTCCCTCAAAGGAAGTGGGCTGCTATTCTGTGGTTGTCCTTTTCTGACAAAGAGGGGGTAGACTTCTCACTGTCAGAGAAGAAGACTCAGACAACTACAGTATTCTTAAAACTGCACTCTTGAATGAATTTGGCTTAACCATTGAACAATACAGAATTAAGCTCAGAGAAACCAGAAAAGAGTCCTCACAGGATTGGATAGACTTTGTGGACTGTTCTGTTAAAGCTTTAGATGGCTGGTTACATGGCAGCAAAGTGTCATTCTATGAGGGCTTGTTCAATTTGATTCTGAGAGAGCACATTTTGAATAACTGTGTGTCTGATTTGTTACACCAATACTTGGTAGACTCAGATCTGACCTCTCCCCAAGAATTGGTAAAGAAGGCAGACAAATGGGTCGGAACAAAGGTGAGCAGGAAAGCTCATACAGGGAGTGACACAGACAAGAAGAAGGATGGTAAGTCTAATGACAAAGGTGGGGACAAAGATAAAAACAAAGAGTCTTCATCAGGCCCACAAAAATCCTCTGGGGGTGGGTCTAAATCCTTTTCTAACCATCAGAATAAAAAGCCTTGGTGTTATATGTGTAAGAACAAAGATCATTGGGCAAGTGACAGTACTTGTATAAAGAAAAACACCAAAGCCCCTACCACCACAACCCCCACTGCTTCAAATAGTACCCCTAACAATAGCAGTGGTGGTGGGAAAAATAACACTACCAATAGCCAGTCCAAGTGTATAGCAGGGCTTACTCTGGGAAGTGTAGTGGGGGTTGATTTAGTTAGGGAAACTACTGAGGCTGTTTTAGTCTCTGATGGTGGCATTGACCTTGCCACCATTGTTGCTTATCCCCTTAATATGGATAAGTACAAGCAACAACCCCTAATAAATGGTGTTCAGGTTGAGGACTACAGGGACACAGTTGCCAGTGTCACAATGGTGACTGAAAAACTGGTGGCCCCTGAGCAACACCTACTTGGTCATCAGTACCAAGTGACAGACGCCCATAACAACACTGTTAGCCACCCCATGGCTGTTGTTGCTCTCAACTGGGGCAAGGGGTTACTGGTCCAATGAAAGTTGTGGTATCCACAGACCTACTTGTAGAATGTTTACTAGGAAATGACTTGGAGACTTCCGCTTGGGCTGAGGTAGAGTTGGAGGCCCATGCAGCAATGCTGGGCATTCCTTGGCATATCTTTGCTTTGACAAGGGCTTAGGCCAAAAAGCAAAGAGGACAGGGAAACTTGGATCCTGGAACAATGGACCAATGGACCAAGAGCTTTCCAAAAGCAGGGGTAGAAAAGGTAAAACATTATCCACTATCCCTCCCTCCACTGAAGATTCCCCTTTTGAGGAGAGGGAGTCTACTCCCTGTACAGATACTACATCAGAGGAGCTTCAGGCTGACACAGCTGAACTCTTGGGTGCAGGGGGGCTGCCAGGGAGGAGTTAAGTGTGGTTCAGCAAACCTGTCCCACACTTAAGGGTTTAAGACAGCAAGCTGTCAAACAAGAGGCAGGGGATGTCACTGACACCCATAGGGTGTTTTGGGAAAATAATCTCCTATACACAGAGGTAAGGGACCCAGAACCTGGTGCGACCAGGAGACTGGTCAATCCCTTGCAGTATAGAGAATTTCTGTTGACCCTAGCTCCTGACATTCCCTTTGTTAGACATCTGGGGCAAAGTAAGACTTGGGACAGACTGATTCCTCACTTTCACTGGCCTTGCATGTCAGAGGACACAAAGGAGTTTTATCGCTCCTGTGTCACTTACCAAGCCAGTGGTAAGACTGGTGGCACCCCAAAGGCCCCCTTGATCCCCCTTGACCCTCCTACTGCTTCTGGAAATAGGTTAATGTTAGTGGTAGTGGACCATGCCACTTGGTACCCAGAAGCAATACCTCTGAGGAAAACTACAGCTCCTTCAGTGGCCAAAGCCCTCCTGGGGATCTTTTGCAGGGTGGGTTTTCCAAAAGAGGTGGTGTCAGACAGAGGTAGTAACTTCATGTCTGCATACCTTAAAGCAATGTGGAAAGAGGGTGGTGTAACCTACAAGTTCACCACACCTTATCACCCCCAAACAAATGGTTTGGTTGAGAGGTTTAATAACACCCTCAAAGGTATGATTATGGACTCTCTGAAAAACTCAGAAAGAGATGGGATGTCCTGTTACCATGCCTCCTTTTTGCCGACAGGGAGGTACCACGGAAGGGAATGGGCTATAGCCCCTTTGAACTCCTTTTTGGACACCCTGTTAGGAGTCCATTAGCTGTTGTGAAAGAGGGGTGGGAGCAACCCTTGAAGCCCCCTAAGCAAGATACAGTGGAGTATGTGCTTGGCTTAAGATCAAGAATGGCTGAGTACATGAAAAAGGCCACCAAAAACCTTTAGGCAAGCCAAGAGTTACAGAAACAATGACATGACCAGAAGGCTGCCCTGACAATGTACCAACCAGGATAGAAGGTGTGGGTACTAGAGCCTGTGCTCTCCAGGACAATGGACCACACATAATAGTGGAGAAAAAGGGTGAGGTCACTTATCTAGTTGTCCTGGGTACTCCTAGAAGTCCTCTAAGAGTATGTCATGTGAACCACCTGAAGCCCTACTATGACAGGACCGACTTAACACTGCTCATGGCCACTGATGAGGGGCAGGAAGATGAGAGTGACCCTCTCCCTGATCTCTTCTCCAACACTGCAGCTGATGACTCAGTGGAAGGAGCTATCCTAGCAGACTGCCTTTCTGAAGAGCAGAAGGAGGACTGCTGGAACCTCTTGGGTCAGCTTTCAGAACTCTTTTCTCTGACACCTGGTCAGACTACTTGGTATGAACACACTACTGATACTGGAGACAGTTTACCTGTCAAAAGTAAGATTTATAGACAGCCTGACTATGTCAAAGAGTGCATTAAATCAGAGGTTCAGAAAATGCAAGACCTAGGAGTGATTGAGCACTCAGATAGCCCCTGGCCACGCCCAGTGGTGCTTGTACACAAACCTCATTCTCAGAATGGAAAAATGGAGATGAAGTTCTGTGTAGATTACAGAGAGCTTAACACATTCACAAAGACTAATGCTCACATATACCCAGGGCGGATGAGCTCATTGATACACTGGCATCTGACAAGTATCTCAGCACTTTTGATTTGACTGCAGGGTATTGGTAGATCAAACTATCAGTAGATGCTAAACCTAAGACAACTTTCTCTACCATTGGAGGACATTATCAGTTTACTGTTATGCCCTTTGGTTTGAAGAATGCACCTGCCACTTTTCAGAGGTTGGTGAACACTGTCCTCCAAGGTCTGGAAGCTTTTAGTGCAGCATATCTTGATGATATTGCTGGCTTGAGCTCCACCTGGGATGACCACCTGGTCCACCTATGGAACGTTTTGGAGGCCCTGCAAAAGGCAGGCCTTACTATCAAGGCTTCAAAGTGCCAGATAGGTGGTTTTTCTGGGACACCTGGTAGGTGGAGACCAGATTGAACCACTACAGGGGGAAGATCCAGACTATTTTAGATTGGGCTCACCCTACAGCACAGACCCAGGTCAGAGCCTTTCTTGGTCTCACTGGGTATTACAGGAGGTTCATTAAGAACTATGGCTCCATTGTTGCCCCTTTTAATTACCTCACATCTAAGAAAATGCCTAAGAAGATATTGTGGACAGGTAGCTGTCAGAAAGTTTTTGAGGAGCTAAAGCCGGGTATGTGTACTGCACCTGTCCTAAAAAGCCCAAGAAGTTTGTAGTCCAGACTGATGCATCAGAGGTAGGGTTTGGTCTATCACAACTAAATTCAGAGGGCCAGGATCAACTTATAGCTTTTATCAGCAGAAGGTTGACCCCTAGAGAAAAGCATTGGTCAGCCACAGAGAGGGAGGCCTTTGCTGTGGTCTGGGCCTTGAAGACGTTGAGATCATACCTCTTTGGGACTCACTTCATTGTTCAAACAAACTACAAACCTCTCTTATGATTAAAACAAATGAAAGGAGAAAACTCAAAATTGTTGAGGTCGCCCATTTCCCTACAGGGGATGGACTTTACAGTGGAACACATCCCTGGGAGTAACCACTCTAATGCAGATGGACCCTCCAGAAATTTCCACTTAGACAATGAAGACTCGTCTGGGAAAGGTGAGCCTTATTGTCCTTCATTTGGTGGGGGGGCGGGGTGTAGGAAAGTACCCTCTTTTTGGCATGGTTACCCCCATTTTCTGCCTGAAGTCAGTGTGTTTGACTGTGTTCACTGGGATCCTGCTAACCAGGACCCCAGTGATTATGCTCTCTTGACTCTAAATTTTGTCACTGCATACTGGTAACCCAGTATTTCACCCAAAATTGGCATACTGGTGCCTCCTTATTAGTCCCTGGTATATGGTACCTAGGTACCAAGGGCATTGGGGTTACAGGGGATCCCTATGGGCTGCAGCATTTCTTTTGCCACCCATAGGGAACCTATGCAAAGGCTTCTGCAGGACTGCCATTGCAGCCTGCCTCTAAAAGGTGCATTCACCCTTTTACTGCCAGCTACACTGCACCAGGTCACTTATAAGTCACCCCTAATGCAGGCCCTTTAGCCCTGAGGGCAGAGTGCAGAGTACCTGTGTGTGAGGGCATCCCTGCACCAGCAGAGGTGCCCCCACAACCTCCAGGACCATTTTCCCAGACTATGTGAGTGTGGAGATGCCATATTACGCATGTACTGGACATAGATCACTACCTATGTCCAGCTACATAATGGTAACTCCGAACATAGACATGTTTGGTATCAAACATGTTGGAATCATACCCCAATGCTTTTGCAAGCATTGGTTGTATGATTCCATGCACTCTGGGGGCTCCTTAGGGGACCCCCAGTATTGCCGTTGCAGCCTTCTGAGGTTTTCCAGGCAGCCCCAGCTGCTGCCACCTCTCAGAAAGGTTTCTGCACCCCTGTTGCTCAAGCAGCTCGAACCCAGGAGGGCAGAACAAAGGATTTCCTTTGAGAGAGGGACGTTATACCCTCTCCCTTTGGAAATAGGTTTTACAGGCTTGGGACGGGTAGACTCCCAGAGCCTCTGGAAATGATTTGAAGGGCACAGATGGAGCCCTCCTTGCATAATCCAATCTACACTGGCTCAGAGACCTCCGGTCCCTGCTCTGGCACGAAACTGGACAAAGGAAAGGGGAGTGACCACTCCCCTGTCCATCACCACCAAGGGTGGTGCTCAGAGCTCCTTCAGAGGGTCCTTGGGTTTTGCCATTTTGGATTCCAAGTTGGCAGGGCACTCTGGGAGCATCTGAGTGGCCAATGCCAGCAGGTGATATCAGAGCCGTCCCCTGATAGGTGCTTACCTGTTTAGCTGACCAATCCTCCTTTGATGGCTATTAAGGGTCTCTCTCTTGGGTGGTTCTTCAGATTCGGATTGCAAGACTCCAGCAGGAATCCTCTGCATCCTTTATTTCACCTTCTCACCAAAGAAACTGCATCTTGACCCTCCAGGAACTCTACAAACTGCAACAAAGAAGCAAAGAAGACTTCTGTAACATTGCATCTTCAGCTCCTGCCAGCAACTAATACTGTTTCCAGGTTGTGCATCCTCTGAGGACTGCCTGTCTTCAGCCTGCACCAGAAGAACAAAGGAATCTCCCTTGGAGTAAAGGAGTCACTCCCCTGCTTCAGCAGGCACCCCTCTGCAGCGAAGCCAGTGGCGTGGGTCCCCTCTCCTGATGAAGTGCATGGATCCAGCAACACAGGTGGTCCAGACGATGCTGACTTCCAACTGTACAATTTTGGTGGAGATAAGAGCTTGCCTCCCCACGCAAGACAATACCCCCATGCACCGCGTGTTTTGCAGTTGCCAAGGCTTGTTGGCACCCTTCCATGAAGTTCCTTGTGCACCATGCAGCTCCGGCCCCAAGCACTACTTGTGACGCACAGCTTCTTGAGTGGTTCTCTGGCGGTGTGAGATCCCTTGTGTAGTGCTGCATGGGCCTCCTTTTGCACCTTCTTTGTCCCCGTGCTGTGGGACTCCTCTGCGTGCTGCCTGGTCTTCTGAGGGCTCTCTGAGTTGCTGAGAGCCTCCCCTGACTCCCCGCCCTGGGTAGAGTCTACCAGGTCCCTCCTGGTCCTGGGCAGTGCCATTTTCTGCCAGCCACGAGTTTTGCGTGTGCCAAGGCTTGTTGGCAGAAATCCAGTGATGCAAACCAGACTGCGTTCATCCATCCGGCGTGGAACATCTTCTGCACCAACCAGGACCCCACATCTGTCTTCTTGGGTGCAATACCGACTGTTGCTCACCTGTGGTTCTTCTTTTGCACCTTCATCAGTGTTAGCAGGAGCTCCTGTTCTCTCTGGACTCTTCAGTGCTTCTTGGACTTGGTCCTCTTCTTCTACAGGTCTTCAGGTACAGGAATCTATTGTTGGTGTCTTGCAGTCTCTTCTGGTTCTTGATTAATCTTCTTTCTCGTGTTCTTGTGTATTCTATGAAAGTTACAGTGATTTACTCCTGCTTTCCTGGGCTCTGGGGTGGGTTCTATTACTTACCTTTGGTGTTTTCTAATACTCCCAGCGCCCCTCTACACACTAAACTTGCGTAGGTGGGAAACCGACTTTCACATTCCACTTTCACAGTATATGGTTTGTGTTCCCCCAGGCCCATGTCTAACTATTGTGATTTTCACTATTTGCACTGTTTTCTAACTGTTTTTATAGCTATTTCTACATACTAGTGTATATAATTTGTGTATTACTTACCTCTTAAGGGAGTATAGTCTCTGGTATTTTTGGCATTGGTGTCACCAAAATAAAGTACCTTTATTTTTGTAACACTGAGTATTTTCTTTCATGTGTGCAAGTACTGTGTGACTACAGTGGCACTGCGTGAGCTTTGCATGCCTCCTAGTTAGGCCCTGGCTGCTCATCCACACTACCCTGAAAGAGCCTGGCTTCTAGATACTGTCTGCATTTCACTAATAAGGTATAACTGGACGTTGTATAAGGTGTAAGTAAATTATATACCCACTACAAACCAGGCCAGCCTCCTACAGGCTGTATCATTCCCGTGTGGTTATAACATATTAAAAGTAATAACATTTGTTTAACAAAATAAGATAAGACAAGAGCTGTGGAAACACCCCATCTTTGGAGAACAGGAACACCTTGGACAGAAACAGTGCAAGCTTAAGTCCACCAGAAGACAAGTACAGCTATAGATAAACAGTGTAAGCTTTGCTCAAGACACATTCAAATTGCACAGCAGCAGTGCAAGCTTTTGTTCCTCACAGAACAAGATACAGTGCAGCAGTAGAACAGTAGGCTCCCTTGTCTCACAGAAGGCAGCAAGTGCAATCTTCGAATCCCCACAGAAGAGATTGTGCAGAGTAGGCTAGTATAATCTTTCATTCCTCACAAAACATGAGCAGTTATTTATGATGACATATGGGTTACAAACAGCTCTTTGGAATGTGTGCTTAACTCACTGAAAGGAACATATAGGTCAACAAGTGAGTGAGTATGACATGATTCTGACACTGTTCTCACATAAATGATAATGAACATCAGCAGTCTGAAAGTCCTGCTGCTATCGTTCATGCTGTTTGAGCTGATTCTTTGCTTTTCAAAATACATTGAGAAGGAGACTTAACCTAGCAAGTCGTTATTTGGAGCATCCCAGTCTCGGCCTAAGTGTGCTATACTCTAGACAGGCACGCATGTGTCAACATCTTTGAAAAGGTTTTGAATGGGCACTGTCCAGGCACAGTGCAGTCCCAGCCTAAGTACTGCACCTGTTCAAAATGTTGAGGGCTACCAATAGAGGTGGGGGAGCCAACAAATTAACAGAGAGAGACAAACCATTGGTATGGCTGGGCTCAAAGAGCTGCTATAGAGTATACCATTCTGACAGGGGCCCTAGGTAGTATATGAAATACCTAAATCCAACTCGGTCACTTGGAGGGTGAGCTCACAGGAGCACAGACCCTCACCCGACCAAAGGTGGAATGCTTCATCTAGGACCATGCTTCTCATTAGGCTGGAGCTGCAATGTCCAACTGGCCCCTGAGGGGGCACTTTGCCGCAAATCTTTGTATCGCCAACCGGGTTGTAAGAATACAACTGGGGGGCTCGAATTTTGAAAGACACTCGCATCTGAATGGGGAAGTTTGGTGACGGATGAATAACATTAACAATAGACTTCTAATGGTCTAATTTATTGATATTTAGAGTCTATGTTAAGGTTAAAAACTGATCTGAGAATACATGGGAAATAATGTTCCTTGTATTCCTCCTAAGTGGTCATTGATTGGTAGATGGGTCAATGGAATTGGGTCAAGAGAATGGTCAACATGTTTCACGTCTTTAATGTCCCTTAGGTGGAGTTCCCACACTAATTCATCAAACAAGTGAAACTCCACCTCCTTGACAAACAACTATAGTGGTTGTCCCCAAGACTTACAACTCCTGTATATGGTTTGTGGTTCTATTGCTAGTAACCTAGTTAACATAAAGAGAAAAACCAGATATGACTGTAAAATTTTACATAGAAAATAAATACAGTAAAGAACAAGTTACTTACTTTTCATAACACCTTACCTGTTGGAGACTATTGCCCTCATTATGACATTGGTGGTAAATACCGAATACCACTGTGCTGACTGCCGCCAACATCCCGCCGCGGTGGAGAACATCCATCTGACAGATTATGACATATACGCACAAAACTGTCAGAAAACAGCCACAACCACAACCACAAATCAGCCAGACCCACTGAACATGATAAACCATTGAAACTACCACCCATACCTTTACGCCACCAAAACAACGCCCTCCAAATAATGACCCACAAATCACCAAAGCGGACACTCAACAGTGGTAAACCATTGGTGGTGCACACTGCTGTGGCGGAAATGGACACCCAAAACCAAAACAAGCCAACATTGGCCAGTCCAAAACACCTACACCTGACACATATACACACACCTCACACACCCACCAACAGCACTATAAAACACACCCCACAACACCCACAAACCTTTGCAAACATGAGTAGAACGCCACACCTTGCCACACAAATCCCAGAGAGAAGTGCACACACATACCACAACTACCCATACATCCGTCACACACCACACACCCCACCACATCACTCAACACCCTCTGCACAACACACACACCACACAGCACCCATGTCCCCACAAAGGCACCTCTGTTTCACTGATGAGGAGTTGCAGGTCATGGTTGAGGAAATAGTCAGGGTAGAGCCACAGCTGTTTGGAATCGTGGATAGGGTGAACGCCATGGGACAACATCCACACACAAGGGATGACATAAGGAAGAGGTGGAACGACCTACAGGGGAAGCTGCGTTTCATTGCAGTAAGGCACCAGCTTGCCATCAGGAAGACTGATGGTGGACCCCCACCACCTCCTCCACAGCTGACAGCATGGGAGGAGCAAGTATTGTCAATACTGCATCCTGAGGGTCTCACTGGAGTAGCCGGAGGACTGGACACTGGTAAGTCACCATTTACAACCTATCACCCCCCCATACCTGCATGCCATCTCAACCCCTCACCCTGACTCCCTTCACCCCACTCCATCTCACACAGTGCACCACCCCAATTACCACACCTAACTGACAACCCCTGCATGCCATACCCACTGCAAGCACATCCCTTCCAGCTCTGCATCCACACCCGCCACCAATGCATGCACAGCATGTACAACTACCAATCCCGCAATCTAGCACCACACAATACCAAAGGTGGGAGGACAACAACATTATCAGTGGGAAAGCAAGGAATGCGGACAAGTACCCTAGCACATCACTTACATCCCCACAGGTGCCCTAGCCAATGTCAGCGGCGAGGAGGTGCCACGGCTACCCAGTTCCCCACCAGAAGATGTCCTCAATGATGACAGCAACTCTGGATGTCCTGACCTGGATGAACTCCCTGGTCCATCAGGGAACACTGGTCAGTTGGTGACCCCATCCCACAACCAGTCTATTACAGAGCCCCCCCACTCAGAATCCAATACCACAGCAGCCAGCCAATGTCCCCGGACCTCTGTCACTAGGACACGTCAATCAGTAGTGTGCCCACCTGTACAGGGACCCGAGTCCACACCTCACAGGCAAGACAATGAGGGTCCTGGGGTCAGTGGGTGTGACCAGGGGACACAGGCACAGGGGGCCAGGGATGGTCGGGGGACACCTGTGTGCCAGGGGGAGGACAGGCCCAGGGAATTGACTGCCGAGGAGGCACTCACTAATGTCCTGGGGGCATACCAACAATCCCAGGACAGGATGGGTCAGGTGTTAAACATCATGCAGGAGAACCAACGGCTGGAGGGGGAACACTAACAGGAGGTCAAACAAGAATTGCAGGCCTTGTATACCACCATGGCCTCCATTGCATTGCATGGGTGATGGGTGACATGGCCAACAACATGGGGGAGTACACAGCACCCCAGCGGGCCCCTACCACTAGCCAGTGTACTGTCCAGCCCTCCACATCTGCTGCAGCTAGTGGACATGAGGCCCTGCCACAGGACCCACAGGCCACCAGCACCCCTCCCCCTGCAGAAGGTGAACCACCCTGAAAACCTTCCCTGTGACCCAGACAAACACCAGACAGTTGCCAAGACCACCACCAAGAAATGAGCCCCTCCAGGATGTCCCCCTTGTGTCCCACTGTCTTACCATGTCCATTTTGAAGTGCCATTGCTCCTCTTCCTATGGCCCCTTGGACACTGGACCTGTGCTACAAACAGACTGGCCCACCACACTGGACTTTTCCCCAACCATCACCCCACCCTATTGCACTTTCCATTGTATACCTGAATAATAATTAAACACCCTTGGACACAACATGAGTAATAGTGCTTTATCTGAAGGAAATGTACAATGTATTGAACTGTATTGAACTGCATGATCCTGTGCACCTGTCCTGTAAAGTGTTCATCCGTCCTACATATGTGTATCAGCAGTCTGTACACATCATAGCATTACACTGTTGTAACCACACCAACATCTGCAATAAGGGAAGGTATAGGTGACAGTCAGTTGGGATCCAAAGGTGGGGACTGGCAGTATACTACAACCACACAGTACAACACTCAAATGGAAAAATGTATAGTTCAACAGTCTTACCTGAGTGTCAGTGGAAGTTCTGCTGTGTGATGTGTGTCCTGTTGTCCACATCCTCCTCCTTTTCCTCCTCCTCACTGTCCTCAGTGTCCACTGCTGCCACAGCTGCATTGTCATCCCCCTCCTCCTGCAGATAGGACACTTGGCGTCTGAGGGTCAAATTGTGCAGCATGCAGCACACACCAATCTTGAAGACCTTCTCAGGGGAGTAGTATAGGGATCCAATTGTGAGATAATGGCACCTGGACCTAGCCTTCAGGAGAGCGATGGTCTATTTAACAATCTACCTTGTACGCCCATGAGCATCATTGTACCTATTCTCAGCCCCTGTTCTCGGATTCCTAACAGGGGTCAAGAGCCAGGACATGTTTGGGTAGCCGGAGTCACCTGGAAGAAGTGAGGGACGCACAATGGCATGGGGTATGACTCCTGTAGGCATACACTGACATACACTGGGTGCAGACTCTGGCTCACCTATAAGCCACACTCTTTGCCTCTGTAGTTGTTCCATCAGCTGTGGGGTGCTACTATTCCTCAGGACAAAGGGACCATGCACAGACCCAGGACACTTCGCAGTGACGTGGGAGATATACTGGTCAGCAAGACACAGCATCTGGACATCGAGTGAGTGGAAACTCTTCCTATTCCTGTAAGCCCGTTCATTGGCCCTGGGGGGGTAGGACTAAGGCAATATGGGTGCCTTCAATGGCCCCACTAACATGTGGTATGTGTCCCATTGCATAGAATCCAGCCTTCACTGTGGACACATCTTCAACCTGGGGGAATGCAATGTAGCTGCACATGTGTTTGAGCAAAGCAGCCAAAACCCTTGCCAGCTCAACCGAGAACATTGGCTGTGACATTCCTGCAGCCAAGCCCACTGTCACCTGGAAAGAGCCTTTTGCCAGGAAATGGAACACTCATAGTACCTGCACAAGAGGGGGGATTACTGTTGTGCAATGGATAGCAGGTAGCAGATCAGGCTCCAATTGTGCACACAGCTCTGTGATAGTGGCCCTGTCCAGATGATAGGTGAGTATGATGTGCCTGTCCTCCAGTGTAGCCAAGTCCACAAGGTGTCTGTACACATGTGCTTGCCTCCTCCTCCTGCTCATCTGCAGTGGTTGGTAACTATATGACCCAAAAGTGAGAATGGAGTGACAACAGGACCTATGGACACACTACATCAGAGTACACAGAGCATGTATGTATGGTGGACACTAGATTAGTCTAGGAGTGTACAGTCGACACCAATGACGCACTTTAAAATCAATACAAGTGTAGTAGTAGTAGGAAAAGGCAATTGCCTGTCCTGTATGCAGGAACAGGTAGAAATGACCTCACTCCGCCGGCGTTATGCAGCACGGTGGAAGGCGGTCTGCACCGCCATGCAATTTCTCATTTGCTAATATGGGGCTCGGACACATACCTCTGGTCCAAACACTGTAATCCTGTTGGATAACGAGCGTAAAGCTAAAACATGATGAAGGAGAAATGTACAAGCTGGCCGATTGACCTTTCCAAAGTCCACAAAAGTCCACATGGCAACGTCCAAGGGACCAACTTGACTCCTGACAACAACGGCACTCCACTAGGCAGGGGCATCATGTCGGAGATAGGCAGGCATCTCAGGAGGCAGGGGTTGGGGTGGTGGGGGGCTTCTGTTTGGAAGGGAGGTCCCTGGGCTTGGGTATTGATGGGAGCAGGTCTTTACCCTTCTGTTTAGGGGGCGGGGTTCCAAAGTGCCGCTCTTGGGACGCTTTTTAGCAGATCAAGTCTCCGGGGGAGGTACAGGGCCCGATTTGGAGCTGGTGGTACTGGGCTGGGGGGTTGGGACTTTCCGCTTATGGGCAGGACAGGGGGAGGGGGAGGGAAAAGGTCAAGACGGGAAAGGAAAAGCTTCTTAGGACCAATGGGGTGGGGTGTGGGAGGAGGTATGGGAGTCGAGGTAGACAGAGTGGTTGTAGGAGGAGGAGGTGTGCTGGACTTGGGTGCAGGTGCATGGACAGTGTGTATGTGTGAGGAGGATGGTTGTTAGGGGTCTGAGTGGGAGCATTTGTGTGTCTTTGGAGGGGGTCAGACAGGTGGGGGAGGTCAAACAGGACGTATGGATGGATGTTGTGGTGGTGTCTGAAAGTGAGGTGGGTGTGCTGCATGAGGTGGTGATGGTGGTGGTGGTGGGCATGTGCACATGTGGTGTGTGGGGTGAATGTCTGCGGGTCTGCTGTTGTGGTGACTGTGGGTAAGGCTGTGCAGGTGGCAGGATCTGGACTGTTGATGCTGTGCATGCAGGTGTGAGTGCTGATGTGACTGTGAGGAAGGAGGAGGAGGGGAGACAGTAGAGGCAGTGGCTGATGTTGTGTGTGCATGTGTGTGTTGGCTGTGTGTGTGCTTGTGGACTGAAGTGTGGTACCTGTGTCTGTCTGTGCGGGACTTGACTGTTGTTTTGGGTGCATGTTTGTCAGAATGTGTGCGTGGGCTGGGTTGAGGGATGGAAGACAGGGACTGGGAAGAGGTTGTAGGAGGGGTGACGGTAGGACCAGGGACACTGGATGCCATCAGAGAGGTGGCCAGAGCCTGAAACGATCTCTGCAGGGCCGCCAACCCACCATGGATGCCCTCCAGGTAGGTATTGCATTGCTGCATCTGGGATGCCAGCCCAAGGATGGTATTCACTATGGTTGACTGCCCTACAGAGATGAATCTCAGTAGGTCAATAGCCTCCTCACTGGGGGCAGCAGGGCTGACTGGGGCAGGGTCTGAGGTGCCTAGAGCGAAGAAGATGCCCATCCTCCTGGGTGAGCGGTCAGGGGCAACTCAGTGGGGGGCTACAAGGAGGGTGGTGCTGGTACGGGGGTGGCAGCTGTACCTGTAGCTGGGGTGGATCCAGAATGTTGGTCACCACCAGGGAGCTTCCATCAGAGGAGGAATCAGAGTCAGTGTTGTCACCTCCTGTCCCCGCCATGGTGCTCCCCTCATCCTCCATCCCACTGGTCACCTCGGCGTCAGTGGAATCTGCCTCCTGGGTCCAGTGGGCTGCAGCTCCTTCAGTAGCCGGTGCCCCTGCTCCTCTGCCAGATGATGCTAATACACACATGGACAGGATGACAGAAGAAAATGGGGGGGAGAAAGGGATAACTGGGACAATTACAGCACCAACTGTCAGAGTCACCAGATCCTCGGGGTCTGCGCACGTTCCCAACACGTCCACCACTGAACAGCTCCAAGACTCTGATAGATAAATCACAGAGGCTAAGAGAGTTCAAGAGGGGACGAGGGGATTAGGAAGGGAACAGCTGGGAAGGAGACCTGTAGTAAGAAAAAGGTTAAAACACACAATATGAAAATTACATCTCATGACTCTAAGCCTAGTCATTCTGAAAACATGAACAACCTAAGAATTAGGCTTAAAATGACTAGGTTTCAAGATGGCCGGATACCTGTAAGGGAATCAAGATGGATTAAATGAAACTTTCAAATTCAAGTACTTTCCTTTACATGAGAATCAGGAAAACATTCTGAATAAGTTCTAAACCAGTCATATGAATCCTTTTTTGAGAATGCATAGAAGGACCATGCAATATTGCATCTAGAAACTCTGGTCTTCTGTGTTCTCTTGAAATGTTTCAACACGAATTGCGCGCATTGCAGATTTTCATATATTTAGTAAACACCATAAAAGGATTGTGCACTATGAATAACACAATATGGATTCTGGAAACAAATCACACAACTTGTCAACTTGAATATTACCTAATAAATGTCTTAGAATAAATGGCATACAATGAACAACATGAATTAGGCTCGAAGAGAGAATCGTGCATCTTGCCGATTCGAGTGCCACCATGTAAAATGTCAAGAAATGGTAGCACGCAATGAATTTCAAGGTTAAATCACCATTAAACAAATCGCGCGTCTTGCTGATTCGTAAGCCACGATGTAAAGGCCAAGAAATAACAGCGCGCAATGAATAACAAGATTAAAGCACCATGAACAGAATCGCGCGTCTTTTGCCGATTCTTAAGCCACAATATAAATGTCAAGAAATGGTAGCGCGTAATGAATAACAAAGTCAAATCATCATGGAACGAATCACGCGTCTTGCCGATTCGCAAGCCACCATACAAATGTCAAGAAATGGTAGCACGCAATGAATAACAAGATCAAATCAGCATGAAATGAATCACGCGTCTTGCCGATTCGCAAGCCACCATGCAAATGTCAAGAAATGGTAACGCGCAAAGTAATCTGTTAATCATTAAAGAATTAGGCCAAGAATATGAAAGTTCTCGATAACGGCGTCGGGAAGTCAGCCCAACCACCGTCTTACCGCCAAGAACAAGTATCACCAATGAAGAATGAAGGGCAGAGGCCTGGAAGATCAAATAGGCCACCGGGACAGGAGCTCAGGAAGTAGCTGCTGCTCTGCACCGGGACCTCTGAATAGTGAGCACTTGGAGCTGGGCTGGCTCCCTTATATAGAGTCTTGGCCCAGCCCACAACCACACCCAGGCATGCTGCAGGGAAAGTCTCTGGAAGGCCCTGGAAAGGGACCACACCCTAACACACTCTGAAAGCCTGCAGCAATACATTGCAAATGAACAGTATTTGTAAATACATTAAAAATAAGTCTTCAGGATTAAACTCTGCAATGCAAAAGGTTAAACAACAACATATCAGCACAATGCATAAATTACATTGTTTTGAGAGTGCTTGGTTTTTGCACTCTAGTCGCCAATTGAGCGCGCACTGCCCTGGTGTTGACACCAACACCATGGATGGCATACACATTACAATCACACACAGGGATCAAGAGTGAGCACTATGCACCGCTCTGGCATTCCGTTGGCTAGGTACCACAGCAAGATGAGAGCCAACCACCGCCATCTGCACCCCTCCTGGGACCTACTAATCCTGTCTGACTTGAATGCCATCTATCTAGTTAACAAGATTTTGCCATTCACCCAT
Source organism: Pleurodeles waltl (assembly GCF_031143425.1). Taxonomy (NCBI): domain Eukaryota; kingdom Metazoa; phylum Chordata; class Amphibia; order Caudata; family Salamandridae; genus Pleurodeles; species Pleurodeles waltl. The sequence goes on along the minus strand of NC_090447.1, from coordinate 347,148,030 downwards.
TTACCCTGAGCTGGACCACACAGCAATGTCTGAGCTAACTAACTGAAACACACCACCAGGATCCCATTCCAGGCAATAAAGATGGTTGTTACACACACTGTACTCACCCCCGTGTGGCTGCTGTGCTGCCCTCAGGTGTCTATCCAGCTCTGAGTAGGCCACCGCCAGTATGCAGGCATTCAGGGGGGTCAGGTTCTGACGGGCACCCCTCCCTCATTGGGAGGCCATCCCCAGCAGGGCCTCCATGGTCTTCTGGGCCCAGCGTCCTCAGGATCCTCAAGTCCTTGGCGATGGCACGCCACAATCCCTTCTTTTGATGGGCGCTGACATGCAGAGGAAATACAGACAGTAGGACACCATTAACCATACAATCCAGCCTGTCACACATATAGCCCACAAATGCCATTTCCCCTCAAATGGCACACACATCACCCTGAGCCCTGCATGCACACTACCACAAGCGATACCCCCCACTCAAATGACGCACTGGCAGCACACATACATCTCCCCGCAACCTTGTTGTATGCATCGTCCCCATGGTGTACTCACCTGTTGGTCTGAAGGCTCATGCAGCTGTCCATACAGGGGTAGGACCCCATCTACCAGGCTCTCCAACTCCTCTGAAGTGAAGGCAGGGGTCCTTTCCCCTGTCACATGGGCCATGGCAGGTTCCAAGCTCAGGTCACAGCAGCACATGCAGTGGATGTGTTGTCCTGTGGAAAGTCAGGAATCAAGTGAGGTAATAGACAGAAAATGGCAGTCACATCCACGGCGTTGTACACCGTCACCGCCACCTGGGATCCTCATTGGACACTGTACTCCATAGTGCCTATGAAAGCCAATGAGGAATAGCATGGCGGTGCAAGATTGCCTTTTGGCATAACGTCCAACTCCAGAGGAGTTACATCACTTTCACCTGTCCCTACATACAGGACAGGCAGACGCCATTTTATGGTGCTGGTCAACATTCTGAAATTGAAAACTGCGTCATTGCTGTCAATTGTACATACCTTGCCATTTACAAAGTCCAATTACATACAAGCTCAATGTACACTGAAGTGGTGGTTCCATTGTTCAGTTTGTCACTTCCTTCTCACTCTTGTGTCCCTTAGGTACCTACCACTGCGGAGGACTAGGAGGAGGAGGCAAGCCCCCATGTACAGACCCCTTGTGGACTTGGCTACACTGGAGGAAAGACACATAATATGCACAGGTCCACAAACACAGAGCTGTGTGCTCAATTGGAGCCGGATCTGATATCCGTCATCCCACTGGGATTCCCCCTCTTGTGCAGGTTCTATCTGCGTTCCATTTTCTGGCAACTGGCTCTTTCCAAGTGACAGTGGGCTTGGCCGCAGGAATTTCAAAGCCAATGTTCTCAATAGTGCTGGCAAGAGTTTTGCCTGCCTTGCTCAAACACATGTGCAGCTACATCGCTTTCCCCAAGTGGAAGATTTGGCCACTGTGAAGGCTGGATTCTACGCAATGGGACATATTCCAAATATTATTGTGGCCATTGACGGAACACATATAGCATTTGCCCCCCCCCCCCAGCACAACAGGTGTTCAGGAATCAGAAGAGTTTCCACTCAGTCAATGTGCAAATGGTGTGCCTGGCTGACTAGTACATTTCCTACGTCACTGCCAAGTATCCTGGGTCGGTGCATGATGCCTTTATTTTGAGGAATAGCAGCATCCCAAATGTGATGGCACAACTACAGAGGCACAGAGGGGGTCATTCTGACCCTGGCGGTCGGCGGTGGAGCGGCGGTAAGACCGCCAACAGGCTGGTGGTCTTTTTTCATGTATTCTGACCATGGCGGTTACCGCCATGGTCAGCCGCCGCTTCACCGTTCCGACCGCCACGGCGGTAACGACCGCCGGGCTGGAGACCTGGGTCTCCAGGCCGGCGGTCGTCACATACCGCCAGCGGTATTCCAACCCATCTGACCCCGGCTTACCGCCATGGATTTCATGCGGTTGGGGACCGCCATGCAATCCTTGGCGGTAAGCACTATCAGTGCCAGGGAATCCCTTCCCTGGCACTGATAGGGGTCTCCCCCACCCCCAACCCCCACCTGACTCCCTCCCCTACCCCCCCCACCACCCCTGCCACCCCCAAAAGGTTGCAGGACCCCCGTCCCCCACCCCGATCCCCAACATATACACACACATACACACATACAGGCACGCATCCATGCACATACACACACCCCCCCGCATTCATGCACGCATCCATGCACATACACACACACCCCCGCATTCATGCACGCATCCATGCACATACACACACCCCCCCGCATTCATGCACGCATTCACACGCCCCCTCAAAATACACATACGCACACCCCCATGCACGCACACAACTCACAACGTCCCCCCACCCCCCTTCCCTAGCGGACGATCACCTTACCTGTTCCTGGTGATTCTCCGGGAGGGAACGGGCAGCTCTGCCGACACCGACACGCCAACAGAACACCGCCACAGCGAATCACAGGTCGTGATTCGCTGGGCGGTGTTCTGTTGGCGTGGCGGTGGAGCTACCTCCACTTCCCCGCCTGCCGCCAGTATGGCTGTTGGCGGCTCTTCGTCCGGAAACGGGCGGAGCGCTGCCAACAGTCAGAATGGCCCATGCGGAAGACCGCCAGCACTGGCGGTCTTCTGTACGGCGGTCCCTCGGCGGTCTATTGAAAAGACCGCCGAGGTCGGAATGACCCCCAGAGTGTGGCTAATAGGTGAACCTGAGCCCCCACCCAATGCATGTATTGTATTGTATTGTAATCGTATTTATATGGCGCTTACTACCCCTGACGAGGCGTCGAAGCGCTTTTCGATGAGTAGCACGCTACTCTGGAACCCAACAAGAATTAGTGATGGATTAGTATCATTTAATAATGAGTACAGTTTTAGTATCATTATGAGTTAATTTGAGCCGCGGATATGAGAGTTTGTTAGTTAGATTGACTGGAGTAATGGAGGGGTGGAGGAGGAAAGAAATCCAGAAGTGTTAATTGGGAGTATATCCTTCATTTACTCAATCCAAAGGCTTGGGATGAATAAAGGGGGGCGGAGGGGGAAGAGTATGTGGAAGGGTTAGGTAGAGCATAGTAGCAGGGTGAGATGAATGCAGGAGAATTTAGTAGGGTTGTGTGGAAGGTCACAGAGGTAGAGTGAGGTTTGGTGAGTTAGATGTGGAGGTGGAGGGAAGAGCTTAGGCAGAGATATTTAGGAGATGAAAGTGGTCCGAAGGGATTTGGGATGAGTCAGAGTGAGAATGGAGGATAGTTTGATAGAGACATGACATAAGAGTGATGAGTAGATAAGTGTGATAAAATGAGAGCAGAAATTCATAGATATCTAGTATAACAACCCAAAAACCAGGAGCCATGCAATGATCCACAAACATGCCAAGCACAGAAACAACATATACACATACATACACATATATATATATTTATACACACACACATGAATACACACACATATGCACATACAATACATAATTAGAATCATGGGTAAAAAATACTTAGTCAGACAGGTTTAAAAGAGTGTGTGTGTATTTTATTGTTATGACAGTAGCAATACATATTTTCCAAAGAAACTATAAATAAATAGAAATACATATTTTCCAAAGAAACTATAAATAAATTGAAATATACATATAATCTGAAAAAAATATTTATCCACATAGGCATATGCAGTTCATAGTTGTTTGAAAAGGGTGGTTATGAAGGAAAGAGCCAACTCTTGAGTAGTTTTCTGAAAACAAGAAAGTTATCTGTGGCTCTTATAGTTGGGGGTAATGAATTCCATAGTTTGGCTGCTTGGACGGAGAAGGATGTACCACCTACAGTCTTTTTCTTGTATGGTGGTGTTCTAAGGCGGGGTGCCAGTCTTGAGCGGAGGGTTCTTTGTTGGATGTATTTGGTAGTTTTCTTTCTGATAAAAAGCGGTCCTGTTCCATGTATAGCTTTGTGGGTGATACAAAGCAGCTTGAAAGTGCATCTTCTGGCAAAGGGTAACCAGTGTAGTGCTCTCAAGGCAGGGGAGATGTGGGCTTGCGGCTTTATATGTAGTAGTAGCCTGGCTGCGGAATTCTGGATACGTTGTAGTTTTTTCATAACAGATAGAGATGATCCATGGTAGAGGCTATTGGCATAATCCAGTTTGGATAATACAAGTGAGATAGTAGCTTGCACCTTGTGTGGAAATCCGAGGTGGGGGAAGATGCGTCGTAAAGTCTTTAAGGTGATGAAGCTTGTGCGTGCTAATTTGTCTACTTGGGCATTCATAGTTAGCTTGGAATCCATGGTGATTCCTAGGTTTTTAACTTCCTTGGATAATTGAGGAGGTGGTCCGAGATCGTCAGGCCAGACGCACAGAGGGTCATAATTTTTCCAGTCACCACATATGAGTATTTCTGTTTTGGAGGTATTTAGTTTGAGATGGCTCCAGGTCATCCACTGATCAACGGCTCTGAGGCAACTGAAGATTTGTGAGTTTTCTATGTTTTTGGGGTCTTCTAATTGAAGTAGTATTTGTGTGTCATCTGCATAGTTGTAGCATGTGAGATGGAAATTATTGATCAGTTCTGGTAAAGATATCATGTAGTTGTTAAAAAGCAAAGGTGAGATGATTGACCCTTGGGGGACCCCTGTTTTTGTGAGGTAGGGTTCGGATGAGAAGGGGGGTGAGTGGATGATATTCGCTCTTTTTCGGAGATAGGAAGTAATCCAGTCGAGAGCAATCCCTTGTATGCCGGCTTCGTGGAGTCTTTGAGTTAGGGTGTCATGGTCAACCGTATCAAAGGCAGCTGAGAGGTCCAAGAGAAGTAGTACAGCAACTCCATTTCGGTCGACCGTGTTTTTAAGATCGTCCCAGATTGCCATGAGTGCCGATTCAGTGCTTCTTCCTGGGCGGAATCCAGTTTGGAAGTCTGAAAGTATAGAATTGTCTTCAATGAATTGTGACATCTGGGCGAATGCTGCTCTTTCTATCAATTTGCCCAGGAAAGGTCCATTTGTGATAGGTCTGTAGTTGTTGGGGTCTTGCGGGTCTAGGTTTGTTTTCTTTAATAATGGTCGTATGTATGCCTTTTTCAGGTCTGTAGGAAAAGTTCCTGAAGTTAAAGAGTTGTTGATGATTCTTCTTACAGGTGTGGCAGCAGAAGTAGATAGCAGGATGTTCTTGAAGATTTGTGGTGGGCAAGGGTCAGAAGGGCAACCAGAAGGTCTGCTTGCTTTGACCAAATCCATAAATTCATCCTGGGATATTTGTTTGAAGGACTGTAGAGGTTGGGATGGTTTATTCTTAAAGGGTATTTTAGTAAAGGGGTTGGTGCTGATGGTTTTCTTCTGTTTTAAATAGGAGTCCAATGTGTCTGCCTTGGTTGTGTAGTGAGTTGCCAATTTGTTTGTGAAATCTTGAGTGGTGGGATGACTTCCTTCCATGCATGTAGGTTTTCGAAATTCATTGAGAATTTTATAAAATTCCTTGGTTGTAGATTGAGCATTTAGAATTCTGTCTGAGTAGTATCTTTTTTTAGCTTTTTTGATTGATGATTTGTATATCCTGTTAAGTTTGTGTAGCTGCAGTTTGTCTTGACTGTTGTTTGTTTTGAGCCAGGTCCGCTGCAACTTTCTGATTTGTTGCTTTATCTTTTTAAGTTCTGTGTTTCTCCAAGGTGTTGGTTTTCTTTTGTCATGTTTAGTTTTTCTGAGTGGTATTAGGACATCAAAAGCTTCCTGTAGCCACTCATAAGGTTTTGGTACAGAATTGATTGTATCTAGATCTGTGTTTGCTGTTAGTTGTGTTTCTAAGTGATCCAAATTGAGTTTGCTCCATGGTCGATAGGTGTATGTATGTAAGTGGTTGTGGGGTGTGTTGATTTGTGGAGTTGTCTGTTGGAAAGTTATCAGATGGTGGTCTGACCAGGTGGTTGGTGTGATGCTATGAATAGTAACGAGTTCAGGCTTAGCAAAAATGACATCTAGGATGTGACCAGCGATGTGTGTGGGATTGTGTACAATCTGATGTAGGTTCAATGCGAGTAGGCCAGTGGTGATAGCTTTTGGATAGGGCATATTGGGTTTGTCAAACCAAATGTTTAGATCCCCAAGAATGCATAGGTTGGAGTATAGTGTAATAAGGTTTGAGACTGTGTCAAGAAAAGCATCTGGGAAAGTGGAGTTGTTAGGTGGAGGTCTGTAAAGGAGGAGAAAGTTACAGGCGGAAGTTGGAGTAGGGTGGCATCTGGTAAGGAGGGCTTCACAACCTTGTATGGAGATGTTGTCTGTTTTACTGAGGTTTATTGCCTGTTTGAATATAATAGCTAGTCCACCTCCTCTCTTGCCTATACGGTTTTGTGTGATGGTTTGATAGCCCGGAGGAAGGGCTTCGTGCAACACTGGTGCCATGTCATCTCCCAACCAGGATTCCGTAATGAATAGTAAGTCAGGTTGTGTGTCTGTGAGCAGGTAGTAGATGTGGTGCTTGTTTTTTGAGAGTGATCGAGCATTTATGAGCTGTCAGTTTAGATAGGGTGTGTTAGTCGTAGTGTTGTTTTGTTTAGTAGAAGGGTAAGTAGTATAATGTGAGCTTGAAGCAGGAGTGTTGCTAGTTGTGATAACTGTTTGAGGCTCACAATGTCAGGGTATGCCTTCAATGTTCATCCCCCATACCATTGGGCAAGGATAATGTTTGTTCCTCAATTCTTGCAGGTGACTCTGGCTACCCAAACCGTTCGTGGCTCTTGAGCTCCTGTAAGGAATGCCGGGACAGGGGCTGAGAATAGGTATTATGATGCTCATGGGCAATCAGGAGAATAACTGAGCGGACCTTCGGCCTCCTGAAGGCCAGGTTCAGATGCCTCCATCTGACAGGTGGATCCCTCTGTTACTCCCCTGAGAAGGTCTGCCAGATAGTTGTTGTATGCTGCATGTTGCACAACCTGGCTATCAGACGACATGTGCCCTATCTGCAGGAGGAGGAGGTTGAAAATCCTCCTGTGGCAGCAGTGGACCCTCAGGACATTGAGGATGAGGAGGCAGAGGATGAGTATGTGGACAACAGGACATCAGTCATACGGCAGCACTTCCAATAACACACAGGTAAGACAGTGGAACTGACCATTCCTCTGATTATTTATCTTTCAGTGTGGCTCTAGCATGATGATAGTCACTGCCTTACCATCTCAACTGACTGTCACCTATGCCTTCTCATTTTGCAGATGTTGTGGTTACAACTGTGTACTGATGTGATGACTGCAGACGGCTATGGGCCATTATTTGTATGCAATCATAAAGTTCAGGACAATTGCACAAGATGAAACTGTTAATATTATTGCACATTTTCATCACATAAAGCACTATCACTCAAGTTGTGTTCAAGGGTGTTTATTGTAGTGAAACATATAGAAGGAATAGTGAAATGGAATGGGGTGATGGTAGAGGTAAGTCCAGGGTATTGGTTCAGTCTGTTTGTAGCACACGTCCAGTGTCCAAGAGGCCATAGGAAGGGGAGCAATGGCAGTTCAAAGTGGACAAGGTGACAGAGTGGAACACAAGGGCGACATTCAGGAGGGTCTCATTTTCTGGCAGTGGTCTTGGTCTTGCCAAGTGTCTCTGGCGTCTGTCTGGGGTGCAGGGAACATTTGCGGGGTGGTCCACCTTCTGCAGGGGGAGGAGTTCTGGTGGTCAGTGGGTCCTGTGGCAGGGCCACCTGTCCACTAGCTGCAGCAGATGTAGAGGGCTGTTCAGTTGACTGTCTAGTGGAAGGGGTCTGCTGGTGTGCTGTGTAGTCCCCCATGATGTTGGCCATATCACCCAGCACCCCTGCTATGGAGACCATAGTGGTGTTGAGGGCCTGCATATCTTTCCTGATCTCCTGGTGGTGTTCCTCCTGCAGCTGCTGGTTTTCCTGCATGATGTTTAACATCTGCCCCATCTTGTCCTGGGATTGTTGGTAAGCCCCCAGTCTGTTGGTGAGTGCCTCCTGGGAAGTCAGTTCCCTGGTCCTGTCCTCCCCCTGGCACACAGGTGTTCTCTGTATGTCCCTGGCACCCTGTGCCTGTGACCCCTAAACGTTGTGCCCACTGCCACTGTCCCTACGACCCTGATTGTCTTGGCTGTGACTGGGGTCCCTGTTTAGGTGGGAACACTGCTGATTGACGTGTCCTGGGGACAGAGGCGTGGGGACATTGGGTGGCTGCTGAGGTGTTGGATACTGAGGGGGGAGGCTTTGTGGTGGAGTGAGTGTGGGCTGGGGTAGCCGACTGACCAGTGGTACCTGATGGGCCAGGAAGTTCATCCAGATCCAGAAGTCCAGAATTACTGTCATCGCTGGGGGCATCTTCTGATGGGGGACTGGGTAGCCGTGGCAACTCCTTGCGGCTGAGATTGGCTGGGGCACCTGTGGGGATGTAAGTGGTGTATTATGCTACATGTCTGTGACATTTTCTACATCCCTAGCTTCCGCTATGTCATTGTGTTGCCCTGCCACCTTTGCTTGTGTATGGTGATGTCTTGTGGGATTGTCAGTTTTCCATGCTGTGCATGCATTGGTGGTGGGTGTACATGCAGGGCTGGGAGGGTTGTTCATGCGCACTAAATCCTGGATGAAGGTGCAAAATGTCTGCCTCTGGATGGAAGAAGCTGAAGATTCTGCAACAACAAAATGTGCTAGGAACTTCTCCTTCATGCAGAAGATGTCCCACGGAGTGCTTGCTAGGGGATTCAGAGTTGTTTCTTTGGCAAAAGACTGCAAACAAGCCTTGCTAGCTGCAAGAGTCACAGTTAAAGAAAAAGGGTGCTGCCCGGGCCCAGGAAGGACCAGGATGTCGCCACTTGAGAGAGGAGACAGAGTGGGCCCTCAGCAACAAAGAGAGCCTAGCACAAAAAGATACCACCCGCAGAACTCCTTGAACATGAACAAGAAGTCTGAACACGGCGGTCATCTCAACACTGCAAAAGAGGGTCCCACAAAGCTGGAGATCAACTCATGGAGTTGAGCCACACAGGACAGAGTGCTGGGGACCTGGGCTTGGCTGTGCACAAAGGATTTCATGGAATAGCAGCTGCAGTTCACACAGTGCACATGATTAGTGTCTTCAGAGGGGAAGCAAGGACTTACCTCCTCCAAATTTGGACAGTTGGACCACTGGACAGTCTGGGTCACTTGGGTCCACCACCAGTGTTCCAGTGGCCACGCTTGTCAGGATGAGAGGGGTCCCAGAGTATCGGTGATGCTGAAATTTGGTGCATGCTGGTGCAGGGGTAATATTCCGTCGACCCACAGGAGATTTCTTTGTGGCTTCCAGTGCAGGATGAAGGCAGGCAGCCTCCAAAGCATGCACCACCAGGAAACAGTCGAGAAAGCCGGCAGGCGCTACAATGTCGCTGGTAGTCTTCTTGCTACTTTGTTGCAGTTTTGCAGGCGTCCTGGAGCAGTCAGAGGTTGATCCTTTGCAGAAGTCGAAGAGAGAGGTGCAGAGGAACTCTGGTGAATTCTTGCAAGTCGTTATCTGAGGAAAAGCCCACAGGAGTGACCCTAAATAGGCCTCAGAGGAGGTTTGGCCACCTAGTCAGGTAAGCACCTATCAGGAGGGGTCTCTGACGTCACCTGCTGGCACCGGCCACTCAGAGGCCTCCAGAGTGCCCTCACACCTCTGGATCCAAGATGGTAGAGGTCTGGGACACACTGGAGGAGCTCTGGGCACCACCCCTGGGGTGGTGATGGACAGGCGAGTGGTTACTCCCCCTTCCTTTGTCCAGTTTCGTTCCAGAGCAGGGACTGGGGGATCCCTGAACCGCTGTATACTGGCTTATGCAAAGAGAGCACCATCTGTGCCCTTCAAAGCATTTCCAGAGGCTGGGGGAGGCTACCCCTCCCCAGCCTTCAACACCTATTTCCAAAGGGAGAGGTTGTAACACCCTCTCTCAGAGGAAATTCTTTGCTCTGCCTTCCTGGGACTGGGCTTCCCAGACCCCAGGAGGGCAGAACCCTGTCTGTGGGGTGGCAGCAGCAGTAGCTGCAGACAAAAACCCAGAGAGCTGGTTTGGCAGTACCCAGGGTCCATGGTGGAGCCCCGGGGATGCATGGGACTGGCACTCCAATACCCGATTTGGCATGGGGGGACAATCCCATGATCTTAGACATGTTACATGGCCATATTCGGAGTTACAATTGTGAAGCTACATATAGGTATTGACCTATCTGTAGTGCATGCGTGTAATGGTGTCTCCGCACTCACAAAGTCTGGGGAAATGGCCCTGAACTATGTGGAGGCACCTTTGCTAGTGCAAGGGTGCCCTCACACTTAGTAACTTTGCACCTAACCTTCAGCAAGTGAAGGCTAGAAATATATGTGACTTATAAGTTACTTAAGTGCAGTGAAAATGGCTGTGAAATAACGTGTGCGTTATTTCACTCAGGCTGCAGTCGCAGTCCTGTGTAAGATTTGTCTGAGCTCCCTATGGGTGGCAAAAGAAATGCTGCAGCCCATAGAGATCTCCTGGAACCCCAATATACTGGGTACCTAGGTACCATATACTAGGTAATTATAAGGGTGTTCCAGTGTGCCAATTAGAATTGTTAAAAATGGTCACTAGCCTATAGAGAGCATAAGCACTGAGACTCTGGTTAGCAGAGCCTCAGTGACACAGTTAGTCACTACACAGGTACACTCATTCAGGCCACAAACTATGAGCACTGGGGTCCTGGCTAGCAGGATCCCAGTGAGACAGGCAAAAACAACCTTACATACATGTAAAAATGGGGGTAACATGCCAGGCAAGATGGTACTTTCTACACAACCCCCCCCCCCCCCACCAAACAAGGGACAATAAGGCAAACCTTGCCCAGATGAGTCTTTATTGTCTAAGTGGAAATATCTGGAGAGTCCATCTGCATTGGAGTGGGTACTCCCAGTTCTATGTTGCACTGTATAGTCCATTCCCTGTAGGGAGGTGGACCACCTCAACAATTTAGGGTTTTCACCTTTCATTTGTTTAAGCCATAATACAGGTTTGTGGTCTGTCTGAACAATAAAGTGAGTACCAAACAGGTATGGTCTCAACTTTTTCAGTACCCAGACCACAGCAACGGCCTCCCTCTCTATGGCAGACCCACGCTTTTCTCTAGGGGGCAACCTCCTGCTGATAAAAGCAACAAGTTGATCCTGGCCCTCAGTGTTAAGCTGCGATAGAACTTCCCCTACCCCTAATTCAGAAGTCTTGACTATGATCTTTTTGGAGTAACAAGAGCTTTTTAGGGCAGGTGCAGAGCACATAGCCTGTTTGAGCTCATCAAAAGCCTTTTGACAGCTAGCTGTCCATAATACCTTTTTAGGCATCTTTTTGGATGTGAGGTCATTAAGAGGGACAGCTATGGCGCCATAGTTCTTAATGAACCTCCCATAGTACCCTGTGAGGCCTAAGAGGGCTCTCACCTGGGTTTGAGCTGTAGGGGGAGCCCATTCAATAATGGTTTGTATCTTCCCCTGCAGTGGTGTAATATGTTCCCCACCTACCAGGTGGCCCAGATAAACCACTTTCCCCTGCCCTATCTGTCACGTTGAAGCCTTGATAGTGAGGCCTGCCTTTTGCAGGGCCTCCAAAACATTCCACAGGTGGACCAGGTGATCATCCCAGGTGAAGCTAAAGACAGCTATATCATCTAGATATGCTGCACTAAAGGCTTCCAATCCTTCGAGGACTGTATTCACCAACCTCTGAAAAGTGGCAGGTGCATTTTTCAATCCAAAGGGCATAACAGTGAACTGATAGTGCCCTCCAATGGTTGAAAATGGTGTTTTAGGTTTAGCATCTTCTGACAACTTAGGCCCTCATTTTGAACATGGCGGTTCAAAATTAAGCCGAAGCCGCCAGCCGGCATGGCGGGCCGAACCGCCATATTATGGACATGGTGACGGCCGCCAGAGGCAGCCGTCACCCACCGCCAGGCTCCCGCCATCAGGCAGCCTGGTGGCGGGTTGAAACACCATTGGACAGGGTAGCTGCGCTACCCTGCGGATAATGTTTCATTTGCCGCCAGCCTTTTCCTGGTGGGATATCCCACCAGGAAAAGGCTGGCGGAGGGGGTGCCCGCACTTTGCATGGGCAGTGCAGGGGCCCCGGTGCAGAGCCCCGTCGCGCAGGTCATCTGCGCGACGGGTGCAACTGCACCTGCCGCACAGAGGCATTGACGGCGGCTCCATGTGGAGCCGCGGTCAATGTCCCAGCCGAGCCTTTCTGTGAGCTGGCGGGCGGAAACAAGGTTTCTGCCCGCCGGCTCTCAGAAAGGTTCATTAACTGGCTGTCGGGTTTCCGGGGTCGCTGGGGGTCAGTGTTTTGACCGCCAGCATGAACACGGCGATTGTTTCTGCCGTGTTCATAATGACCCCCTAGATCTGTCAATACCCTGCATTTAAGTCAAAAGTGCCTGGGTATAAGGTGAGCATCAGTTTTGGTTACTTGATTGAGACCTCTATAGTCCACACAAAACCTCATTTCCTTTTCACCATCTATACTGTGAGGTTTGGGGACAAGCACCACTGGACTAGCCCAGGGACTTTCAGAAGGTTCAATCACTCCTAGGTCTAACATTTTCTGTACCTCTTGTTTAATGCAATCTCTGACATGGTCAGGCTGCCTATAAATCTTACTTTTGAGAGGTAGACTGCCCCCAGTGTCGATTATGTGCTCACACCAGGTATTTGTACCTGGGATCAGTGAGAAGAGGTCAGAGAACTGATCTAAGAGATTTATGCAGTTGTCCTTCTGCTCAGCAGTAAGGCAATCCGCAAGCACAACTCCCTCCACTAAGCCATCAGCTTCAGTGGTGGAGAAGACGTCAGGGAGAGGGTCACTCTCTTCTTCCTGCCCCTCATCAGTGGCCATGAGCAGGGTTAAGTCAGCCCTGTCATAATAAGGTTTCAGGCGATCACCCTAAGAGGACTTCTGGCAGTGCCCAGGTCTACCAAATAGGTGACCTCACCTTTTTTCTCCACAATGAGATGGGGTCCACTCCATTTGTCCTGGAGTGCTCTTGGGGCCACAGGCTCCAATACCCACACCTTCTGTCCTGGGTGGTACTGAGTCAGGACAGCCTTCTGGTCATGCCATTGCTTTTGGAGCTCTTGGCTGGCCTGAAGGGTTTTACTGTTCTTTTTCATGTACTCTGTCATTCTAGATCTTAGGCCAAGTACATAATCCACAATGTCTTGCTTGGGAGCTTTTAAAGGTTGTTCTCAACCCTCCTTTACAAGAGCAAGGGGACCTCAAAGAGGAGTTCAAAGGGGCTAAAGCCCACTCCTTTTTGGGGTACCTCATTATAAGCAAAAAGGAGGCATGGCAACAGGACATCCCATCTCCTCCTGAGTTTTTCAGGGAGTCCCATGATTATGCCTTTGAGAGTTTTATTAAACCTCTCAGCCAGACCATTTTCTGTGGATGATGAGAAGTAGTGAACTTGTAAATTACACCACACTCCTTCCACATAGCTTTGAGGTATGCAGACATGAAGTTACTACCTCTGTCTGACACCACTTCCTTAGGGAAACCCACTCTGGAAAATATTCCCAGGAGGGCTTTTGCCACTGCAGGAGCTGTAGTGGTCCTTAAGGGTATAGCTTAAGGATACCTAGTGGCATGGTCCACTACCACAAGGATAAACCTATTGCCTGAAGCTGTTGGAGGGTCAAGGGGGCCAACTATGTCAACTCCTACCCTCTCAAAGGGTAGCCCAACCACTGGAAGTGGAATTAGCCTCTCGGTGCCTTGGACAAGGTCACCTCATCCTACACCCGGGAAATGGGGGGAGCGCTAGCGCTCCCACCCTGTGCTCCCACCTACCCCCCCAAGGCAGGGATGGAAGGGGAGCCCTTCCCCTTCCACCTCCAAACCCCCACCCCCCCCTGTGATGTCAGCACGCGATCGCATGCTGATTTTTCACAGGGCCTCCTCCCATCGCGCTGGAAGCTCAGCTTCCAGCGTGATCGAAAGAGAAATGCTTTGCATTTCTCTTTCGATCACACGGGGGAGGCCCAGAGAGGCTTCAAAGGGAAGGAAATGTATTTCCTTCCCTTTGAAGTCTCTCTGAGTGTTTCAAAAGCCGGATTGCTTGCAATCCGGCTTTTGAAAACGCCCACTAGACACCAGGGATTTTTTTTTTTTTGAAATTGCCATTAGGGAGCGACCCCTTGGGCAAGGGTCGCTCCCAATGGCGGCTATTTTTTTGGAAGGCCTTTTCTGCCCCCCCTAGGGGCAGGTTGGCCTATTATTAGGGCGATCTGCACCCAGGGGGGGCAGAAACCTCTAGGCACCAGGGATAATATTTTTTTTTTTTTTTTTTTTGGGTGTTTTTTTTAGGTGGGGAGCGACCCCTTAGGCAAGGGTCGCTCCCCTAGGGGGCAAATTATATTAAGGCCATTTCTGCCCCCCTTGGGGGCAGATCGGCCTATTGGTATTAGGCTGATCTGCTCCCGGGGGGTCAGAAACCTCTAGGCGCCAGGGCAAGTGCATTTTTTTTGTTTGTTAGTTTTTTTAGAGATGGGGAGCGACCCATTAGGCAAGGGTTGCTCCCCTGGGGGGCAAATTGTATTTAGACCATTTCTGCCCTCCTTGGGGGCAGATTGGCAGATTTTCGGTCAATCTGCCCCCAAGGGGGCAGAAACCACTAGGCACCAGGGATTTTTTTTTTTGCGCCAATGTCACGCAAGGGGAGCGACCCCGTAGGCAATGGTCGCTCCCGGGGAGGGGTTAGGGGGGTGGGGGGGTAAATTTATTTTAGGCCATTTCTGCCCCCCCTGCGGCCGGATCAGCTAGAGGCCAAAATCTACAGGTAGGCACTTTGCAAAAAACACCTCTGTTTTCTGTGAAAAAATGTAATGTGTCCACGTTGTGTTTTGGGTCATTTCCTTTCGTGGGCGCTAGGCCTACCCACACAAGTGAGGTACCATTTTGTATCGGGAGACTTGGGGAAACGCTGGGTGGAAGGAAATTTGTGGCTTCTCTCAGGTTCCAGAACTTTTTGTCACGGAAATGAGAGGAAAAAGTGTTTTTTGGGCCAAATTTTGATGTCTGCAAAGGATTCTGGGTAACAGAACCTGGTCAGAGCCCCACAAGTCACCCCATCTTGCATTCCCCTGGGTTTCTAGTTTTCAAAAATGCGCTGGTTTGCTAGGTTTCCCCAGGTGCCGGCTAAGCTAGAGGCCAAAATCCAGAGGTAGGCACTGTTTTCTATGAAAAAATGTGATGTGTCCATGTTGTGTTTTGGGGGATTTCCTGTCGTGGGAGCTAGTCCTACCCACACAAGTGAGGTATCATTTTTATCTGGAGACTTGGGGGAACGCTGGGTGGAAGGACATTTCTGGCTCCTCTCAGATTCCAGAACTTTCTGTCACCAAAATAAGAGGAAAAAGTGTTTTTTTAGCCAACTTTTGAGGTTTGCAAAGGATTTTGGGTAACAGAACCTGGTCAGAGCCCCACAAGTCACCCCATCTTGGATTCCCCTAGGTCCGTAGTTTTCAAAAATGCACAGGTTTGGTAGGTTTTCCTAGGTGCCGGCTGAGCTAAAGGCCAAAAGCTACAGGTAGGCACTTTGCAAAAAACACCTCTGTTTTCTGTCAAAAAATTTGATGTGTCCACATTGTGTTTTGGAGCATTTCCTGTCACAGGCGCTAGGCCTACCCACACAAGTGAGGTATCATTTATATCGGGAGACTTGGGGGAATGCTGGGTGGAAGGAAATTTGTGGCTCCTCTCAGATTCCAGAACTTTCTGTCACCGAAATGTGAGGAAAACGTGTTTGTTTAGCCAAATTTTGAAGTTTGCAAAGGATTCTGGGTAACAGAACGTGGTCAGAGCCCCACAAGTCACCCCATCTTGGATTCCCCTAGGTCTCTAGTTTTCAAAAATTCACAGGATTGGTAGTTTTCCCTAGGTGCCGGCTGAGCTAGAGGCCAAAACCTACAGGTAGGCACTTTGCAAAAAACACCTCTGTTTTCTGTCAAATATTGTGATGTGTCCACGTTGTGTTTAGGGGCATTTCCTGTTGTTGGCGCTAGGCCTACCCACACAAGTGAGGTATCATTTTTATCGGGAGACTTGGGGGAACACTAGGTGGAAGGAAATTTGTGGCTCCTCTCAGATTCCAAAACTTTCTGTCACCAAAATGTGAGAAAAACGTTTTTTTTTGCCATATTTTTAGGTTTGCAAAGGATTCTGGGTTACAGAACCTGGTCAGAGCCCCACAAGTCACCCCATCTTGGATTTCCCTAGGTCTCTAGTTTAAAAAAATGCACAGGTTTGGTAGGTTTCCCTAGGTGCCGGCTGAGCTAGAGGCCAAAATCTACAGGGAGGCACTTTGCAAAAAACACCTCTGTTTTCTTTAAAAAAATGAGATGTGTCCACGTTGTGTTTTGGGGCATTTCCTGTCGCGGGCGCTAGGCCTACCCACACAAGTGAGGTATCATTTTTATCGGGAGACTTTGGGGAACATAGAATAGCAAAACAAGTGTTATTGCCCCTTGTCTTTCCCTACATTTTTTCCTTCCAAATATAAGAGAGTGTGTCAAAAAGACGTCTATTTGAGAAATGCCCTGTAATTCACATGCTAGTATGGTCACCCCGGAATTCAGAGATGTGCAAATAACCACTGCTCTTCAACACCTTATCTTGTGCCCATTTTGGAAATACAAAGGTTTTCTTGATAGCTATTTTTCACTCTTTATATTTCAGCAAATGAATTGCTGTATACACGGTATAGAATGAAAACGCACTGCATGGTGCAGCTCATTTATTGGCTCTGGGTACCTAGGGTTCTTGATGAACCTACAAGCCCTATATATCCCCGCAACCAGAGGAGTCCAGCAGGCATAACGGTATATTGCTTTCGAAAATCTGACATTGCAGGAAAAAGTTACAGAGTAAAACGTAGAGAAAAAGTGCTGTTTATTTTCACCTCAATTTCAATATTTTTCTTTTTCAGATGTTATTTTCTGTAGGAAACCCTTGTAGGATCTACACAAATGACCCCTTGCTGAATTCAGAATGTTGTCTACTTTTCAGAAATGTTTAGGTTTCTGGGATTCAGCATTTTCTTCACGCCCATTTCTGTCACTGACTGGAAGGAGGCTGAAAGCACAAAAAATTGTAAAAATGGGGTATGTCCCAGTAAAATGCCAAAATTGTGTTGAAAAATTGGATTTTCTGATTCAAGTCTGCCTGTTACTGAAAGCTGGGAAGCTGGTAATTTTAGCACCGCAAACCCTTTGTTGATGCCTTTTCAGGGAAAAAACCACAAGCCTTCTTCTGCAGCCACTTTTTCCAATTTTTTTGAAAAAAACGAAATTTTCACTGTATTTTGGCTGATTTCTTGGCTTCCTTCAGGGGAACCCACAAAGTCTGGGTACCTCTAGAATCCCTAGGATGTTGGAAAAAAAGGACGCAAATTTGGCTTGGCTAGCTTATGTGGACAAAAAGTTATGAGGGCCTAAGCGCAAACTGCCCCAAATAGCCAAAAAAAGGCCTGGCACAGGAGGGGGAAAAGGCCTGGCAGCGAAGGGGTTAAGGGGGCCTTAGGTGTGCCACCAGTCTTGCCACTGGCTTGGCAGGTCACATAGGAGCGACAAAACTACTTGGTGTCCTCTGACATATGAGGCCAGTGAAACAATGGAACAAGTCTGTCCCAAGTTTTACTCTGGCCCAAATGCCCAGCCAAAGGAATATCACGAGCCGAAGTCAGAATAAACTCCCTATACTGCAAAGGGATGACCAATCTCCTGGCAGCACCAGGTTTAGGGTCCCTCGACTCAGTATAGAGCAGGTTGTCTTCCCAATAGACTTTATGGCCATCAGTGATATCCCCATTCTGCTGTTTGAGAGCTTGCCGTCTTAAAGCCTCTAGTTTGGGACAGGTCTGCTGTGCCACACTCAGCTCATCTGGTGTAGGTTCGGCACAGGAAGAGGATTCCTCTTCGTAAAAGGGGAATCTTCTGGAGAGGGAGGGATAGTGGGCAAGGATTTACCCTTTCTACCCCTAGTTTTTGGGAGCACTTGGTCCATTTTTCCACGATCCATGTTTCCCTGACCTCCTTGCTTCTGGGCCTGAGCCATTGTGAGAGCAAAGATATGCCCTGGAATGCCCAGCATTGCTGCATGAGCCTCCAACTCCATTTCAGCCCCAGCTGATGTCTCCAAATCATTGCCTAGTAAGCAGTATACAGGTAAATCAGTGGCTACCACAACTTTCTTTGGACCAGTAACCCACCCCAGTTGAGATTCACAACAGCCATGGGGTGGCTAAAAGTGTTGTTATGAGGATCAGTCACTTGGTACTGCTGACCAAGTAGGTGTTGTTCAGGGGCAACCAGTTTCTCAATCACCATAGTGACACTGGCTCCTGTATCCCTATAGGCCTCAACCTTTTTGTGTTAGGGGTAGTAGCTTGTACTTACCCAAATTAAGGGGACAAGCAACCAAGGTGGCAAAGTCCATACCACCATCAGAGACTAAAACAGCCTCTGTGGTCTCCCTAACAAGACCAACCCCAACTACATTACCAATGGTGAGCCCAGCTACACCCTTTGATTGGCTATTTGTAGTGTTCTTCCCACCACCACTGCTATTACTAGGGGCACTAGAGGACGCAGTTGGGGTTGTGGTAGTGGGAGCCTTGGTGTTTTTCTTTGGACAAGTGGAATCACTTGCCCAATGGCCTTTACTTTTATGTAAATAACACCATGGCTTCTTTTGATTGTTTGAAGAGGATTTGGACCCACCTCCCCCAGAGGATTTTTTTGGGCCTGATGAAGACTCAGAACTCTTTTTATCTTTGTCCCCACCCTTGTCAGAAGACTTACCATTCTTCTTCTTACCATCCTTGTCACCTCCAGTATGAGCTTTTCTGCTCACTCTTGTTGTGACCCATTTGTCTGCCTTCTTTCCCAATTCTTGGGGAGAGGTCAGATCTGAGTCTACCAAGTACTGATGCAACAAGTCAGACACACAATTATTCAAAATATGTTCTCTCAGAATAAGATTATCTAGACTTTCATAGTCAGTCACCTTACTGCCATGTAACCATCCCTCCAAGGCCTTCACTGAACTGTCTGCAAAGTCTGTCCAGTCTTGAGACAACTCTTTTCTGGTATCTCTGAACTTTATCCTGTATTGTTCAGTGGGTGAGCCAAATCCATCTAACAGTGCATCTTTCAAAACAATGTACTTGTTGGCATCACTCTCCCTGACAGTAAGGAGTCTATCCCTACCTTTGCCAGTGAAAGATAGCCACAAGATAGCAGCCAACTGCCTTTGAGGGACCAACTGTACCACACAGGCCCTCTCAAGTGCAGAAAACCACTTGTTTATGTCATCCCCCTCCTTGTAAGGGGGGACAATCTTATGCAGGTTTCTTGAATCTGTTTCTCTAACAGGATGACTATGAAGAATACTGCTACTGCCACCATGGGGAACTAACCCCAACTTCTGTCTTTCCCTCTCTACATCTAGAGACTCCCTGTCTAAGGCCAACTGCTGCTGTCTCAGCTTCAGCCTGGTCTCTTCCAACCTCAGCTTTCTGAGTTCCCTGCCTAGGGTGTTATCCTCAGGGTGGAAGGTTTGGGAATTCTCCGACACAGAGGTGATATGGGAATGGGCAGAAGTGGACCTACCTCTAACTACCTGAACTCTAATTACCTGGCCTTTTGGAGTGAAAGGCGCCCTACTAGTGTGTGACCCCCTCCCACTACCGGCTTCACTAGATGGCCTGTTAGTTTAAAGGTCCTTGGAAGTACCCTCCCCAGAGTCCTCAGGGCCCTCCCCTGATTCTACCTGGGTAACCTCCTCCTCTACCTCCTGATCCTGGGGTTGACCAGACTGGTTCTGGTCACTTTCAAGGAGAAGGCTAAGGAGAAGATCTTTGGTAGGGTTCTTACCAATCCCTAAACTTCTTTCTATGCAGAGACCCCTCAAACTTTTCAAGTTTAAATTGTCATAAGTTGTCTGCACAACTTTGGGAGTGGCCTCTACTATAGACATAGTTGCAAGAAAGAGTTTAAGAGAGAGAGAAAAAGTTTGAAACTTTTAAAGAAAAGAGAAAATCCTTTTCAAACTTTTCTGAAAGTTTTTAGAACTAGAGTTAGACTGTTTAGGTTAACTGTATATATTTTTAAATATTTAGAATATGGTTTTCTTATGAAAAGCACCAATGACAAAGTGGTAAAGCAGTTACAAGTACTTATCCCACTGCTGCACCACCAATGTAGGAGGCTGGTGTGGCTTATAGTGGGTACCTGATGGTACTTACACCTTGTGCCAGGTCCAGTTATCCCTTATTAGTAGATCAGTTGTGTTCTAACAGCTTAGGGTGATAGAGGTAGCTATAGCAGAGCAGCTTAGGCTAAACTAGGAGACATGCAAAGCTCCTATTACACCACTTATATAGGTACAACATCAAAAGAAACACAATTCTCAGGGTTACTAAAAATAAAGGTACTTTATTTTAGTGACAATGTGCCAAAAATATCTCAGAGGATATACTCCCTTTGGAGGTAAATAAAATGCACAAAATATACACACAAACCAAAATCGGGTAAGTAAAACTGTCAGGAAGTAGTGCAAACACTGTAGAATACAATAGGCTGCAATAGGCCTAGAGGCAACACAAACTATATATTAAGAAAGTGGAATGCGAACCACGAATGGACCCCTAGGTTAGTGTAGTGTGTAGAGGGTCACTGTGAGTGTAAGAAAACACTAAGGGTGTCCAAGATACCCCACCCCAAGACCCTGGAAAGTAGGAGTAAAGTACTACTATTTCCCCAGAAACACCCTAAACTCGTGATAGAGGATTTTGCAAAGACTACAACAGACTGCAAAGCACTGAAGACGGATTCCTGGACCTGAGGACCTGCAACGGAAGGGGACCAAGTCCAAGAGTCGTGAAAGTGTCTGGGGGAACAGGAGCCCACTAAACCCCGGATGAAGGTGCAAAATGGCTGCCTCTGGAGGGAAGAAGCTGAAGATTCTGCAACAACGAAAGGTGCTAGGAACTTCTCCTTCATGCAGAAGATGTCCCATGGAGTGTTGCAAGATGCAGAGATGCTTCTTTGGCAAAAGACCGCAAACAAGCCTTTCTACCTGCAAGAGTCCCGGTTAAAGGCCCAGGAAGGACCATGATGTTGCCACTTGGGAGAGGAGACAGAGGGGGCCTTCAGCAACGTAGAGAGCTCACGCACAAGAAGGTAGCACCCGCAGAATTCCTTGAACATGGGTCCACGAAGTCTGAACAAGGCGGTCATCTCAACACTGCAAAAGAGGGTCCCACGAAGCCGGAGATCAACTCAGGGAGTTGAGCAATGCAGGACAGA
This sequence comes from Pleurodeles waltl, assembly GCF_031143425.1. NCBI lineage: Eukaryota > Metazoa > Chordata > Amphibia > Caudata > Salamandridae > Pleurodeles > Pleurodeles waltl. Next base: position 347,126,663 of record NC_090447.1, on the reverse strand, counting down.
GTGCTGGAGACCTGGGCTTGGCTGTGCATGAAGGATTTTGTGGAATTGTGCACAGAAGCCCTAGCAGCTGCAGGTCACGTGGTACACAGGATTACTGTCTGGAGAGGGGAGGCAAGGACTTACCTCCTCCAAATTTGGACAGTTGGACCACTGGACAGTCTGGGTCCTTGGGTCCACCACCTGTGTTCCAGGGGCCACGCTCGTCAGGGTGAGAGGGGTTCCAGAGTACTGGTGACGCAGAATTTTGGTGCCTGCAGAAGCAGGGGGGAGATTCTGTCGACCCACAGGAGATTTCTTTGTGGCTTCCAGTGCAGGATGAAGGTAGGCAGCCCCCAAAGCATGCACCACCAGGAAACAGTTGAGAAAGCTGGCAGGATTAGGCGCTACAATGTCGCTGGTGGTCTTCTTGCTACTTTGTTGCAGTTTTGCAGCCGTCCTGGAGCAGTCAGCGGTCGATCCTTGGCAGAAGTCGAAGAGAGAGGTGCAGAGGAACTCTGATGAATTCTTGCAAGTGGTTATCTGAGGAAAAGCCCACAATAGAGACCCTAAATAGCCCTCAAAGGAGGTTTGGCCACCTAGTCAGGTAAGCACCTATCAGGAGGGGTCTCTGACGTCACCTGCTGGCACTGGCCACTCAGAGGCATCCAGAGTGCCCTCACACCTCTGGATCCAAGATGACAGAGGTCTGGGACACACTGGAGGAGCTCTGGGCATCACCCCTGGGGACATGATGGACAGGGGAGTGGTCACTCCCCTTTCCTTTGTCCAGTTTCGCACCAGAGCAGGGACTGGGGGTTCCCTGAACCGGTGTAGACTGGCTTATCCAAGGAGGGCACCATCTGTGCCCTTCAAAGCATTTCCAGAGGCTGGGGGAGGCTACCCCTCCCCAGCCTTCAACACCTATTTCCAAAGGGGGAGGGTGTAACACCCTCCCTCAGAACAAATTCTTTGTTCTGCCTTCCTGGGACTGGGTTGCCCAGACCCCCGGAGGGCAGAATCCTGTGGGGTGGCAGCAGCGATAGCAGCAGAGAAAACCCCAGAGAGCTGGTTTGGCAGTACCCGGGGTCCATAGTGGAGCCCTGGGGATGCATGGGATTGGCACCCCAATACCAGATTTGGCATGGGGGGACAATTCCATGATCTTAGACATGTTACATGGCCATATTCGGAGTTACCATTGTGAAGCTACATATAGGTATTGACCTATATGTAGTGCACACGTGTAATGGCGTCTCCGCACTCACAAAGTCCTGGGAAATGGCCCTGAACTATGTGGGGGCACCTTTGCTAGTGAAAGGGTGCCCTCACACTTAGTAACTTTGCACCTAACCTTCAGTAAGTGAAGGCTAGACATATAGGTGACTTATAAGTTACTTAAGTGCAGTGAAAATGGCTGTGAAATAATGTGTGTGTTATTTCACTCAGGCTGCAGTGGCAGCCCTGTGTAAGATTTTCTGAGCTCCCTATGGGTGGCAAAAGAAATGCTGCAGCCCATAGGGATCTCCTGGAACCCCAATACCCTGGGTACCTAGGTACCATATACTGGGGAATTATAAGGGTGTTCCAGTGTGCCAATTAGAATTGGTAAAAATGGTCACCAGCTTATAGTGACAATTTTAAAGGCAGAGAAAGCATAAGCACTGAGGTTCTGGTTAGCAGAGCCTCAGTGACACAGTTAGTCACTACACAGGTACACACATTCAGGCCACAAACTATGAGCACTGGGGTCCTGGCTAGCAGGATCCCAGTGAGACAGGCAAAAACAAACCTACATACATGTAAAAATGGAGGTAACATGTCAGGCAAGATGGTATTTTCCTACACCTGGCAATGGAGATTTGCTGTACCTGTGCTCCGATACAGGTTTGGCTCTACCCTGACTATTTCCTCCACCATGACCTGCAACTCCTCATCTGTGAAACGGGGGTGCCTCTGTGGTGACATGGGTGTTGTGTGGTTTGTGTTGTTCAGTGGGTGTTGAGTAATGTGGTGGGGCATGAGGTGCGTAACGGATGGATGGATGCTTGTGGTGTGTGTGTAGCTGTGTCTCTGATTTGCGTGGCTATCTCTTGGCCAATTTTCGTGTTCGTAAAGGGTTGTGGGTAATGTGGGTGTGTGTTTTATAGTGCTGTGGGTGGGTAGGTGTGGTGTGTGTATCAGTGTCAGGTGTGTGATTTTAGTTTTGGCTAATGTTGTGTTGTTATATATTTGAGTGGCCATTCTGACTGCGCCGGTGTGTACTGCCAATGGTTTACCGCCGTTGATTGTCCGCTGCGGTGATTCGTGAGCCATAATGTGGAGGGCGTTGTTTTGTTGGCGTAACGGTATGGGTGTTCGTACCGACAGTTTAACATTAACCTTTGGTCTGGCGGATATGTGTTTGTGCCAGTATTCTGTCGGTTTAGTGTGTGTGTGTCATAATATGACAGATATTCGCCTCTGCGACGGTATGTTGGCGGCTGTCACCACGGCGGTAAAGTGGGATTTACTGCCAATGTCATAATGAGGGCCATAGTCTCTGTCAAATAAGGTGTTACTGAAGGTAAGTAACTTATTCATCTGATAGAGACTTTGAGCTGCAGATTTCTTACCTGTAATTAGATATCCAAGCAATACCATCCCGAGAGGTGGGTCTGCAGACCAATTTCAAACAAGGAAGTCCTGCAGGACTGAAGGGTGAAGTGCCCATCCCTACGGACATGACTGTCCAGGCAGTAGTGTTTGGTAAATGTGTGCAGAGATGCTCATATTGTTGCCTGGCAGATGTCCAGGACTGGAACTACGCAGGCTAACGCAGTGGTCACAGCTTTAGCTCTGGTGGAATGAGCATGCAAACCTTCAGGAGGTTGCTTCTTGGCCAGTGTGTAGCAGATTTTGAAGCAAAGTATGACCCAATGAGAGATAGTTTGCTTCTGCACCGCCTGACCTTTATTCTCACCCACATACCCCACGAAGAGTTGGTCATCCATTCTGAACTCTCAGGTACGGTCAAGGTTGAATGCCAATGCTGTTCTTAGGTCCAGACAGTGGAGTCTTTCCTCTTCTTTAGAAGGATGTGGGGTGTGTAGGAGGCTGGACTGGCTTGTAGTGAGTACCAAGGGGTACTTACACCTTGCACCAGGCCCAGGTATCCCTTATTAGTGTAGAGGGGTGTCTAGCAGCATAGGCTGATAGAAAAGGTAGCTTAGCAGAGCAGCTTAGGCTGAACTAGGAGACGAGTGAAGCTCCTACAGTACCACTAGTGTCATATGCACAATATCATAAGAAAACACAATACACAGATATACTAAAAATAAAGGTACTTTATTTTTATGACAATATGCCAAAAGTATCTCAGTGAGTACCCTCAGTATGAGGATAGCAAATATACACAAGATATATGTACACTATACCAAAATATGCAGTAATAGCAATAGAAAACAGTGCAAACAATGTATAGTCACAATAGAATGCAATGGGGGCACATAGGGATAGGGGCAACACAAACCATATACTCTAGAAGTGGAATGCGAACCACGAATGGACCCCAAACCTATGTGACCTTGTAGAGGGTCGCTGGGACTGTAAGAAAACAGTGAGGGTTAGAAAAATAGCCCACCCCAAGACCCTGAAAAGTGGGTGCCAAGTGCACCTAAGTTCCCCAAAGAGCACAGAAGTCGTGATAGGGGAATTCTGCAGGAAAGACCAACACCAGCAATGCAACAACGATGGATTTCCTGACGAGGGTACCTGTGGAACAAGGGGACCAAGTCCAAAAGTCACGATCAAGTCGGGAGTGGGCAGATGCCCAGGAAATGCCAGCTGTGGATGCAAAGAAGCTGCCACCGGATGGTAGAAGCTGAGGATTCTGCACAAACGACAAGGGCTAGAAACTTCCCCTTTGGAGGATGGATGTCCCACGTCGTGAAGAGTCGTGCAGAAGTGTTGTCCCGCAGAAAGACCGCAAACAAGCCTTGCTAGCTGCAAGGGTCGCGACTAGGGTTTTTGGATGCTGCTGTGGCCCAGGAGGGACCAGGATGTCGCCAATTGTGTGAGGAGACAGAGGGGGCGCCCAGCAAGACAAGGAGCCCGCTCAGAAGCAGGCAGCACCCGCAGAAGTGCCAGAACAGGCACTACAAAGTGGAGTGAACCGGAGCTCACCCGAAGTTGCACAAGAGTCCCACGCCGCCGGAGGACAACTCAGGAGGTCGTGCAATGCAGGTTAGAGTGCCGGGGACCCAGGCTTGGCTGTGCACAAAGGAAATCCTCGGTGAGTGCACAGGAGCCGGAGTAGCTGCAAAACATGCGGTTCCCAGCAATGCAGTCTGGCGTGGGGAGGCAAGGACTTACCTCCACCAAACTTGGACTGAAGAGTCACTGGACTGTGGGAGTCACTTGGACAGAGTTGCTGAGTTCAAGGGACCTCGCTCGTCGTGCTGAGAGGAGACCCAGAGGACCGGTGATGCAGTTCTTTGGTGCCTGCGGTTGCAGGGGGAAGATTCCATTGACCCACAGGAGATTTCTTCGGAGCTTCTAGTGCAGAGAGGAGGCAGACTACCCCCACAGCATGCACCACCAGGAAAACAGTCGAGAAGGCGGCAGGATCAGCGTTACAGTGTCGCAGTAGTCGTCTTTGCTACTTTGTTGCAGTTTTGCAGGCTTCCAGCGCGGTCAGCAGTCGATTTCTTGGCAGAAGGTGAAGAGAGAGATGCAGAGGAACTCTGATGAGCTCTTGCATTCGTTATCTAAGGAATTCCCCAAAGCAGAGACCCTAAATAGCCAGAAAAGGAGGTTTGGCTACTTAGGAGAGAGGATAGGCTAGCAACACCTGAAGGAGCCTATCAGAAGGAGTCTCTGACGTCACCTGCTGGCACTGGCCACTCAGAGCAGTCCAGTGTGCCAGCAGCACCTCTGTTTCCAAGATGGCAGAGGTCTGGAGCACACTGGAGGAGCTCTGGGCACCTCCCAGGGGAGGTGCAGGTCAGGGGAGTGGTCACTCCCCTTTCCTTTGTCCATTTTCGCACCAGAGCAGGGCTGAGGGATCCCTGAACCGGTGTAGACTGGCTTATGCAGAAATGGGCACCATCTGTGCCCATGAAAGCATTTCCAGAGGCTGGGGGAGGCTACTCCTCCCCTGCCTTAACACCTTTTTCCAAAGGGAGAGGGTGTAACACCCTCTCTCTGAGGAAGTCCTTTGTTCTGCCTTCCTGGGCCAAGCCTGGCTGGAGCCCAGGAGGGCAGAAACCTGTCTGAGGAGTTGGCAGCAGCAGCAGCAGTGAAACCCCTGAAAAGGCAGTTTGGCAGTACCCGGGTCTGTGCTAGAGACCCGGGGAATCATGGGATTGTCTCCCCAATACCAGGATGGCATTGGGGGGGGCAATTCCATGATCTTAGACATATTACATGGCCATGTTCGGAGTTACCATCGTGAAGCTACACATAGGTAGTGACCTATGTGTAGTGCACGCGTGTAATGGTGTCCCCGCACTCAGAAAGTCCGGGGAATTTGCCCTGAACAATGTGGGAGCACCTTGGCTAGTGCCAGGGTGCCCACACACTAAGTAACTTAGCACCCAACCTTTACCAGGTAAAGGTTAGACATATAGGTGACTTATAAGTTACTTAAGTGCAGTGGTAAATGGCTGTGAAATAACGTGGACGTTATTTCACTCAAGCTGCAGTGGCAGGCCTGTGTAAGAATTGTCAGAGCTCCCTATGGGTGGCAAAAGAAATGCTGCAGCCCATAGGGATCTCCTGGAACCCCAATACCCTGGGTACCTCAGTACCACATACTAGGGAATTATAAGGGTGTTCCAGTATGCCAATGTAAATTGGTGAAATTGGTCACTAGCCTGTTAGTGACAATTTGGAAAGAAATGAGAGAACATAACCACTGAGGTTCTGAATAGCAGAGCCTCAGTGAGACAGTTAGGCATCACACATGAAACACATACATATAGGCCACAAACTTATGAGCACTGGGGTCCTGGCTAGCAGGGTCCCAGTGACACATAACAAACATACTGAAAACATAGGGATTTCACTATGAGCACTGGGCCCTGGCTAGCAGGATCCCAGTGAGACAGTGAAAACACCCTGACACACTCACAAACAGGCCAAAAGTGTGGGTAACAAGGCTAGAAAGAGGCTACTTTCTCACACAACCCCCCCCCCACAAACGAAGGACAATAAGGCTAACCTTGGCCAGTTGAGACTTTATTGTCTAAGTGGTGATAAGTAGAGAGTAGCTCTGCAATAGACTGGTTACTCCCTTTATCATCCACTATATGGTTACTTCCCTGTGGGGATGTAAACCACCCTGTTTGAAGTTTTTTAGCTAAGCAACAATGTGAAGATATATTTTCAGAGTTTCTATCAGTACGTTTTAGTTTAGAGCAGTGGGAATTGTCCACTGAACCTATTTGTAGTGATGAGAATGCCAGACAGGGATGCTGTCTCAGTAAAGCCATAGCTGGGCAAAAACTTTGTCCATATGGCTGGAAGAGAGAACAGGGATGCTGTTCTCTTTAGTTGGAGCAGGGCAGGGATGCTGTCCTATGAGCTCCACACTAGGGCAGGGATGCTGTCCTAAGTGTTGTGAGGCAGTGCAGGGTTTCTGCACTAAAGTTTCTCTGGGAGGGTTGGAGGGATGCTCCATGTTAACTAAAATGGTGCTCTTTTTCTCACCAATGTTAGTTATCCCACAGAGAGGTACTTCTACCTCAGGGAGTACAGCTTTGCCAGCTGATGATTCCCTTGGAACAGGTGCCACCCCAGGAGAGGTTTCTCCCACCACAGGAATGATATCCTGATTGGCAGGGTGGTTAGGGGATACTGTGATACCCTTTTTACCTGTTGTTGGAGAGGGATCCTGAGTTTTCAGGCCTTCTCTCCTTTGCTTTTTCATTTCAGTAGAAATGAGAGGGAACAATTCCTCTGGGATGCCCAGCATGGCTGCATGGGCATAAAACTCTACATCAGCCCAACCTGAGGTCTCTAGGTCATTACCTAAGAGACAGTCTACCGGTAAGCTAGGTGAAACTACCACCTGCTTAGGGCCAGTAACTCCACCCCAACTAAACTGAATTATAGCTAAGGGAAGAAACTTAGTGGAGTTATGGACATCTATAATCTTATACTGTTGTCCAATGATGTGTTGTTCAGGATGCACTAGGTTTTCAGTCACCAAAGTGATACTGGCACCTGTGTCCCTGTAGGCCAAGGCCTCAACAGCATTTATTGAAACTGTCTGCCTGTACTTATCCATTGTAAGGGGACAAGCAGCCAGTGTGGCAAGGCCAATGCCACTAGGTGTGACAGAAACTGTCTTGGGACTGCCTACCCCAGTTTCTATAATGGACCCATAAGTGAACCCAACTACACCCTTAACTTGACTGTTGCCAGCAGTCCCACCACTAGTACCACTACTGCTAGGGGCACTAGAGCTTGATGTATTAGTGGTGGTAGGCTCAGGGGGTTTACCTGGACAGGACTTATCCCCTGGCCTATGGCCTCTGTTTTTACACACAAAGCACCAAGGCTTTTTAAATTGTGTAGGTTGAGAAGAAGAGGAAGAATTTGTTTTATCCCCCCCCCCGAAGAGTGTTTAAGATTAGAAGAAGGATCTTTGGTTTTACCCTTATCCCCATGCTTATCTTGAGATTTCTCACCATCTTTCTTCTTGCCATCCTTGTCACCACCTGTATGAACTTTTCTGTTCACTCTTGTTCTGACCCATTTGTCTGCCTTCTTTCCCAATTCTTGGGGAGAGGTCAGATCTGAGTCCACTAGATACTGGTGCAACAAATCAGACACACAATTATTAAGAATATGCTCTCTCAGGATTATGTTATACAGGCTTTCATAGTCAGAAACTTTACTGCCATGTAACCACCCCTCCAAGGCCTTCACTGAATGGTCAACAAAGTCTACCCAGTCTTGTGAAGACTCCTTTTTGGTTTCTCTGAACTTCATCCTGTACTGTTCAGTGGTTAAGCCATAACCATCTAGGAGTGCATTCTTAAGAACTTTGAAATTATTGGCCTCACTTTCTTTTACAGTAAGGAGCCTATCCCTACCCTTTCCACTGAAAGATAGCCATAGGATAACAGCCCACTGCCTTTGAGGGACCTCCTGTACAACACAGGCCCTCTCAAGTGCAGCAAACCACTTGTTAATGTCATCCCCCTCCTTGTAAGGGGGAACTATCTTGTGCAGATTCCTAGAATCATGCTCTTTTGCAGGATGACTATTTGGAATACTGCTGCTGCCACCATGGGTTTCTAAACCCAATTTCTGTCTTTCTCTTTCTATTTCCAAGGACTGCCTATCTAAATCCAGCTGTTGCTTCTTGAGCTTCAGCCTGGATTGTTCCACTCTCAATCTATTGAGCTCCCTTTCTAACACTCTGTCATCAGGGTGGGTGGGTAGGGCTATGTCTTGAAACAGAAGAATGGTGAGAATGAACAGAAGGAGACCTGGCCCTAACAGATGGCACACTAACATTCTGGCCTACAGAAGTGACACTTCTACTGTGATGAGAAAACACTATTACTGTGATGTGAAGCAACACTCTTACTGTGATGTGAATTCACATCAATACCAGCTATGCTAGGTGGCCTGCTAAGGGGCAGGTTGGAAAGATTCCCTCCCAAATCTTTTGCTAGGGGTGCCCCAGAATCAGAGTGGGAACCATCAGCTAATTTCTCACCAGAAGTGCCAACAAAAGTCTTGTCTTGCTCAACTAGCATGTTAACTAATAGTTCTCTAGAGGTATTCTTCCCTACCCCTAAACCTCTTTCTACACAGAGACTCCTTGCTGCCTTCCAGCTAAGGTGATCATAAGCAGTCTTGGACAGATCAACAGTTTGGCCTGTGCCAGACATTATAGAAAGTGTTTAAGGGATAGAAAAAGAAAGAAAAAGTTTTTAGAAATTTTTGAAGAACAGGAAAAACAACTTTTTAAACTTTTTAAGAACTTTTTTGAAAGTTTAGAGGTACTTTTCAGCACTTAGAAAAGAAGTGAGAGAAGAAAAGCAAAACTTTTTGGTTACGTGTACAAACACTGAACTTGTTTTGTATATTCTTCTCTTATGAAAAGTACAATGACAAAAGTGGTAAGTAGTTGCAAAGTACTTATCCCACCGCTGCACAACCAATGTAGGAGGCTGGACTGGCTTGTAGTGAGTACCAAGGGGTACTTACACCTTGCACCAGGCCCAGGTATCCCTTATTAGTGTAGAGGGGTGTCTAGCAGCATAGGCTGATAGAAAAGGTAGCTTAGCAGAGCAGCTTAGGCTGAACTAGAAGACGAGTGAAGCTCCTACAGTACCACTAGTGTCATATGCACAATATCATAAGAAAACACAATACACAGATATACTAAAAATAAAGGTACTTTATTTTTATGACAATATGCCAAAAGTATCTCAGTGAGTACCCTCAGTATGAGGATAGCAAATATACACAAGATATATGTACATAATACCAAAATATGCAGTAATAGCAATAGAAAACAGTGCAAACAATGTATAGTCACAATAGAATGCAATGGGGGCACATAGGAATAGGGGCAACACAAACCATATACTCTAGAAGTGGAATGCGAACCACGAATGGACCCCAAACCTATGTGACCTTGTAGAGGGTCGCTGGGACTGTAAGAAAACAGTGAGGGTTAGAAAAATAGCCCACCCCAAGACCCTGAAAAGTGGGTGCCAAGTGCACCTAAGTTCCCCAAAGAGCACAGAAGTCGTGATAGGGGAATTCTGCAGGAAAGACCAACACCAGCAATGCAACAATGATGGATTTCCAGACGAGGGTACCTGTGGAACAAGGGGACCAAGTCCAAAAGTCACGATCAAGTCGGGAGTGGGCAGATGCCCAGGAAATGCCAGCTGTGGATGCAAAGAAGCTGCCACCGGATGGTAGAAGCTGAGGATTCTGCACGAACGACAAGGGCTAAAAACTTCCCTTTTGGAGGATGGATGTCCCACGTCGTGAAGAGTCGTGCAGAAGTGTTTTCCCGCAGAAAGACTGCAAACAAGCCTTGCTAGCTGCAAGGGTTGCGGTTAGGGTTTTTGGATGCTGCTGTGGCCCAGGAGGGACCAGGATGTCGCCAATTGCATGAGGAGACAGAGGGGGCGCCCAGCAAGACAAGGAGCCCACTCAAAAGCAGACAGCACCCGCAGAAGTGCCCGAACAGGCACTACGAAGTGGAGTGAACCGGAGCTCACCCGAAGTTGCACAAGAGAGTCCCACGCCGCCGGAGGACAACTCAGGAGGTCGTGCAATGCAGGTTAGAGTGCCGGGGACCCAGGCTTGGCTGTGCATGAAGGAAATCCTCGGTGAGTGCACAGGAGCCGGAGTAGTTGCAAAACATGCGGTTCCCAGCAATGCAGTCTGGCGTGGGGAGGCAAGGACTTACCTCCACCAAACTTGGACTGAAGAGTCACTGGACTGTGGGAGTCACTTGGACAGAGTTGCTGAGTTCAAGGGACCTCGCTCGTCGTGCTGAGAGGAGACCCAGAGGACCGGTGATGCAGTTCTTTGGTGCCTGCGGTTGCAGGGGGAAGATTCCGTCGACCCACGGGAGATTTCTTCAGAGCTTCTAGTGCAGATAGGAGGCAGACTACCCCCACAGCATGCACCACCAGGAAAACAGTTGAGAAGGCGGCAGGATCAGCATTACGGTGTTGCAGTAGTCGTCTTTGCTACTTTGTTGCAGTTTTGCAGGCTTCCATCGCGGTCAGCAGTCGATTCCTTGGCAGAAGGTGAAGAGAGAGATGCAGAGGAACTCTGATGAGCTCTTGCATTCGTTATCTAAGGAATTCCCCAAAGCAGAGACCCTAAATAGCCAGAAAATGAGGTTTGGCTACTTAGGAGAGAGGATAGGCTAGCAACACCTGAAGGAGCCTAACAGAAGGAGTCTCTGACGTCACCTGCTGGCACTGGCCACTCAGAGCAGTCCAGTGTGCCAGCAGCACCTCTGTTTCCAAGATGGCAGAGGTCTGGAGCACACTGGAGGAGCTCTGGGCACCTCCCAGGGGAGGTGCAGGTCAGGGGAGTGGTCACTCCCCTTTCCTTTGTCCAGTTTCGCACCAGAGCAGGGCTGAGGGATCCCTGAACCGGTGTAGACTGGCTTATGCAGAAATGGGCACCATCTGTGCCCATGAAAGCATTTCCAGAGGCTGGGGGAAGCTACTCCTCCCCTGCCTTAACACCTTTTTCCAAAGGGAGAGGGTGTAACACCCTCTCTCTGAGGAAGTCCTTTGTTCTGCCTTCCTGGGCCAAGCCTGGCTGGACCCCAGGAGGGCAGAAACCTGTCTGAGGGGTTGGCAGCAGCAGCAGCAGTGAAACCCCTGAAAAGGCAGTTTGGCAGTACCCGGGTCTGTGCTAGAGACCCGGGGAATCATGGGATTGTCTCCCCAATACCAGGATGGCATTGGGGGGGTAATTCCATGATCTTAGACATGTTACATGGCCATGTTCGGAGTTACCATTGTGTAGTGCACACGTGTAATGGTGTCCCCGCACTCAGAAAGTCCGGGGAATTTGCCCTGAACAATGTGGGAGCACCTTGGCTAGTGCCAGGGTGCCCACACACTAAGTAACTTAGCACCCAACCTTTACCAGGTAAAGGTTAGACATATAGGTGACTTATAAGTTACGTAAGTGCAGTGGTAAATGGCTGTGAAATAACGTGGACGTTATTTCACTCAGGCTGCAGTGGAAGGCCTGTGTAAGAATTGTCAGAGCTCCCTGTGGGTGGCAAAAGAAATGCTGCAGCCCATAGGGATCTCCTGGAACCCCAATACCCTGGGTACCTCAGTACCATATACTAGGGAATTATAATGGTGTTCCAGTATGCCAATGTAAATTGGTGAAATTGGTCACTAGCCTGTTAGTGACAATTTGGAAAGAAATGAGAGAGCATAACTGTAGGAAAGTACTATCTTGCCTGGCATGTTACCCCCAATTTTCACTGTATATATGTTGTTTTAGTTGTATGTGTCACTGGGACCCTGCTACTCAGGGCCCCAGTGCTCATAAGTGTGCCTGAATGTGTTACCTGTGTTATGACTAATCGTCTCACTGAGGCTCTGCTAATCAGAACCTCAGTGGTTATGCTCTCTCATTTCTTTCAAATTGTCACTAACAGGCTAGTGACCAATTTTACCAATTTACATTGGCTTACTGGAACACCCTTATAATTCCCTAGTATATGGTACTGAGGTACCCAGGGTATTGGGGTTCCAGGAGATCCCTATGGGCTGCAGCATTTCTTTTGCCACCCATAGGGAGCTCTGACAATTCTTACACAGGCCTGCCACTGCAGCTTGAGTGAAATAACGTCCACGTTATTTCACAGCCATTTTACACTGCACTTAAGTAACTTATAAGTCACCTATATGTCTAACCTTTACCTGGTAAAGGTTGGGTGCTAAGTTACTTAGTGTGTGGGCACCCTGGCACTAGCCAAGGTGCCCCCACATTGTTCAGGGCCAATTCCCCGGACTTTGTGAGTGTGGGGACACCATTACACGCGTGCACTACATATAGGTCACTACCTATATGTGGCTTCACAATGGCAACTCCGAATATGGCCATGTAATATGTCTATGATCATGGAATTGCCCCCTCTATGCCATCCTGGTATAGGTGGCACAATCCCATGATCCCAGTGGTCTGTAGCACAGACCCTGGTACTGCCAAACTGCCTTTCCCGGGGTTTCACTGCAGCTGCTGCTGCTGCCAACCCCTCAGACAGGCATCTGCCCTCCTGGGGTCCAGCCAGGCCTGGCCCAGGATGGCAGAACAAAGGACTTCCTCTGAGAGAGGGTGTTACACCCTCTCACCTTTGGAAAATGGTGTGAAGGCAGGGGAGGAGTAGACTCCAATGGCCTCTGGAAATGCTTTCATGGGCACACATGGTGCCCATTTCTGCATAAGCCAGTCTACACCGGTTCAGGGACCCCTTAGCCCTGCTCTGGCGCGAAACTGGACAAAGGAAAGGGGACTGACCACTCCCCTGACCTGTACCTCCCCTGGGAGGTGCCCAGAGCTCCTCCAGTGTGCTCCAGACCTCTGCCATCTTGGAAACAGAGGTGCTGCTGGGACACTGGACTGCTCTGAGTGGCCAGTGCCATCAGGTGACGTCAGAGACTCCTTCTGATAGGCTCCTTCAGGTGTTGCTAGCCTATCCTCTCTCCTAGGTAGCCAAACCCTCTTTTCTGGCTATTTAGGGTCTCTGTCTCTTGGGATTCCTTAGATAACGAATGCAAGAGCTCATCCGAGTTCCTCTGCATCTCTCTCTTCACCTTCTGCCAAGGAATCGACTGCTGACCGCGCTGGAAGCCTGCAAAACTGCAACATAGCAGCAAAGACGACTACTGCAACTCTGTAACGCTGATCCTGCCGCCTTCTCGACTGTTTTCCTGGTGGTGCATGCTGTGGGGGTAGTCTGCCTCCTCTCTGCACTAGAAGCTCCGAAGAAATCTCCTGTGGGTCGACGGAATCATCCCCCTGCAACCGCAGGCACCAAAGAACTGCATCACCGGTACCTTGGGTCTCCTCTCAGCACGACAAGCGAGGTCCCTTGAATCCAGCAACTCTGTCCAAGTGACTCCCACAGTCCAGTGACTCTTCAGTCCAAGTTTGGTGGAGGTAAGTCCTTGCCTCCCCACGCCAGACTGCATTGCTGGGAACCGTGACTTTTGCAGCTACTCCGGCCTCCGTGCACTTCCGGTGGAAATCCTTTGTGCACAGTCCAGCCTGGGTCCACGGCACTCTAACCTGCATTGCACGACCTTCTAAGTTGTTCTCCGGCGACGTGGGACTCCTTTGTGCGACTTCAGGTGAGCACCATTTCACGCATCCTTGTAGTGCCTGTTTCTGGCACTTCTGCGGGTGCTGCCTGCTGCTGAGAGGGCTCCTTGTCTTGCTCGACGCCCCCTCTGTCCCCTGACGCAATTGGCGACATCCTGGTCCTTCCTGGGCCACAGCAGCATCCAAAAACACTAACTGCACAATTTGCAGCTAGCAAGGCTTGTTGGCGGTCTTTCGGTGGGAAAATACTTCTGCACAACTCTCCACGGCGTGAGGGATCGGTCCTCCAAAGGGGAAGTCTCTAGCCCTTGTCGTTCTTGCAGAAACCTACGCTTCTACTGTCCAGTAGCAGCCTCTTTGCACCCACAGCTGGCATTTCCTGGGCATCTGCCCATCTCCGACTTGCTTGTGACTTTTGGACTTGGTCCCCTTGTTCCACAGGTACCCTCGACTGGAAATCCATCGTTGTTGCATTGTTGGTTTGTGTCTTTCCTGCAGAATTCCCCTATCACGACTTCTATGTCCTTTGGGGAACTTTAGTGCACTTTGCACTCACTTTTCAGGGTCTTGGGGTGGGCTATTTTTCTAACCCTTACTATTTTCTAATAGTCCCAGCGACCCTCTACAAGGTCACATAGGTTGGGGTCCATTCGTGGTTCGCATTCCACTTTTGGAGTATATGGTTTGTGTTTCCCCTATCCCTATGTGTCTCCATTGCATCCTATTGTAATTATACATTGTTTGCACTGTTTTCTAATACTATTACTGCATATTTTGGTATTGTGTACATATATCTTGTGTTTATTTGCTATCCTCATACTGAGGGTACTCACTGAGATACTTTTGGCATATTGTCATAAAAATAAAGTACCTTTATTTTTAGTATATCTGTGTATTGTGTTTTCTTATGATATTGTGCATATGACACTAAGTGGTACTGTAGGAGCTTCACTCGTCTCCTAGTTCAGCCTAAGCTGCTCTGCTAAGCTACCATTATCTATCAGCCTATGCTGCTAGACACCCTATACACTAATAAGGGATAACTGGGCCTGGTGCAAGGTGTAAGTACCCCTTGGTACTCACTACAAGCCAGTCCAGCCTCCTACAATAACCACTGAGGTTCTGAATAGCAGAGCCTCAGTGAGACAGTTAGGCATCACACAGGGAACACATACATATAAGCCACAAACTTATGAGCACTGGGGTCCTGGCTAGCAGGGTCCCAGTGACACATAACAAACATACTGAAAACATAGGGTTTTCACTATGAACACTGGGCCCTGGCTAGCAGGATCCCAGTGAGACAGTGAAAACACCCTGACATACACTCACAAACAGGCCAAAAGTGGGGGTAACAAGGCTAGAAAGAGGCTACTTTCTCACAGGGTGCCTAAAAAGTACGCAGGGTGATAGAATGGCCTACATGAAAAGGTGTGACCACTTTTGGTAGAAAAGGGGCTCTTGTGCGAAGCTCCAGTTTGTCAGGATATATAGAAAGGTAAGGCGGCTTAGATTACAAGGTCTACAGATTACTCACTCGGCGGCAGATGTAGTTGCCACAGGAAGGATGTTTTCAGTGTGAGAAGCCTGAGGGAACAATTGTGGAGAGGCTCAAAAAGAGCACACATCAAAAATGTTAAAACCAAATTAAGGTCTCAGTGGGGCATAATGAATGAAGAAGGAGGAAAAAGATGAGGAAGACCTTTAAGGAACCGATGTACAATAGGGGACTTGAATAACGAAGGTTGATCAGGCAACCGCAAGAAGGCAGAAATGGCAGATCAATAGCCCTTAAGAGTGCCCAAAGCAGAGCCATGCTGGACAAGGGAAAGGATGAAAAGTAAGAGCTTCAGAAAGAGGGGCAGAAAGGGGATCAACAGATTTGACTGCACACCATGCCACAAATTTCTTCCAACCGCAGGCATATATTCTGTTTTGATGGAAGGGCGTCTGGCTGCCAAGATGCCGTTATAGACTTCGGGAGTGAGCTCAAAAGCGGGCAATAAGGTAGAGAGTGGACAGAATCGGGTGAAAAACCCTCCCCTGCTGCTGCAACAGAAGATTTTCCCGAAGAGGCAGCCTGATCGGAGAAACGATGGCCATGCTCAGTAGCTCAGGATACCAGACTCTCCATCCCCAGTCCAGAGACACAGGGATGACTTGGGTCTGATAGTTCCTGATGATCTTGAGAACTCTGTCCAGAAGTATGGTATGGGAGGAAAGGTGTACAGGAGGCCTGAGTTCCAAGAACCATTTTGGAAATTCCAGTGCGCAAAATTGCTGATATTGTGCATTCTCTGTGGAGGTGAACAGATCTAACCAAGGCTTTCCACACAGATATAAGAGACTTTGGCGCCAACTGAGTTTGTCTGGTATGGCATTCATAGAGGCCGCCAGAGTTTTTATAAAATTATTTTTATTGCATACAACTTGTGCTTAGCAGTAAATGCAAAGGTGTGTGATTTGCAAAATACATACTCAAGAAGGCACAGGGTCAATCTCAAGCATAGAAATACCACTTGTTAGACAAAGAACACAGGCATAATATAGGAGGTCCATCTAAAATCCTTGGGAATGCATCAATCCTCTCCAGAAACCCTCTTACCCACATTCATACATACCGGTAACTGCACTAGCTTCCCCAAACCTTGTCCCATTTTTTAGGGCAACCCTTACTTTGGTAGACTTCCTATCCACCCTCTGAATCCATTCCAGATCAGACTCTCAATCTTCAATGTGGGGGGAGCTGCGACGCCCCAGGCTCTCGCTTTATTACGTTTGGCCCAAAATAGCCACAACAGCCAACCAAAGCTGCTGATACCTTGGCCAGGGCTTTTCTCCTGTAATATTCAATAGAAATAGCTTAACCTCCAGGGGGACTGTTTGCCCAAGGACCTTGGTCATAATCTGTAACATCCCAGTCCAGTAAAGCTGCACAGATGGACACAGCCACAAAATATGGTAGCGGGTGCCTTCCTGTCCACAGCCCCTCCCGGCTGAGCACCAAGTCACCCCTGCCTATGTAGGAGCACCCTAGAATAATAGGCCCTGTGTAGAATCCATAATTGGACTAGTTCGAAGCGCGCTTGGATAGTCACCTCTCTTGGGCTTTCTCTAGGCTCCATCCAGTCATTGTACTCTAAGGTTCCAACATCCCTTTCCCAGGCCTATCTCAAGGCAGTGAGAGGGTCTGGGGCTTTATTCATTATTTTCTTATAGGTCATTGAGATGACCTGTTCTCCCAGTGGAGCCGACAAGAGGCAATCCTCTAAGAGCGTTTTCTCTGGCAGTTGTTCCCCCTCCAGTATGTAGCATCGGAGAGCATGCCTGAATTGCAAGTATCTTTAGCGTTCGATCTCTGCCACGTCATACTCCTGGTGGAGGACCTCAAAAGTCACCAGTGCCTGCCCTCTCCCAACATCTTCTTGATGTTCCAGACCTATCAATGCCCACTTAGAGATCCCGCTGCGAGCTCCAACCTCAAGCAGGGTGTCACTGTTCCACAATGGAGTCTGTTCTGTCAGTTTCCCCTCCCAGACCAAATATTTTGTCGCTTCCCATCGTACCAGCCCCACCGACTGGATGTGGATTGGCAGGCTGTGCTCTTGTGAGTGATTATATAAAGATGCCTCATAGCCTCTGCTCCCCAAGGTGTTCCTATCGACTCGGTATGCTAGTTCTGCCGGTCTGACAAACATCCAGTCATTGACAGTTACCAGCTGCGAGGCCCAGAAATATTTAAGAATGTCCGGGACCGCCAACCCCAAATCATACATTTGCAATTTATAGAGCACAATCCTAGATGTTTTCTCATCCCATAACAATGTCCTAATCTCATAGTCAATCTTTCTAAAATAATTCTGGCGATACCTTGTAGGGTATATTTGGGAGGACATATAGTAGCCGGGATAGTGACATCATTTTAAAAAGGGCGCCCTGGCCCAATAGTGACACCAGGAGTATGCACCAGGGTACCACATCCCTGTGAAGTCTGTCCAATAAAGGGATCAAGTTCTCATAAAAAAGTCACCTGAGTTTTGGGTTATGTAGATACAAGGATATTTTTTAAACCTGCCATGTATCAGTGATGCAGCACACCTCTGTAGAAGCCTCATAGTCTACCCTGCCATTGGGAATGTCAGGGACTCTTCCCAATTAATGTGGTATCCATAATGATGGTCTCTGAAGATCCAAACAACCTGTCACATCCTGACTATGGAAAGAGCTGGCTTGGTGACATAAGGGAGTATGTCATTGGCATAGGGGGAAATTTGTTCCTCCCAACTTCCATTGACACTCACCCTCTCAGATGAGATGGGCTTGACACACCCATGCCACCAGGGGCTTGAGCACCAATGCAAATAGTATGAAGGAGAGGGGGAACCCCTGTCTCGTGCCCCTCTGCAGTGCAAAAACTCTGGATAACCTGGCATTAACTCAGGCCAGTGGTCTTCGGTATAGAAGTCACACCCAGCCACTGAACTTGGGCCCAAACCCCAGTCGACTGAGAGCTGTGAACATACAATTCCATTCCAGGCTGTAAAACACCATTCTGGCATCTAAGGAGAGAAGCATGGCCTGTTCAGAGTATGATGTATTGTCACATGCAGTGCTCCATAGACATCTGAGATTCAGGTTCATTCCCCTGCGGGGCATGAATCCCAATTGGTCAGGATAAACTATTGTGGCAATCACCGACTGCAGTCTTATCGCCAAGGCCCTTACCATTACCTTAGTCTCTAGAATGAGGAAAGAAATTAGCCAATAGGACCCACACTCCATCACTGTGAACAGATGCAGTTCTTTGGTCCACAGGCAAACACCCTACTTCCCGCACAACGTGGAACATGGCTAACGTGTGTTCTGCCACATTGACTGTCATACGTTTGTAGAGTTCTACCAGCAGACCATTTGACCCTGGTGTCTTTGCCAGATTGCAAGGCTCGTATTGCACATGCTATCTCCTCAACAGTCAAGTCTTCTTCCAGGGTTCCCCTATCTTCAGCAGGCAATGTGGAAAGGGTCATATCTTTTAGGAGGTTTGCACAGTGCTCTTCGGACGTAAGGGTCGTGGAGGTGTACACCCGTTCATAATATGGTAGAGCATCTTGTACGTAAGTTCTTGCGCCCTGAGCACTTCTTTAACCTCATTAAACTTCACCTGAGGCATAGGGGAAGAACCAGATCACAATTGTAGGAAAGTACCCTCTTTTTGACATGGTTACACCCACTTTTTGCCTGCTGTCAGTGTGTTTCTGACTGTGTTCACTGGGATCCTGCTAACCCGGACCCTAGTGACTATGCTCTCTCCCTCTAAATTTGGTTGCTTAGGACTTAGCACACCCCACAATTGGCATACTGGTGTCCCCATGTAAGTCCCTAGTATATGGTACTTAGGTACCCAGGACATTGGGGCACCAGGGGTTCCCTATGGGCTGCAGCATTTATTGTGCCACCCATGGGAGCCCATGCAAAATGCGTCTGCAGACCTGTCATTGCAGCCTGCGTGAAAAGGTGCATGCACACCTTTACTACAGGTCACTGCACCAGGTCACTGTAAGTCACCCCTATGAAAGCCCCACCTAGCTCAGAGGCCATTGTGCAGGTGCCTGTGTGTGAGGGCACCCCTGCATGAGCAGAGGAGCCCCTGCCAACTCCAGCTCCATTTACCTGAACTTCGTAAGTGCGGGGAAGCCATTTTACCCAGTGTACTGGACACAGGTCAATACCTATGTCCAGCTACATAATGGTAACTCCGAACCTGGGCATGTTTGGTATCACACATGTCGGAATCATACCCCAGTACTTTTGCCAGTATTGGTTGTATGATTCCATGCACTCTGTGGGCTCCTTAGAAGACCCACAGCATTGCTCCTACCAGTATTCTGGGGTTTTATGGACAGCCCACACTGCTGTCACCCCTCAGACAGGTTTCTGCCCTCCTGCTGCTTGACCAGATCAGGCAGAGGAAAGCAGAACAAAGGATTTCCTTTGGGAAAGGGAGCTGACACCCTCCCCCTTTGGAAATAGGTGTTACATGGCTTAGGAGGGGTAGCCACCCCAAGCCACCGGTATGTTTTGAAGGGCACATTTGGTGTCTGCCTAACATAAACCGGTTTGCACTAGTCCAGGGACCCCCAGCCCCTACTCTGGCGTGAAACTGGACAATGGAAAGAGGAGTGACCACTCCCCTGTCCACCACCACCCCAGGGGTGGTACCCAGAGGTCCTTCAGGTGGCCAACTGATTTTGCCATCTTCAATCCAAGGTGGGCAGAGACCCCTGGGAGCATCTGAGTGGCCAGGTCAGGCAGTTGGTGTCACAGCCCCCTCCTGATAGGTGGTCACCCTGCTTGGTGACCAATTCTCCTTCCTGGGCTATTTAGGGTCTCCCTCCCGGGTGTGTCTTCAGATTCGATGTGCAAGATTTCAGCAGGACTCCTCTGCATCGTTTGCTTCATCTCCTGGCCACCAGACTGCAAGTGGACCCTCCAGGAACTGACAATCTGCAAATCCAGCAATGACTCCGCTCTGCAACATTGGTTCTCCTGCTCTTCCCAGCAACTGCAACATTTCCCTGGCTGTGCATCCTCTGAGGGCGACGAGTCTTCAGCCTGCACAAGCAGCAAGAAGGAATCTCCCTTGGAGTGAAGGAATCACTCCCCTGCATCCGCAGGCACCAACTGCAATAACGACCAGCTGAGTGGATCCTCTCTCATCTGGAACTGCGAGGATCCTGCATCACAGGTGGTGGTCTGGAGTGGTCCCCTTGGTCCTCTCTACCAGCTGTCCAGCTTGGGAGACGATAAGCCCTTGCCTCTCCTCTCAGAACAGTACCCCTGTGCACTGTGACTCTTGCACCTACCAAGGCTTGTTTGTTCCTCCTCCAAGGGATCTTCAGGCTCCATATAGTCCTGGCCTCCTGCACTCTTACCTGCAAAGCAGTCTCCTGCCTGCTGCTCCAGCAACATGGGACTCCTCTCCAGGTGTGCTGGGTGGGCCTCACTGCGACTCCTGTGCCTGCTGCCTGTGGGTCGCTTGTGGGGCTGCCTCCTATTCTAGTGACTCTCCTGGCTGCTGAGGGTCACCTCAGACTCCTTGACTCGAGTCCCCTGGGCCTTGATGGCCATCTTCAGCCTTGTAAAACCTTCTTCACCGACTCTTGCATTTGCCAAGGCTTGTTGGCGGTTTTCCAGCACCTCTGACTGACTGCATCATGACCACCGACGAGGGACATCACTTGCATCACTTCTGGAACTCCTCTTCTGCTCCTGTGCTGCACTGCTGATTTTCTTCATCCACTGTTGACCTGTTCCTGCATCCACAGAAGGGTGGGTAGTGACTTCTGCCACAGCCAGACACTGCAACAAGAAGTGGACTTGGTCACCTTCTTTTGCAGGTCCTCTTCTGTCAGGATCCACCTTTGGTTTCTTCTAGTCTTGCCTGGGTCTTTCACAGTCCTTTTCCAAAGTTATCCTGTGGGTTTGGGGAAAAACCAGGTACTTACTTCTTCTTTCCTGGTCGATGGGGAGACACTGGTACTTACCTTTTGAGGTTCCTAGTTCCGCCAGCTCCCCTTTGCTGATTCCACTTCCTTGGGTGGGGGACTGCCTTGCACATTCCGCTTACTTAGTATATGGTTTGGCCTCCTCCAGAACTTTCACTATTATCTATTGTTTTACTGTTTGCTATTGCTTTCTATGCTAATCACTGACTTCTAGTAGTGTGTTTATTCACCTAATAGTAAGTGTTGCATATACAGTATTTTAATATTTGTGTTACCATAGTAAAGTACCTTTTAATTTGTAACACTGTGTGGTTCTTTCATGTGTGTAAGTGCTGTGTGACGTAGTAATGTTGCATAAGCTTTGCATGTCTCCTAGATAAGTCTTGGCTGCTCATTCACAGCTACCTCTAGAGAGCCCTGGCTTCCTAGACAATGTCTACACCTCAGAAATAGGGGATACCTGGATCTGGTATAAGGTGATAGCACCATAGGTGCTTACAACACACTAGGCCAGCTTCCTACAACAGTGTTCTCCTACTTGAGGTTACCATGGGAACAGGCTGCCTGCAGGATAGCATCCCATTCACAGCAGTTAGTCTTGCCATGATCAACTTCTGGTGGGGGTCACCTGACAGGGCGGAGGTACTGGTGCCCTATGAGCTCTTTCCATACAGAAAAATGAGGGCAGGCACTTAGAGCGTAGCGTGTTGGTGATAAGATCTTCCAGAAAGAGATCTACACTGGGACCCTCAGCCCCCTCAAGGACTCCAACCACCCTAATACTGTTCCGCCGTGCTCTCTCCTCCTGATCTTTAAGCTTGGCAGTTATAGTGACATTTTGTTTGGAGAGGAATTGCACCTGGTTATTCAGTCTCTTAGTGGTTAATTGACGTTGATGGATATGGGACTCAGCAGCCAGGAGTTTTTCAGTGATCTTTTTGACATCGGCATGAAGGAGTATGACATCTACTGTAACAGCATCTAGCTTAGGCTCCAATGAGCCCTTGAGGTCATGAATGGCTGCCATAGTTGCTCCTAATGATGGTTCTCCCGCCAAATGGGGCTCTGCACCCAGATTGGCAATAGCAGCATTCCCAGTCCCAGCTCCGTGGAAACCACTATGCCTAACGAGTTGGTTGTGTCAAGTCTGCAACAAATTGTGAACTTTGCTGCATCTCTCCCATTGGCAATAGCCAGAAAGAGTATGGTTCGGGCCTCCTCCGGAAACTGTGGCAGTACTTGCGCTACCATGTCCCACAGGGCGTGGGAATAACGTCCAAAAAGGCGTGTAGTGCTCACGGACTGCAATGCCAGGCTGGCGGAAGAAAACATCTTCTTCCCAAAAGTTAATCCATCCTCTTGGATTCCCTATCTGGGGGAGCGGTAGGGAAAGTACAGTGGGAAGTTGAGGCTTGGACCACCAAGCTCCCAGGGGTAGGGTGTTGCATGAGGAAGGTTGGGCGCGCAATCAGCCTATTCACAGGAGCCCCTGTGCTGGGTTTGGACCAGTGAAGGAAGTTGGCTCTGTATATACCATCTCAAAGTTAGTGTGCACAGAGTCCAAGGGTTCCCCTTAGAGGTTGATAGTGGCAAAATTAGATAGATAATACTAATGCTCTATTTTGTGGTAGTGTGGTCGAGCAGTAGGCTTATCAGAGGTTAGTGTTAAGCATTTGTTGTATACACACAGGCAATAAATGAGAACACACACTCAAAAACTTAACTGCAGGCCAATAGGTTTTTTATATAGAATTTCTTGTTTTCTTAATTTATTTTTAGAACCACTAGATTAAGGGGGTCATTCTGACCCGGCGGTCAGAGACCGCCGGGGCCAGGGTCGGCGGGAGCACCGCCGACAGGCCGGCGGTGCCCCGAAGGGCTTTCTGAACCGCGGCGGTTCGGCCACGGTCAGATGCGGAAAACCGGCGGTCTCCCGCCGGTTTTCCGCTGCCCATGTGAATCCTCCATGGCGGCGGAGCGCGCTCCGCCGCCATGGGGATTCTGACACCCCATACCGCCATCCTGTTCCTGGCGGGTCTCCCGCCAGGAACAGGATGGCGGTATGGGGTGCCGCGGGGCCCCTGGGGGCCCCTGCAGTGCCCTTGCCAATGGCATGGGCACTGCCGGGGCCCCCGTAAGAGGGCCCCACTTTGTATTTCAGTGTCTGCTTTGCAGACACTGAAATACGCGACGGGTGCCACTGCACCCGTCGCACCTTCCCACTCCGCCGGCTCAATTCTGAGCCGGCGTCCTCGTGGGAAGGATGATTTGCCCTGGGCTGGCGGGCGGCCTTTTGGCGGTCGCCCGCCAGCCCAGGGCAAATCCCAAAATACCCTCAGCGGTCTTTCGACCGCGGAGCGGTATTTTGGAGGGGGAAGTCTGGCGGGCGGCCTCCGCCGCCCGCCAGACTTAGAATGACCCCCTAAATTTTTAGGTGAGTACATAAATTATAAGTTACTTCACAGAGGTAAGTATAGAACTTTAATTTAAAACACCAGTACACACAGTGTTAGTTAAAATGGCAATAAGCTATTTTAAAAGTGGACACTGCAAAAATCAACACATCCTGGGGGAGGTAAGTAATAGTTAGTTTTTCAGGTAAGTAAAGCACTTACAAGTTCAGTCTCCTGGGCATAGGCAGCCCACCGTTGGGGGTTCGAGACAACCCCAAAGCCACAGCACCAGCAACACAGGGCCAGTCAGGTGCAGAGGCCAAAGGAGGGCCCAAACAACATAGGCGCCTATGGAGTACAGGGGTGCTCCAGCTCCAGTCTGCTAGCAGGTAAGCTCCTGCGTCCTTGGGGAGCAGACCAGGGGAGTTTTGTAGAGCACTGGGAGGGACACACACAAGCCCACAAAACACACCCTCAGCGGCACAGGGGCGGCCGGGTGCAGTGTGCAAAGTAGGTGTCGGGTTTGCCGTAGAAAACAATGGAGGGACACAGGGTCACTCTGGCGATGCAGGCAGGGCACAGGGGGGCTTCTCGGGCCAGCCACCGACTGGGCTAGGCTGACCCTATGTGGGCCCTATGTGTTTTGGGCCCTCCTTTGACCTCTGCACCTGACCGCCTTGTGTTGCTGGTGCTGTGGCTTTGGGGTTGCATTGAACCCCCAACGGTCAGCTGCCTATTCCCAGGAGACTGACTGTGTAAGTGCTTTACATACCTAAAAAACTTAACCAAACTTCCCTCCTCAGGAAGTGTTGATTTTTGCATTGTGTCCACTTTTAAAATAGCTTATTGCCATTTTAACCTAAACTGTGTGTACTACTGTTTTAAATCAAAGTTCTATACTTACCTGTGTGAAGTACCTTGCATTTTATGTACTTACCTCAAATCTTGAATCTTGTGGTTCTAAAATAAATTAAGAAAATATATTTTCTATACAAAAACTATTGGCCTGGAGTTAAGTCTTTGAGTGTGTGTTCTTCATTTATTGCCTGTGTCTGTACAACAAATGCTTAACACTACCCTCTGATAAGCCTACTGCTCGACCACACTACCACAAAATAGAGCATTTGTATTATCTAATTTTGCCACCATCAACCTCTAAGGGGAACCCTTGGACTCTGTGCACGCTATCTCTCACTTTGAGATAGTATATACAGAGCCAACTACAGTAACCATGCAAAGGGAGGCATTTCCCTACACAACCCCTCCCCCCCACCCAAACGAAAGAGGATGAGATTAACCTTTCCCAAGAGAGTCTTCATTTTCTAAGTGGAAGAACCTTGAAAGGCCATCAGCATTGGCATGGGCAGTCCCAGGTCTGTGTTCCATTACAAAGTCCATTCCCTGTAGGGATATGGACCACCTCAACAGTTTAGGGTTTCTCCGTTCATTTGCATCAGCCATCTGAGAGGTCTGTGGTCAGTTTGAACTGTGAAGTGAGTACCAAATAGGTATGATCTCAACTTCTTCAGGGACCAAACCACAGCAAAGGCCTCCTTCTCAATGGCAATCCACCGTTGCTCCTGGGGAGTAACCTCCTGCTAATAAAAGCAACAGACTGGTCAAGGCCATCATCATTGGTTTGAGATAGAACTGCTCCAATCCCATGCTCAGAGGCATCAGTCTGCACAATGTACTGCTTTGAATAATCTGGAGCTTTCAAAACTGGTGCTGAACACATAGCTTCTTTCAGGGTGTCAAAGGCCTTTTGACAGTCCAAGATTCAGTTAACTTTTCTGGGTATTTTCTTAGAGGTAAGTTCTGTGAGGGATGTCACTATGGATCCATAGCCCTTCACAAACCTCCTATAGTACCCAGTCAAGCCAAGGAATGCCTTGACTTGAGATTGGGTTTTTGGAGCTTCCCAGTCCACAATAGTCTGGATCTTGGGTGGAAGTGGCTGAATTTGGCCTCCACCTACAAGGTGTGCCAAGTAAACCACAGTACCCTGCCCTAGCTGACATTTAGATGCCTTCATAGAGATGTCTGCTGCTTGCAGGGCCTGCAAATCCTTCTTCAGGTGGAACAGGTGATCCTGCCAGTTGGAGCTAAAGACTGCAATAATATCTAGATATGTTGCACTAAAGGAATCCAAGCCAGCTAGGACATGATTCACCAATCTTTGGAATGTGGCAGGGCCATTCTTTAAGCCAAAGGGCATAACAGTAAACTGATAACGCCCATCAGGCGTAGAGAATGCGTCTTTTCTTTTTCTCCGGCTCCCATTTTGATTTGCCAGTACCCTGCTGTCAAGTCAAAGGTACTTCAGAATTTGGCTGAACCTAATTTGTCTATTAACTCATCTGCCCTTGGAATGGGGTGAGCATCTGTCTTTAGTGACAGAGTTGAGCCCTCTGTAGTCCACACAAAACCTCATCCCTCTCTTTCCATCTTGGTGTGAGGTTTGGGGACCAAGACCACTGGGCTAGCCCAGGGACTGTCAGAGTGCTCTATCACTCCCAACTCCAGCATCTTGTGGGCTTCCACTTTGATGATTTTTTTTTAACTTGGTCAGACTGTCTGAATATTTTTTTCTTGACAGGGATACTGTCTCCTGTGTCCACATCATGGGTACACAGGTGTGTCTGACCAGGGGTCAAGGAAAAGAGCTCAGCAAACTGGTGGAGGAGCTTCCTGTAGTCAGCTTGCTGTTGGCCAGAGAGGGTGTCTGAGTAGACAACTCCATCTACTGAGCCATCTTTAGGGTCAGTGGAGAGGAGGCCAGGGAGAGGTTCACTCTCTGCTTCCTGATCCTCATCAGTAACCATCATGTGTTTACATCTGCCCTGCATGATAGAGTTTAAGGCTGTTAACATGAATCACCCTCTTGGGGGTCCTGCTAGTGCCCAGATCCACCAAGTAGGTGTCCTGACTCTTCTTTTCTAGCACTGGGTAAGGGCCACTCCGACTGTCTCTAAGTGTCCTGGGAGTCATACGCTTCAGAACCCAGACTTTCTGCCCTGGCTGAAACTCAACCATAGCAGCCTTTTGGTCATACCACAACTTCTGGAGTTGTTGGCTGGCCTCAAGGTTTTTGCTTGCCTTTCCCGTGTACTCTGCCATCCTAGAGTGGAGGCCTGGTACATAGTCCACTACATCTTGTTTAGGCTCATGGAGAGGTCTCTGCCAGTCTTATTTTACAAGTGCCAGTGGTCCCCTAACTGGATGGCCAGACGGAAGCTCAAAGGGGAAAACCCTATTCCCTTCTGTGGCACCTCTCTTTAGGTGAAAAGCAGGCATGGCAAGAGGACATCCCATCTCATTTTTAGTTTTTCAGGGAGCCCCATCGTCATGCCCTTCAATGTCTTGTTAAACCTTTCTACAAGACCATTGGTTTGTGGATGGTATGGTGAACCTGTAAGTCATTCCACACTCATTCCACATGTGTTTTAGGTAAGCTGACAAGAATTTGGTACCTCTGTCAGAAACTACTTCCTTAGGAAATCCCACTCTGGTAAAAATACGTAGGGGCGCTTTAGCTACTGCAAGAGCAGTAGTGGACCTAAGGGGAATTGCCTCAGGGTACCTGGTAGCATGATCCACTCTTGCCAGAATATATTGGTTCCCTGATGCTGTAGGAGGTTCGATTGGACCCACTTTGTCCACTCCCACTCTCTCAAAGGGGACCCCCACCACTGGAACTGGAATGAGGAGGGCCTTTGGATGGCCACCTGTCTTACCACTGGCTTGACAGGAGGTGCAAAACTCCTTAACCTTCTGGGACATATTGGGCCAGTAGAAATGGTTGACTAATCTCTCCCAAGTCTTGGTTTGTCCCTAATGCCCAGTAAGGGGAATGTCATGGGCTAAGGTCAGAATGAACTCCCTAAACTCCTGAGGCACTACCACTCTCCTAGTGGCACCAGGTTTGGGACCTCTTGCCTCAGTGTAAAGGAGTCCATCTTCCCAATAGACCCCGTGGGTTCCACTGATATTGCCTTTTTCTTGCTCAGATGCCTGCTGTCTTAGGCTTTCAAGAGTGGGACAACTCTTTTGTCCCTTACACAGCTGTTCCCTTGAGGGTTCTCCTGTGACCATGAGCTCAACCTGATAAAGCTCCAGCTCCATGGACTCAGTTCCCTCAGGGGATAGATCATCTTCCTGAGAAGAGAGGTTCTGTTTCTTTTGATGTGCAGGAGCTGGTTCCCCAGTCTTCTTTCCTTTCCTCTTGGAAGGTTGGGTCATTTTTTCAGACTCCAACACTTCCTTTTTACCCTGTGCTCTGCATTGTGCCCTTGTCTTGACACACACCAGTTTAGGGGTGCCCAGCATGGCTGCATGGGTCTTGAGTTCTACCTCAGCCCATGCTGAGGACTCCAGATCATTCCCTAGCAGCCATTTTACTGGAATTGCAGAGGAGACTACCACCTGTTTCAGGCCAGTGACCCCTCCCCATTCTAAAGTTACCATTGCCATGGGATGTACTTTAGTCTGATTGTCAGCGTTGGTGACTGGATAAGTTTGTCCAGCCAGGTACTGGCCTGGGGAAACCAGTGTGTCTGTTACCATAGTGACACTGGCACCTGTATTCCACAAGGCTTCTACTCTATTCCCATTTATTAAGCGCTGCTGCCTGTATTTTTGCATGTTAGGTGGCCAGGCAGCAAGTGTGGCTAAATCAACCCCACCCTCTGAGACTAAAGTAGCTTCAGTGTGGACCCTGATTTGCTCTGGGCACACTGTTGATCCCACCTGGAGACTGGCTATTCCAGTACTAACTGGAGTAGTTGTTGTTGTGGGGCTTTTCTTTGGACATGCCTTGTCTCCAGTTTGGTGTCCATGCTGTTTACAGTTGTGACACCAGGCCTTCTTGGGATCAAAGTTTTTACCCGTATACCCATTTGTGGACTGTGAAGAGGCTCGGGCCCACCATCCTGAGCAGGTTTGAGGAGCCCTGTAGAAAACTCTTTGTTTTTGTCCTTGGATGTCTCACCACCCTTTCCCTGTGGAAGTCTTTGTCACTCTAGTCTTGACCCAGTGGTCTGCCTTCTTTCCCAAATCATGGGGAGAAAATGGACCTAGGTCTACCAGATGTTGATGCAGTTTGTCATTGAAGCAATTACTTAACATATGTTCTTTCATAAATAAATTATACAGCCCATCATAATCACTTACACCACTGCCAGTTATCTAACCATCTAGTGTTTTGACTGAGAAGTCAACAAAACCAACCCAGGTCTGGCTCAAGGATTTGTGAGCCCCCCTGAACCTAATCCTATACTCCTCAGTTGAGAAGCCAAAGCCCTCAATCAGGGTAGCCTTCATGAGGTCATAAGATTCTGCATCTTTACCAGAGAGTGTAAGGAGTCTATCCCTACACTTTCCAGTGAACATTTCTCAAAGGAGAGCTCCCAGTGAGATCTGCTTACTTTTCTGGTTGCACAAGCCCTCTGAAAAGCTGTGAACCACTTGGTGACATGATCACCCTCTTCCTATTTAGTTACAATCCCTTAGGGGATTTTTAGGATGTCAGTATTCTCTCTGACCCTGTTTAAGTTGCTGCCACCATTTATGGGACTTAAACCCATTTCTTTTCTTTCCCTTTCTATGGCTAGGAGCTGCTTCTCCAAATCAAATCTCCTGGCCATCCTGGCTAACAGGATGTTCTCTTCATTGAGGCTGTCCTGAATACTTATAGAGGCACTGGTCTCTCTTGTGGAAGAACTAGATTCTGACTATGATTTGTGGAGTAGGGGTTCTGTGAACCCTGTTCTCCCTAATTAGGACAGGTGGGGCGAGTTCTTCCTCCTATTCACTAATTTCCCCATCTGAAGGAGCATCCTCCAAATCAGAGGGGTGGTCCCTTGTGAACTCTGCCAAGAGCTCTTGGAGCTTTGCCTTGGTAGGGTTGGACCCAGTCTTTATCTTTTTGTTTTACAGAGAGACCTTAACTCTGACATCCCTAGATGCAGGTAAGGTGTGAGGTTGACTTCCATCGCTGTCTCTTCTGTTTAACTCTTTATCACTCTGAAAGTTGGGATTACTTTTTAAGAATCTAAACTACTTCTAGAAGTTAAATCCTAACTTTTACAAACTTTTAAACTTCAAAAGAAATGCTAACAGGGACTTACACGAGGCCCTAGCAGGACTTTTAAAAATGTAGAAAAATAGTCAAATTGCAAAAATCAATTTCTAATGATAATTTTTTGAATTTTGCATTGTGATCAGGTATTGGCTGAGTAGTCCAGCAAATGCAAAGTCTTAGATCCCACCTCTGATCCACCAATGTAGGAAGTTGGCTCTGTATATACTATCTCAAAGTGAGAGACAGTGTGCACAGAGTCCAAGGGTTCCCCTTAGACGTTGATAGGGGCAAAATTAGATAATACTAATGCTCTATTTTGTGGTAGTGTGGTCGAGCAGTAGACTTATCAGAAGGTAGTGTTAAGCATTAGTTGTACACACACACGCAATAAATGAGAACACACACTAAAAGACTTAACTCCAGGCCAATAGGTTTTTATATAGAAAAATATATTTTCTTAATTTATTTTTAGAACCACAAGATTCAAATTTTAGGTAAGTACATAAACTGTAAGTTACTTCACAAAGGTAAGTATAAAACTTTGATTTAAAACAGTAATACACACAGTTTTGGTTGAAATGTCAATAAGCTATTTTAACCCGTTCTGTGCCGCGGACGTAATGGTTACGTCCTGCGGCACAGTGCTGCTGTGCCGAGGACGTAACCATTACGTCCTCTGCACACAGCTCAGAGGGAGCGCTCTCGCTCCCTCTGTGTACTTCCCCCGCCCCCCAAAGGCAGGGATGGAAGGGGAAGCCCTTACCCTTCCACCCCCATAATGAAGTCAGCGCGCGATCACGGGGTGCCGGTCGCGCAGGAAGCCATTTGCTTCCTGTACGCGATCGGAGGAAGAGATGAGTTTCTCTTCCCGGCGGGCGGGGGGTTTCAAAGAAAGAGGCACTGAGGGAAGGGAAAGGAAAGGGTTTTCCTTTCCCCCAGTATCTCTTTGAGCATTCCTGCTGCCCGATCGCATTGCGATCGGGCAGAAGGAATGCCCACTAGACGCCAGGAATTTCTTTTTTTTTCTTTTTCTGTGTTTGTTGTGTGTCGGGGAGCGGCCCCTTGGGCAAGGGTCCCTCCCCTTTTGGGGGCAAGTTGTTCATGGCCATTTCTGCCCCCCTTGGGGGCAGATCGGCCCATTATTTTAGGCTGATCTGCCCCCAAGGGGGGCAGGAACCACTGGAACACCAGGGATGTTTCTATTTTTGTTTGTTTATGTGGGAGGGTGCCCCCTTGGGCAAGGGCCGCCCCCCAAGGGGGCATAGAACTGTTGGCCTATCGGCCTATTTTTTTTAGGTCCATCTGCCCCCAAGGGGGGCAGAAGCCACTTAGTCACCAGGGATTGTGTGTTTAGTGGATGGGGGGCGGCCCCTTGGGCAAGGGTCACTCCCCTTTGGGGGGCATGTCTTTTAGGGCCATTTCTGCCCCCCTTGGGGGCAGATCAGCCTATTATTTTTAGGCTGATCTGCCCCCAAGGGGGGCAGAAACCACAGGAATGCAGAAGCCACTTAGACACCAGGGATAGCGTGTGTGTGTATTAGTGAATGGGGGGGCGTCCACTTGGGCAAGGGTCGCCCCCCCTTTGGGGGCACATGTACCAAGGCCATTTCTGCATCCCTTGGGGACAGATCGGCCTATTATTTTTAGGCTGATCTGCCCCCAAGGGGAGCAGAAACCACTAGAACGCCAGGGATTTATTTTTAGATGTTTATTTTTGTGGGGGGCGTCCCCCTGGGCAAGGGGCGCCCCCCCAAGGGGGGCATTGAGCTGTTGGCCATTTCTGCCCCCCTTGGGGGCAGATGGACCTATTGTTTTAGGCCCATCTCAGAAGCCACTTAGGCACCAGGTATAGGGGGTCATTCTGACCCTGGCGGTCAGTGTTAAAGCGGCGGCCAACCCGCCAACAGGCTGGCGGTCCAAAAAATGGAATTCTGACCCTGGCGGGAACCGCCAACACAGGCCGCCGCATTAACACTCCGACCGCCACGGCGGGACAGACAAACAGCTCGGCAGTCACCGCCAACAGCCAGGCGGCAGACAATGTACCGCCCACCCTATCACAACTCACCAATCCGCCACCTTTTCCGGGGCGGGAGCCCCGCCGATAAAAACACGGCGGAAACAGACTACGAACGGGAAAACGCTCACCTATACACACTCCACGAGGAAGGAGGACAGTATGGAGCCCGAATTACACATCCTACCGGTTATTGTCTACCTGCTCATCTACCACGAGTACGAACGCCGGTGCAGACGACAACGGTGAGTACTGCACCTACGACACGGGGGAGGGGGGAGGAGGAAAGCTTACGGGCACACACATATGCGACCCCCCCCCAACTATCTACACACCAATGCAGAGCACCAAGTCACAGTGACACCACCCAAACCCCCCGGAATAATGCAAAGACATAATTAAAGTGAGAAACAACATTTATGTATATAAGAGGTTCTTTGACGTTATGGTAAAATAGCAATATGAATAGTAAAAAATCAAGTAAGAAAATTACGAAACCGAGAAACATAGGCAATAAGTCCTGCACAGTCACCTAAATTTCCACTGTCCGTGGGCCAAAGTGTATCAACACATGGGCAAAGCCCACACAGGAGACCTGAGTCCTTTGGAGAGAACACTGCTGGGGCATCAGATGACAAAACTACAGGCACCTCAGGGGGAAGGGAAGGGGGGCACCTCAGCCACATGAGTCCACGACGCCAGATCTACGAAGGGTCCACCATGCCCACTGTGCCAACCTGGGGAGTGCAAAGCCACAGTCTCACAAGTCTCGACAGTGGGTGGGTTGCCCACTGTACCATCCTGGGGAGTGCAAAGCCACAGTCTCTCAAGTCTTTACAGTGGGAGGGTTGCCCACCGTGCCATCCTGGGGAGTGCAAAGCCACAGTCTCTCAAGTCTTTACAGTGGGAGGGTTGCCCACCGTGCCATCCTGTGGAGTGCAAAGCCACAGTCTCTCAAGTCTTTACAGTGGGAGGGTTGCCCACCGTGCCATCCTGGGGAGTGCAAAGCCACAGTCTCTCAAGTCTTTACAGTGGGAGGGTTGCCCACCGTGCCATCCTGGGGAGTGCAAAGCCACAGTCTCACAAGTCTCTACAGTGGGTGGATTGCCCACTGTTACATCCTGGGGAGTGCAAAGCCACAGTCCATCAGGTGGATTACAGAGACCACTGGTCATGGAGGAGGCATCGTGGGCAGAGTGCGTCGTGAAGGCCTGCCCGACACAGAACCGGGACTGCCAATGGGCCAGCGGTGCTTGACAGGAAGGGCCCAGCGGAGCGGTGCTTGACAGGAAGGGCCCAGCGGAGCGGTGCTTGAGATGAAGGGCCCAGCGGAGCGGTGCTTGACAGGAAGGGCCCAGCGGAGCAGTGCTTGACAGGAAGGGCCCAGCGGAGCGGTGCTTGAGACGGCGGGGCCCAGCGGAGCGGTGCTTTAGACGGCGGGGCCCAGCGGAGCGGTGCTTCACAGGAAGGGCCCAGCGGAGCGGTGCTTGAGATGAAGGGCCCAGCGGAGCGGTGCTTGACAGGAAGGGCCCAGCGGAGCGTTGCTTGAGATGAAGGGCACAGCGGAGCGGTGCTTGACAGGAAGGGCCCAGCGGAGCGGTGCTT
The DNA here is from genome assembly GCF_031143425.1 of Pleurodeles waltl. Taxonomy (NCBI): domain Eukaryota; kingdom Metazoa; phylum Chordata; class Amphibia; order Caudata; family Salamandridae; genus Pleurodeles; species Pleurodeles waltl. The sequence goes on along the minus strand of NC_090447.1, from coordinate 347,093,255 downwards.
GAGATGAAGGGCCCAGCGGAGCGGTGCTTGACAGGAAGGGCCCAGCGGAGCGGTGCTTGAGACGGCGGGGCCCAGCGGAGCGGTGCTTGAGACGGCGGGGCCCTCTTCAGCGGTGCCTTTTGGCACGGCGGGCCCTCTTCAGCGGTGTCTTTCTGCACGGCGGGGCCCTCTTCAGCGGTGTCTTTCTGCACGGCGGGGTCCTCTTCAGCGGTGTCTTTCTGCACGGCGGGGCCCTCTTCCTCTTCAGCGGTGTCTTTCTGTACGGCGGGGCCCTCTTCAGCGGTGTCTTTCTGCACGGCGGGGCCCTCTTCAGCGGTGTCTTTCTGCACGGCGGGGCCCTCTTCAGCGGTGCCTTTCTGCACGGCGGGGCCCTCTTCAGCGGTGCCTTTCTGCACGGCGGGGCCCTCTTCAGCGGTGTCTTTCTGCACGGCGGGGCCCTCTTCAGCGGTGCCTTTCTGCACGGCGGGGCCCTCTTCAGCGGTGTCTTTCTGCACGGCGGGCCCTCTTCAGCGGTGCTTGTCCAGTCATCCAAGGGAGCCAGACCTGGCCAGGACTCCCTGCTTAGTCGCCCTCCGACCGTGAAGTTGCTGGACCCTTCTGTGACGGAGTCCTGGGCCCGTGGGTGTCCTCCCTCACACCCGGGATGGGGCTTGTGGGACCCTCCTGGTCCGCACCCCTGCTGGCTGAGTTCTCCGCCCTGCTGCCCTTGCCCTCCTTCGATGAGGCTCTCTGGCCCTTGCCTCCCCTGGATGTTGTGGCAGGTGAGGGCCCAGGACTTGCTCCTTGGGGGCAGCCGTGTCAGTCTTCTTGCGGCGGCCCCTGATTTTACGGGTCCTCTTCCCGGGGGGGGGGCTGGCTGTTCCCTTGCTGCTGGCCGATGTATCTGTGCTGGGAAAGGGTGGACTCCAAAACCCCTGCACAATGTTGACACTCGAAGCAGGGCTGGTGGTGGCTGAGGTGCTCTTGGGACTCTTAGCAGATGGAGGGGGTGGGTCAGGTCGGGCAAAGAGGTTAAGTTTGGAGAGGTAAAGTTTTTTAGGACCAATGTAAAGGGTAGGTGTAGTGGGTATGGGAGTGGAGGAAGAGGATGTGGTTGTAGGGGAGTCAGGTGTGCTGTCTTTGGGTGCAGGTGCTTGTGACGTAGGCTGTCGTGAGGTGGTTGGCGGTTGGGTGGGTGGCTGCCTGCGTTTGTGTGTCTTGGAAGAGGGGGTGACAGACACAGTGGGAGAGGACACAGGGGACGTGTAAATGGCAGTGGGGGTGGTGACTGCACGTGTGCGGGCTGTACTGGAGTGTGTGCTGGTGATGGAAGTACTGGCTGATGGTGGTGTGCATGCAGGTGTGAGTGGAGACGTCACAGGGAGGGAGGAGGGAGACGAGGAGGAGGGGGACACAGGGGTGGTAGTGACTGTTGGCATGTCTGCATCTGGGTGTTGCTTGGGTGAATGCTTGTGTGATCTGTGGTGCTTATGTCTGGATGAGCTGCCCTTGGGTGTTGAGGTGTGTGCAGGCTGGTCTGATGGTGTGGATGGGATAGGCTGAGGAACAGGAGACAGAGACAGGGTGGAGGCAGTTAGAAGAGGGAGGCTGGAAACAGGGAAAATGGCTGCCGTCAGTGCTGAGGCCAGAGCATTGAACGATCGTTGATGGGCAGCCTGACCCGAATGAATGCCCTCCAGGTATGCATTGCTCCGATGCACCTCCCTCTCTACCCCCTGGATGGCATTCAAAAGGGTAGACTGCCCAACAATGATGGTCTGTAGGAGGTCAATGACCTCCGCACTGAGGGCAGCAGGGGTAACTGGGGCAGGGCCTGAGGTGCCTGGGGCGAAGGAGATGCCCGCCTTCTTGGGCGAGCGGGCACGGAGCGAAGGCTGAGGGGCTGCTGGGAGGGCGGAGCTGGTGCGCTGGGTGGCGGCTGTACCTGTAGAGGCGGGGGGCCCGGATGTTGCCGCCACCGCTAGGGAGCTCCCTTCCGAGGACGTGTCGGTGTCGCTGGTGTCACCACGGGTCCCCGTTGTGGTGCTCCCCTCGCCCTCCGTATCACTGGTGACCTCGGTGTCTGTAGCATGGCCCACCGGGGCCTTGTGAGTTGCAGCTCCCTCGTGCTCTGATGCCAATTCTCCTCCGCCTGATGATGCTAATGCACACATGCACAAGAAGACAAAGAAAAAGGGTGGGGGGAGAAATAAAAACAGGTTGAGTGCATGCATTGTCAACACCGTTGGCGGAGAGGACAGACACAGGAGCCTCATGCACTACGCCGCGCAATCGGGGTACACTACTCAGTACTTGTGACTAGGCCAACAGGTCGATGGACAACATATGCGCACATGGGTGATGCTGGACCATGGCTTGCTGTACTTGGCACCCTACAGAGGTGGGGGGCGGGGGCACAGGGCCATGCCTAAAGGAGGGGACTACACTACAGAAAGCGCCCTGGCCTAATGTCACCCACAGCCCTCCTCCCCCACCCAGGCACCTCCACTGCGCGTAAAGATAGCAGTATGTGCTGGTACTCACCCCCTTGTGTCTGTTGTGATGTCCTCACGCGCCCATCCAATTCGGGGTAGGCCACCGCCAGGATCCGGGACATCAGGGGGGTCAAGGTACGACTGGCACCCCTCCTACGTTGGGAGGCCATCCCCAGCAGTGACTCGGCGGTCTTCCTGGTCCTGCGGCGGATGTCCTCCCACCTCTTTCGGCAGTGAGTGCCACGTCTTGTGTGGACCCCCAGGGCCCGGACTTCCTTGGCGATGGCACGCCAAATGTCGACTTTCTGATGGGCGCTGACCTATTTGACATGTACAGGGTGGGAAAGGAAATTTCAACATTTTTCTGCATGTTAGATGTGATTGCCCCCCCCTCCCCAACCCTGCCATGTGGCACATTCTCCCCCTGTCGTGCCTTGCACTCCTCATTCGCTCCCCACCCCACCATCTTACTTCCACCATACACAACCCAGGCATAGCCCATTCAACGTGCACCCAGTGTACTTACCTGTTGGTTTGGAGGACCGTAGAGTAGCGCATACTGGGGTAGGACCCCATCCACAAGTTTCTCCAACTCTTCTGAAGTGAAAGCAGGGGCCCTTTCCCCAGTCGCAGCAGCCATTGTCTCTTCCAGACCGAGGTCACAGCAGCACTTGCAGTATAGGTCCTCTCCTGTGGATGATCAGGTCTCGAGTGATTAAGCAGATAGAAAATGGCGGTCACGCCCGCGGTGGTGCGTACCGCGGCGGTGCGTACCGCGACCGCCGGCGCACATCGTCATTGGCTCCTGAGACCCATAGGGTTCAATGTTAACCAATGCTGCTTTGCGCCGCGGTCTTCGACCGCCTACCGCCACGGTGAGCCACGCCAGCGCAGTGACCTCACATCCCACTGTCACACTTCACAGGTCAGGCAGCCGCCATTTCAAGGGCCCACATGGCCTGATTTCTACTGCGTCACACAGGCCTGGGCCTTGCATTGCCACTCATACAAGCCTTTCAATGCATAGCAATTCGTGTACTGTGCAAGCTGTGGGAACGAACCTGAGGGTTGCTTGACTCTGTGCTCTATGTTGTCCTTCCTAGGCACCGTCCGCTGGGACTTGCGAGGAGAAGGATGAATCCTCCCGTGTACCGACCGCTGGTGGACCTGTCGACAATGGAAGAACGACACATTATACTTCGATACCGACTTGACAGAGCCACTATACATGAACTGTGTGCCCAGCTAGAGCCAGACCTGATGTCCCCCATCCGCCAACCCACAGGGATTCCCCCTCTGGTGCAGGTGCTGTCAGTACTCCATTTTTTGGCAAGTGGGTCTTTTCAGACAACAGTGGCCATGTCATCAGGGATGTCTCAGCCTATGTTTTCTAAGGTTTTGTCCAGAGTGTTGTCTGCCCTGATGCAATACATGCAGAGATACATTGTTTTCCCTGAGGAGGGTGATTTGGCCACTGTGAAGGGTGATTTCTATGCCCTTGGACATATCCCCAACATCATTGGTGCCATTGATGGGACCCATGTGGCTTTAGTACCCCCAAAAGACAATGAGCAGGTGTACAGAAATAGAAAAAGTTACCATTCGATGAATGTCCAGGTGGTCTGTTTGGCTGACCAGTACATCTCCCATCTAAATGCCAAGTTCCCTGGGTCAGTGCATGACGCGTATGTCATGCGAAATAGCAGCATCCCTTATGTGATGGAACAGCTACAGAGACACCGTGTGTGGCTAATAGGTGACTCTGGTTACCCCAACCTGCCTTGGCTATTGACCCCAGTGAGGAATCCCCGGACCAGGGCAGAGGAACGGTACAATGAGGCACATGGGCGAACTAGGAGGATTATAGAAGGACGCTCGGGGTCCTGAAGGCCAGGTTTAGGTGCCTGCATATGACAGGGGGATCCCTCATGTACTCACCAAAGAAGGTGTGTCATATCATCGTGGCCTGCTGTATGCTTCACAACCTGGCTTTGCGACGCCAGGTGCCTTTCCTGCAGGAGGATGGTCCAGATGGTGGTGTTGTAGCAGCTGTGGAGCCTGTGGAGAGTGAAGAGGAGGAAGTCGACGGGGACGACACGGACAACAGGGACACAGTTATACAACAGTATTTTCAGTAGCACCCAGGTACGATTCACCCACGCGATTTTACATTTACTTCTGGCCTCCTGCATCTCTACTTTCTGTGTTTCCCCCCAGTTCCTTTTCACTGATTTTTTACTTTCCCTTCCCTTTTCAGAGCTGTATGACCCACAGCGTGACTTCTGCTTTGTTTGCCCATGGACTAATGCTTATTGACACTGGTATGTTGTCATCACAATGTAAATGAACATTATTGCACCGTTATGTGTAATACATTTGTAAAGAATACAAGCAGACTCCTGAAATTTTAAGTGCAATTGGTGATTTATTTTAAGTGCTGCGTATAGGTCCGTGATAGTAAAACGGTGATGGATGGGGGTGGAGTAATGTCCATGGCAGAGTCCAGTTCTCAGTGGCACAGGTGCAATGTCCATATGCCTGTGGAAGGATGGAGCAGGGGCAGTTCAAGGTTGGACAGGGTGCCAATGTGGGACAGTGGGATGACATCAGGGGGTATCTTAGGCTGGCGGGGGTCTTGGCATCCTACTCTGTCTTCTTGTGTGATCTCAGGTTCCGCTTGCGGGGTGGTTGATCTTCAGCAGGAGGTGGGGTTCTGGTGGCCTGTCGTGGTGTGGGGGCCTCCTGTCCACTTGCGCCGGCGGAGGTGGTAGGCTGTTCGTCGTCCGGGCTGGTGACAGGGGCCCTTTGGGGTGCCACATGGTCCCGCAATGTGGTGACTATCTGCTTGAGGGCCAGGACGATGGTCCCCATTGCGGTACCGATGTGCCGGAGTTCGTCCCTGAACCCCATGTACCGTTCCTCCTGCTGTGCCTGGATCTCCTGGAACCTGGCCAGTACCGTCGCCATCGTCTCCTGGGAGCGGTGGTATGCTCCCATGATGGTGGTGAGGGCCTCTTGGAGAGTGGGTTCCCTGGGCCGGTCAACCCCCTCTCGCACAGCAGCCCTCCCAGTTGCCCTGTTTCCCCGGGCCTCTGTCCCCTGGACGGTGTGCCCACTACCACTGTCCCCAGGTCCCTGTTGTTGTTGGGGTGGTGGGTCAGCCTGGGTGCCCTGTAGTGGCGGACACACCGCTGCTTGACCTGTCCTGGAGACAGAAGCATGGGCCTGCTGGGTGGGAGCTGTGCTGGTATTCCCAGAGGGGGTTGGGTCTGCTGCGGCCTGTGTCTGTGTGTGGGGAACCGACTGTCCAGAGGTCCCCGATGGTCCGGGCTGGTCATCAGGTTCCAGGTCGACAGAGCTGCTGTCATCACTGTGGGCCTGTTCTGGGGGCGGGATGGACAAATCTGGACCCTCCTGGCCGGTGTGTTGGCGTTCGGGCCCTGCAGGGGTAAAAGAGTATGGTTATTGCTTCTGTGTGTGCCATGGCGTGCGATTTGTGGGTGCCCTTGTCCCCCAGTGCTGGCATTCCCTTGTGGGAGGAGTTGTGAGGGTGGTTTGGGGGGGGGATGGGTTTGTGCAGTGGTCATGCTTGGGTGATGGGTGTCCATGGTTTGTGTTGGCATTCAGGGATTGGTGTTGTGTTGGGTGGGTTGTGCTGGTGAGACATTGTCAGGGAGGATGTGTGCTGGGGGTTGGGGGTGAGGGTGGGGGTGCGGGTTGGCATGCTGGTGGTTGGGGGGGGTGAAGTATTTGGGATTAGACTTACCAGAGTCCATTCCTCCGCCTACTCCAGCGAGGCCCGCAGGATGCAGGATGTTCAAGACCTCTTGCTCCCATGATGTGAATTCGGGTGGAGTGGATGGGGGTCCACCGCCAGTCTTCTGCACAGCGATGTTGTGTCTTGACACCATCGACGCACCTTCCCCCGTAGGTCGTTCCAGCGCTTTCGGATGTCTTCCCGGTTTCTGGGATGCTGTCCCACAGCGTTGACCCTGTCGACGATCCTTTGCCATAGCTCCGTCTTCCTGGCTATTGTGGTGTGCTGCACCTGTGTGCCGAATAGCTGGGGCTCTACCCTGATTATTTCCTCCACCATGACCCTGAGTTCTTGGTCCGAGAACCTGGGGTGTCTTTGGGGTGCCATGGGGTGGTGTGGGGTGGTGTTTGTGGTGATGAGTGTGGTGTGTGTGGTGGTGTGTGGTGTTTTGTGCGTGGATGTAGTGTGGGTGATGATGTTGTGTTCCTCTGTGTGTTGTGGTTTGCGATAGCTGTGCTCTCTCTCTCTCTCTCTCTCGCCTTCTCTCCGAATTTCTAGTAGGGGGGGTTTGTGGGTGATGTGGGTGTGTGTTTTATAGTTGATTGGATGTGTGGGTGTGGTGTGTGTATGTGTATCAGGTGTGTGTATTTGGAATTGTCCAATGTGGCTGTGTTTTGTAATGGTGTGTGTATTTTGACCGCGGCGGTGTGTACCGCCAATGGAATACCACGGTTGAAAGACCGCCGCGTGGATTCGTTGGTCGTAATGGCATGGGCGTGTTCGTGTTGGCGTGACGGTGGAGGTTTGGTCATCTCCAGTTTATCGCTGATGAGGCGGCCTTCCGTGGATGTCGGGTTTTTGGCGGTTTGGAAGTTGTGGGTCAGAATGACCGTGGCGGTTTGCCGCGGCCGCGGCGGTAGAATGGCGGACTTCTGACCGGCGGTAAGAGCCTTTTACCGCCGAGGTCAGAATGACCCCCATAGTGTGTGTGTGTTTTTTTGTTTTTTTTGTTTGGGGGGTGTCCCCTTGGGCAAGGGTCGCTCCCCATGGGGACACACTACTAAAGGTATTTTCTGCCCTCCTTGGGGCAGATAGGCCTATTTTTTAGTAGGCCCATCTGCCCCATGGCAGAATCCACTTAGGCACCAATTTCTAAATGTTTGATGCTGGGGTGTTTGTCAACTGAGGAAGTATTTGCATTTGTGATAAAAAAAAAATTCCTCCTTTTTGTTCTAGTTCAAAGCTTTTGCTTTCTTTGCTGTGGCTCCTTGCGGTTTTGGCGGTCGTTGACCTGCGGTTTGCATAGTTGCATGTTTTAGGTAAGTAAAAACAATTTACTCCAAAGGAGTATTTTTGCCATGCATGAATGACATGTTTGTAGGGGGTGTACTAAATGCAAGAATGTGTGTGAATGTGTCCTTAGATTTGTGCACAATTGTAGGAAGTTGGCTCTGTATGCACTATTTCAAAGTAAGGAATAGTATGCACAGAGTCCAAGGGTTCCCCTTAGAGGTAAGATAGTGGCAAAAAGAGATAATACTAATGCTCTATTTTGTGGTAGTGTGGTCGAGCAGTAGGCTTATCAAAGGAGTAGTGTTAAGCATTTGTTGTACATACACACAGGCAATAAATGAGGAACACACACTCAGAGACAATTCCAGGCCAATAGGTTTTTGTATAGAAAAATATATTTTCTTAGTTTATTTTAAGAACCACAGGTTTAAATTCTACATGTAATACTTTGCATGAAAGGTATTGCAGGTAAGTACTTTAGGAACTTTGAATAATCACAATAGCATATATACTTTTCAAATAAAACACATATAGCTATTTTAAAACTAGACAAAGTGCAATTTTCACAGATCCTAGGGGAGGTAAGTAATGGTTAGCTCTTGCAGGTAAGTAAACCACCTACGGGGTTCAAGTTTGGGTCCAAGGTAGCCCACCGTTGGGGGTTCAGAGCAACCCCAAAGTTACCACACCAGCAGCTCAGGGCCGGTCAGGTGCAGAGTTCAAAGTGGTGCCCAAAATGCATAGGCTTCAATGGAGAAGGGGGTGCCCCGGTTCCAGTCTGCCAGCAGGTAAGTACCCGCGTCTTCGGAGGGCAGACCAGGGGGGTTTTGTAGGGCACCGGGGGGGACACAAGTTAGCACAGAAAGTACACCCTCAGCAGCACGAGGGCGGCCGGGTGCAGTGTGCAAACACACGTCGGGTTTTCAATTGGAATCAATGGGAGACCAAGGGGTCTCTTCAGCGATACAGGCAGGCAAGGGGGGGCTCCTCGGGGTAGCCACCACCTGGGCAAGGGAGAGGGCCCCCTGGGGGTCACTCCTGCACGGGAGTTCCGATCCTTCAGTTCCTGGGGGCTGCGGGTGCAGGGTCTTTTCCAGGCGTCGGGATCTGAGAGTCAGGCAGTCGCGGTCAGGGGGAGCCTCGGGATTCCCTCTGCAGGCGTCGCTGTGGGGGCTCAGGGGGGACAACTTTGGTTACTCACAGTCTCGGAGTCGCCGGGGAGTCCTCCCTGAAGTGTTGTTTCTCCACAAGTCGAGCAGGTGGCGTCGGGTGCAGTGTTGCAAGTCTCACGCTTCTGGCGGGAAATGCAGTTGTCTTTAAGTTGCTTCTTTGGAAACAAAGTTGCAGTCTTGGGTGAACAGGGCCGCTGTTCTTGGGAGTTTCTTGGTCCTTTTAGAGCAAGGCAGTCCTCTGAGGATTCAGAGGTAGCTGGTCCTGGGGAAAGCGTCGCTGGAGCAGTTTTCTTTCGAAGGGGGGAGACAGGCCGGTAGAGCTGGGGCCAAAGCAGTTGGTGTCTCCGTCTTCTCTGCAGGGTTTTTCAGCTCAGCAGTCCTCTTCTTCTTAGGTTGCAGGAATCTGAGTTCCTAGGTTCAGGGGAGCCCCTAAATACAGAATTTAGGGGTGTGTTTAGGTCAGGGAGGGCAGTAGCCAATGGCTATTAGCCCTGAGGGTGGCTACACCCTCTTTGCCCCTCCTCCCAAGGGGAGGGGGGTCACATTCCTATCCCTATTGGGGGGATCCTCCATCTGCAAGATGGAGGATTCCTAAAAGTCAGAGTCACTTCAGCTCAGGTTGCCTTAGGGGCTGTCCTGACTGGTCAGTGACTCCTCCTTGTTTTTCTCATTATCTCCTCCAGCTTTGCCGCCAAAAGTGGGGCCGTGGCCGGAGGGGGCGGGCAACTCCACTAGCTGGAATGCCCTGTGGTGCTGGGACAAAGGGGGTGAGCCTTTACACGGGTAGTTGGTTAAGGTTTCAGGGGGCACCTCTAAGGTGCCCTCTGGGGTGTATTTTACAATAAAATGTACACTGGCATCAGTGTGCATTTATTGCGCTGAGAAGTGTGATACCAAACTTCCCAGTTTTCAGTGTAGCCATTATGGTGCTGTGGAGTTCGTGTTTGACAGACTCCCAGACCATATACTCTTATGGCTACCCTGCACTTACAATGTCTAAGGTTTTGCTTAGACACTGTAGGGGCACAGTGCTCATTCACTGGTGCCCTCACCTATGGTATAGTGCACCCTGCCTTAGGGCTGTAAGGCCTGCTAGAGGGGTGACTTATCTATACTGCATAGGCAGTGTGAGGTTGGCATGGCACCCTGAGGGGAGTGCCATGTCGACTTACTCGGTTGGTCCTCACCAGCACACACAAGCTGGCAAGCAGTGTGTCTGTGCTGAGTGAGGGGTCCCCAGGGTGGCATAAGATATGCTGCAGCCCTTAGAGACCTTCCCTGGCATCAGGGCCCTTGGTACTAGGGGTACCAGTTACAAGGGACTTACCTGGATGCCAGGGTGTGCCAATTGTGTAAACAAAAGTACAGGTTAGGGAAAGAACACTGGTGCTGGGGCCTGGTTAGCAGGCCTCAGCACACTTTCAATTCAAAACATAGCATCAGCAAAGGCAAAAAGTCAGGGGGTAACCATGCCAAGGAGGCATTTCCTTGCAACAATGATATTTGTTTTGTCTTATTTCTAATTTGCTTTTCTTTCTTTCTTTTTAGTGGGATATCATTGGTGATTGCTGTGTCTGTGCAGAGTAGTTGCTGTTGATTCAAGCTTTTTCAGGCAAGTGAGCGGTATAGTTTTTGAGTTTATAACTCTTACTAATAAAGCTACACTTTATTACTTATCTTACACAGTGCTGGTTGTTGGTGGTGCATTTGTCCAGTTAATTTTAGTAGGAAAGATCATGGCTAGCCGCAGGATGACTGCTCAGCAGGTGGTTGGTATGCTTTTTGAGTCATTGTCTGATCATGATTATGAGATGGACTCTGCATCTGAGGCAGAGGAGGAAGTGAGAGATTCTGGCAGTGATGTTTCTGTTGGAGAGGAATCTTCTGATGAGGAAGCCACATTCAATGCAGATGATGGGCCAGTTTTAGAGGAGGACACTGATGTGCCATTAGTGCAGCAACCTGGGGCTGAAAGGTTTCCCGTTATAAGACCTGATATCTGGGTTGCCCCAAACATGGAGCAGCCAGAGTTGCCTGCCTTTACTGATACAGAGAGCTTTTTGCCTGTCAATTTTTTTGAGTTATTCATGGATGATGTGTTTTTGGAAGAGATTGTTGAGCAGACTAATTTGTATGCGGAGCAGCATTTGAGGGACAACGCTGCTAGACTTAGGCCACACTCTAGAGCTGCCCATTGGATTCCCACAAATTTGGAGGAGATGAAAAAGTTTTTGGGTTTGACTTTTTTGATGGGTTGATAAGGAAGCCGTCACTGGCTTCTTATTGGTCTACTAGTCCCTTGATGGCAACAGCTATATTTCCTGCGACCATGAGTCGTAATCGGTATTTGCTTCTTCTTAGGATGCTGCATTTTGTTGACAATGCATTAACCTTGCCACAAGATCACCCTGATTCTGACCGTCTTTTTAAGATTAGGCCTGTCCTTGATCATTTTGTAGATTGGTTTTCAGAGGTCTATGTTCCAGGCAAAGAGATAAGTGTGGACGAGTCTTTGGTCCTCTTCAAGGGTCGTTTGGTTTTTAGGCAGTACATTCCTAGCAAAAGGGCACGATATGGAATTAAATTGTATATGCTGTCTGAAAGTAGTACAGGATATGTGTATAGTTTCCGTGTCTTCACTGGTAGGGATTCCAATATTGACCCCCCTGGTTGTCCTCCCACTTTTGGAGTTACTGAGAAAATTGTGTGGGATCTTGGTAGACGACTGTTCAACAAAGGTCACCATTTGTAAGTAGATAACTTCTACACTGGAGTGCAGTTGTTCAAGGAATTGTTTAAAGTGGACACTGTTGCTTGTGGCACAATTCGTTGTAACCAGAAAGGCTATCCAAGGGAGCTTGTTTGTAAAAAACTTGAGAGGGGACAGTGCTGTGCCTTGCGGAATGATGAGCTGCTAGCTTTGAAATTTTCAGACAAGAGGGATGTCTACATGCTAAGTACCATCCATGATGAGAGTACTTACCCCGTGACTGTTTGGGGCCAGGTTGCTGAGGTGCGCAAACCTGTGTGCATTTTAGATTATAATAAGCACATGGGAGGAGTAGATAGAGTTGATCAGAGGTTGGAACGTTATACTGCTATTCGTAAGTCTTACGTTTGGAAGAAGTTAGCAATTCACCTCTTCCACTTAGCAACCTTTAATGCTTTTATTGTGTTTAAGGATAGGTCTCCAGAGTCAAAGATGACATTTGTGAAATTTCAGGAGTCAGTGATAGAGAGCCTTATTTTGGTGTAACAGGCCAGAGTTCCTAGAGAAGCAGTGGTGGAGGATGTGGCTAGATTTAAAGATCGCCACTTTGCTGAGCACATTCCTCCCACACCCAAAAAATACTTTCCAGCTAAGAAATGTAGAGTGTGTTTTCGAAGAGGTATCCGGAGGGAGACTCGAATGTACTGCCCAGATTGTCCTTCAAAGCCTGGGCTGTGTGTGGGGGGTTGTTTTAAGAATTACCACACCCAGAAGAATTACTGGAAACAACCATGAGTGTAAACTCATGTCTGTTTTGTATTTTCATGTGTTCAGTTTCATGGTTAGCATTTCTGTCATGTACTTAGTTAGAGCGTTTGTGTTTGCAGTTTTGTAATTATTTCTACTTAGTTAGGGGTTCCTTTGTTTAAAAAAAAAATGATGCCATTGTGTGTGGAGTGGGGCTTGGCTGAGGGTGTACATAGTGTACATATTGACTTGCTGTTGGCTACTGCAACACACTGCCAGCTAAACACCAGCCCACACACTCCCATCAGCTGGTGTGATTGTTGTATCAGGCATGTGGGCGTATGTAAGTGATGGGCCATTGAGTGGCACTGTCTGTCGATGTGAGTGTTGTAATGGACTGGGCCCGTGGCTGGCGGTGTGAATGGTCTTGTGCGTGTCATGTATGAAAGGTGTGTGAATGGACTGTAAAGCGGTTGGTGCCTTGGCGCGGCTTTACAGCTCACGAGCTGTGAGTCATTGGTTCCGTTTTTTGCCTTTCAGTTATTAACAGTGCATTTCATTTTTGTGAAATCTCTTGTTAATAAAATTTGATCCACTGAACCATCACTCACCCTCGTGCCAAATCCAACCAGTATGTGTGGTAAAAATGACAAAACCTGCTCCGCTCTAATCAGGCGTCGCAGCACACCTGTGACACGCTAGGTGTCTCGGGTGGGACCCCGATGATGAAGCATGCCACCAACTTGGTTGGTGGGTGAGGGGTCTTTTTCACATAACCTAAGTGCGTTTCTTTTCACAATTTTAGTGTTTGGCACATTACAGACGTATGTGGACACATCAAAATGATATATTACAAAACTACCTGTGTTTGGGGGAGAGGGGGCACCTATGTTTTTGGTCCTGGGTGCGGCCTTCATCTAGGGAAACCTACCAAACCCAGACACTTTTTTAAACTAGACACCCCAAGGAGTCCAGGGAGGTGTGGCTTGCGTGGATCCCCCAACATTTCCTTACCCAGACTCCTCTGCAAACCTCAAAATTTGCTTAAAAAATCATATTTTCCTTACTTTCGTGTGTACGATCACCGCTCCAGCACAAAATTCCTACTCCCCAGTGTTCCCCTCAGTCTCCCAAGTAAAATGACACATCACTTATGTGGTTCCCCAAAGCAGAGTCAGCCTAAAGATGTATAAAAGAAGAATATGTCCTTATAAACTTGCTGTGCTATGCCCTCTATCTCTACAAGTTTTGGGCCTTATTCTGTTGCAGGCACCTGGCCCACCCACACAAGTGAGGTATCATTTTTACCGGGAGACTTGGTGGAACGCTGGGTGGAAGGAAATGTGTGGCTCCTCTCAGATTCCAGGACTTTCTGTCACCGAAATGTGAGGAAAATGTGTTTTTTAGCCAAATTTTGAGGTTTGCAAAGGATTCTGGGTAACAGAACCTGGTCAGAGCGCCACAAGTCACCCCATCTTGGATTCCCCTAGGTGTCTAGTTTTAAAAAATGCACAGGTTTGCTAGGTTTCCCCAGGTGCCGGCTGAGCTAGAGGCCAAAATCCACAGCTAGGCACTTAGTAAAAAACAGCTCTGTTTTCTTTCTGAAAATGTGATGTGTCCACGTCGTGTTTTGGGGCATATCCTGTCGCGGGCGCTAGGCCTACCCACACAAGTGAGGTACCATTTTTATCGGGAGACTTGGGGGAACGCTGGGTGGAAGGAAATTTGTGGCTCCTCTCAGATTCCAAAACTTTCTGTCAACGAAATGACAGGAAAAAGTGTTTTTTTTGCCACATTTTGAGGTTTGCAAAGGATTCTGGGTAACAGAACCTGGTCAGAGCCCCACAAGTCTCCCCATCTTGGATTCCCCTAGGTGTCTAGTTTTAAAAAATGTGCAGGTTTGCTAAGTTTCCCCAGGTGCCGGCTAAGCTAAAGGCCAAAATCCACAGCTAGGCACTTAGTAAAAAACAGCTCTGTTTTCTTTCTGAAAATGTGATGTGTCCACGTCGTGTTTTGGGGCATATCCTGTCGCGGGCGCTAGGCCTACCCATACAAGTGAGGTACCATTTTTATCGGGAGACTTGGAGGAACGCTGGGTGGAAGGAAATGTGTGGTTCCTCTCAGATTCCAGAACTTTCTGTCACCGAAATGACAGGAAAAAGTATTTTTTTGCCAAATTTTGAGGTTTGCAAAGGATTCTGGGTGACAGAACCTGGTCAGAGCCCCACAAGTCACCCCATCCTGGATTCCCCTAGGTGTCTAGTTTGCAAAAATGCGCAGGTTTGCTAGGTTTCCCCAGGTGCCGGCTGAGCTAGAGGCCAAAATCCACAGCTAGGCACTTAGTAAAAAACAGCTCTGTTTTCTTTCCGAAAATGTGATGTGTCCACGTCGTGTTTTTGGGGCATATCCTGTCGCGGGCGCTAGGCCTACCCACACAAGTGAGGTACCATTTTTATCGGGGACTTGGGGGAACGCTGGGTGGAAGGAAATTTGTGGCTCCTCTCAGATTCCAGAACTTTCTGTCACCAAAATGACAGAAAAAAGTGTTTTTTTTGCCAAATTTTGAGGTTTGCAAAGGATTCTGGGTAACAGAACCTAGTCAGAGCCCCACAAATCACCCCATCTTGGATTCCCCTAGGTGTCTAGTTTTCAAAAATGCACAGGTTTGCTAGGTTTCCCCAGGTGCTGGCTAAGCTAGAGGCCAAAATCCACAGCTAGGCACATAGCAAAAAACAGCTCTGTTTGCTTTCTGAAAATGTGATGTGTCCACATCGTGTTTTGGGGCATATCCTGTCGCGGGCGCTAGGCCTACCCACATTAGTGAGGGCCCATTTTTATCGGAAGACTTGGGGGAACGCTGGGTGGAAGGAAATGTGTGGCTCCTCTCAGAGTCCAGAACTTTCTGTCACCGAAATGGCAGGAAAAAGTGTTTTTTTTGCCAAATTTTGAGGTTTGCAAAGGATTCTGGGTAACAGAACCTGGTCAGAGCCCCACAAGTCACCCCATCTTGGATTCCCCTAGGTGTCTAGTTTACAAAAATGCGCAGGTTTGCTAGGTTTCCCCAGGTGCCGGCAGAGCTAGAGCCAAAATCCACAGCTAGGCACTTTGTAAAAAAACAGCTCTTTTTTCTTTCTGAAAATGTGATGTGTCCACGTTGTGTTTTGGGCCATATCCTGTCGCGGGCGCTAGGCCTACCCACGCAAGTGAGGTACCATTTTTATCGGGAGACTTGGGGGAACACAGAATAGCAAAACAAGTGTTATTGTCCCTTGTCTTTCTCTACATTTTTACCTTCCAAGTGTAAGACAGTGTGTAAAAAAGACGTCTATTTGAGAAATGCCCTGTAATTCACATGCTAGTATGGGGACCCCAGAATTCAGAAATGTGCAAATAACCACTGCTTCTCAACACCTTATCTTGTGGCCATTTTGGAAATACAAAGGTTTTCTTGATACCTATTTTTCACTTTTTATATTTCAGCAAATGAATTGCTGTATACCCGGTATAGAATGAAAACCCATTGCAAGGTGCAGCTCATTTATTGGCTCTGGGTACCTAGGGTTCTTGATGAACCTACAAGCCCTATATATCCCTGCAACCAGAACAGTCCAGCTGACGTAATGGTATATTGCTTTCAAAAATCTGGCATCGCAGGAAAATGTTACAGAGTAAAACGTGGAGAAAAATGGCTTTTTTTTTTCACCTCAATTTCAATATTTTTTTATTTCAGCTATTATTTTCTGTAGAAAACCCTCGAGGATCTACACAAATGACCCCTTGCTGAATTCAGAATTCTGTCTACTTTTCAGAAATGTTTAGCTTTTTGATATCCAGCATTGGTTTCACACCCATTTCTGTCAATAACTGGAAGGAGGCTGAAAGCGCAAAAAATAGTAAAAATGGGGTATGCCCCAGTAAAATGCCAAAATTGTGTTGAAAAATTGGGTTTTCTGATTCAAGTCTGCCTGTTCCTGAAAGCTGGGAAAATGGTGTTGTTAGCACCGCAAACCCTTTGTTGATGCCATTTTCAGGGGAAAAACCACAAGCCTTCTTCTGCAGCCCTTTTTTCGCATTTCTTTTAAAAAAATGAAATGTTTTGCTGTATTTTGGCTAATTTCTTGGTCTCCTTCAGGGGAACCCACAGAGTCTGGGTACCTCTAGAATCCCTAGGATGTTGGAAAAAAAGGACGCAAATTTGGGGTGGGTAGCTTATGTGGAGAAAAAGTTATGAGGGCCTAAGCGCGAACTTCCCCAAATAGCCAAAAAAAGTCTCGCCACAGGAGGGGGAAAAGGCCTGGCAGCGAAGGGGTTAAAAGTGGACACTGCAAAAATCAACAGTTCCTGTGGGAGGTAAGTAAGGGGGTCATTACAACATTGGCGGTAAAAGGCGCTTACTGCCGTTCAGAAGACCGCCAATACACCGCCGCGGCCGCAGAATTCGGCCACAGCTATTATGACACATCTCGGAATCCGCCGAAATTCAGACACCCACACAACTCCGCCACACCAAAGGTCAGTGTTAAACTGGCAAAAACAAAACCTCCACCTCCACGCCAACAGAAACACGCCCATGCTATTACGACCCACGAATCCACGCGGCGGTCTTTCAACCGCAGTATTCCATTGGCGGTACACACCGCCGCGCTCAAAATACACACACATCTCCAAAACACCGCCACGTTGGACAATTCCAAATACACACACCTGATACACATATAAACACCACCCCCACACACCCAATTCAATATAAAACACACACCCACATCACCCACAAACCCCTACGACAAAAAATTAGAGACGAAGGCGACAGAGAGACCACACCAATAGACAACCCCACCACACAGAGGCACACAACACCATCACCCACACAACATCCACGCACAAAACACCACACACCACTACACATCACAACACTCATCACCACATACACCACCTCACACATCACACACACCACCCCATGGCACGCCAAAGACACCCCCGCTTTTCCGAGGAGGAGCTCAGGGTCATGGTGGAGGAAATCGTCCGGGTAGAACCACAGCTATTTGGCTCACAGGTGCAGCACAAATCCATAGCCAGGAAGTTGGAGCTATGGCGCAGAATAGTCGACAGGGTCAACGCTGTGGGACAGCACCCAAGAAATCGGGAGGACATCAGGAAGAGGTGGAATGACCTACGGAGGAAGGTGCGTTCAGCGGTCTCCAGGCACAACATCGCGGTACAGCGGACTGGCGGCAGACCCCCACCTCCTCCCCCACAACTAACAACATGGGAGGAGCAAGTCTTGACCATCATGCATCCAGAGGGCCTCAGAGGAGTCGGTGGAGGAATGGACACTGGTAAGTCAAATCTTAACTATCATATCCCCCACCCTACCTGCATGCTATCACACACCCCCACCCTCACACCCTCCCCTATCACCTCAAATCCTCAATAATCTACCAATAACACAAACCACCCATCTCAACACCAAGCCCTGCATGACACAACTAAGCATGGTCACCCCTCACCAAAGCATGCTCACTGCACATACCCATAACAACCCCCTAACCATCATCACACACGCCCCCACACAGGAATGCTAGCACTGGGGTACACGCACACCCACCCATTGCACACCATGACACACACACATGCAATAATCATGCTCTTATGCCCCTGCAGGATCACGAAGGACCGTCACCACACTGGAGGGTCCAGACATCTCCACTCCACCCACAGAAGAGGCCCACAGTGACGATAGCAGCTCTGCCCTACTGGAGCCTGATGACCAGCCCGGACCATCGTGGGCCTCGGGACAGTCGGTTCCCCTCGCACAGGCACAGCCCAACACTGACCTTCCACCCTCTGGTAACACCAGCACAGCACCCACCCAGCGGGCCCATACCTCCGTACCCAGGACAGGTCAATCAGCTGTGTGTCCACCACTACAGGGAACCCAGGAGAACCCACCACCCCAACAACAACAGGGACCTGGGGGCAGTGGTAGTGGGCACACGGTCCAGGGGACGGAGGCACAGGAACACAGGGGAACTGGGAGGGCTGCTGTGCGACAGGGGGCGGACAGGCCAAGGGAACCCACTCTCCACGAGGCCCTATCCTCCATCATGGGAGCATACCACCACTCCCAGGAGACGATGGCGACGGTCCTGGACAAGTTTCAGGAGACCCAGCGCATGCAGGACGAACTGTATTTGGGGTTCAGGGAGGAGCTCAGCACCATCAGCTCCGCCTTGGGCACCATCGTAGGGGTGCTGAAGGACATACAGCAGACCTTGAGGGACACCGTGGCACTCCAAGGGGCCCCTGACACTAGCCAGGACGATGAACTGCCCACCACCTCTGCCGGCGCTAGTGGACAGGACGCCCCGCCACAGGACCACCACACCAGCACCCCACCCCCTGCAGATGGACAACCACCACCCAAGCGGTCCCTGAGATCCAGGAACAGGACAGAGCAAGATGGCAAGACCCCCGCCAGGAAATGAGACCATCCTGATTGTCCCCCCACTGTCTCACTTTGTTACCCTGTCCATACTTAAACTGCCCCAGCTCCACTTCCTATGCCCAGATGGGCAGTGCACCTGTGATACTAGTAGACTGGACTCTGCCATGGACATTCCTCCACCATCACCCATCACCATTTTACAACCCCCCCTCCATTTTTGAGCACTTAAATAAACACCCTTGAACCACAAAACATTCTGGAGTCAGTCTATGATATTGTAAAATGTATTACCAATGACATATTCAAAATGCTTTTTTAGTTGTTAAGGCAACATACCAATGTCACACATCACAAGTCCTTGAAGGATGCATGCAGATGACACACGTTGGTAACCACACCTGTGAAACCGTAATGGAAAGGAACAACTCAGTTACCAAATAATCCCAGTAATTTACACACAGGATAGAGTAAGACGTGTGACAGCGAATGTAATGTAAAAAATGAAAATGTTCTCACCTCTGTGTCACTGGAAATAATGCTGTATGACTGACTCCCTGTTGTCGTTGTCTTCTTCCTCAGCTTCCTCCTCATCACTGTCCACAGGCTCCACAGCTGCCACAACACCATCATCTGGACCATCCTCCTGCAGAAAAGGCACCTGGCGTCGCAAAGCAAGATTGGGAAGCATCGAGCAGGCGATGATGATCTGGCACACCTTCTTCGGTGAGTAGAATAGGGAACCACCTGTCATATGGAGGCACCTGAACCTGGCCTTTAGGAAGCCGAAGGTGCGTTTGATCACCCTCCTAGTCCGCCCATGGGCCTCATTGTAGCGTTCCTCTGCCCTGGTCCTGGGATTCCTCACTGGGGTCAATAGCCAGGAAAGGTTGGGGTAACCAGAGTCCCCTAATAGCCACACACGGTGCCTCTGGAGTTGACCCATCATTTAAGGGATGCTGCTATTCCGCAGGATGTAGGCGTCATGCACTGAGCCAGGGAACATAGCATTTACCTGCGAGATGTACTGGTCAGCCAAACAGACCATCTGTACATTCATTGAATGATAACTCTTACCGTTCCTGTACACCTGTTCACTCCTGTGGGTGGGGACCAGAGCTACATGGGTCCCATCAATAGCACCTATGACGTTGGGGATATGTCCAAGGGCATAGAAGTCACCTTTCACTGTAGCCAAATCTTCCACCTCAGGGAAAATTATGTATCTCCTTACGTGTTTCAGCAGGGCAGCCAACACTCTGGACAGCACGTTGGAAAACATAGGCTGGGACATCCCTGATGCCATGGCCACTGTTGTCTGAAAAGACCCACTTGCAAGGAAATGGAGCACTGACAGCACCTGCACGTCAGGGGGGATTCCAGTGGGATGGCGGATTGGTGACATCAGGTCTGGCTCCAACTGGGTACATAGTTCATGGATTGTGGCACGGTCAAACCTGTAGGTCACGATTAAATGTCACTCCTCCATTGTCAACAGGTCCACCAGCGGTTGGTACACCAGAGGATTCCGCCATCTTCTCAAATGTCCCAGCTGACGGCGCCTAGGAAGACAACAGCGAGGATCGAGTCAACTTTTTTCTAGGTATGTACCCACAGTTACACAGAACACAACACCAAACACAAAACCCTTCCTGTATGTGTGTTGAGTGTATGCCTAGGTATGTGTGACGCAAAAGTAAATGAAGCCATGTGGGCCCCTGAAATGGCGGCTGCCTGACCTCTAAACTGGGACAATGGGATTGTGGGGTAACTGCGTTGCCGTTGCACACCGTCGCGGTAGTAGGTCGTAGACCGCGGCGCAATGCTGCATTGGTTAACATTGGACCCTATGGGGCCCACGAGCCAATGAGGAAGTGCGCCGGCGGTGATGATACGCACCGCCGCGGATGTCACCGCCGCGGACGTCACCGCCCTTTTCTATCTGTTCAATCACTAGATACCTGATCTTCGACAGGAGAGGACCTACACTGCAAGTGCTGTTGTGACCTCGGTCTGGAAGAGACAATGGCTGCTGCGTCTGGGGAAAGGGCCCCTGCCTTCACTGCTCAAGAGTTCGAGAGACTGGTAGACGGGGTCCTCCCCCAGTACACGCTACTCTACGGTCCTCCAGACCAACAGGTTAGTACACAGGTAGCACGTTGTATGGGCTAGGCCTGGGTGGAGAGGGCTGGTTGGAAGAGGGAAGGGGGCAGAGTTCAGGGAACATGAATGCATGTGAATGAATGTGCCACATGGCTAGGGTAGGGAGGGGGGCCACGCACATTGACGGTGCGGTTGTTAATGACTTCTCTTCTTCCCATGTGCATGTCATGTAGGTCAGCGCCCACCAGAAGAAGGACATTTGGCATGCCATCGCCAAGAACGTCCGGACCCTGGGGGTCCACCAGAGACGGGGCTCCCACTGCCGGAAAAGAAGGGAAGACATTCGCCGCTGGATCAAGAAGACGGCGGAGGCTCAGCTGGGGATGGCCTCCCAACGTGGGAGGGGTGCCCGTCGACCCATGACCCCCCTGATGTTCAGGATCCTGGCGGTGGCCTACCCTGAGTTGGATGGGCGCTTGAGGGCATCACAGCAGACACAAGGGGGTGAGTACAACATCATTCAGCGGACTTTGCACGCAGTGGAGGGGTCTGGGTGGGGGAGGAGGCCTGTGGGTGTACCTAGGCCACGCAGAAATATGTAGACTAGGCCCCTCCGTAGTGCAGGTCATGTGGCACCCTACCCCACCGCAGTAGAGTGCATCTACAGGTATAGATGCCCCTGTGGCATCCATGTGTGCAGATGTCCACCATAGCCATGTAGGCCATATCCCAGCAATTGCATCTGTAGAGGCCAGGAGCACAGCGTAGTGCAGGGGGCTGCTGTGTCTGTATTGTCCGCCAACGGTCACGGTATGCCATGCACTCAACCTGTCTTTCTTCTGTCTCCTCCCCCCCCTTTTTGTGCTCTCCCTGTTCTTTTGTGCATCAGCATCATCATCATCAGGCGGAGGTACAGTGGTAACGGGGCACGAGGGAGCTGCATCCCACATGGCCATGGAGGGCCACACCACGGACTCAGAATGCACCAGTGGGACGGAGGGCGAGGGGAGCTTCACGTCGGCCACCGGATCACCAAGCAGCGACACAAACTCGTCCGCCGATGGGAGCTCTCTTGTGGTGGTGGCACCATCTGTGCACCCCACTTCTACAGGTACAGCCGCCACCTCCCCTACCAGCACCGCCCTCCCAGCAGCCCCTCAGCGTTCGCCCCGTGCACGCTCACCCAGGAAGGTGGGCATCACCTTCGCCCCAGGCACCTTAGGCCCTGCCCCAGTCACCCCTGCTGCCCTCATTGAGGAGGCCATTGACCTCCTCAGGTCACTCACTGTTGGGCAGTCTACCATTGTGAATGCCATCCAGGGTGTAGAAAGGGAGTTGCAACATGGTAATGCATTCCTGGAGGGCATTCATTCTGGTCAGGCTGTCCTTCAGCGAACCCTGCAATCTCTGGCCTCAGAACTGATGGCAGCCATTGTCCCTGTGTCTAGCCTCCTCCTCCAACCTCCTCCACCCAGACCCAATCCCCTGTACCCCAGCCTATCCCAAGCACACCATCAGACCAGCATGCACACACCTCAACACCCAAAAGTAGCTCAGGCAAACATAGGCACCACACAACCCACAGGCACACACACAAACCTTACCACACGTGCAGACACAGCAACATCCGCTGCCTCCACTGTTTCCCCCTCGTCGTCGTCTCCCTCCTCCCTCCCAGTGTCGTCTACACTCTCACCTGCATGCACTACATCTACAGGCACTAGGACTCGCAGCAGTACACCCAGCACCACACCCCGCTCACCTACACTCACCACCTCTACTCCCATTTACACATCCCCTGTGTCCTCTCCCAGTGTGTCTGTGACGCCCCCTCCCAAAGTACACAAACGCGGGCACCCACACACCCAACATCCATCCACCTCACGACAGCCTCCAGTACCTGCACCTGCACCCAAAACACCTAAAGTAACACCTCCTACAACCACCTCCTCGTCCTCCACTCCCAGACCCCCTCCAACTACCCACCCCAGTGTTCGTCAGAAACTGTCCCTGTGTAAAGTTGACCTTTTTGCCCCCCCCCCCTCCAATTCATCAGTCCCGTCGTAGCGCCTCAGCCAAAAAGCCTCCAAAACCAGTGGTGCCTGTTCAAGGTGTATGGAGTGCACCGGCCACCAGGGCAGGCAGTGTGACCCGGAGCCAAGGCACTGGCAGCCCACCCCCTGTAAAGGCTTTGAAATTGGAAAGTGGGCGACGGGACCCTGTGAAGAGTCCTGGAGGCAAAACAACTCACAGGGGTTCCAGGGGGATTGCAGAGTCAGCTGTGACTCCTCCAAAGGTGGGGAAGGGCCAGAGGAAGTCTGCACAGCCTAGTGTGAGCAGCACAGCGGAGAAGGGTGGCATCCTTCCCGGTGGTCGGGACGCCACCGCCAGCACCGTCGACACTGGTCAGGAGACCACCGCAACCGCTGGAGTCAGTGCCCAGGAGGGCCCAAGTATAGTCACTGGTCAGGAGACCACCGCCGGAGTCAGTGCCCAGGAGGGCCCAACTATTGGGACTGGTCAGGAGACCACCGCCACCGCCGGAGTCAGTGCCCAGGAGGGCCCAAGTATCGTCACTGGTCAGGAGACCACTGCCACCGCCGGAGTCAGTGCCCAGGAGGGCCCAACTATCGTCACTGGTCAGGAGACCACCGCCAGAGTCATTGCACAGGAGGGCCCAACTATCGTCACTGGTCAGGAGACTACCGCCGGAGTCAGTGCCCAGGAGGGCCCAAGTATCGTCACTGGTCAGGAGACCACCGCCGGAGTCAGTGCCCAGGAGGGCCCAAGTATTGTCACTGGTCAGGAGACCACCGCCGGAGTCAGTGCCCAGGAGGGCCCCGGCTGCCACAGCCCCGCTGGGCAATGAGGGATCGTCATGCCACACACCAATGCACAGTCCAGAGAACGTCATGCCACACACCAATGCACAGTCCAGAACCGCCATGGTAAAGCACCGCTGAACAGTCCAGAACCGCCATGGTAAAGCACCGCTGAACAGTCCAGCACCGCCATGGTAAAGCACCGCTGAACAGTCCAGAACCGCCATGGTAAAGCACCGCTGAACAGGGCATGCACCGGGGAAGAATGAAAAGGCCGCCACTTCAAGCATCGTTATCCCATGTGCAGGTGGGACAGTGACGGGACAGGAACTTCCAGGGGGAGACCAATCCAGTTTGGGCACCAGTCCCCCTCCAGAACCAGTGGAGGCTGTTATCTACTTGCAAAACTGTGGCTTTGCACTCCCCAGGATGGTACAGTGGGCAAACCACCCACTGTATAGACTTGAGAGACTGTGGCTTTGCACTCCCCAGGATGGTACAGTGGGCAAACCACCCACTGTATAGACTTGAGAGACTGTGGCTTTGCACTCCCCAGGATGGAACAGTGGGCAACCCACCCACTGTAGAGATTTGAGAGACTGTAGCTTTGCACTCCCCAGGATGGAACAGTGGGCAAGCCACCCACTGTATAGACTTGAGAGACTGTGGCTTTGCACTCCCCAGGATGGTACAGTGGGCAAACCACCCACTGTATAGACTTGAGAGACTGTGGCTTTGCACTCCCCAGGATGGTACAGTGGGCAAACCACCCACTGTATAGACTTGAGAGACTGTGGCTTTGCACTCCCCAGGATGGAACAGTGGGCAACCCACCCACTGTAGAGACTTGAGAGACTGTGGCTTTGCACTCCCCAGGATACATCAATGGGCATGGAGCCCCGTCGTGGATCTGGCTTTGCCCTCCTCCGGCTGAGGTGCCCCCCCTTCCCTTCCCCCTGAGGTGCCTGTAGTATTTATATCTGATGCCCCGGCAGTGTTCTCTCCGTGTGTGGACAGGTTTCTTTTGTGGGCCTCGCCCATGCATTTTTGGACTAGTGGTGCACGGACATTGATATGTGCATATCTGCACTACTTCTCGGAATGTATATACTTTTGTATGATTTTCTAAATATGTGTATATTTTTGAGACATGTATATTGATACATTACAATGTTTGGACTGATTTCGTTTTGTCTTTGCATTCTTCCAGGGGGGGTGTGGGTTGTTACTGTGATTTTTGTGAATGCATTGGTATGTGTGTTGTAATATGCGAGGGTGGGTGTGGGGTGGGGGTGTTGGTGTGTGTCCGCCTGACTTTTGCCTCCCCCCTCCCCTATGTCATAGGTGCAGTACTCACTGTTGTCTTCGGCGCCTACGTAGATGGTGATCGTAGAGGAGCAGAAATACAAGCGCAGGGAGTATTTGGAGTTCCGGCTCCATGGAGTCCTCCTTCCTCGTGGGATGTGTTCAGGTGAGCATTTCCCCATTGCAGAAACTGTTTCCGCTGTGTTTTTATCCACGGTGAATCCGCCCCGGAAAAGGTGGCGGATTAGCGGGTTGTGATACTATGGGCGGTACATTGTCTTCTGCCTGTCTTTTGGCGGTGACCGCCGCGCTGCTTGTCTGTACCGCCGTGGCGGGCGGTGTGTTAAAGTGGCTGTCTTTGTTGGCGGTTTCCGCCAGGGTCCTAATTCCCTTTTTTGGTCCGCCGGCCTGTTTGCGGTATTACCGCACCTTTAACACCGTCCGCCAGGGTTGTAATGACCCCCTAATAGTTTGTTTTTCAGGTAAGGAAAGCACTTACAAGTTTAGTCTCCTGGGCCTAGGCAGCCCACCGTTGGGAGTTCAAGGCAACCCCAAAGCCACAGCACCAGCAGCACAGGGCCAGTCAGGTGCAAAGGTCAAACGAGGGCCCAAACAACATAGGCGCCCATGGAGAACAGGGGTGCTCTGGTTCCAGTCTGCTAGCAGGTAAGTACCTGCGTCCTCGGGGAGCAGACCGGGGGGTTTTGTAGAGCACTGGGAGGGACACACACAAGCCCACAAATCACACCCTCAGCGGCACAGGGGCGGCCGGGTGCAATGTGCAAAGTAGGTGTCGGGTTTGCCATAGAATACAATGGAGGGACCCAGGGGTCACTCTGACGATGGAGGCAGGGCAAAGGGGGGCTTCTCGGGCCAGCCACCAACTGGGCTAGGATGAGGGCTGCCTGCTGGTCACTCCTGCACTGGTAGGTGGGTCCTCTCAGTCATGGGGGCTGCGGGTGCAGTGCTTGGTCCAGGCATCAGTTCCTTTGTTCCCAGGCAGTCGCGCTCAGGGGGAGCCTCTGGATCCTCTCTGCAGGTGTCGCTGTGGGGGTGCAGGGAGGTCGACTCAGGGTGTCCACATTGTTGGAGTCGCCTGGGAGTCTTCTCTGCAGTGTTGGTTGTCCTGAACTCGAGCCGGGGTGCAGAGTGGGAAGTCTCATGCTTCTGGCAGGAAGTTAGAGTCTCTTTAAAGGTGCTTGAATGGTTGTTGTTTCTGGACAGAGCAGCTGTCCTCAGGAGTTTCTTGGTCCTGTAGGTGCAGGGCAGTCCTCTGAGTCCTCAGAGGTCGCTGATCCGGCTGGATGTGTCGCTGTGCAGGTTCTTTGAGTCTGGAGACAGGCCGGTAGGGCTGGGGCCAAGTCAGTTGTTGTTTCCATTGTCTCTGCGGGGATTTCAGGTCAGCAGTCCTTCTTCTTTCTTCAGGTTGCAGGAATCTGATTTCCTGGGTTCAGGGTCGCCCCTAAATACTCAATTTAGGGTTGTGTTTAGGTCTGGGGGCAGTAGCCAATGGCTACTGTCCTGGAGGGTGGCTACACCCTCTTTGTGCCTCCTCCCTGAAGAGAGGGGAGCACATCCCTATTCCTATTGGGGGAATCCTCCAAAACCAAGATGGAGGATTTCTTAAGGCAGGGGTCACCTCAGCTCAGGGCTCCTTAAGGGCTGTCCTGACTGGTGGGTGACTCCTCCTTGTTTTTCTCATTATCTCCTCCGGACTTGCCGCCAAAAGTGGGGGCTGTGTCCGGAGGGGCAGGCTTCTCCACTAGCTGGGATGCCCTGGGGCGCTGTAACAACAGGCATGAGCCTTTGAGGCTCACCGCCAGGTGTTACAGTTCCTGCAGGGGGAGGTGAGAAGCACCTCCACCCAGTGCAGGCTTTGTTCCTGGCCACAGAGTGACAAAGGCACACACCCCATGGGCCAGAAACCCATCTGTTGTGGCAGGCTGGTCAGCCTAACACTGGTGTTTAGACTGGTATACAGGGGGCATTTCTAAGATGCCCTCTGTGTGCATTTGTCAATAAATCCCACACTGGCATCAGTGTGGATTTATTGTGCTGAGAAGTTTGATACCAAACTTCCCAGATTTCAGTGTAGCCATTTTAGAACTGTAGAGTTCGTGTTTGACAGACTCCCAGACCATATACTCTTTACCCTGCGCTTACAATGTCTAAGGTTTGACTAAGACACTGTAGGGGCATAGTGCTCATGCACTTATGCCCTCACCCATGGTATAGGGTACCCTGCCTTAGGGCTGTAAGGCCTGCTAGATGGGTGACTTACCTATGCCACAGGCAATGAGAGGTGGGCATGACACCCTAAGGGGAGTGCCATGTTGACTTAGTCATTTTCTCCCTACCAGCACACACAAGCTGTGAGGCAGTGTGCATGTGCTGAGTGAGGTGTCCCCAGGGTGACATAATACATGCTGCAGCCCTTGGAGACCTTCCCTGGCCAAAAGGCCCTTGGTACCAGGGATACCAGTTACAAGGATATATCTGTGTGCCAGGGCTGGGCCAATTGTGATAACCAAGGTACAGTTTAAGGAAAGAACACTGGTGCTGGGGCCTGGTTAGCAGGCTCCCAGCACACTTTCAATCATAACTAGCATCAACAAAAGGCAAAAAGTTAGGGGGCAACCATGCCAAGGGAGGCATTTCCCTACAACCAGGTACCCAAAAGGACATCCTTGAGGGCATGAGTGAATGGGAATAAGGGTTCAGATGTGGAAACTCCCAGTTGTAGTACCATTGTAAAGAGATTAGTCTTGACTGACACCAAGGGTAGTTCAAGGTCTAGGACCTCAGCCACCCTCTGCACCACCACTGCGTAGGAAGCTCTCTCCTCCATAGCCACGGTAGGGGAGAAAGCATACCAGTATCTGGAGAAGTATCCAGTCTAATCGCTTCACCCAGATCTTCATGTCAGTCCATTTCTTCCTCATAAGGCTGTTATACTAAAGGGTCCAGCGATCCCTCCCAGTCCTCCTCAAAGCCTAGCAAATTGGAATACGGCTCAGGATTGATCTAGAAGGGAAGATTCCTGTCGGAGTCAAGGGATGCCCATCCAGCTCTGTGTCAGTTGGGGATGGCACCGCAGGTGGGTAATGGCAATGCCGGGAATGTCGGAAACATGACCGGCGCCGGGACAGGTCGAAACGGTATAACCGGCACCGGTCGGGATCCAGGACTGGCTCCTTGGGGGCCCATCGGTGCTGAGGCCGAAGCTACCTGCGCCGAACCCAATGTGGCTCTTTTTGACTCCGTGGGTCCAAAGGCACACCGATGGGGTCAGACTGGCCAAAAATGTGGTGCATGGCCTCAGAAAACCCTTTGAGTTGGGTAGGGGTCACTCCGGCTCCCAGACAGTCGGGGAGGTGCGGAGCTGGCCCAGGCTCTCAGGAACGAGGCCTAGAATGCCGATGCTCCCTTGTCGATGTTGAAGAATGCTTTGACTTCTTGCTCTTCTTTTTGTGCCTCAACTTACTCAATCACACCGAGGACTTGGGAGTGTAACTACAATGACTTCGGACTCCGCACCCAGTCCCGGGACCTTCCACTTGACCGGGACTTCGACTTATGCGGAGTTGTGGGCCAACAACCTCCCCCTACTTGCCATCCCCGGTAGAAGTCCTTGAGAGGGGAACCATTGCCAAAGGTGGGAAAAAACATAAGAGATCGAAGAAACTAAATCGACGGATTAGCAGGAAAAAGACAAGGAAAGTACTGTTCCCCGAAGTGATAACTGATGGGACAACTTCCCCTCAAACCCACATAGAGCCACTCGTGAAGCAGCCTAGTCTGCCCTCACTACATAGGCCCAACTCCACTAAAAGGGGTCCTGTAAGCATGCATTCAACTGACCTTTCTTCCATTCCAGACTTGAATCCAACTGTTTCCCCATTTTTGCCCTTCAGACGGGAGACCATCCCTATTGAACCCTCAATTTAGTTGCCTGGGGAAGGAGCTCCCTCTGAAAGCTATAACACGAACTCTCAGATTGTTGACTTTTTTCCCATTTTTGATGCCGATTTAATTCTAAATAGGTCCACCTTGTTAAGATGCTTTTCTGAATCTACCTTTCTGAAACATATCACCAGTTATGATATTGACTTTGTTTCCCTAAGGATGGTTAGTGGAGTTCTCAGGGCGAGGGTCGCCTTTCGCTCTTTGCATGTGGCGAACCTGGCCCTCTCTCACGCTGACTTTCTGCAGTGTAGGGGGATCAATGTAATCCCACTCTTACCCTACCTCGCTTTCGGAGAGGAAAAGTTTGTGACTAAGAGCCCTGTGAGACCCCGAACCCGGGTCCACTTTAAAGGCACTGACTTTTCCTTATGTAGATCTAGATTAGACCTACAGGCCCTTAGAGTATCCTTAATAGGGAAGGATAGACAGGTGCTATTGCGGGAGACACGACACGCTCCGAATCTTCAAACCACCTATGCC
The DNA here is from genome assembly GCF_031143425.1 of Pleurodeles waltl. Classification (NCBI taxonomy): domain Eukaryota; kingdom Metazoa; phylum Chordata; class Amphibia; order Caudata; family Salamandridae; genus Pleurodeles; species Pleurodeles waltl. Next base: position 347,063,984 of record NC_090447.1, on the reverse strand, counting down.
CTGGATAATTGGGGTTGGCTCTCGGGAGCTCTTGTTCAAGAACGGGGATCCAGGGACTTACTCCAACCTTCTTCCTAATAGAGGTTTAAAAATTATTTCTTGGAATGCTGCTGGGTAAAATTTAGCAGGGAAAAACTATCTTACCTCAGTACACTTAAACCAGGTTTAATCTGTTTGTGGGACGACTATTCTGTAGTCGATTGTAAGGCCTCTTCATCTTGAAGAGGTCATGCTAAGGGGGGGGGTAGCTTGTCTACTGTCCAACTCTCTCAATTGGGACTATTCCTGCTATAAAGATCCCAGCAACCACTTTATGGCTCTTACGATTCATCTGCATAATACTACGCTAGGTCCTACTTCACTGCTTCTAATTAATGCTTATGTGCCCCCAGAGGCCGTATATGATTCTCTGTTAGAAAGGGTCTTTGCCTTTATTGAGGATTCCTTAGATACTGAGTTCCCTCCACTGATAGCACTAATGGGAGATTTAAATTGCAAAGTCTCCAATTTCACCTTATGTCAAGTGCGCGATGTAGAGAGAGAAACAGCGCTGCGTATTCCAGATTGTATTTTCCCCCCTTTAATTAAAATAAACAAAAGAGGTAAACTTCTCCTCAGTCTTCTAAAAAAAATGACTGTATTATCGCTAATGGTAGGTCCACATCGGACTCCCCTGCCTCCTTCACACATATTTCTTCACGGGGAAGGTCCATTCTGGACTACTTAGTACTTGGTTATTCCTCTTATTGTCTATTGGAAGACCTTAAGATATTATGTTCCCCCTATAGCGATCATAACCTGCTTTCTATCACTCTAGAAACCTCCATATTGTCACTAGACTCATGGAAAGCTGGTGGGTTTACCCATAGTTTTTCTAATAAGACTGGGAGGACCCAATGGAATTTTAAGAGGATAGCTGGTGTCACTGCGATTTTAGCACCTGTAGTTGCTAACTTGACTAGTTGGGAGGGAATGGAGTTGCAATACTTCTCTGATCTCCTGATGCAATTGGTGTCTAACAACTTGTCTGGCGGGCATAAAGTAGCCCGGAAAGCTATTCCTCATGCATTGCTTGACCTAAACAGAGAAATAAATAACATGGTTAGGGCCCAGTTTTTAGTTTTCTCTGAGGAAAGGAAAATCAGGGTTGCTCTATTAAAAAGGAGAAAGAAGCGGCTGAAGATCCACCTTGCAAAAGAAGCGGGGGACAGGCTCTGGATTAAGCTCCGGGAAGCCGCTAAAAAAGGGCCAGGCTAGGCGTTTCTGGGCATTAGTGGGTCAAGGTTGTGGGTCTAGAAATCGTCCCCCCCGCTCCAATCTCTGAAGCCCGATGGTCAGATTTCATCTCCTCCCTGTATGCTTCAAACGGGGTCGTACCTTTCCGGTTTCCAGAGTCTCCAGGTATTCTCACTTTCCCTCCCCGTCAATAAAAGAGATTGACTGTGCTATCGGTGAAATGCGCCCCTCCGCTGCAATGGGGCCAGATGAACTGCCTTTATCAGTTATAAAACAGGATAGGAGCTCTTGGACTAAGATTTTACATGTGGTCTTTAGTAGATGCTTCTATTCCAGATGTATTCCTCCCTCGTGGGTCGGGAGTATAATTGTACCCTTATTTAAAAAGGGTGATCTATTTTGTCCTGGTAATTATCGTCAGATTGCCCTCCTTGATACGGTGGGAAAAGTTTTTACCAAATGTCTACTCTCCAGACTAATGTCTTGGGGGGAGGAGAATAACATCATCCCTTTGGAACAATCCGGATTCAGGCGCAAACATAGCACTCTAGATAACATCATGGTGCTGCAAGCCATTACTGAAAAATATGTAAAACTGAGAGGGGGGGTTGTTTATGCCGCTTTCTTAGACTTCTCCACGGCTTTTGATAAAGTAGACAGAGATCTTTTATGGACTAAGCTATGCAGCCTGGGGATACCTTTACCACTTCTGGAGTTAATAATTGCCTTCCACTCCAACACCTGGTGCAGAATCCTCTTGGGGGGTGATAGAGGTTTATCCCATAAGATTTTTACATCTAATGGGTTAAAACAGGGATGCCTATTGGCTCCCCTGCTCTCTTCCCTCTATATTTCAGATCTCCCTTCCTTTTTGTCCAAGGGCAAGGGTTTTCCCCCACTGGTGGGTGGGCGTCCAATTTGTTGCCTGTTGTATGCGGACGACATCTTAACCCTTGATTTAACCCCCAAAGGCCTACAGAACCGCTTGCAGCGCTTATCAAAATATTCTGACTTCCATTATTTGAAGGTTAACGTATCTATAAGTAAGGTCCTTTGTTTCTTGGGGAAAAAAAAGATGACCTTCCCCAATTATCAGTGGACATTGGCAACCAAATCCTTAATATTGTCAAATCTTATCCCTTTTTAGGGAAAATAGTGGGCGGGAACCTTAGCGATGTTGCCCACATCGCCTCTAATAAAGCAAAGGCTGAATGTCAGGCAAGAGGTCTGGGGGCCCTTTATACAGCTACAGGGAGAAGGCACTTCTCTTACCTTCTATCTGCTTATCGAGTTACAATTCCTGCATCCCTGCTATATGGGGTGGAACTCATTGATACCTCAAATGGGGTTCTTAAATCAGACAGATGGTAAAATTCTCCGAAAATTACTAGCTGGTAATACGGCAGCCTCAGTGGCGGCTCTGAGGCTGGAAATGGGGCTTCGAAGCGTGTATGCTCAAGGATTAGCGGGGGTTATACGATTGGCTGATTCCCAAGATTTAAACCATCTATTATTTGTCTGCCCTTCTCTTGCCTCATTTCGGCGTAAATGGCTAGATCCAATCCGTCTTCAGTTTTCTCTATTGTCAGTGCCCGAGTTTCTCCAAGCCCTGCATGATCCTCCGAATGAAAGTTTTTGTTTTAAAATATTTAATTCTTTAAATTGTTTTATAAGCTTATTTTAAGAAACTTTCCTTGTAAGGCATGTCAGGTGGCATAGGATTTTGATGCAACATTTCACTATATTTTTCATTTATCTCACCTTTTGGTACTCGATTGGATGTAAAGTGTAAATTGCAGATCTGACCTTCTGCTCACCAATTTTGTAAATTTTATGTGGTTCTCAGCTAGATGTAAATGGTAAATGTGATTTTTCTGCTTTCTTCTTTTATGTGGACCTCAGTCGAGTTCCAAATCATAAATAAAAAATAAAAAATAAAATCCGTGCCGGGCCACCATCAACTTTAGTGGCCGCTCCCTCAAAGCTTTTTGATGCATGGCCCTTCAAATAGAGCACAACTTTGGGTTGTAGCGGCACTCCAAACACCACAGATAGACAAGGTGTGGATCTGTCACTGACATCGGCTGATGACAGGCTCCACAGGACTTAAAACCTGTCTTCCTGGATGACATCCTTACAAACCAGATGGAAAACCTCAAAAATAGTTGATAAAATGTTGAAAAACGTCAGTCACAAAATGACTGAGGGTAGCTGTTCTCTGGATCAGTGCAGGTTCTGGCATGGAAAGAGAAGAACTGACGTTGGCGTGCCTGGGTTGTGCCAACGTCACTTCCAGTGCGGATGAGTACAGATGCGGAGCCGATCAACGCCACCTACTGGCAAGCAGTGGTACTGCTCATGAAAAATCTTCTGGATCTAGTCTGATGCCTGAGGAGACTTCACAGGTAAGGATGCTGCAGCTAAAAGTTTCTATCAGATCAATATTTTACCAAAACATTGAAAAGTAAATTGCTAATTGGTCACATTTTTGCTTGTGCAAGGTGATATCACAGTTGCTGATTAGAAATGCATGCATCATGCTCACGTAAGAGGCATAACCAGACATCGTGGATAGCCTCTCAGATGTAAAATAACATAATCATGCTAGTACACCAACTTCTGAAACACAGATTCTTACCCTATTATATTAAGAGAAGGGCCTGTTGAGGAACGTGGAGAATGGATTGCTTCCAGGATATCTAGTCATTAGAGAACTGTCTATCAAATTAGTGGACTTTCTGGTAGAGGATTACTTGCTTCCCCTAGGGACAGCCCAAGCTCTTGTGCCTAACTGTCCACCACGTGCCCGGAAGAGGGGAACGTGGGAAATTACCTTCTTCTTAAAAGGCCATTAACAGGATCAAAGGGTAGTAGCGTGTGCATTCATGTTCAGTGGGGTAGAATGCACATCTATGCCTGCATATGTATGTGGAGAGTTTGAACAAGGAGTCACCATCTTGAAAGGTAAACATAAACTATTTCAGTAAAAATAGCAAAAATGGAAGGATGGTTACTTCTGTCAAGAACCGAGGTCCAGGAGTTAAAAACTGTGCTAATGTAATGAACAATATGAGTAGAAGGGGATTTAATTTTACCACTTCTAGTAGCAGAGGAAATGCTGAAAATACCCCAAGTCCACATACATATTGGTTCAAGTCCACATACATATTGGTTGGAAGTAACCTATGTAAGGTAGAAACTATGCCAGGAAAGAAGCCTTTGAAGGTAGGTCGCTCTTACCTAGCCCTATTCACGGTATGATATTAGTGGTTTCAAAACTGGGCTATATTGGTTTTTAGAGCTCCTGTGTATCTATTATTCATGAACGTGGTTATAGTACCTCCCCAGTACTCTCATCTGGATAATTGGCCCCTAGTAATTTCATCATTAAGACCATTACCATTGGTCTTTAAGCATTAGACCCAACATTTCTCTTTTTCCAACAACTTCTTTAAGGTATCTTCTCTTTTGGCAAGGTCTCCAAAATTACCCACAGCATGTCATCTAGGGTGAGTTTAATGGTTACATAGTGGGTACTAATTTTTGTCATAATCTGTTGGCATCTTACGTTGCTCCTGTGTTTGTTAATGCAGGCTTTAAGTGGTCTTGACGTCATGCCTACGTATCGCAAAAGATGTGGACATTGTTTTGCAATTGTTGTGTTTCAGCAGATTCCACCTTCCTTTAGGTCCCAAATCCACCCCCCTTTTAGGATTTGTTGGATGATATACGTTGCACTGTCTGATGGGTAGTGTCCAAGAACAGGAGGAAGGCCCCAACAAACTGTAAGGGTCTCAGTCGGTTTAGAATTCTTTGGTCTCAAAGATTATTAGTCCGCTTAAATGGCAAAAAGAAGTCTCTTAATCTTCATCCTGCCACTACTCAAAGAACATCATGCAACAAACACCAAGTAAAAATATCAGTCTTCTTAAAGTAAAAAAAGCGTACTACTTTCACATGCGGAGTTTCACCTTTGTGCAGCAGGTACCAGTACATCAATAGGTCTCGCCTATGCAAGAGCTAATTGCTTTGCCAATGTGTTTTAGCCGAGTTCTCCCCAGCGTGGCTGCTGTTTAGCATGGCATAAAGAAATGTGGTATAGTGGGGAGTGTCGTAGAGTGACATACACTGTTGTAGAATGGTGTGGAGAGTTGTAGAGTTTCGTGGCGTAGTGTTTCAGAGTAGCATGGAGGGTCGTGGAGTGGCCTAGATTGGTATAGCGAAGCATAGAGTGTTGTGGAGTGTCATGGACATAGTGGAATGTCTTAGAGTAGAGTAGAGTGTTGTGTCATAGAACAGAGTGCAGTTGCATAGATTGGGGTGAATTAAAATGGATTGGTGTACAGAGAGTTGTGCAGAGTGGAGAAGAGTGTTGTAGAGTGGCTTAGGGTGGAGTAGGCACAGAGTGGAGTAGTGCAGAACAGCAGAATGTCACATAGTGGAGTAGAGTATTGAAGAGTGTTAGAGTGGAGTGGCATAGAGTGGAGTACTGTGTTGTGGAGTGACATGGAGTAGTGGAGTGGAATAAAGTGAAGTAGTGTGTCATAGAACTGAGTGGAGTAAAGTGGCATGGAGTGGCATAGAGGGAGTTGCGTAGTACATCACAGAGTGGAGCAGAATGTGGTAGAATGGAGTAGAGTGTTGTTAGCATGGAGCGGCTTGAAGTGAAGTAATGTCTTAAAGTAGAGTACAGCTTAATGGAGTAGTGTCATAGAGTGGAGTTTTGTGGATTGTAATGTCTAGAGAGGAGTGTCACACAGTGGCCTAGAGTGAAGTGGTAAAGAGTACCGGGGTGCAGAGCAGATTGGTGTAGAGTTCATTGGTTTTGAGTAAAGTGATGTAGAAGTAGGGTGCAGTGACGTAGAGGTCAGTGACGTAGTATAGATTGCAGTGACGTAGAGTACAGTGGCATAGAGTGCAGTGGTGCAGAGGCAGAGAGTGCAGTGGCGTGGCATGGAGTGCAGTGGCGTACAGTAGATGGTTTTAGAATAGAGTGAAGAGGCCTTGAGGGAAGTGGTGCAGGGCAGAGTGGAAAGGTGCAGGGTAGAGTGCAGTGGTTCAGAGTAGCGTGGCACAGAGTGCAGTAATGAAGAAGAGATCAGAGTAGCACAGACTGTATTGGTGTAGAGTGCAGTGGCATGGAGTACAGTCGCATAGTTGAGTGACGCAGTCTAGAGTGGCACATAGTGTAGTGGCATAAAGTGCATTAATGTAGAGTGCAGTAGAGTGGAGCTGAGTTAAGTGGTGCAGGGTAGATTGCAGTGGCATAGATTGCAGTGGCATAGAGTACAGTGGTGCAGAGTGGAGTGGCGCAGAGTTCAGTGTCGGACAGTGTAGTGTTGCAGAATACAGTGCCATAGGGTGCAGTGGTATAGAGTGGCATAGAGTGCAGTGGTGTAGAGTGGTGCACAGTAGAGTAGAGTGGCATAGAAAGCAGTGGCATAGAATAAAAAGGTGCAGAACAGAATAGAGTGGCGTAGAGTGCAGTGACATAGAGTGCAATGGAATAGAGTGGCATAGAGTGCCGTGGTGTCGAGTGTTTTAGAGTATAGAGGCATAGAGTGCAGTGGAGCAAAGTAGACTGGCATAGAGTGGAGTGGCATAATGTACATTAGTTTTGATCAAAGTAGTATAGAGTGCACTGGAGTACAGTGCAGTGGTTTAGGGGCCAGATGATCGAAGTTATTTAGGGGTCGCAAAAGGTCCGATTAGCAGAATCAGTCTGTTTGCGACCACTACCGTGCCGGGCCACCATCAACTTTAGTGGCCGCTCCCTCAAAGCTTTTTGATGCATGGCCCTTCAAATAGAGCACAACTTTGGGTTGTAGCGGCGCTCCAAACACCACAGATAGACAAGGTGTGGATCTGTCACTGACATCGGCTGATGACAGGCTCCACAGGACTTAAAACCTGTCTTCCTGGATGACATCCTTATAAACCAGATGGAAAACCTCAAAAATAGTTGATAAAATGTTGAAAAACGTCAGTCACAAAATGACTGAGGGTAGCTGTTCTCTGGATCAGTGCAGGTTCTGGCATGGAAAGAGAAGAACTGACGTTGGCGTGCCTGGGTTGTGCCAACGTCACTTCCAGTGCGGATGAGTACAGATGCGGAGCCGATCAACGCCACCTACTGGCAAGCAGTGGTACTGCTCATGAAAAATCTTCTGGATCTAGTCTGATGCCTGAGGAGACTTCACAGGTAAGGATGCTGCAGCTAAAAGTTTCTATCAGATCAATATTTTACCAAAACATTGAAAAGTAAATTGCTAATTGGTCACATTTTTGCTTGTGCAAGGTGATATCACAGTTGCTGATTAGAAATGCATGCATCATGCTCACGTAAGAGGCATAACCAGACATCGTGGATAGCCTCTCAGATGTAAAATAACATAATCATGCTAGTACACCAACTTCTGAAACACAGATTCTTACCCTATTATATTAAGAGAAGGGCCTGTTGAGGAACGTGGAGAATGGATTGCTTCCAGGATATCTAGTCATCAGAGAACTGTCTATCAAATTAGTGGACTTTCTGGTAGAGGATTACTTGCTTCCCCTAGGGACAGCCCAAGCTCTTGTGCCTAACTGTCCACCACGTGCCCGGAAGAGGGGAACGTGGGAAATTACCTTCTTCTTAAAAGGCCATTAACAGGATCAAAGGGTAGTAGCGTGTGCATTCATGTTCAGTGGGGTAGAATGCACATCTATGCCTGCATATGTATGTGGAGAGTTTGAACAAGGAGTCACCATCTTGAAAGGTAAACATAAACTATTTCAGTAAAAATAGCAAAAATGGAAGGATGGTTACTTCTGTCAAGAACCGAGGTCCAGGAGTTAAAAACTGTGCTAATGTAATGAACAATATGAGTAGAAGGGGATTTAATTTTACCACTTCTAGTAGCAGAGGAAATGCTGAAAATACCCCAAGTCCACATACATATTGGTTCAAGTCCACATACATATTGGTTGGAAGTAACCTATGTAAGGTAGAAACTATGCCAGGAAAGAAGCCTTTGAAGGTAGGTCGCTATTACCTAGCCCTATTCACGGTATGATATTAGTGGTTTCAAAACTGGGCTATATTGGTTTTTAGAGCTCCTGTGTATCTATTATTCATGAACGTGGTTATAGTACCTCCCCAGTACTCTCATCTGGATAATTGGCCCCTAGTAATTTCATCATTAAGACCATTACCATTGGTCTTTAAGCATTAGACCCAACATTTCTCTTTTTCCAACAACTTCTTTAAGGTATCTTCTCTTTTGGCAAGGTCTCCAAAATTACCCACAGCATGTCATCTAGGGTGAGTTTAATGGTTACATAGTGGGTACTCATTTTTGTCATAATCTGTTGGCATCTTACGTTGCTCCTGTGTTTGTTAATGCAGGCTTTAAGTGGTCTTGACGTCATGCCTACGTATCGCAAAAGATGTGGACATTGTTTTGCAATTGTTGTGTTTCAGCAGATTCCACCTTCCTTTAGGTCCCAAATCCACCCCCCTTTTAGGATTTGTTGGATGATATACGTTGCACTGTCTGATGGGTAGTGTCCAAGAACAGGAGGAAGGCCCCAACAAACTGTAAGGGTCTCAGTCGGTTTAGAATTCTTTGGTCTCAAAGATTATTAGTCCGCTTAAATGGCAAAAAGAAGTCTCTTAATCTTCATCCTGCCACTACTCAAAGAACATCATGTAACAAACACCAAGTAAAAATATCAGTCTTCTTAAAGTAAAAAAAGCGTACTACTTTCACATGCGGAGTTTCACCTTTGTGCAGCAGGTACCAGTACATCAATAGGTCTCGCCTATGCAAGAGCTAATTGCTTTGCCAATGTGTTTTAGCCGAGTTCTCCCCAGCGTGGCTGCTGTTTAGCATGGCATAAAGAAATGTGGTATAGTGGGGAGTGTCGTAGAGTGACATACACTGTTGTAGAATGGTGTGGAGAGTTGTAGAGTTTCGTGGCGTAGTGTTTCAGAGTAGCATGGAGGGTCGTGGAGTGGCCTAGATTGGTATAGCGAAGCATAGAGTGTTGTGGAGTGTCATGGACATAGTGGAATGTCTTAGAGTAGAGTAGAGTGTTGTGTCATAGAACAGAGTGCAGTTGCATAGATTGGGGTGAATTAAAATGGATTGGTGTACAGAGAGTTGTGCAGAGTGGAGAAGAGTGTTGTAGAGTGGCTTAGGGTGGAGTAGGCACAGAGTGGAGTAGTGCAGAACAGCAGAATGTCACATAGTGGAGTAGAGTATTGAAGAGTGTTAGAGTGGAGTGGCATAGAGTGGAGTACTGTGTTGTGGAGTGACATGGAGTAGTGGAGTGGAATAAAGTGAAGTAGTGTGTCATAGAACTGAGTGGAGTAAAGTGGCATGGAGTGGCATAGAGGGAGTTGCGTAGTACATCACAGAGTGGAGCAGAATGTGGTAGAATGGAGTAGAGTGTTGTTAGCATGGAGCGGCTTGAAGTGAAGTAATGTCTTAAAGTAGAGTACAGCTTAATGGAGTAGTGTCATAGAGTGGAGTTTTGTGGATTGTAATGTCTAGAGAGGAGTGTCACAGAGTGGCCTAGAGTGAAGTGGTAAAGAGTACCGGGGTGCAGAGCAGATTGGTGTAGAGTTCATTGGTTTTGAGTAAAGTGATGTAGAAGTAGGGTGCAGTGACGTAGAGGTCAGTGACGTAGTATAGATTGCAGTGACGTAGAGTACAGTGGCATAGAGTGCAGTGGTGCAGAGGCAGAGAGTGCAGTGGCGTGGCATGGAGTGCAGTGGCGTACAGTAGATGGTTTTAGAATAGAGTGAAGAGGCCTTGAGGGAAGTGGTGCAGGGCAGAGTGGAAAGGTGCAGGGTAGAGTGCAGTGGTTCAGAGTAGCGTGGCACAGAGTGCAGTAATGAAGAAGAGATCAGAGTAGCACAGACTGTATTGGTGTAGAGTGCAGTGGCATGGAGTACAGTCGCATAGTTGAGTGACGCAGTCTAGAGTGGCACATAGTGTAGTGGCATAAAGTGCATTAATGTAGAGTGCAGTAGAGTGGAGCTGAGTTAAGTGGTGCAGGGTAGATTGCAGTGGCATAGATTGCAGTGGCATAGAGTACAGTGGTGCAGAGTGGAGTGGCGCAGAGTTCAGTGTCGGACAGTGTAGTGTTGCAGAATACAGTGCCATAGGGTGCAGTGGTATAGAGTGGCATAGAGTGCAGTGGTGTAGAGTGGTGCACAGTAGAGTAGAGTGGCACAGAAAGCAGTGGCATAGAATAAAAAGGTGCAGAACAGAATAGAGTGGCGTAGAGTGCAGTGACATAGAGTGCAATGGAATAGAGTGGCATAGAGTGCCGTGGTGTCGAGTGTTTTAGAGTATAGAGGCATAGAGTGCAGTGGAGCAAAGTAGACTGGCATAGAGTGGAGTGGCATAATGTACATTAGTTTTGATCAAAGTAGTATAGAGTGCACTGGAGTACAGTGCAGTGGTTTAGGGGCCAGATGATCGAAGTTATTTAGGGGTCGCAAAAGGTCCGATTAGCAGAATCAGTCTGTTTGCGACCACTAAAAAGCTGTCTGACATGTTCCAAATGCAAAATTGTGATTCGGTAACCTGTTACTGAATCACAATTTGGCACTGCGATTCGCTATTAGGAAGGGGCGTGTTTAGGGCGTCCCTTCCTAAAATCGAATTGTAGTGGTATGATTAAATGTTTTGCAACCAAAATGTGGTCACCAAACATTCGCAGGTTCCCACCAACTTCAAGCTGGTTGTAACCAATTCACAAATGGAAAGGGGTTCCCAAGGGACCCCTTCTCCCTTCTGAATGTCTGTAAAAGCATTTTTTAAGAGCAGTAAGTGGTCCCACGGACCTCTGTCTGCTCTTAAAAAATGAAAGGAAAACTTTCATTTTTTTTTAAACATATCCCCTTTTCCTTTAAGGAAAATGGGTGGAATTAAAAAAAAAAGACTGCTTTATTTAAAACCAATCACAGACATGATGGCCAGCTGACCCCAGCAGACCCAGTGGTGTTTTGCAATTCGAGCAAGACCTACCTCATGAATACTAATGAGGTAGGTCTATTTGTGACCCACTGGGAAGTGCAAATGTAACTCAGTGGAGTTCTGAACATTTGGAATTGCGATTTCTTAATTTCGATTCACATTGAATCACAATTAGAAAGTCACAATTCCAAACCTACGATCATCTGGCCCTTAGAGTAGAGTGGCATAGAGTGCAGTGGTGTAGGTTAGAGTGCTGCAGAGTTGAGTGGTGTTGAGTGGAGTGGAGTGGTGCAGCTTAGATTGCGGTGGCAAAAAAGGGTGGTGCAGAGTGCAGTGGCATACTGTAGAGTGGCATAGAGTGTGATTGTATACTGGAGAGTGGCAAAGAGTTAAGGAATTCAAAGGAGAGTGGTACAGAATGTTGTGGCATATAGAGCAGAGTAATATGCCAGCCAGAGTAGCACGTTACTCTACTTTATGCTACTGCAATCTTTGCTGCACCAATCCAAATTTGCTACACCACTGTCCACCACTGTCCTCTATGCCACTCTACTCTACCCACTGCACTCTATGCCACACTATTCTAACCACATTACTCTACTCTACGCTGCACCACTCCACTCTAAGCCACGAAGTGGTAATGTGTAGTGGCATAGAGTGCACTGGAGTAGAGTGCAGGACAGTTGAGTGGTGCAAAGTAATGTGGTGTAGAGCTCAGTGGTTAGAGTAGAGTAGCATAAAGTGCAAAGGTGTAGTGTAGAGTGACGTAGAGAGCATAGATTGCAGTGACGTAGAGTAGATGGTGTACTCAAAATCCATGCAACCTGTGCCAATCTACTCTGCACCAGTGTACTGTACATCACTCTATTTTACTCTGCACCACTGTACTCTAAACCACTGCTCTCTACTTTGCTAAAAAACAATGCACTCTACGCCATTCTACTATACACCACTGCACTCTTTCCCACTCTACTGTGCAACAATGCACTCTCTGCCATTGAACTCTGCTCGACTCTACTATGAAACTCTGCACTCATGACCTAAAAAATGCACATGCCTCGGGTTCTGCTCTTTCCTAATGCTACCAAAGCAGTTCACACAGGATGGAGAGATAGAGATGTGGGAGTTGGAGCATATTTGGCCTTTCCTGCCAGCACAGTGACAATCCATGGTATGTTGGTCAGATCGGATAAAGGAAGCTCTCTGACAGTAAAAAGAATGATCTCCTGGTATGGTGTTTATTTAATTTATTTTGTTGTATTTTTGCAGTAGGCTTCTTTAATACGAGGGCATTACAGCACACTAGCAGTATTGCATACATTTTGCAAATTGCGGATTCACGAAAAGCTGGTACGTCTGATTACAATATATCACAATTGTGGGGAGCGAGAAGCTAAACCACAAAGATGTCTTCAGCTTCCTAAATGGTGTAAACTAAATCAGATGTTGGAGGGTTATCCTATTCCTTTTAGTACCCTGAATCCTAGAGGTGGTAAGTTGTGAGACCTAGAAATCTCCTAGATTTATTTATTATGATCCTCACCCGCAGGTACCAACCGTGCCATGCTTCATCACTGTCTCCTCACCCACTGCATCCAGTGTGTGTGGGTAGGGCTAACACCCTCTGTAAGCGGAACACTTCCTAAAAAGGGATTATACTAATTAAAATGACCAAACCATCAAGATTGGGTTGACATGCTTTAGGTGTAGGAAAGTACAATCTTTTTGGCATGGTTATCCTCACTTTTTGCCTGCTGTCAGTGTGTTTTGATTGTTTCACTGGGATCCTGCTAACCAGGACCCCAGTGATTGTGCTCTCTCCCTCTACATTTGGTTGCTTAGGACTTTGCACACCCCACAATATGCATACTGGTGCCCCCATATAAGTCCCTAGTATAAGGTACTTACGTACCGAGGGCATTGGGACACCAGTGGTCCTTATTGGCCGCAGCATGTATTGTGCCATTCACGGGAGCCCATGCAAAATGTGTCTGTAGGCCTGACATTGAGCCTGTGTGAAAAGGTGCATGCACACTAGGTCATTGTAAGTCACACCTATGGTAGGCCTTCCTAGCCCAGAGAGCAGGGTGCAGGTATTGGTTGTATGATTCCATTCACTCTGGGGTCTCCTTAGAGGACCCCAGCATTGCTCCTACCAGTCTTCTGGGGTTTTCCAGGCAGCCTGCGCTGCTGCCACCCCTCAGACAGGTTTCCGCCCTCCTGTTGCTTGACCAGCTCAGGCATAGGAAGGCAGAACAAAGGATTTCCTGTGGGAGAGGGAGGTAACACCCCTTCCCTTGGAAATAGGTATTACATGGCTAGGGGAGCAGTAGCCTCCCAAGCCACTGGTATGCTATGAAGGGCACATTTGGTGCCCTCCTTTCATAAACCGTTTTTCACCAGTACAGGGAACCCTGGTCCCTTCTCTGGTGTGAAACTGGACAAACCACCCCACTCCACTGTCCATCACCACCCTAGGGGTGCTGCCCAGAGCTCCTCCAGGTGGCCACTTGATTCTGCGATCTTGAATCCAAGGTGGGCAGAGGCCCCTGGGAACATCTGAGTGGTTAGGTCAGGTAGGTGACGTCCCAGCCCCCTCTTGAAAGGTGGTCACCCAGCTAGGTGACCAATCCCCCTTAATGGGCTATTTATGGTCTCCCTCATGGGTGGGTCCTCAGATTCGACATGCAAGATTCCAGCAGGACTCCTCTGCATCATTTACTTAATCTTCTGGCCACTGGGACTGCAACTGGACCCCACAGGAATTGACAGTCTCCAACAACAGTGATGTCTCCGCTCTGCAACATTGTTTCTCTGGCTCCTTCTTGCAACTGCAACATTTCCCCGGCTGTGCATCCTCTGAGGGTGACGAGTCTTCAGCCTTCACAGGAAGTAAGAGGGAGTCTCCTTTGGAGTGGAGTCACTCCCTTGCAGGCACCAACTGCACGGATGTCGGGCTATATGGATCCTCTTTCCTCCGGAACTGTGCGGATCCTGCATCACAGGTGGTGGTCTGCAGTAGTCCCCTTGGTCCTCTCTACCAGCAGCAGTAGGTAAGTCCTTGCCTCTCCTTGCAGTACCCCTGTGCACTGTGACTCTTGCAGCTACCAAGGCTTGTTTGCTCCTCCTCCAAGGTATCTTCAGGCTCTGTGTAACCCCAGCACTTCTTCCTGTAAAGCACAGTCTCCTGCCTGCTGCTCCAGTGACGTGGGACACTCCTCCAGGTGCGCTGAGTGGGCCTTACTGAGACTTCTGTGCCTGCTGCCAGTGGGTTGCCTTTGGAGGCTGCCTCCTCTTATTGTGATTCTACCCAACTGCTGAGGGTCAACCCAGACTCCCCTCCTTGGGTCGAGTCCCCTTGACCTCTTCAGCCTTGCAAACCTTCTTCTCTGTCTCTTGCATTTGCCAATGATTGTTGGTGGTTTTCCAGCACCCCTGACTGACTACATCTCGACCACCTACATGGGACATCACTTGCATCACTTCTGGGACTCCTCTTCAGCTTCTGAGCTGCACTGCTGTCTTCTTTATCCACCGTCGACCTGGTCCTGCATCCACAAAAGGGAGGGACTCCTCCACAACTGGACACTCCAACACAAACTGGTCTTAGGCCTCTTCCTTTGCAGGTCCTCTTGTGTCGGGATACACCTTTGGGTTCTTTCAGTCTTGGTTGGCTCTTGCATAATCCTTTTCCAAAGTCCTCCTGTTGGTTTTGGGGAAAACCAGGTACTTACCTCTGCTCTCCTTGTCGCTGGAAGTCAGTCTGGTACTCATCTCTCGGGGTTCCTAGTTCCTCCAGCTCCCTTCGACTGATTCCACTGCTTTGGGTGGGGGACTGCCTTTCACATTCCACTTTTTTAGTATCTGGTTTGGCCCTGCCCTAGGGCCCTCACTATTTGCTATTGCTTTTACCAATGCTTATTGCTTTCTATGCTATTTACTGATTGCTAAAGTTTATGTAATAGTGTGTTTACTTACCTCCATTTGAGGGACTGCCTATTCAGTATTCTAGTATTTGTGTTACCCTAATAAAGTACCTTTATTTTTGTAACACTGTGTAGTTCTTTCGTGTATGTAAGTGCTGTGCGACAATAGTGGTACTGCATAAGCTTTGCATTTCTCCTCGATAAGTCTTGGCTGCTCATCCACAGCTACCTTTAGAGAGCCCTGGCTTCCTAGGCACTGTCTACACCTCACTAATAAGGGATACCTGTACCTGGTATAAGGTGATAACACCATAGGTCCTCACCACACACCAGGCCAGCTTCCTACATTAGGCTCCATTAAGCCTCTGGGGAGGGCGGACCCTATAGTAATAGATTCATCAAGAGTACTCTCCCTGCACTCTACCTAGTCGGGATCCTCCGAGACCCACAAGGCCTTATAGAGCCTAAAACTACTTCTTAACAGTACAAAGGAGTATCTTCTCAAGTATGTATTGTAATTGAATGCATGGTTTTGTGTGTGATAGTGTTGCATCATTAGAGTAGATGATAAGTGGGAAATCATATTACAGTATAGTAGAGATTAGACTCACACTGGTCCTGAAGAAAGCCTGATGATCCTTTGGGACGCTTAAAAGGGCTGAAACACGTCGACCCAAACTTGGTGTTTGGGTCATAAAACCCAGTGAATAATTTTATCTGTTTTTAACCTTGCCAAAGGTACTCATATTAAAGCCATACACAGAGGAACCTGCAGGCAATTTTAACCCTGTTTAGAAAGTTTGTTGAGCCCACTCACTCACACTAGGTGCAGTGGGTGAGGATTCAATGATAAAGCATGCCGCAGGTGGTGCCTGTGGGTGTGAACCCTAATAAAACCACCTCTAGGATTCAAGTTATGAAGAGGGTTTGGATAACCCTCCAATATTTGATTTAGGTCTGATTACAAGACATGACATAACAATGCATAACGTACACAAATACAAAATGAAATAGATGAAACAGTATGCATCGGTGTGCTGCTGCTTGTGGGCCTCCAGCTTGTCATTGAGGTCTGGCAGGCCTTTGTCAGAACCCTTGACTGCAGTGGGGTGAGCTGAGAATGTCTAGTGTGGCAGCGGCTCGAACTCCCCATGATATCTGGGGCCTGGCACTGCAGGTCCTCCCAGCGCTTCCTACAACCCAGACTGTCCTGGAAGTTTTGCCCATGGCAGTCCACTGTATGATGATCTCAGTCCAAATCACCAACTGTACATTCTTTGCCAGCTAATTGTCTAGCCCTCCACTACAGCTGAGGCTGGTGTTAAAGAACTCCCTTCCCAATGATGTCCACTTACCCTCGGATGAAGCTGTGGCCCTCCCTAACCTGTCTGCAGCCATTTCTGGAGGGTCTACAGCTGTACAAAGCAACAGAACGGATGTGGATTCAATTTCAATGAATAGATGGATCAGCTAGGGCTGATTTTGCACTTCCAATATATTACTTATGGTTACATGCGATTAATGCTGCCCACCCCTGCTGCAATGTACATGTACGCAGTGTGGATTTTGAAAAACAAGATGGAAAGGCAGGAGAAAAAAGGACACATGTACCTGTGTTTGTGTATTTATATATCCCACCCTGTAGCCCTTGATTTTCAGTCTGGCCCTCACATTCTGGGGTAGATATTCCCCACTTTCCAACTCACTCTCACTTGCAATTCCTTTCTATATGTTCACATCAGTAGTATGTTTATGTGTGCAGACATATGGCACAGATATCATATTATTATGAAGATGTGGGAAACTGGCACCTTGTTGTAGTACCCCCACCCCCACTTTTTGCCTGGCTTCTAAGTGAAATCTTGGACTGGAGTGCACTGGGAGCTAAAGGTAATTGGAAACACCTTTAGCTGCCACTATAAGTCCCTAGTAAATGGGTAAATGGTACCCAGGTACCCAATTGAATGGGGTACTAAGGGTAGGCCCCTTAGGGCAGCAACACTGATTGTGCCACCCTTTAGGGCCATGCATCCAGATGCACCCAGCACTGCCATTGCAGACTGAGTGTTCTGGTGCAAACCTAAAACTCAAACTCGACATGGCACACTGCCTGTGTGCATGTCCACCATACACTGCATTTACTATAGGTAAGACACCCCTCTGGCAGGCCTTATAGCCCTAAGGCAGGGTGCTCCATATTGTATGTGAGGGCATTGCTGTATGAGCAATATGCCTCCACTGTTTCCTTGCCAAACATGCGACATAGTGAGTGAAAATTTCAGCCATTTTAATACATGGGCTGGACACTGGTCAACATGTGTTTCCCAGCTACATGATGGCCACTCTGAACCCTGGGTTGTTTGGTATCAAACAACTCAAAATTATAATATCCAAACTGGTACAGGTATTGGATTTATCCCTAAATGTACCCAGGGGCCACCTTAGAGGAGCCCCCTGCAAAAGCTAACTATCCTGGCATGGTTGCTGACTGGTCTTATCCAGCTGACACCTCCAGACAGCCAATATACAAACCATGGGGAGAGGCCTGCCTCTCTGGTTTGAAAAACAATGCCCTTCCTGAGTGGAGGAGCTAACAACCCCTCCCTTAGGTATGTGCACTGCCCTGCCACTGAGCTTCAAAGGGGTACCGCCCTTGACACTAGACCTCCAGGCCTGCTTCTAGCAGCAGCATGCCCCCCCCCCCCCTTCGCAAAACCACATTTCTGGAGGGAGGAAAGGTGGGAAAACCACACAAAGGGTAGGGGGAGTGGCCTCACCTGGCATGCACCACCCCTAAGGTGTTGTGTCTGCGAGGTGGGCCCTCTATTTCATTTTCCTCCATCTTAGATGGATGGAAAATAGCCAATCAGGTTTAGGGAAGTGACCCTTCCCACACAATGTGGTCACTAAAGTGGTGTAGTCATACAAGGGTAAGTGTCCCATTGGACACTACCAGGTTTCCCCAAAACACCCACTATATTCAGTATTTAGTGGGCACCCCTAGACCAAGATTTCAGATTCAAAAGGACAAAGAAGACCAACAGCAAAACAGATCCAAAGCAAGAGAACTGTGGACCTGCTGCAGCAAGAAAAGGCACCAAACCCTGCCTGATGCACCCAGGACCCAACAATCGCCTCTGTGGAGGAGCTGGACTGACCTCAAGAAACCCAGAGGATCTCCAGGCTTCACAAATTGCCCAAGATCTTCCTTCTGAGTTGAGGTGCCACTCTGCAAACCAACAAGCCAGTGAGGGTCACTTCACTGACCAGCTGATATCTCCTGAACAAGAAGTTGCGGCCGGACCCAACGACACACCAGCGACCACCAGGACAAACCCCGCAAGTGTGCCAAGTTTGGTGGCACTGCACCCACCAGTGGCTGAGTCGTGCCAATACCCCAGGTACTGGCCAGTGGACACCAAGAAAACCAGCTCCTCCAGGGGTGAAAAAGAATCAGGAGGAAGACCCAGTCGAGGGACTTCAGGAACACCCTGACCCTCCTGTCAGAGTGTCCTAGTTGTCCTGAAAGCCGCCCTCCAAGAGGCTCACCTCCAGCTCCAAGGGACTCCGTTGCGCACAGCTCCTGGATCAACGACTTGCCAAGCGCCCTGCAACAAGGAACCAGCTGTGTCCACAGGGTCCCATACTCCTTGTGACCTCAACACCCCAGGGGGACCCTAAGACACCACGTTTAAATATTTTCCAAGTGGCCCCCCTAAATGGCCCTGTACCTGCTCCAAGAGTCTTTCCAACACTGCTCCCGCCAGAACCGAGAGCCACTCAAGCCTGTCCACCGATGGCCTTGACGAACCTGCAAAAGCGGAACCTGGTAACATAACTGTGCGATTTTATATGCATTTTTAAAAGTGACTGCCCATTGATTCCTATGGTGCATAATTACGCACAGAAAAACTGCATTTATTAAAGCTTCAAAAATTCATAACTTCAAAAGTACTTCACCAATCTTAATGATCTTGGTCTTAAAAATTATATACAAATCTAGAGTATTTTTGTAAATTGGTCTCGAGTTATTCCTTTGAGTGTGTGGTGCATGATTGATATTGTGAGTACAGCAAATGCTTTGCACTTCTCCAAGATTAGCCTAACTGCTCGACCAAGCTACCTAAAAAATTCAAGCATTAGATGATCTAGTTTTTGCCTCTGAAAACCAACGTGTGGTTGCCTGGACCCCCTACACAGTGTGCCTAGTTTGTACACTACATAGAAGACCAAACAATTGAAGAAGGAATAACTGAGACACTAGGGAAATCCAGCTGTTTGTGGCCACCTGTGCCACAAACAGAGGGTCATCCGACTGAGCCTTAAAGTTTCTTGGCTTTGGCTGGGTTTCTGGAGATGACTTCTCTTAGAGCAGGACACAGTATGCACAGTCCCTCTTCATTGCTAGCCACCAGGTTCAGCAGGTGCACTCCATGTCAGTGCAGCTGCTCTTTGCCAGTTCCACAGTGCAGCAGGCAGTCCTTCTTCCAGTCTAGTTGAGATTCAAGTTCTGAGTGCCAGTGGTGCCCTACTTATGCTCAGAAAATGCCCTCAGGGCAGGATATGGTTAGTAGCCAATGGGCTACCAGGTTCCCTCCCACCTCTTGAGCTCTTACTGCTAAGTGTGGCATCTGGGCATCCTGGGATGCACCATTTAGTCATTAGCACTTCTCCCTTGGAGGGCAGAAAGCTGTCTGAAGGACAGGACCCCATATACAACTGGTAAGGGCCCAGGTCAATAAAGGCAACAAAGTGGCAACATTGTTAAAGTTGCACACTGTGACTTGTTACAATAATTTTGACTTGAGAATCAAGTTGGGCTCAATGTAACGAGTCACTGGATACCTTCAATGACCCACTTTGGTCGCACCATTTAAGAGTTAGCATAGTTGAAAGTTCAGGGTGCAATTCTATACTCACCAAATAGGAGACTAAGGACCTGATTTAGATTTTGGTGGACGGGTTATTACATCACAAAGGTGACAGATATATCGTCCGCCGAAATAAAAATCCCATTATTTCCAATGGGATTTATATTTCAGCGGGCGGGATATCCATCACCATTGTGATGGAATAACCCGTCCTCCAAAATCTAAATCAGGCTGCAAGGCTCATCGTAGTAAAAAAGAAATGTTCATGTTTTTACTACCAGAACATGTCAAATACATGTTCTGCATGTGGAATGTGTTGCACCCCGCCTAAACATATGGCAGGGGGATGTCTGGCTTTTCCATTACTTTAAATGACAAGGTTGGGCTACCAGTTTAAACTGCTCTTCCAGGCTGCAAATAGTAGACTGAGAGTGTTGTTTTACATGTGTTACATCCAGGGTGGCAGAATCAGTGCTGAAAACCCTGGGGTAACCCTTTAACTTAGGTGTCCATAGTAGCCAGGGTACCATTTACTAGGGACTTGCAGGTAAGTTAACTTGGCCAATTAGGCATGAACCCATTCTATATATAAATTTTTAAAGGTAAAGGCACAGGCTCTGAAGTCTGTTAGCAGGTCTCTATACACGCTCAGAATCGAAAAACCAGCTGCGTCAGTCCAAAAACAGGGTGGTGATCATAGAAAAAGAGGTATTTCCTTACATCAATCCAAATGTGGGTTCACAAGTACCACAATGCGAAACTTGAACCTGAACTGAAGAGCAGCTGAATCCTGCATTGGTGCAGATGAAATCGATCATTGTGGCATTGACACTCACACCCGTTTGAACTCCCTTGTGCAGCACTTCTGGATTTTAATGTTGTTTTGAGGGCCCGACTGATGATTTCTGTAGGAAGCTGGTTCTCTATATGGTGCACTCAAATGAAGAACACTGTGCAGACAGTCCAGTGGATCCCCAATTGGTATTGCAGAGGCACAGGTAGATAGGACTAATTCTCTATTTGTGGTAGTGTGGGCGAGCAGTTTGGCTAATCAGAGGATAGTGCTAGCATTTGTTATACTCACAGAGTCAATACATGAGACACACACTCAAAGAATAAATCTGAGACCAATTTAGAAAAATAACAATTCCTTTTATATATGTTTGAAACCCAAGAACTTCGTAATCAGGTAAGTAGATGTTTAAGCATTAATACTTTGCAGTTGCAGAAATAGACACAGTGCAATTTTCAGAGTTCTCTCAATGTTTTCCTATGGAGGAAAACAATGTTCAGCAAACCCAAAGCAAGTCTCAAGGAGTTAAGGTAAATACTGGGCACTAAACAGAATCACAACAACAGCTCACACTGGGCGGCACTGGGGCGTCAGGTGCAGAGGTACAGAAAGGCGTTGGGTGCCCAATGATTTACAATGGGAGTTTGGTCCTCGTGAACACAGGCAGCAAGCTCTGGCTAGGAAGCCAGTCAGGGACAAGAATCAAGTAGGTAGTAGACTTAGGGTGCTTGTAGCGTAGGTTCACACTCCTGTGCCCAGGAGAGACGGATGCAGGGGTGTCTTTAGGCATTGGGTTTTCATGTCCGGGACCACTCGTAGTCAAGGGGGTCCTGAGTGTTGATCCTGCAGGCATCGTCGGGTAATCCAGCAGGGATGGACCCAAGGTGGTTTTGAGCTCTCGGGAGCCTGGGGACGTCATTGGGACAGGTGACCCGCGTCAGCTGGGTTCAGGGGTCATGGGTGCAGTGGTTGCTGAAGATGTCCGATTTTCTCTCTTCACAAGCCTGTGGGATAGGGGGCTTGTGTGCAGAGGATGCAGGCATCTCTGGAAAGTCCAGGATGGGTGAGACCACACTGGTCTCTGGGCAGCTGGGGACCCGTGGTGGCAAAGCTGGTTGGCTTCACCTCGGGTTGTGGACATGGGGTGTAGTGGTCACTTATGGTGTCAGGTTTCTGGGGTCCAGCAGCTGCAGAGCCTTTTTTGGGGAGTTTCTTCTTGCAGGGCAAATTCGCTGCCCCTGGGAGACTTGAGTCTTTGAAGGCCAGAGGGGCTGGGTCCAGGTGAGCTGCTTCTTCTTTACCTTTTCTGTGGGTGCAACTCTTCTTTGTCTGGGTCTTCTTAGGTTGTCAAAATCTGAGTTCTAGGGTTCAGGGGTGCCACCTAAATACTCACATTAGGGGTGTTAGAGTGAGTCCTAGGCAGTTGTACGACACTAGGCAGTTGTACGACAGAACCATGCATGCCGGTAAAACACATGCCTTAATAACACAGTCGGAACCATGACCACGTCTTTTCCTCGCATGCCTTTACCACGCATGCCTTTACAATAAGTTTCATTGTAAAAGCATGCTTAGTAAAGGCATATGTGGAAATAGCATACACAGTTCTGTTATACAATCTCCCCACCCGCCCTGAGCAGCAAAACTACGCCACCCCTCTATAAATAAACTACCCAGACACCCCCACCTGCCCTGAGCCCTAAAACCTTCCTCCACCCTTAATAACTAAACCACCCCAACCCCACACCCACCCTAAGCCCTAAAAACTAAACTACCCGAGCCCTAAAAATAACTATTCCAGCCCCTGCCCATAAAAACAAAACTACCCCAACCCCCCACCCGCCCAAAGCCCTAAAAAGAAAACTATCCTGACCCCCTATCCCTGCCCCTAACAACAAAACTACCCCGACCGCCCCAGCATCCCTGAGCCCTAAAACCTTTTCCCACCCCTAATAACTACACTACCCCAACCCCCCCACCCACCCTAAAAAAATACTATCCCAACCCCCACCCCTAAAAACTAAGCTTCCCCAACCCCCCACCCGCCTTGAGCCTTTAAGAAAAAACTAACCCAACCCCCTACACCTGCTCCTAAAAACTAAACTGCCCAAAACACCCACCCAGCCCCTAAAAAAAAAATCATCTGATTCCCATTCCTAAGCCCTAACAAAATTACCCAAACCTCGTCCCTAATAAAAATAACCCGACCCTTCCACCCACCTCAAGCCCTTAATTCACCCACCCATAAAATCTCCCCCCCCCCAACCCTGCCCCAGCCCCAATTATCTCACCACGTCCTCTCCCGATCCACTCTACCCCTTTCTGTGCCTTAACCACGGATATGCATAGTTTGGCACATGCGTGATTAAGGCACAGAAAAAGGCAGTCGTTGTTCCAAGAAGCTTAGTTACGCTTGCATGGTAAACGTCGGCGTTGTTCACAACGCATTGTTTTGGACGTTTCCTATGCCAGGTGGTAGCCAATGGGCTGACCACCCTTAGAGTGACTACACCCTTTCTCATGAGCACTTCCGCAGGTAAGTGGGCATAGCCCTAACCCTAGTGGCCTACTTACTTCCGAACAAGATAGAGGAATTTAAAAAGTAGTGTCCACTTCAGCTCGCCCACCTTAGGGGTGGGACTAGCATGAAGTGGGCAAACTTCTTATGTAACTAATTTTCTCGCCTGTGCTGCTGCCAAAAGTGGAGTCAGGACAAGGGGGTTGGTCATCGCCACCATCTGGAGAGACCTGGGTCACATTAAAAAGGTGGCAAGGCCTTTGAAGCTCCCCACCCTGGAATGCCCATTCTGCCTGGTAAAGGAGGTCACACCTCTGCCAGAGCATGCCTTTGTCTCAAGCCCTTAAGAGCACTGGCTCTCACCTTGGGGGACCAGAAACGCATCTGTGATGGCTGAACTTGTCAGGACCAGTCTTTCAGCACACTAGTACCCGGTAGGTTTTCAGGGGGAATGTCTGAGGTGCCCTCTGTGTGCATTTTTTAATAAATCCATCACTGGGTGTAGGAGGCTGGCCTGGCTTATAGTGGGCACCTTGAGGTACTTACACCCTGTGCCAGGTCCAGTTATCCCTTATTAGTAGAATAGAGGTGTTTCTAGCAGCTTAGGCTGATAGAAGGTAGCTATGGCAAAGCAGCTTAGGTTGAACTAGGAGACATGCAAAGCTCCTACTATACCACTTATATCATATAGCACAATATCATAAGAAAACACAATACACAGAGTTACTAAAAATAAAGGTACTTTATTTTTATGACAATATGCCAAAAGTATCTCAGTGAGTACCCTCAGTAAGAAGGTAAGTAATATACACAAGTTATATGTACACAAACCCAAAACAGGTGAGTAAGAAAAGTAATGCAAACAGTGTAGAATTACAATAGGATGCAATAGGTGAACATAGGTCTAGGGGCAACACAAACCATTTACTCCAAAAGTGGAATGCGAATCACGAATGGACCCCAGACCTATGGGAGCTTGTAGAGGGTCGCTGGGACTGTAAGAAAACAGTCAGGGTGTCCAAGATACCCCACCCCAAGACCCTGAAAAGTAGGAGTAAAGTACACCTACCACCCCAATAGGACACAATAGTCATGATAGGGGGATTGTGCAAGAACCACAAACACCAGCAAAGCACTGAAGACGGATTCCTGGACCTGAGGACCTGCAAGGCAAGGGGACCAAGTCCAAGAGTCACAATAGTGTCCGGGGGTGGCAGGAGCCCAGGAAACCCCGGATGAAGGTGCAAGGAAGCTGCCCCCGGATGGAAGAAGCTTAGGATTCTGCAACAACGAAGAGAGCTAGGAACATCTCCTTTGTATGGAAGATGTCCCACGGCATGCTGAAGGTTGCAGAAGTGTTCTCACGCAGAAATACCGCAAACAAGCCTTGCTAGCTGCAAGGGTCGTGGTAGAGGTTTTTGGGAGCTGCTGGGGACCAGGAAGGACTAGGATGTTGCCCCTTGGAGGAGGAGACAGAGGACAGCGGGGGCGCTCAGCAACTCAGAGAGCCCCCACAGAAGCAGGCAGCACCTGCAGAAGTACCAGAGCAGGCACTTAGAAGATTTGTGAACCGGAGCTGGCTCAGAGTCACAAAACGAGGGTCCCACGACGTCAGAGTCCAACTCAGAGGGTTCTGTGCTAGAGACCCGGGGGATCATGGAATTGTCCCCCCAATACCATAATGGTACTGGGGTGAGAATTCCATGATCTTAGACATGTTACATGGCCATGTTCGGAGTTACCATTGTGACGCTATACATAGGTAGTGACATATGTATAGTGCACGCGTGTAATGGTGTCCCCGCACTCACAAAGTCCGGGGAATTTGCCCTGAACGATGTGGGGGCACCTTGGCTAGTGCCAGGGTGCCCACACACTAAGTAACTTTGCATCCAACCTTCACCAAGTGAGGGTTAGACATATAGGTGACTTATAAGTTACTTATGTGCAGTGAAAAATGGCTGCGAAATAACGTGGATGTTATTTCACTCAGGCTGCAGTGGCAGGCCTGTGTAAGAATTGCCTGACCTCCCTATGGGTGGCAAAAGAAATGCTGCAGCCCATAGGGATCTCCTGAAACCCCAATACCCTGGGTTCCTAAGTACCATATACAAGGGAATTATATGGGTGTACCAGTGTGCCAATGAGAATTGGTACATTTAGTCACTTGCCTGCAGTGACAAATTTAGAAAGCAGAGAGAGCATAAACACTGAGGTTCTGGTTAGCAGAGCCTCAGTGATACAGTTAGGCACCACACAGGGAACACATATGAGCACTGGGGTCCTGCCTAGCAGGATCCCAGTGACACAAGGGCTAAAACAACATACATACATTGAAAAATGTGGGTAACATGCCAGGCAAGATGGTACTTTCCTACACTGGGGTCTATGAGGGTTTATTATTCTGAGATATTTGATACCAACATCCCAGGGTTCTGAGAAGCCATCATGTAGCTGGGGAACTCGTAATGACCAGTGTCCAGCACATGCATTTAAAATGGCTTCCCTGTGCACTTAGTATGTCTCAGAGACATAGCAGGGGCATATCTGCTCATGCATATATGCCCCCACATGTGTCTGGATGCACCCAGTTTTAGGGGTGACTTACACCTGGCACATGCAGTGATAGCCGTCCTGGCACACAGGGGTGTGTGACAGGTTGTGTTTTCAATTTAGCCTGCACCAACACATGCAGTCTACAATGCCAGCAATTGTGTGAGTTTCATGAGGGGTCTCTCTGGGGTGGCACAACCGGTGTTGCAGCCCTTAGATGCCTTCCTTAGTACCCTAGGCCCTAGGTACCAGGGGTACCATTTACTAGGGACTTGCAGTGGTAGCTAAGAGTTTGACAATTGTGCAAAGCAACTTTACAGTTTTGGGGAAAGAGATCAGGCACTGGGAACCTGATTAGCAGGGAGCCAGTACACTAACAGCCTAAGCTTCATCAGAAACCAGGCAAAATGTGGGGGGCTAACCATGTCAAAAGGGTGCTTTCCTACAATTCCTGTACCAATTGCCTGAAGTCCACAACACTTGTGGGATAGTGTAAAGTTCACGCTTTCCACTTTCTTTTCTTTTTCCGTCATTTTATTCCAAGTTAAATGTGACAAGACATCTTCAGCACAGCTCAGCCTTTTCTCTTCCAACCTTCTCAGAGCCCCCACATTCCATATGATGTCACTACGTACATCATTACATTCCAGCCTTCACTGAACACATCTTTACAAGATATCTTTACACATTACAAGATATCTCCACACACTTCCCCCCTTATACCACATAAATAATTTTAAAAAAAACAAGAACATTTTGTATATCAACAGCAACTAACAATAAATCCCCATAAACTATACAAAACTGTTAATTTAACGATTACCTTTGCATACACTTCCCATTCTCCATGACAAACCATTCTCCAAGATTACTATATTTCTTTTAACTTCTTTCACTAACTGGGGAGCAGAATATCTGCTATCCCCCTTTAATACAAATCCACTTTTCCTTGTCACCACCCAATCACCTTCTTCTATATGTCTACATTTCACACCCATTCTCTTATTATACTGTTGTATATTCTTCCTTTGCATCTCTTCAACTCTTCCTCTTACTATATTTCTATCCACTGTTACTTTTTCTTTCACCTTTAACCGCACAGGACACTCTTTCACCCCAGGTTCTCTTCCTTTCAAAGATACGAATGGTGACACTCCTGTAGTCGAATGTGGAGTTGTACGATATGTCCACGTCATTTTGTTCAACTCCCTTCTCCAAGGAAGATGATTGGCCAACGATAACTGGATATTCTCTATGACTATATGATTTATTCTTTCTACCATTCCATTGGCCTGTGGACGGAACAGAGCAACTCTTTCATGAATGATTACCATCTTCTGCAAATAATCAGTCATTTCTAATGACACAAATTGTATGCCATTATCTGATACAATTGTTTTAGGAATCCCTTCTTCCATAAACATTTCTTCAAGAAACTCTATAACCCTTGAGGTATTTACCTGATCAACTGTTTTGATAACAAACCAATTTAGTGTGATAATCCACTAACAACATTATATACTTACTCCTGACGCCCAGCCTGGAAACTGGACCAATAAAATCTACAGCCAACTTCTCCCAAGGCTCACCTGGAAATTTCACAGGTTCTAATGGAGTTTGCTTTAGTACTTTAGTTTTATCGCTATTTGCACATCCAGTACAATTCTTTACCGTTTCCTCCACTTGCTTATCCATTCCTGGCCACCAAAATGTTTGTCTTACCTTTCTCTTCATCACTCCTCGCCCTAAATGCCCTTGATGCGTGATGTCAATAATGTGTCTACGCACACCTTCCGGAGGAACAATTTGATTTCTTCTTAACAATCTTCCGTTCTGTATGCTTAACTGATCTCTCACTTTGAAATAGCTAGACGCATCACTACCATGTTCATCATCACTCCTCCATCCATTGACCACTTTATCCTCCACCGTTCTTAAAAAAGAGTCATTAGCTTTCGTGCTCTCCCACCTACTTTCACTCACTGCTAACTCTCCCAAAACGGTTTCTATGATGTTTTCAATTTCTTCTCCTAAAACCTCATCCACAATTATCGGCATTCTAGAAAGATAATTTGCCACCATATTTCTGTTCCCTTTCACAAACTCAACATCAAAGTTATAATCCATTACAGAAAACAACCACCTTGAAATACATGGTGTTACATTGCCTTCTAGTCCTCGTCCACCTTTAAAGATATATGTTAATGGCCTGTGATCTGTTCGTAATTTGAAAGGCAGTTTATTCTAGGCAAGGGGGTCCCATATCATGAGGCAGCTCTCAGAAAGGGGATATGCCAGACTCTCTTACCCTTGGTGCCACTTTCAATAGCAATTACTTGGAGATGCCATGCGCTGCCCTGAATCCTCAACCACTGACATCTAGACTGCTAAACCCCTGTTACTATTTACCCAATCAGAATATAATCTTGGCAACCAGGTTAAAAGTAAAAATGGACACCAGTTTTTCTTGCTTTAGTTCTACTATATGCAAAAAGAACAAATGATGGACGGAATGCAGAGCAAATCAATCATTCACCCCCAGTCACAAAGATCTGGGTTTAATCGATCGTTTTTTTGCTCACCACGCCACCCCAGGCTGGATCCAGCCAAATGCAAATCAATCTTGACCCTGTTCCTCATAGGAACCGTACGGCCCAAACTGCCAAGCCAGGTCCTCCCTGGACCGGAAACAAGCATCCTAGGACCGGTTTCACCAGTCTACACCGGTTCAGGGATCCCTCAGCCCTGCTCTGGCGCGAAACTGGACAAATTGGATAATTTCATAAGTTCAAGGACCTTTCTGGCATATGCTGTTGAGGGCCATGTGATGATACTACCGTGGATTGAGGCAAGCTCAGGAGAATAAGGAAGGAAGGAAATATGCCCCAGGGTGATTCTGACGGCACAGAGTTGTAGGAAAGTACCATCTTGCCTGGCATGTTACCCCCATATTTCACTGTATATATGTTGTTTTAGTTGTATGTGTCACTGGGACCCTGCCAGCCAGGGCCCCAGTGCTCATAAGTGTGCCCTGTATGTGTTACCTGTGTTATGACTAACTGTCTCACTGAGGCTCTGCTAATCAGAACCTCAGTGGTTATGCTCTCTGATTTCTTTCCAAATTGTCACTAACCGGCTAGTGACCAATTTAACCAATTTACATTGGCATACTGGAACACCCTTATAATTCCCTAGTATATGGTACTGCGGTACCCAGGGTATTGGGGTTCCAGGAGATCCCTATGGGCTGCAACATTTCTTTTGCCACCCATAGGGAGCTCTGACAATTCTTACACAGGCGTGCCACTGCAGCCTGATTGAAATAACGTCCACGTTATTTCACAGCCATTTTACACTGCACTTAAGTAACTTATAAGTCACCTATATGTCTAACCTTTACCTGGTAAAGGTTGGGTGCTAAGTTACTTAGTGTGTGGGCACCCTGGCACTAGCCAAGGTGCCCCCACATTGTTCAGGGCCAATTCCCCGGACTTTGTGAGTGCGGGGACACTATTACACGCGTGCACTATACATAGGTCACTACCTATGTATAGCTTCACAATGGTAACTCCGAATATGGCCATGTAACATGTCTAAGATCATGGAATTGCCCCCCAATGCCATCCTGGTATTGGGGAGACAATCCCATGATTCCCCAGGTCTCTAGCACAGACCCTGGTACTGCCAAACTGCCTTTCCTGGGGTTTCACTGCAGCTGCTGCTGCTGCCAACCCCTCAGACAGGTTTCTGCCCTCCTGGGGTCCAGCCAGGCTTGGCCCAGGAAGGCAGAACAAAGGACTTCCTCAGAGAGAGGGTGTTACACCCTCTCCCTTTGGAATAAGGTGTCAGGGCTGGGGAGGAGTAGACACCCCCAGCCTCTGGAAATCCTTTGATGGGCACAGATGGTGCCCATCTCTGCATAAGCCAGTCTACACCGGTTCAGGGATCCCTCAGCCCTGCTCTGGCGCGAAACTGGACAAAGGAAAGGGGAGTGACCACTCCCCTGACCTGCACCTCCCCTGGGAGGTGCCCAGAGCTCCTCCAGTGTGCTCCAGACCTCTGCCATCTTGGAAACAGAGGTGCTGCTGGCACACTGGACTGCTCTGAGTGGCCAGGGCCAGCAGGTGACGTCAGAGACTCCTTCTGATAGGCTCCTTCAGGTGTTGCTAGCCTATCCTCTCTCCTAGGTAGCCAAACCTCCTTTTCTGGCTATTTAGGGTCTCTGCTTTGGGGAATTCCTTAAATAACGAATGCAAGAGCTCATCAGAGTTCCTCTGCATCTCTCTCTTCACCTTCTGCCAAGGAATCGACTGCTGACCGCGCTGGAAGCTTGCAACACTGCAACAAAGTAGCAAAGACGACTACTGCAACCTTGTAACGCTGATCCTGCCGCCTTCTCGACTGTTTTCCTGGTGGTGCATGCTGTGGGGGTAGTCTGCCTCCTCTCTGCACTAGAAGCTCCGAAGAAATCTCCTGTGGGTCGACGGAATCTTCCCCCTGCAACCGCCGGCACCAAAGAACTGCATCACCGGTCCTCTGGGTCTCCTCTCAGCACGACGAGCGAGGTCCCTTGAACTCAGCAACTCTGTCCAAGTGACTCCCACAGTCCAGTGACTCTTCAGGCCAAGTTTGGTGGAGGTAAGTCCTTGCCTCCCCACGCTAGACTGCATTGCTGGGAACCGCGTGTTTTGCAGCTACTCCGGCTCCTGTGCACTCTTCGAGGATTTCCTTTGTGCACAGCCAAGCCTGGGTCCCCGGCACTCTAACCTGCATTGCACGACCTCCTGAGTTGTCCTCCGGCTTCGTGGGACCCTCTTGTGCAACTTCGGGTGAGCTCCGGTTCACTCCACTTTGTAGTGCCTGTTCCGGCACTTCTGCGGGTGCTGCTTGCTTCTGATTGGGCTCCTTCTCTTGCTGCGTGCCCCCTCAGTCTCCTCACGCAATTGGCGACATCCTGGTCCCTCCTGGGCCATAGCAGCATCCAAAAACCCTACCCGTGACCCTTGCAGCTAGCAAGGCTTGTTTGCGGTCTTTCTGCACGGAAACACTTCTGCACGACTCTTCACAACGTGGGATATCCATCCTCCAAAGGGGAAGTTTCTAGCCCTTGTCGTTCTTGCAGAATCCATAGCTTCTACCATCCAGTGGCAGCTTCTTTGCACCCACAGCTGGCATTTCCTGGGCATCTGCCCACTCCCGACTTGATCGTGACTCTTGGACTTGGTCCCCTTGTTCCACAGGTACTATCGTCGGGAAATTCATCGTTGTTGCATTGCTGGTGTTGTTGTTTCTGGCAGAATTCCCCTATCACGATTTCTGTGCTCTTTGGGGAACTTAGGTGCACTTTGCACCCACTTTTCAGGGTCTTGGGGTGGGCTATTTTTCTAATCCTCACTGTTTTCTTACAGTCCCAGCGACCCTCTACGAGCTCACATAGGTTTGGGGTCCATTCGTGGTTCGCATTCCACTTCTAGAGTATATGGTTTGTGTTGCCCCTATCCCTATGTGCTCCCATTGCATTCTATTGTGACTATACACTGTTTGCACTGTTTTCTATTGCTATTACAGCATATTTTGGTATTGTGTACATATATCTTGTGTATACTTGCTATCCTCATACTGAGGGTACTCACTGAGATACTTTTGGCATATTGTCATAAAAATAAAGTACCTTTATTTTTAGTATATCTGTGTATTGTGTTTTCTTATGATATTGTGCATATGACACTAGTGGTACTGTAGGAGCTTCACTCGTCTCCTAGTTCAGCCTAAGCTGCTCTGCTAAGCTACCTTTTCTATCAGCCTAAGCTGCTAGACACCCCTCTACACTAATAAGGGATACCTGGGCCTGGTGCAAGGTGTAAGTACCCCTTGGTACTCACTACAAGCCAGTCCAGCCTCCTACAAGAGTTTACATCTGCCTCCTTTGAATCGGACACGAAATCCAAATGGGAGGACTTGCTGCGGCTGAAATGACACGAGCGGGGATTCCCACACGTGCTTCCAAAAGAGAGCACATGGGAGGACCATTAGCACAATTCTTACAGAACTGGCAAAAGCTTTTGCAAGAAGCTTGAATTCTACAAACCATTGTAGGGTTCTAGTTAGGATTCACAGAATATCTCAAGCAATGTCATGGATAAAGGCCCTTTATATTTTAGAAATAGCATCAACTGCATATAGATGTGGAGGCAGTAGTGGCTCGAGGCGCATGGCGGGGTGGCGCGCGCGGGGGGGGGTGAATAAAATGTTATAATTAAATAAAAAAAATACTTACCTGAATGCCCCCCGACCACCACCACCACTGCACAGGTCCTCTTTCCTTTGCCGTAGGCACAGGCTCCCAGCCTGTCCTGCGGTGAACCTGAACACTGCTGTCATGCTGCTGTCAGCATGACAGCAGCGTTCGGATTGGTCGGAGGGCCCAGCCAGGGGGCCCCTCGGCAGACTGGGAGAGTCTGCCTGCTCTCTTCAACCAGGCACTGTGTGGTCAGGTTGGACAGAGATTAGTGCGCATGTTTGTTTGGCTGGCCTGAGACGGCCGGCCAAACATACATGGGTACTGAGGGGGAGTGCTGAGCACTCCCCCTCTCTGCTCGTCATGGCCAGTGGCCCCACTCCTTCAACACTACAACGATAATAAACACAGTTTACTGTTGTTGTAGTGTAGAAGTTTGGCAGCTGCTGGCCGGGGGGGGTAACACTCCTCCACCCAAACGGAGGAGCCGCCCATGTGTAGAGGTCACCTATCTCGCTCAGAAAGGTGTCTTGGTATAGGCAGATCTGACCAAACACAGCTTTGTGAGCAACATTTTTCTTGTAGTAAAAAAAGGCTTCACTGGAAATGTATCTAGGAATCTGTGGAAGTTAAACCAGTGGTTCTTGTACAGATATTTTAAGATGGAGGGGACACATCTCTTTAAGATGTGTTACACCAGGGAGACTTGATGACTCGACTCAACGTACAGGACACGTACGTGACATTGCCCATTTGGGAATCTCAATTGTGCTTTTCAGGCTCGAAGAGGACAGTTGAACCTGGGAATTTTCTGGTCAATAAACATACAAGATGATTGGGTACCTAACATTTAGAGGGCTGGATCATTTCCCTAAATGTAGAAGTTCTCCTTACTTATAGGCTAAATAATAGATATTTAAGGGGTCGCCTCATCCACAACTTTTCGTGGCATGGTTCATCGCTAGCAGTCCCTCTACACTGAAGTAAGATGGTATTACACCAGTGGACTCAACCAAATTTGGTAGTGCTTTAATATTAGCATACAGGACATTACAACAGGGTCTAGATAATCAGCTAAAAATACCTAAGGGATTACCTCAAAAATATTTCTTTATTGTCGGGTACCCCTGATATAATAAAAACAAACAAGAACATGGTTAGGGAGTGAAATAAATGTTTCACTCAACTGTATAAGTTGCCAACATGTTTCGACCAATTTCAATGCCAAAAACTGGTCACTGGCCATCTTTGGGGCTAAGAGAACTCCCTATACAGACTGTGAGTGTTAGGCATGCAAGAAGGTAATAAGGCATAAGGCTCTCATGCCTGTATGTTTTAACAGCAATGATCCCTATAGGAAGGAGCAAGAAACAATATTTAAACTTGTAGAATATTAAAATAAAAAAAACACTCTTTTTGCAGCAATTAATTTTAATTAGGCGAGTAGTCAGATACAAGTGGTGTCTTCCCAATACCAGTGTGAAAGCATTTTCAACATACTCACCCAACTCGTGAGCACTGCAAATCTCTATAAAACATGTGTTATCCAAGAATTATAACAGTAACTGTAAGGAAATGCCTTCCTTGGCATGGTTACCCCCTGACTTTTTGCCTTTTGTTGGTGCCAGTTATGATTGAAAGTGTGCTGGGACCCTGATAACCAGGCCCCAGCACCAGTGTTCTTTCCCTAAACTGTACCTTTGTTCCCAAAATTGGCACAGCCTTGGCACACAGATAAGTCCCTTGTAAATGGTACCCCTGGTACCAAGTGCCCTGTGGCCAGGGAACGTCTCTAAGGGCTGCAGCATGTCTTATGCCACCCTGGGGACCCCTCACTCAGCACATGCACATTGCCTCACAGCTTGAGTGTGCTAGTAGGGAGAAAATGACTAAGTTGACATGGCACTCCCCTTGGGGTGCCATGCCCACCTCTCATTGCCTGTGGCATAGGTAAGTCACCCATCTAGCAGGCCTTACAGCCCTAAGGCATGGTGCACTATAACATGGGTGAGGGCATAAGTGCATGAGCACTATGCCCCTACAGTGTCTAAGCAAAACCTTAGACATTGTAAGTGCAGGGTAGCCATAAAGAGTATATGGTCTGGGAGTCTGTCAATTACGAACTCCACAGTTCCATAATGGCTACACTGAAATCTGGGAAGTTTGGTATCAAACTTCTCAGCACAATAAATGCGCACTGATGCCAGGGTGGGATTTATTGTAAAAGACACCCAGAGGGCATTTTAGAGATGCCCCCTGAATACCAGTCCGACTCCTAGAGCTAGACTGACCAGTTTCTGCCAGTCTGCCACAACCAGACCAGTTTCTGGCCACATGGGGTGAGTGCCTTTGTCACTCTGTGGCCAGGAACAAAGCCTGTACTGGGTGGAGGTGCTTCTCACCTCCCCCTGCAGGAACTGTAACACCTGGCAGTGAGCCTCAAAGGCTCATGCCTTTTGTTACAGCACCCCAGGGTATCCAAGCTAGTGGAGATGCCCGCCCCTCCGGCCACTGCCCCCACTTTTGGCAGCAAGGCTGGAGGAGATAATGAGGAAAACAAGGAGGACTCAACCACCAGTCAGGACGGCCCCTAAGGTGCCCTGAGCTGAGGTGATCCCTGCCTTTGGAAATCCTCCAACTTGAGTTTGGAGGATTCCTCCAATAGGAATAGGGATGTGCCCCACTCCCCTCTGGGAGGAGGCACAAAGAGGGTGTAGCCACCCTCAAGGACAGTAGCCATTGGCTACTGCCCCCTGACCTAAACACACCCCTAAATTTAGTATTTAGTGGCAACCCTGAACCTAGGAAATTGGATTCCTGCAACCTACAACAAGAAGAAGGACTGCTGACCTGAAAGCCCCACAGAGACGACGGAGACGACAACTGACTTGGCCCCAGCCCTACCGGCCTGTCTCCAGACTCAAAGAACCAGCACAGCGACGCATCCGACAGGGACCAGCGGCCTCTGAGGACTCAGAGGACTGCCCTGAACACGAAGGACCAAGAAACTCCTGAGAACAGCGGCACTGTTGAAAAACTGCGACAACTTTGCAACTTTTAAAGAACTCTCTCTTCCCGCCGGAAGCGTGAGACTTCATACTCTGCACCCGACGCCCCCGGCTCCAGTTCAGGAGAACCAACACCGCAGAGAGGACTCCTAGGCAACTACAATGACGTGAGTACTCTGAGTCGACCCCCCTGCACCCCCACTGCGACACCTGCAGAGAGGATCCGGAGGCTCCCCCTGACCGCGACTGCCTGGTAACAAAGAACCCGACGCCTGGACCAAGCACTGCACCAGCAGCCCCCAGGACCGAGAGGAACCACCTACCAGTGCAGGAGTGACCAGTAGGCGGCCCTCACCCTAGCCCAGTCAGTGGCTAGCCCGAGAAGTCCCCCGTGCCCTGCCTGCATTGCCTAAGTGACCCCAGGTCCCTCCATTGCTTTCAATAGCAAACCCGATGCCTACTTTGCCTACTGCACCCGGCCGCCCCTGTGCCGCTGAGTGTGTGTTTTGTGGGCTTGTTTGTGTCCCCCACAGTGCTCTACAAAACGCCCCTGGTCTGCTCCCCGAGGACTCAGGTACTTACCTGCTAGCAGACTGGAACCGGAGCACCCCTGTTCTTCATGGGCGCCTATGTGTTTTGAGCCCTCATTTGACCTCTGCACCTGACTGGCCCTGTGTTGCTGGTGCTGTGGCTCTGGGGTTGCCTTGAACCCCCAATGGTGGGCTGCCTATGCCCAGGAGACTGGCTGTATAAGTACTTTACTTACCTGAGAAAACTAACCAAACTTCCCTCCCCCAGGAACTGTTGATTTTTGCAGTGTCCACTTTTAAAATAGCTTATTGCCATTTTTACTAAAACTGTGTGTACTACTGCTTTGAATCAAAGTTCTATTCTTACCTGTGTGAAGTACCTTGCATGTTTTGTACTTACCTCAAATCTTGAATCTTGTGGTTCTAAAATAAATTAAGAAAATATTTTTTGCTATATAAAACTATTAGCCTGGAGTTAAGTCTTTGAGTGTGTGTTCCTCATTTATTGCCTGTTTGTGAACAACAAATGCTTAGCTCTACCCTCTGATAAGCCTACTGCTTGACCACACTACCACAAAATAGAGCATTAGTATTATCTAATTTTGCAACTATCAACCTCTAAGGGGAACCCTTGGACTCTGTGCACACTATCTCTCACTTCGTGATAGTATATACAGAGCCAACTTCCTACAGTAACTGTAAGATAAAAGCAGTGTGAGTATACATGCAAGCTATAACACTATTGACTAATATAATTGATGGCCACTTACCCTATTAGGGAGTGTAGAAGGGCTTCATGGTTTAATGGTCTGACTTATGCAAAAAAGGTTCCTTGAACAACAGATGTGTATGAGGAACTGCAAAAAAAGCTGAACCAT
Organism: Pleurodeles waltl; assembly: GCF_031143425.1. Lineage (NCBI taxonomy): Eukaryota > Metazoa > Chordata > Amphibia > Caudata > Salamandridae > Pleurodeles > Pleurodeles waltl. Next base: position 347,027,459 of record NC_090447.1, on the reverse strand, counting down.
GTTTACGCATTGAAAGGCAAAGCCATATTAAGGACATTGCAGGATTTGGTTATAGATTAAGACTTCAGTTGCATGGAAAAGGGAGCGTGATGCGGCGACCTAGCGACAGGAGAATGGTGTTCAGAACAATAAATTATTTGTGGAGTCTTTCTCGGTCCCGACATATGCCAAAGGCAGAGTCCTCTGTAGTACTGTGTTACAGATAGGAAATATGCCAGCAGTGAGATATGTCAATCTTCTGGGAAGAACTCGGTCCACTTTTGGTGGAAATGGCAAAAGATTTCAAGCACTTTTCTCAAGAACGCAAGATTGCAGTGACCATGGAATATCTTCCTTGACTATCCAACAAGTTGGCATATTGGCAATCTTGTCATGTCCACAGTGAGACAAATGTAAACTGGATCTGACAATTGTGCATCAACTTCGAAAAACTAGGAATCAGTGTGCCATAGATCCATTTGCATCAAGACTGCTGAGACAGATGCAACACTTTTCCAGTTGAAGACTGGATCCTGAAGCAATACCAACAGATCATTGCCTTCAGATGGGGCCCTCAACTGAAATATGCATTCCCCCTATCTCAAATGATTCAGAAAATAATAATGCAAGTCACATGACAAGAAGCAGAATTGACCATAACTACTTCAATGTGGGCAACGCATCTACGGTATCCAGACCTGCTAGAGTTATCAGTAGACATTCCCGAACTGTTACTAATGTACGAAGATATACTGACAAACTCATCAGCATACACCCATCCGATAGTGCTGGAGTGCATCCTACTTCTCATGGCTTGGAGGACTACAGGTTAAGGTGCAGCATCAGGGGATTCTGGATCAGGCTGAAAGTTTCATTAGGGAATCATGGAGTACAGGAACTCTTAAGAGCTCCAAGACTGCATACGGTAGACGGTTTAGCTGGTGATTGCAAAGAGGATTGCATCCCTCTTAATCCCCTATACTGATTTTTTCATTGGCAGAAGAACGCAATGCATATATGGACTATAAATATTTACAGGCCCACAGTTTCAGAAAGAAACTAAAACCAACCGTGTATTAATCAGTTAAGCTGAATTTCCATCAAAGCCTAAGCTATGTGTGGTAAGACATCTAAACGAATATGAGGCATGAACAGCCTGTATCAGGGTTAATGGGCATAAAGCATTCATTTGCTGCTTTGAAACCTCCACATTAGGCAGTTGCATCATCTACCATAGCTAGATGGTGTAGGAGGCCGGCCTGGTTTGTAGTGGGTACCTTGGGTACTGATACCTTACACCAGGTCCAGTTATCACTTGTTAGTGACTGTAGTAGTGTTCTAGCAGCTTAGGCTGATAGAGGTAGCTATAGCAGAGCAGCATAGGCTGAACTAGGAGACATGCAAAGCTCCTGTAATACCACTTATAGTTACACAGTACTTATACACAAGTAAAGACAATACTCAGTGTTACCAAATAAAGGTATTTATTTGGGTGACACAGTACCAAAAATATCTTAGAGACAATACTCCTTCTGGAGGTAGGTATTATACACAATATATACACTAGACACCAAAATTAGACAAGTAAATAGCCATAGAACAATGCAAACAGGAGGAAATCCTATCTATAGAATGCAATGGGAGAAAATAGGTCTAGGGGCAACCCAAACCATATACTAAAAAAGTGGAATGTGAATTCCCCCCTAGACAAGGAGTAGTGTGTGCAGAATCGCTGGGAGAGTAAGAATATAGTAAAGGTAAGCAAATTAACACATTCCAGAGCCCAGAAAAGCAGGAGTAAAGTACTGAAAGTTTCCTTAGGACACACTACACTTCGTTTTTGGGATTTTGCAGCAATCAACCAAGTCTGCAAAGAACAACTGCTGGATTATTAGACCTGAAGACCTGCAAAGGAAGGGGACCAAGTCCAGAAGTTCAAAGAAGTTCCAGGAAGGACAGGAGCCCCTGCCAACCCAGAGGAGGGTGCAAAAGAAGAGTCCCCGGTTAGTAGAAGACTGCAGAAATGCACCCTAGAAAGATGCCAGCGGGTTCATGCATAATGCAAAAGTTGTCCCACGGCGTGAAGATCGTTGCAGATGAGATTTTGTGTTGGAAGGCACCAACAAGCCTTGGCTACGGCAAAAGTGAATTTTTCATCAAAATGGCGCTGGATGGACCCAGGAGGGACCTGGGTGCCTCAACTCTGTGTGAGTAGGAAGACGTGGCTCTCAGCACTTTGGAAAGCCCTCAGGATGCCAGTCAGCACCCCAAGAAGCTGCAGGATCTGGGTTCAAAGGAGGTGCAAAATGTGGTTGATGCAGCACAACAAAAGAAGGTCCCTAGCCATCCCAAGCAAGTTGAGCGTCGCAGGGTGGAGTGCTGGGGACCTGGGCCAGGCTGTGCACGAAGACATTTTGCAAAGACTGCACAGAGGCCTCAGGAGGCAAAGAAGACACAAAACACCGGGGTACCGTCATTCTCAGGGAAGACAAGGTCTTACCTCCTCCAAATTGCATCAGCAGGATCTTAGGACATGTCGATGATGTCTACCCTCTGTGTCCTTACGAGCACGCTCGTCGCCGTGAGAGGAGTCCCAGGGTACTGGTCGTTGCCTTGGAAGGTGCCTGCTTGGAGCAGGGGAGTGACTCCGTCACTCCACAGGAGATTTCTTTGGTCCTTCTGCTGCAGGATGACGACAGGGAGTCCCCAGAGCATGCACAGCGTGGAAACTGTTGCAGTTGCTGACTTGGAGCTGAGGCAGCTGAAGAAAAGTGTCTCTTGTAGACACTTTGTTGCAGTTACAGCGTTTCCTGGAGCAGGCTGCGGTTGATCCGAGGTCAGAGGATGCTGAAGTTGTTGCAGAGGATTCCTGAAGGAAACTTGCAAGCAGAATCTGAAGAGAACCCAAAGGAGAGACCCTAAATAGCCCTGAGAAGGGGATTGGATACCATATCAGGTATGGACCTATCAGGAGGGGTCTCTGAAGTCACCTGCTGGCACTGGACACTCAGAGCCCTGCAGAGTGCCCCCACACCTTGCAAACAAGATGGCTGAAGTATGGGACCCACTGGAGGAGCTCTGGGCTCGGGGGTGGTGGACAGGAGAGTGGTCACTCCCCTTTCCTTTGTCCAGTTTCCCACCAGAGCAGGGGAGAAAGGGTCCCTGAACCGGTGTAGACTGGTTTATGGAAGGAGGGCACCATCTGTGCCCTTCAAAGCATTTCCAGAGGCTGGGGGAGGCTACCCCTCCCCAGCCTGTAACACCTATTTCTAAAGGGAGAGGGTGTAACACCCTGCTCTCAGAGGAAATGCTTTGTTCTGCCTTCCTGGGCCTGGGGTGCCCAGACCCCAGGAGGGAAGAACCCTGTCTATGAGGTGGCAGCAGCTGTAGCAGCAGTGCAAGCCTCAGAGAGCTGGTTTGGCAGTACTGGGGGTCCATGGTGGAGCCCCCAGGATGCATGCAATTGGCTCCCCAATATCAGATTTGGAATACAGGGACAATTCCATGATCTTAGACATGTTACATGGCCATATTCAGAGTTACCATTGTGAAGCTACATATAGGTATTGACCTATATGTAGTGCACATGTGTAATGGCGTCCCCGCACTCACAAAGTCCGGGGAAATGGCCCTGAACTATGTGGGGGCATCTTTGCTAGTGCAAGGGTGCCCTCACACTTAGTAACATTGCACCTAACCTTCAGCAAGTGAAGGTTAGACATATAGGTGACTTATAAGTTACATAAGTGCAGTGAAAATGGCAGTGAAATAATGTGTGTGTTATTTCACGCAGGCTGCAGTGGCAGTCATGTGTAAGGGTTTGTCTGAGCTCCCTATGGGTGGCAAAAGAAATGCTGCAGCCCATATGGATCTCCTGGAACCCCCATGCCCTGGGTACCTAGGTACCATATAGTCGGGACTTATAAGGGGGATCCAGTATCCCAACTGAAATTGTAAATGTAGTCACTGGTCTATAGTGGCAAATTTAAAAGCAGAGAGAGCATAAGCACTGAGGTTCTGACTAGCAGAGCCTCAGTGAGACAGTTAGCACTACACAGGCATACACATTAGGCCACAAACTATGAGCACTGGGGTCCTGGTTATTAGGATCCCAGTGAGACAGGCAAAACACACTGACATATAGGTTTTTATCTATTAGCAATGGGGTCCTGGCTGGCAGGATCCCAGTGACACAGTAAAAACACACTGACACACACTCATAAAACAGGCCAAAAGTGGGGGTAACCATGCTAGAAAGAGGGTACTTTCCTACACAACCCCCCCAACGAAGGACAATAAGGCTAACCTTGGCCAGTTGAGACTTTATTGTCTAAGTGGTGATAAGTGGAGAGTAGATCTGCAATAGAGTGGTTACTCCCTTTATCATCCATTATATGGTTACTTCCCTGTGGGGAGGTAACTCACCCTGTTTGGAGATTTTTACCTAACCAACTGTATGAGTGTAAATTCTCAGAGTTTCTATTAGTATGTTTTAAAGTTGGGCAGTGGGGTAGGTCCACTGGGCCTATGTCAAATGCATGAAATGCTAGACAGGGATGCTGTCTCAATAAAGCCATAGCTGGGCAAAAACTTTGTCCATATGGCTGTAAGAGAGAACAGGGTTGCTGTCTCTCTTGAGTTAGAGCAGGGCGGGGCTGCTGTCCTGTAAGCTCCACACCAGCCAAGTGTTTAGAGGCAGTGCAGGGCTGCTGCACTAAAGTTTCTCTGGGTGGGTTAAAGGGATGCTCCATATTTACTAAAATGGTGCAGTTTTGCACATCTGGATTAGTAGTTCCACAGAGAGGTACTTTTACATCTGGGAGTCCTGCTGTGGTAGCTGGTGGCTCCTTTGGTACAGGTTCCACCTCAGGCGAGGTTTCTCCCACCACAGGAATGGTATCCTTAGTGGCAGGGTGGGGAAGGGATACTTTGATACCCTTTTTTGCCTGTTGGTGGAGAGTGATCCTAAGATTTCAGGCCTATTTCTCTCCTTTGCTTTTTCATTTCACCAGAAATGAGAGGAAGCAATTCTTCAGGGATACCCAGCATGGATACTAAACTCTACCGCATCCCAACCTGAGGCCTCTAGGTCATTCCCTAAGAGACAATCTACAGGTAAGCTAGGTGATACCACCACCTGCTTAGGGGCAGTAACTCAACCCCAAATAGGTAGAACTACAGCTAAGGGGAGAGACTGAGTGGAGTTATTGACATCAGTAACTTGGTACTTCTATCCAAGGAGGTGTTGTGCAGGTGACACCAGGTTTTCAGTCACCAAAGTGATACTGGCACCTGTGTCCCTGTAGGTCTAGGCCTCAACACCATTTATTAAGATTGACTGCCTGTACTTATCCATGTTAAGGGGACAAGCAGCCAAGGTGGCAAGGGCAATGCCACCAGGTGTGACAGAAACTGTCTTGGGACTGTCTACCCCAGTTTCTATTATGGTCCCAAAAGTGAACCCAATTACACTTTTAGTTTGACTATTGCCAATAGTCCCACCACTATTACCACTACTGCCAGGGGCATTAGAATCTGATGTCTTACTGGTAGTAGGCTCAGGGGCTTTACCTGTGCAGGACTTGTCCCCTGGCCAATGGCCTTTATTTCTACACACATAGCTCCAAGGCTTTTTCTGATTGTGTGAAGAGTTTGAAGAAGATGAAGACGTTTTATCCCCTCTCCCAAAGGAGTGTTTTGGATCTGAAGAAGGATCTTTGTGTTTAGTTTTATCCCCATGCTTGTCCTGAGATTTTTCACCATCTTTCTTTTTGATGTCTTTGTCACCCCCTGTATGAACTTTTCTGTTCACCCTTGTTCTGACCCATTTGACTGCCTTCTTTCCCAATTCTTGGGGAGAGGTCAGACCTGAGTCCACAAGATATTGATGCAACAAGTCAGACACACAATTATTCAAGATATGCTCTCTCAGAATCAAGTTATATAGGCTTTCATAGTCAGTCACCTAACTGCCATTTAACCAACCTTTTAGGGCCTTCACAGAACAGTCTATAAAGTCTGTCCAGTCCTGTGATGACTACTTTCTGGTCTCTCTGAACTTAAATCTGTGCTGTTCAGTAGTTAAGCCCAGACCATCTTAGAGTGCACCTTTCAGAATTTGATAATTATCTGCATCAAGGGGGAGGAGCTTGCGAGCTGCAAAATGGTTGCGCTGTAAGAGCGCTCCATCAGCTACCTAACAATCCGTTCATTATCCGTCATAACAAGCAAATTATAATATTGGCCTGAGTGCGGCATTTGTTGTCATTGGAAATTTTTAATGTGGACGCGGAGGTAGCCTGCATCCGCGTCAATCAGCACTGCGGCCTAGATGGCCCTGAGGCCGGCGCGCCGGGGACGGCCCCGGCTGGTGAGTAGGAACGTGGAGTTGTACGATCAGGACACGTGGACGCTGCGGAGGACGACGGCGGGAGTCAGATCACCCAGCACTGTGGCCTCGACGGACTTGGAACCGCGCTCTTGGGAGCGGACCCGGCTGTCAGGCCGGGGCACTGAGGCGTCTGGCTGGGACACGGGAACGCCGTGGAGGTCGGCGGCGGGGGCTGGAGCCGGGCGCAGTGTTGCAGAGGCCCCGGTGTATCAAAGTTGGCGAGACAAGACGTGACGGAATTGGCATGCGGCGAGTGCAGACCGTGCTGCTGACATTTGCGAAGGGCCTGAGGCCAAGGTGGAGTGTAATGTGACCGCGCACCCTGGAATGCATTGGTGCTGCTTCGCGCTTGATGAGATCTGCCCCATGGCCCCCGGCCCCCTTCTATTCTAGTCGGCTTTTGATTGCTGGAGACAACTGCCCTAGGATAAGACACTGAGGGGGTCATTACAACATTGGTGGTAAAAGCCGCTTACCGCTGTGCAGAACACCGCCAACACACAGCCGCGCCCGCGGAAATCCGCCACAGCTATTATGACCCAGAGCACGGAATCTGCCAAAATTCAGACACCCACACAAGTCCGCCACACCAAAGGTCAGTGATAAACTGCCGAAAAGAAAACCTCCACCGTCACGCCAACAGAAATACGGCCACACTATCACGACACACGAATCCACGCAGCGGTCTTTCAACCGCGGTATTCCATTGGCGGTACACACCGCCGCACTCAAAATACACACACATATACAAAACACAACCACATTGGACAAATCGAAATACACACACCTGATACACATACACACACCACTCCCACACACTCAATACAATATAAAACACACACCCACATCACCCACAAACCCCCAACGACCAGAATCACCGAGAGAAGCCCAGAGAAAGACACCACCATCAACAATACTAGCAACCACAGGCACACCAGACCATCACCCACATAACTTCCACGCACCTCACACAACACACCACTACATATCAGCACACTTATCACCACACACACCACCCCACACATCACCCACACCACCCCATGGAACAGCAAAGACATCCCAGGTTCTCGGAGGATGAGCTCAGGGTCATGGTGGAGGAAATCGTCCGGGTAGAGCCACAGCTATTCGGATCACAGGTGCAGCACACCTCCATTGCAAGGAAGATGGAGCTATGGCGAAGAATAGTGGATGGGGCAACGCAGTGGGACAGCACCCAAGAAATAGGGATGACATTAGGAAGAGGTGGAACGACCTACGGGGGAAGGTGCGTTCTGTGGTCTCAAGACACAACCTTGCGGTTCAGGGGACTGTTGGCGGACCCCCACCTCCTCCCCCACAACTAACAACATGGGAGGAGCAGGTCTTGGCGATTCTGCATCCTGAGGGCCTTGCAGGAGTAGCAGGAGGAATGGACTCTGGTAAGGCAAATCTTAACTATTACATCCCCCACCCTACATACATGCCATCACATACCCCCACCCTCACCCCCATCACTCCAACTCCTCACAAATGTCCCAATATCACAAACCACCCATCCCAACACCAAGCCTTGCATGCAACTACAAAGCATGGACAACCAACACCAAAGCATGCCCAGTGCACAAACCCATACACCCCCCTAAACCATCATCACACAAGGTCCCACACAGCAATGCAAGCACCGGGGTACACCGTCACCCACCCATTGCACACCATGGCACACACAGATGCAATAATCATGCTTTTACACCCCTGCAGGACCCCTACCCATCGTCACCGCACAGGAGGGTCCAGACATGTCCACACCACCAGTGATGACAGCAGCTCTGTCCAACTGGATCTAGATGACCAGCTCGGCCCATCGGGGACCTCAGGACTGTCGGTTCCCATAACACAGTCACAGGCCACTACAGAGCTTCCCCCTCTGGAAACACCAGCACAGCACCCACCCAGCGGGCCCATACCTCTGTCCCCAGGACACGTCAATCAGCAGTGTGTTCACCACTACAGGGAACCCAGGCTAACCCACCACCCCAACAACAACAGGTACCTGGTGGCAGTGGGCACACAGTCCAGGGGACGGAGGCCCAGGAACACAGGGGAACTGGGAGGGCTGCTGTGCGACAGGGGGAGGACAGGCCAAGGGATCCCACTCTCCACGAGGCCCTCTCCAACATCATGGGAGCCTACCACCACTCCCAGGAGATGATGGCAACGGTACTGGCCAAGTTTCAGGAGACCCAGCGCCTGCAGGAGGAACAGTATTTGGGCTTCAGGGAGGAACTCAGAGCCATCAATTCCACCCTGGGCACCATCGTAGGGGTGCTGAAGGAAGTACTCAACACCAGGAGGGACACTGTGGAACAACAAAGGGCCCCTGACACTAGCCTGGACGATGAACTGCCCACCACCTCCGCCGGCGCTAGTGGACAGGAGGCACCGTCACAGGACCACCACACCAGCACCCCACCCCCTGCAGAGGTAGAACCACCCCGCAAATGGTCCCTGAGATCCAGGACAAAGACAGGGAACGATGCCAAGACCCCCGCCTAGAAATGAGACCACCCTGAATGTCCTCTTTCTGTCCCACTTTGCCACCCTGTCCATCCTTAAACTGCCCCAGCTCAACTTCCTATGCCCATTTGGGCAATGCACCTGTGAGAGCAATAGACTGGACTCTGCCATGGACATACCTGCACCATCACCCTAACCATTTTGCAACCCCCTCCAATATTGAGCACTTAAATAAACACCCTTGAAGCTCAAAACAATGTGGAGTCAGTCTGTGATTTCAAATTAGTGTATTATCAATTACTGTGGCAAAAAGCTCTTTCAATTGTAATGTCAACATACCTATGTCACACAGCTCTAGTCCATGAGGAATCAAAGCAGATGTCACACAGTGGGACACACATGTGTGAAATTGTAAGGGGAAGTGACAACTGAGTGACCATACACTGGGTGAAAACGACAGACAGTAGAGAGATAGTAGTGTCAAAGTACATGTGGTAGGCAGGTTTGTATTCTTACCTGTGTCCCACTGGAAATATTGCAGGATCACCGAGTCCCTGTTGTTGATGTCCTCTTCTTCTGCTTCCTCGTCTTCACTGTCCACAGCCTCCACAACTGCAACAACACCGCCATCTGGACCATCCTCCTGCAGAAAAGGCACCTGTTGTCGCAAAGCTAAGTTGTGAAGCATACAGCAGGCCACGATGATCTGGCACACCTTCTTTGGTGAGTAGAATAGGGATCCACCTGTCATATGGAGGCACCGGAACCTGGCCTTCAGGAGGCCGAGGGTCCGCTCGATTATCCGCCGTGTTCGCCCATGGGCCTCATTGTAGCATTCCTCTGCCCTTGTCCTGGGATTCCTCACTGGGGTCAGTAGCCATGACAGGTTGGGGTAACCAGAGTCACCTGCAAATGGCGAGGGACAACTGTTGGACACACACTAACCTGTAGGGATAACCCCATTCCCACTGACTTGATTCCAGGTGCTCACCTAATAGCCACACATGGTGCCTCTGGAGTTGACCCATCACATAAGGGATGCTGCTATTCCGCAGGATGTATGCGTCATGCACTGAGCCAGGGAACTTGGCATTCACATGGGAGATGTACTGGTCTGCCAAACATACCATATGCACATTCTTCGAATGATAACGCTTCCGGTTTCTGTACACCTGTTCACTCCTGTGGGGGGGGGGGACCAAAGCCACATGTGTCCCATCAATGGCACCTAAGGTGTTGGGGATATGTCCCAGGGCATTGAAATCACCTTTCACTGTAGGCAATCCTCCACCTGAAGGAAAACGATATAGCTGTGCATGTTTTTCAGCAGGGCAGACAACACTCTGGACAACACATTGGAAAACATAGGCTGGGAAATCCCTGATGCTGTGGCCACTGTTGGTTGCAATGACCTACTTGCAAGGAAATGGAACACTGACAGCACCTGCGCTTGAGGGGGGATTCCTGTGGGATGGCGGATAGCTGACATCAGGTCTGGCTCCAGCTGGGTACACAGTTCCTGGAATGTGGAACGGTCAAGCCTTTATCTGATGATCACATGTCTTTCCTCCATTGTCGCTAGGTCCACCAGAAGTCTGTACACCGGAGGATGCCACCATCTCCTCACATGTCCCAGCTGACGGTGCCTATGAAGGACAACAGCGAGCACAGAGTCAACCAACTCAGAGGTACGTACCCACAGCTTACACAGAACACGATTCATAATCCGAAAAGTGGCCTGTATGTGTGTTGAGTCAAGGCCTAGGTATGTGTGACGCAGTTAAAAATGAAGCCATGTGGGCCCCTGAAATGGCAGCTGCCTGACCTCTAAAGTGGGACAATGGGATGTGAGGTAACTGCGCTGGCGTTGTACACCGTTGTGGTAGGCGGTCGAAGACCGTGGCGCAATGCTGCATTGGTTAACATTGGACCCTATGGGTCCCAGGAGCCAATGAAGATGTACGCCGACGGTATGCACCGCCGCGTACGTGACCGCCATTTTCTATCTGTTCAATCACTCGATATCTGATCTTCGACAGGAGAGGACCTACACTGCAAGTGCTGCTGTGACCTCGGTCTGGAAGAGACAATGGCTCGAGTGTCTGGGGAAAGGGACCCTGCCTTCACATCTGAGGAGTTGGAGAAACTCGTGGACGGGGTCATTCCCCAGTACACGCTACTCTACGGTCCTCCAGACAAACAGGTAAGTAGACTGGGAGCATGCTGTATGGGCTATGCCTGTGTGGAGAGGGGTGGATGTAAGAAGGAAGGGGGGAGAGTGTGGTGTGCATGACACAACGGTGAGTGCATGTGCCACATGGCAAGGGTAGGGATGGGGGCCAATGACTGTGACGGTGCAGTTGGAAATAAGTTTCTCTTCCCCCTGTACAAATCATGTAGGTCAGCGCCCACCAGAAAAAAGATATTTGGCGTGCCATCGCCAAGGAAGTCCGGACCCTGGGGGTCTACCACAGACGGAGCACCCACTGCCGGAAAAGATGGGAGGACATTTGCCACTGGAGCAAGAAGACGGCGAAGGCTCAGCTGGGGATGGCCTCCCAACTTGGGAGGGGTGCCCGTCGCACCATGACCCCCTTGATGTTCAGGATCCTGGCAGTGGCGTACCCGGAGTTGGATGGGCGTTTGAGGGCATCACAGCAGCCACAAGGGGGTGAGTACACTCTCATCCTGCTGATTTTACGTGCAGTGGAGGGGTCTGGGTGGGGGAGGTGGGCTGTGTGTTCCCCTAGGCCAGGGCGAGTTTAGTAGGCAAGGTCCCTCCGTAAAGCAGGCCATGTGGCATCCCACCCCTCCTCTGTTGAGTGCCAAGTACACCTAGTCATGCCCCTGTGTCATCCATGTGTGCAGATGTCATCCATAGCCTAGGAGGCCATTTCCCAGGGATTGAACAGTGGAGGCCAAGAGCGCGGCGTAGTGCAGGGGGCTTCTGTGTCTATCGTGTCCGCCAACAGTAGCGGTAATGCATGCACTCAACATGTCTTTCTACTGTCGTCGTCCCCCTTTTTGTGGTCTCCCTGTTCTTGTGTGCATTAGCATCATCAGGCAGAGGAGCAGTGTAGGAGGCTGGACTGGCTTGTAGTGAGTACCTAGGGGTACTTGCACCTTGCACCAGGCCCAGTTATCCCTTATTAGTGTATAGGGTGTCTAGCAGCTTAGGCTGATAGATAATGGTAGCTTAGCAGAGCAGCTTAGGCTGAACTAGGAGACGTGTGAAGCTACTACAGTACCACTTAGTGTCATATGCACAATATCATAAGAAAACACAATACACAGTTATACTAAAAATAAAGGTACTTTATTTTTATGACAATATGCCAAAGTATCTTAGAGTGTACCCTCAGTGAGAGGATAGGAAATATACACAAGATATATATACACAATAGCAAAAATATGCAGTATAGTCTTAGAAAACAGTGCAAACAATGTATAGTTACAATAGGATGCAATGGGGAAACATAGGGATAGGGGCAACACAAACCATATACTCCAAAAGTGGAATGCGAACCACGTATGGACCCCAAACCTATGTGACCTTGTAGAGGGTCGCTGGGACTATTAGAAAATAGTGAGAGTTAGAAAAATAACCCTCCCCAAGACCCTGAAAAGTGAGTGCAAAGTGCACTAAAGTTCCCCTAAGGACAAAATAGTCGTGTTAGAGGAATAATGCAGGAAAGACACAAACCAGCAATGCAACAACTGTGGATTTCCAATCTAGGGTACCTGTGGAACAAGGGGACCAAGTCCAAAAGTCACAAGCAAGTCGGAGATGGGCAGATGCCCAGGAAATGCCAGCTGCGGGTGCAAAGAAGCTTCTACTGGACAGAAGAAGCTGAGGTTTCTGTAGGAACGAAAAGGGCTAGAGACTTCCCCTTTGGTGGACGGATCCCTCTCGCCGTGGAGAGTCGTGCAGAAGTGTTTTCCCGCCAAAAGAACGCCAACAAGCCTTGCTAGCTGCAAATCGTGCGGTTAGCGTTTTTGGACGCTGCTGGGGCCCAGGAGGGACCAGGAGGTCGCAAATTGGACCTGAAGAGAGAGGGGACGTCGAGCAAGACAAAGAGCCCTCACTGAAGCAGGTAGCACCGGAGAAGTGCCAGAAACAGGCACTACGAGGATGCGTGAAACGGTGCTCGCCGAAGTTGCACAAAGGAGTCCCACGTCGCCGGAGACCAACTTAGAAAGTCGTGCAATGCAGGTTAGAGTGCCGTGGACCCAGGCTTGGCTGTGCACAAAGGATTTCCGCCGGAAGTGCACAGGGGCCGGAGTAGCTGCAAAGTCGCGGTTCCCAGCAATGCAGCCCAGCGAGGTGAGGCAAGGACTTACCTCCACCAAACTTGGACTGAAGAGTCACTGGACTGTGGGGGTCACTTGGACAGAGTTGCTGGATTCGAGGGACCTCGCTCGTCGTGCTGAGAGGAGACCCAAGGGACCGGTAATGCAGCTTTTTGGTGCCTGCGGTTGCAGGGGGAAGATTCCGTCGACCCACGGGAGATTTCTTCGGAGCTTCTGGTGCAGAGAGGAGGCAGACTACCCCCACAGCATGCACAAGCAGGAAAACAGTCGAGAATGCGGCAGGATCAGCGTTACAGAGTTGCAGTAGTCGTCTTTGCTACTATGTTGCAGGTTTGCAGGCTTCCAGCGCGGTCAGAAGTCGATTCCTTATCAGAAGGTGAAGAGAGAGATGCAGAGGAACTCGGATGAGCTCTTGCATTCGTTATCTGAAGTTTCCCCAGAGACAGAGACCCTAAATAGCCAGAAAAGAGGGTTTGGCTACCTAGGAGAGAGGATAGGCTACTAACACCTGAAGGAGCCTATCAGCAGGAGTCTCTGACGTCACCTGGTGGCACTGGCCACTCAGAGCAGTCCAGTGTGCCAGCAGCACCTCTGTTTCCAAGATGGCAGAGGTCTGGAGCACACTGGAGGAGCTCTGGACACCTCCCAGGGGATGTGCAGGTCAGGGGAGTGGTCACTCCCCTTTCCTTTGTCCAGTTTCGCGCCAGAGCAGGGCTAAGGGGTCCCCTGAACCGGTGTAGACTGGCTTATGCAGAATTGGGCACCTCTGTGCCCAACAAAGCATTTCCAGAGGCTGGGGGAGGCTACTCCTCCCCTGCCTTCACACCATTTTCCAAAGGGAGAGGGTGTCACACCCTCTCTCAGAGGAAGTTCTTTGTTCTGCCATCCTGGGCCAGGCCTGGCTGGACCCCAGGAGGGCAGATGCCTGTCTGAGGGGTTGGCAGCAGCAGCAGCTGCAGTGAAACCCCAGGAAGGGCAGTTTGGCAGTACCAGGGTCTGTGCTACAGACCACTGGGATCATGGGATTGTGCCAACTATGCCAGGATGGCATAGAGGGGGCAATTCCATGATCATAGACATGTTACATGGCCATATTCGGAGTTACCATTGTGAAGCTACATATAGGTAGTGACCTATATGTAGTGCACGCGTGTAATGGTGTCCCCGCACTCACAAAGTTCAGGGAATTGGCTCTGAACAATGTGGGGGCACTTTGGCTAGTGCCAGGGTGCCCTCACACTAAGTAACTTTGCACCTAACCTTTACCAGGTAAAGGTTAGACATATAGGTGACTTATAAGTTACTTAAGTGCAGTGTAAAATGGCTGTGAAATAACGTGGACGTTATTTCACTCAGGCTGCAGTGGCAGGCCTGTGTAAGAATTGTCAGAGCTCCCTATGGGTGGCAAAAGAAATGCTGCAGCCCATAGGGATCTCCTGGAACCCCAATACCCTGGGTACCTCAGTACCATATACTAGGGAATTATAAGGGTGTTCCAGTAAGCCAATGTAAATTGGTAAAAATGGTCACTAGCCTGTTAGTGACGATTTGAAATAAATGAGAGAGCATAACCACTGAGGTTCTGGTTAGCAGAGCCTCAGTGAGACAGTTAGGCACCACACAGGGAACACATACATATAGGCCACAAACTTATGAGCACTGGGGTCCTGACTAGCAGGGTCCCAGTGACACATAACAAACATACTGAAAACATAGGGTTTTCACTATGAGCACTGGGCCCTGGCTAGCAGGATCCCAGTGAGACAGTGAAAACACCCTGACATACACTCACAAACAGGCCAAAAGTGGGGGTAACAAGGCTAGAAAGAGGCTACTTTCTCACACAACCCCCCCCCAAACGAAGGACAATAAGGCTAACCTTGGCCAGTTGAGACTTTATTGTCTAAGTGGTGATAAGTAGAGAGTAGCTCTGCAATAGACTGGTTACTCCCTTTATCATCCACTATATGGTTACTTCCCTGTGGGGATGTAAACCACCCTGTTTGAAGTTTTTTAGCTAAGCAACAATGTGAAGATGTATTTTCAGAGTTTCTATCAGTAAGTTTTAGTTTAGAGCAGTGGGAATTGTCCACTGAACCTATTTGTAGTGATGGAAATGCCAGACAGGGATGCTGTCTCAGAAAAGCCATAGCTGGGCAAAAACTTTGTCCATATGGCTGGAAGAGAGAACAGGGATGCTGTTTCTCTTGAGTTGGAGCAGGGCAGGGATGCTGTCCTATGAGCTCCACACTAGGGCAGGGATGCTGTCCTAAGTGTTGTGAGGCAGTACAGAGTTTCTGCACTAAAGTTTCTCTGGGAGGGTTGGAGGGATGCTCCATGTTAACTAAAATGGTGCTCTTTTTCTCACCAATGTTAGTTATCCCACAGAGAGGTACTTCTACCTCAGGGAGTCCAGTTTTGCCAACTGATGATTCCCTTGGAACAGGTGCCACCCCAGGAGAGGTTTCTCCCACCACAGGAATGGTATCCTGAATGGTAGGGTGGTTAGGGGATACTGTGATACCCTTTTTACCTGTTGATGGAGAGGGATCCTGAGTTTTCAGGCCTTCTCTCCTTTGCTTTTTCATTTCAGTAAAAATGAGAGGGAACAATTCCTCAGGGATGCCCAGCATGGCTGCATGGGCATAAAACTCTACATCAGCCCAACCTGAGGCCTCTAGGTCATTACCTAAGAGACAGTGTACAGGTAAGCTAGGTGATACCACCACCTGCTTAGGGCCAGTAACTCCACCCCAACTAAACTGAATTATAGCTAAGGGAAGAAACTTAGTGGAGTTATGGACATCAATAATCTTGTACTGTTGTCCAATGATGTGTTGATCAGGGTGCACTAGGTTTTCAGTCACCAAAGTGATACTGGCACCTGTGTCCCTGTAGGCCAAGGCCTCAACACCATTTATTGAAACTGTCTGCCTGTACTTATCCATTGTAAGGGGACAAGCAGCCAGTGTGGCAAGGCCAATGCCACTAGGTGTGACAGAAACTGTCTTGGGACTGACTACCCCAGTTTCTATGATGGACCCATAAGTGAACCCAACTACACCCTTTGCTTGACTGTTGCCAGCAGTCCCACCACTAGTACCACTACTGCTAGGGGCACTAGAGCTTGATGTATTAGTGGTGGTAGGCTCAGGGGGTTTACCTGGACAGGACTTATCCCCTGGCCTATGGCCTCTGTTTTTACACACAAAGCACCAAGGCTTTTTAATGTGTGCAGGTTGAGAAGAAGAGGAAGAATTAGTTTTATCCCCACCCTCTGAAGAGTGTTTAAGATTTGAAGTGGGATCTTTGGTTTTACCCTTGTCCCCATGCTTATCTTGAGATTTTTCACCATCTTTCTTCTTATTGCCATCTTTGTCACCCCCTGTATGAACTTTTCTGTTCACCCTTGTTCTGACCCATTTGTCTGCCTTCTTTCCCAATTCTTGGGGAGAGGTCAGATCAGAGTCTACCAAGTACTGGTGCAACAAATCAGACACACAATTATTAAGTATATGCTCTCTCAGGATTGTGTTATACAGGCTTTCATAATCAGTAACTTTACTGCCATGTAACCACCCCTCCAAGGCCTTCACTGAATGGTCAATGAAATCAACCCAGTCTTGTGAAGACTCCTTTTTGGTCTCTCTGAACTTTATCCTGTACTGTTCAGTGGTTAAGCCATAACCATCCAGGAGTGCATTCTTAAGAACTGTAAAATTATTAGCATCATTTTCTTTCACAGTAAGGAGCCTATCCCTACCTTTTCCACTAAATGATAGCCATAGGATAGCAGCCCACTGCCTTTGAGGGACATCCTGTACAACACAGGCCCTCTCAAGTGCAGCAAACCACTTGTTAATGTCATCCCCCTCCTTATAAGGGGGAACTATCTTGTGCAGATTCCTGGAATCATGCTCTTTTGCAGGATGACTATGGGGAATACTGCTGCTGCCACCATGGGTTTCTAAACCCAACTTCTGTCTTTCCTTCTCTAGTTCAAAAGACTGTCTATCCAAATCCAGCTGTTGCTTTTTAAGCTTCAGTCTGGTTTGTTCCACCCTCAACTTATTGAGTTCCCTCTCTAACATTCTGTCATCAGGGTTGGTGGGAGGGACATTCCTAGATACAGAGGTATGATGGGAATGAACAGAAGGAGACCTGTCCCTTACAGAAGCCACCCTAACAGCTTGGCTAACAGAAACATTACTACCAGTATGGTGAGAATAAATGCTTTTGTTATGATGTGAGACAACACTATTTGTATGGTGTGGCTCATCATGATTACCAACTATGCTAGACTGTCTAGTAATGGGCAGGCTAGGAAGTTTCTTTCCTGAATCTTTTCCTGGGGGAGTCCCTGAATCAGATTGGGAACTATTAGGTACTTTTTCAACAGATGAGGCACCTATGGCCTTATCCTGTTCTCTTAGCATGTTAAGTAACAGTTCCAAGGAAGGATTCTTCCCTACACTCAAACCTCTCTCTATACAGAGACTCCTTGCTCTTTTCCAGCTAAGGTTGTCATATGCAAGTTTGGACAGATCAACATTTTGGCCTGTGCCAGACATTTTTTAGAGAGAGTTAAAGTGATAGTAAAAGATAAAACGTTTGTCAGAGCTTTTAGAAAGACAGAGAAAAAAAAACTTTTTAAACTTTTTTAGAACTTTTTAGAAAGTTAGAAGTACTTTTCAGCATTTAGAAAAGAGTGAAAAGAGGAAATGCAAAACTTTTTGGCTATGTGTATATACACTGACCTTGTTTTGTATATTTTTCTCTTATGAAAAGTACAATGACAACAGTGGTAAGTAGTCTCAAAGCACTTATCCCACCACTGCACAACCAATGTAGGAGGCTGGACTGGCTTGTAGTGAGTACCTAGGGGTACTTGCACCTTGCACCAGGCCCAGTTATCCCTTATTAGTGTATAGGGTGTCTAGCAGCTTAGGCTGATAGATAATGGTAGCTTAGCAGAGCAGCTTAGGCTGAACTAGGAGACGTGTGAAGCTACTACAGTACCACTTAGTGTCATATGCACAATATCATAAGAAAACACAATACACAGTTATACTAAAAATAAAGGTACTTTATTTTTATGACAATATGCCAAAGTATCTTAGAGTGTACCCTCAGTGAGAGGATAGGAAATATACACAAGATATATATACACAATAGCAAAAATATGAAGTATAGTCTTAGAAAACAGTGTAAACAATGTATAGTTACAATAGGATGCAATGGGGAAACATAGGGATAGGGGCAACACAAACCATATACTCCAAAAGTGGAATGCGAACCACGTATGGACCCCAAACCTATGTGACCTTGTAGAGGGTCGCTGGGACTATTAGAAAATAGTGAGAGTTAGAAAAATAACCCTCCCCAAGACCCTGAAAAGTGAGTGCAAAGTGCACTAAAGTTCCCCTAAGGACAAAATAGTCGTGTTAGAGGAATAATGCAGGAAAGACACAAACCAGCAATGCAACAACTGTGGATTTCCAATCTAGGGTACCTGTGGAACAAGGGGACCAAGTCCAAAAGTCACAAGCAAGTCGGAGATGGGCAGATGCCCAGGAAATGCCAGCTGCGGGTGAAAAAGAAGCTTCTACTGGACAGAAGAAGCTGAGGTTTCTGCAGGAACGAAAAGGGCTAGAGACTTCCCCTTTGGTGGACGGATCCCTCTCGCCGTGGAGAGTCGTGCAGAAGGGTTTTCCCACCGAAAGAACGCCAACAAGCCTTGCTAGCTGCAAATCGTGCGGTTAGCGTTTTTGGACGCTGCTGGGGCCCAGGAGGGACCAGGAGGTCGCAAATTGGACCTGAAGAGAGAGGGGACGTCGAGCAAGACAAAGAGCCCTCACTGAAGCAGGTAGCACCGGAGAAGTGCCAGAAACAGGCACTACGAGGATGCGTGAAACGGTGCTCGCCGAAGTTGCACAAAGGAGTCCCACGTCGCCGGAGACCAACTTAGAAAGTCGTGCAATGCAGGTTAGAGTGCCGTGGACCCAGGCTTGGCTGTGCACAAAGGATTTCCGCCGGAAGTGCACAGGGGCCGGAGTAGCTGCAAAGTCGCGGTTCCCAGCAATGCAGCCCAGCGAGGTGAGGCAAGGACTTACCTCCACCAAACTTGGACTGAAGAGTCACTGGACTGTGGGGGTCACTTGGACAGAGTCGCTGGATTCGAGGGACCTCGTTCGTCGTGCTGAGAGGAGACCCAAGGGACCGGTAATGCAGCTTTTTGGTGCCTGCGGTTGCAGGAGGGAGATTCCGTCGACCCACGGGAGATTTCTTCGGAGCTTCTGGTGCAGAGAGGAGGCAGACTACCCCCACAGCATGCACAAGCAGGAAAACAGTCGAGAAGGCGGCAGGATCAGCGTTACAGAGTTGCAGTAGTCGTCTTTGCTACTATGTTGCAGGTTTGCAGGCTTCCAGCGCGGTCAGCAGTCGATTCCTTATCAGAAGGTGAAGAGAGAGATGCAGAGGAACTCGGATGAGCTCTTGCATTCGTTATCTGAAGTTTCCCCAGAGACAGAGACCCTAAATAGCCAGAAAAGAGGGTTTGGCTACCTAGGAGAGAGGATAGGCTACTAACACCTGAAGGAGCCTATCAGCAGGAGTCTCTGACGTCACCTGGTGGCACTGGCCACTCAGAGCAGTCCAGTGTGCCAGCAGCACCTCTGTTTCCAAGATGGCAGAGGTCTGGAGCACACTGGAGGAGCTCTGGACACCTCCCAGGGGAGGTGCAGGTCAGGGGAGTGGTCACTCCCCTTTCCTTTGTCCAGTTTCGCGCCAGAGCAGGGCTAAGGGGTCCCCTGAACCGGTGTAGACTGGCTTATGCAGAATTGGGCACCTCTGTGCCCAACAAAGCATTTCCAGAGGCTGGGGGAGGCTACTCCTCCCCTGCCTTCACACCATTTTCCAAAGGGAGAGGGTGTCACACCCTCTCAGAGGAAGTTCTTTGTTCTGCCATCCCGGGCCAGGCCTGGCTGGACCCCAGGAGGGCAGATGCCTGTCTGAGGGGTTGGCAGCAGCAGCAGCTGCAGTGAAACCCCAGGAAGGGCAGTTTGGCAGTACCAGGGTCTGTGCTACAGACCACTGGGATCATGGGATTGTGCCAACTATGCAAGGATGGCATAGAGGGGGCAATTCCATGATCATAGACATGTTACATGGCCATATTCGGAGTTACCATTGTGAAGCTACATATAGGTAGTGACCTATATGTAGTGCACGCGTGTAATGGTGTCCCCGCACTCACAAAGTTCAGGGAATTGGCTCTGAACAATGTGGGGGCACCTTGGCTAGTGCCAGGGTGCCCTCACACTAAGTAACTTTGCACCTAACCTTTACCAGGTAAAGGTTAGACATATAGGTGACTTATAAGTTACTTAAGTGCAGTGTAAAATGGCTGTGAAATAACGTGGACGTTATTTCACTCAGGCTGCAGTGGCAGGCCTGTGTAAGAATTGTCAGAGCTCCCTATGGGTGGCAAAAGAAATGCTGCAGCCCATAGGGATCTCCTGGAACCCCAATACCCTGGGTACCTCAATACCATATACTAGGGAATTATAAGGGTGTTCCAGTAAGCCAATGTAAATTGGTAAAAATGGTCACTAGCCTGTTAGTGACAATTTGAAATAAATGAGAGAGCATAACCACTGAGGTTCTGGTTAGCAGAGCCTCAGTGAGACAGTTAGGCACCACACAGGGAACACATACATATAGGCCACAAACTTATGAGCACTGGGGTCCTGACTAGCAGGGTCCCAGTGACACATAACAAACATACTGAAAACATAGGGTTTTCACTATGAGCACTGGGCCCTGGCTAGCAGGATCCCAGTGAGACAGTGAAAACACCCTGACATACACTCACAAACAGGCCAAAAGTGGGGGTAACAAGGCTAGAAAGAGGCTACTTTCTCACAAGCAGTGGCACCGGAGCACGAGGGAGCTACATCCCACATGTCCATGGAGGGCGAGACTACGGACTCGGAGTTCACCAGTGGGATGGAGGGCGAAGGGACCTCCACGGCGGGGACAGGAGCTGACACCAGCGACACAGACTCGTCCTCTGATGGGAGCTCCCTTGTGGTGGCGGCAATATCTGTGTCCCCCGCATCTACAGGTACAGCCGCCACCCCCCCTACCAGCACCGCCCTCCCAGCAGCCCCTCAGCCTTTGTCCCGTGCCCGCTCACCCAGGAGGGTGGGCATCACCTTCGCCCCAGGCACCTCAGCCCCTGCTCCAGTCACCCCTGCTGCCCTCAGTGAGGAGGCCATTGACCTCCTCAGGTCCCTCACTGTTGGGCAGTCTACCATTTTGAATGCCATCCAGGGTGTCGAAAGGCAGTTGCAACAAACCAATGCATTCCTGGAGGGCATTCATTCTGGTCAGGCTGCCCTTCAGCAAGCTTTTCAGACTCTGGCCTCAGCACTGATAGCAGCCATTGTCCCTGTGTCTAGCCTCCCCCCTCCAACTTCCTCCACCCAGACCCAATCCCCTGTACCCAGCCTATCCCAAGCACACCTTCAGACCAGCATGCACACACGTCAACACATAAGGGAGGCTCTGGCAAACATAAGCACCACACATCCCACAGGCACTCACGCAAGCATCACACACATGCAGACACACCAACATCCACTGCCTCCACTGTGTCCCCCTCCTCCTCGTCTCCCTCCTCCCTCCCAGTCTTGTCTACACTCACACCTGCATGCACTACATCTACAGCCACTACTGCCATCACCAGCACACCCACCACCACACCCTGCTCACGTGCAGTCACCACCCCCACTAACATTCACACGTCCCCTGTGTCCTCTCCCAGTGTGTCTGTGACGCCACCTCCCAAGATACACAAACACAGGCACACACCCACCCAACAGCCATCCACCTCACGACAGCCTCCAGGGCATGCACCTTCACCCAAAGTCACCAAACGAACACCTCCTACAACCACAACCTCTTCCTCCCTTCCCAAACCCCCTCCAGCTACCCGTCCCAGTGTCTCCCAAAACCTTTTCCTGTCTGTAGGAGGCTGGACTGGCTTGTAGTGGGTACCAAGAGGTACTTACACCTTGCACCAGGCCCAGGTATACCTTATTAGTGTAGAGGGGTGTCTAGCAGCATAGGCTGATAGAAAAGGTAGCTTAGCAGAGCAACCTAGGCTGAACTAGGAGACGAGTGAAGCTCCTACAGTACCACTAGTGTCATATGCACAATATCATAAGAAAACACAATACACAGATATACTAAAAATAAAGGTACTTCATTTTTATGACAATATGCCAAAGTATCACAGTGAGTACCCTCAGTATGAGGATAGCAAATATACACAAGATATATGTACACAATACCAAAATATACAGTAATAGCAATAGAAAACAGTGCAAGCAATGTATAGTCACAATAGAATGCAATGGGGGCACATAGGGATAGGGGCAACACAAACCATATACTCTAGAAGTGGAAGGCGAACCACGAATGGACCCCAAACCTATGTGACCTTGTAGAGGGTCGCTGGGACTGTAAGAAAACAGTGAGGGTTAGAAAAATAGCCCACCCCAAGACCCTGAAAAGTGGGTGCAAAGTGCACCTAAGTTCCCCAAAGAGCACTGAAGTCGTGATAGGGGAATTCTGCAGGAAAGACCAACACCAGCAATGCAACAACAATGGATTTCCAGACGAGAGTACCTGTGGAACAAGGGGACCAAGTCCAAAAGTCATGATCAAGTCGGGAGTGGGCAGATGCCCAGGAAATGCCAGCTGTGGGTGCAAAGAAGCTGCCACCGGATGGTAGAAGCTGTGGATTCTGCAAGAACGACAAGGGCTAGAAACTTCCCCTTTGGAGGATGGATGTCCCACGTCGTGAAGAGTCGTGCAGAGGTGTTTTCGTGCAGAAAGACCGCCAACAAGCCTTGCTAGCTGCAAAGGTTGCGGTTAGGGTTTTTGGATGCTGCTGTGGCCCAGGAGGGACCAGGATGTAGCCAATTGCGTGAGGAGACAGAGGGGGCGTCCAGCAAGAAGCAGCACCCGCAGAAGTGCCGGAACAGGCACTACAAAGTGGAGTGAACCGGAGCTCACCCGAAGTCACAAAGGAGGGTCCCACGATGCCGGAGGACAACTCAGGAGGTCGTGCACAGCAGGTTAGAGTGCCGGGGACCCAGGCTTGGCTGTGCACAAAGGAAATCCTGGAAAAGTACACAGGAGCCGGAGTAGCTGCAAAACACGCGGTTCCCAGCAATGCAGTCTAGCGTGGGGAGGCAAGGACTTACCTCCACCAAACTTGGACTGAAGAGTCACTGGACTGTGGGAGTCACTTGGACAGAGTTGCTGAGTTCAAGGGACCTCGCTCGTCGTGCTGAGAGGAGACCCAGAGGACCGGTGATGCAGTTCTTTGGTGCCTGCGGTTGCAGGGGGAAGATTCCGTCGACCCACAGGAGATTTCTTCGGAGCTTCTAGTGCAGAGAGGAGGCAGACTACCCCCACAGCATGCACCACCAGGAAAATAGTTGAGAAGGCGGCAGGATCAGCGTTACAAGGTTGCAGTAGTCGTCTTTGCTACTTTGTTGCAGTTTTGCAGGCTTCCAGCGCGGTCAGCAGTCGATTCCTTGGAAGAAGGTGAAGAGAGAGATGCAGAGGAACTCTGATGAGCTCTTGCATTCGTTATCTAAGGAATTCCCCAAAGCAGAGACCCTAAATAGCCAGAAAAGGAGGTTTGGCTACCTAGGAGAGAGAATAGGCTAGCAACACCTGAAGGAGCCTATCAGAAGGAGTCTCTGACGTCACCTGCTGGCACTGGCCACTCAGAGCAGTCCAGTGTGCCAGCAGCACCTCTGTTTCCAAGATGGCAGAGGTCTGGAGCACACTGGAGGAGCTCTGGGCACCTCCCAGGGGAGGTGCAGGTCAGGGGAGTGGTCACTCCCCTTTCCTTTGTCCAGTTATGCGCCAGAGCAGGGCTGGGGGATCCCTGAACCGGTGTAGACTGGCTTATGCAGAGATGGGCACCATCTGTGCCCATCAAAGCATTTCCAGAGGCTGGGGGAGGCTACTCCTCCCCAGCCCTGACACCTTTTTCCAAAGGGAGAGGGTGTAACACCCTCTCTCTGAGGACGTCCTTTGTTCTGCCTTCCTGGGCCAAGCCTGGCTGGACCCCAGGAGGGCAGAAACCTGTCTGAGGGGTTGGCAGCAGCAGCAGCTGCAGTGAAACCCCGGGAAAGGTAGTTTGGCAGTACCCGGGTCTGAGCTAGAGACTCGGGGGATCATGGAATTGTCTCCCCAATGTCAGAATGGCATTGGGGTGACAATTCCATGATCCTAGACATGTTACATGGCCATGTTCGGAGTTACCATTTTGACGCTATACATATGTTGTGACATATGTATAGTGCACGCGTGTAATGGTGTCCCCGCACTCACAAAGTCTGGGGAATTTGCCCTGAACGATGTGGGAGCACCTTGGCTAGTGCCAGGGTGCCCACACACTAAGTAACTTAGCACCCAACCTTTACCAGGTAAATGTTAGACATATAGGTGACTTATAAGTTACTTAAGTGCAGTGGTAAATGGCTGTGAAATAACGTGGACGTTATTTCACTCAGGCTGCACTGGCAGGCCTGTGTAAAAATTGTCAGATCTCCCTATGGTTGGCACAAGAAATGCTGCAGCCCATAGGGGTCTCCTGGAACCCCAATACCCTGGGTACCTCAGTACCATATACTAGGGAATTATAAGGGTGTTCCAGTATGCCAATGAAAATTGGTGAAATTGGTGAAATTGGTGAAATTGGTGACTAGCCTGTTAGTGACAATTTGGAAAGAAATGAGAGAGCATAACCACTGAGGTTCTGGATAGCAGAGCCTCAGTGAGACAGTTAGTCATAACACTGGTAACACATACAGGGCACACTTATGAGCACTGGGGCCCTGGCTGGCAGGATCCGAGTGACACATACAACTAAAACAACATATATACAGTGAAATATGGGGGTAACATGCCAGGCAAGATGGTACTTTCCTACACAACCCCCGCCCCCCAAACGAAGGACAATAAGACTAGCCATGACCTGATGAGTCTTCATTGTCTAAGTGGAAATATCTGGAGAGTCCATCTGCATTGGAGTGGGTACTCCCAGGTCTATGTTCCACTGTATAGTCCATTCCCTGTAGGGATATGGACCACCTTAACAATTTAGGGTTTTCACCTTTCATTTGTTTTAGCCAAAGTAGAGGTTTGTGGTCTGTCTGAACAATGAAGTGAGTGCCAAACAGGTATGGCCTCAACTTCTCCAGTGCCCAGACCACAGCAAAGGCCTCCCTCTCTATGGCAGACCAACGCTTTTCTCTAGGGGTCAACCTCCTGCTGATAAAAGCAACAGGTTGATCCTGGCCCTCAGAATTAAGTTGTGATAAGACTGCCCCTACCCTTAATTCAGATGCATCAGTTTGGACAATTAATTTTTTGGAGTAACAGGGGCTTTTCGGGACAGGTGCAGAGCTCATGGCCTGCTTCAGCTCCTCAAAAGCATTCTGACAGTTTGCTGTCCATAATACCTTTTTAGGCATTTTCTTAGATGTGAGGTCATTAAGAGGGGCTGCAATGGGGCCATAGTTCTTTATGAACCTCCTGTAGTACCCGGTGAGGCCTAAAAAGGCTCTCACCTGAGTCTGAGCTGTAGGGGAAACCAATCTATAATAGTTTGGATTTTCCCCTGAAGTGGTGCAATCTGTTCTCCACCTACCAGGTGTCCCAGATAAACCACTTTGCTCCGCCCTATCTGGCACTTTGAAGCCTTGATAGTGAGGCCTGCCTTCTGAAGGGCCTCCAAAACTTTCCATAGGTGGACCAGGTGATCATCCCAGCTGGAGCTAAAGACAGCTATATCATCTAGATACGCTGCACTAAAAGCTTCCAGCCCTTGCAAGACTGTATTCACCAACCTCTAAAAAGTGGCAGGTGCATTTTTCAAACCAAAGGGCATTACTGTGAATTGGTAGTGCCCTCCAATGGTTGAAAATGCAGTTTTTGCTTTTGCATCCTCTGATAACTTGATCTGCCAATACCCTGCAGTCAAATCAAAGGTGCTTAGATACTTGGCAGATGCCAGTGTATCTATTAGCTCATCTGCCCTGGGTATAGGGTGAGCATCAGTTTTGGTTACCTGGCTGAGACCTCTGTAGTCAACACAAAATCTCATTTCCCTTTTACCATCTTTGGAATGAGGTTTTGGTACAAGTACCACAGGAGAGGCCCATGGACTTTCAGAGTGCTCAACCACTCCCAGTTCAAGCATTTTCTGCACCTCTTGTTTTATGCAGTCTCTGACATGGCCAGGCTGCCTATAGATCTTACTTTTGACAGGCAAGCTGTCTCCAGTATCTATAGTGTGCTCACACCAAGAAGTGGTGCCTGGCACAGTAGAAAAGAGTTCAGAAAACTGGCCCAGGAGATTTATGCAGTGGTCGTTCTGCTCAGCAGTAAGACAATCTGCCGAAACTACACCTTCCACTAGAGCATCTTGTTCTGTGGAAGAGAAGAGATCAGGGAGAAGGTCACTCTCTTCTTCCTGTCCCTCATCTGTTGCCATGAGCAGGGTGAGATCAGCCCTGTCATAGTAGGGTTTCAGGCGATTGACATGGAGCACCCTAAGGGGACTCCTGGCAGTGCCTAAGTCAACTAAGTAGGTGACTTCACCCTTTTTCTCAACAATAATGTGGGGTCCACTCCATTTGTCTTGGAGTGCTCTGGGCCACAGGCTCCAAGACCCACACTTTCTGCCCTGGTTGGTACTGAACCAAAACAGCCTTCTGGTAATGCATTGCTTTTGGAGCTCTTGGCTGGCCTGAAGGTTTTTACTGGCCTTTTTCATGTACTCAGCCATTCTAGATCTTAGGCCAAGTACATAGCCCACTATGTCTTGCTTAGGAGCTTTTAAGGGTTGTTCCCAACCCTCCTTCACAAGTGTTAGGGGACCTCTTACATGGTGTCCAAATAGGAATTCAAAGGGGCTGAAGCCCACTCCTTTTTGGGGTACCTCCCTGTAAGCAAAAAGGAGGCAAGGTAACAGGATATCCCATCTCCTGCGGAGTTTTTCAGGGAGTCCCATTATCATTCCTTTGAGAGTTTTATTAAACCTCTCAACCAGTCCCTTTGTTTGTGGATGATAGGGTGTGGTGAACTTGTATGTAACACCACATTCCTTCCACATGGCCTTTAAGTAAGCAGACATGAAATTGCTTCCCCTGTCTGATACCACCTCTTTTGGGAAGCCCACTCTGGAAAAGATTCCCAGGAGGGCCTTTGCCACTGCAGGAGCTGTAGTGGTCCTTAGAGGAATTGCTTCAGGATATCTGGTGGCATGGTCCACTACCACCAAGATAAACCTATTGCCTGAAGCAGTAGGAGGGTCAAGGGGGCCAACTATGGCAACCCCTACCCTTTCAAAAGGAACCCCAACCACAGGCAGTGGAATAAGGGGTGCCTTTGGGGTGCCACCTGTCTTGCCACTGGCTTGACAGGTTTCACAGGACTTACAAAATTCCTTTGTGTCCTCTGACATTCTAGGCCAATGGAACAAGGGGACAAGCCTGTCCCAAGTTTTCATTTGCCCTAAATGTCCAGCTAAGGGAATGTCGTGGGCTAGAGTTAGGAGGAACTTTCTGTATTCCTAGGAATCACCAATCTCCTGGCAGCTCCAGGTTTTGGATTCCTTGCTTCAGTATACAAAAGGTTATCCTCCCAGTAAACTCTGTGAGAGTCACTGACATCCCCATTTGCTTGTTTGACAGCTTGCTGCCATAGACCCTCTAGTGTGGGACAGGTATGCTGTGCTACACTCAGCTCCTCCCTGACAGGCCCCCCTTCACCCAAAAGCTCAGCAGTGTCTGCTTCCAGCTCCTCTGGTGTAGGTTCTGCACAGGGTGGAAATTCTTCTTCCTCAGACGTTGAATCCACTGTAGAGGGAGGGATAGTAGGTAGTGTTTTACCTTTACTAACCCTAGCTTTAGGGAGCACTTGGTCCATTCTTCCAGGATCCAAGTCACCCTGTCCTTTTTGCTTTTTGGCCTGAGCCCTTGTTAAAGCAAAAATATGCCCTGGAATGCCCAGCATTGCTGCATGAGCCTCCAACGCCACTTCTGCCCAAGCTGATGTCTCTAAATTGTTCCCTAGTAGACAGTCTACAGGTAAATCTGAGGCAACCACAACTTTCTTTGGACCAGTAACCCACCCCCAGTTGAGATTCACAACAGCCATGGGGTGGCTAAGAGTGTTGTTATGAGCATTAGTCACTTGGTAATGGTGACCAAGTAGGTGTTGTTCAGGGTGGACCAGTTTCTCTATTACCATGGTAACACTGGCACCTGTGTCCCTGTAGGCCTGAACCTCAACACCATTTATTAGGGGAAGTTGCTTGTACTTATCCATATTAAGGAGACAAGCAACAAAGGTGGCCAAATCAATGGCCCTCTCGGAGACTAACACAGCCTCTGTGGTCTCCCTAACAAGACCAACCCCAACTAAATTACCAAAAGTGAGCCCAGCTACTCCCTTGGATTGGCTATTAGTAGGTTGCTCCCACCACCACTGCTATTACTAGGGGCACTAGGTGTAGCAGCAGGGGTTGTAGTGGTAAGAGGCTTGGTGCTTTTCTTTGGGCAACTGGGATCAGTTGTCCAATGGCCTTTTATTTTACATAAATAGCACCTTGGTTTATTTTCTTTGTTTTGATTTGAAGAGGATTTGGGCCCACCACCCCCACCAGAGTGTTTTTGTGGGCCTGATGAAGACTCATTTTTAGATTTGCCCCCACCCTTGTCAGAAGACTTACCATCCTTCTTCTTGCCATCCTTGTCACCCCCTGTATGAACTTTTCTGTTCACCCTTGTTCTGACCCATTTGTCTGCCTTCTTTCCCAATTCTTGGGGAGAGGTCAGATCAGAGTCTACCAAGTATTGGTGTAACAAATCAGACAAACAATTATTAAGAATATGCTCTCTCAGGATTAAGTTATACAGGCTTTCATAGTCAGAAACTTTACTGCCATGTAACCACCCCTCCAAGGCCTTCACTGAATGGTCAACAAAGTCTACCCAGTCTTGTGAAGACTCCTTTTTGGTTTCTCTGAACTTCATCCTGTACTGTTCAGTGGTTAAGCCATAACCATCAAGGAGTGCATTCTTAAGAACTGTAAAATTATTGGCATCACTTTCCTTAACAGTAAGGAGCCTATCCCTACCCTTTCCACTGAAAGATAGCCATAGGATAGCAGCCCACTGCCTTTGAGGGACCTCCTGTAGAACACAGGCCCTCTCAAGTGCAGCAAACCACTTGTTAATGTCATCCCCCTCCTTGTAAGGGGGAACTATCTTGTGCAGATTCCTAGAATCATGCTCTTTTGCAGGATGACTATTTGGAATACTGCTGCTGCCACCATGGGGTCCTAACCCCAACCTATGTCTTTCTTTTTCTAAATCAAATGCTTGCCTATCTAAATCCAGCTGTTGCTTCTTGAGCTTCAGCCTGGATTCTTCCACTCTCAATCTATTGAGCTCCCTTTCTAACACTCTGTCATCAGGGTGGGTGGGTTGGGCATGCCTTGACACAGAAGAATGGTGAGAATGAACAGAGGGAGACCTGTCCCTAACAGATGGCACTCTAACATTCTGGCCTACAGAAGTAACACTCCTACTATGATGAGAAGTAACACTCTTACTGTGATGTGAAGTCACATTAGTACCAGCCATGCTAGGTGGCTTGCTAGGGGGCAGGCTGGGAAGGTTCCCTTCTAAGTCTCCTACTGGGGGTGCCCCAGAGTCAGAGTGTGAACCATCAGCTAATTTCTCAACAGAAGTGCCAACTAAGGTCTTATCTTGTTCAATGAGCATATTAACTAACAGTTGTCTTGAGGGATTCTTCCCTACCCCTAAACCTCTATCTATGCAGAGACTCCTTGCTTCCTTCCAGCTAAGGTTGTCATAAGCTATGCTGGCCAGATCAAGAGTTTGGCCTGTACCAGACATGATAGACAAGAGTTTAAGGGAGAGAAAAAGAAAGAAAAAGTTTTCAGAACTTTTGAAAGGACAGAAAAAAACTTTTAAAGAACTTTTTGAAAGTTTTAGAGGTACTTTTCAGCCCTTAGCAAAGAAGTGAGAGGAGAAAAGCAAAACTTTTTGGTTAGGTGTACATACACTGAACTTGTTTTGTATATGTTTCTCTTATGAAAAGTACAATATGACAAAGTGGTAAGCAGTTCCAAGTACTTATCCCACCGCTGCACAACCAATGGAGGCTGGACTGGCTTGTAGTGGGTACCAAGAGGTACTTACACCTTGCACCAGGCCCAGGTATCCCTTATTAGTGTAGAGGTGTGTCTAGCAGCATAGGCTGATAGAAAAGGTAGCTTAGCAGAGCAGCTTAGGCTAAATTAGGAGACGAGTGAAGCTCCTACAGTACAGTGTGTCATATGCACAATATCATAAGAAAACACAATACACAGATATACTAAAAATAAAGGTACTTTATTTTAATGACAATATGCCAAAGTATCTCAGTGAGTACCCTCGGTATGAGGATAGCAAATATACACAAGATATATGTACACAATACCAAAATATACAGTAATAGCAATAGAAAACAGTGCAAGCAATGTATAGTCACAATAGAATGCAATGGGGGCACATAGGGATAGGGGCAACACAAACCATATACT
Source organism: Pleurodeles waltl (assembly GCF_031143425.1). Lineage (NCBI taxonomy): Eukaryota > Metazoa > Chordata > Amphibia > Caudata > Salamandridae > Pleurodeles > Pleurodeles waltl. The sequence continues at coordinate 346,996,578 of NC_090447.1, read as the reverse complement.
CTAGAAGTGGAATGCGAACCACAAATGGACCCCAAACCTATGTGACCTTGTAGAGGGTCGCTGGGACTGTAAGAAAACAGTGAGGGTTAGAAAAATAGCCCACCCCAAGACCCTGAAAAGTGGGTGCAAATTGCACCTAAGTTCCCCAAAGAGCACAGAAATCGTGATAGGGGAATTCTGCAGGAAAGACCAACACCAGCAATGCAACAACAATGGATTTCCAGACGAGAGTACCTGTGGAACAAGGGGACCAAGTCCAAGAGTCACGATCAAGTCGGGAGTGGGCAGATGCCCAGGAAATGCCAGCTGTGGGTGCAAAGAAGCTGCCACCGGATGGTAGAAGCTGTGGATTCTGCAAGAACGACAAGGGTTAGAAACTTCTCCTTTGGAGGATGGATGTCCCACGTCGTGAAGAGTCGCGCAGAGGTGTTTTCGTGCAGAAACACCGCCGACAAGCCTTGCTAGCTGCAAAGGTCGCGGTTAGGGTTTTTGGATGCTGCTGTGGCCCAGGAAGGACCAGGATGTCGCCAATTGCGTGAGGAGATAGAGGGGACGTCCAGCAAGGCAAAGAGCCCACTCAGAAGCAAGCAGCACCCGCAGAAGTGCCGGAACAGGCACTACGAAGTGGAGTGAACCGGAGCTCACCCAAAGTCACAAAGGAGGGTCCCACGACGCCGGAGGACAACTCAGGAGGTCGTGCACTGCAGGTTAGAGTGCCAGGCTTGGCTGTGCACAAAGGAAATCCTGGAAAAGTGCATAGGAGCCGGAGTAGCTGCAAAACACGCGATTCCCAGCAATGCAGTCTAGCGTGGGGAGGCAAGGACTTACCTCCACCAAACTTGGCCTGAAGAGTCACTGGACTGTGGGAGTCACTTGGACAGAGTTGCTGAGTTCAAGGGACCTCGCTCGTCGTGCTGAGAGGAGACCCAGAGGACCGGTGATGCAGTTCTTTGGTGCCTGCGGTTGCAGGGGGAAGATTCCGTCGACCCACGGGAGATTTCTTCTGAGCTTCTAGTACAGAAAGGAGGCAGACTACCCCCACAGCATGCACCACCAGGAAAACAGTCGAGAAGGCGGCAGGATCAGCGTTACAAGGTCGCAGTAGTCGTCTTTGCTACTTTGATGCAGTTTTGCAGGCTTCCAGCGCGGTCAGCAGTCGATTCCTTGGAAGAAGGTGAAGAGAGAGATGCAGAGGAACTCTGATGAGCTCTTGCATTCGTTATCTAAGGAATTCCCCAAAGCAGAGACCCTAAATAGCCAGAAAAGGAGGTTTGGCTATCTAGGAGAGAGGATAGGCTAGCAACACCTGAAGGAGCCTATCAGAAGGAGTCTCTGACGTCACCTGCTGGCACTGGCCACTCAGAGCAGTCCAGTGTGCCAGCAGCACCTCTGTTTCCAAGATGGCAGAGGTCTGGAGCACACTGGAGGAGCTCTGGGCACCTCCCAGGGGAGGTGCAGGTCAGGGGAGTGGTCACTCCCCTTTCCTTTGTCAAGTTTCGCGCCAGAGCAGGGCTGGGGGATCCCTGAACTGGTATAGACTGGCTTATGCAGAGATGGGCACCATCTGTGCCCATCAAAGAATTTCCAGAGGCTGGGGGAGGCTACTCCTCCCCAGCCCTGACACCTTTTTCCAAAGGGAGAGGGTGTAACACCCTCTCTCTGAGGAAGTCCTTTGTTCTGCCTTCCTGGGCCAAGCCTGGATGGACCCCAGGAGGGCAGAAACCTGTCTGAGGGGTTGGCAGCAGCTGCAGTGAAACCCCGGGAAAGGTAGTTTGGCAGTACCCGGGTCTGAGCTAGAGACTCAGGGGATCATGGAATTGTCTCCCCAATGCCAGAATGGCATTGGGGTGACAATTCCATGATCCTAGACATGTTACATGGCCATGTTCGGAGGTACCATTGTGACGCAATACATATGTCGTGACATATGTATAGTGCACGCGTGTAATGGTGTCCCCGCACTCACAAAGTCCGGGGAATTTGCCCTGAACGATGTGGGAGCACCTTGGCTAGTGCCAGGGTGCCCACACACTAAGTAACTTAGCACCCAACCTTTACCAGGTAAATGTTAGACATATAGGTGACTTATAAGTTACTTAAGTGCAGTGGTAAATGGAAGTGAAATAACGTGGACGTTATTTCACTCAGGCTGCACTGGCAGGCCTGTGTAAGAATTGTCAGATCTCCCTATGGGTGGCACAAGAAATGCTGCAGCCCATAGGGGTCTCCTGGAACCCCAATACCCTGGGTACCTCAGTACCATATACTAGGGAATTATAAGGGTGTTCCAGTATGCCAATGTAAATTGGTGAAATTGGTGACTAGCCTGTTAGTGACACTTTGGAAAGAAATGAGAGAGCATAACCACTGAGGTTCTGGATAGCAGAGCCTCAGTGAGACAGTTAGTCATAACACTGGTAACACATACAGGGCACACTTATGAGCACTGGGGCCCTGGCTGGCAGGGTCCGAGTGACACATACAACTAAAACAACATATATACAGTGAAATATGGGGGTAACATGCCAGGCAAGATGGTACTTTCCTACACAACCCCCCCCCCCCAAACGAAGGACAATAAGACTAGCCATGACCTGATGAGTCTTCATTGTCTAAGTGGAAATATCTGGAGAGTCCATCTGCATTGGAGTAGGTACTCCCAGGTCTATGTTCCACTGTATAGTCCATTCCCTGTAGGGATATGGACCACCTTAACAATTTAGGGTTTTCACCTTTCATTTGTTTTAGCCAAAGTAGAGGTTTGTGGTCTGTCTGAACAATGAAGTGAGTGCCAAACAGGTATGGCCTCAACTTCTCCAGTGCCCAGACCACAGCAAAGGCCTCCCTCTCTATGGCAGACCAACGCTTTTCTCTAGGGGTCAACCTCCTGCTGATAAAAGCAACAGGTTGATCCTGGCCCTCAGAATTAAGTTGTGATAAGACTGCCCCTACCCCTAATTCAGATGCATCAGTTTGGACAATTAATTTTTTGGAGTAACAGGGGCTTTTCAGGACAGGTGCAGAGCACATGGCCTGCTTCAGCTCCTCAAAAGCGTTCTGACAGTTTGCTGTCCATAATACCTTTTTAGGCATTTTCTTAGATGTGAGGTCATTAAGAGGGGCTGCAATGGAGCCATAGTTCTTTATGAACCTCCTGTAGTCCCCGGTGAGGCCTAAAAAGGCTCTCACCTGAGTCTGAGTTGTAGGGGAAACCAATTCATAATAGTTTGGATTTTCCCCTGAAGTGGTGCAATCTGTTCTCCACCTACCAGGTGTCCCAGATAAACCACTTTGCCCCGCCCTATCTGGCACTTTGAAGCCTTGATAGTGAGGCCTGCCTTTTGCAGGGCCTCCAAAACTTTCCATAGGTGGACCAGGTGATCATCCCAGCTGGAGCTAAAGACAGCTATATCATCTAGATACGCTGCACTAAAAGCTTCCAGTCCTTGCAGGACTGTATTCACCAACCTCTAAAAAGTGGCAGGTGCATTTTTCAAACCAAAGGGCATTACTGTGAATTGGTAGTGCCCTCCAATGGTTGAAAATGCAGTTTTTGCTTTTGCATCCTCTGATAACTTGATCTGCCAATAGCCTGCAGTCAAATCAAAGGTGCTTAGATACTTGGCAGATGCCAGTGTATCTATTAGCTCATCTGCCCTGGGTATAGGGTGAGCATCAGTTTTGGTTACCTGGCTGAGACCTCTGTAGTCAACACAAAATCTCATTTCCCTTTTACCATCTTTGGAATGAGGTTTTGGTACAAGTACCACAGGAGAGGCCCATGGACTTTCAGAGTGCTCAACCACTCCCAGTTCAAGCATTTTCTGCACCTCTTGTTTTATGCAGTCTCTGACATGGCCAGGCTGCCTATAGATCTTACTTTTGACAGGCAAGCTGTCTCCAGTATCTATAGTGTGCTCACACCAAGAAGTGGTGCCTGGCACAGTAGAAAAGAGTTCAGAAAACAGGCCCAGGAGATTTATGCAGTGGTCTTTCTGCTCAGCAGTAAGACAATCTGCCAAAACTACACCTTCCACTAGAGCATCTTGTTCTGTGGAAGAGAAGAGATCAGGGAGAGGGTCACTCTCTTCTTCCTGTCCCTCATCTGTTGCCAGGAACAGGGTGAGATCAGCCCTGTCATAGTAGGGTTTCAGGCGATTGACATGGAGCACCCTAAGGGGACTCCTGGCAGTGCCTAAGTCAACTAAGTAGGTGACTTCACCCTTTTTCTCAACAATAATGTGGGGTCCACTCCATTTGTCTTGGAGTGCTCTTGGGGCCACAGGCTCCAAGACACACACTTTCTGCCCTGGTTGGTACTGAACCAAAACAGCCTTCTGGTCATGCCATTGCTTTTGGAGCTCTTGGCTGGCCTGAAGGTTTTTACTGGCCTTTTTCATGTACTCAGCCATTCTAGATCTTAGGCCAAGTACATAGTCCACTATGTCTTGCTTAGGAGCTTTTAAGGGTTGTTCCCAACCCTCCTTCACAATTGTTAGGGGACCTCTTACAGGGTGTCCAAATAGGAATTCAAAGGGGCTGAAGCCCACTCCTTTTTGGGGTACCTCCCTGTAAGCAAAAAGGAGGCAAGGTAACAGGATATCCCATCTCCTGCGGAGTTTTTCAGGGAGTCCCATTATCATTCCTTTGAGAGTTTTATTAGACCTCTCAACCAGTCCATTTGTTTGTGGATGATAGGGTGTGGTGAACTTGTATGTAACACCACATTCCTTCCACATGGCCTTTAAGTAAGCAGACATGAAATTGCTTCCCCTGTCTGATACCACCTCTTTTGGGAAGCCCACTCTGGAAAAGATTCCCAGGAGGGCCTTTGCCACTGCAGGAGCTGTAGTGGTCCTTAGAGGAATTGCTTCAGGATATCTGGTGGCATGGTCCACTACCACCAAGATAAACCTATTGCCTGAAGCAGTAGGAGGGTCAAGGGGGCCAACTATGTCAACACCTACCCTTTCAAAAGGAACCCCAACCACAGGCAGTGGAATAAGGGGTGCCTTTGGGGTGCCACCTGTCTTGCCACTGGCTTGACAGGTTTCACAGGACTTACAAAATTCCTTTGTGTCCTCTGACATTCTAGGCCAATGGAACAAGGGGACAAGCCTGTCCCAAGTTTTAATTTGCCCTAAATGTCCAGCTAAGGGAATGTCGTGGGCTAGAGTTAGGAGGAACTTTCTGTATTCCTGAGGAATCACCAATCTCCTGGCAGCTCCAGGTTTTGGATCCCTTGCTTCAGTATACAAAAGGTTATCCTCCCAGTAAACTCTGTGAGAGTCACTGACATCCCCATTTGCTTGTTTGACAGCTTGCTGCCATAGACCCTCTAGTGTGGGACTGGTATGCTGTGCTACACTCAGCTCCTCCCTGGTAGGCCCCCCTTCACCCAAAAGCTCAGCAGTGTCTGCTTCCAGCTCCTCTGGTGTGGGTTCTGCACAGGGTGGACATTCTTCTTCCTCAGACGTTGAATCCACTGTAGAGGGAGGGATAGTAGGTAGTGTTTTACCTTTACTAACCCTAGATTTAGGGAGCACTTGGTCCATTCTTCCAGGATCCAAGTCACCCTGTCCTTTTTGCTTTTTGGCCTGAGCCTTTGTTAAAGCAAAAATATGCCCTAGAATGCCCAGCATTGCTGCATGAGCCTCCAACTCCACTTCTGCCCAAGCTGATGTCTCTAAATTGTTCCCTAGTAGACAGTCTACAGGTAAATCTGAGGCAACCACAACTTTCTTTGGACCAGTAACCCACCCCCAGTTGAGATTCACAACAGCCATGGGGTGGCTAAGAGTGTTGTTATGAGCATTAGTCACTTGGTACTGGTGACCAAGTAGGTGTTGTTCAGGGTGGACCAGTTTCTCTATTACCATGGTAACACTGGCACCTGTGTCCCTGTAGGCCTGAACCTCAACACCATTTAATAGGGGAAGTTGCTTGTACTTATCCATATTAAGGGGAAAAGCAACCAAGGTGGCCAAATCAATGGCCCCCTCAGAGACTAACACAGCCTCTGTGGTCTCCCTAACAAGACCAACCCCAACTAAATTACCAAAAGTGAGCCCAGCTACTCCCTTGGATTGGCTATTAGTAGGTTTGCTCCCACCACCACTGCTATTACTAGGGGCACTAGGTGTAGCAGCAGGGGTTGTAGTGGTAGGAGGCTTGGTGCTTTTCTTTGGGCAACTGGGATCAGTTGTCCAATGGCCTTTTATTTTACATAAATAGCACCATGGTTTCTTTTCTTTGTTTTGATTTGAAGAGGATTTGGGCCCACCACCCCCACCAGAGTGTTTTTGTGGGCCTGATGAAGACTCATTTTTAGATTTGTCCCCACCCTTGTCAGAAGACTTACCATCCTTCTTCTTGCCATCCTTGTCACCCCCCTGTATGAACTTTTCTGTTCACCCTTGTTCTGACCCATTTGTCTGCTTTCTTTCCCAATTCTTGGGGAGAGGTCAGATCAGAGTGTACCAGGTACTGGTGTAACAAATCAGACAAACAATTATTAAGAATATGCTCTCTCAGGATTAAGTTATACAGGCTTTCATAGTCAGAAACTTTACTGCCATGTAACCACCCCTCCAAGGCCTTCACTGAATGGTCAACAAAGTCTACCCAGTCTTGTGAAGACTCCTTTTTGGTTTCTCTGAACTTCATCCTGTACTGTTCAGTGGTTAAGCCATAACCATCAAGGAGTGCATTCTTAAGAGCTGTAAAATTATTGGCATCACTTTCCTTAACAGTAAGGAGCCTATCCCTACCCTTTCCACTGAAAGATAGCCATAGGATAGCAGCCCACTGCCTTTGAGGGACCTCCTGTACAACACAGGCCCTCTCAAGTGCAGCAAACCACTTGTTAATGTCATCCCCCTCCTTGTAAGGGGGAACTATCTTGTGCAGATTCCTAGAATCATGCTCTTTTGCAGGATGACTATTTGGAATACTGCTGCTGCCACCATGGGGTCCTAACCCCAACCTCTGTCTTTCTTTTTCTAAATCAAATGCTTGCCTATCTAAATCCATCTGTTGCTTCTTGAGCTTCAGCGTGGATTCTTCCACTCTCAATCTATTGAGCTCCCTTTCTAACACTCTGTCATCAGGGTGGGTGGGTTGGGCATGCCTTGACACAGAAGAATGGTGAGAATGAACAGAGGGAGACCTGTCCCTAACAGATGGCACTCTAACATTCTGGCCTACAGAAGTAACACTCCTACTATGATGAGAAGTAACACTCTTACTGTGATGTGAAGTCACATTAGTACCAGCCATGCTAGGTGGCTTGCTAGGGGGCAGGCTGGGAAGGTTCCCTTCTAAGTCTCTTACTGGGGGTGCCCCAGAGTCAGAGTGTGAACCATCAGCTAATTTCTCAACAGAAGTGCCAACTAAGGTCTTATCTTGTTCAATGAGCATATTAACTAACAGTTGTCTTGAGGGATTCTTCCCTACCCCTAAACCTCTATCTATGCAGAGACTCCTTGCTTCCTTCCAGCTAAGGTTGTCATAAGCTATGCTGGCCAGATCAAGAGTTTGGCCTGTACCAGACATGATAGACAAGAGTTTAAGGGAGAGAAAAAGAAAGAAAAAGTTTTCAGAACTTTTGAAAGGACAGAAAAAAACTTTTAAAACTTTTAAAGAACTTTTTGAAAGTTTTAGAGGTACTTTTCAGCCCTTAGCAAAGAAGTGAGAGGAGAAAAGCAAAACTTTTTGGTTAGGTGTACATACACTGAACTTGTTTTGTATATGTTTCTCTTATGAAAAGTACAATATGACAAAGTGGTAAGCAGTTCCAAGTACTTATCCCACCGCTGCACAACCAATGGAGGCTGGACTGGCTTGTAGTGGGTACCAAGAGGTACTTACACCTTGCACCAGGCCCAGGTATCCCTTATTAGTGTAGAGGTGTGTCTAGCAGCATAGGCTGATAGAAAAGGTAGCTTAGCAGAGCAGCTTAGGCTAAACTAGGAGACGAGTGAAGCTCCTACAGTACCACTAGTGTCATATGCACAATATCATAAGAAAACACAATACACAGATATACTAAAAATAAAGGTACTTTATTTTTATGACAATATGCCAAAGTATCTCAGTGAGTACCCTCGGTATGAGGATAGCAAATATACACAAGATATATGTACACAATACCAAAATATACAGTAATAGCAATAGAAAACAGTGCAAGCAATGTATAGTCACAATAGAATGCAATGGGGGCACATAGGGATAGGGGCAACACAAACCATATACTCTAGAAGTGGAATGCGAACCACGAATGGACCCCAAACCTATGTGACCTTGTAGAGGGTCGCTGGGACTGTAAGAAAACAGTGAGGGTTAGAAAAATAGCCCACTCCAAGACCCTGAAAAGTGGGTGCAAAGTGCACCTAAGTTCCCCAAAGAGCACAGAAGTCGTGATAGGGGAATTCTGCAGGAAAGACCAACACCAGCAATGCAACAACGATGGATTTCCAGACGAGAGTACCTGTGGAACAAGGGGACCAAGTCCAAAAGTCACGATCAAGTCAGGAGTGGGCAGATGCCCAGGAAATGCCAGCTGTGGGTGCAAAGAAGCTGCCACCGGATGGTAGAAGCTGTGGATTCTGCAAGAACGACAAGGGTTAGAAACTTCCCCTTTGGAGGATGGATGTCCCACGTCGTGAAGAGTCGTGCAGAGGTGTTTTCGTGCAGAAAGACCGCCAACAAGCCTTGCTAGCTGCAAAGGTCGCGGTTAGGGTATTTGGATGCTGCTGTGGCCCAGGAGGGACCAGGATGTCGCCAATTGCGTGAGGAGATAGAGGGGACGTCCAGCAAGACAAAGAGCCCACTCAGAAGCAAGCAGCACGCGCAGAAGTGCCGGAACAGGCACTACGAAGTGGAGTGAACCGGAGCTCACCCAAAGTCACAAAGGAGGGTCCCACGACGCCGGAGGATAACTCAGGAGGTCGTGCACTGCAGGTTAGAGTGCCAGGCTTGGCTGTGCACAAAGGAAATCCTGGAAAAGTGCACAGGAGCCGGAGTAGCTGCAAAACACGCGGTTCCCAGCAATGCAGTCTAGCGTGGGGAGGCAAGGACTTACCTCCACCAAACTTGGACTGAAGAGTCACTGGACTGTGGGAGTCACTTGGACAGAGTTGCTGAGTTCAAGGGACCTCGCTCGTCGTGCTGAGAGGAGACCCAGAGGACTGGTGATGCAGTTCTTTGGTGCCTGCGGTTGCAGGGGGAAGATTCCGTCGACCCACGGGAGATTTCTTCGGAGCTTCTAGTGCAGAGAGGAGGCAGACTACCTCCACAGCATGCACCACCAGGAAAACAGTCGAGAAGGCGGCAGGATCAGCGTTACAAGGTTGCAGTAGTCGTCTTTGCTACTTTGTTGCAGTTTTGCAGGCTTCCAGCGTGGTCAGCAGTCGATTCCTTGGCAGAAGGTGAAGAGAGAGATGCAGAGGAACTCTGATGAGCTCTTGCATTCGTTATCTAAGGAATTCCCCAAAGCAGAGACCCTAAATAGCCAGAAAAGGAGGTTTGGCTACCTAGGAGAGAGGATAGGCTAACAACACCTGAAGGAGCCTATCAGAAGGAGTCTCTGACGTCACCTGCTGGCACTGGCCACTCAGAGCCGTCCAGTGTGCCAGCAGCACCTTTGTTTCCAAGATGGCAGAGGTCTGGAGCACACTGGAGGAGCTCTGGGCACCTCCCAGGGGAGGTGCAGGTCACGGGAGTGGTCACTCCCCTTTCCTTTGTCCAGTTTCGCGCCAGAGCAGGGCTGGGAGATCCCTGAACCGGTGTAGACTGGCTTATGCAGAGATGGGCACCATCTGTGCCCATCAAAGCATTTCCAGAGGCTGGGGGAGGCTACTCCTCCCCAGCCCTGACACCTTTTTCCAAAGGGAGAGGGTGTAACACCCTGTCTCTGAGGAAGTCCTTTGTTCTGCCTTCCTGGGCCAAGTCTGGCTGGACCCCAGGAGGGCAGAAACCTGTCTGAGGGGTTGGCAGCAGCAGCAGCTGCAGTGAAACCCCGGGAAAGGTAGTTTGGCAGTACCCGGGTCTGAGCTAGAGACTCGGGGATCATGGAATTGTCTCCCCAATGCCAGAATGGCATTGGGGTGACAATTCCATGCTACTAGACATGTTACATGGCCATGTTCGGAGTTACCATTGTGACGCTATACATATGTCGTGACATATGTATAGTGCACACGTGTAATGGTGTCCCCGCACTCACAAAGTCCGGGGAATTTGCCCTGAACGATGTGGGAGCACCTTGGCTAGTGCCAGGGTGCCCACACACTAAGTAACCTAGCACCCAACCTTTACCAGGTAAAGGTTAGACATGTAGGTGACTTATAAGTTACTTAAGTGCAGTGGTAAATGGCTGTGAAATAACGTGGACGTTATTTCACTCAGGCTGCACTGGCAGGCCTGTATAAGAATTGTCAGATCTCCCTATGGGTGGCACAAGAAATGCTGCAGCCCATAGGGGTCTCCTGGAACCCCAATACCCTGGGTACCTCAGTACCATATACTAGGGAATTATAAGGGTGTTCCAGTATGCCAATGTAAATTGGTGAAATTGGTCACTAGCCTGTTAGTGACAATTTGGAAAGAAATGAGAGAGCATAACCACTGAGGTTCTGGATAGCAGAGCCTCAGTGAGACAGTTAGTCATAACACAGGTAACACATACAGGGCACACTTATGAGCACTGGGTCCCTGGCTGGCAGGGTCCCAGTGACACATACAACTAAAACAACATATATACAGTGAAATATGGGGGTAACATGCCAGGCAAGATGGTACTTTCCTACACTGTCCAACCTTGACCTCTTTCCCACACCTCCCCCACCCAGTCCGTCTCCTAGGTCCCGACTCTCCAGGTCCCAACCTAGCACCTCAGCCACAACATCTCCTGGACCAGTGATGCCTGTAGTCACCGGAATCAGGAGTGCAACGGGCAGCAGGGCAGCCAGTGTGGCACGGAGCCACAGCACGGACAGTCCCCCACCTGTCAAGCATCAGAAGTTGGCCAGTGCCCGACGGGAGAGGGTGAGACTCCAGCCACCAAAGCCGCTCCCAGGGGTCCCGGTGGGAGTGTGGAGTCAGCTGCGACACCTTCCAAGGTGGGGAAGGGCCACAAGAAACCAGGAAAGTCTGGGAAGAGCAGCACGGCGGAGGAGACCGCCATCATCCCCGCTGCCCAGGAGGCCACCGCCATCATCCCCGCTGCCCAGGAGGCCACCGCCATCATCATCCCCGCTGCCCAGGAGGCCACCTCCATCATCCCCGCTGCCCAGGAGGCCACCGCCATCATCCCCGCTGGGACAGAGAGGACCGCCAGCACAAGACCCGCTGGGACAGAGAGGACCGCCAGCACAAGCCCCGCTGGGACAGAGAGGACCGCCAGCACAAGCCCCGCTGGTACAGAGAGGACCGCCAGCACAAGCCCCGCTGGGACCGAGAGGACCGCCAGCAGCTGAGTGTAGGAAGTTGGCTCTGTATATACTATTTCAAAGTAAGAAATAGCATGCACAGAGTCCAAGGGTTCCCCTTAGAGGTAAGATAGTGGCAAAAAGAGATAATTCTAATGCTTTTTTGTGGTATTGTGGTCGAGCAGTAGGCTTATCAGAGGGTAGTGTTAAGCATTTGTTGTACACACACAGGCAATAAATGAGGAACACACACTCAGACAATTCCAGGCCAATAGGTTTTTATATAGAAAAATATATTTTCTTAGTTTATTTTAAGAACCACAGGTTCAAGATTTACAAGTAATACATTAAATGAAAGGTATTTCACTTAGGTAACTTAGGAACTTTGAATCAGCAAAATCGCATGTACAGTTTTCACAAAAATGGCAATAAGCTATTTTAAAACTAGACACTGCAATTTTCACCAGTTCCTGGGGGAGGTAAGTGTTTGTTAGTTTTGCAGGTAAGTAAACCACCTACAGAGTTCAAAGTTGGGTCCAAGGGAGCCCACCATTGGGGGTTCAGGGCAACCCCAAAGTTACCACACCAGCAGCTCAGGGCCGGTCAGGTGCAGAGATCAAAGTGGTGCCCAAAACACATAGGGGGTCATTACAACCCTGGCGGACGGTGTTAAAGCGGCGGTAAGACCGCAAACAGGCCGGCGGAAAAGAAAAGGGAATTATGACCGTGGCGGAAACCGCCAACAAAGACAGCCACTTTAACACTCCGACTGCCACGGCGGTACAAACAGCGCGGCGGTTACCGCCAACAGACAGGCGGTAGACAATGTACCGCCCACACTATTACAACCCGCCAATCCACCACCTTTTCCGGGGCGGATTCACCGCGGATAAAAACACGGCGGAAACAGCTTTTGCTATGGGAAAACGCTCACCTGAACACATCCCACGAGGAACGAGGACACCATGGAGCCTGAACTCCAAATACTCCCTGCGCTTGTATTCCTGCTCCTTTACGACCAACAGCTACGTAGGCGCAGAAGATACCGGTGAGTACTGCACCTACGACACGGGGAGGGGGGAGGCAAAAGTTAGGGGGACACCCACCAAACACCCCCACCCTCGCATATCTCAACATACACACCAATGCAGTCACAAAAATAACAGTAACAACCCACAATCCCCCCGGAAGAATGAAAAGACAATGCGAAATTGGGGCAAACATTGTAATGTGCCAATATACATGTCATACAAAAATATACAGATATATATATCTCAAAATCATTCTTATTTACACATACAATCCGAGAAGTAGTGCAGATATGTACACAACAATGTCCGTGCACCAACAGTCCAAAAATGCATGGGCGAGGCCCACAATAGATACCTGACCAAAATCGGAGAGAACACTGCCGAGGCATCAGATAGAAATAAAACAGGCACCTCAGGTGGAAGGGAAGGGGGGGCACCTCAGCCAGATGAATGCGAAGCCAGATCCACGACGGGGCTCCATGCCCATTGATGTATCCTGGGGAGTGCAAAGCCACAGTCTCTCAAGTCTCTACAGTGGGTGGGTTGCCCACTGTGCCATCCTGGGGAGTGCAAAGCCACAGTCTCTCAAGTCTCTACAGTGGGTGGTTTGCCCACTGTGCCATCCTGGGGAGTGCAAAGCCACAGTCTCTCAAGTCTCTACAGTGGGTGTTTTGCCCACTGTGCCATCCCGGGGAGTGCAAAGCCACAGTCTCTCAAGTCTCTACAGTGGGTGGTTTGCCCACTGTGCCATCCCGGGGAGTGCAAAGCCACAGTCTCTCAAGTCTCTACAGTGGGTGGTTTGCCCACTGTGCCATCCCGGGGAGTGCAAAGCCACAGTCTCTCAAGTCTCTACAGTGGGTGGATTGCCCACTGTGCCATCCTGGGAGTGTAAAGCCACAGTCTCTACAGTGGTTGGTTTGCCCACCGTGCAATCCTGGGGAGTGTAAAGCCACAGTCTCTCAAGTGGATAACAGTCTCCACTGGTTCTGGAGGGGGACTGGTGCCCAGACTGGATGAGTCTCCACGTGAAAGTACCTGTCCTGTCACTGTCCCAGCTGCACATGGGATAAGGATGCCTGATGTGGCGGTCCATTCATTCCTACACGGTGCATGCCCTGTTCAGCGGTGCTTTGACATGGCGGTCTTTGCCCTGTTCAGCGGTGCATTGCCATGGCGGTCTTTGCCCTGTTCAGCGGTGCTTTGCCATGGCGGTCTTTGCCCTGTTCAGCGGTGCTTTGACATGGCTGTCTTTGCCCTGTTCAGCGGTGCTTTGCCATGGCGGTCTTTGCCCTGTTCAGCGGTGCTTTGACATGGCGGTCTTTGCCCTGTTCAGCGGTGTTTTGCTATGGCGGTTCAGAACAGCTCAGCGGTGCTTTGACATGGCGGTCTTTGCCCTGTTCAGCGGTGCTTTGCCATGGCGGTTCAGGACAGTTCAGCGGTGCTTTGACATGGCGGTCTTTGCCCTGTTCAGCGGTGCTTTGACATGGCGGTCTTTGCCCTGTTCAGCGGTGCTTTGCCATGGCGGTTCAGGACAGTTCAGCGGTGCTTTGCCATGGCGGTCTTTGCCCTGTTCTGCGGTGCTTTGACATGGCGGTTCTGATACGGACATTGGTGTGAGGCATGACGATCTCCACACTGGACATTGGTGTGTGGCATGACGATCTCTACACTGGGCATTGGTGTGTGGCATGACGTTCCATCATTGCGCAGCGGGGCTGTGGCATCCTGGCCCCTCCTGGCCTGTGACTCCGGCGGTGGTCTCCTGACCAGTGACGATACTTGTGCCCTCCCTGGCTGTGACTCCGGTGGTGGTCTCCTGACCAGCAACGATACTTGTGCCCTCCTGGGCTGTGACTCCGGCGGTGGTCTCTGGACCAGTAACGATTCTTGTGCCCTCCTGGGCTGTGACTCCGACGGTGGTCTCTGGACCAGTGACGATACTTGTGCCCTCCTGGGCTGTGACTCTGGCGGTGGTCTCTGGACCAGTGACGATACTTGTGCCCTCCTGGGCTGTGACTCTGGCGGTGGTCTCCTGACCAGTGACAATACCTGTGCCCTCCTGGGCTGTGACTCCGGCGTTGGTTTCTGGACCAGTGACGATACCTGTGCCCTCCTGGGCTGTGACTCCGGCGGTGGTTTCTGGACCAGTAACGATACTTGTGCCCTCCTGGGCTGTGACTCCGGTGGTGGTCTCTGGACCAGTGACGATACTTGTGCCCTCCTGGGCTGTGACTCTGGCGGTGGTCTCTGGACCAGTGACGATACTTGTGCCCTCCTGGGCTGTGACTCTGGCGGTGTGTGACTCTGGCGGTGGTCTCTGGACCAGTGACGACGGTGCTGGCGGTTGTGTCTGGACCGCCGGAAATGATGGCGCACTTCTCCGCCGTGACACTCACAACAGGCTGGGCAGACTTCCTCTGGACCTTCCCCACCTTTGTTGGAGTTACAGCTGACTCACCAATCCCCTTCGATCCCATGTCACTTGTTGTCTCACCAGGGGTCTTAAGACGGTCCCGTCGCCCACTCTCTATTTTCAGAGCCTTTACAAGGGGTGGGCTGCCAGTGCCTTGGCTCCGGGTCCTACTGCCTGTCATGGTGGCCGGTGCACTCCAAAAACCTGGAACACGCACCACTGGTACTGGAGGCTTTTTGGCTGAGGCGCTACGACAGGACTGATGAATTGGAGGGGGGGGTGGGGGCAAAAAGGTCAATTTGACAGAGGGACAGTTTCTGACGAACACTGGGATGGGTAGCTGGAGGGGGTCTGGGAGTGGAGGAAGAGGAGGTGGTTGTAGGAGGTGTCACTTTAGGTGTTTTGGGTGCAGGTGCAGGTACTGGAGGCTGTTGTGAGGTGGATGGATGTTGGGTGAGTGATTGCCGGCGTTTGTGTACTTTGGGAGGGGGCGTCACAGACACACTGGGAGAGGACACAGGGGACGTGTAAATGGCAGTGGAGGTGGTGAGTGCAGGTGAGCGGCTTGTGGTGCTGGGTGCCCTGGTGCGAGTCCTAGTGCCTGTAGATGTGGTGCATGCAGGTGTGTGTGTAGACGAGACTGGGAGGGAGGAGGGAGAAGAGGAGGAGGGGGACACAGTGGAGACAGTGGATGTTGCTGTGTCTGTATGTGGGTGAGGCTTGCGTGAGTGCCTGTGGTGTGTATGGTGCCTATGTTTGCTTAAGCTACTTGTGTGTGTTGACTTGTGTGCATGCTGGTCTGTAGGTGTGCTTGGGATGGGCTGGGGTACAGGAAATTGGGTCTGGGTGGAGGAAGTTGGAGGGGGAGGCTAGACACAGGGACAATGGCTGCCATCAGTGCTGAGGCCAGAGATTGCAGGGTTCGCTGAAGGACAGCCTGACCAGAATGAATGCCCTCCAGGAATGCATTACCGTGTTGCAACTCCCTTTCTACACCCTGGATGGCATTCACAATGGTAGACTGCCCAACAGTGAGTGACCTGAGGAGGTCAATGGCCTCCTCACTGAGGGCAGCAGGGGTGACTGGGGCAGGGCCTGAGGTGCCTGGGGCAAAGGTGATGCCCACCCTCCTGGGTGAGCGGGCACGGGGCGAACGCTGAGGGGCTGCTGGGAGGGTGGTGCTGGTAGGGGAGGTGGCGGCTGTACCTGTAGAGGTGGGGCGCACAGGTGGTGCCACCACCACAGGGGAGCTCCCATCGGCGGACGAGTCTGTGTCGCTGGTTGGTGATCCGGTGGCCGACGTGAAGCTCCCCTCGCCCTCCGTCCCACTGGTGCATTCAGAGTCTGTGGTGTGGCCCTCCATGGCCATGTGGGATGCAGCTCCCTCGTGCTCCGGTGCCACTGTACCTCCGCCTGATATGCTGATGTACAAAAGGACAGGGAGAGCAGGAAAAGGAGGGAGACATAAGAAAGAGAGTTTTAGTGCATGGCATGCTGCTACCGTTGGCGGACAAGACAGACGCAGCAGCCCCCTGCATTACGCCGTGCTCCTGACCTCTGCACATGCAATTTCTGGGACATGGCATACATGGCAATGGTGGAAATCTGCGCACATGGATGCCACAGGGGCAACTATACCTCAACTTGCCACTCTGCTGAGGTGGGGTTGAGTGCCACATGGCCTACATTACGGAGGGGCCTTGCCTAACTAACTTGCCCTGGCCTAGGGACACCCACAGTCCACCTCCCCCACCCAGACCCCTCCACTGCACGCAAAGTCCGCTGAATGACGTTGTACTCACCCCCTTGTGTCTGCTGTGATGCCCTTAAGCGCCCATCCAACTCCGGGTAGGCCACCGCCAGGACCCGGAACATCAGGGGGGTCATGGTGCGACAGGCACCCCTCCCATGTTGGGAGGCCATCCGCAGCTGAGCCTCCACCACCTTCTTGCTGCAGCGGCGAATGTCCTCCCATCTCTTACGGCAGTGGGTGCCCCGTCTCTGGTGGGCCCCCAGGGTCCGGACCTCCTTGGCGATGGCACGCCAAATGTCCCTCTTCTGGTGGGCCCTGACCTACATGACATGCACAAGGAAAGAGGAACAGTCATTACCAACTGCACCATCAATGTGAGTGGCCCCCTCCCTACTCTGGCCATGTGGCCCATTCATTCCCATTCATAACTGATCTATGTACTCTGCCCCCTTCCCTCTTCCACCCAGCCCTCTCCACCCAGGCCTAGCCCATACAATGTGCTCCCTGTGTACTAACCTGTTGGTCTGGAGGACCGTAGAGTAGGGTGTACTGGGGGAGGACCCCATCCACAAGTTTCTCCAACTCCTGTGCAGTGAAGGCATGGGCCCTTTCCCCAGACGCAGCAGCCATCGTCGCTTCCAGACCGAGGTCACAGCAGCACTAGCAGTGTAGGTCCTCTCCTGTCGAAGGTCAGGTATCTAGTGATTGAACAGATAGAAAATGGCGGTGACGTCCGCGGCGGTGCGCATCATCACCGCCGGCGCACCTGTTCATTGGCTCCTGGGACCCATAGGGTCCAATGTTAACCAATGCAGCATTGCGCCGCGGTCTACGACCGCCTACCGCGACGGTGTGCAACGCCAGCGCAGTTACCCCACAATCCCATTGTCCCAGTTTAGAGGTCAGGCAGCCGCCATTTCAGGGGCCCACATGGCTTCATTTACTACTGCGTCACGCATAGCTAGGCCTATACTCAACACACATACAGGAAGGCTTTTTTGTCTGGTGTAGTCTTGTGTGTAACTGTGGGTACATACCTGGAGGAATAGTGACTGGTTCTTCGCTGTTGTCCTTCTTAGGCACTGTCAGCTGGGACATATGAGAAGATGGCGGAATCCTCCGGTGTACCGACCGCTGGTGGACCTGTTGACAATGGAAGAAAGACATATCATCGTCACCTACCGATTTGACCGTGCCACAATCCAGGAACTATGTATCCAGTTGGAGCCAGACCTGATGTCACCGATCTGCCATCCGACTGGAATCCCCCCTGACGTGCAGGTGCTGTCAGTGCTCCATTTCCTTGCAAGTGGGTCATTTCAGACAACAGTGGCCATAGCATCAGGGATGTCCCAGCCTATGTTTTCCAACGTGTTGTCCAGAGTGTTGTCTGCCCTGCTGAAACACGTAAGGAGATACATCATTTTCCCTGAGGAGGAGGATTTGCCTACAGTAAAAGGTGACTTCTATGCCCTTGGACATATCCCGAACATCATAGGTGCTATTGATGGGACCCATGTAGCTCTGGTCCCCCCCGCAGGAGTGAACAGGTGTACAGGGACAGGAAGAATTATTATTCGATGAATGTCCAGATGGTCTGTTTGGCAGACCAGTACATCTCGCAGGTAAATGCAATGTTCCCTGGCTCAGTGCATGACGCCTACATCCTGTGGAATAGCAGCATCCCTGATATGATGGGTCAACTCCAGAGGCACTGTGTATGGCTATTGGGGGACTCTGGTTACCCCAACCTTTCCTGGCTATTGACCCCAGTGAGGAATCCCAGGACCAGGGCAGAGGAATGGTACAATGATGCTCATGGGCGGACTAGGAGGGTTATCGAACGCACCTTCGGCCTTCTTAAGGCCAGGTTCAGGTGCCTCCATATGACAGGTGGATCCCTATTCTACTCACCGAAGAAGGTGTGCGACATCATCATCGCCTGCTCCATGCTCCATAATTTAGCATTGCGACGCCAGGTGCCTTTTCTGCAGGAGGATGGTCCAGATGACGGTGTTGTGGCAGCTGTGGAGCCTGTGGAGCGAGTGGACAGTGATGAGGATGACGCTGAGGATGAAGAAAACGACAACAGGGAGTCAGTCATACAGCAATATTTCCAGTGACACACAGGTGAGAAAATTTTCTGGTTTAACATTACATTAACTTTCACACGTCTACCTCTATCCTGTACCTACATTTCACTCACTATTTGTTAATTGAGTTGTACCCTTCCATTTCAGTTTCACAGGTGTGGTAACCTACGTGTCAACTGCTTGCATCCTTGAAGGGCTTGTGATGTGTGACATTGGTATGTTAGCCTTACAATGGGTAACCCATTATGAACTGTAATTCATAATACAAAGTTCCAAATCATAGAGTGACTCCAGATTTTTGGGACTTTCAAGGGTGTTTATTTAAGTGCAAAAAAAATCAAGGAAGGTTGTAAAATGGGGATGGGTGATGGTGGAGGAATGTCCATGGCAGAGTCCAGTCTATTAGTCTCACAGGTGCACTGCCCATCTGGGCATTGGAAGTGGAGCTGGGGCAGTTCCAATCTGGACAGGGTGACAAAGTGGGACAGTGGGGGGACAATCAGGGTGGTCTCATTTCCTGGTGGTGGTCTTGCCATCTTGCTCTGCCCTGTTCCTGGATCTCAGGGCCCGCTTGCGTGGTGGTTGTCCGTCTGCAGGGGGTGGGGTGCTGGTGTGTTGGTCCTGTGGCGGGGCGTCCTGTCCACTAGCGCCGGCAGAGGTGGTGGGCAGTTCGTCGTCCTGGCTAGTGTCAGGGGCCCCTTGGAGTGCCACGGTGTCCCTCAGGGTCTTTTGAATGTCCGTCAGCACCCCTACGATGGTGCCCAGGGCGGAGCTGATGGTCCTGAGCTCCTCCCTGAACCCCAAATACAGTTCGTCCTGCAGACACAGGGTCTCCTGCAACTTGTCCAGAACCGTGGCCATCGTCTCCTGGGAGTGGTGGTATGCTCCCTTGATGGAGGAGAGGGCCTCGTGGAGAGTTGGTTCCCTTGGCCTGTCCTCCCTCTGTTGCACAGCAGCCCTGCCAGTTCCCCTGTGTTCCTGTGCCTCCGTCCCTTGGACCGTGTGCCAACTACCACTGCCCCCAGGTCCCTGTTGTTGTTGGGGTGGTGGGTTAGCCTGGGTACCCTGTAGTTGTGGACACACCGCTGATTGACCTGTCCTGGGTAGGGAGGTTTGGGCCCGCTGGGTGGGTGCTGTGCTGGTGTTACCAGAGGGTGGCAGCTCGGTGTTGGGCTATGGCTGGGCAAGGGGAGCCGACTGTCCTGAGGCCCACGATGGTCCGGGCTGGTCATCAGGATCCAGTGGGGCAGAGCTGCTGTCGTCACTGTGGGCCTCTTCTGGGGGCGGAGTGGTGTTGCCTGGACCCTCTGGTGTGGTGACGGTCCTTCGGGTTCCTGCAGGGGTATAAGAACATGATTATTGCATGTGTGTGTGTGTAATGGTGTGCAATGGGTGGGTGTTTGTGTACCCCAGTGCAGGCATTCCTGTGTGGGGGCTTGTGTGATGATGGTTGTGGGGGTGTACTGGGTATGTGCAGTGGGCATGCTTTAGTGAGGGGTGCCCATGCTTAGTTTTGTCATGCAGGGCTTGGTGTTGGGATGGGTGGTTGGTGTCACAGGTAGATTAGTGAGGATTTGGGGTGATAGGGGAGGGTGTGAGGGTGGGGGTGTGTGATAGCATGCAGGTAGGGTGGGGGATGTGATAGTTAAGATTTGACTTACCAGTGTCCCATCCTCCACCGACTCCTCCGAGGCCCTCAGGATGCAAGATGGTCAGGACTTGCTCCTCCCATGTTGTTAGTTGTGGGGGAGAAGGTGGGGGTCCGCCGCCAGTCCGCTGCACTGCGATGTTGTGCCTGGAGACCGTGGAACGCACCTTCCCCCGTAGGTCGTTCCACCTCTTCCTGATGTCCACCCTATTTCTTGGGTGCTGTCCCACGGCGTTCACCCTGTTGACTATTCTGCGCCATAGCTCCATCTTCCTGGCTATTGATGTGTGCTGTACCTGTGAGCCAAATAGCTGTGGCTCTACCCGCACAATTTCCTCCACCATGACCCTGAGCTCCTCCTCGGAGAAGCGGGGTGTCTTTGGCGTGACATGGGGTGGTGTGTGTGATGTGTGGGGTGGTGTATGTGTTGATGAGCGTGGTGAATGTAGTGGTATGTGGTGTATTGTGCGTGGATGTAGTGTGGGTGATGGTGTTGTGTGCCTCTGTGTGATGGGGTTGTCAATAGCTGTGCTGTCTCTCTGGCCTTCTCTCAGAATTTCTGGTTGTAGGGGTTTGTGGGTGATGTGGGTGTGTGTTTTATGTTGTGTTGGGTGTGTGGGAGTGTTGTTTGTATGTGTATCAGGTGTGTGTATTTCGAAATGTCCAATGTGGCGGTGTTTTGTAGATGTGTGTGTATTTTGAGCACAGCGGTGTGTACCGCCAATGGAATACCGTGGTTGAAAGACCGTTGCGTGGATTCGTGGGTCGTAATAGCATGGGCGTGTTTCTGTTGGCGTGGAGCTGGAGGATGTGTTTCCGCCAGTTTATCACTGACCTTTGGTGTGGCGGTATTGTGTGGGTGTCTGAATTTCGGCGGATTCCGCGATGTGTGTCATAATAGCTGTGGCAGTCTACCGCGGCGGTGTATTGGCGGTCTTCTGCACGGCGGTAAGCGTCTTATACCGCCAATGTTGTAATGACCCCCATAGTCTTCAATTGAGAAGGGGGTGCCCCGGTTCTAGTCTGCCAGCAGGTAAGTACCCGCGTCTTCGGAGGGCAGACAAGGGGGGGTTTGTAGGGCACCGGGGGGGACACAAATTAGCACAAAAAGTACACCCTCAGCGGCACGGGGGCAGCCGGGTGCAGAGCGCAAACAGGCGTCGGGTTTGCAATGGAGTTCAATGGGAGACCCAGGGGTCTCTTCAGCGAAGCAGGCGGGCAAGGGGGGGGGGGGCTGCTCGGGGTAGCCACCACCTGGGCAAGGGAGAGGGCCACCTGGGGGTCGCTTCTGCACTGGAGGTCGGATCCTTCAGGTCCTGGGGGCTGTGGGTGCAGTGTCTTTCCTAGGCGTCGGGTTCTTAGAAGCAGGCAGTCGCGGTCAGGGGGAGCCTCTGGATTCCCTCTGCAGGCGTCGCTGTGGGGGCTCAGGGGGGTCAACTCTGGCTACTCACAGGGTCGCAGTCGCCGGGGAGTCCTCCCTGTAGTGTTGTTTCTCCGCAGGTTGAGCCGGGGGCGTCGGGTGCAGAGTGGAAAGTCTCGCGCTTCCGGCGGGAAACATGGAGTCCTTTTAAAGTTTTTCTTTGTTGCGAGTTTTGGTTTCTTTGGAACAGGGCCGCTGTCCTCAAGAGTTCTTGGTCCTTTTAGATGCAGGGTAGTCCTCTGAGGCTTCAGAGGTCGCTGGACCCTGGGGAGCACGTCGCTGTTGCAGTTTTTCTTGAAGTGGGGAGACAGGCTGGTATGGCTGGGGCCAAAGCAGTTGGTGTCTCTGTCTTCTCTGCAGAGCTTCAGGTCAGCAGTCCTTCTTCGTCTTCAGGTTGCAGGAATCTATTTTCCTAGGTTCTGGGGGCCCCTAAATACTCAATTTAGGGGTGTGTTTAGGTCTGGGGGTTAGTAGCCAATGGCTACTAGCCCTGAGGGTGGCTACACCCTCTTTGTGCCTCCTACCTGAGGGGAGGGGGGCACATCCCTAATCCTATTGGGGGAATCCTCCAACTGCAGGATGGAGGATTTCTAAAAGTTAGAGTCACTTCAGCTCAGGACACCTTAGGGGCTGTCCTGACTGGCCAGTGACTCCTCCTTGTTTTTCTCATTATCTCCTCCGGCCTTGCCACAAAAAGTGGGGCCGTGGCCGGAGGGGGTGGGCATCTCCACTAGCTGGAGTGCCCTGGGGCGCTGTAACAAAGGGGGTGAGCCTTTGAGGCTCACCACCAGGTGTTACAGTTCCTGCAGGGGGAGGTGAGAAGCACCTCCACCCAGTACAGGCTTTGTTACTAGCCACAGAGTGACAAAGGCACTCTCCCCATGTGGCCAGCAACATGTCTGGTGTGTGGCAGGCTGGTAAAACTAGTCAGCCCACACTGGAAGTCGGGTATGTTTTCAGGGGGCATCTCTAAGATGCCCTCTGGGGTGTATTTCACAATAAAATGTACACTGGCATCAGTGTGCATTTATTGTGCTGAGAAGTTTGATACCAAACTTCCCAGTTTTCAGTGTAGCCATTATGGTGCTGTGGAGTTCGTGTATGACAGACTCCCAGACCATATACTCTTATGGCTACCCTGCACTTACAATGTCTAAGGTTTTGCTTAGACACTGTAGGGGCATAGTGCTCATGCACCTATGCCCTCATCTATGGTATAGTGCACCCTGCCTTAGGGCTGTAAGGCCTGCTAGAGGGGTGACTTACCTATGCCAAAGGCAGTGTGAGGTTGGCATGGCACCCTGAGGGGAGTGCCATGTCGACTTAGTCATTTTCTCCCCACCAGCACACACAAGCTGGCAAGCAGTGTGTCTGTGCTGAGTGAGGGGTTCCCAGGGTGGCATAAGACATGCTGCAGCCCTCAGAGACCTTCCCTGGCATCAGGGCCCTTGGTACCAGGGGTACCAGTTACATGGGACTTACCTGGATGCCAGGGTGTGCCAATTGTGGAAACAAAGGTACAGGTTTAGGGAAAGAACACTGGTGCTGGGGCCTGGTTAGCAGGCCTCAGCACACTTTCAAATCATAACTTGGCATCAGCAAAGGCAAAAAGTCAGGGGGTAACAATGCCAAGGGGGCATTTCCTTACACTGAGTCACTGTAAAGGAGCCCGCTGCCTCAAGCACCGCTGAACAGGGCACTGCCGCCTCAAGCACCACTGAACAGGGCACCGCCGCCTCAAGCACCGCTGAACAGGGCACCGCTGCCTCAAGCACCGCTGAACAGGCACCGCCGCTCCACGCACCGCTGAACAGGGCACTGCCGCCACAAGTACCGCTGGCCCATGAGCGCCAAGGGCACTGATGCTACTGAGTCAGTCACGAGCAGGATGAAGCACTCTGGGCACAAGGCCCCCTCCAGAACCAGTGGAGAGATACATCCACTACCTCTGTCCTTAGCAAGATTAAGCACTCTGGGCACAAGGCCCCCTCCAGAACCAGTGGAGACTGTTATCCACTTGAGAGACTGTGGATTTGCACTCCCCAGGATGCAGCAGTGGGCAACCGACCCACTGTAGAGACTTGAGAGACTGTGGCTTTGCACTCCCCAGGATGGAACAGTGGGCAACCCACCCACTGTAGAGACTTGAGAGACTGTGGCTTTGCACTCCCCAGGATTGAACAGTGGGCAACCAAACCACTGTAGAGACTTGAGATAGTGTGGCTTTGCACTCCCCAGGATTGAACAGTGGGCAACCCACCCACTGTAGAGACTTGAGAGACTGTGGCTTTGCACTCCCCAGGATGGAACAGTGGGCAACCCACCCACTGTAGAGACATGAGAGACTGGCTTTGCACTCCCCAGGATGGAACAGTGGGCAACCCACCCACTGTAGAGACGTGAGAGACTGTGGCTTTGCACTCCCCAGGATGGAACAGTGGGCAACCCACCCACTGTAGAGACTTGAGAGACTGTGGCTTTGCACTCCCCAGGATTGAACAGTGGGGATGTGGCCCCCTCATGGATTTGGCGTTGTACAATCAACCGGCTGGGGTGCCCCCCCTTTCCCTCTCCCTGAGGTGCCTGTTTTCTCGCTCTCTGATGCCCCTGCAGTGTTCTCTCCGTCATGGTCAGGGATCTTGTGTGGGCCTCGCCCATACCATGTGGGCCCAGTGCTGCAAGGACTTCATTGGAGCACTACCTGGACTACTAAGCTTGGTGTATATTTTGTTTATGGTGTACATATATATATTTTTGCTTACTTGATTTTAATATATTACAATGGTTACACTCATTTTCTTTTCTCTTTGCATTCTTCCAGGGGGGTTGGGGGGTGTAACTGTAATGTATCATGCTGTATTAGTGTGTGTGTTGTAGTGGGTGAGGGTGGGGTAGGGGTGTTGCGTGTGTGTCCCCCTGTTTTTTCCCTCCCCCCTCCCCTGTGTCGTAGGTGCAGTACTCACCGGTGTCTTCGCCGCCGGCGTTCCTGCTCCTGGTAGAGGAGCAAGAAGATGAGGGCTAGAAAAATGTGCAGCTCTGGTTCCATGGCGTCTGGATTCCTCATGGGGTGTGTAGAGGTGAGCGTTTTTCCTTCGAAGTCCTGTTTCCGCCGTGCTTTTGTCCGCGGTGAATCCGCCCCGGAAAAGGTGGCGGATTGGTAGGTTGTGATACTGTGGGCGGTACTTTGTCTTCCGCCTGTCTGTTGGCGGCGACCGCCAAGCTGTTTGTTTGTACCGCCGTGGCGGTCGGAGTGTTAAAGTGGCTGTCTTTGTTGGTGGTTTCCGCCACGGTCGTAATTCCATTTTTTTTCCTGCGGACCTGTTGGCGGTCTTACTGCTGCTTTAACACAGTCAGCCAGGGTTGTAATGACCACCTGAGTGCCCTGCAACTTACGCGGTGCGAACAGTGTGCGTGACCCGCGGTGGCTGGCGAGGCGACATATTTGCCTGGCCCGGGTCTTTGGTGGGGCGAGACAGTGCGGCTGGTGGTTCGTGGATGGCGTGGCGCTAGGCCGGGTTTGGCTGGTGCCCGTGCCCTAGACGCGTGGCAATGTAATGGTGCGAAAGACTTCAATTGGTGCGACTTGCCCTCCTGCAACCCACACTATGGACAAATCAGATTAAACCCAGGCCAAACTGAAATTTGACCGGTGTAAAGCAGGTGGTCCCTCTAGTGAGGATGCAGGACCTGGCCAGGCAGGAGGATCAAGCATGCCAGCGGGAGAGGAGCAGGATTTACAGCAGATCCTTAAAGCGATGCAGCCCAGTCTTACCCAAATCGACGGGAAGATCGATTCCCTCTCCTATCGCATGCACAGAATGTCCGAACGTTTAGATAAACATGCAGAGAGGCTGGATCAGGCGGAAAGGCGGATATCAGACGCAGAGGATGGCCAAACGGAATTGAACACTGGGTATACTAAACTGAATAAAAGTATGTGCTCCTTACAGGCCAAGGTGGATGACTCAGAGGCCCGATCGAGAAGGAATAGTTTTCGCATAGTTGGCATTGCTGAGTCCACTGCGATTGACAACATGGAAAGCTTTGTTGAACGTCTGCTCATTCAGCTGCTGAGGCGAACCACTTTTTCTGACTTACTAGTAGTGGAAATGGCCCACCACTCTTTGTCGGCTCGCCCACCTCCGGGTGCCCCTCCACATCCCATATAAGCAAGATTACTGAATTACAGGGACCGAGATGTGGCTCTGCGCCGAGCCAGAGAAATGAAAACATTACAATACAAAGGTATGACTGTCTAACTATACCCGGATTTCACATTAACAGTGCAAGAGGCAAGGTGACAGTTTATTGCTGGGAAGAAACAACTTAGAGACCTGCAACTGGAATATCGCTTGCTGTATCCAGCCAAGTTGCGAGTGGAGGTTGATGGGAAGCCATTGTTTTTCACAGATCACAAAAAGCTTGCTTTATTTATCAAACGTAGGACAGCAAGGAATGTGGACTATGGCAGAGACGACATTGATTCCCGTGCATCCGAAGACTGAACTGTCCATCACTGAAATATACCCACGTGGAGTGGACAGATAGCGCTGCAATGTGATGTACACCATTAGTGCAGTTTGGGCCCTTTGCTGTACTTAGGTGACTGGTGGTATGGCTCTCAACAATGCTGGACACTGTGGGGGCGGTTGGCATTGATACTATTTGACGATAAGGGTGGGGCCTTTTCGATCCTATCTTGTGGTTTTCTTTTCTTTGGACCATGACTTAATCTACTGTTTGCTTGTTTGTTAGTTATAACTGTTGGTGGCTTACGTATAGGTGAAGTACGTAGCGGCTGGGTAACATCCACCTAAGCATGTACCACACTTATAGACGGGGTTAATGGAAGACATTTCAGTAGGATGGGAGGGTTGCATTGAGTCAATGTCAGCTAGGTGAGTTGGGTTAGTGCCTGCTGTGGGAGGGGGGGCGGAGTTGTGGGGTATTCTATATTTTCACTGCCGATATAGTATTGTGTGTATCCTATCAAGCGAGTGCAGACATATAAGTGTGACAAGACTGGCAAATCATAGTGACCACTACATAGGTAGTGTCACATGATCCTTTGTGTTCGGATCAAGCAGGGACCCCGGGCCGGCTCAAACTGGTCACGTGGAATGTCAGAGGCCTAAACGACACTCTGAAAGTCCGTAAGATAGTAGCCTACTTACACAGACACAAAGTGGACCCTGCTATATTACAAGAGACACATTTAGCGCCGGACAGCCCGATGCTCAGCCCCGGACGATTACAGGGACAATTTGTGGCGGCAGGGTTCACTACTCATGCACGTGGTGTAATGATTTGGGCATCGCGGACCTCAGGGGTAGACCTCAGGAAAGTTGTGGCAGACACGGGAGGGAGATATGTAGTTGCACGATGTGAAGGGAGTCTTGCCCCCACACTTCTACTACGACTTGGCCACTAAGGCGGACTCACGGGGTGGGTTGCCGCAGATCTGAGGGGGGGGGATTTCAACTGTACGCTGGACCCTGCACTTGATAGATTGGGGGGGGGGGGCCGCAGGCTGGCTGCTGTTGCTAGAGCGGTGAGGAAAGTGCCATCCGATTTGGGGCTGGTGGATGTGTGGCGCGATAGCCATTCAGGCAAAGGAGGTTACACGCACTATTCGGCTGCACACAATCTACACACACAAATAGATTTATGTCTGGTTGCTAGGAGCCTCCTGGGCGGTGCACTTCCGGGGGATCTGTGGTGGAGGACGTACTCTGATCACTCCTCAGTCCCGTTGAGTGTGGTTGTGGGTGTGCGAGTGCCCCCTCCTTTCTTGTGGCGCTTCCCTCTCTATTCATTATTGGATCCCGTTTTTTGTAAAGAGCTAGCTGAGGCAATTGTAGACTTTTTCCAACTTAATAAGGGCTCGATGGCCAGCGTGGGCACGATATGGGAAACATTTAAAGTGTACATTAGAGGGGTCACAATCTCAAAGCATGCAGGCGTTTTGCCATCGATCAGGGGGCACCTGGGTGCACTGGAGTGGGAGCTGGCGCAGCTGGAACAAGAACAGGAGCTCAACGCTGATGACCAGGCCCTAGGCCGCATACGAGCTAAGCTGACTGAATTTCAAGATACTGCGTGGGTTCAACACATGGGGAAATATGCTACGGCTCAGGTGTATGGGGAAGGGGAGAGGTTTAGATCAACCTTGGCGAAAGTGAACTGTCCGAATGGAGATAATAACCTGATTACAGTAATACAGGCAGAAGATGGTAATGAAATCTGGGAACCAGAATTGATACCTAACAGATTTTGTGAGTTTTATCAGTCACTTTATGCCACCAAGGTTGTTCAGGACCCGGAGGGGTTACTGGACTATTTAATGCATATTGTGATGCCAAGATTAGCAGAGGCAGACAGAGTTTCTCAGCGCACCTCTGACATTAGAAGAAATGAATAAAGCAATAGGGTGCATGGCAGAGGGGAAGGCTCCAGACCCGGATGGACTCACTGTAAAGTTTTATAAAGCCTATAAATACCTAATATTCCCTCATCTCAAAGAAGTTTTTGAGGAAATGGTGGAGAATGGTATTATGACCCCCTCCATGCGCGCGGCAATACTAATCACACTACATAAGCCCGGCAAACCCAAGGTACAATGCTCATCTTATCGTCCGCTATCTTTATTAAATGTGGATGTTAAAATATATGCAAAGATATTGGCGGATCGGTTGGCCACACTGTTGCCAAAAATGGTGGAGCCGGAGCAATCAGGGTTTGTGCCTGGTCGCATTCTTACCACGAACCTCCGAACATTGTTCGGTACCATACAAAATATAGACACGGAACTGAGGGCCGTTGCAGTTTTTTTAGACACACAAAAGGCATTTGACTCTTTGGAATGGTGTTTTATGGAGGCTGTTTTTCGGCGATTTGGAGTGGGAGATATATTTATGCATTTGGTGTCTACTTTATATGGAGACCCATCAGCCAGAGTGAAAATAAATGGGATGGCCACTGCTGCGTTCCCAATTACCAGAGGCACTAGACAAGGATGTCCACTGTCCCCCCTGCTATACGTTATTGTAGCCGAGCCTTTGGCTTGCGCTCTGCAAGAATACCATAGTCATTGAGGTCTCCGCTTTTCCGACTGCACCCTTCTGGTCTCCACCTATGCTGATGACACGTTAATATATATTAAAAACCCACAATGTAATGTTGCACCAATTCTGCGTGAGATAGCATGGTATGGTACCTATTCTGTTCTTAGAATAAACTGGGGCAAATCCATTATGCGACATCGCAGGTGGAGGTAGGATTCCCTCTCCTGTGGGAGGCTGGCTCAGTCAGATATCTGGGCATTAAGGTCCATACAGACCCCCAGGTGGTGCTATCAGATAACTACATGTCCACTTTGGAGACCCTAGCCAGTGATATCGAGAGGTGGATTAGGTTTCCGCTCTCATTGATGAGCCGCGTGGCACCTATGAAGATGGAAGTATTCCCTTGATTTTTGTTCCTATTCCAAAACATCCCCATGTCACTACCGAAAACATACTTTGTGGCTTTGAGAAAGTTACTTATTAAGCTGGCATGGGTGGGTAAGCAGCACCGAGTTAAGTGGCAAACTCTGACACTCCCATATGAGCCGGGTGGCCTGGGAGCCCCTGACTTGGAAACTTACCACATGGTTGCGCGGGCAGCTGCTGCGCATGCTTCGATCCATGGGTCTGGTGACCTCCCTTTTTTGCCCATGTAGCGTGAACTGGCATCCCCATTACCGTTGTAGAATAGGTTTGTAGGAAGTTGGCTCTGTATACACTATTTCAACGTAAGAAATAGTGTGCACAGAGTACAAGGGTTCCCCTTAGAGGTAAGATAGTGGCAAAAAGAGATCATTCTAATGCTCTATTTTGTGGTAGTGTGGTCGAGCAGTAGGCTTATCAGAGGGTAGCGTTAAGCATCTGTTGTACACACACAGGCAATAAATGAGGAACACACACTCAAAGACAATTCCAGGCCAATAGGTTTTTATATAGAAAAATATATTTTAAGAACCACAGGTTCAAGATTTACAATCAATACTTTAAATGAAAGGTATTTCACTCAGGTATCATAGGAACTTTGAATCAGCAAAATAGCATGTACAGTTTTGGCAAAAATTGCAATAAGCTATTTTAAAACTAGACACAGTGCAAATTTCAACAGTTCCTGGGGGAAGTAAGTATTTGTTAGTTTTGCAGGTAAGTAAACCACCTACAGGGTTCAAAGTTGGGTCTAAGGTAGCCCACCGTTGGGGGTTCAAGGCAACCCCAAAGTTACCACACCAGCAGCTCAGGGCCGGTCAGGTGCAGAGGTCAAAGTGGTGCCCAAAACACATAGGCTTCAATGGAGAAGGGGGTGCCCCAGTTCCAGTCTGCCAGCAGGTAAGTACCCGCGACTTCGGAGGGCAGACCAGGGGGGTTTTGTAGGGCACCGGGGGGGGGACACAAGTCAGCACAGAAAGTACACCCTCAGCGGCACAGGGGCGGCTGGGTGCAGAATGCAAACAGGCGTCGGGTTCGCAATAGGTTTCAATGGGAGACCCAGGGGTCTCTTCAACGAAGCAGGCAGGCAAGGGGGGGGGGCTCCTCGGGGTAGCCACCACCTGGGCAAGGGAGAAGGACACCTGGGGGTCGCTTCTGCACTGGAGGTCGGATCCTTCAGGTCCTGGGGGCTGCGGGTGCAGTGTATTTACCAGGCGTCGGGTTCTTTGAAGCAGGCAGTCGTGGTCAGGGGGAGCCTCTGGATTCCCTCTGCAGGCGTCACTGTGGGGGATCAGGGGGGGTCAACTCTGGCTACTTACGGGCTCGCAGTCGCCGGGGAGTCCTCCCTGTAGTGTTGTTTCTCCGCAGGTCGAGCCGGGGGCTTCGGGTGCATAGTGGAAAGTCTCACGCTTCCAGCGGGAAACGTGGAGTCCTTTTAAAGTTGTTTCTTTGTTGCAAGTTTTGGTTTCTTTGGAACAGGGCCGCTGTCCTCAGGAGTTCTTGGTCCTTTTAGATGCAGGGTAGTCCTCTGAGGCTTCAGAGGTCGCTGGACCCTGGGGAGCGCGTCGCTGTTGCAGTTTCTCTCGAAGTGGGGAGACAGGCCGGTAGGGCTGGGGCCAAATCAGTTGGTGTCTCCGTCTCCTCTGCAGGGCTTCAGGTCAGCAGTCCTTCTTCGTCTTAGGTTGCAGAAATCTCTTTTCCCAGGTTCTGGGGCCCCCTAAATACTCAATTTAGGGGTGTGTTTAGGCCTGGGGAGTTAGTAGCCAATGGCTACACCCTCTTTGTGCCTCCTTCCTGAGGGGAGGGGGGCACATCCCTAATCCTATTGGGGGAATCCTCCATCTGCAAGATGGAGGATTTCTAAAAGTCAGAGTCACCTCAGCTCAGGACACCTTAGGGGTTGTCCTGACTGGCCAGTGACTCCTCCTTGTTTTTCTCATTATCTCCTCCGGCCTTGCCGCCAAAAGTGGGGCCGTGGCCGGAGGGGGCTGGCATCTCCACTAGCTGGAATGCCCTGTGGCGCTGTAACAAATGGGGTGTGCCTTTGAGGCTCACCGCCAGGTGTTACAGTTCCTGCAGGGGGAGGTGAGAAGCACCTCCACCCAGTACAGGCTTTGTTACTAGCCACAGAGTGACAAAGGCACTCTCCCCATGTGGCCAGCAACATGTCTGGTGTGTGGCAGGCTGGCAAAACTAGTCAGCCCACGCTGGAAGTTGGGTATGTTTTCAGGGGGCATCTCTAAGATGCATTCTGGGGTGTATTTCACAATCAAATGTACACTGGCATCAGTGTGCATTTATTGGGCTGAGAAGTTTGATACCAAACTTCCCAGTTTTCAGTGTAGCCATTATGGTGCTGTGGAGTTTATGTGTGACAGACTCCCAGACCATATACTCTTATGGCTACCCTGCACTTACAATGTCTAAGGTTTTGCTTAGACACTGTAGGGGCATAGTGCTCATGCACCTATGCCCTCACCTATGGTATAGTGCACCCTGCCTTAGGGCTGTAAGGCCTGCTAGAGGGGTGACTTAGCTATGCCATAGGCAGTGTGAGGTTGGCATGGCACTCTGAGGGGAGAGCCATGTCGACTTAGTCCTTTTCTCCCCACCAGCACACACAAGCTGACAAGCGGTGTGTCTGTGCTGAGTGAGGGGTCCCCAGGGTGGCATAAGACATGCTGCAGCCCTTAGAGACCTTCCCTGGAATCAGGGCCCTTGGTACCAGGGGTACCAGTTACAAGGGACTTATCTGGATGCCAGGGTGTGCCAATTGTGGAGACAAAGGTACAGGTTAGGGAAAGAACACTGGTGCTGGGGCATGGTTAGCAGGCCTCAGCACACTTTCAAATCATAACTTGGCATCAGCAAAGGCAAAAAGTCAGGGGGTAACCATGCCAAGGGGGCATTTCCTTACAAGGTTATTTGATGCTCCGGATAGGCGATGTGGAGAGCTGGCATCTCTGAATTCAGTTACGCGTGCTTGGCATTGCTTACTACGCTGCAGGGTTTGGCTCTACTGTACTCTCCGCATGAGCCCCTGGGGTGGTGCGCCTGATTTGCGCTGTGGCGGGATAGGAGCTTGGTGCGAGCCATGGACACTTTAGGCATTGTCAATAAGGGGGATCTGTTTGAGAACGAGGTCATGAAGCTATGGGAGGAGATGCGTAGACGGGTCCCCGGACCGTCTACGCTGCTCCAATATCAATACATCCAGGCGAAACATGCTATGGCAACACACTTAGGGGAAGACATGTGAGAACCTCTGGATATGCTGGCTTTAGCTGCGGTGTTGGTACACGATCAGCCAGAGAGACTGATACCATGTTTGTATGCACACATGCAGGTAGTGCGTCTTAACGATCTAAATACAGCCCGGCTTGCGTGGCAGAGGGATTTGGGGATACAGCTTAAAGATGTGCAATGGCGTCGCTGTTGCGAATTGACTTGCTCTGTTTCCCTGAATGGTCGACATTGCCTGATCCACTTTAAATACCCTAACAGAGTATACTACACTCCCCTTAAACTTTATGACTACGGACTGCGCACTAGTGCGGCCTGTCCCAGGTGTAGTGCGGACTGCGCGGACTTTCTTCACATGTCCTGGGCGTGTGCAGGGGTGCAGCGATTCTGGGTGCTGGTTTTTAAGGAACTGGAGGCGATATGTGAGCAAAGACTTGGGTGGGATGGAGACATACCAAAATCAATCAGATGGTTGGTGGCCATTGGCTTACTGCTAGCTAAGCGACAAATTGCTTTGAGGTGGGGTCGCGGCCCAGTGCTGACAACTGTAGACTGGCACAGAGATATGGTATATTGCAACACGCAAACAGGTGTTTATAGTGAATTACTGCCACCAGTTCATAAACTGACGAACTATTGGGACACTTATAAACAATATTTAATAGGTAAAGAAACCGGTGAACCTTAAGACGCATGTAATGCTACCCAAGAGGACAGTGGTGATGGGTCGGGGAGGGTATCTGAATAAATATGGATGTTAATGGTGACGTGCAGCTTCCTGCCAGACATATCTATATGCTAACGAAATGGTTGAAACTTGTATAATGACCAACTACACTGTGTATGGATGCACTTGTTCTTTCTTTTTCCTACTTACTGTACGTGAAAGTGTTTAAAAGCATATATAAAATTTAAAAAAAATGATCTGCATCATCCTCTCTGACAATAAGAAGTCTGTCTCTCCCCGTGCCAGAGAAGGATAACCAAAGGATAGCAGCCCACTGTACACGAGGGACCCTCTGAACTTTACACGCCCTCTCAAGTGCAGCAAACTACTTGTAGATGTCATCACCATCCTTGTAAGGAGGGACAACTTTGTGCAGATTTCTAGAATCAAATGAAGGTTCCCTAACATTTGAATTTCTAAAACTGCTGCTGCCACCATGGGGAACTAACCCCAAACCCTGCCTCTCTTTCTCCACAGCCAGGGATTCCCTGTCTAGGGCCAATTGCTGCTGCATTAGCTTCAGTCTAGCCTCCTCTAACCTCAGTTTTCTGAGCTCCCTATCTAGGGACTGGTCCTCTGGGTTACAATTATGTGAAGCCTCTGAAACAGAGGTAAGATGGGAGTGTGCAGAGGCAGACCTATCTCTAACAGGGGCCACTCTAGTGACCTGGCTTCTAGGGGTGAAGAAAGCCCTACTTGAGTGTGCACCCTTACCACTAACAGTTATACTAGGGGGCTTGTTGCCAGATACGTCTGCGGAAGGACCCTCCCCAGGATTGTCATTTTTCTCCTCTGAGCCTTCCTGGTTGGAGTCATCCTCTACCTCTTCCCCTGTCTGATCTGGATCAGTGCGGAGTCCCTGGTTATCTTGGAGGAGAAGGTTTAAGAGGAACTCCTTATCGGGGTTTTCCAAATCCCTAAACTTCTTTCAATACAGAGACCCCACAAACTTTTAAAGTTAAGATTTTCATATGTTGATTTCACAACTCTAGTGGTAGCATCTATGGAAAACATATTGAAACAAAAAAGTTTAGGAAAGTGAGTAAAAAGTTAGTAGACTAACAGAGCTAACTTTTTAGAGAAAAGAAGAAAACTTTTCAGAACTTCGTAAAAACATTTGCAAAGTTTAAAGAACTTTTAAGAAAGTTAGAAAATTGTTTCTAGGTATATATTATATATGCTCTTAGTACTGGAGCACTTTTTTCTTGTGAAAAGCACAGGTAACAAAGTGGTAAAGCAATTGCAAGTACTTATCCCACTGCTGCACCACCAATGTAGGAGGCTGGCCTGGTTTGTAATGGGTACCTTGGGTACTTACACCTTACACCAGGTCCAGTTATCCCTTGTTAGTGAATGTAGAAGTGGTCTAGCAGCATAGGCTGATAGAGGTAGCTATAGCAGAGCAGCTTAGGCCGAACTAGGAGACATGCAAAGCTCATGCAATACCACGTATAGTTACACCGTACTTATACACAAGTAAAGACAATACTCAGTGTTACCAAAAATAAAGGTATTTATTTGGGTGACACAGTACCAAAAATATCTTAGAGACAATACTCCTTCTGGAGGTAAGTATTATACACAATATATACACTAGACACCAAAATTAGACAAGTAAATAGTCATAGAACAATGCAAACAGGAGGAAATCCTATAGAATGCAATGGGAGAAAATAGGTCTAGGGGCAACACAAACCATATACTTAAAAAGTAGAATGTGAATCACGAATTCCCCCCTAGACAAGTGTGGTGTGTGCAGAATCGCTGGGAGAGTAAGAATACAGAAAAGTTAAGTAAATTACCCCTCCCCAGAGCCCATAAAAGTAGGAGTAAAGAACTGAAAGTTTCCTTAGGACACACTACACCTTGTTTTGGGGATTTTGCAGCAACCAACCAAGTCTGCAAAGAACAACTGCTGGATTATTGGACCTGAAGACCTGCAAAGGAAGGGGACCAAGTCCAGAAGTCGAAAGATTATCCAGGAAGGACAGGAGCCCCTGCCAACCAAGAAGAGGGTGCAAAAGAAGAGTCCCTGGTTAGTAGAAGGCTGCAGAAATGCACCCTAGGAAGATACCAGCGGGTTCCTGCATGATGCAAAAGATGTCCCACGGTGTGAAGATCGTTGTAGACGAGATTTTGTGTTGGAAGGTGCCAACAAGCCTTGGCTACGGCAAAAGTGCGTTTTCATCAAAATGGTGCTGGATGGACCCAGGAAGGACCTGGGGGCCTCAACTCTGCGTGAGGAGGTAGGGGGGGCTCTCAGCACTTTAGAGAGCCCTGGGGATGCCAGCCAGCGCCCCAAGAATCCACAGGATCTGGGTTCAAATGAGGTGCAAAACATGGTTGATGCAGCACAACAAAAGAAGGTCCCACGCCGGTGGAGAACAACTCAGCGAGTTGAGCGTTGCAGGGTGGAGTGCTGGGGACCTGGGCCAGGCTGTGCACGAAGGATTCTTGCAAAGAGTGCACAAAGGCCTCAGGAGGCGAAGAAGACACAAAACACAGGGGTACTGTTGTTCTCAGGGAAGGCAAGGTCTTACCTCCTCCAAATTGCGTCAGCAGGACCTAAGGACAGTCTATGTCGATGATGTCCCCCCTCCATGTGCTTAGAAGCACGCTCGTCACCATGAGAGGAGTCCCAGGTTACCGTCGTCGCCTTGGAAGGTGCCTGCTTGGAGCAGGGAGAGTGACTCTGTCACTCCACTGGAGATTTCTTCGGTCCTTCTGGTGCAAGATGAAGACAGGGAGTAAACAGAGCATTCACACCGTGGAAACTGTTGCAGTTGCTGACTTGGAGCTGAGGTTGCTGAAGAAAAGTGTCTCTTGTAGACACTTTGTTGCAGTTACAGCGTTTCTTGGAGCAGGATGCGGTTGACCCGAGGTCAGAGGATGTTGAAGTTGTTGCAGAGGATTCCTGAAGGAAACTTGCAAGCAGAATCTGAAGATAACCCACAGGAGAGACCCTAAATAGCCCAGAGAAGGGGATTGGCTACCTTATCAGGTATGAACCTATCAGGAGGGGTCTGCTGGCACTGGCCACTCAGAGCCCTCCAGAGTGCCCTTACACCTTGCAAAGCAAGATGGCTAAAGTCTGGGACACACTAGAGGAGCTCTGGGCACCACCCCTGGGGTGGTGATGGACAGGGGAGTGGTCACTCCCCTTTCCTTTGTCCAGTTTCCCGCCAGAGCAGGGGAGAAAGGGTCTCTGAACTGGTGTAGACTGGTTTATGCAAGGGCACCATTGATGCCCTTCAAAGCATTTCCAAAGGCTGGGGGAGGCTACCCCTCCCCCCGCCTGTAACACCTATTTCCAAAGGGAGAGAGTGTAACACCGTGCTCTCAAAGGAAATGCTTTGTTCTGCCTTCCTGGGACTGGGCTGCCCAGACCCCAGGAGGGCAGAACCCTGTCTGTGAGGTGGCAGCAGCTGTGCTGCAGTGCAAGCCTTAGAGAGCTGGTTTGGCAGTACTAGGGGTCCATGGTGGAGTCCCCAGGTTGCATGGAATTGGCTCCCCAATACCAGATTTGGAATGGGGGGACAATTCCATGATCTTAGACATGTTACATGGGCATATTCAGAGTTACCATCGTGAAGCTACATATAGGTATTGACCTATATGTAGTGCACATGTGTAATGGCGTCCCCGCACTCACAAATTCCGGGGAAATGGCCCTGAACTATGTGGGGGAACCTTTGCTAGTGCAAGGGTGCTCTCACTCTTAGTAACTTTGCACCTAACCTTCAGCAAGTGAAGGTTAGACTTATAGGTGACTTATAAGTTACTTAAGTGCAGTGAAAATGGCTGTGAAATAATGTGTGTGTTGTTTCAAGCAGGCTGCAGTGGCAGTCCTGAGTAAGGGTTTGTCTGAGCTCCCTATGGGTGGCAAAAAAAATGCTGCAGCCCAGATGGATATCCTGGAACCCCAATGCCCTGGGTACCTAGGTACAATATACTAGGGACTTATAAGGGGGTCCAGTGTGCCAATTTAAATTGTAAATGTAGTCACTGGCCTACAGTGACAAATTGAGAAGCAGAGAGAGCATAAACACAGAGGTTCTGATTAGCAGAGCCTCAGTGACACAGTTAGGCACTACACAGGCATACACATTAGGCCACAAACTATGAGCACTGGGGTACTGGCTAGCAGCATCCCAGTGAGACAGACAAAACACAATGACATATAGGTTTCTATCTATGAGCACCGGAGTCCTGGCTAGCAGGATCCCAGTGACACAGTAAAAACACACTGACACACACTCACAAACAGGATAAGAGTGGGGGTAACCGTGCTAGAAAGAGGCTGCTTTCCTACAGATGGGTAAACTTTATTAACCAACAAGGAGGCTTTGACACTGAAGACGTTTGAGCATGTCTACCAAAGTGGCTATGGTATTGGAGACATTCCAGGTGGGTATACACTAGGAAGACATTTTGAGGGCTGTAGATTGGTCAGGAGATTCCGTATTCTTACAATTTTTTTAAGCCTGTGGAAAGTTCTGCATTGCAAGCAAGGAGTAAGCTTTAAATGAAGCATAACATGAGCCTCCGTGTTGTAGCAGAAATAGATTTTCTGATGCAACAGAAAGTATATATTCTATTAATAATGACACAGAGACTAGTATGATTCCTGCCAGAGAAAAAGATTTTTTATATAGCAAGCTCATCTTCCAAATATGACCTTTTCAAATTTCGTAAGCTGATTGCTTCATACTATGCAAGCTAAATGATATATGAAACATGTCCTTCCTAAAAATTAGTGTATAAGGTATTACATAGTTCTTTTTTCCTGAGTGCCCTCCGCGATGCTTTATAATTGGTGATTTTGTATTACGAGGAGTTCAGAAGATGGAGGGAGCGATCAGGAGGAAGTACCCTGGGGGCTCAATGGATAGTTTTTTAGGAGTTTTCATAGCTGGACTTCTGTGAGGAGAGGAGAACGTGTTTTGTGTTTGAGGAACCTGTTGGACTCTCATAAATAGTTAAAAAACAAAACAAAAAAAGACAGTAAAACAAACAAAAACCATTGCCTAAAGGCAAAAATATTTTTGGGGGCTGAGAAGGGCATGTTACAACAGTCCCTAACCACTAAACAGAACTACTTTGTCTGTGGATGTGATCCCCGTGAAAGTGCAAGTGCCTAACTCAAAGAGGCGAATAATATGCTCAAACATTTCCTTTGCTACTCACCAGCAGCAAAGACATTTTAAAAAATACACATGCACTATAATTCCTACGGGTGTGTAGTGAGCATCATAACATAGTGAATATAAAAGAAATATATAGCCGTCATCTAATCAGTATCCTCACTGGTCCATAGACCCAGTGATGAACTGCTCCAACCCCTCATTTCTTTGTTGCAAAACAGTTCCAAGGTTCGCAAACCTATTCAACTGTTTCTTGTAAACTGTGTGTTTAGAGGAGTGACTTTTGTCTTGTAAAGCACGTAAATACCCTTCTGGAACCTACCGACACTATATCAATTATCTAATAAACAAATAGACAGGGTGAGATACCCACGTGTGATGTGGCGGAAACTCATAGTTGCCACGTTCCCATTTGATTTGTTGCAGCAATGACTCGTTCCAGTCCCATTTTGGACACGAGATAGTTGGTATAACGGGTGTGCAAAATCACAGCATTTCCATTTAAATGATTTGGGAATCTCCGAGTAGGTCGGGGAAAGATGACACTAAGTTGTATAGCTTGAGGTACTGATTGCCTTTCCCTGCTAAACGTACTGCGATAACTTTGACTGGCTCACAACAGCCCAGTGATGTATGTTCACGAGCTTTTTTAAATCACAGGGGTTTCCTTCTTCTGATCCTGGGCCATTACAGCGTATTATTACATATTAGGTTATTAATCACTACGCGTCTCCCAATAACACTCAATGCCCACTATCCTATCCCCAGTCGCGGGTAACCCGCATGAGAGAGAATGCCGCGACCACGCGCTCGGATGCGGCCATGGGCGCGTGCCCGATCCCTTAGATAACTGTGCGAGCGCGAGCACGACGAGGTAGACGAGCACCCGCCGGACGCGATGACGTCTGGTACGTTTAAGAACACAGTGAAGACTCTCTGACGTCGTTCAGTTAGAAGCAGTTCTTCTTGCGGGGTGGAGGTGGTGACGAACCTTCTTTGAAGCAGCGCGACGGACGTCGAGCAAGCATAATACAGAACCCCGAACAAAAATAAAAATCAGAAACATCACCAAGCACAGCACACGTCTCCGGATTCCATAAAGCAAGAAACGACTCCTTTATCCTTTAGTTATGAGTCATGTGGCCGTCGAAAATGTACTCAATCTAGATCAGCAGGTGAGCTGTTGCGTTTTCCCACTCCTTATCCTATGTGTTAAAGTGCAGGTAGAAATCGGTCATAAAATGTCCTAAGCGGCGGGGGTGGGCAGCGGTTGGTTTGTGTGTTCTCCCGGGTGAAATGCGTGTCTTGCGTCCGCGGGTAATTGTGACGTCATCGCACGTCGGTTAGCGGGTGCTGCGCGGAGCCGGCGCTGTTGCTGTCACGGGTATCGAGTGTGTTAAGATGGCGCATAAGAGGGAGGGAGGAAGGCAGTAGCGGCCATAATAGACAATAGGAGGCGGATGAGTGGGTCGTCCGCGTCGGCCATTTTCTCTCAGTTTTTTATTGCTCGCCGGCCAAAGAGAAAGAAATACCTTGTGTAGGTTCCCTAACTGTCTTTCTAGGGCACCCCGCCATTTTGAATAGCTTTCTCACAGGGTCGCTTAAAATGGTGGGTGCTGTCGGCTTTAAAGGTGGCCCTCATGGTGTGCTGGTCTTTTAATGCATTTCTTTTTATTTCATGGTAGTTTCAAATAGTTACATTTCCATGGCATTTATGGTCCTTTTCTTTCTCTAACCTAAGTGATACGGTGACCGACGCTTGGTCGTATAAAATCCTGTCTGTAAACTATGTCTACGGACAAGGTCTGTGGCTACATTTTTGATTGGAGATGTTCGCCGGCCGGAAGCGATGCGCTTTCCTGTTAGCCTTTGTTTTGTTGTGTCACCCATGCCCCGCCTGCGTTCCGTAGGGCCGGGTGACGTACCTTATTGTTAGTCTGGTCTCTGTAGGGAGTGGCCTCAATGCGACGTATTCCGAGATTTGACTGCCAAGCTCTCGGGGACTGCGCTGTGGCGTCAGTCGTCCTTAGTGCTACCCGTTTTAGTCTATGTAAAGTTACTGTGCGTAGCAGTTTTTCTGCTCCGTTGACGTACTGCTTGTTCGTGCACCTTCCTGTTAACCCATCTACAAAAGTCTGAGGGCGACCGTTTAAAGTGATAGTACAGATATTCAAATGCGCATATATAGTGTTCGGTCTCGTTAAAACTTTAATTACGCCAGAGAAGCGTTTGCTATTTTTTGGGGCCTGTGATGCGCAGTTGTCTGAAGCATGCGTAATAACTCTTACTGATTGACGAGAACTGAAACGCACGTCATCGTGGTGCGTTCGAGATTGCGCATACTTCTTAAATGACAGTAATAATAACTACTAATCCTATATCGCCCCTTGGACACCATTCCAGACGCCTCCTTTCCAACATGACCACTGATTGTCTACGAGTGCCAAATGGGTTCTACGTTATGTTTTTCATAGACGACTGCAACAGCCACCTCAGTTGTGCAACATTCTGCCAAGGGGTTCTTCGTTTCGGCGTAGACGTAATTGTGGTGACTAAAGATATTGGGTGATTCTAAATTACGCGAAGACTGTCGCCATTATCGTGAAGCCTTTTTTCCTCTCTCGATGGACGTGTCATTGGCAATTATCTCGTACGCCTTTGATTTTGCGAGAGAAGAACATCGGAAGCGAGCAGGATCGCACAGTTTCTGAATGCTCAGCTGGTGGTTTATTGTTATTTTTTAATTTGGGATGGGGGCTGTGTGGGCTGTTAAAGTACTATAGTGTCTTCCGTATATGAAGAAAGCAGACCACAGTTATGTTTGAATAGACCCATTTAATTAAACTCGTAGTGGACGGGAAAAGTGTACGCAGAGCAATAATCCCTGCCCTGCTGAATTTTGACCGTTTGACACAAATCAGTGACATTTTATTGTACAGTGTTAATGGCTGTTCTTAAAGTAGAGTATCAAATGTGATACCGGTCGCTCAGTAGTTTTCCTGCTAGTGTAAATTCATGCATCTAGTGGGGTGGCGCCAAATCGAATCTGTGTGTAATATAAAACCACGAGATTGTATAGCAAGGTTGTCCGGTTCCAGATTTGCTGCGAAGTTTTAATGATCCACTGGATGCATTATCGCATCGTTTCCTGAAACGAAACGTTCCGCTTATGTGGACCCCCCTCAAAATCATTACTACTGGATTCTGGGCACCCCATTGAGACATTACTGGAAGCTGGCGACCCCCAGTTTAGGCGGGGCTTCCACGAATTAATCTGTGGCTACCACCTTAATTCTTGGTCTCAAATTTACGTTTCTGAACTATTTAATTACGTTTTAAACGTTTCCCCGGACCACATTTTAAGAACAGCTGCATTATAGGCTATTGCTTATTTTGGTTTCTCATTCCAGAATGAGCTATGTCATGAATTATATTTTTCAGGGTAGCGTGTTCTTTGTGGAAATGAACACTGTATTTCAAAATGTTTCTCTGTTTTCACTTACATGTATGTGAGCAATAACTCTTGTAGTAGCTATTTTTCAGCAGTTAGATGTACTGCCGCACATTCTAGTGGACAGGGTCAACCCACACTTAATGTCTGTGATGGTTGGATCTGCCGGCTCTGTTTTTCACATTTAATCACTCCTCTGGGGTAACCCATTTCTCCAGCATTTCAAACTATACAACTTTTGCAGAAGGTCGGAGCGTGACTTAGAGACTGCATCTAAATACGTTGTTGCTGCCCCGTTAGCCTATGTTTGTGTAAAAGGATAAGCCTGTATTGTATTTATAACGTGATCAATAGTATGTCTCAGCTGGACTGGATATTATGGTGCCAATTCAGCGATCAAGGTTGAACCGTGTTCGCATCTTTTAAAAATTGAGTTGCCAAAAAGCAGGTCTGGCAAATTAAAGTCAATAAGCCTTTGAATGTGGATTGTTAAAGATCCTCGCCAACAATATGTCATGTTTTAATGCTGTTTGTCCTCTTGGACATACCCTGTGGGTAGATTTGCACCGGTAACTTTCAGAGGTCCCCTTATGGGTGTATTTTTTGTGCTAATTTAAATTTTGTATGTATTTGTAATTATGAATTTCTTTCCTTGTGGGAAAGTTTATGCTCAATACAGTAGGCCTGGATTTGGTATGGCAACAAGCAAACAAGTTGTGTCAAATACCATAGGCCAGGCACAATTGTGAAACGCATTTAAGTCATACACGCTGTCAAAGGCTGCAAACGTACATTTTTAGGGGCGAGCGCAAAGTGACTGATTTATCATGGGCGTGGTTAAAATCCCCATGTAGACATTAGAAGAGGGACGTTTGCAGCCTTTTGCTGCTGATTTGATCTGCAATGCACCACATCCAGCATGACCACTGTCACCCGGGCTGCTGTCTTCGAATAGTATTCTCTGTATTTTACTTTTGGTTATCATTCCAGGTTGGCCAGCCCTTTGCTTCTAAAAGTGGTAACTTTAAAATAGTGCAGCACCTGTGCACAGTATAGTTGCTTTTTTATTGCAAGCATACTGTTTGTCGAGACTTAATTTCCTGCGAATAATTTATTTTGCTTATGCTTGTTAAAGTATGTTTTTTTTTTTTTTTGATAGTTCAGTGATTGCCTGCAAGGATGAGGAAGTGAGAGAATGAATGAGTGTCAACGGGTGAAGGACAGTGAATTTATTGTGCTGCTTGGGGTGCCTACCCACCAGTGACTGAAGAGGTACTTTAAAGACAAGCCAGTGCTCGTTTACACTACTAAGTCTAGTGATGTCATGGCTGTGGTTGTGCTGAGCCACTGTAGATGGTGTGCTTGCCAGGTACATAGACTGG
Source organism: Pleurodeles waltl (assembly GCF_031143425.1). Classification (NCBI taxonomy): domain Eukaryota; kingdom Metazoa; phylum Chordata; class Amphibia; order Caudata; family Salamandridae; genus Pleurodeles; species Pleurodeles waltl. The sequence goes on along the minus strand of NC_090447.1, from coordinate 346,953,357 downwards.
GTTGCCAATCATGATGGCTTACAAATAATATATGAATATTTAAAATTAATGGTGACGCATTTGAGGATTATACATTCAGGCAAGGCTGTTGTGTAAGCTGATAGCCTGTATTGTATTTATTACGTGATCTAGTGTATGCTTCAGCTGGACTGGATATTATGGTGCCAGTTCAGCGATCAAGGTTGAACCGGGTTCGCATTTTTACAAATTATTTAATTGCAAAAAAGCAGTAGGTCTGGCATGTTTAATGATGAGATGTAGGTCAAAATCAACACGAATTTGAATGTGTATTGTTAAGAAATAGCTTTTAGGATTTGAGGATTATACATTCCGGCAAGGGAAGACTACAGTTGTCTGCTTGGAGTGTTGTTGTGCCATGTGGTCCTATTTTCTCAGGCCATAAATAGTGCTGCGCTCCAAATGCAAGTGAGTTTTGATGTTGCTTTCTGGGAGGGATGGTTTCACTTTCTTCAATAGCGAGGTGATTCTATGGCATCTTTATTTCCTTACACAGTGCTGTTTAGGTGCTCAGTTTAAAATAAGTCACTGGAAATTAGATGGAAGTTGACATTCGACGCTACCTAGTTTTATTTCATCGAGACTAGATTGAATTAGTTGTTGCTTGTTCATGGCAAATAAGGTAGGTGCTGCATAGGTAATATTCATGGCGTCTTTAAGTTATACCTGTATTATGTGGATAAGAAGCCAGATGTTCTGCATTAAAAGGGTGGTCAACTGCCTATTTTCTGACTTCTAGTTCTCCAGATGAAGGTCTAGGTGAGCCTCAATAATACTTAGCCATTGAATAATCTTCAAGTGAGTCCTTCTGGCACTTGATGGTCCACTGCAGCAAAAGCCACTTGGTATTAAGTATCTTTTTCAGTGCTCTATCCTCTCCATCTTTCCCCTTTGGCAGCAATTTCAATTGTACCCCCCTTACACAAATCATAATTAAGGCTTCTTTTTTTAATTATCTTTTTATTTAACATTTCTTTCTCTACTTAACCATATTTTTAACCCTCTTATTGGTATTTATATGTTTTATATTTTTGGGAATACGTGCATTAGTTATTGTATAGTTCCTCATTTAACAGATACATGCAGTCATACTGTTCCCTTTGCATTTTTTGCACATTAAGCAGCCAAATATAACAAAAACGCTGCACCCACAGGTAAAGCATTATATATAGATATGTGATAACATTTGCCTGTACTTAAGGAAATCTAATGTTTGTAATTCCTCGTGCTCTCCATCTGCTCAGCTGTTAGACTAAAACTCACGAAGGACAATATGGAGAGTCGCTCACAAGCAACACATATCTATCTATCGGTTTGATATGTGTAATAACAGAAAAATGAGAGCCTTAATCATAATCTTTAGTTTGCAAGATGGTTCTTCTCACTAATGTAGTGTTTTCTTTCAGGCTGTGGTGAAATGTCTGAATGGGCCATGGAATAAGCTTTTTAACAATTCAAGGTGTTTGAGAGACCTGATTAGATCCTTAGTCCACCCAACATTATAAAGCACATAGTAGGAGCAACAAATATACAGGGAGTGCAGAATTATTAGGCAAATTAGTATTTTGACCACATCATCCTCTTTATGCATGTTGTCTTACTCCAAGCTGTATAGGCTCGAAAGCCTACTACCAATTAAGCATATTAGGTGATGTGCATCTCTGTAATGAGAAGGGGTGTGGTCTAATGACATCAACACCCTATATCAGGTGTGCATAATTATTAGGCGACTTCCTTTCCTATGGCAAAATGGGTCAAAAGAAGGACTTGACAGGCTCAGAAAAGTCAAAAATAGTGAGATATCTTGCAGAGGGATGCAGCACTCTTAAAATTGCAAAGCTTCTGAAGCGTGATCATCGAACAATCAAGCGTTTCATTCAAAATAGTCAACAGGGTCGCAAGAAGCGTATGGAAAAACCAAGGCGCAAAATAACTGCCCATGAACTGAGAAAAGTCAAGCGTGCAGCTGCCACTTGCCACCAGTTTGGCCATATTTCAGAGCTGCAACATCACTGGAGTGCCCAAAAGCACAAGGTGTGCAATACTCAGAGACATGGCCAAGGTAAGAAAGGCTGAAAGACGACCACCACTGAACAAGACACACAAGCTGAAACGTCAAGACTGGGCCAAGAAATATCTCAAGACTGATTTTTCTAAGGTTTTATGGACTGATGAAATGAGAGTGAGTCTTGATGGGCCAGATGGATGGGCCCGTGGCTGGATTGGTAAAGGGCAGAGAGCTCCAGTCCGACTCAGACTCCAGCGAGGTGGAGTACTGGTTTGGGCTAGTATCATCAAAGATGAGCTTGTGGGGCCTTTTCGGGTTGAGGATGGAGTCAAGCTCAACTCCCAGTCCTACTGCCAGTTCCTGGAAGACACCTTCTTCAAGCAGTGGTACAGGAAGAAGTCTGCATCCTTCAAGAAAAACATGATTTTCATGCAGGACAATGCCCCATCACACGCGTCCATGTACTCCACAGCGTGGCTGGCAAGAAAGGGTATAAAAGAAGGAAATCTAATGACATGGCCTCCTTGTTCACCTGATCTGAACCCCATTGAGAACCTGTGGTCCATCATCAAATGTGAGATTTACAAGGAGGGAAAACAGTACACCTCTCTGAACAGTGTCTGGGAGGCTGTGGTTGCTGCTGCACGCAATGTTGATGGTGAACAGATCAAAACACTGACAGAATCCATGGATGGCAGGCTTTTGAGTGTCCTTGCAAAGAAAGGTGGCTATATTGGTCACTGATTTGTTTTTGTTTTGTTTTTGAATGTCAGAAATGTATATTTGTGAATGTTGAGATGTTATATTGGTTTCACTGGTAATAAATAATTGAAATGGGTATATATTTGTTTTTTGTTAAGTTGCCTAATAATTATGCACAGTAATAGTCACCTGCACACACAGATATCCCCCTAACATAGCTAAAACTAATAAACTAAAAACTACTTCCAAAAATATTCAGCTTTGGTATTAATGAGTTTTTTGGGTTCATTGAGAACATGGTTGTTCAATAATAAAATTAATCCTCAAAAATACAACTTGCCTAATAATTCTGCACTCCCTGTACATCAACTTCATTATTTTGATACTTCCCATGCATTAGTCACCTTGACAGCCTTTGACTTATACTGAGAGCCTATGATATACTGCATCATAGATACTTGCAAGGTGGGTGATTGTGAGTATCGCTTCAAAGTCCAGACCTATGTGAGATGTCCGTGTTGCTCTTCAACCCAGTCCTTGACTGGGTAATGTGAGACACAAATGAAGGTCAAGTCGATGCATCAGATGGACTTTATTCTCTACACTGAAGGACCTTGACTATGCTGACATCTAGCCTTAATATAAATAATATATACACACACACATATATACCTACACAGCTCCTCAATAGAGGACCTAGCCATGACTTAAAAAGTCACCTTCTTAGTGACACAATGGAGGGGCTGACAGTGACATGAAGAGCAGATTGAACAAACAAGGCCAGGCCTGCCTTCAGGATGGTAAACAATGTGTGGGGTATATCTCGGTACAGAACGAACACCAAACTGAGGCTTTATCAGAGCTGCATTCGGTCAGCATTCTTGTATGGAGCAGAATGCTGGTGGATGGCAAAAAGGTGACCTTTCCAAACTGTTATCCTTCCATACTGGTAACCTGAGAAGGTTTTTGGACATTTTCTGGCCGTGAAGCATCTCCAACTAGGGACGTCTCACCAAAAGCAAGCAAAAACCAGACACCATTAAGAGGAAAAGATGCGTCTGGGACTCCATTTGGAGAGAACAGGATTCCATCACAAGAACAGCTCTCCACTGGAACCCCCTGAAGGAAAACTGAAGAGGCAGGCTGAAGAATACTTGGAGGCAAACTATTGAAACAGAAATGAAGACCCTGAATCACAGCTGGGCCTGAGTAACTTGCCCAAGATAGATAGAAGTGGAGGTCCTTTATTGCTTGCTACTGATCCTGTCTTGAGCGATTAATCAGGTTTGCTTTGTAACTGCTCGTATTTGATCCCATGACATGCACACAGGTCTGGCCTCGCAGTGGAATCTGTTTTGAGTATCTTTGCAGCTTTCCGCTTCTTCGTGTTTTCTGCCATCCTGGTTTGCAGTGGAGACTAACTTTGGTTTTGCAGTGGAGAGTTTCTGCAACCCCCTCTCCTCAGTTAACTTAAATGACAATTGTAGGGCAGATCTGTGCTGTCTGCTGATGGCTGGAACTCGTCAGTCTGCTCTCACCCCATCAGTTACCCCTTTTGTGCAAGTAATTGAATGTGGTGTGTGTGTGTGTGTGTTTTTTTTCTTTTTTTTTCCCTCTCCTTTCTACTACCACTACTGAAGCTAGCATTTTGTTAGTTATTACACCACAGCCTTTTGGGTGTCCCCCAACCCCCAAATAGTCAGTGTGTAAGGTGTCAGTTAATATATTCTCATACCTAGGTTGGGTATTAGTAGCAGACTTGACAGTCTTGTGGACAGAAGAAGCAATGTAGAATGGTGGGATGCAAAGGTACAATAAGTCAAAGGATGCCATTTGAGGGCCCTGGGGAGACTTTACCTGGGGGATCCAGTGTGCAGATTCTCTGTGGGGTACAGTCTGAAGTCCCCACCTCTGGAATTTTAATTGGGTGCCCCTATGTTACACCCAGTAGCCTAAATCTGCAAGTAAAGAACTTTTTATAAAAAAAATTCAATGAATTTTGAAAACCTAAATGCATGGCAGGGAGTCATCCCACTACTCAAGATTTCACGAACTGGCAACTCATTATACAACCAAGGCAGACACATTGTACTCTTATTTTAAAAAAGAAGAAAATCGCTAGCACTAACACCTTTACTAAAATCCCCTACAAAAATAAACCAACGCAGCCTCAAACAAATATAACAAGGTGAATTTATGGATTTGGACTCAAAGCAAGCAGGCCTTTCGGTTGCCCTTCTGATCCTTGTCCACCACACATCTTCAAGAACATTCTTTTATCTACTTCTGCTGCCACACCTGTAAGAATCATCAATAACGTGACAGGGATGTGGAATTCCTATCGCCCGACGCCCGGGACATCTTGTTTGGGGTCAAGGGCAACAAGTTTTTATGTGTACTTTGTCCTTGGGACAAGTAGGCCCAACCCTCTGCAGCACAAACCCTTTGGCTGCCTGTTTACAGAGAGTGGAACTCTCTGCAGTTGAGGTAATGTGTTACCAAAAGATAATGCTGTTCCAACTTGTATTTATGGTTCATTATTTGAAAACCTTCATTATTAGGGTGAGTGCTGTAAGTAAATGTTTTAAGGTCACACTTCACTACTGACGTTGGTTCCAGTACTAAAAAAAAAAAGACGTGTATACACATGTTTGAAAAGTTTAGGCTATGAGGCTAAGTATAATGCTCCCAGAATGCTCTCTGATTATATGCAAATGAAATGTCATTTAGTAAAATGTGTTGATGCATGCTAGTATTTCCCAAAAATATTTCTAATGGAAAATCAGTGTAACCATTTTCAACACGATTATGGGAAGCATGAAAATAAACAAACACTGACAAAGCCAACTGATCTCACATATTTTTATAAGTCTTTTAGTTTCATCAATGCGTGTCTTGTTTTGACATGGCTTTTGTAACACTTTATTGTTGTGGGAGCGACCAGGCCCTCAACATTGTAACAAACACTGGCAAAAAAAAAACCAAAAAGTTTTTGAAATCTGAAAGCACAATTTGCCACCAGTGGCATAACAACGGCCCGCAGCCGCCCTCCAGGGGGCCCCTTCAGCACAGCACCTGCCCTGAGTGAGTCTGGAGAGGGGGCTCCTCCATGTTCTTTGCAAAGGGGCACCCTCCAGTTTCGTTACGTCGCTGATTGCCACTGTAGTTCCTGACACTGAACAAAACTACTTTGTGTGCCAATATGCTCCTTGTGGAAGAGCAGAATGCGATCACTCATAGTAAAGCCAGCCGAAAGAGAGAGAAATAGAAGTTTAATAAAAACAAAATGTCTTAGTTAACACCAGACCTAATTAGGGACCAAGACCCACATGTAGGTAGCTTTTTGCATGTCGCAAACAGCGACTTTCGCTGTTTGCGATGTGCAAAAAGCACATTGCGATGCACAAACCCAGTTTTGTGGTTCGGTAACCTGGTTACCGAATCGCAAAACGGGCTTGCGACTCGCAATTTGGAAGGGGTGTTCCCTTCCTAATTGCGACTAGCAGTGCAATGTAGGATTGTTTTGTGACCGCGGGCGCAAACCAATCGCAGTTTGCACCCATTTCAAATGGGTGCTAACACTTTCGCAAAAGGGAAGGAGTCCCAATGGGACCCCTTCCCCATTGTGAATGTCACTGTAAACATTTTTTCGGAGTAGGCAAATGAAACGAAAACGTTTCATTTTTCGTTTTCGTAATGCATCTCGTTTTCCTTTAAGGAAAACGGGCTGCATTACAAAAAAAACAACAACAAAAAACTGCTTTATTGAAAAGCAGTCACAGACATGGTGGTCTGCTGTCTCCAGCAGGCCACTATCCCTTTGAGGGCCGCCATTCACAAGGGGGTCGAAAAATGCGACCCAACCTCATGATTATTCATTAGGTGGGCATTTGCGAAGCCCTTGCGAATCACAGATGGTGTCAGGGACACCATCCTACATTCGGATTTGCAAATCTCAAATTGCGAGTCGCTCTGACTCGCAATTTGTGGGTCGCAAATCTGAACCTACCTACATGTGGCCCCAAATTCTTAAAGTCACAAAAGTGCACCCATGGTATATGTCGTACCCCTATCAAATATTGGTGAACTGTATTTTAGCATGGGTAAATACGCATGTGTAGATTTGCTCATGTGAAAATCTATTGAGCATTTGCAAGTTCATTTTCCCTCCAGCCACTTTCTTCCCAACCCTGGAAGAAGTTCTAATTCTGCCATTGTCAGGAGTAAATGTCCAACCTTTCTTATTATGGGAAAATATTAGAGAGAAGCTGGTGAATATCTTTAAAACATGCAGGTTAGTAGGTTTGCAGACTCAAAGGCATTCCAGCCCTGGAACTATTGCTTACTGCTTCCTCCAGCCCCAGTATGCAGATCTGCAGAAAGGTGGCAAAATAAGGAAATTGCTACAGTAGGGATTGAAACGCAAGTATTCAAGCCCTACTATGGTAGTAGCCCTGGCATAATCAGAGAGGCTATTATCAGAGCTCTTACATAATGAGATTGCTGCCATAATTTGTCGCCACACTACATGGCACCAAAGGGACAAGTAGATCTTTTTACAGGACAAGTAGATTTGAGAAGCAACCTGTCCCCTGGACAAGTAGATATTTTAATAAATTCCACACCCCTGCGTGAACTACAGGAACTTTTCCTGAAGACCTGAAAAAGGCATACATATCACAGTTTTTAAAGAAAAACCTGGACCCCACAGGACACCAATCGCAAATGAACCATTCCTGGGCAAACTGATAGCGCAGCATTCGCCCAGATGTGTCAATTCATTGAAGACAGTTCCATACTTTCAGTCTACCAAACTGAGTTCTGCCCAGGAAGAGGCACTGAATCAGGACTCATAGCAATGGCGTTTCTGCTCTACTTTTCCTGGACCTCTCAGCTGCCTTTGATACTGTTGACCATGTCACCCTAAGTCAAAGACTCCACAAAGCCGGCATAGAAGGGACTGCTCTCGACTGGATTGCATCCAACCTTCAAAACAGAACTAATATTATCTAGTTTCCCCCTTCACGTTCAAACCCTGCCTTACACAAGCAGGGGTCTTCCAAGGATCAATCATTAGTACAATCAAGCTTCATCACTTTGACGACTGCGATGCATCTTTCCCAATGTAGGATTTCCACACCAGGTGCAGGCTACGGTCTCTTGTACTATCCAAACTGGATTATGTCAAGCGCCTCTACCATGGATCATCTGTCTATTATGAAAACACTACAACATTTTCAGAACTCCGCTACTATTAAATGTAAAGCCACAAACCCACATCTCCCCTGTCTTGAGAGCACTACTCTGGCCATTGCCAGAAGATCCACCTTCAAGCTGCTTTGTATCACTCACAAAGCTATACATTGAACAGGACCGCTTTTCATCAGAAACAAAATAAACCAAATAGATTCAACAACGAAAACCTCTGCTCAAGATTTGCACCCGGCCTTAAAAAACACCACCATACAAGAAAGACAATAGGTGGTACATCCTTCGCTGTTCAAGCAGCCAAACTATATTCATTACTCCCAAATATAAGATCCACAAATAACTGTCTTGCCTTAAGAAGACTACTCGAGAGTTGGCTCTTTACCTCATAACCACCATATTCAAAAAGCAAATGGACTTGCATATGCCTGTGGTGTTAAACATTTATCAGATTATGTATATATTCTAGATATGTAGCGTTACCATTTCATAGTAATTATACACATACTCTTTAAGCCTGTTTAACAAATGTATATTAACTCAGTTAAATGTGTATTATTCTATGCTTAACATGTTCATAGGTCATTGCATAGCTCATAGATAAGTTGTTTATTAGATACTAATGAATCCATGCTTTTGTTTATATCACAATTATCAAATTTTTTATTTATCAGCAAGCATTTCGTTACTCAAATTGAGGAAAGATAAATAAATGCCAGAAAAGTACTTCTAAATTAATTTAAAAAATTACAAATCTTGAAAGTCTATTTATACAATACTTTTCTTTTAATACTATATTCCTTGCACACATATTCCCTCACTATGTATTTACTTATCCATTTCTCTACTCCTACTGTAGTCGATTAAAAGTAAATGGATAAAATCTATCCATAAAGTTCAAAGTATAAATAAACTTAAAAAAATACACTATAAATTTACTCTTGTAAGTTTTACTGTCTCCTCATCACCCTATGTCTCTATCGATCTATCCTCCATCACCACTCTCTAATCCCAAACCCATTCTGCTAGTTTCATCTAATAAATAACCCTGCCTAAACTCTTTCCTCTTCTACCGCATCTAGCTCATCCCAAACCTCAGTTTACTACCATGATCTCTCAAACAACCCTACTAAATTCCCCCTCATTTATCTAACCTTTGACTCATCCAAAACCCCTTCTGCTACCACGACTCTTCCCTCCTCCAGCTCTTTTACTCACCCAAGCCTCATCCTATTACTTTTAACTCCCAATTTACACTTCTGGATTCTTCCTTCCTCTATCCCTCCATTACTCGTCAATCCAACTAACAAACTCTCAATTAACTCCTAACTCATAATTCTTATACTAATCCACCACTAATTCCTCCTGGGTTCCGGAGTAGCGCTCTACTTGCCGAAAGTGCTTGGACGCCTTGTCAAGGGTAGTAAGCGCTATATAATTACAATTTTGGTGCTGAATCCCAGCTGGCCAACAATTCTGGTTACTGGGATAGTAATATTCCTCCATATCGAATACTGTGCAAGGGTATAGGAAAATTAAATCTACATTTTCATGGTCATGATGGTGGTATCTGAATAAGAGGGTATGTCTTGTGCTGCCTTCTGTAGCAGGAATCCAGGCCCTTCATTTGCTACAAGCAGCACTCCATTTGCAGGTTGATTTTATATAAAATTTTGTATTTCTTAAAGCTTGGTCCTATATGAGCACTGCACCAAGGGCATTAACATATAGACACTTTATCCCAAATGCAGACAGTTCCCATGTCTGTAAGTAGGCAGCCAGAGGGTTTGTGCTGCAGGGGATTGGGCCTGCTTATCCCAGTGGTAAAATAAACGTGAAAACTTGTTGCCCCTGACCCCAAACAATATGTCCCGGGTGTCAGGAGAGGAATTCCGCATACCTGGTTGTTACTGTTATTATGTCTGAGAGAATGTTCCAGATCTTGGCGGGGGACGTAGTTTTAGCCTTGTATTTCCTTTTTTCTCTTGCAATGCCTGAACTGCTTTCTGGTGTTGGTGTCCAGATTCTGTTAGTTCATTATGCTCGGTTGACCGGGATCTTGGTGTGAAGGACCTTGATGTTGATGACTCCAGGCTTGCGGGGGACATTGAAGACAGTGTGTTTGAATGTCGTCAGCCACTTTGAGGCATGCTGCTGCATAAAAAATGTCTTTAGGGGAGTGAGGGTTCTTTGAAGTTATGCATTGCTTCATGTAGGTTGGAGAGATCTAGGACTTGAAGTGTCTTTCTAAAGTTTTCTCCTGAGAGTTTCTCTTTTCATTTGAGATTTGGAACCATGCTTTTTAGTTAGTGTAAGCGTTCAACCTTGTGTTTCATTTTAGTATACTTCTTATGGCTTAACGCGTTCATTTTTTTTTGGTTGCAGAGTCATTTAACAATTTATTGCTCACTAGTGGTCAATTCTGCCTTTTTCTCACTCCTTCTGTTTCAGAGCAGTGACCAACTACTGTATTATTCCACTTTGGTTTATTTATTTTCTTTATCTGTTGCAGTGACTGCTTTTGTTATTTCTTTGTCTTTTCACTGTGGGTGTTTTTAGGGTGGTAGCTGCGTTTACTTGCAGCATTCCGTTCTCCCATGCTGCAGACCTGTTTTGGCTTTATTCCAGTGCTGTCCTAGTTTACCTCTGGCTCCTGGAACGATTGCTCCACCATTAAACCTTTAATAGAAGGTAGCTCCTAGCCCTTTTTTTTTTTTTTTTTTTTTTTTTTTTTTAAATGTTTTACCACTGCCCAGCCTCCTGATTAATGTTCTTTCAGTACAAACTAGCACGTGTGCATTGTGTTTTTTTTTTTTTTAAATCTTGGAGTAAGCTTATTTTTGAGTGTTTATGTAACTTTGAAATAAGCTAATAAAGCATCTGGCCTAAACATTTAGTTCACTGCTCAGGAAAGCCACAATATGCAGTTTCTGTAGAATGTAGCTAAACTGAGAAGCAATTATGTAAAACTTGCAGAGCCTGGCATCTGCAGTCTCTCCCTCTCCAGGGGCCCCTCCTTGCTAGCCCTCACTGACATCTGCACACAGGGCATTGCTTACCTCTTTTATTGGGGCCATAACTCTTCGGGGGCTGCTCCTGCTATTTTTAACTTCATTAGAGCTTTGTTGAAATGCAGACAAGAAGGCTTTCAAGACTTCATTCTGTTAACATAAAAATAAAATACTTTTCCAGCCTTATTTTCCAATGTCTGGTCAGACGTTTACACATCTTGAGGTAGTGCAGTCCTCTTGTCTCACTTCAAGGGCTGTGATTTCTGATGGAAGTAGCCATGGTTTAGTGACCACCAAAACATGGCGGGAAAAGACAAAATTATGAGGCAGGGTTAACCAAAATTATGTGGCCAGAAAAGTCCTGTTCTGAATTTACAATGTCAGTAGCTCTTACTCAAAATGCGAGACCTAATGCATTGCAAATGCTTGTTTTATGTTCTTGACAGTGCTTTCTTACAATGAGGTTCAAGTTTAGGGTGAATCTGGGTTATTTTACTTGCTGATTTGGAGTGTGATTCCCTTAGGTTGGAAAGCGGCGACTCAATGATTGACATTGTTGGCAAACTGAGGAATTCTGTGTTTTTGGGGTTTAGAATTAATTACTGGAAATCCATGTTTGAGGCACACTGTGAGCAATCTGTATGTTGATGGTTGAGGTGCTTTTGAATGATCTGGGCATCATCAGTATATTGGTGTTTCTTGGTATTGCGGTCCGCAGGAATGGCTCTGTGGTTTCATTATAAGGGTTGAAAATGATGGGGTGCAGGATGGAGCCTGGGGAGACTGCAGGTCACTGGATAGGTTAGTGGGATCTGGCAGTTAATATCAAGTTGCTGTTGGTTTGCAAGGTGGGATATAAACCATTGTAGACTGGTGCCAGTGAAGCCCATGCACATTTTCAGGAGTGAAACAGTGCCGGGCGGCCTGATAAAAGCTGCAGAAAGGCGGATCAGCAGACACGGGGTCTTTCCATTTAGGATCATGGTGATAGACTTGGCTGTTTCAATACTGCAGTATTGTCTGGACCTAGATTGATAGTCTTGAAATACGTTTTTCTTGCTGATCTCCTCCTGTAGCTCACTGTAGCCCCTTTTTTTTTTGTGGGGGTGATGGGAAGGAAGATGGCATGGTTGGCTGTATCTAGTTTTGGCTATCTGTTACTGTTTCCAATAATTTTAGCCCCCAAAGTTTCCAGTGGATAGTTTTAAAACTTGAGAATTATGAAAGCTGCTAAAGACTTAAGTTACAAATATTTTTTGTTGATATCCACACCCAACTGTTTGAACCAAGCTACCAAATAAAGAATATCTACAACACAGGTATTCAATGTCAATCTAGTCAATACCAGAATTCTCAGCAAAAAAATCATAAAATTTACTCAATGACTGGCTCAACTGCAAGTGACATTTCTAGCTTGCTGTAAGGCAACTGGGGTAGTGGGGGGAAAAGGTATGGAAAGCGAGAGTAAAGTGGCAAAGAGCAATGTCCCAGAAGTGACGAAGGTGAAAACATGAAGTGGATAGTATCCCAAGAAAAAATCCTCCCAGCCACCTGTTTCTGCCATTTCTAATACAGGATAAATCAGATGGGTCTAAATATCAACTTAACTCTCGTCTCTGCTACCTCGATCACAGCCTACATTTATTTTCCTTTCCCTTATTTCAGGATTCAGGCTTCCCAACTGTCAGGGCTTCCACTTTGTGTTTGTTTTGCTAATGTTGTATTTACTCCCAGCTCGAAGAAATTGGTGTGGCCCTGATGATCTCATAAAAAATTAGAATGCCCAGTGATCCGAGAGGTTGAAATGCATTGGTGTATTAGGAATGAGGAATGGTTTTGAATGGGCTCTGTGGACGACGATCAAAGAAAGTTGATGCTTTAAAATATTATGGAACTAAAAAAAGAGGTGAATTCACCCTACATTCTGACTTCCTCATGTAGTAATGTGTTTGACTAACCCTTTGGAGCTATCACAGGAATTAATATTGGTGGTTAGCTATAGTCTGATTACATTTAGGGAAAGGAATCTTAAGGGTGAATTGTAGATATTAAGACAGTTACTACTGATCTACAATTTACCAACTTGAACATTGAATTAAAGTGAAAAATTGATACTTAGAAAAAGGATTGTCATTTGTACCCACAGGAGGATGGATTAAGTAGGTCTGTTTAGAAATTATAGTTTTTCCATAAATTGAGATTGAAGTGTATGTTTACAGAGGAAGATATATCTTTTGAGAGCTGCTCGGGATTAAGGAAATCCTCACATCCCCAACCCCCTCGTGTCAAAAGGGGGTTGGTAAGTTTCAAAAAAGTAGTTCTGCATAAACTATACCAGTTGGAAACATGCATAAAACAAAATCTTACTCTGGAAGAAACAATGGCTTTAGAGAGACTCCAGAAAGATGAAGTGATTATTAAACCAGCTGACAAAAGGCAGAGCAGTCGTTGTGATGGTTCGTTTGGACTATGTGGAGGAAATGCTCTCCGATTCTTTTTGAATCTCAGTATAGAAAAATCAAAGGTGACCCTTCACCAGAGAAGAGATTACAATTCTGGTTGATAAAGGTGTCTCTGGAGGATGGCTGACTGACAAAATATATTTGATAAATAATCCACGTACTCCAGTACTGTATATTCTGCCCAAGATCACAGGGACCTTTTAAATCCACCATGCAGTCCTATAGTTTCTGGAATAAATTCTATTTTGGAACCTTTAGCTAGATATGTGGATTTTATTTTTATAGCCAATGTTGAATGGAATTTCCAGCTGTTTAAAGGACACCAAAGACATGATCTAAAGTTGAATTAAGTAACTTTTGATTCATTTGAGTATCTATTTGTGACACAATTGACGTTATGAGCCTGTACACAAATATTCCCCAGGATGCAGGCCTGGAAGCAATGGAATATTATCTTGAAACAAGGCAATGACCACTTGAGGTACCAACATGGTATATATTGGAAGTCACAACATTTTGCTTAAATTTCTTCAACTTCAATAAATGTTTTACTTCCAAATCTAGGGGACAGCAATGTGTTGTCCCTTTGCTCCGGAGATGGCGATGGTGTTTATGGCATGATATGAAGAAAGGTAGGTCTATGGAGCGCAATCCATTTAAGGACACAATTGCCACTTGAAGATTAATTGACATCTTGAAATGGAAAGGAGATGTAGAGACACTTAGGTTGGTAGAATGGTTAAACCATTGTACACCAGTCATTAAGTTCACTTCTGAATGGCGAGATACTATATGTTCTTGATTTAACTACAAAACATGTTGAAAATGGAATATTCACTAATCTATATATATGAAAGATACTGCTAGGAACACCTTTGTCCACTTCCCAAGTCACCATCAGCAGAATCTTAGAGATAATTTAACCTGCAGCCAATTCTTAAGAATTCGGTGAAATTGTTTAAAAAAAAAAAAAAAAAAACATGGCTTTTTGAATTACATTTTGAGACCACAACAAAGGGGATATCCATATAAACTACTTAAGAGCAATGAAAAAAGAGCCTAGTACATCTCATGAGAATGTTTACTGGAACCCAGAGAAAAGCAAGTTTTCAACCAACTGGTATGTGTGACCACCTATAGGATGCGTAGGTGGATGACTGACCATATTGTAATCCTAGTGGAGCCAGATGGATATCATGGGTGTCCTCCTCTTTAAGTTTTTGAACATGGATCATAAACACATTTGTTGCCTTTTTAATTTATTTTTTAAAGAAATCATTGATAATCTGATAATAATTTGGTTTATGTACTATGAACTATAGCCATTAAGTTCAGAGAGGAGGGTATACGTCCCTGTGACCCGGGCGTAATAAAAAGAATATAGACTACATTAATTCACCATGGAAAAACTGGGAGCATGACTGCCTAAGGGGGAGTAAGAAGCTGACAAAATATGTTCTGTCCTCACGACATGAGGTCTACAGAACTGAATATTATCACTCCCGCTTGGGAGCATTTAAAATACCTTACTCCACCAACATGCCTCATTCAAAAACAGGAAGCTTGACAGCCTGCCTACAAGGGAGGAAGTCGCTGACAAACTACATTGCCCATCACCATGCGTCTCAAACTGGAAGGTTGCTTTCCCATGAGTCACAATGGGGGCACTGAGTGAGTTGTAAAGCACATTCATACACATCTCATCTCTCTAGGAATATTATCTACACTATTTGATGTCCCACTAATTATTATTATTAATATAAATGTATGTCCCCTTAATTCAATAAGAGACGGCTAAATACTGGATATGAGCTTGCAATACTAACATTTAATCATTGTTGGTTTAATGCATTTATTTGTGATTCTGTGGGATGTTTTGAAATTGTAGAGTCCAAACCCTGAAGAAATTGGTGTGGCCCTGATTGTGACCTCATAAAAATTAGAATCCCTAGTTCTGAGGGGTTGAAACGTGTTGATGTATTAGGAATGAGTAATGGTTTTGAATGGCCCCTGTGGACAACGATCAAAGAAATTTGGCGGTGTTATAAAGTTTTATGGTACTGAAAAGAAGGGGCTGATTTACAGCTCCTATTGCCTTCCTCATATAGTAATGGGGATTTGATAAACTCTTTGGAGCTATCCTAGGAATTAACATTGGGCTTAGCTACTGTCTGTGATTAAATCAGGAAAAGGACTCTTAAAGAAGGTTGAATTGTAGATATTTCAATAGAAGGCCATGTGTACATGTATGTTATGTATTTCTGTTTAAGATGGGAAATGAGGCGATGTTGCAAAAATCTGTTTACAGACAGGATTGATGTATTTTTGTGTATTTAAGTGATTAATCAATAGCCAGTGGGTTTCCCTTCTTGTTTTGATGTACCATCTTTAGATCGTGCGCCATATCCCCTGCTGCCACTGCCTCCATGCTAGCATGCAGTCCTCATCAGAGGTTTAAGATTCAGAAACATTACGAATGTAAAATTATTTTATTCTGGTCTCCAATCTGTTTCGCAGTCCTCTAGAAGTACATCTTGGTGGCTTTCTATGATTAAAAACGACCTTCATCTGCCCCTAACCACCCAATAAGCTGAAATATCAGCCAATTTAGATATTTGTGTTGTGCTCCACTGGGTGGTGTCCTTTATTTGAGCTTGGGATGTCCATCTTGCTCCCCACGTTCCTGAATACTGTTGTTGGGTAAGAGGATTCTAAGCAATTTCATCTGTGGAGTCACCTGTCTGAACTTGTCTTCTGGTCTTCCTGTTTGCTTCTCAGGCGTCTGAATGTTGCAGGCCCCCTGGTTGAATGGCATCCTACCTTGATTGCCTGAGGTGTATAAAGTACTGCTTCCATTACTTTACAGAGTACAGTAGGAGAGCAAGCACCTTGGACCAGTGATAAAATCACTTATGAGTTGCTTCAGTCCCTCCAGTCTTAGAAGCGTGCTTGAGTTGCCTCGCTGCTGTGACCTGTGAGATTTGGGTCTGCCCAAATGAACTGTACTTTCTGGGTGCCTTGTGCGCCCCAACTCCCTTTTCTGTGGAAGACCTGGATATACAGCTGAGATGACTTTCTTTATGAAGGTGGTTTGAAGGACTGAGCCTGCCCAGACAAAGCAAGGGTGGCATAGCCTGGTCACTCAATTGACAGCAAAAAGTATCAGAAGGATCCTGAGTTGAGCTTTCATTGTATTCAGACATCAAAGGGTGAGAGTTCATCCCTGTATATAATCCCTCTGTCCCCCCCAAACAATTCGAGATAGTTGGGCCACATAAGCCAGGCTTGTGTTCCAGCAGTGACTGGTGAGGTTACTATGATTCTGGAACTATATGAACCACATTCTTAATGGTTCAGGAAATACAAATACAGTTTGTATTTATTGTTACTACGATCACTTAAAAATCAGGTTGTTTGGAATAGTGGCTCCTTTGTATAACATCAGTATCCCGAGTAGGAATGGAAATTCTGTGGTCTTTAGACTCGCTCTTGGGAGTACTTGCTTGCTAATCCATTAGGTCATTGAAAAAGCAGAACTAACATTTGACATGTATTGGGAATTGAACTCCCAACTATTACATTACATACTGATTACAGTACTCCACTCGGAAGACAAAGTGCCAGTGACTTTCTGGAGTGTGCTCCTAGTTGAGGTGGCTTTTATTTTATTTCAATTTAATCTGTTTGAATGGCAGCACTTTTAATTTTTCAGAGATCCTACTCGCCTTCATCCTTTGTCTGCTTTTTAGACCGTTTTGAGAGTGCTCAACTTCTGCAAAAAAAAAAAAAAAACTATAAACCTGTGTTTAGTAAGTTCTCCTGTTTGGTCGAACTGCACTCTGCGGGATAACATTGGCTATAGGGCTAATGTTTGCCAAAAATATAGCTCTGAGAAACTGTATTACCATCTCGGCTCTGGGACACTCTAATTGAAATGCCAGGTACTCCTTTTAGCACTTCAGTACCCCTGTGTAGCTATGTTGGGCATACAAGACTTATTCCCGGAGCTTGAAATGGGTTTGGAACTCAATGTAGTTCAGTGGGAAAGGTGTTAATATGAATGTACAGGTGGGACTTGAATAGTTAAGCAAGCAACCTAGCGCCTTTTATGGGTGGTGGGAATGGGAAGTGCACAGGCCCACCCTTAAACCTGCAAGGCACTGAGTGGGTGGCGCAACTTTTCTAATAGCTTATTATCCAAAATTACCCAATATTTACAGATTAATAAAGTGTATATAAGTAAGGTGACAATGTACAATTGAGAATTTTATAACTTATTGTAAGTGTCAAGGAAATTTAAATTGGAGACTAGAAATTAAATTGGTATCCTTAAATTGATTTGTTCGAGCAGTGTAGGTGCATCAAACAGAATATTTTATGTACGATCTGTGACTTCATTTGAATTTAGAAAAGCTCCAATCTTCCATTCAACTGTTTATATATTTTTGCAAATTAAATAAAATATTATTTGTGTATTTAATGAAATGCTTGTGGTCCCCCCCGATGTGTGTATTGTTTTGTGGTTCAAATCATCAGTGTTTAAGCCTGGGCCCCCAGGTTCCAGTAATGACTCGGTGTGAGGTCCCCGGGTTCCAAAAATAAAGTGGCATTCCACAGAAGTCAAATGTTTGGGAACGACGGATTTACCTTATATTGCTTAAGATGTTTTGGTTCTTGTAGTATTTTTTTTTTTTTTTTTTTTTTTTTTCTTTTTTCTTTGTGCTACGAAATTGGGTTGGGTCCTACAAACCTTTGAGGAGAACTCCATGCACGTTCTTTAGTTTTGAGGCACAAATGTGACTTATTGTTCATGGTTTTTATTTTGTAGTTCTGAAGTAGTTGATCTGACCTCAAGCCTTTGTCTTCTAGTTTGCTGGCCTAGACTTGAACTCGGCTGATGGTCAGACTGGTGGCGGAACAACTAGCAGTAAGTACTATTATTTAAACGTGTTTATGTGAAGGGGGTGCATCTGTTGCAAGCTTAATGAACAAAGCTGCTTTAACGGGATTAAGGGCATAAGGAACCCACTGGAGGTTTGTGGCACACAATACGTGTATAGATGCATATATTCAGATTTGCAACAGGAAACGTACAGGGAACTCCACACCTATGATGGACACCCAATGTCTTGAGACTCTACCCAGTCAATAAATAATGCTTTGGATTCAGTATCTTTTATATAATCGCCAGCTCTAGTTAACTCCTGCTTACCAGTCTCTCTTATAGGCTTGTCGCCTAATTTATCATCCTTGACTTGTCTAATACGACCTCTGCCATTCCATATTGTCCCTCACCCACAACTTGGTGTAAGGGGATTGCCTGCCCAACCAGCCAATTGGTATCCATCTTTTTGCTAAAATTAGAGCTATTGTAATTTTTTTTTTCTTTCTAGGGTGGAGTGCAAAGCTCTGTCCCTGGTGTAATCTCTCTATGGGCTTTTAACCACGCTTCATTTCATTAGTGAAGGACATGCATACATTATGCTTTTTCTGGTGTTTAACCCTCCTTGAGCGCACTGGCCAACTACTGAAAACATATGAGGCTCCATGTTTTCCGTATGGTTTCTGGACTACTTTTTCTCTTTATTTCACAGGCAGCGCAATCTCGCTGGGCAGTTGTTGAGTGCTTTGCTTGATATCGACCTGTTTACATGGCTATTTGTAATCTTGCAGATGCGTTTCACTGCAAGCGAACTTCTGTTTCCTTTTGTGTCTCCGTCATGCTTTATGGTAGCCGTGGGCTCGCTTATGCGAAACTGTTCTACTTATCAGTTTGTGGCAAGAAAAGTCCTGTTAGGAGTTGAAAACGTGACTCGCTCTAACTCGAGCAAACACGAGACCCGTTGCATTGCAAATGCTTGTTTTGTTTATGGTGTCTGATTCCCAGTGAGCATGATTGCAGAGAAAGGGGCACCCGCATCCCTACAAGTTCGTTCTGTAACATCAACTTGGAACTCGTCACCTTAAGGTGTTGGAAAACGTACCCAACCAAATACTGTATTCTGAATTGGAGGCCACAAACAGGATTCCTTGGAGACTGCCTACAGTCCTCTATGCAGCTTGATGGGAGTTACATCTGAGTGTGACTAGGAATTAGAGGAAAAGGAATCTTACCAGGAGTAGACATTATAGCCACAGACAGGCCTTCATAGTAGACAATCTACTCTTGTACCTCCTTACATTGGAGAGCCATATATTTTACAGGTATCTGTGTCATTTTTATCCACAACATACTTTTCAGAGGATACTGCATCGTACAGGCCAACCTATGCCTTTCCCCAACCTTGACATCTGCTTTACCTACTGATTCCTCCCCCGCCTTTACAAAGTCACCTCCTCCACCTCTAAAGGACCCATCTCCCAGTGTCATGAGGAAAAAGACTATTATACTGAATGAGGTTGACCGCTTCCCCAGCCAGATTTGGCCCCAGCCTGCCTTTGTGGTCGTCCAAAAAAGACTGTTGTAACTGCAACTGCCCAGTGCAGACCACGGAACCCTATTACACCATTGTCTGTGCCTTCAGACAGACTGATGACTTAAAACTTTTTTGGGCTGCAGAATACTTTTTTGTGTGTGTGTGTGTGTGTGTGTATGGGTATGGGTGTGTGTGTGGGTGTGGGTGTGGGTGGGTATGGGTGGGTATGGGTGTGTGTATGTATATGTATATGGGTGTGGGCGTGTGTGTATGGGTGTGTATGTATATGGGGGTGGCTGTGGGGGTGGGTGTATGTATATGGGTGTGGGTGTGTGTGTATGTATATGTATATGGGTGTGGGTGTGTGTGTATGTATATGGGTGGGTGTGGGTGTGTGTATGTATGTGGGTGTGGGTGTGTATGTATATGGGGTGGGTGTGGGTGTGTGTATGTATGTATGTATGTGGGTGTGTGTGTGTATGTATATGGGTGTGGATGGGTATGGGTGTGGGTGGGTGTGTGTGTATGTATATGTATATGGGTGTGGGTGGGTGTGGGTGTGTGTGGGTGTGTGTATGTATATGTATATGGGTGTGGGTGTGTGTGTATGTATATGGGTATGGGTGTGTGTATGTGTGTGTATGTATATGGGTGTGTGTGTGTGTGTATGTGTGTGTATGTATATGGGTGTGGGTGTGTATGTGTGTGTATGTATATGGGTGTGTGTGTGTGTGTGTATGTATATGGGTGTGGGTGTGGGTGTATGTGTATGTGTGTGTATATGGGTGTGTGTGTGTGTATGTGTGTATGTATATGGGTGTGGGTGTGTGTGTGTATGTGTGTGTGTATGTATATGGGTTTGATGGCATGTGTAGCTGCAGATACACATGCTGTGCATTATCCTGCCATCTAGTGTTGGGCTCGGAGTGTTACAAGTTTTTCTTCGAAGAAGTCTTTTCAAGTCACGAGACCGAGGGACTCCTCCCTTTCGGCTCCATTGCGCATGGGCGTAGACTCCATCTTAGATTGTTTTCTTTCCGCCATCGGGTTCGGACGTGTTCCTCTTCGCTCCGTTTTTCGAATCGGGAAAGTTAGCTAATTATCGGAAAATTCGACGGTATTGTTCGCGCTCGGTACCGGTTTAGTGTTGGCACATCGACACCGAAAAAAGAAGTGCTCCAGCGGCCCTTCGTGGCTTCCACTCTTCAGCGGGCCTGGTCGGCCCGACCGCATCCATCTTCAAACCCCATGTACTGACCCCCTTCCGTTTCTGCCCCAATTGCCATGCAAAGTATCCTTATACAGACCAACACTTGGTCTGTAATCTGTTTATATCTCCGGAACACAGGGAGGATACTTGCGAGGCCTGACGGGCATTTCGATCGAAGAAAACACTACGCGATCGAAGGGCAATAAGACTCCAGATGGTGTCAACACCGGCCGAGCACATCGACTTAGAGGAGAGATTCTCCATTCGAGATTCGGACGAGTCCGAAAGTGAGCAGCCGAAGACGCAGCAACAAACTGAGTAAACCAGCCCCGGCAAAAACTCACTCAAAAATAAAGGCCAAGGGGATGCCACCGCCAACAGGCCATGGCTTAACCCGAAAACACGGTGACCAAACATCGGCACTGAAAAAGGCCTCTCAGCAGCTGAAGATATCCGACTCTGGTCGAGATATCGGCTCCGAACCATCTCAGCACCGAGGGTTCAACACCCTTAAAGTCAGGAAGGTTTCCTCAGAGCCGAAAGACTGTACAGAAACCTTTGGTGCTGAAACATGCAGCCTTGGAGCCGAAAACAGGCTCTTATATAGAAGAGCAAGGCCTTTCAAGTCAAATGCAAGGGCACAGATTTGAACAAGAACTGGGCATGGGAGAGCCAGATCATACCCAGAGGAGGCTGCACATACAGAAGGACACGGGGAAAATCCAAACTTCCTCCAATAAAAACCAAGCGAAAGCTAGCATTCCAGGAGATGAAAATGCAGCCAAGGGCAAAAGTGGCAAAGGAAAAAAATAAACACCAAGGTTCTCGCCACAGCATTCACCATTGCATTCGCTACACCTGTCCCCGGTAGCGACACCCCCAATGCAGTCGCCGATGCACACTGGGATGACACAAGATGCATGGGTCTTATACGGTGCACTGGTTTCAGACAATAGTCCTAATGGCTACCAGGCAAGGCTGTCACCACCAGAAGACAGCACTGCATATATGCAGGTGACTTCAAGGGCAGCTACATTCCATAATGTAGCAATGGATGCAGAGCCCATAGAAGATGACTTTTTGTTTAACATCTTGGCATCCACTCACAGCTCATACCAAAGTTTGCCAATCCTACCAGGCATGTTAAAACATGCCAAACAGGTGTTCCAGGACCCAGTAAAAGGCAGAGCCATCACGCCTAGGGTGGAGAAGAAATATAAACCTCCCCCAACGGACCCTGTGTTTATAACACAGCAATTAACTCCTGATTCGGTGGTACTGGGAGCAGACCGAAAGAGGGCAAACTCCCAATCCTCAGGAGACACACCACCCCCTGACAAGGAAAGTCGGAAATTCGATGCAGCAGGCAAGAGGGTGGCCGCACAGGCAGCCAATCAATGGCGGATTGCCAATTCTCAGGCTCTACTGGCTCAATACGACAGGGCACATTGGGATGAGATGCAACATATCATTCAGCACTTACCCAAGGAGTACCAAAAACTTGCCCAACAGGTTGTTGAGGAAGGACAAACTATTTCAAGCAACCAAAATAAGGTCGGCCATGGACTCGGCAGGCACAGCAGCAAGGACAGTGAACACTGCAGTAACCATTCGTAGGCACGCATGGTTACGGAGCTTGGGTTTTAAACCAGAAATCCAGCAGGCTGTTATGAATATGCCGTTCAACCAAGAACAATTGTTTGGGCCAGAGGTGGATAAGGCAATAGAAACTCAAAAAGGACACAGCCAAAGCCATGGGTGCGCTCTACTCTCCACAGAGCAGAGGCACTTTTAGAAAGCCGCACTTAAGAGGGGGGTTTCGTTCCCAAACCACAGAGCTTTCCACCTCACAAGTCAGACCCACATATCCGTGCCAGTATCAGAGAGGAGGTTTTCGAGGAACATATAGGGGTGGACAAGTCTCAAAGACCAGAGGGAAATTCCAGAGCCCAAAAACCCCGCAGACCAAACAGTGACTTCAATGTCGCAAACCCCCACCACTCAAGCACCGCGTACTACCACAACTGGGAAAACATAACTACAGACGCATGGGTCCTAGCCATTATCCAACATGGTTATTGCATAGAATTCCTACAATTACCACCAGATGTGCCTCCAAAAGCACACAATATGTCCAAACAACACTTAGACCTGTTACAACTAGAAGTCCAAGCATTGTTACAAAAACAAGCAATAGAGCTAGTACCCAATCATCAAAAAGGAACAGGTGTCTACTCCCTGTATTTCCTAATTCCAAAGAACAAAACGCTGAGACCCATATTAGACCTCAAAACACTGAATCTTTACATCAAATCAGATCACTTTCACATGGTAACACTTCAAGACGTGATTCCCTTGCTCAAAAAACAGGACTACATGTCAACATTAGATCTCAAGGATGCATATTTCCACATACCCATAAATCTTTCCCACCGGAAATACTTAAGGTTTGTAATCCAAGGCGTGCATTACCAATTCAAAGTGTTAACATGCGGGATAACAGCCCCAAGGGTATTCACAAAATGCCTTGCCGTAGTAGCCGCTCACTACAGGAGACAGCACATGCACGTATTCCCTTACTTGGACGATTGGTTAATAAAAACCAGCACTCAACAGTGTCTTCTACATACACAATAAGTCATAGAAACCCTACACAAACTAGGGTTCTCTCTAAACTACCAAAAATCACATCTACAACCGTGCCAAATACAACAATACTTGGGAGCAACACTCGACACATAAAGCGATTGTCACTCCAAGTCCACAAAGAGTACAAGCCTTCCAAAATATAATATTAAACATGTACCCAAAGCAGCACTACCAAGTGAGGTTTGTAATGAAACCATTGTCCCAAACGCAAGTCTACACATGCAGCCCTTACAACAGTGCCTAGCAACACAATGGACACAAGCACAGGGTCCTCTTCAAGATCTAGTGTTGATAGACTGCCAGAGAGCCTTCTCGCTTCAATGGTGGAATCCTATAAATTTAAACCAATGGCGGCCATTCCAAGACCCAGTGCCTCAATACGTGATTGTAAAGAAATGGCTCCCTGTTGCAGTTACTTACCCCTCCCCACACACACTTTTTGCCTGATACTGATGCTGACTTGACTGAGAAGTGTGCTGGGACCCTGCTAACCAGGCCCCAGCACCAGCGTTCTTTCACCTAAAATGTACCATTGTCTCCACAATTGGCACAACCCTGGCATCCAGGTAAGTCCCTTGTAACTGGTACCCCTGGTACCAAGGGCCCTGATGCCAGGGAAGGTCTCTAAGGGCTGCAGCATGTCTTATGCCACCCTAGGGACCCCTCACTCAGCACAGACACACTGCTTGCCAGGATGTGTGTGCTGGTGGGGATAAAAAGACTAAGTCGACATGGCACTCCCCTCAGGGTGCCATACCAACCTCACACTGCCTGTGGCATAGGTAAGTCACCCCTCTAGCAGGCCTTGCAGCCCTAAGGCAGGGTGCACTATACCACAGGTGAGGGCATATGTGCATGAGCACTATGCCCCTACACTGTCTAAGCAAAACCTTAGACATTGTAAGTGCAGGGTAGCCATAAGAGTATATGGTCTGGGAGTCTGTCAAAAACAAACTCCACAGCTCCATAATGGCTACACTGAATACTGGGAAGTTTGGTATCAAACTTCTCAGAATAATAAACCCACACTGATGCCAGTGTTGGATTTATTAAAAAAATGCACACAGAGGGCATCTTAGAGATGCCCCCTGTATTTTAACCAATTGTTCAGTGCAGGACTGACTGGTCTGTGCCAGCCTGCTGCTGAGACGAGTTTCTGACCCCATGCGGTGAGAACCTTTGTGCTCTCTGAGGACAGAAACAAAGCCTGCTCTGGGTGGAGGTGCTTCACACCTCCCCCTGCAGGAACTGTAGCACCTAGCAGTGAGCTTCAAAGGCTCAAGCTTCGTGTTACAATGCCCCAGGGCACTCCAGCTAGTGGAGATGCCCACCCCCTGGACACAGCCCTCACTTTTGGCGGCAAGTCCAGGAGGAGATAATGAGAAAAACAAGGAGGAGTCACTGGCCAGTCAGGACAGCCCCTAAGGTGTCCTGAGCTGAGGTGACTCTGACTCTTAGAAATCCTCCATCTTGCAGATGGAGGATTCCCCCAATAGGATTAGGGATGTGCCCCCCCTCCCCTCAGGGAGGAGGCACAAAGAGGGTGTACCCACCCTCAGGGCTAGTAGCTATTGGCTACTAACCCCCAGACCTAAACACGCCCTTAAATTTAGTATTTAAGGGCTCCCCAGAACCAAGGAACTCCGATTCCTGCAACCTAAGAAGAAGAGGACTGCTGAGCTGAAAAACCCTGCAGAGAAGACGGAGACACCAACTGCCTTGGCCCCAGCTCTACCGGCCTGTCTCCCCCCCCCTTCGGAAGAAAACTGCTCCAGCGACTCTTTCCCCAGGGCCAGTGACCTCTGAATCCTCAGAGGACTGCCGTGCTCTAAAAGGACCAAGAAACTCCAGAGAACAGCGGCCCTGTTCACCCAAGACTGCAACTTTGTTTCCAAAGGAGCAACTTAAAGGCAACAGCGTTTCCCGCCAGAAGCGTGAGACTTGCGACCCCGACTCGACTGGTGGAGAAACAACACTTCAGGGAGGACCCTCCGGCGACTCAGACTGTGAGTAACCAAAGTTGTCCCCCCTGAACCCCCACAGCGACGCCTGCAGAGGGAATCCCGAGGCTCCCCCTGACCGCGACTGCCTGACTCTCAGATCCCGACGCCTGGAAAAGACCCTGCACCCGCAGCCCCCAGGACTTGAAGGATCGGAACTCCAGTGCCGGAGTGACCCCCAGGAGGCCCTCTCCCTTGCCCAGGTGGTGGCTACCCCGAGGAGCCCCCCCCCCCTTGCCTGCATGCATCGCTGAAGAGACCCCTTGGTCTCCCATTGATTTCAATTACAAACCCGACGTGTGTTTGCACACTGCACCGGCCGCCCCCGTGCTGCTGAGGGTGTACTTTCTGTGCTAACTTGTCGTTTCTCTCCCCCCCCCCCCCCCCCCCCATGCCCTACAAAACCCCCCTGGTCTGCCCTCCGAAGACACGGGTACTTACCGGCTGGCAGACTGGAACCGGGGCACCCCCTTCTCCATTGAAGCCTATGTGTTTTGGGCACCACTTTGAACTCTGCACCTGACCGGCCCTGAGCTGCTGGTGTGGTAACTTTGGGGTTGCTCTGAACCCCCAACGGTGGGCTACCTTGGACCCAAACTTGAACCCCGTAGGTGGTTTACTTACCTACAAAAACTAACAAATACTTATCTCCCCCAGGAACTGTTGAAAATTGCACTAAGTGTCTAGTTTTAAAATAGCTATATGTGTTTTATTTGAAAAGTATATATGCTATTGTGATTATTCAAAGTTCCTAAAGTACTTACCTGCAATACCTTTCATGCAAAGTATTACATGTAGAATTTGAACCTGTGGTTCCTAAAATAAACTAAGAAAAGAGTTTTCTATACAAAAACCTATTGGCCTGGAATTGTCTGTGTGTTCGTCATTTATTGCTTGTGTATGTACAACAAATGCTTAACACTACTCCTTTGATAAGCCTACTGCTCGACCACACTACCACAAAATAGAGCATTAGTATTATCTTTTTGTCACTATTTTACCTCTAAGGGGAACCCTTGGACTCTGTGCATACTATTCCTTACTTTGAAATAGTGCATACAGAGCCAACTTTCTACAGTGATCACAACAAATGCTTCCATGATGGGGTGGGGAGCACACCTCAACCAGCACAGTATACAGGGACAACTGGATGTTCAGCAAAAACAACTGCATATAAATCATTTAGAACTGTTAGCAGGGTTTCTAGCATTGAAAGCATTTCAACCACTAATAGTCCACAAACACATTCTTGTCAAAACAGACAGCATGACAACAATGTATTACCTAAACAAACAAGGAGGGACACACATCACAACTCTTAGCACAAAAGATTTGGCATTGGGCGATTCACAATCACATTTGCCTAATAGTACAATACATCCCAGGGATTCAAAACCGGTTGGCTGACAATCTGTCGAGCTCACCAACAAACACACGAATGGAAAATTCATCGCCAGATACTGCAAACTTACTTTCTATGCTGGGGAACACCAGAAATAGACCTATTTGCAACAAAAGAAAACGCAAAATGCTAAGACTTCGCGTCCGGGTACCCACACCCTCAGTCCAAGGGCAATGCATTATGGATGAGTTGGTCAGGGATATTTGCTTACGATTTTCCCCCTCTCCCACTTCTTCCTTATCTGGTAAACAAATTGAGTCAAAACAGACTCAAACTAATAGCACCAACCTGGGCTCGCCAACCGTGGTACACAACACTACTGGACCTGTCAGTAGTACCTCATATCAAACAGACCAGATCTGTTAACTTAACACAAACAGATCAGACACCCGAATCCAGCATCGCACAATCTGGCTCCTGAAGTCTTAGAATTTGGACATTTAGACCTTACACAAGAATGTGTGGCGGTCATTAAACAAGCTAGAAAACCTACTACAAGACATTGTTACGCAAACAAATGGAAAAGATTTGTTTTATTACTGCCATAATAATCAAATTCAACCACTACATGCTTCCGCAAAAAACATTGTAATCTACTTATTACACTTATAAAAATCTAGACTAGCATTTTCTTCCATTAAAATAAATCTCACAGCAATATCTGCCTATCTGCAGATTACACATTCAACATCACTCTTTAGAATCCCAGTCATAAAAGCATTTATGGAGGGTTTAGAAAGGATCATACCCCCGAACACCACCAGTTCCCTCGTGGAACCTCAATATTGTATTAACACGACTCATGGGTCCACCATTTGAATCCATGCACTCTTGTCAGATGCAATACTTAACCTGGAAAGTAGCCTTCCTAATAGCTATCACATCTCTTAGAAAAGTAAGTGAAATACAAGCATTTACTATACAAGAACCCTTTATACAAATACATAAAGTGGTTCTCCGTACAAGAGCCTTACATACGTTAGACATTAAAAGAGCACTAATGTATTATATTGATAGAACAAAACAGTTTCGCAAAACAATTGTTTGTAGCCTTCCAAAAACCTCATGCAGGAAATCCAATATCCAAACAAGGCATTGCCAGATGGATAGTGAAATGTATTCAGACCTGCTATATTAAAGCAAAAAGAGATCTACCTATTATGCCAAAGTCGCACTCCACTAGGAAGAAAGGTGCCACAATGGCCTTTCGAGGAAATATACCTATGACAGAAATCTGTAAGGCAGCTGCATGGTCTACACCTCATACATTCACAAAACATTACTGTGTAGATGTGTTAACACAACAAGCCACAGTAGGACAGGCTGTATTACAAACATTTCAGACAACTTCAACTCCTACAGGCTAAGCCACCGCTTTTGGGGAGATAACTACTTACTAGTCTATGCACAGCATGTGTATCTGCAGCTACACATGCCATCGAATGGAAAATGTCACTTACCCAGTGTACATCTCTTCGTGGCATGAGACGCTGCAGATTCACATGCGCCCTCCCGCCTCCCCGGGAGCCTGTAGCCGTTATAAGTTGATGAAACTTTTACATTTGTAAATTTGTAAATATATACTATTTTTATACACATTATGTACATACATACTTACTCCATTGCATGGGCACCTTTACTATATACACAACTCCTACCTCACCCTCTGCGGGGGAAAAACATCTAAGATGGAGTCGATGCCCATGCGCAATGGAGCCGAAAAGGAGGAGTCCCTCGGTCTCGTGACTCAAATACTTCTTCGCAGAAAAACAACTTGTAACACTCCGAGCCCAACACTAGATGGCAGGATAATGCACAGCATGTGAATCTGCAGCGTCTCATGACACGAACAGATGTACACTGGGGTAAGTGACATTCTCCACACACATACGCTGTGGTCATTGTGTCAACAGTGTGCATCAGTCTAGAATTTTATAAGTGACCACCCAAGCTCTCCCCTTAGTGCCCAGTGACGCAGCTAGGAAGGATTACCTGGATCCAGAAGTTTCTCATCTGGAGTTATCAGTAGGGCCTCCTTTGGACAATAGAAGAATCATGTCAGCAAGACAGTCGCAGGGCCAACCCCAACAGGGGGGATCTTATCTCTACAATTTCACTGACCTTGCTGCACAAAGTACTCCCCAGGCTGTTGGTCACATGCATCTCTATGCCTAGGCAATCTAGAGAAACATCTACATTAACCAGGTTTCTCAGTTTTGCCTTAATAGTTGGTGTTTCTGGTGATACTTCCTGGGTGTGCATGCCAAAGCTGTGCTCTTTCTCCCTTTGTAGTTTCTATTATTAATTTCTTAGCAGAACTCTTACTTTAAGGGCTGAAGAGTAGGTGATAAGGTGTCCCCTGCATAAATACCTCACTCCTGCTATTCCTCCTTGCTCCCATACACTGCTCGTTCTCCCTTGACTGTTTCTTATTGAATTAAGGCTCACATCATTCAGTGATTCTTTTGTGGCTACCTGGTCACAGCAATGACCACCAGAGGGTGTTCTTCTCTTGCCTCAGAGGCTGTGCCTCCGTTCAGTTTTCAGGCTGGCTCCTGCTTTCCTCTCTGGTCTGATTGGCGTGTCAGCATAGGGCCCAAGGTGAAAGAAATTGGTGTGGGTTGATCAATCTTCTTAACTAGCAACCCATTTGTTTGAGAATTATAAACGTCAGCCTTGCCAGTTTCACCTACAGCCACAAATAACTAAAGGAATTCCTGCCCCTGGATCTGATATTCAATTCCCAGGCAAACCTCATTTCAAACTTACTGTACTGTTACAGTACTGTTTGCTTCGTGCCTCTTTTATTCACCAGCGCCACCGTCTTGCAAGCATTATGAAAGGCCTAAACACTGTGGGAATACCCCCAGGCCCCACCTGTCACCACTGCATCTCACCTGCAGTAACTGGTGGTACTCTGGCTTTCTCAATATCGAGGTCCATGAGAAGATGGAGTCAAACTAATTGTGGGCCAGCCACACATGTTGCCTCCATGACGAATTAAACGCTGTCTGGTTCTACGCTCTTATTTCTTCTTCCTTAATTTTCTGCCTTTCTCTCTTGCTTTGGATCAAAGCCTGGCTGCGAATATTAAGAACCAATCCATGAAAATGAGTGCAGGTGCTATTTGAAACGAGCGGCTGCCAGAGCAAATTTAGTAGATTGCAGGTAAGAGAAGAGTAAAGCAAGCATACCAGGAAGTGTCTAATAAGTCCCAGTCCCTGAAAAGGAGTGTGCTTTGGCTCCTCCCAGAGGATCATTCCTTTCTCATTTCATGCTATTGCTTGTTTGATGTATCATATTGTCATCTATGGAATACATGCGATAAAATACAGGAGTGACTATTTGACTTCTCAAAAGTATACTGAATAATCAAACACTCCATTCTTTCTCACACATGCTTTTTATACAGAAAACAATCATTTTTTTTTTCACTGCAGCTGGGTTTAAGTACTTAATCAGGAATCGTTTGCGATGTACACATGTTTACATACACACACACACACATGCATATGGGCCCACAGACCATCTGCTTAAAGTGCTAACACTGACAAAGCTAAGAGGTCCGGCATCGTTGCGTTGGCTTCAGTTTACATGTATCAGCACATTAAACCATACCGTTGGTATTTGACAGTGTATCTTTATTGTTATGCTTAATTTTCTAAAAGGGGTGTGAAGGAGAATGGGGTTTTGTTTAGTCTGCTGGATCATTCAGCCTTGTATTAGAAATGTTTGTTTTGCCTACGTCGAAGGCGGTCATGATGCATATCGGTTATCTTCCCTCCCATTTTATATTACTTTATTGTTGCAGCTATTTTTGTAGTCCTTATTGGGCAGACATTTAAAAACTGAGATGTATGGATCAAAACTTCTTTCAGCTCTACGATTGCCCTCGTTTTTTTTTCTTTTTTTCTTTTAATGTGGCAAGAGAAGTCTGGTTAGGAGTTTACAATGCTAATAGCTCTAAGTCTACGTGATGAGAGTCCCATTGCATTGCAAATGCTTGTTAAATAATACTTTTAGCTGCGTCTTTTATAGGTACAGTTGTAGTTGGATATAAACTCTCATGCTGTATTCGTTTTTACCTCCTACCACCCCAGCCGGCAAGTCTAGTCTTTGTTATGCTGAAGTAGTTGAGTGAAGCACTATGCATTGCTTGTCTCTCCATAGAAAACATTTTTCTGTGCATGCTGTTTTATTGGCTAAAGGTGTTTAGCCTAAACTCTAATGGTCATGTTTAATAAGATCTGTTTGGCAATGCTGTGGGACTAATCTATTTTTTTTTTTTTTTTTAAATACAAAGAACGCTACATACCACCCCATTTAAGAAATAAAGAAGCTTCAAGACAAGGTTAGTTAAACTTTATGGATAACCACTAGAAGCAAATGTTGATTGTAATTTAATGTATACCTTGAAACCACTACTAATTTATGCTTTAAAGTGTGGCTGTGGTGTAGGTAGAGATGTAACACGGTCATCCTCATCCTCGGTGCTTCAACGTTTTTGGCAGTTGCCCGCACTAGCGTGCATGACTGGGAGAGCTTTTTTAAAACTAAAAAAGAAACATTTGCTCCCCGCTTTTATTTGTAATGTGGTGTCTGTGTTTTTTTTTTTTTCTTCAATTTTATTTCTTCTGGTATTGCCTTTCCGTGCTGCATGCTGTTTATGGCCATTTTCAAACACTTGCTTTATGTAGTTCTCTGCAGCAGTCTCAAGGCTAGCATCTTGTGTGGAGAGCTGATGTCAGCTAATTTCTTATGCTCTTTGCATTCACATTTTATCACTATTGCTTAGTATTTTGCTCAATAAGCATGAGTCCTGAAGGAGGGCATGACTTTGTTGCAGGACCCGAGCTTTTGCACATGGTAATTAGATTGAAGTTGAGAGTAATTCTGTATTACTTTAATTTTCTCTCTAACACTAGATGGACACATGGTCTTAAACAGTTTTCTGGCCTCTGTTCTGTGACTCCCTGTAGTGTAGAGCAGGGTCTCCAAGCTTTTCTATAATATGAGCTACTTATCTTCATTGAAAATCGGCCTGAGCTACTAATATTACTGTTGTAATAGTGGGCGAATCAAACAAAATAAAATTCTCTTCCAGGGGATCCTCATCCGTAGTAATAAGCACTGAATAGTCCCGCCCACATGCGGGAACCCTGAAGCACTTCTGAAATTGTGTACACAAACACACAATACTTCATACATGCATATCTCTGCAGCCTATGTGACAGGCTAAAAATGGCCAGATTAGATAGCGATTTCATTGTAAACTTTCAGAAATAGTCAATACAGAATGGTTATATCAAGTTTCACAAACCTTTATTGGGAAGGGAATGTGAGCCATTATGAGTGAATAGACTTCCTTTCAAAGAGTAACAGAAAACTGGCACTGTGCCTTTAGGAACCTCACAGTTCACATTGTATTGCGTCATCAGTTATGTAATTTTTTGTGGAATTGGAAATCTTGGGTACAGAATTGAGATCTGCAATAATTTCTGTCCAGTATTCAATCCTACCATCTGCTTTTCGCACTGTTTCAATCCCTTCAGCAGATATCAGTGAAGGACAGTCATTTGTTTCCTAGGTCTGGATTCATGCATAGCCATAGTACCTCATGCCAGCCTCAACATGAGTCCATTCATTGCAGGAGTGCCTAGTGTGCCAGTGGTCTCAAGCATAGGGTTAGTTGGAGGGTCTAGTGTTGGTCTGAGGTCAAGCTTGCCAGTCTTGGCAATAGTGGAACACAAACTATCTAAAGGGGCAGCTTTTCCTGGACCCAGTTCTGCAGAGAACCATAAGGGTCTCCTTCACGGGCTGGGGAGCGCATTCATAAGTTGTCGCTATCCTGGGACACCGATGGAGGTTTCTGACTGAGCGTCCAATCACCTGGAGTTGCTAGCTGTTAATCTAGCACTGAAAGCCTTTTTCTTAAGGGACCTCCATTGATTCGTAGCACTGAATAGTGTCGTGTCTCCCCCCCCCCCCCCCCCCCCCCCAACACCCCCACCCGAACACACAAAATTTGCTTTAAGGGAGAGCGAGGTCAAAAATAGTTGCATGGATGGCTCTGAGGCCTGACAGTGGTCTTGACGTTGACCATTGGTGAAGTGTCAAACATTGTCAGATGTTGAAGGAGTAGGAACCGACATCTGTATATTGAGCTGTGCAGCTCCTCTTCCCAGGACCCCCTGCAAGGTAGTAATGTTTATCAGATTGATGCAAGGTGGTGGTGAATCAGATGGTGTCAGAATCCTCCCATAGAGGTGGAAGTAGTATTTCAGGAATGATGAGGTCTTGTGTATGATCCAGATCTTGACTGTGATGTGTGTCAACGATGACTATGGTGAGAGCACCTTTGAAGGTGGTGATGAGAGCCTAGAACTGGTGTCAGTTATGGTGTGCACTATGGGATGTTCCTGTAGCACGATCTAGATCTTGTGAGAGGAGCTACAGGTGGCAGAAATGGTGCCAGTGGAAGGGGAGCTAAAGGTCATGGAGGCGATGGTGTTTGAGTAGGAGGCAAAGATGATCATGATGGAGGAGAGCTTGATAGTACAATGGGTAAAGGAGAGTATATCCTCAAATGTTCAGAATCTGTTGAGTCCTCTACATCAAAAGACTTCGATGTCTAACCACTCCATGACGTCTATTTCAGTCGACACGTCAACTGTCGATCCAGCCCTTGACTGCAAACTGGTGGGAGTCCTACCTTGTCTCAACATCAAACCCCTTGATGTCGACTGGGACCAATGTCGTTTTTGGGCAATAACTTTTTTATTTATTAATTTTTTTAACTGACCCTCCTCCCTCGGAGGTCCCACCTTCAGGCTGTGCATGTTGGCCGAGTCTTTCCTCTATGCCATGGAGGTGAATTTTCTCCCTTTTAGGGTGCTTATTGAAAAGTTTCTGCAGTGACTACAAGAATTGGGAGTATGGCTTGCTGGAAGGCAAATGCAGACATTGTGAGGGTCTGATTTGGCCTTTTTCCTCCCAGACAAGACACTTGTTAAATAAAGATAGCATTTTATTTGTCCAAGTACCTTGCTTTTCTGTCAGAAATAAAGTAGAAAGTCAAGGAGAGATGAAAATTGTCGAATGAGGTAGTTAAAAAATTTCACTGGTGAATTTTTAGGAGAAAGAGGCAAGAGCTCAGTGTTCCAGGAGCCAGAAAAAAAGAACTGAAGCAGCTGCCACCTGCAAGGCATGATGGGATGCTGGTGGTACCTCAGTTTTTAAAGGCACATCATGACAGCCTACTGGGCTACACTGTCCTGCTACCCTTCATCTCTGTACTGTTATAAAAAGGGGTTTCTTGGCCCTTTAAGTACAAGCTGAGGAATTGGGCTGTTAACGCATCCCTTTATGACTAATTTACTCACTCTGGGACTCGTTTTAGTCCAATGAATTGTTTGACCCTGATTGAAGACACCTTAGGACAAGATAACTAATCAGCATGTCAATCAATATGTTAATAACGTCACCAATATTTACCACAATAAGACAATTCAAATTAGTCAGACATTAATAAAACTCAGAAACCACCATGACCTTAGTCATGAATAACCACACCAGTTTAGTACTATTATATGAAGTTTATGTTCGATGGCATCTGTCGCTGTAGATACACATGTTGTGCATAGCCCGCCATCTGGTGTTGGGTCGGAGTGTTACAAGTTGTTTTTCTTCAAAGAAGTCTTTCGAGTCACGGGACCGAGGGACTCCTCCTCCTTGTCTCCATTGCACATGGGCGTCGACTCCCTCTTCGATTGTTTTCTTTCCGCCATCGGGTTCGGACGTGTTCCTTTCGCTCCGGGTTTCGGAACGGAAAGTTAGCTAAATATCGGAAAAATTACGTCGGTATTGTTGCGTTCGGGATCGGCTTAGATAGAATCGACACCGAATCGAAGAGTGAAGAGCTCTGGTACCCTTCGGGGTAGTTTTCGATCCCCCGTCGGGGCCTGGTCGGCCCGACCGCGTGTAAAACAACGCTGATGGAACGGACCCCGTTCCGTTTCTGTCCTAAATGCCACAACAAATACCCGTATACAGACCAACATTTGATCTGTAACCTGTGCCTGTTGCCTGAGCACAGTGAAGAGACTTGCGAGGCCTGTCGTGCATCCGGTCCCGAAAAACAATCCGTGACCGTCGAGCCAGAAGACTGCAGATGGCGTCCACGCCGACAGCTCACGAGAGTTCGAGGAACAAGAGTAAGAAGAAAGCTTCTCGATCCATGAATCGGACTCCGAGGAATTCGACGAACAAAAAACTGTGAGTAAGACGTCGAAGCCAGCACACAAGAAAAGTGACAAGGCCCAGGGGACGCCACTGCCACCAGGCCATGGCTCCACCCATAAATTCGGTGACCGACTATCGGCACCGAAAAAGGCCGAAATAGTGCCGAGATCGTCCGACTCCGGTCGAGACACCGGCACGCAGCCTTCTCGGGACCGAGAAAGTGCTGCTGAAAAAGATCGCCGAGATAGCGGAGCCGAAACTGCTCAACGCAGAGACAGCGGCACCGAGGAAGATCGACGCCGAGAGGGTTCGACTCCGAAAAAGGTCACCTCGGAGCCGAAAAAGAGTACAGACAGGGTTTCGGTGCCAAAACGACCCGCAACCGACCCAACTACTAGTTCCTATACAGAGGAGCAATCACTGTCCTCTCAGATGCGAAAGCATAGATTTGAGGAAGAGTTGCAATCCACCGCAGTGGACCACACTCAGAAACTTATTTTTATACAGGAAGGAACAGGGAAAATAAGCACCCTTCCCCCTATTAGGAGAAAAAGGAGACTGGAGTTTCAGTCAGACCAAGCACCACAAACAAAAATGGTGAAAAGGGTAACTCCGCCACCCTCTCCTCCACCTGTAACTAACGTTTCACCAGCACAAACTCCATCACATTCCCCGGCTCACACCACCATGAGCCAAGGTGACCAGGACCAAGACGCTTGGGACTTATACGACGCCCCAGTGTCGGACAACAGTCCAGAGGCGTATCTTACAAAGCCATCACCACCGGAAGATAGCACAGCATACTCACAAGTGGTGGCTAGAGCAGCAGAGTTCCACAACGTGTCCCTACACTCGGAACCAGTCGAGGATGACTTCTTATTCAACACCCTCTCCTCCACCCATAGCTCCTACCAAAGCCTGCCTATGCTCCCAGGAATGCTTCGGCACGCAAAGGAAATCTTCAAGGAGCCGGTCAAGAGTAGAGCAATAACACCAAGAGTGGAAAAGAAATATAAAGCACCTCCCACAGACCCTGTTCATCACCTCGCAGCTGCCACCAGATTCCGTTGTAGTAGGAGCAGCTCGCAAGAGAGCCAACTCCCACACATCTGGGGATGCACCACCCCCAGATAAAGAGAGCCACAAGTTCGATGCAGCCGGAAAGAGTCGCAGTACAAGCTGCAAACCAGTGGCGCATCGCTAACTCTCAAGCACTACTTGCGCGCTATGACAGAGCCCATTGGGACGAGATGCAACACCTCATTGATCATCTACTCAAAGAGCTACAAAAAAGGGCGGAACGTCTGGTTTTAAACCAGAGATACAGCAGGCAGTGCTCAATATGCCATTCAATGAGAAACAACTGTTCGGACCAGAAGTGGACACGGCAATTGAGAAACTCAAAAAGGACACTGACACTGCTAAAGCCATGGGCGCACTCTACTCCCCGCTGAGCAGAGGCACTTACAGCACCTTCCGCAAAACAACCTTTAGAGGGGGGTTTCGGGGTCAGGCCTCACAAGCCAGCACCTCACAGACCACACCGTCCAGCTACCAGGGACAGTACCAGAGGGGAGGCTTTCGGGGCCAATACAGAGGACAATTCCCTAGGAATAGGGGAAAATTTCAAAGCCCCAAAACCCATACAACCAAACAGTGACTCACATGTCACTCATCCCCTCCACACAACACCAGTGGGGGGAAGAATAGGTCCGTATTACCAAGCATGGGAGGAAATAACTACAGACACTTGGGTCTTAGCAATTATCCAACATGGTTAGTGCATAGAATTTCTACAAATCCCTCCAAACATACCACCAAAAGCACAGAATTTATCAAAACAACATTCAGACCTTCTGGAAACAGAAGTTCAAGCATTATTGCAAAAGAACGCAATAGAACTAGTACCAGAAACACAAATAAACACAGGAGTTTATTCACTGTACTTCCTAATACCAAAAAAGGACAAAACACTGAGACCAATCCTAGACCTCAGAACACTAAACACCTACATCAAATCAGAACACTTTCACATGGTCACGCTACAAGAAGTGTTACCATTGCTAAAGCAACAGGACTACATGACAACCTTAGATCTCAAAGACGCGTATTTCCACATACCAATACATCAGTCGCACAGGAAATACCTCAGGTTTGTATTCAAAGGAATACATTACCAATTCAAAGTATTGCCGTTTGGTTTAACAACCGCACCAAGAGTCTTTACAAAATGTCTAGCAGTAGTGGCTGCACACATCAGAAGGCAGCAAATACACGTATTCCCGTATCTAGACGACTGGCTAATCAAGACCAACTCACTGACAAGGTGCTCACACCACACAAATCAGGTCATACAAAACCTCTACAAACTCGGTTTCACCATCAACTATGCAAAATCACACATTCTGCCGTGCAAAGTACAACAATACCTAGGAGCCATAATAGACACAACAAAAGGATTAGCCACTCCAAGTCCACAGAGAATTCAAAATTTCAACAAGATCATACAACGCATGTATCCAACACAGAGAATACAAGCAAAAATGATATTACAACTCCTAGGCATGATGTCCTCATGCATAGCCATTGTCCCGAACGCAAGACTGCACAACCCTTACAACAGTGCCTAGCATCACAATGGTCACAAGCACAGGGTCACCTTCTAGATCTGGTGTTGATAGACCGCCAAACATACCTCTCGCTTCTATGGTGGAACAGTATAAATTTAAACAAAGGGCGGCCTTTCCAAGACCCAGTGCCACGTTACATAATAACGACAGATGCTTCCATGACGGGGTGGGGTGGGGAGCACACCTCGATCAACACAGCATACAAGGACAATGGGACGTACATCAAACAAAACTGCACATAAATCACCTAGAACTGCTAGCAGTTTTTCAAGCACTAAAAGTATTCCAACCAATCATAACTCACAAATACATTCTTGTCAAAACAGACAACATGACAACAATGTATTATCTAAACAAACGGGGGGACACACTCAACGCAGCTGAGCCTTCTAGCACAAAAGATATGGCGATGGGCAATTCACAACCACGTTCGCCTAATAGCACAGTTTATTCCAGGGATCCAGAATCAACTTGCAGACAATCTCTCTCGATCACCAACAAGTCCACGAATGGGGAAATTCACCCCCAAATTCTAAACACTTACTTCAAACTCTGGGGAACACCTCAAATAGACCTATTTGCAACAAAAGAGAACGCAAAATGCCAAAACTTCGCATCCAGATACCCACACAGGCAGTCCCAAGGCAATGCCCTATGGATAAACTGGTCAGGGATATTTGTATACGCTTTCCCCCCCTCTCCCTCTTCTTCCATATCTAGTAAACAAATTGAGTCAAAACAAACTCAAACTCATACTGATAGCACCAACATGGGCAAGGCAACCCTGGTACACAACACTGCTAGACCTATCAGTAGTACCCCACATCAAATTGCCCAACTGGCCAGATCTGTTAACACAACACAAACAACAGATCAGGCATCCAGATCCAGCATCGCTGAATCTAGCAATCTGGCTCCTGAAATCCTAGAATTCGGACACTTAGACCTTACACAAGAATGTATGGAAGTCATAAAGCAAGCTAGAAGACCATCTACTAGGCACTGCTATGCAAGCAAATGGAAAAGGTTTGTTTGCTACTGCCATCATAATCAAATCCAACCATTACACGCATCTCCAAAGGATGTAGTGGGTTACTTGCTACACTTACAAAAATCAAACCTAGCTTTTTCTTCCATTAAAATACACCTTGCGGCAATATCTGCATACCTGCAGATTACCTATTCAACTTCACTATTTAGGATACCGGTCATTAAAGCATTTATGGAAGGCCTTAAAAGAATTATACCACCAAGGATACCACCCGTTCCTTCATGGAACCTCAATGTTGTCTTAACAAGACTCATGGGTCCACCTTTTGAACCCATGCACTCTTGCGCAATACAGTTCCTAACCTGGAAAGTTGCATTTCTCATCGCCATCACATCTCTACGGAGAGTAAGCGAAATTCAAGCGTTTACAATACAAGAACCTTTTTTCCAAATACACAAAAATAAGGTAGTCCTAAGGACCAATCCTAAATTTTTACCAAAGGTTATTTCACCGTTCCACCTAAATCAAACTGTAGAACTACCAGTGTTCTTCCCACAGCCAGATTCCGTAGCTGAGAGGGCACTACATACATTAGATGTCAAAAGAGCACTAATGTACTACATTGACAGAACAAAAGACATCAGAAAGACTAAACAACTATTTATTGCATTCCAAAAACCTCATGCAGGAAACCCAATATCAAAACAAGGTATAGCCAGATGGATAGTTAAGTGCATCCAAATCTGCTACCTTAAAGCAAAAAGACAGCTGCCCATTACACCAAGGGCACACTCAACCAGAAAGAAAGGCGCTACCATGGCCTTTCTAGGAAATATTCCAATGCACGAAATATGTAAGGCAGCCACATGGTCTACACCTCACACGTTCACCAAGCACTACTGTGTATACGTGCTATCCGCACAACAAGCCACAGTAGGTCAAGCCGTGTTAAGAACCTTATTTCAAAATACTTCCACTCCTACAGGCTGAGCTACCGCTTTTGGGGAGATAACTGCTTACTAGTCTATGCACAACATGTGTATCTACTGTAGCCGTTCGGAAGTTAGCTTAAGCTTTGTACATTTGTAAATATATTATTTAAACCTTAATTAGGTACATACTTATTCACTCCATTGCATGGGCACCATTACTACAACACAACTCCTACCTCACCCTCTGCGGGGAAAACAATCGAAGATGGAGTCGACGCCCATGCGCAATGGAGACAAGGAGGAGTCCCTCGGTCCCGTGACTCGAAAGACTTCTTCGAAGAAAAACAACTTGTAACACTCCGACCCAACACCAGATGGCGGGCTATGCACAACATGTGAATCTTCAGCGACTGATGCCACGAACAGATGTACACTGGGTAAGTGACATTTTCATTCCTATTGATTAAAATTCTACTAGCAAGTTTATTAGTCTCAAAACCAAGAAACACATTAGCATAGTCACAATATGGCAACTCTGATAAGATTTCATCAAAGCAAGAATCACAAATATTAGAATATAGCACAACGTCAACATAGGTTATCAAAGCATCATTATCACATTATTCAACAAAGCATAGATTCAGTCATTTGCCTATTTGCGTCGGTTTAGTGAACCCCTCATCTAACCTCGAATTAGCATTGGCATGTTGGGCTTCATGCAAAACAATTTAGCAACACCAATTTAGAAAAACATCCAACTATGGTCTCTGTAAAAAGCAGCAGTTGGTACCTAGAAAGGAAAAGCAAACAGACAATTACCATTTCATTGTCCTATGGTTACCCTCCGTATTGGGTCAGCATTCAGGTTCGGTCTTTGTCCTCAGGACATCAGTTGAGTCGGGTAAAGGGGCACTTCCCTTATAAGGAGGTAAAGTGTAAACGGCCAATATAAGGGCAAGGATGGTTTGAAGAACCAAACAGCAAAGTCTTTATGCAGAGTAACAGTGTCTGGGTCATAGCAAAACGCGACATCTCCCTCTAATCCATCTTAGTCTGATTTTAATTCCTTGTGTCAAGGGTTTTTATCCCTTTTCTGTTGTACAATCCCCTAAAATTTAGTTGGTTTGGGGTCAGTACCCCACTATCTCCCTCCACTAGAGTTTCAATGACTTCATTAAATTTGTCACCCCATAACAGTTCTCACGTAGTTTATTGGTCCTTATGATTGATGTCTTCAGCGGGTAGAATGTCGGTATAATTTCATACTCTCGTGGTCTTCTTTGCATCTTTAGTCAGTGGCTCCATTGTCTGCACGGGTTCAGGCGACCTTGTACCTACGAGTAGTCTACACTGTTGCATTTAGCAAGAATGTTTCACTAAGCAAGTCGAATTTCATGAGAACGGATCTACTACAGTTACATTCATCTTCTAGCTTTGGAAAAACACAAATTCATGTCCTTCAGCAAGTCAGCATGTTAGAAAAACACATTTAATATGAAACAAGGCAGCTAGGCTTCGACTCATCCTAACTAAGGCCTAACGATTTATTAGCAGAACTTTAATATATAACCTTTTTATTATTAGTGCAAAATCATGTTATAACATTTCATCATTACTAGTAAGTTTCATTAGTCATTGTATATATTGGCGGCCTGTCTGTTACAACATTTACTTGTGAGTGGAAAAACCTTCCAGGAATGGACAGTGACTTTGCAGATCTCCTCAGCATGAGGCATCAATAAGTCCATAAATGGGAGCTCCACTCGCAAGTCCCCCCCTCCCGTACTCCCAGCACTGGGTCACCCTGAAAAATACCTTTTCGCAACAGCAGAAAACAC
The DNA here is from genome assembly GCF_031143425.1 of Pleurodeles waltl. NCBI lineage: Eukaryota > Metazoa > Chordata > Amphibia > Caudata > Salamandridae > Pleurodeles > Pleurodeles waltl. The sequence continues at coordinate 346,911,639 of NC_090447.1, read as the reverse complement.
AAAATACCCAAACTTATCCTCCCAGTTTCCCACAATCCAAGGCCAATGCACTGTGGATGTGTTGGTCTATTTGCCTACACTTCTCCACCACTGCCACTACTTATGTTCGGTGTTCACAAACTTACTCAGACATCTCGCACCCTAATCCTAGTGGCTTCCACATGGGCATGACATTCATGGTTCACCCCACTAATAGGACAGTCAGTAGTTCCTTACGAACTACTACCGAACAGCCAAGACCTCATGCAGAATCATGGAGAATTCAGATATTCAAACCCCTCATCCTTGCAATTGGGCTCCTGAAGTCCTAGAATTTGGTTATTTAAACCTACCACAACCTTGATAGGACATCCTTAAGCGTGGAGACTAACTACCTGTGCTTATTACGCTACAAAATGGAAATTTGTTCACTATTACCATTCTAACCAAATCAACCCTTTAATCCTTAGTTTTCAGGACATTGTTATCTATTGCAATTAATTCTATGGGTGGAGCTTTTACATCCATAAGGCTACACCTGGGGGCAATGGCTGCTTATTTACAAAATAGGATTACTGTTAGTCTTCATAGAAGGCCTTAAGTTATTCATCCTTCAGTGCCACCTGCCTCTACTTAGAGTCTGAGTATTGTATTGACCACATTAAGGGGCCCTCCATTTGAGCTCTCCACTCCAGTTTATCATGGAAAGTATAATTTCTAGTTGCAATAACTTCACACGGGTGTGAGTGATCTTCAGTCATTAACTTTGGAAGAATCCTTCTTCCAACTACATAGAACAGTAGTCTTCAAACTTTTTTTTTTTTAATACCATCCAAAGAAAAGTAGGAAAATGACACTGTTGGCATGGTGACCATATACTCAGTATGGCTACCCTGCACTTACAATATCTAAGATTTGTGTGTGCAGAGTGAGGCGTCCCCTTGTTGGCATAATACATGCTGCAGCCCTTTGACCTTCCCTGGCCACCGGGCCCTTTGTACCAGGGGTACCTTTTACAAGGGACTTCACTGTGCCAGGGTTGTGCCAATTGTGGAGACAAAGGTACAGTTGTTGGGAAAGAACACTGGTGCTGGGGCCTGGTTAGCAGGGTCCCAGCACACTTTCAAAGCTGGCATCAAGACCAAGCAAAAAGTTAGAGGGTAACCATGCCATGAGGCATTTTCCTACACCCCTCCCCTGCCGCCCCCATGCTTCCTACAAATGAGAGGATGATACTAACCTTTCCCAAGAGTCTTCATTTTCTAAGTGGAAGACCCTTAAAAGGCCATCTGCATTGGCATGGGCAGTTCCAGGTCTGTGTTCCACTACAAAGTCTGTCCCCTGTTGGGATATGGACCACCTCAAAAGTTTAGGGTTCTCTCCTTTCATTTGCATGAGCCACCTGAGGTCTGTGGTCAGGTTGAACTATAAAGTGAGTACCAAATAAGTATGGTCTCAACTTTTTTTCAGTGACCAAACCACAGCCTCCTCTGGTGTAACCTCCTGCTTATGAAAGCAACAGGCTGGTCAAGGCCATCATCATTGGTTTGGGACAAGACTGCTCCCATCCCATGTTCAGAGGCATCTGTCTGCACAATTAATTGCTTAGAATAATCTTAAGCTTTTAAAACTGGTGCTGAGAACATAGCTTCTTTTAGGGTGTCAAAGGCCTTTTGACAGTCTATGGTCTAGTTACTTTTCTTGGAGGTTAGTTCTCTGAGGAGTTACTATGGATCCATATCCGGTCGCAAACCTCCTGTACTATCCAGTCAAGCCAAGGAGTGCCCTGACTGGAGTCTGGGGTTTTGGAGCTTCACAGTCCAGAATAGTCTGGATCTTGGGTTGGGGTGGCTGAACTTGGCCTCCACCTACAAGGTGGCCAAAGTAAACCACATTACCCTGCCCTATCTGACATTTGGGTGCCTTGATAGAGAGGGCCTGCAAAACCTTTTTCAGGTGGATCAGATGATCAATGCCAGTTGGAACTAAAGACAGCAATATCATCTAGATATGCTGCACGAAAGCACTCCAAGCCAGCAAGGACTTGATTAACCAACCTTTGGTATGTGGCAGGTGCATTGTTTAAGCCAAAGGGCATAACAGTAAACTGATAATGCCCATCAGATGGTGAGAATGCTGTCTTTTCTTTTGCTCCAGGTGCCATTTTGATTTGCCAGTACCCTGCTGTCAAGTCAAAGTTACTCAATAATTTGGCTGCACATAATTTGTCAATTAATTCATCTGCCCTTGGTATGGGGTGAGCATCCGTCTTGGTGACAGTTGAACCCTCTATAGTCTACACATAATCTCATCTCTCTTGCAACCTTGGGTGTGAGGTTTGGGGACCAAGACCCCTGGGCTAGCCCAGGGATTGTAAGAGTGCTCTATCACTCCCAACTCAAGCAACTTGTGGACTTTCACTTTGATGCTTTCTTTGACTTGGTCAGACTGTCAATATTTTGTTTCTGACAGGTAAACTGTTCCTGTGTCCACATCATGGGTTCACAGGTGTCTGACCAGGGGTCAAGGAAAAGAGCTCCGCATACTGGTGTAGAACTTCCTACAGGCAACTTGCTGTTGGCCAGAGAGGGTATCCGAATAGACAACTCCATCTATTGATCCATCCTTGGTCAGTTGAGGAGGTCAGGGAGAGATTCACTCTCTGCTTCCTGATCCTCATCAGTAACCATCAACATGGTTATGTTTGCCCAGTCATTGCAGAGTTTAAGGCGGTTACAATGGATCACCCTCTTGGGTGTCCTGCCAGTGCCTAGGTCCACCAGGTAAGTGACCTGGCTCTTCTTCTCAAGCACTGGGTAAGGGCCACTCCATCTGTCCTGAAGTGCCCTGGGAGCCACAGGCTCCAGAACCCGATGTTCTGCCCTGGCTGAAACTCAACCATAGCAGCCTTTTGGTCATACCACAACTTCTGGAATTGCTGGTTGGCCTCAAGGTTTTTTGATGCTCTTTCCATGTACTCTGCCATCCTTGAGCGGAGGCCTAGTACATAGCCCACCACATATTGTTTAGGCTCATGGAGAGGTCTCTCTCAGCCTTCTTTTACAAGTGGTAGTGGTCCCCTTACAGGATGGCCAAATAGAAGTTCAAAGGGGAAAAACCCTACTCCCTTCTGTGGCACCTCTCTGTAGGTTTAAATCTGGCGTGGCATGAGGACATCCTATCTCCTTTTGAGTTTTTCAGGAAGCCCCATGATCATGGCCTTCAATGTCCTTGTTAAACCTTTCTACAAGGCTATTGGTTTGTGGATAAGGTGTGGCGAACTTATAAATCACCCCACACACGTTCCACATGTGTTTTAGGTAAGCGGACATGAAGTTGGTACCTCTGTCAGAAACCACCTCCTTGGGGAAACCCACTCTGGTAAAAATGCCAATGAGAGCCTTGGCTACTGCAGGGGCAGTAGTGGACCTAAGGGGAATTGCTTCAGGGTACCTGGTTGCACGATCCACTACTACCAGTATGTATTTGTTCCCTGAGGCTGTGGGAGGTTCAAGTAGACCCACAATGTCCACACCAGCCCTGGAAGTGGAATGAGGGGGGCCTTTGGATGGCCACCTGTCTTGCCATTTGCTTGACGGGTGACACAGGAGCTGTAAAACTCCTTTACCTTCTGGGACCTATTGGGCCAATATACATGGTTCACTAATCTGTCCCATGTCTTGGTTTGTCCCAAATGCCCAGCTTGGGGAATGTCATGGGCTAACATGAGGATGAACTCTAAACTCCTGAAGCACTACCACTCTCCTAGTGGCACCAGGTTTAGGATCTCTTGCCTCAGTGTAAAGGAGTCCATCCTCCCAGTAGACCACTCTCGCTCCTTTTTCTTGCTCAGCTGCTTGCTATCCCAGGCCTTCAAGAGTGGGACAAGTCTTTTGTCCCTGGCACAGCTGCTCCCACGAGAGCACCCCCCTAGGCCCAAGAGGTCTACCTGGTAAGGCTCCAGCTCCATGGACTCCATTCTCAGGGGATAGGACATCTTCCTGGGAAGAGAGGTTCGGCTTCTTTTGCTGTGTTGATGCTGGTCCCCTAGTGCTCTTACCTTTACTCTTGGAAGGTTGGGCCATTATTCCAGGCTCCAACACTTCTTTTGCAGCCTGTGCTCTTGTCTTCACACACCTGTTCAGGGATAACCAACATGGCTGCAAGGGTCTTGAACTCTACCTCCGCTCATTCTGAGGGCACCAGATCATTTCCTAGCAAACATTCTACTGGGATTGCAGAAGAGACCACTGTTTCAGGCCAGTAACCCATCCCCATTCTAAAGTCACCATTGTCATGGGATGGACTTCAGTATAATCAGCATTGGTGACTAGATATGTCTGTCCAGCCAGGTACTGGCCTTGGAAAACCAGTTTGTCACCATGTTGACACTGGCACATGTATCCCTCAGGGCTTCTACACTAGTCCCATTATTTAAAGAGCTGCTGCCTGTATTTTTGCATGTTAGGCGGCCAGGCAGCAAGTGTGGCTATATCCACCCCACCCTCAAACTAAAGTAGCTTCAGTGTGAACCATGATTTGCTCTGGGCACACTGTTGATCCCATCTGGAGACTGGCTATTCCAGTGCTAACTGGAGTAAAGGTTGTGGTCGTCCTCTCTGGTTTGTTGGGCCACCTGGACTTGGGCCATGGGTGTCTGGGGCAGAGTGCGGCAAAGGAGAATAGAGGTTTGGGGCATGGCACGTCACCTTGCACAGGATACCTAGTAAAATGAACTTTGGGTTGATCAGGAGTGAAACCCCCACTATGGTTGAGTTCAACAGTGGTTATGGTCCAGTATCATCTTGTGAACACATTTCCAAATCGTATAGATGAAAGTCTTGGGTGTCATGTCACAGTGCATACAATGTGGTGTTGGTGCACGTCCTATATAGCAGTCATACTATACCCTGTGAAGGATTTTGTATTGTCTCAATCTGGACTTCATGGCCACGTCTCCAGGGTGCGTCAGTGCTGTCTCCCAGTCAACATCTTCCAGGTCTCTTACATCTCTATGCATGTTAGGCATGTGAATGGCCTTGTATGTGGCAGACAGCTCCTCTTTCTAACTCCTCCATGAAGATACTACCTTCTGGCAGGGCATAAACTGGTATGTCGTCTCACTGTAATCTTTCTGCTGGTTTCTGACAGGCATATTGGAGAAACTGTGTTGAAGGTGGTAGACTGTTTCCGTGGATGCACACTAAATTAGATCGTCCTGTTTCAAGATGTCAGCTATTTTGGAGATTCCAATGGTATACTATTGTTTGTAGCCAGTCCCAGCGGGGTGTTTCCCTGGTAATCTTACGGTCCCCTCCCATCATTACCGTGGCTTTATGCCAGGCCTCTAGGGTCGTGCTGGTAGATGAGACCGCTCCCCCCACCCGTATAGGTAGTGCAGGGTGGTACGTGTTTTGTTGTGTGTACAAGAATTTAGGGAGTGTGATCATTTTGAACATGGCTGCGTGTCCCATCAGAGTAAGGAGTAAGATTCTCCACCTGGCTACATCACCCTTAAAGTTTCAGAAGACCCTCCCGGCGTTATGGTATACATGACTCTGGTGTTGTGGGAGTATTAGTAGATCAGCGATGACTGCTGGGGCATATAGCAATAACTTATCCCAGTTAATCATGTACCTGAAGTGGGCCCTGTGTTATCCCAGTGGCTCAAAGTGTTGGGACAGTATGATTCGGGTTGGTGATGAATAGTAAGATGTCATCCACATGTAAGATTTTCTCCTCCATGTCTTCTAGTTCTGTGATGCTGAATCCTGTTTTCCCGGGTGATGTTTGACTCCTGCCAGAGGCTCTAACGCTATGGCAAAGAGTGGGGACATCCTTGCCTGGTGTCTCAGCCTATTGGGAATGTGGCTGACGTCTCGCCCACTCAAACTGTGGTCATAAGATTTCGATAGTTAAGCTATCTAACTCATGAAAATTCAGCCAAAGCAGAGTTTTGAGAGGACTTGTTCAAGAAAATGTCAGTGCACTGTCAAATGCCTTTTCAGCATCTAAGAGGAGGTAGTGAAAGACTGGCCATTGGAGGGTATCGGAGCAAGTTATGAGCTCTTCTGAGGTTGAGGGTGGTCCTACTGGGCATAAAGCTAGTCTGTTCTTGGTGTATCCATGGAGAAATTACCTGTATGAGTTTTTGCGGCCAGTACCAATGCTAATATCTTGGTCTTGACATTTAATAGTAATCAGGGGTGTGGAATTTATTAAAATATCTACTTGTCCAGTGGACAGGTTGCTTCTCAAATCTACTTGTCCTGTAAAAAGATCTACTTGTCCCTTTGGTGCCATGTAGTGTGGCGACAAATTATGGCAGCAATCTCATTATGTAAGTGCTCTGATAATAGCCTCTCTGATTATGTCAGGGCTACTACCATAGTAGGGCTTAAATACTTGCAGTTTCAATCCCTACTGTAACAATTTCCTTATTTTGCCACCTTTCTGCAGATCTGCATACTGGGGCTGGAGGAAGCAGTAAGCAATAGTTCTAGGGCTGGAATGCCTTTGAGTCTGCAAACCTACTAACCTGCATGTTTTAAAGATTTTTACCAGCTTCTCTCTAATATTTTCCCATAATAAGAAAGGTTGGACATTTACTCCTGACAATGGCAGAATTAGAACTTCTTCCAGGGTTGGGAAGAAAGTGGCTGGAGGGAAAATGAACTTGCAAATGCTCAATAGATTTTTACATGAGCAAATCTACACATCGTATTTACCCATGCTAAAATACAGTTCACAAATATTTTACAGGGTACAACATATACCATGGGTGCACTTTTGTGACTTTCTTTAAGAATTTGGGGCCACATGTAGGTAGGTTCAGATTTGCGACCTGCAAATTGCGAGTCGCAAATCCGAATGTAGGATGGTGTCCCTGACACCATCTGTGATTCGCAAGGGCTTCGCAAATGCCCACCTCATGAATAATCATGAGGTGGGTCGCAATTTGCGACCCCCTCGCGAATGGCGGCCCTCACAGGGATGGTGGCCTGCTGGAGACAGCAGACCACCATGTCTGTGACTGCTTTTCAATAAAGCAGTTTTTTTTTTTGTAATGCAGCCCGTTTTCCTTAAAGGAAAACGAGATGCATAACAAAAATGAAAAATGAAACGTTTTCGTTTCATTTTTTCAGAGCAGGCAGTGGTCCACAGGACCACTGCCTGCTCTGAAAAAATGTTTACAGTGACATTCACAATGGGGAAGGGGTCCCATGTGGATCCCTTCCCTTTTGCGAAAGTGTTAGCACCCATTTGAAATGGGTGCAAACTGCGATTGGTTTGCACCCGCGTTCGCGGTCACAAAACAATCCTACATTGCACTGCGAGTCGCAATTAGGAAGGGAACACCCCTTACTAATTGCGAGTCGCAAACCCGTTTTGCGATTCGGTAACCAGGTTACCGAATCGCAAAACTGGGTTTGTGCATCGCAGTGTGCTTTTTGCATGTCGCAAACAGCGAAAGTCGCTGTTTGCGACATGCAAAAAGCTACCTACATGTGGGTCTTGGTCCCTAATTAGGTCTGGTGTTAACAAAGACATTTTGTTTTTATTAAACTTCTATTTCTCTCTCTTTCGGCCGGCTTTACTGTGAGTGATCGCATTCTGCTCTTCCACAAGGAGCATATTGCCACACAAAGTAGTTTTGTTCAGTGTCAGGAACTACAGTGGCAATCAGTGACGTAACTAAACTGGAGGGTGCCCCTTTGTAAAGAACATGGAGGAGCCCCCTCTCCAGACTCACTCAGGGCAGGTGCTGTGCTGAAGGGGCCCCCTGGAGGGCGGCTGCGGGGCCTTTGTTATGCCACTGGTGTACTTTTAGAGAGTTCAAAAACTTTTTTGGGGGGGTTTGCCAGTGTTTGTTACAATGTTGAGGGCCTGGTAGCTCCCACAACAATAAAGTGTTACAAAAGCCATGTCAAAACAAGACACGCATTGATGAAACTAAAAGACTTATAAAAATATGTCAGATCAGTTGGCTTTGTCAGTGTTTGTTTATTTTCATGCTTCCCATAATCGTGTTGAAAATGGTTACACTGATTTTCCATTAGAAATATTTTTGGGAAATACTAGCATGCATCAACACATTTGACTAAATGACACTTCATTTGCATATAATCAGAGAGCATTCTGGCAGCATTAAACTTAGCCTCATAGCCTAAACTTTTCAAACATGTGTATACACGTTATTTTTTTTTTGTACTGGAACCAACGTCAGTAGTGAAGTGTGACCTTAAAACATTTATTTACAGCACTCACCCTAATAATGAAGACTTTCAAATAATGAACCATAAATACAAGTTCGAACAGCATTAACTTTTGGAAACACATTAACTCAACTGCAGAGAGTTCCACTCTCTGTAATCAGGCAGCCAAAGGGTTTGTGCTGCAGGGGGTTGGGCCTACTTGTCCCAAGGACAAAGTAAACATAAAAACTTGTAGCCCTTGACCCCAAACAAGATGTCCCGGGCGTCGGGCGATAGGAATTCCACATCCCTGGTAATATTGGGCGATATGAGCTGCATTGATCTTGAGGTTTCTTGGGGATGGCTACTACACTTTTCCAGAGGTCGGCGTGTTTTTTTTGGGGGGGGGGGTGCTCATTTGTAATCCCTGTACTTTCTTATTCACTACCTTGCAGTCTTACTCGGGCAACTTAATCTATACCCCCTGTTAGAGCACTTCAAAATGTCAACAGTGCATTGTTCTTCCTCTGGTCTTCATAGAAAACCACAACAATGACCCTCTCTCTCATGACTCCTACTTCCACATCCTCATTCACTGCTACCTGTGCTTTCAGGGAAATTACATTAAATTATGCAAGATGTATATCGGTCATTGAGTGCTGAGTTTTAATACGGAATGTTTCCCTGTGGAAAACTGGTGGTCTAGTTTCCTCACTATCATTTTGCTGTGAATGGCAGTGTAATTGTGTGGCATGGCACAATTTCTCAAAGAAAGCGTGATGAAAAATTGTGCTGTTACTTTAAATTTCTCTTGGGCATATTCTACAAGATGCAAACAGATGGTTAAAAGTCGCCCCCCCCCCCTTCTTGATCTTTGAGCCAGGGGTTAATAGATCGAACGCATGCAAACTTGTGGTGCATTTGTTTGCCAAAATTGTTCTCCGTTCTCTCCCCAAGCCTTTGTGGGACCCTGAATGATGATCTGGAACTGAAGATCGTGTACTTGGTGTTGGATAATGTTCTTTGAAGTCCCATCTGGAGGGCATATGGTGCCACTGGATGTCACTGGTGTTCTGCTGGTTGAAGGTTTCCTGGTCGGTCCCAATCATGGAAGGCATAAGGTTACAAATTTATCATAAATATTGTAACATGTAGCATCTTATCTGTGTAGTCACTAGGTGAAAGCCTTAGAGTTTGGTTTTGGGGGGGGAGGAGGTGGTGGCTGGGCGAAATTGCAGTTTTCCTTTCGAAAGAGCAGTCTACCTTGTCCAGTAATTGGCTCATCGTCTTAACATTGAGAAGGCTGCATACCCTTGCAAGAAAGGGTTGATGTTGAACCAGGAGTGGAATGTGTAGATGACATGATCCCTCGAGACTGGACTGAGATCCCGTTAGCCCATGGATTCTAAACGAGAGTAATGCATGCCTTCCCTTCTGCCTGTTGGAAGTGATTTGATTTGGTAGGGGAAATCAAGGCCCCACTGCTTTCGGACAGTTGTGCTGACTAGTCTAAGATGTCTGCCCAGCAGTAAAACAGTTATCTTGCCCAGGAGAAAACACAGACTGATCATAGAGCTGTTAATTTTGAAGGCTGAGCCTATTCTGTCCATGGAACTATGCTGATGCTGTCTGGGTGAACCTGCCATTTCAGCAGTCCGCATTTGTTCTGTAAACCAGTGGATGACTCCTTACAGGCCATAAAATCAACGTGATGTGGCAAAATTGCCAGCTCGTAGGGGTATTTCCATGATAGTCCTAAGCACTGAATAGTTCCGCATGCCTGCGGGGACCCCGGAGCACTGATCTGAAATGTATTCTTAAGTGCAGATACCAGCCTTTTTTTTTTTTTAATATATTTTTTTTTTATAAAGGGCCTGTAAAAAACCACTTAAGAATAACAGTGTGCAGCCTATGTGAAGAGCTACACAGACCAAATTGTTGGAAAAAAAACGATAGCTGGCGAAACGGCCGTCGACGTCGAGCGATGCCTCTTTCTCGACGGTGAGTCGGTCCTCGACGGCGAACACGTTGGCACCGTTCCTATGTCGTTTATGAGCAGTTCTGGCAGATGTTCCAGAGGAAACAGGGAGAGCCCTGGTAGAAGACTGACCTTCTCCTCGCTCTGTGGCAGATTGACCACTTATTCTCCTGTCCTCTCTTGCCTGAAGTGGAATTTTCTCCCTATCGCGAAGAGTTCTTCTGGAAAAAGTTCTACAGATGTCACAGGAGTCAGGTTTGTGACTGGATGGTAGGCAAATTATACAGACCTGGTGTGGGTCTGTTTTAGCCTTTTTCCTGCCACAAGAAGAACATTTATCAAAAAGTGAAGGCATTCTAAAAATAGAAAAACCTTAAATTTCTGTCAGAACTTGACAGGAAAGGCTAGCAAGTGTTCACTCAAGATAAGACGTCGAGTGAAATTGAAATTCAAAAGGTTTTAATTGAATTTTCTGTCAAAAGCTTGACCCCCAAAAAAAAAAGCTTGGCGACTGCGAGACCGTGAGTAGTCAGAGTTGCCCCCACAGCGACGCCTGCAGAGGGAATCCCGAGGCTCCCCCTGACCGTGACTGCCTGCTCCTCAGATCCCGACGCCTGGTAAAGGCTCTGCACCCGCAGGACCTGAAGGATCCGAACTCCAGTGCAGGAGTGACCCCCCCCCCCCCCCGGAGGCCCTCTCCCTTGCCCAGGTGGTGGCTACCCCGAGGAGTCCCCCGCCCTTCTCCCCCCCCCCCCCCCCCCCCCCCCCCCCGCCTGCCTGCATCGCTGAAGAGACCCCTTGGTCCCCCATTGATTTCAATTACAAACCCGACGCTTGTTTGCACACTGCACCCAGCCGCCCCCGTGCTGCTGAGGGTGTACTTTCTGTGTGGACTTGTTGTGTCCCCCCCCACCCCCTCCCCCCCCGCCTCCATCGCTGAAGAGACCCCTTGGTCCCCCATTGATTTCAATTACAAACCCGACGCTTGTTTGCACACTGCACCCAGCCGCCCCCGTGCTGCTGAGGGTGTACTTTCTGTGTGGACTTGTCGTGTCGTCCCCCCCCCCCCCGTGCCCTACAAAACCCCCCTGGTCTGCCCTCCGAAGACACCGGTTCTTAACCTGCTGGCAGACTGGAACCGGGGCACCCCCTTCTCCATTGAAGCCTATGCGTTTTGGGCACCACTTTGACCGCTGCACCTGACCGGCCCTGAGCTGCTGGTGTGGTAACTTTGGGGTTGCTCTGAACCCCCAACGGTGGGCTACCTTGGACCCAAACTTGAATCCCGTAGGTGGTTTACTTACCTGCAAAAATTAACAAACTCTTACTCCCCCTAGGAACTGTTGAAAATTGCACTAAGTGTCTAGTTTTAAAATAGCTATATGTGATTTATGTGAAAAGTATATATGCTATTTTGCTAATTCAAAGTTCCTAAAGTACTTAAACCTGCAATACCTTTCAGTTGAAGTATTACATGTAAAATTTGAACCTGTGGTTCCTAAAATAAACTAAGAAAATATAGTTTTCTATACAAAAACCTATTGGCCTGGAATTGTCTGTGTGTTCGTCATTTATTGCTTGTGTATGTACAACAAATGCTTAACACTACTCCTTTGATAAGCCTACTGCTCGACCACACTACCACAAAATAGAGCATTAGTATTATCTTTTGCCACTATCTTACCTCTAAGGGGAACCCTTGGACTCTGCATACTATTCCTTACATTGAAATAGTGCATAGAGCCAACTTCCTACAACATCCATGCTCATTTTTTGTTTTTTTATTATTGCCCCCGGCGCAATTCGCGCAATCCGATTTAGCCTGATGCCCCATTTCGCCCCCCTAACATTAGCACATTAAGCATGAACAGAATAGGACGACTGGCCACTTCAATATTTCCTCCTCGCGTTTTAAACCTCGTAATCGAATGTCAGAGGGGTACAGAAAGTTAAATAATCAAAATTGTTTAAGGTACTGTTCTGGTCCCAGTGCGAGACACTGAACTGTACAGATCACGTCAGTGCAGTAAGTTAAACATATAAAATTCTCAACATAATGAGTAAATTTTGTTTGGCTTTCGTCCACGCCACGAGCCCAGATGGCAAGGTGCCTGACGTTGCACCTTAAGACAGTTCTCGAACTTCAGTATACAGAATTTACCAGTCGGATTTGAATTTTCACCTTTTAAACGTAGTACAGACCATCATGTAAAATGCTGCTGGTTAGCACCTTGGGACCTGCTTTTTAGGTATGTAGCTTGACATTGGTCATATTCACGTTATTGCCGTACCGTTCAAGAGCCTACTTATCTCCCCCCTCATAACACAAGCCGATCTATGGCCAAGGAAGGCAAGCAGCCGGTGCGCTAAAGGTGTAGTGCTTATTAGCGTGTGTACGCCCTCTAACCATTTTTTTTTTTTCATGGTAGTGTTGTATGCACGTCTTAAATTCTTGCCATGCTTCATTGCTGTCTGGATCATTAACTTTTTAAGTGCTTGCCATTCAGCCTTCATTATGCCAGTTTTCGTTAGCGGCTGTGAATTGTTCGAGGAGCAAGGGTGAAAAGTGCCAATATCACTTGAGGGTCCGCCGTAGACGTTTATATGCCACATTGTCTTCAAATATTAGCATATTTGAAGTGTAAATATATTTGGGGAAAATAATTTTTTGGGGGAAAAAAGGAGCTTCTTTAAACTATCTTTGTTTTTGACAGATCATTCAGTTACCGAATGTAGATATACTTGTACTGATTTCAATGTCCATTTCTTTGGTTGCTCTCCGAGGGATTAGAGGGGCGGGTGTAGGGTATGCATGGACATACCACTTAATATTTGAGGTGTTTTTAAGCTGCGCCTTTTCTTCTAAAATGGTTTAATCAAACTCGTGTTTTTCATAAGCACTGTTGGAATGTCTGCGCTACAGATTTTTTTTTTTTGCTTGTTTCGGTAATGCTTCAAGCAAGATTCTCGTGTTCGCAAATGATGATTTGACAGTAACTAGATACTAGTGTATGCATGCTGTCGTTTAACTATTGCTTGTGCTGTAAATTTAAAAGGCAATGCTTGTAACGCCAAAGCTTCAGAACAGCAAGACTGTCATACCCTGAAGGTAGTCTCTGGAAATGCTAGCTTGCTAGGTGCTGAAATTGTTGCACTCGCTGTATTTTGTATTACTTGAAGACCTCTGCAGAATCTTGAGGACCTTCAATTGGAAAGTTTTTTTTTTTTTTGGCTTATCTGACTGCAGTATCACAGGAGTTTTATGACTCTTTACAGCAGGAAGTGCCTGTAACGACTTGAGAACCCTCTCTCGAGCAGGTCTGCCAGCAAGAAGCTGTAAGTTGATCCTAGCAATGCAGTTCCTTTCCTAATTTTAAACTGTTTAACAGAATTTCATGTTTTGTAATGAACGTTTACGTTGTTCTGTTTCAAGTCTGGGAGCGTAATCGTACAGCACTTTAGTACGTCAAACATATTGAAGAACGTTTTTTTTTTTTTTTTTTTTTTTTTTTTTTAAAGAAACCATTTGAAAGGGAGGTGCACACAAATTAGGGTCGTAACTAGTTTCTTGGGCGGTTTGTTGGTAGTCTAGATATTTAAAATATATGACAACAGAGGCATACATTTAAAAGATTCTTTCATAGCGTCTGATTTTTATTGCTCTTATCTCAGTGCTGCTTACAGATAGGTACAGTCAAGAAAACATTCGTGTTTTTAAACTCTATCCATTTTGTTGTCTGGAAGTTGCTGCGACCCAATAACTGAAACCCAAGAGGTTGTTTTTTTCTTCTTCTTCCCCTTAAAGGGGTGCTGGGAAGGGTGTGGAGAAGATGCTTGGTGATTTGAAGGAGGTGTGAGTTGGTTAATGGCTTTGTTTCGGATTTGATTATATAAAGGAATGTGATGGTCATAAATATAAGCGGACGTATTTTTTTGCAAGTCCTGTAAAAAAAAAAAAAAAAAACTATTCACAGTAATGCTTATAAAAGGCAGCTTTATTTCCCTCTTAGATTTAGACAAACTGGACTTTGACAGCCCTTAAATTTTCTTTAAAAAAAAAAAGGTGCGGTGAAAGAAGGGCATACTCTTTACAGTGCTCTGTTAGCTTCCTTAAAAGCGTGAACTTTTCCAGAATTTAGTGTCATTTTGTTCTGCTTGGTAAAGCAAAATAGCCCCTAAACATTACATTTTTGGCTTTTTCGTTATTTTGAAGAACTGTTTATTCTTGACTAATGGTTTCACTCTTCAGACAATGTTTCTGTAGAAGAGGTAAATTTAATTACTATATTTTAAGAAACCCATTTCCCCGTGGCTAATCGTGTCAGCATGGTTTGACAAGTCCAATGGTATTGGAAATAAGGCTAAAGTTAAGTCGATTTCTGTTTCACCATTGGACACGCAAACGCCTGCAAGAAGGCATAAAAATGGCAAGGTAATAAGTTTGTGGACAGAACTGCATAGCTCAGTAAGCAAAAGGCCTTCTTGGTAAGCCAGGAGAAAGTGCCAAGTTTGTTTTACGGTCCCAAACTGGCAAATGGGAGAGTAGGGAGGTACTACTTTCAGACATTTCCTTGGGGCTCTGGTTTAGGTGTTTTTAGAACTATTCTTAATTTGCATGCTATACATTATTCTGCCGACTTGTGGTCTGGAATCTTATCCGAGTTTTGGTTTAACTTGGAGAGTCCATGGACAATGGTCTTATGATGACGTGCTATGAGGTAAGTGTAGAATAGCTGAAACTGGTACCGGTCAGTTAGCCGTTTCTTATTCAGCAGTGGCTTTTGACGATAACATCTGCTGTCCCAGGGCCGTAGTACTTCTGCAAGCCAGTTGGATAACCATGTTACTCCCTTTGTATACTCCTGGAATTAAGTCTAAGCACTCCAGTATTGCCTAAGGAGGTTGAAGGGGGAAGTACAAACTAGGAGTGTTAAATTCATGTAATTTGCTTTCGCTTAACTCTGCAAAATTTTAGCTAAATGATGTGAAACACTAATGTCTTTTACTCAAGTATTGGAACTTTCATAGATTCTGTAGGAAAGTACCATCTTGCCTGGCATGTTACCCCCATTTTTACTGTTTTTTTTTTTTTAATGTGTCACTGGGATCCTGCTAGTCAGGACCCCAGTGCTAATAAAGTATGCCCTGTATGTGTTCCCTGTGTGGTGCCTAACTATATCACTGAAGTTCTGGTTAGCAGAGCTTCAGTGTTTATGCTCTCTCTGCTTTTAAAATTGTCACTGCAGGCTAGTGACTAATTTTACCCTTTCTCATTGGCACACTGGAACACCCTTATAATTCCCTTGTATTTAGTACCTAGGTACCCAGCGTATTGGGGTTCCAGGAGATCCCTATGGGCTGCAGCATTTCTTTTGCCACCCATAGGGAGCTCAGGCAATTCTTACACAGGACTGCCACTGTAGCCTGAGTGAAACAACGCCCACGTTACTTCACAGCCATTTTTACATTGCACTTAAGTAACTTATAAGTCACATATGTCTAACCCTCACTTGGTGATGGTTAGGTGCAAAGTTACTTAGTGTGTGGGCACCCTGGCACTTGCCTCGCTTGGCTACCAATCCTCCTAACCTAGTAGCCAAACCTCCTTTTCTGGCTATTTAGGGTCTCTGCTTTGGGGAATTCTTCAGATAACGAATGCAGGAGCTCACCAGAGTTCCTCTGCATATCCCTCTTCACCTTCTACCAAGGATCGACCGCTGACTGCTCCAGGATGCCTGCAAAACCGCAACAAAGTAGCAATATTACTACCAGCAGCATTGTAGCGCCTAATCCTGCCAGCTTTCTCAACTGTTTCCAGGTGGTGCATGCTCTGGGGGTAGCCTGCCTTCACCCTGCACCAGAAGCTCTGAAGAAATCTCCCATGGGTTGACGGAATCTTCCCCCTGCTAACGCAGGCACCAAAAGACTGCTTAACTGGTCCTCTGGGTCCCCTCTCATCCTAACGAGCGTAGTCCCTGGAACACAGCAACTCTGTCCAAGTGACTCCCACAGTCCAGTGACTCTTCAGTCCAAGTTTGGTGGAGGTAAGTCCTTGCCTCCCCATGCTAGACTGCAAAGCTGTGTATCGCGTGATTTGTAGCTGCTCCGGCTCCTGTGCACTCTTCCAGGATTTCCTTCATGCACAGCCTAGCCTGGGTCCCCAGCACTCCGTCCTGCAGTGCACAACCCTCTGAGTTGGACTCTGGTTCACTATTCTTCTAAGTGCCTGTTGGGGTACTTCTGCGGGTGCTGCCTGCTTCTGTGAGGGCTCTCTGAGTTGCTAAGTGCCACCTCTGCTCCTCCTCCAAAAGGCGACTTCCTGGTCCTCAGCAGCACCCAAAAACCTCTGCTGCGACCCGGTTTACTGCTCAAAAAGCCATGTCTTGAGGTGCTTTTTGAAAGTTAGGAGGTCCTGGGTCTTGCGTAGGTTGGTGGTGAGGGAGTTCCAGGTCTTGGCGGCGAGGTGGGAGAAGGATCTGCTGTCTGAGGTGGTGCGTTGGATGCAGGGGACTGTAGCGAGGTCAGTGTAGCAGAGAGGTCGAGTAGGTGTGTGGAAGTTTACTCGTTCGTTAAGGTAGGCTGGTCCAGTGTCGTGGAGGGATTTGTGAGCGTGGATAAGGACTTTGAAGATGATCCTTTTGCTGATGGGCAGCCAGTGTAGGGATCTGAGGTGAGTGGAGATGTTTGTGGTGGGGGGAGGTTAAGGATGAGACGTGCGGCTGCGTTCTGGATTTGCTAGAGTTTTTGCTGAAGCTTGGCTGTGGTACCAGTATAGAAGGCGTTGACAATGGCTATTGTCTAGAATTAATACACACACCTCCAAATATCTCACCAAGGTCACACAAACTATCTACAGAACAAATCAGTCTGTTGCAAGAAGAGGTCCAATCTCTACTACTCAAACAAGCAATAGAATTGGTGCCACAATCTCAAATAGGGACAGGAGTTTACTCACTATATTTTCTAATTTCACCCCCCCCCCCCCCCCAAATGGCACCCTCAGGCCAATATTAGACCTCAGGACCCTTAATCTTTACATCTTGTCGGAACATTTTCACATGGTAACTTTACAGGATGTTCCACTGCTACAAAAACAAAATTTCATGACCGCATTAGACCTCAAAGATGCGTATTTCCATAGACCCATCCATCCTGCACACACAAAATATCTCCGGTCTTTCATTCAAGGAAAGCGCTACCAGTTCAAAGTATTGCCCTTTGGAATAACCGCTCCAAGTGTATTCACAAAGTGCTTACCAGTAGTCGCAGCCTACCTAAGAAGACAACATATACATGTCTTTCCATATTTAGACGATAGCTGATAAAATCAAAAAGTCATACTCAATGCCAAGATCATACACATTATGTAATACAAACCTTGCACACATTAGGGTTCTCAAACTAACAAAAATCACACCTTAACAGCACAAATGCATCAGTATTTGGGTGCAATACTGTAAGGAAATGCCTCCTTGGCATGGTTACCCCCTGACTTGTTGCCTTTGCTGATGCTATGTTTTGATTTGAAAGTGTGCTGAGGCCTGCTAACCAGGCCCCAGCACCAGTGTTCTTTCCCTAACCTGTACTTTTGTTTTCACAATTGGCACACCCTGGCATCCAGGTAAGTCCCTTGTAACTGGTACCCCTGGTACCAAGGGCCCTGATGCCAGGGAAGGTCTCTAAGGGCTGCAGCATAACTTATGCCACCCTGGGGACCCCTCACTCAGCACAGACACACTGCTTGCCAGCTTGTGTGTGCTGGTGAGGACAAAACGAGTAAGTCGACATGGCACTCCCTTCAGGGTGCCATGCCAACCTCACACTGCCTGTGCAGTATAGATAAGTTACCCCTCTAGCAGGCCTTACAGCCCTTAAGGCAGGGTGCACTATACCATAGGTGAGGGCACCAGTGCATGAGCACTGTGCCCCTACAGTGTCTAAGCAAAACCTTAGACATTGTAAGTGCAGGGTAGCCATAAGAGTATATGGTCTGGGAGTCTGTCAAACACGAACTCTACAGCACCATAATGGCTACACTGAAAACTGGGAAGTTTGGTATCAAATTCTCAGCACAATAAATGCACACTGATGCCAGTGTACATTTTATTGTAACATACACCCCAGAGAAACCTTAACCAACTACCTGTGTAGGCTGACTGGTTTTAGCAGCCTGCCACACTCGAGACAGGTTGCTGGCCCCATGGGGAGAGTGCCTTTGTCACTCTGTGGCTAGTAACAAAGCCTGCACTGGGTGGAGATGCTTATCACTTCCCCCTTGCAGGAGCTGTAACACCTGGCGGTGAGTCTCAAAGGCTCACCCCCTTTGTTACAGCACCACAGGGCATTCCAGCTAGTGGAGTTGCCCGCCCCCTCCGGCCACGGCTCCACTTTTGGTGGCAAGGCCGGAGTAGATAATGAGAAACACAAGGAGGAGTCACTGGCCAGACAGGACAGCCCCTAAGGCAACCTGAGCTGAAGTGACTCTGACTTTTAGGAATCCTCCATCTTGCAGATGGAGGATCCCCCCAATAGGGATAGGAATGTGACCCCCTCCCCTTGGGAGGAGGCACAAAGAGGGTGTAGCCACCCTCAGGGCTAGTAGCCATTGGCTACTGCCCTCCCTGACCTAAACACACCCCTAAATTCTGTATTTAGGGGCTCCCCTAAACCTAGGAACTCAGATTCCTGCAACCTAAGAAGAAGAGGACTGCTAAGCTGAAAAACCCTGCAGAGAAGACGGAGACACCAACTGCTTTGGCCCCAGCTCAACTGGCCTGTCTCTCTCCCCCCCCCCCACCCCCCCTCTGAAGAAACTGCTCCAGCGACGCTCTCCCCAGGGATCAGCGACCTCTGAATCCTCAGAGGACTGCCCTGCTCTAGAAGGACCAAGAAACTCCTGAGAACAGCGGATCTGTTCACCCAAGACTGCAACTTTGTTTCCAAAGAAGCAACTTCAAGACAACTGCGTTTCCCGCCGGAAGCGTGAGACTTTCTACTCTGCACCCGACGCCCCCGGCTCGGCTTGTGGAGAAACAACACTTCAGGAAGGACTCCCCGGCAACTACGAGACTGTGAGTAGCCAGAGTTCCCCCCGTGAGCCCCCACAGCGACGCCTGCCGAGGAAATCCCGAGGCTCTCCCTGACCGCGACTGCCTGACTCCCAGATCCCCACGCCTGGAAAAGACTCTGCACCCGCAGCCCCCAGGACCTGAAAGATCGGAACTCCAGTGCAGGAGTGACCCCCAGGAGGCCCTCTCCCCTGCCCAGGTGGTGGCTACCCCGAGGAGCCCCCCCCCCCCCCTTGCCTGCCTGCATCGCGGAAGAGACTCCTTGGTCTCCCATTGATTTACATTGGAAACCCGACGCGTGTTTGCACACTGCACCCGGCCACCCCGTGCTGCTGAGGGTGTACTTTATGTGCTAACTTGTGTCCCCCCCCCCCCCACCCGGTGCTCTACAAAACCCCCCTAGTCTGCCCTCCGAAGACGCGGGTACTTACCTGCTGGCAGATTGGAACCGGGGCACCCCTTTCTCCATTGAAGCCTATGCGTTTTGGGCAGCACTTTGAACTCTGCACCTGACTGGCCCTGAGCTGCTGGTGTGGTAAGTTTGGGGTTGCTCTGAACCCCCAACGGTGGGCTACCTTGGACCCAAACTTGAACCCCCGTAGGTGGTTTACTTACCAACAAAAACTAACAAATACTTACCTCCCCCAGGAACTGTTGAAAATTGCACTAAGTGTCTAGTTTTAAAATAGCTATGATTTATTTGAAAAGTATATATGCTATTGTGATTATTCAAAGTTCCTAAAGTAGTTACCTACAATACCTTTCATTTAAAGTATTACATGTAAAATTTGAACCTGTGGTTCTTAAAATAAACTAAGAAAATATATTTTTCTATACAAAAACCTATTGGCCTGGAATGGTCTGAGTGTGTGTTCCTCATTTATTGCTTGTGTATGTACAACAAATGCTTAACACTACTCCTTTGATAAGCCTACTGCTTGACCACACTACCACAAAATAGAGCATTAGTATGATCTCTTTTTGCCACTATCTTCCCTCTAAGGGGAACCCTTGGACTCTGTGCATACTATTCCTTACTTTGAAATAGTGCATACAGAGCCAGCTTCCTACAAATACTAAATACTCAGCAAGTTCTAACGTGTCCAAATACACAAATGATACAAGCTTTCCAAAATATAATCGCACAAATACAGACAAATTAGTGATACACTGTCACATTGGTCATGAACATTTTAGGAATTATGGCATCTAGTCTTGCGTGTGGAACAATTGCAATGCCTAACATGCGGCCCTTACAACAGTGCCTTGCACAACAATGGTCACGGGCACATGGTCAACTTCAATATCTAGTGTTGATAGACCGCCAAACGTGCATGTCCCTTCAGTGGTGGAATTTCACAAATTTAAGCAAAGGGTGGCCATTTCAAGACCCTGTGCCTCAGACCATAACTACAACAGAAGCGTCAATGATTGGTTGGGGAGCTCACCTAAACTATCAACATTCAAGGGCAATGGGATGTCAAACACAAACAGCTACACATAAACCACTTGGAGTTATGAGCTGTCTTTCTAGCACTCAAAGCCTTTCAACCTCTTCTCACACAGAAGAATGTTCTTATCAAAACAGACACCATGACAGAAGCCATTTACCACTCCAGGCACAGTATTACAGCTTTGGACTGGTGAAGTACTGTCCAAACCAACCCTGCAATGAGTAAAAGCAACCTCTGACACGTGTTTCCCTCTCATTAGAGCTCACCAGAGAGGTTTAGCTTTGTCCAGACACAAGGGAGCACCCAGTATAAGTCAAAACCAATCCCTTTCAGGGTCAGGGTTAGGGTGACGCATACAGCTTGGCAAGGTTGACACTGTGTCAAACCTTCTATTTAAGACCTGACATACATCACCGCACAGACTAAGCGCTGTCACTGCTTGATACCAAACATGCCCAAGTTTGGAATTACCATTATGTAGCTGGACATAGGTAGTGACCTGTGTCCAGTGCACGGGTAAAAGTGCTTCCCTGCACTTACGAAGTCCAGGAAAATGGAGCTGGAGTTTGTAGGGACACCTCTGCTCATGCAGGGGTGCCCTCACACACAGGCACTTGCACCCTATCCTCCGGGCTAGGAGAGCCTGCCATTAGGGGTTACTTAGTGACCTGTAGTGAAAGGGTGCATGCACCTTTTTGCAAAGGCTGCAGACACATTTTGCATGGGCTCCTATGGGTGGCACAATACATGCGGCAGCCCATTAGGGAACACCTGGTGCCCCAATGCCCTGGGTACCTAAGCACCATATACCAGGGACTTATACAGGGGCACCAGTATGCCAATTGTGGGGTGTCTTAAGTCCTTAGCAACCAAATTTAGAGGGAGAGAGCAGTCACTTGGGTCCTGGTTAGCAGGATCCCAGTGAACAGTCAAACACACTAACGGCAGGCAAAATGTGGGGGTAACCATGCCAAAAAGAGGCTACTTTCCTACAGCAATGACAAAAATACCCTGAAGGGGGGGGAAACAGTAAGCAACACCTGTCTAAAGTCTACCCTGGAAGTGGCAGGTACATCCAACAGGCAACTCTGTATTGGGGCTATGCTCAGACATGTATGGTTGGGTGTAGGAGGCTGGCCTGGTGTGTTGCCAACGTATGGTGTTGGCACCCTATGAGATTCAGGAAACCCTTACTAGTAAGTGTTAGTATCTAGGAAGCCATGCTCTGGTGGTAGCTGTGGTGAGCAGCCAAGACTGATCTAGGAGTGTGAAATACTTGCCATACCACAGAAGTCAAACAGTAACTTATCAAACAAAAAAGGAACCACAGTGTTGCAAAAATAGTTACTTTATTATAGTAACACTGAACCAGAATACCCCCCCTTTTTTTTTCTTCCAGAGGTATGTACACTCAATCACATGTAAGTACTAGGAATTAGCATAAAAACATTAGAAATAGCAAGGGCCCTATAGGGTGGTCCAAACCATAGACAAAAAAAGTGGAATGCGAGAATGGGTCCCCCACCAGAGAACATGGAGTAGTTAGCACAGGGCTGCAAGAGTATAGAACCCCAAGACCTATCTAGAAGACCCCCAGTGACCAGGAGAGCAGAGGTAAGTTACCTGGTTGTCCCATAGGCTAACACCAGGACTTAGAGTAATGCAAGAACAGTACCAGGCTGGTGGAACCAAATGGTAGATTTCAGGTGAAAAGGAAATGTAAAAGAAAGGACAGAAATCCAGTCCCCGTAGGAGTGTCCAGGAGGAAATGCCCACTCATCTGGATCAAGGTCCAGGTTGACAGTGGTGTTTGAAGGCCAGCCATGGAGTCCAGGAGCTGCAGAGAAGTCTCTGAAGTCACCTAGGAGCTGTACCTCAATGGTTGCTGGATTGCAGACAGGTCAAAGGTCAGGCAGGACTACCACCACCACCAAGCTCAAGCAAATGCCCCTGGAGGTGTTGGAGATTGCGGAGCTGAAGAGGACCAGCAAGGTCCTTGGGACTCAATCCTTGGAGGGGAGTATGGGCTGACCCTAAGAAGACAGGACAGCCAGGAGAAAGTTGTAGCGCCCCAGGAGCCAGCCACTAGCAGCAGGTACAGTAAGTGAGGCCCAGGCAGGACCCCTGAGGAATCCCATGTTGCTGGAGTAGCAGAGTGGAAACTGTCCTTGCAGAGGTAGTATACTAGAGGGTGGGCTACTTGGAGTCTTAAGATCCCTCAGAGCAGGAGTAAACAAGCCTTTGTTGCTGCACCAGTTTCAGTGCACAGGGTTTTCATCCTGAAGGAAGAAGCAGGGGCTCACTGTCTCTTGTTTGACAATACCCAGAGGACCCCCTGAAAACCAGCATCTGTATTGGAGAATCTTGTCCAGGAGGGTAAACGTCTTTCAAATAATTCACTCAAATGTGCCCTTGACCAAGTGGACACAGCTGCTAGGGGCATAAAGACAAGCATACTATTGTGTAAACGCAAGTGGCTGCATATATCTGCTTTAAGCAAGAAGTACAGCAGGCGCTCCATGTCCCTTTTGACAAGCATCTGTTTGGTCCCCTGGTGGGTCAGACATTAGAAAAAATAAAGGACACTGAGGCCGACAAATCCAGAGTGCTTCAAACTCACACTACTTGTGGTTCCTTTCAATGTCCGAACACAACACTACTATCAGATGCCTCTTACTTCCTATAGGCAACACAACATCAGACCTCACTTTCGAGGGGATATTACAAAGGCACACACAGAAGAAATATTTCTGGAGGGCATAGAAAGGGTGCCTCCTGTCATACCACACCCATCACTTCTAAACAGTGACTCGTTTCTCAAAACAACCTCCCCACCCCTCAAAACACCTGTTAGGGAAGACTACACATTTTCTTTCCTGCCTGGAAAACTGTAACAGACCAGTGGGTAATGGCTATTATTCAACATTGTAATTGTCTGGAGCTCACAAATCCCACCTCGGAGACAAACTCCATAGAGCACCAGACCTTGCTCAAACAAAAATTACAGGCTCTTGCAGAAAGGGACCATAGAGCTGATTCCTATGGAACAGCATAGTTTAGGAGTATACATCCGCATTCCCCAAAAAGATGGTTCATTCTGGCATAATTAGACCTCAGGCTGTTGAATTGTTATATCCTGTCGCAGCACTTCAACGCTGAAACTCTTCACTAAGCAATTCCCCTACTACAAGAGGGTGACTGTCTGCACTGGACTTAAAGGACGCTTAGTTCATATTCTAATACATCCAGCTTACTGAAAAAATACCTCAGGCTTGTGTTAGCACTTTAAACTGAATGTTTTACCTCCATCACCCTGTGTGTTCACCAAATGCTTAGCAGTTGTCGCAGCACATCTATGCAGACAGTATAAATTGTCTTCCCATATCAGGATGATTGGCTTATCAAAGCTAATACACATCAGTTGTGTCTTCAACACTAAGACCACTCTACAACTTAATCAGCTGGGGTTTACAATTAACATACAGCAATCACATCTTCATCCTTCAGATTCAGCCCCGTCTAGGGGCTGTTCCCAGTAAACTGGGATTAGCCTAGCCAAATGTAGACAGGATGCAGAACATAAGTGCTGCTGCAACAAATTTACCCCAATAAACTCAAGTAGGAACACTTCATGGCTTGATGACATGGCATCTTATATTACAGTGCCTGGAGACACTGAAGGCAGGGAGGACCCACCCCCAGCGGGTCAAAGGGGAAAAAGTCACGGGCAACTAGGGCAGAAGCAACACGTGAGTGAAGCCTATCATCTGACAGTGGGGGGAGGAGACGGTCCTCACAGGCACCGCAGCACGGCCAACCCAAGTATGGGACATAGAGCCGGTTAAGAATACACACAGGCGGCGCCACCCATCAGCAGACGGGCAGGCCCCTGAGACTTACAAAAGAGGGACCCTGGGGAGACCATACATGGTGGCAAGGGCGCTGGGGCTAGCAAGTCTTATCCCACTAGCGGTAAAGAAGAGGATATGGCGTAGAGAATTCATTGATATTTTCACTCTGCTAGAAATCCAGGTAGAAGGCCTAGACTTAACCACAGTGGACAAAAAGGAAGAGGAAGGAGAGGAATTTTGACAACTGACTGGATGCTTTTAGAATCCTGGCATGTATAATAGTTGAGAAATTCCCACATTGCGCAAAAGATCTGTGGCTCTATGAATCAAAAATTCACGAGGCACAGAGGCAGTTCATGGGGGACGCATGGCAAGACTATGATAAGGGTTTCCGGTTAAAAATGCAAGCGCACCCGGACATGGAATGGGACGAAGAGGACGTAGCAGGGTATATGCACAAAATGATGGTAGCAAGAGAGGCCAGGAACTGGGCTCACAAAGGCGAGCAGCCCTTTCGCGGGAGCTTCCAAAAAAGCAGGCATGGCAAGGCAAAGCCCTACCGAAAGAGGCAGCAATTCACACAGTGGAAAGGGCCCCAGACAGGGAGGACCGCTGCAGCAATATGCTACAAGTTTGAGAAGGACGAGTGCACGTGGGGTGCAGCTGCAAATTCAGACATGCATGCGGGGGGGAGGGGCACCACAGCAGAATGCAAAAAAGGGGGAGGGGGTAGTCTCAAACTGGAAAAAGATAAGAAATAGGCACGCCAACGCTGTAGCCTGGCTAGGGGAATACAGCAACCAACAAGATGTAAAACTAATATGTGAAGGATTTGAACAAGGTTTTAAAATACCATCCATGCTAGAATCTCACAACTCCAAACCAAAGAACCTGTGCTCAGCGAATACCCAGAGGTAGTAAAAGAAAAAAAAGAAAGAGATAGAGCTGGGGAGAGTAGAGGGCCTGCTTCCCACCCCTATCCCACAGGAGCTGATATCTCCGCTAGGAGTGGTCCCTAAAAAAGAGGCAGGCAAATTTAGGCTCATTCACCACCTGTCCTACCCAGAAGGCAAGTCAGTGAACGATGGCATTAACCCAGTACACTGCGCGGTAGGTTACACATCAGTAGATGATGCAGTAGATTTATTGCCTACAAAAGTGCGGGGCACGCTAATGGCGAAAGCAGACATCGAGGCAGCCTTTAGGCTGTTACCGGTGCACCCTGAAAGTTATCACCTACTGGGCTTCAATTTCGAGGGAAAAACTTACTTTGACAAAGCACTGCCAATGGGATGCTCCATTTCATGTGCCTACTTTGAGAAATTCAGCACCTTCCTTGAATGGGCATTACACAAGCAACACCCAAGGGGTGGCAAGCTGCACTACCTGTATGATTTCCTATTCATAGGCCAGCCTAGCGGGCCGGAAATTCAGGATCTACTAGACTCGTTTCAATCCCTATACGCGTCACTAGGCGTGCCGCTGGCAGAGGACAAAACCACAGGCCCAACCACCAAACTAGTGTTCCTGGGAATAGAGATGGACTCCAAAACAGGCACATCCAGCATGCATGCCACTAGACAAAGTCAAAGACCTACAGAGTAACATCAAGGGGTTGCTGGGGAAGCAGAAGGCCACCCTTGGGGACCTTCAAGAGTTCATAGGGAAACTGAATTTTGCTGCAAGAGTGATTCCCGCTGGCAAGGTATTTTCCAGGCGGCTCACCCAGCTGACCAAGGGGTTGGAGAGAACACCACCACGTAAGGTTGACACTAGGGGTAAAGCAGGATCTGCAGACATTTTTAGCAGATTTCAATAGTACAGTGATTTGGAGAGAAGGCTGGGTGTCAGCCAGGCAAATCGAACTGTACACTGATGCAGCAGGCAGCATAGGTTTCAGGGCACTATTGAAGGAAAGTGGTGCGCCATGAAGTGGCCCGAGTCCTGGACAACACACGGCCTCACAAAGAACATCACACTAGGAGTTATTCCCCATCAGTGTCCCTGACAATCTGGAGGAAACAGCTGAGAAACATGAAGCTCACATTATGGTCTGACAACAAGGCTGTGGTACACGACATCAACAGAGGGGCATCAGAGTGCAGTCGTTTTAAAACTATTGATACATGGTGTTTTTGCAACTGGAAAGCAACTTGGACATAAGAACGAGAAACGTGCAGGGTGCAGCAAACTCTAAAGCAGATGCCCTCTTGTTTCCAGATGTGAAAATTCAGGAGCTTGGCCCTGGAAGCAGAGGAGGAGATGACGCCATTCCCCCCCAGCCTGCGGGAACTGGTAGAGGGGACCTAACCACCCTAATAGCACACGCCCTGGCGCCCAAAACATCTAGGCGTCATGCGACATAAGCAAACAGAGTGCTAGCGGTGACAGGTTTACAGTTCTTTCAAGACCACGAGGAGTCACAAAAAGCAGTTGAGTGTTTCATACAATGGGCATTCACGCAAAAGAAAACGAAGTCCTGGGTGCAAGCCCACCTGACAGCAATAGCGCATTACAGCAAACTGGCAACAGGCAGGGATCCCTCAAACTCTCATTACATAAAGGCAGCAATGAAACAGTGGTGCAGGTTGGAGGGCCCAGCGCCAGACCAAAGACACCCAAAAGAATTTAGCACCCTGAAGCAACTGGTGGGAGCATTCAGGGGCATATGCCGCGACAACTTAGAGCGCACCCTCTTCAAAGCAGCTTTCACACTGGTGTTCTTTGGGGCCTTCAGGATGAGCGAACTAGTGGCCCCGGCAAAGACTGGGCACACAAAAGCAGGATTACAGAGGCAGGACGTGCGGATAGGCCAAGGAAACATGCTAATTATACTAAGAAAATTGAAAACTGACCAACTTGGGAAAGGGGCAAAAATGGAAGTGTGCCCAGTCTGCAACACACAGGAGCTCTTACAGTTCAGTCCCGAAGCACAGGCGGCGCTCCTAAAACAGGAGAATGGGGATTGCTTGAGTTTATTTCAATTCAAAACAGTACTCAGGAGGGCACTGACCAGGGTGGGGCTCCACGCCAGCAAACTTGGTACACACTCCTTCAGGAAAGGGGCAGCAACAACGGCAGCACGCCATGGTGTGCCAGAGCCAGGCATAAAAGCAATCGGGAGATGGAGCTCCAACGCCTACAAAGGCTAAATTAGGAAGCAGCATAGAGAAAACCGGCCCTAAAACGGCAACAGTCATGCCCTCGTTGTCCTTTTCCACCCATAGGTGAACATAGAATGGTATGGATGGTCGGTCATTCTTTTGTACCAAGAGCCCAGTCTTGGTGAGAGTCGGTAGCCCCCACAAGCACACAACGCCCCCGGCTGACAAACATAAAATGGTTCGGCTTCCCAGGCATGAGATGGGAGCATTTCATGGACTGACTCAAGAAGCTCTTGGCCTCTCAGCATCCTGACCCCGATGTTCTGAATATCCACCTGGGGGGAAACGAGCTGGCGCAGCTGGGCAGAAGAGGTCTGATGGAAAGCATGAGGGCAAATCTCATATCAGCAGCTAGACGATTGGGCAAGGCTACATTTGATCTGGTCAGAAATCATTCCTAGGCACAATTGGAGGGGGGCCATATCGGCAGGCGCATTGGGCAGCTCACGGAAAAAACTGAACACAGCAGCCAAAAAATTTTGCATCCAAAACAGCTGGGAGAGCATCAGACATGGGCTGATCAACCTGCAGAGCCTGGAGTACTTCGTATCAGACGGGGTACACCTGTCCCAACGGGACAGGTTTTTCGGGGGGGAGAGTCACTTTGCCTTGTGATTTAAGACCTCTTCGAAGAAAAACAACTTGCACACATCTGGACCCAACAATAGATGGCAGGAGTATGCAGAGCATGTGAACCTACAGCACTACATGTCATGAACAGAAGCTTACAGGGTAAGTAGCATAATCCTTCCTGACCAAGGTAGTTTCTGACTTTTATATTATCCAGACTATTTATCGTATAGTTTGCCTACTAATCCTTCCACTACTGCAGAGGTTGCTCCACTCTTGGAGCAGATACATTTTTCAGCTGTATGCTGCTACCACATGGTTTCTGAGACTCGAAGGACCTATCAGTAAATGTCCCCAGCAATTTTAATCTGAATGTGGCATATGTATTGGTATGGTTTCACAAACTCCACTTCAGTTGAAATTTTGTGAGTGATTTGGCAAGTGTTTCGGAAGTATTTTGTAAAAACACGTTCATTTAATAGCTTTTCTACCCCATACATGGATGAAGTGCCAAGGATTATGAATTTGTTGCTAATGGTAATTAGCATGAAAATGCGTAACCATAACTTAATATTTGCCTCTAAGGGAGCTACAAAGTGAGAATCTCAGACACCATTTGTGTTGCACCTCCTCCGCGTGGTTCCCCAGCTGACATTTTTTCTTAGTTATTTTAGATCTGTTCTTTTGTTGGAAGGAGAGTTTATAGTTTTAATTATTTAAATGCTTGTGTAAGTTGAAGGATCTGTGCCATGCATGATTGAAGTTCTGTATTCTTACACTTTGACTGGCAAGGCGTTATTTTTGTGTTCTCAATTTATCTTTAAAGATTCCACCTGGGACTCTGGTCGTGGAGGTAGTGCATATGTGAATGGATTTCAGGACCGCGACAGCAGAGTGAATGGCTTTGACAGAGATCGCAGTGGTTTTAGCACAAGAGGTGGACCTGGATGCAGTGACAGAGGTGGGTGATTCCCCCGACCCCTCTTTTTCAGTCTCTGTTGCTATATAATTATACTAAGTATATTAGATTTTCCTTGTTTGGGAAGGGTGGTGTTACATGGAAGCTTTTTTTTTTTTTTTCCCCCCCCTTTTTTTCTTTGAGGGGGAGGTGGAGATGATGCAGGCAATTTGATTTTCTTTTTGATTCACTTTTGCGCTACTAGATGCACCGCTTTATTGTATTATTTTTGTGCTCCCAGTTTTACTAAAAGACCAAATACTCATTTACCTATGTTTCTATGAAGGAAGCCAATGTCAGTATAAAAGTAAAGCTATATCCTGCCATAGCTACAAGACAGTGTTTAATCTTTCCCCAATCTACTCTGCCCCAGTCTACCCATCTGCACCCAAATCCAGTCCTCCTGCTAATGTCAACTAATGTTTTACACTTAATTTTCAATGTGTGGCAAGAAAAGTCCAGTTTGGGATTTATAAAAAACAATAACTCTAACTTGAGCGAATGCGAAACCCATTGCAAATGCTTAATATTTGAAATATCTTACCCTGATGACACCCAACTGGTGATCTGAATTTGGCAAGATCTAGAGACCTCCAAAGCTAGGTTAATTGTAGGAGAAAGCAGGTGGTGTGGATGAGCTTGAGTTGTTTACAACTCAGTGGAGAGGAAAGTTGGTCAAACTTGGTGGCTGAAAGAACTTGATCCCACACCCTGCACTAACTGAATAGTGAAACCTTGGCTTTTTGGTTGATTAAGCTCTCTATGAAAGAACAGGTGACCTGTTTATTTACTGGTTTCAGCATCTCAACTGCTTAGAGAAAAGCACTCCCTTAGCTTCAGGGTTGTGTTTAGGTCTGGGAGGGCAGTAGCCAATGGCTACTGTCCTTGAGGGTGGCTACTCCCTCTTTGTGCCCCCTCCCTGAGGGGAGGGGGGGCACATCCCTATTCCCTATTCCTATTGGGGGAATCCTCCAAAATCAAGATGGAGGATTTCTAAAGGCAGGGGTCACCTCAGCTCAGGACACCTTAGGGGCTGACTGGTGGGTGGTGACTCCTTGTTTTTCTCATGATCTCCCCTGGACTTGCCGCCAAAAGTGCGAGCTGTGTCCAGGGGGCGGGCATCGCCACTAGCTGGAGTGCCCTGGGGCATTGTAACACGAAGCCTGAGCCTTTGAGGCTCACTGCTAGGTGTTACAATTCCTGCAGGGGGGAGGTGTGAAGCACCTCCACCCAGAGCAGGCTTTTGTTTCTGTCCTCAGAGCACAAAGGCCATCACCACATGGGGTCAGAAACTCGTCTCTTAGCAGCAGACTGGCACAGACCAGTCAGCCCTGCACTGAACAATTGGGTAAAATACAGGGGGCATCTCTAAAATGCCCTCTGTGTGCATTTTTTAATAAATTCAACACTGGCATCAGTGTGGGTTTATTATTCTGAGAAGTTTGATACCAAACTTCCCAGTATTCAGTGTAGCCATTCTGGAGCGGTGGAGTTTCTTTTGACAAACTCCCAGACCATATACTTAATATGGCCACACTGTACTTACAATGTCTAAGAATAGACTTAGGCACTGTAGGGGCATATTGCTCATGCAGCTGTGCCCTCACCTGTGGTATAGTGCACCCTGCCTTAGGGCTGTAAGGCCTGCTAGAGGGGTGACTTACCTATGCCACAGGCCTTATTTTGTGGGCATGGCATCCTGAGGGGGATGTCATGTCGACTTTGCCTTTTTCTCCCCACCAACACACACAATCTACAATGGCAGTGTGCATGTGTTAGGTGAGGGGTCCCTTAGGGTGGCGCAACATATGCTGCAGCCCTTAGGGCCCTTCCCTGGTCACAGGGCCCTTGGTACCACTGGTACCTTTTACAATTGACTTATCTGTGTGCCAGGGGTGTGCCAATTATGGAAAAAATGGTACATTTTAGGTGAAAGAACACTGGTGCTGGGGCCTGGTTAGCAGGGTCCCAGCACACTTCTCAGTCGAGTCAGCATCAGTATCCGGCAAAAAGTGGGGGGTAATTGCAACAGGGAGCCATTCCCTTACACCCATGCACTCATCAGCAGACTTGACTACGGTAACGCCCTCTACACCGGCACCACACTGCAACGCAAACTCCAGAGAATCCAGAACACAGCCGCACGCCTCGTCCTTGGTCTCCCCCGCCACGAACGAATCTCACCACACCTCAAATCTCTTCACTGGCTCACCATAGACAAGAGAATCACTTTCAAGATCCTCATCCACGCGCACACATCCCTCCACAACACCAGCCCGACCTACCTCAACGAGAGAGTGAACTTCCACACTCCCACCGTAACCTCCGACCAGCCGACCTCGCACTAGCTACAGTCACCCCCCGTGTCTCCGACACCTCCCCTCCCATCCAGCGAACCACCACAGGAGGCAGGGCCTTCTCCTACCTTGCCCCCACAACCTGGAACTCCCTCTGCAGAACCAAAGACCTACTCTTCAGAAAAAACCGCAAGACATGGCTGTTCGAACAGTAACCCACCCCCCAAGCGCCTTGAGTAGCGTGCGCTATACTTTTTTTTTTTTTTTTTTTTTTTTGATTGAACAAGACCCTTCTCTTCAAATTACATGTGGTGCAAATCGCTGCAACCTGACTGGTCCGTAAACTCCTTAAGAGCACTACACCTAGCTACCTATTAAACGTAATCTGTTAATGTCCTGTTTCATTCATTCATGGCCCCACATACCTGCATGCAACACTTTCTTGGTATCGTCTGGGTAGACTCTGGAGGTCTATAGATAAAGCTCTCCTGAACCCCCACTGTATCAACTAATTGTTACGGAGCTATTTTTGTTCCTGTTTAACTCCTCCCTATTGGAATAGACTTCCCTATTGCATTTCCTCCTGCTTCGATTTTTGGAAAATTAAAAAATAATCATCCCCCGTCTACCCTACTCCACTTCAATAAACTACAATATACCCCTCCACTCTACTTCCTTCTTCCCATTCCAGTCTATGCCAAACCACCCCACACCTCCCCACTGTACTTCATTCTACCCTCTCCAGACTGCTGCCACACTACGCCCTTTGCCCCGTCTCGGACTGCCCCACTCCAGTCTAATTCTACCCTACTCTGATTTACCCCTAAATCACCCCACTCTACTTCATTGTACCCTACTCCAATCTGTCCACCAACATTTGGCCATAGAGAAGATCAGCTACACTGGTGTACAACATGGCTAAAACATATTGCCAAAGCAAATAGCTCTCACATAGGCGTGAGACCGATTGTGTTGCAGATGATTGTTTTATATAATATTGTTTGGATTGATGCTAAAACTCTTCCCATTATTCCTTTGTGACACTCAACACTAGCTCCTCACTAAGGCTTACTTACCCTCATTGCTTAGACTCTTAACAGGCTGAATATTAGTAAAAAAAAGGCACCATGCCCATTTAAGCATTGAGAGATTGCTGCTGGTCCTAATGTTAGAAGTTTCCCATAAAGTATACTCTGAATGCCTGCCACCCTGGCTGTCTTTAGACTGACTTGTGGCAATGTGTTTGTTTTGGGGGCACATCTGTTTTAGCAATACCATTTTAAAGAGATTGCTGAATACCCTGTATACTGTCCACTTTAACTATGGTGAGGTGTTTGGTCTTCATCTCGTCACATTTGCAGGAAGCTGGCCTGGTGTGTGGTGGATACCTGAGGTGCTTAAACCTTATATCAGGTCTAGGTATCCCGTAGTGTAGGCAGTGTCTAGAAGCCATGCTCTCTAGAGGTAGCTGTGGATAAGAAGCCAAGTGCAAGGAAATGCCTCCTTGGCATGGTTACCCCCTGACTTTTGCCTTTGCTGATGCTAAGTTTTGATTTGAAAGTGTGCTGAGGCCTGCTAACCAGGCCCCAGCACCAGTGCTCTTTCCCTAACCTGTACTTTTGTTTCCACAATTGGCACACCCTGGCATCCAGGTATGCTCCTTGTAACTGGTACCAAGGGCCCTGATGCCAGGGAAGGTCTCTAAGGGATGCAGCATGTCTTATGCCACCCTGGGGACCCCCTCACTCCGCACAGACACACTGCTTGCCAGCTTGTGTGTGCTGCTGAGGACAAAACGAGTAAGTCGACATGGCACTCCCCTCAGGGTGCCATGCCAACCTCACACTCCCTATGTAGTATAGATAAGTCACCCCTCTAGCAGGCCTTACAGCCCTAAGGCAGGGTGCACTAAACCATAGGTGAGGGCATAAGTGCATGAGCACTATGCCCCTACAGTGTCTAAGCAAAACCTTAGACCTTGTAAGTACACGGTAGCCATAAGAGTATATGGTCTGGGAGTCTGTCATGCACGAACTCCACAGCACCATAATGGCTACACTGAAAACTGGGAAGTTTGGTATCCAGCTTCTCAGCACAATAAATACACACTGATGCCAGTGTACATTTTATTGTGAAATACACCCCAGAGGGCACCTTAGAGGTGCCCCCTGAAACCTTAACCAACTATCCGTGTAGGCTGACTAGTTTTAGCAGCCTGCCACACACCAGACATGTTGTTGGCCACATGGGGAGAGTGCCTTTGTCACTCTGTGGCTAGTAACAAAGCCTGTACTGCGTGGAGGTGCTTCACACCTCCCCCTGCAGGAACTGTAACACCTGGCTGTGAGCCTCAAAGGCTCACCCCCTTGGTTACAGCACCCCAGGGCACTCCAGCTATTGGAGTTGCCCGCCCCCTCCGGCTACGACCCCACTTTTGGCAGCAAGGCCGAAGGAGATGATGAGAAAAACAAGGAATAGTCACTGGCCAGTCAGGACAGCTCCTAAGGTGTCCTGAGGTGACTCTGACTTTTAGAAATCCTCCATCTTGCAGATGGAGGATTCCCCAATAGGATTAGGGATGTGCCTCCCCTCCCCTCCCCTCAGGGAGGAGGCACAAAGAGGGTGTAGCCACCCTCAGGGCTAGTAGCCATTGGCTACTAACCCCCCAGACCTAAACACGCCCTTAAATGTAGTATTTAAGGGCTCCCTAGAACCTAGGAACTCGCATTCCTGCAAACTAAGAGACTGCTAAGCTGAAGAACCCTGCAGAGAAGATGGAGACACCAACTGCTTTGGCCCCAGCTCTACAGGCCTGTCTCCCCACTTCTAAAGACACTGCTCCAGCGACGCTTTCCACAGGGACCAGCGACCTCTGAAGCCTCAGGTCTGCCCTGCATCTAGAAGGACCAAGAACTCCCGAGGACAGCAGCTCTGTTCACCAAAGACTGCAACTTTGCAACAAAGAAGCAACTTTGAAACAACTCGTGTTTCCCGCTGGAAGCGTGAGACTTGGCACTCTGCACCCAACGCCCCCGGCTCGACTTGTAGAGAACTATCACTTCAGGGAGGACGCCCCGGCGACTGCGAGACCGTGAGTAGCCAGAGTTGACACCCCCTCTGCCTGCTTCTAAGATCCGACGCCTGGTAAAGATCTGCACCCGCAGCCCCCAGGGCCTGAAGGATCCGACCTCCAGTGCAGGAGTGACCCCCAGGTGGCCCTCTCCCTTGCCCAGGTGGTGGCTACCTGAGGAGCCCCCCCCCCCCCCCCCCCCCCTTGCCTGCCTGCATCGCTGAAGAGACCTCTTGGTCTCCCATTGAAACCTATCGCGAACCCGACGCGTGTTTGCACCCGGCCGCCCGCATGCTGCTGAGGGTGTACTTTCTGTGCTGACTTGTCCCCCCCCCCCTCCCCCCCGGTTCCCTACAAAACCCCCCTGGTCTGCCCTCCGAAGACGCGGGTACTTGTCTGCTGGCAGACTGGAACCGGGGCACCCCCTTCTCCATTTAAGCCTATGCGTTTTGGGCACCACTTTGACCTCTGCACCTGACCGGCCCTGAGCTGCTGGTGTGGTAACTTTAGGGTTGCTCTGAACCCAACGGTGGGCTACCTTGGACCCAAACTTGAACCCCGTAGGTGGTTTACTTACCTGCAAAAAGTAACAAACTCTTATTCCCCCCCCCCCCCCGCCCAGGAACTGTTGAAAATTGCACTAAGTGTCTAGTTTTAAAATAGCTGTATGTGATTTATGTGAAAAGTATATATGCTATTTTGCTAATTCAAAATTCGTAAAGTACTTACCTGCAATACCTTTCATTTGAAGTATTACATGTAAAATTTGAACCCGTGGTTCCTAAAATAAACTAAGAAAATAGATTTTTCTATACAAAAACCTATGGGCCTGGAATGGTCTGAGTGTGTGTTCCTCATTTATTGCCTGTGTGTGAACAACAAATGCTTAACACTACTCCTTTGATAAGCCTACTGCTCGACCACACTACCACAAAATAGAGCATTAGTATTCTCTTTTTGCCACTATCTTACCTCTAAGGGGAACCCTTGGACTCTGTGCATACTATTACCTACTTTGAAATAGGTGATAAGCATCTCCACCCAGTACAGGCTGTTACTAGCCACAGAGTGACAAAGGCACTCTCCCCATGTGGCCAGTCAGACAACATTTCGTATGATTCTGAAGGAGTTTTAAAAAGTATTCTTGAACTGCTGTGCTGAATTATGTATTTTTGAGATCTAAGAAGCCACCTTAAAAAAACAAAACAAAACAAAATGCAGTGGGCAGTTAAACTGATGTAGGTTGTAGTTCTTCTATTGACTAATTCTTGTGACCAAGAAGCTACCATAGCCTTAAGCCCTTGACTTTGAGTCCTCTTCAATTGAAGTTGACTTGGCCACCCTTGCTGTTTTCAAGGGCAACCACATTCTTGAGAACAAACTAAGCCACCATCATGACCACCTAAATTTACCCTAATCTCTGAAGAGTGTATCCAGTCACACTGCAGCCTCAACATATGTCCACCAGCATAGTGTACTGTAAAACTGCCCAAACGTCTGGAGGCAGAAGGAATTAAAGATCATGTTGGTGCAGCCTTTAGGCTGGTGCAGTGTAAGATGTCATGACTTAGATGAACAGAATTTCCTTGTTGAAGGATACAGATAACCAGGTGGGCATGTGAGGTTACCATGCTCTATCAACTGTCAGGAACGCTTACATGGGGGGGGGGGGGGTATGGCTTATTATGCGAGTCATTGAGATCATTCTAGGAGAAGTATCCCAGGCCAATTATGGTAAAAGTAGCTTTAGCTTTGATAAATTCTTAATCTGCAACAAAACGGCGTGACCCTTCACAGAAGCTCAACTGTCTAAAGACCTCTTCATAAACCCCAGATGTCACTATACATTGTGGAGCTTGCATGCCTTCAGGTCAACTGCAGTCTCTAACATCCTGATCATGAAGATGATGAAATACAGGAGTTGGGTTGGCCCTGAAAGGGATCCCTGTACTCTATTACCCACAGATCCGATAGGTTACAAGTAAGCCCCATAGGATTGCATTGGCTACAATATATTGCTATAAGAAATCTAGCACCACAGAGCTTGGAGCACTGGATATTTAAAAGTGATAGTCTTCTGTGTTTATTTTGTGTTTAAAATAGTGCCAAAAGGGGGTCTAATTTCTATCAGAAGGACATCAGTATAAAGGCCATAGAATAACTGTCTATGCAGGATGCTGCCCCGCAAGCAGTTTCGGCTCCATGGCCCCTGAAGTGTTCAAAGTTGTGTCCCCACAAACTGTATATACTGGACTACTGTGGAGAAGGAGATGAATATTTTGGATTGTTGAAATGTTCCCTTTGTGGAAGTGCATCTCAGATCAGTGTGATCTGACACAAATTTGTGCAGTTAATTGAGACTCAAGTGTTTTTAACCATTTTTGACTCCATCTTTAATGCCACATATGTGGACGTTTTGTTGAATCTGGTGATGAACCATCTTTCATAAACCTGCCCCAAGCTAATTTTTCTTCAGATTATTAAAGATAGGTATGTTGGAGTGCTAATGTTCCATGCAAGTAAGAGTTCTGCCTCCAGTTTGTAGCTTATGAATGGCATCAGTCGTTTATAGAAGTGAATTTTATTTTTCTTGTTAGGTGGTGTAAGTGACGGGAAAGGATGGAGCTCTGGCAGAGATACTGATGCATATAGCAGCTTTGGTTCCCGGAGTGATCGTGGAAATGGAGCAAGAGGAAGGTGAGCATTCTCGTTTTGGATTTTCACTTAGTAATTTTTGTTCAGAAGTTGGTTTAAGGTTTGTCCTTCAAGTGTTCATTTTTGAAAATAAAGTCCCCCCACACTTTTTTTCTTTCTTTTTTGAGAGAGCACACACACAAGAAGCTAGTAATGGTGCCTGTGCCGTGAATTTCTTATTTGGTTTCTCTAAACCTTGTACCCATCCCAGGAGTGCAATTCTAGGTGCAGTTTGTTGCATTAAGTTACGAGTCAAAGCGGACACTTAATTCACACTTGTATGCCTGGACTGAGGCACATCACCATGCCAAGTTTAAAATCTGTGCTTCGGAGATTGCAGTTCGAAACCTGCTCGATACCGTATCGCCAAAGCTCTATAATACTTAGCTTGAGTGTATCGGATTTGTTTGGGTCCAGAACTGTCAGATGGTGGTTCTGCTGTGCCCCGTTTCCCCCCAGCCTGCATGAGAAACAAAATAGTGACTGGGTTAATTCCCCCTGGGACTAGGGGTACAATGCACAGTGTTTTGAGGTTGTGGCACCTAGCAGATTTTCTAGGATCATGAAGCTTTTAGATTCAGCAGGAAAGTGGTCATGGTCTCTGCAGCTAAACAATAGCAAAACTTAGAGCTGTGTGAGCATGCCAGTTCCTTTGAATTCACTTTGTGTGAAAAAGCTAGTGTTCTAGGTTTTCACATGTTGTAATTGAACATGCTGTTAGTTGCTCGCAAAGGTAATGTCAACTGTCAGCAATGGATAGTAACTGAGGGGGGGGGGGGGTACATGAGGTGAGTAGGTAATACTTAAGCCCATTTTCTTTGTCATTGCGCATTTTCTGTCCTTTTGATTGTTGTACATGTAGTGATACCTCAAGTGCAACGGGCTGGCCTGTCAATCAGATGAGGTGGTGGGGGAAAAAACTCCATCCTATCTTTGCTGTGTTAGACTGGGTGATTGCTGATACCAATATATTGCGTAGCGGGCTTGACCACATGTACAATTTTAAGTCCAGACCCTCCCCAGTGAAAAGGCAGTATTAGATGGTCTCATTTGAATCTGAGCTGTTAACCATCACAGAGTAATCTAATTAGTTGTGATTTGAGAGTGTGGGAGAAAGGAGTGGTAGGGGTGTGTTCACAAATAAGTAGAGCAGCTTTAGAAGAACTACCCTCTTCAGTCCTCTGTGGCCAGTGTGTAAGCTGGAGGGAGGATCAGTGTGTGATCTGTTCAATTTCCTTTTCAATCGCTGTGCCATAATTCTCATGTATAATGTAGGAAACAAGCTCTGTGTACACTATATCAAAATGAGATAGTGTGCACAGAGTCCAGGGGTTCCCCAAAAGGCTTTACAGAGGCAATAATAGATAATACTAATGCTCCTATTTGTGATAGTGTGGTCGAGCAGTTAGGCTTATCAGAAGGTAGTGTTAAGCATAAGCATTTGTTGTACACACAAGCAATAAGTGAATACACACACTCAATAACCACTCCAGACCAATAGGTTTTTGTATAGAAAAATATTTTCTTTATTTTTAGAACCACAAGATTCATTTGGCAGGTAAGTACATTAAATGAAAGATACTTTGCATAGTAATAATTAGAACTTTGAATGGATTCAACAGTGTACACAGTTTTCTTTAAAATGGCAAAAAGCTATTTTAAAAATGGACACTGCAGTTTTCAACATTTCCTGGGAGAGGTAAGTAAAATATTAGTAAACACTAGGAGGAGTGTCTGCCCCAGTTGGGACCACTCATAATGTGCCCAGAGCTGAGGTGAACCCCTCTTGGCTGAATTTTCCATCTTGCTTTGGAGATTGTTAGCCAATAGGGTTAGAAATGTGCATCCCCCCCACCCCCGCTTCCTGAAAGGGAGTGGGAACAGGAAGGGGTTAGCTACTGCCCTCATTAACTCCTGCAACACCCATGAAGCTAGTATTTATGGGCACCCCTGAAACTTGATCTTTAGATTCCTGTGGACCTTGGAGGACTGAAGAGCCACACCAGCAGAGAAGCCTCCAGACAACTGACTTGGCCCCAGACCTACTGGCCTGTCTGCTGCTTCAAGACTCTTGAACAAAAAGGCGACACCCTGCAGGACCAGTGACCTCTCCAAACCCCTAGATGACTGACTGCCTACCTACCGAAGGACCAAGCTTTTAGACGACAGTGGCCCTATCCACAAACAACCCTCCGAGAAGGACTCCTGACCCTCCTGGATCTGCAAGTCTTGCCAACTCTGCACCAGATGCCCATGGCCCAAGTCCAGGTTGCCAACTGGTCCAGAGAAGGTCTCGGGTGATTCTGACCAAGTCCACCCTGGGTTGACCTCTCCTCACCAATACAATGACACCTGCAGCCTAAATCCAGAGAACCTCCCCTGACCGCAGGCGGCTCTGGTGAGAATTTCTTGACCCCTAAAGGTACCCCCCTACACCCACAGCCCCCTTTCCTAGCGGAACCCAACAGACTGTCCAGCATCCTCCAGTGGGCTCGCTACTTACCTGTCCAGCCTTTGGTGTTTTTCCATTTCCCTGGACCAAGCCTGTAGCATGTGACCCCGGGGGTTCCTCCATTGAAAAGCATTTGGCATCCAGTGCTGTTTGCGCTTTGCACCCGGCCATCTTTTTGCTGCTGAGGGTGTGTTTTGGTGCTAACCTGTGGACGCCCAGGTGCTATAAACTCCTTCAGACAGTGCCTTGAAGTCATGGGTACTTACCTTGAAGCGGTTTCTAAATGCTCCCATTCTCTATAGTGTTCCATGGGGTGGCCAACACCAACTTTTACCTTTTGCACCCGGCAGACCCTGTGCTGCTGGTGGTACACCTTGGGTATCTTCCATACTTTTGGGCTGTGGATATCTTAACCCCCGAAGACTGGGATCTTAAAGTAGAGTACTTACTGCCAACTGGGTTACTTTTGGACTGCAAACTTTTCTGTGAATTCCAAAGATAGTGCATTTAATACTTAAACGTAATACACTCTTGAAACTCTACTTAAGTGTGACTAAAGTCCTTTGTTACTTTATTCCTAGAACCAAAAGTATATATTTGTTATATATTTAATACATAACATTGGCCTGGAGTTTGTCAGAGTGTATGCCTCATTATGTGACTGTGTACAACAAATTCTTGGCACTACCCTTTGATAAGCCGAACTGCTTGACCACACGAACACAAGCATTAGTATTTACTTTAGCCTCTGAAAAAAAAATACTGGACTTTGTACACACTGTACCTTATGTTAGTATAGTGTATATAGAGAACCAGCTTCTTGCAATGTGTGCTGTACGTCTTCATGATGCATATTTTCTCATCCCTATCACATTGAAGCATCGCAGATTTTTAAGCATAGGCAGTGTGCACTATTGATACTTTATGTTCGGTGGCATGTGTAGCTGCAGATACACATGCTGTGCATAGTCCGCCGTCTGGTGTTGGGTCGGAGTGTTACAAGTTGTTTTTCTTCGAAGAAGTCTTTTAGAGTCACGAGACCGAGGGACTCCTCACACTTCGGTTCCATTGCGCATGGGCGTCGACTCCATCTTAGATTGTTTTTTTTCCGCCATCGGGTTCGGACGTGTTCCTTTTCGCTCCGTGTTTAGGGTCGGAAAGTTAGTCAGAATCAACGGAAAATTCGTCGGTATTGTTTCGTTCGGTATCGGGATAGTTAGGGCAAATCGACACTTAGCCTTAAAGAGCTCCGGTAACCCTTCGGGGTATTTTCGATCCCCCGTCGGGGCCTGGTCGGCCTGACCGCGCGCAACATCGAGACTGATGGCACGGACCCCGTTCCGATTATGTCCTAAATGCCACAGTAAATATCCTTATACAGACCAACATTTGGTCTGTAACTTGTGCCTGTCCCCCGAGCACAAGGAAGAGTCGTGTGAGGCCTGTCGCGCGTTTCGGTTCGAGGAAAAACGCTCAGGGACCGAAGAGCCAGGAGGTTGCAGATGGCTTCCACGCCGACAGGACAACAAGGGTTCGAGGAGGAGGAAGAAGAAGAAACAACTTTCTCCATCCGCGAATCGGATTCCGAAGAATTCGACGTCGACGAGCAACCAACCGTGAGTAAGACGTCGAAAGAAAGATCACACAAAAAAACAGACAAAGCCCAGGGGACGCCACTGCCAACAGGCCATGGCATAACCCATAAAGTAGGTGACCGTCCATCGGCACCGAAAAAGGGCGAGCTGGTGCCAAAGTCGTCCGACTCAGGTCGAGACACAGGCACGCAACAATCTCGGGACCGAGAGAGTGGTGCAGAAAAGGCTCGACACAGAGATAGCGGCACCGAAGCTACTCAACACAGAGATAGCGGCACCGAAGATGGTCGGCACTGAGAGGCCAAGACACCGAAAAAGAGAAAGATCTCGTCGGAGCCGAAAACAACTAAAGACACTGTTTCGGTGCCAAAACACCCGGCAACCGAACCAAAAACCAGTTCCTACTCAGAGGAACAATCACTGTCCTCCCAACTAAAAAGACACCGATTTGAGGAGGAATTACAAACTACAGAGGTAGATCACACGCAAAAGCGGATCTTTATCCAAAGGGGTACAGGGAAAATCAGCACTCTTCCCCCAATCAGAAGGAAAAGGAAACTTGACTTCCAACAACAAGACAAGCCACCACAAGCAAAGGTGGTAAAGAGGGTAACACCACCACCCTCTCCACCACAGTCAACTCATGTATCACCGGCACAGACTCCACCACAATCACCAGCTCATACCACCATGAGCCAGGATGATCAGGAAGCATGGGACCTCTATGATGCTCCAGTATCGGACAATAGTCCAGAGTCGTACCCAACTAAACCCTCACCACCTGAGGACAGTACAGCATATGCACAGGTGGTAGCTAGGGCAGCCAAATTTCATAATGTATCTCTACATTCGGAGCCTATTGAGGATGACTTCCTCTTTAACACCCTGTCCACCACCCACAGCCATTATCAAAGCCTTCCCATGCTCCCAGGAATGCTAAGGCACGCTAAACAGATTTTCAAGGAGCCTTTTAAAAGCAGAGCAATAACTCCAAGGGTGGAGAAAAAAATACAAGGCACCGCCCACAGACCCTGCTTTTATTACATCACAACTGACACCAGATTCAGTAGTCGTAGGAGCAGCTCGTAAAAGAGCCAACTCTCATACATCAGGCGACGCACCACCTCCGGACAAGGAGAGCCGCAAGTTTGATGCAGCTGGGAAGAGGGTTGCAGCACAAGCTGGAAATCAGCGGCGCATCGCCAACTCGCAAGCACTCCTAGCGCGATACGACAGGGCCCATTGGGACGAGATGCAGCATCTCATCGAGCACCTCCCCAAAGAATTCCAGAAACGAGCGAAACAAGTGGTTGAAGAGGGGCAAAATATCTCCAACAACCAAATCCGTTCTTCTATGGATGCAGCAGATACAGCTGCAAGAACAATAAATACTGCTGTGACAATAAGGAGGCACGCATGGCTGCGCACATCTGGCTTCAAACCTGAGATACAACAGGCAGTGCTCAATATGCCGTTCAATGAACAGCAATTGTTTGGCCCAGAAGTGGACACTGCAATTGAAAAATTAAAGGAGGACACTGACTCAGCCAAAGCCATGGGCGCACTCTATTCCCCGCAGGACAGAGGCACATTTCGCAAAACAACTTTCAGAGGAGGGTTTCGAGGTCAAGCCACAGAAGCCAGCACCTCACAAACAAGACCACCTACCTACCAGGGACAATATCAAAGGGGTGGCTTTCGAGGCCAATACAGAGGGGGCCAATTCCCAAGAAACCGGGTAAAGTTTCAAGGTCCCAAAACCCCTCAAAATAAACAGCGACTCACAGGTCACACAACCCCTTCACACAACACCAGTGGGGGGAAGACTAAGCCAGTTCCACAGATCATGGGAGGAAATAACAACAGACACTTGGGTCTTAGCAATTATCCAACATGGTTATTGCATAGAATTTCTCCAACTCCCTCCAAACGTCCCACCGAAAACACACTATGTCAAAACAGCATATAGACCTTCTAGGACTAGAAGTTCAAGCATTACTGCAAAAAGACGCAATAGAATTAGTACCAAAAACACAAAAGAACACAGGAGTTTACTCACTGTACTTTCTAATACCGAAAAAGGACAAAAGTCTGAGACCAATATTAGATCTCAGAACACTAAACACCTACATCAAATCAGACCA
This sequence comes from Pleurodeles waltl, assembly GCF_031143425.1. Taxonomy (NCBI): domain Eukaryota; kingdom Metazoa; phylum Chordata; class Amphibia; order Caudata; family Salamandridae; genus Pleurodeles; species Pleurodeles waltl. Next base: position 346,868,170 of record NC_090447.1, on the reverse strand, counting down.
CTTTCACATGGTCACGTTACAAGACGTAATACCACTACTGAAACAGCAAGACTACATGACAACGTTGGATCTAAAAGATGCGTATTTCCATATACCAATACATCCCTCGCACAGGAAATACCTAAGGTTCGTATTCAAAGGAATACATTACCAATTCAAAGTGTTGCCATTCGGAATAACAGCACCAAGAGTCTTTACAAAATGTCTAGCAGTAGTAGCTGCACATATCAAGAGGCAGCAAATACACGTGTTCCCGTACCTAGACGATTGGTTAATCAAAACCAACTCGCTAACAGTGTTCACACCACACAGATTATGTTATACAAACCCTTTACAAACTGGGTTTCTCCATCAACTATGCAAAGTCACACCTTTTGCCGTGTCAAACACAGCAATACTTAGGAGCGACAATCAACACAACAAAAGGGATAGCCACTCCAAGTCCACAAAGGGTTCAAAATTTTCACAAGGGGATACAAGCTATGTATCCAACACAAAAGATACACGCAAAGATGGTATTAAAACTCCTAGGCATGATCTCCTCATGCATAACCATTGTCCCAAACGCAAGATTGCACATGCGGCCCTTACAACAGTGCCTAGCATCACAATGGTCACATGCACAGGGTCAACTTCTAGATCTGGTGTTGATAGACCGCCAAACATACATCTCGCTTCTATGGTGGAACAGTACAAATTTAAACAAAGGGCGGCCTTTCCAAGACCCAGTGCCACAATACGTGATAACAGATGCTTCCATGACAGGGTGGGGAGCACACCTCAATCAACACAGCATCCAAGGACAATGGGACGTACATCAAAGAAAGTTTCATATAAATCACCTAGAATTGTTAGCAGTATTTCTAGCGTTGAAAGCATTCCAACCAATGATAACCCACAAATACATTCTTGTCAAAACAGACAACATGACGACAATGTATTATTTAAACAAACGGGGGAACACACTTGACACAGTTGTGTCTCCTAACACAAAAAATATGGCATTGGGCAATTCACAACCACATTCGCCTAATAGCACAGTTTATTCCAGGGATCCAGAACCAGCTAGCAGACAATCTCTCTCGGGATCACCAACAGGTCCACGAATGGGAAATTCACCCCCAAATCCTGAACACCTACTTCCAAATTTAGGGAACACCTCAAATAGATCTATTTGCAACAAAAGAAAACGCAAAATGCCAAAACTTCGCATCCAGGTACCCACACCGGCAATCTCAAGGCAATGCTCTATGGATGAATTGGTCAGGGATATTTGCGTACACTTTTCCCCCTCTCCCTCTCCTTCCATATCTAGTAAACAGATTGAGTCAAAACAAACTCAAACTCATACTAATAGCACCAACATGGGCAAGACAACCTTGGTATACCACACTACTAGACCTGTCAGTAGTACCTCATGTCAAACTACCCAACAGGCCAGATCTGTTAACACAACACAAACAACAGATCAGGCATCCAAACCCAGCATCGCTGAATCTAGCAATTTGGCTCCTGAAATCCTAGAATTTGGACACTTAAACCTCACGCAAGAGTGTATGGAGGTCATAAAACAAGCTAGAAGATCATCCACTAGACACTGCTATGCAAGTAAATGGAAAAGATTTGTTTGTTACTGCCATAATAATCAAGTCCAACCATTGCATGCATCTCCAAAAGATGTAGTAGGATATTTACTACATTTACAAAAATCAAATCTAGCTTTCTCTTCCTTAAAAATACATCTCGCAGCAATATCTGCTTACCTGCAGATTACTCATTCAACTTCCCTATTTAGAATACCTGTCATTAAAGTGTTTATGGAGGGCCTAAAGAGAATTATACCACCAAGGACACCACCTGTTCCTTCATGGAACCTCAACATTGTCTTGACAAGGCTCATGGGTCCACCTTTCGAACCCATGCATTCTTGTGAAATGCAATACTTAACGTGGAAAGTTGCATTTCTCATTGCCATCACATCTCTAAGAAGAGTAAGTGAAATACAGGCGTTTACCATACAAGAACCATTCATTCAAATACACAAAAATAAGGTCGTTCTAAGAACAAATCCAAAATTCTTACCAAAGGTTATCTCACCGTTCCACTTAAACCAAACAGTGGAATTACCAGTGTTCTTCCCACAGCCAGATTCAATAGCTGAAAGAGCACTACATACATTAGACATCAAGAGAGCACTAATGTACTACATTGACAGGACAAAAGAAATTAGGAAGACAAAACAACTATTTATTGCCTTCCAAAAACCTCATACAGGAAATCCAATTTCAAAACAAGGTATCGCCAGATGGATAGTAAAGTGCATCCAAACCTGCTATCTTAAAGCAAAGAGAGAACTGCCTATTACACCAAAGGCACACTCAACCAGAAAGAAAGGTGCTACTATGGCCTTTCTAGGAAATATTCCAATGACCGAAATATGTAAGGCAGCAACATGGTCTACGCCTCATACATTTACTAGACACTACTGTGTAGATGTGTTATCTGCACAACAGGCCACAGTAGGTCAAGCCGTACTAAGAACTTTATTTCAAACTACTTCCACTCCTACAGGCTGAACCACCGCTTTTGGGGAGATAACTGCTTACTAGTCTATGCACAGCATGTGTATCTGCAGCTACACATGCCACCGAACGGAAAAAGTCACTTACCCAGTGTACATCTGTTCGTGGCATTAGTTGCTGCAGATTCACATGCGCCCACCCTCCTCCCCGGGAGCCTGTAGCCGTTTAGAAGTAGATCTTGAACATTTGTACATTTGTAAATATATTACATTAAACCTTCATTTTGTACATACGTATTTATTCCATTGCATGGGCACTATTATTAGCATACACAACTCCTACCTCACCCTCTGCGGGGAAAACAATCTAAGATGGAGTCGACGCCCATGCGCAATGGAACCGAAGTGGGAGGAGTCCCTCGGTCTCGTGACTCAAAGACTTCTTCGAAGAAAAACAACTTGTAACACTCCGAGCCCAACACCAGACGGCGGACTATGCACAGCATGTGAATCTGCAGCGACTAATGCCACGAACAGATGTACACTGGGTAAGTGACATTTTCCTTCAGCCTCATGTGACCACCACAAAAGTTCAGGTAGTGCATGGCAGTAGTAGCAGCACATTTTAGGAGGATGAAAATGATGGTCTCCCCCTAATTGGGTGATTCCCTTTTTACAAAGGGATCAACAACTTGGGATGCCCAATGTTGCTACACCGTACTTCAGAGACTGAGGTCTCAAAGTAAGTCATACCAAATTTACTGCTGTAGCAGTTTGTCATTACCTTTGGTCATAGATGCACAGTTGGTGTCTTAAGGGCAAGGACTATCTTCTCGCCACTTGAAATGTCAAATGTTCATCACTTGCTAGGCTCAATGACGTCCTGAATCTTGTACGGAACACCTCCTTCCGCAAACCCCTCCTGCCCCATTCTGGGATTCTCATGTATTACTTACCACACTTAGTGGTCCACCTTTTTAAACTCCTGCTCCATTTAATTCCTCTCATAGAAGATAGCCTTTGTAATGACCATTACTTCAGTCAGGTACATTAGTGAGCTAGAAGCCCTTCCTGTCCAGAAGCCCTTAAGAGTTCATAGACAGGGTCGTTTTCAGAATAAACCTTAAATTCCTTCCAAAGGTGGAATCACCTCTTCATTTAAAACTAACATTACGCTCTCTGGGTGTCAAAAGGTCTCCTATGTATAACATAGGACCAAACTATTCTACAAATCAGACAAGTTGTCTCATTTGGTAACGGTCACAAAGGACAGGCCGTAGTGAAGGTAGGCATAGCCAGCTGAATTGTCATGTGTGCTTTGAAACATGCTACTTTGAAGCCAAAAGGAAACTCCATACCCACTGCTGACATTTGTAAAGCAGCAACCTGGTCAACACCACATGTGTTCACTAAGCACTAAATTGTGACTATACTAGCTGCCTGCAAACAAGCATTAGTTGGCCAAGCAGTGCTAAAAACACTGCATCATCCAGGTGCACCACACCAACTGGGAGGGTGCTGCTAAAGGAAAGTACTCTTTTGGCATGGTTACCCCCACTTTTGCCTGATGTCAGTGTTTTTATTTACTGTTTACTGGGATCCTGCTAACCAGGACCCCAGTAAGTGTTATATTTTTCTGGAGTTGGTTGGCCCTACCTTTTTACAGCCCACAATTGGCATACTGGTGCCCTCATAAAAGTCCCTAGTACATGGTAGTCAGGGATAGAGGCACCAGGTGTTCCCCCATGGGCTGCAGCATGTATAATGCCACCCACGGAAGCCCATGCAAAGTGTCTCTGCATGCCTGCCATTGCAGCCTGCGTAAAAGGGTGCATGTAAGGAAATGCCTCCTTGGCATGGTTACCCCCTGACTTTTTGCCTTTCCTGATGCTAGGTTTTGATTTGAAAGTGTGCTGAGGCCTGCTAACCAGGCCCCAGCAGCAGTGTTCTTTCCCTAACCTGTACTTTTGTTTCCACAATTGGCACACCCTGGCATCCAGGTATGTCCCTTGTAACTGGTACCAAGGGCCCTGATGCCAGGGAAGGTCTCTAAGGGATGCAGCATGTCTTATGCCACCCTGGGGACCCCTCACTCCGCACAGACACACTGCTTGCCAGCTTGTGTGTGCTGGTGAGGACAAAACGAGTAAGTCGACATGGCACTCCCCTCAGGGTGCCATGCCAACCTCACACTGCCTATGCAGTATAGATAAGTCACCCCTCTAGCAGGCCTTACAGCCCTAAGGCAGGGTGCACTATACCATAGGTGAGGGCACCAGTGCATGAGCACTGTGCCCCTACAGTGTCTAAGCCAAACCTTAGACATTGTAAGTGCAGGGTAGCCATAAGAGTATATGGTCTGGGACTCTGTCATACACGAACTCCACAGCACCATAATGGCTACACTGAAAACTGGGAAGTTTGCCATCAAACTTCTCAGCACAATAAATGCACACTGATGCAGTGTACATTTTATTGTAAAATACACCCCAGAGGGCACCTTAGAGGTGCCCCCTGAAACCTTAACCAACTACCCGTGTAGGCTGACTGGTTTTAGCAGCCTGCCACACTCGAGACATGTTGCTGGCCACATGGGGAGAGTGCCTTTGTCACTCTGTGGCTAGTAACACAGCCTGCACTGGGTGGAGATGCTTATCACCTCCCCCTTGCAGGAACTGTAACACCTGGCGGTGAGCCTCCAAGGCTCACCCCCTTTTGTTACAGCGCCACAGGGCATTCCAGCTAGTGGAGATGCCTGCCCCTCCGGCCACTGCCCCCACTTTTGGCGGCAAGGCTGGAGGAGATAATGAGAGAAACCAGGAGTCACCCCCAAGTCAGGACAGCCCCTAAGGTGTCCTGAGCTGACTCTTACTTTGAGAAATCCTCCATCTTGTAGAAAAAGGATTCCCCCCAATAGGATTAGGGATGTGCCCCCCACCCCTCAGGGAGGAGGCACAAAGAGGGTGTAGCCACCCTCAAGGACGGTAGCCATTGGCTACTGCCCTCCCAGACCTAAACACACCCCTAAATCGAGTGTTTAGGGGCTCACAGAACCGAGGAAGACTGATTCCTGCAACCTAAAGGACTGCTGATCTGAAGCCCTGCAGTGAAGACGGAGACGACAACTGATTTGGCCCCAGCACCACCGGCCTGTCTCCCAACTTTGAAGAAAACTGCAACAGCGATGCACCCAACAGTGTCCAGCGACCTCTGAAGCCTCAGAGGACTACCCTGCATCTAAAGGACCAAGAAACTCCCGAGAACAGCGGCCCTGCTCGACCACACTACCACAAAATAGAGCATTAGAATTATCTCTTTTTGCCACTATCTTACCTCTAAGGGGAACCCTTGGACTCTGTGCACACTATTTCTCACTTTGAAATAGTATATAGACAGCCAACTTCCTACAGTATCTAACATGTCGAAATCCCCCAATACTGTTGCCAGCATTGCTCGTATGATTCCATGCACTCTGGGGGCTTCTGAGAGGACTTCCAGCTTTGCTCCTGACAGTTTGCAGGGTTTCCCTGAGCAGCTAGTCTGCCATCCTGCAGGCAGTTTCTGCCGTCCTGCTGCTCTTGACCAGCTCAAGTCCATGAAGGCAGAACAAAGGCTTTCATTTGGGAGAGGGAGGTAACATCCTCTCCTTTCGTAAATAGGTGTTAAATGATTTGGGAGGGGTAGCCTCCTGAACCCACCAGTATGCTTGGAAGGGCACATTTGGTGTTCTTGCATAAACCAGTTTGCACCAATCCAGCGACAACTCAGGCCAACCCCTCCACCCCCACTCTGGCATGAAACTGGGGATAGGAAAGGGTAGTGAACACTCCCCTGTCCTAACCACCCAGGAATGGTGGCCAGAGCTCCTCCAGGTCGCCACTTGATTGTACCATCTTGAATCCAGGGTAAGCAGAGGTCTCTAGGAGCATCGGAGTGGCCAGGTCAGGCAGGTGACGTTACAGCTCCCTCCTGATAAGTGGTCACCTTACTAGGTGACCAATCCCCCTTACAGGGCTATTTAGGGTCTCTCTCATGGGTGGGTCCTCAGATTCAACATGCAAGATTCCAGCAGGACTCCTGTGCCATGTTTTTCGACTTCTGGCCTCTGGAATGGCATCTGGACTCCACTGAACCTACAATCAACAACTCCAGTGTTGACTTTGCTCTACTGCATTGTTTCTCTGGCTCCTTCCAGCAACTGCAACATTTCCCTGGCTGTGCATCCTCTGTGGGCGACAAGTCTTCAGTCTGCACCAAGAAGGAATCTCCCTTGGATTGAAGGAGTCACTCCCCTGTATCCGCTGGCACCAACTGCAATGGCGACCAGCTGCATGTGTTCTCTCCTACAACTGTGTGGATCCTGCTACACAGGTGGTGGTCTTTAGTGGTCCCCTCTACCAGTTGTCCAACTTTGGGGGTGGTGAGTCTTTGCCTCTTCTTGCAGGACAGTACCCCTGTGCATTGACTCGTGCAACTACCAAGGCTTATTGGCTCTTCTTCTGAGGGATCTTAAGGCTCTGTGTAGCCCCGGCCTGCAGCGCTCTTCCCTGCAACATGTGGTAGTCCTGCTTGCTGATCTGGTGATGAGACTCCTTTCCACATGTGTTGAGTGGTGCCTCACTGTGACTCCTGTCTGCTGCCTGTGAGTTATCAGTGGGGTGGGGGCTACATCCACTACTTCTAGCTCTCTTGACTGCTGGGGGATGCCTGGGACTCCCCTCCTTGAGTTGAGTCCCCTCAGACCTTCCTGGTCCCTGGCAGCTATCCTCTTCAACTCTTGTATTTTCCAGGGCTGATTTGTTTTTCTGCACCATTGACTGACTGCAACTCTCTTCCGACGTAGGACATAGACTGCATCCCTCCTAGAACTCTTCCTGTGCTGCATATCCAACTCCTGGTCTTCACCGTTGACCTGGTCCTTCATCTCCTGAAGAGTGGGTAGTGGCTCCTGCCCCAACCGGCGACTCCAACTGGACTTGGTCCCTTTCATTTGCTGGTCCTTATGTCTGGATCCATCTTCTGTTTCTTGCAGTCTTCCTTGGATCTTGCACAGTCCTATCACAAAGTTTCTCTGTGGGTTTGGGGGAAAAAAAACAGGTACTTATCGCTGTTGGGGGGGGGGGGGTACTCTGGTAAATTACCTTGTGGGGTTCTTTGTTCCTCCAGCTTCCCGATACAGATTCCACATACCTGGATTGGGGTCCATCATTTGCATTCCATTCTTTTAGTATATGGTTTGGTCTCCTCTTAGCGTCCCTATTGTCTACTATTATTGCACTGTTTTTCTATTACTTCCAATGCTAATTTTTTGACAAATAAGGTGTATATAATGGTATATTTACTCACCTGCCACTAGAGTATTGCTTATATAGTATTTTAATATTTGTCACTAAAATGAAGTAACTTTATGTTCGATGGCATCTGTCGCTGTAGATACGCATGTTCTGCAATAGCTCGCCATCTGGTGTTGGGCCGGAGTGTTACAAGTTGTTTTTCTTCGAAGAAGTCTTTCGAGTCACGGGACCGAGTGACTCCTCCTTTTGTCTCCATTGCGCATGGGCGTCGACTCCATCTTCGATTGTTTTTTTTCCGCCATCGGGTTCGGACGTGTTCCTGTCGCTCCGAGTTTCGGAACGGAAAAAATTCGTTAATTTCGGAACATTTTCGTCGGTATTGTTGCGTTCGGGATCGGCGTACTTAGATTCCACACCGCATCGAAGATCGAAGAGCTCCGGTGCCCTTCGGGGTAGTTTTTCGATCCTCCGTCGGGGCCTGGTCGGCCCGACCGCGTGCTGAAGAACGCCGATGGAACGGACCCCGTTCCGTTTCTGCCCCAAATGCCACAATAAATACCCCTACACAGACCAACACTTGGTCTGCAACCTGTGCCTGTCACCTGAGCACAGCGAAGACACCTGCGAGGCCTGTCGTGCGTTCCGGTCCCGAAAAACACTCCGAGACCGTCGAGCCAGAAGACTTCAAATGGCGTCCGCACCGACAGCCCAACGGGAGTTCGAGGAACAAGAAGAGGAAGGTTCCTTCTCGATCCAAGACTCAGACTCCGAAGGATTCGACGATACACAAACCGTGAGTAAGACGTCGAAAACCACACAAAGAAACATTTACAAGGCCCAGGGGACGCCACTGCCACCAGGCCATGGCTCGACCCATAAATTCGGTGACCGACCTTCGGCACCGAAAAAGGCCCAAACAGTGCCGAGATCGTCCGACTCCGGTCGAGACACAGGCACGCAGCCTTCTCGGGACCGAGAAAGTGCTGGAGACAAGCCTCGACACCGAGATGCCGGTGTCGACACGGCTCGACGCCGAGACAGCGGCACCGAAACAGATCGACACCGAGAGGTTTCGGCCCCGAAAAGGAAAAAAGTCACCTCGGAGCCGAAAAAACACGCAGACAAAGTTTCGATGCCGAAACAAACTGCAAGCGACCCAGCTTCAGGCTCTTATACAGAAGAGCACTCGCTAACCTCCCAAATGCAAAAGCATAGGTTTGAGGAAGAGCTACAAGCAACTGATGTGGACCATACGCAAAAGCGTATCTTCATTGAGCAGGGGACAGGAAAAATAAGCACCCTTCCCCCCCATTAGGAGAAAGAGAAGGTTGGAGTTCCAGACGGAACAAGCACCACAACCAAGAGTGGTGAAAAGAGTTACACCACCACCCTCTCCTCCGCCCGTAATTAACGTTTCACCAGCACAAACGCCATCACACTCCCCAGCTCACACCACCATGAGCCAGGGTGACCAAGATCAGGACGCATGGGACCTATACGACGCCCCAGTGTCAGATAACAGCCCGGAGGCATACCCTACAAAACCATCTCCACCAGAAGACAGCACCGCATACTCTCAGGTGGTGGCTAGAGCAGCACAATTTCACAACGTAAGCCTCCACTCAGAACAGGTCGAGGATGATTTCTTGTTCAACACACTCTCCTCCACCCACAGCTCATACCAAAGCCTGCCTATGCTCCCTGGTATGCTCCGGCACGCAAGAGACATATTTAAGGACCCAGTCAAAAGTAGGGCAATCACACCAAGGGTGGAAAAAAAGTATAAGCCGCCTCCTACGGACCCGGTTTTCATCACAACACAGCTGCCACCAGACTCTGTTGTTGTAGGAGCAGCTAGGAAAAGGGCCAACTCTCACACATCTGGAGATGCACCACCCCCAGATAAAGAAAGCCGCAAGTTCGATGCAGCTGGTAAGAGAGTCGCAGCACAAGCTGCAAACCAGTGGCGCATCGCGAACTCCCAGGCACTACTTGCGCGCTATGACAGAGCCCACTGGGACGAGATGCAACATCTCATCGAACATCTGCCCAAAGACTTCCAAAATAGGGCAAAACAAGTGGTTGAGGAGGGACAGGCCATCTCCAACAACCAGATACGTTCCTCCATGGACGCTGCAGATACAGCTGCACGGACAATTAATACATCTGTAACTATCAGAAGGCATGCATGGCTCCGAACGTCTGGATTTAAACCAGAGATTCAACAAGCAGTTCTCAATATGCCTTTTAATCAAAAAGAACTGTTCGGTCCAGAAGTGGACACAGCGATTGAGAAACTCAAAAAAGATACGGACACTGCCAAAGCCATGGGCGCACTCTACTCCCTGCAGAGCAGAGGGAATTACAGCACATTCCGTAAAACGCCCTTTCGAGGGGGGGTTTCGGGGTCAAAGCACACAAGCCAGCACCTCACAAGCGACACCGTCCACTTACCAGGGACAGTATAGAGGAGGTTTTCGGGGACAATATAGAGGAGGGCAATTCCCTAGAAATAGAGGGAGATTTCAAAGCCCCAAAACCCCTACTACTAAACAATGACTCACATGTCACTCACCCCCTCCACACAACACCAGTGGGGGGAAGAATAGGTCATTATTACAAAGCATGGGAGGAAATCACTACAGACACTTGGGTTCTAGCAATTATCCAACATGGTTATTGCATAGAATTTCTACAATTCCCTCCAAACATACCACCAAAAGCACAAAATTTAACAACACACCATTCCAATCTCCTGGAGATAGAAGTGCAGGCACTATTGCAAAAGAATGCAATCGAAATAGTGCCAAACACACAAATAAACACAGGAGTTTACTCACTGTACTTTCTGATACCAAAGAAGGACAAAACGCTGAGACCAATCCTAGACCTCAGAGTAGTGAACACTTTCATCAAATCAGACCACTTCCACATGGTCACACTACAAGAAGTATTGCCATTGCTAAAACTGCACGACTACATGGCAACTTTAGACCTCAAGGATGCTTATTTCCATATACCAATACACCCATCGCACAGGAAATACCTAAGGTTTGTATTCAAAGGAATACATTACCAATTCAAGGTACTGCCTTTCGGATTAACAACCGCACCAAGAGTCTTTACCAAATGTCTAGCAGTAGTCGCAGCACACATAAGAAGGCAGCAAATACATGTGTTCCCATATCTAGACGACTGGCTAATCAAGGCCCATTCGTTCATACAGTGCTCAAATCACACAAATCAGATCATACAAACCCTCTTCAAACTCGGGTTCACCGTCAATTTCACAAAATCCAAAATTCTGCCACGCAAGGTACAACAATACCTGGGAGCCATAATAGACACATCAAAGGGAGTAGCCACTCCAAGTCCACAAAGAATTCAAAATTTCAACACCATCATACAACGCATGTATCCAACACAAAAGATACAGGCAAAGATGGTATTACAACTCCTAGGCATGATGTCATCATGCATAGCCATTGTCCCAAACGCAAGACTGCACATGAGGCCATTACAACAATGCCTAGCATCACAGTGGTCTCAAGCACAGGGTCACCTTCTAGATCTGGTGTTAATAGACCGCCAAACTTACCTCTCGCTTCTGTGGTGGAACAACATAAATTTAAACAAGGGGCGGCCTTTCCAAGACCCAGTGCCACAATACGTAATAACAACAGATGCTTCCATGACAGGGTGGGGAGCACACCTCGATCAACACAGCATACAAGGACAATGGAACGTACATCAAACAAAACTGCATATCAATCACCTAGAACTTCTAGCAGTTTTTCAAGCACTAAAAGCTTTCCAACCAATAATAGTTCACAAATACATTCTCGTCAAAACAGACAACATGACAACAATGTATTATCTAAACAAGCAGGGAGGGACGCACTCCACGCAGTTAAGCCTGCTAGCACAAAAAATTTGGCATTGGGCAATTCACAACCAAATTCGCCTAATTGCACAGTTTATACCAGGGATACAAAATCAACTCGCAGACAATCTCTCTCGAGATCACCAACAAGTCCACGAATGGGAAATTCACCCCCAAATTCTGAACACTTATTTCAAACTCTGGGGAACACCTCAGATAGACTTGTTTGCGACAAGGGAGAACGCAAAATGCCAAAACTTCGCATCCAGGTACCCACACAAACAATCCCAAGGCAATGCCCTATGGATGAACTGGTCAGGGATATTTGCTTACGCTTTTCCTCCTCCCCCTCTCCTTCCTTACCTGGTAAACAAACTCAGTCAAAGCAAACTCAAACTCATATTGATAGCACCAACTTGGGCAAGGCAACCCTGGTACACAACGCTGCTAGACCTATCAGTGGTACCCTGCATCAAATTGCCCAACAGGCCAGATCTGTTGACACAGCACAACCAAAAGATCAGACACCCAGATCCAGCATCGCTGAATCTAGCAATCTGGCTCCTGAAATCCTAGAATTCGGGCACTTACAACTTACCCAAGAATGTATGGAAGTCATAAAACAAGCAAGAAGGCCATCCACCAGGCACTGCTATGCAAGTAAATGGAAGAGGTTTGTTTGCTACTGCCATATTAATCAAATACAACCATTACACACAACTCCAGAACATGTAGTGGGTTACTTGCTTCACTTACAAAAATCTAACCTAGCTTTCTCTTCCATTAAGATTCACCTTGCAGCAATATCTGCATACCTGCAGACTACCTATTCAACTTCCCTATATAGAATACCAGTCATTAAAGCATTCATGGAGGGCCTTAGGAGAATTATACCACCAAGAACACTACCTGTTCCTTCATGGAACCTAAATGTTGTCCTAACTAGACTTATGGGTCCACCTTTTGAACCCATGCACTCATCAGTTCCTAACCTGGAAGGTGGCATTTCTCATCGCCATTACTTCCCTGAGAAGAGTAAGCGAGATTCAGGCGTTCACTATACAGGAACCTTTTATACAACTACACAAAAATAGTCGTCCTAAGGACCAATCCTAAATTTTTGCCAAAGGTTATTTCACCGTTCCATCTAAATCAAACAGTGGAACTTCCAGTGTTCTTTCCACAGCCAGATACCGTAGCTGAAAGGGCACTACATACATTAGATGTCAAAAGAGCATTGATGTATTACATTGACAGAACAAAGAACATCAGAAAGACTAAACAACTCTTTATTGCATTTCAAAAACCTCATGCAGGAAACCCAATTTCAAAACAAGGTATAGCCAGATGGATAGTTAAATGCATCCAAATCTGCTACCTTAAAGCTAAACGACAGCTGCCCATTACACCAAGGGCACACTCAACCAGAAAGAAAGGTGCTACCATGGCCTTTCTAGGAAACATCCCAATGCAAGAAATATGTAAGGCAGCCACATGGTCTACGCCTCACACATTCACCAAGCACTACTGTGTAGACGTGTTATCCGCACAACAAGCCACAGTAGGTCAAGCCGTATTAAGGACATTATTTCAAACTACTTCCACTCCTACAGGCTAATCCACCGCTTTTGGGGAAATAACTGCTTACTAGTCTATGCAGAACATGCGTATCTACAGCGACAGATGCCATCGAACTGAAAATGTCACTTACCCAGTGTACATCTGTTCGTGGCATCAGTCGCAGTAGATTCGCATGTGCCCACCCGCCTCCCCGGGAGCCTGTAGCAGTTTGGAAGTTACCTTCAACTATTTATATATGTATCATCTCAACCTTAAATAGGTGCATACTTAGTCACTCCATTGCATGGGCACTATTACTACAATTCAACTCCTACCTCACCCTCTGCGGGGGAAAAACAATCGAAGATGTAGTCGACGCCCATGCGCAATGGAGACAAAAGGAGGAGTCACTCGGTCCCGTGACTCGAAAGACTTCTTCGAAGAAAAACAACTTGTAACACTCCGGCCCAACACCAGATGGCGAGCTATTGCAGAACATGCGAATCTACTGCGACTGATGCCACGAACAGATGTACACTGGGTAAGTGACATTTTCATTTTGTAACACTGCATGTTTTCTTTCATTTGGAAGTGCTGTGTGACTGGTATTGCATGAGCTTTGCATGTCTCCTAGATAAGCCTTGGCTGCTTATCCACAGCTACCTCTAGAGAGCCTGGCTTCCTAGACACTGGCTACACCTCACTAATACTTTTTGTGGTGAGCACCTGTACCAGGTCAAAGGCCTACAACTGCTTTTCAGTCTGTGCTAAGGGTGTGTTCTACAGCCACCTATGCTGCAAAAGGAAAATGCTACTTACACTAATCATCTATTCATACCATGTTGCGCTGCAGATTGACATGCAACTGCCCTGCTCCCAGATGCACCTGTAATGCTTCAGATTTCTATAATCTACTTTTTTCACACAATTCAGTTCAATAATGCACCACATCTTTCACTCCATACAGCGCCTCACATGCTGTGTGGAAAACAAACTTAAAGGTCCCCATGGGCAATTTAGAGCTAGGAGTGGGACGGTTTCTTGTGACTCAAACTTTCTTTAAAGAAGAAGCCCAACACTATATGGCAGGGGTATGCTAAGTGTAAGGAAATGCCTCCTTGGCATGGTTACCTCCTGACTTTTTGCCTTTGCTGATGCTATGTTTTGAATTGAAAGTGTGCTGAGGCCTGCTAACCAGGCCCCAGCACCAGTGTTCTTTCCCTAACCTGTACTTTTGATTCCACAATTGGCACACCCTGGCATCCAGATAAGTCCCTTGTAACTGGTACCCCTGTTACCAAGGGCCCTGATGCCAGGGAAGGTCTCTAAGGGCTGCAGCATATCTTATGCCACCCTAGGGACCCCTCACTCAGCACAGACACACTGCTTGCCAGCTTGTGTGTGCTGGTGAGAACAAAACGAGTAAGTCGACATGGCACTCCCCTCAGGGTGCCATGCCAACCTCACACTGCCTATGCAGTATAGATAAGTCACCCCTCTAGTAGGCCTTACAGCCCTAAGGCAGGGTGCACTATACCATAGGTGAGGGCACCAGTGCATGAGCACTGTGCCCCTACAGTGTCTAAGCCCAACCTTAGACATTGTAAGTGCAGGGTAGCCATAAGAGTATATGGTCTGGGAGTCTGTCAAACACGGACTCCACAGCACCATAATGGCTACACTGAAAACTGGGAAGTTTGGTATCAAACTTCTCTCGTAGGGGATTTCCATGTATAGTCATAAGCATTGAATAGTTCCGCGAGCCTGCGGGGACCCCGGAGCACTGATGTGAAGTATATTCTTAAGTGCAAACACCAGCCGTTTAAAGAAAAGGTCTGTCAAAAAACACTTAAGAATAACATTGTGCAGCCTATGTGAACAGCTACACAGGCCAAATTGTTGAAAAGAAAATCAATAGTAGTGTAAATTCATGTTCAAACACCTATTTATTCTAGAAATGTAATAACAAATACATTCTCATACTTTATTTACACCTCTGATGAGAATAAAACAATGCAGGGCAGTGTAGCCCATAGGCTGCCATTATGCAGAATGTAAATAGAGCTGTGCCTTTAAGAAAAGCAAAGTCTTCCTGTTTCCCATCATGCACAGCAAAAGGCAGTTGCCTCAGTTCTTTTTTCCGGCTCCTGCTGACAGGACCCTGAAGCATTGAGCTCTACCTCACAAAAGCTTTTGTGACAGAAATTCATTGAAATATTTTCTGAATTTCATTTTCACTCGACGTTTTTACCTTTGAGTGATCATTTTCTACTGATTTCTGTTAAATTCTGACAGAATTTTGAGGTTTTTCTAGTTAGAAATGCCTTCACTTTTTGATAAATGTCCTTCTTGTGGAAGAAAGAAGGCTAAAACAGATCCACATAGGGTCTGTATAATTTGTCTTCCATCCAGCCACAAACCGGAGTCGTGTGACATCTGTAAAACCTTCTCTAGAAGAACCCTTCGTGACAGAGAAGATCAGACTCCAGGCGAAAGAGGACAGGAGAAAAAGTGGCCATTCCACTACAGAGCGAGGAGAAGGTCAGACTTCTACCAGGGCTCAACCTGTTTCCTCCATGACTCCTTCCAGACCTGCTGAAAAACGACATAGATCTCCGACGACGTCGAGAGCGTCGACGTCGAAGCAGGGAACGGCGCCAACATGTTCGCCGTCGAGAAGTGCTTCGCCGGCGAGAAAACGACATCGTTCGCCGTCGACAGCTATTTCGCCGTCGAGGCGGCGAAGACACCCGACGTCGAGAGGATCTGGGTCGCCGTCGACACGGCGAACACAGTCCACGCCAAGGAGATCCGAGTCGGGCTCGCCGTCGACACGGCGAGGGAGATCGCCGTCGAGAGAGAGTGTTCGCCGTCGGAGGCGTTCACCGTCACTGCACCGACGTCGAGGTTCGTCGTCGAGAGGTTCTCAACGGCGAGACGAGTCGACGTCTAGAGGCACTCGGCGTCACCGCAGTTCGACGTCGAGGAGTGCTTCGACGTCGAGAAGACCATCTAAGAGGCCTAGAAGGGTTTATACAACCTCAGAATCCTCGGCCTCGCTTATCCTACTTCCAGCATCACCACAGCTCTCACAAAGGCAGTCGCCTTTACCACAGACGCCGGTAACACCTACGGCTCCTCTTCCGGCGCCTCCTCCAGAACCTGTTCCGAGGACTCCAACGCGATCTGCAGGGCGTTCTGGTTATTCCTCGAGACGTACATCTACCTCAAGGCACCGTCGTCAATCACATCATGGACATTCTTCATCGTCCACACGAGACTACTCTCCAACCTTATCAGACTCACCATCCCCAAGAGTGTCTCCCATAGATGATGTCAACACATTTCAGGAGGTCTTAGTGAGAGGGGCAACCAAGCTGAATATCCCGCTAGCAGCTCCAGCCCAATCGTCATCAGTAATCTTTGAGACCTTGCATCAAAGGACATCTTCACGACCTTTACTTCCACTGGTTCCGGGTCTTATTGAACCGGCAATGGACATTTTTCTCACGCCGGCTACAACAAAGTCTGCTCCTTCCAGACTCATTAAAAAGTACCGTCCACCAGAGCAAGATCCTCTATTCTTGAGGTCGGACCCAGTACCGGACTCGGTAGTTATAGTGGCAGCGAAGAAATCGCATTCGACGTCAGTCTTCCTCTGCTCCCCCAGACAAAGAAAGCAGAAAGATCGATGCTGCAGGAAGAAAAGTATGCTCGACGGCATCTATCACCATGAAAGCAGCCAGTGCCACTGCTTTATTAGGGAGATATGATCGATCCCTCTGGGACTCTATACTACAGTTCTCAGAGCATCTCCCTAGGGACAAAAGGGAAGATTTCCTAGAGGTCGTGAGTGAGGGAGCAATGGTTTCTAACCAGATCATAAGTGCTGCGGCAGATGCTTCAACTCTATCCGCACATAACTATGCTCATGGTATAGCGCTCAGGAGACATGCATGGCTGCGGCTTACATCGCTTAAACCCGAAGCACAGCAGAGGATACAGAACCTGCCTTTCTCAGGCTCCACTTTATTCAGCTCTCATGCCGATGATGAGATGGCCAGAATGAAGTCGGAGCTGGATACCTTAAAAGCGGTAGGCATAGAGCGACCTAAAGAACAGCGAAAGGGATTCCGCCCATATCAAAGAAGACTGTTCACCCACAGGTATCAGGCTCCACATTGGTCGTCTTCACGCCCTCAGCAACAGCAGCAGCAGCAGCATCAGAGGGGCTTCTCCAGAAAGTCGACAAGGGGTCGTTCAACACCTCAGACCCAGACACCTCGACAAACTCCCACGTCTAGGCCCTGAATCTTTGCTTCCCCCTCCTCCGTTACCCACTCCGGTAGGGGGAAGTATCTCAAATCATCTAGACGAGTGGCTACGCATCACAACAGACGCCTGGGTACTGAATATTGTGAGACATGGTTACGCTCTCAGATTCACCAGTTCTCCACCATCTGTTCCACCCAAAACAGCCAACCACCATCTCGAAGCTCTGCAGTTAGAGGTCAATATCCTATTGCAAAAAAGAGCCATAGAACCCGTTCCCATCAGCCAACATGGGAAGGGGATTTATTCGAGATATTTCCTTGTACAAAAAAAAGACAAACAAGAGTTTCGTCCCATCTTAGATCTGAGGACAGCAAACAAATGGATTCGCAAAGAAAAATTCAGGATGTTAGCCTTACACCAAATTTACCCACATTTACGTCAGGGCGACTGGCTATGTGCGATAGATCTTTGCGACGCTTACTTCCATATCCCAGTAGCCAAGAAACATCGAAAATTCCTAAGGTTCACTGTCGGAAAACGCCATTACCAATTTGCAGTTCTACCGTTCGGCCTAAAATCAGCGCCAAGGACTTTTTCCAAATGCATGGCGGTAGTAGCCGCCCACTTGAGGAAACAGCGAATATTCGTCTATCCCTATCTAGACGATTGGCTCATAAAGGCCTCCAGCTATCTCGAGGCACAGCAGCATTTCGAATGGACTCTACAACTGCTACAAAAACTTGGTCTTCAAGTCAATCTTCTGAAATCAACAGCAACACCTGTTCAGAGGTTGCATTACTTAGGGGCCATTGTAGATACCAAGCTAGGAAAGGTGTTTCCTTCGGAGGAACGACGGTTATCGATTCTCCAAAAGTGCAAACAACTGCAGGAAAGACCTCAAGCCACTGCAAGAATAATAGCTTCTCTACTGGGCTCGATGGCGTCTTGTATCCATCTGGTTCCCAATGCTCGTCTCCATATGAGACCATTGCAGGAAAATCTAGAGGATCAGTGGTGTCAACTGAGGGACGATTGGGAGAACAAAGTCCTGCTGTCTCCTCACACCCTACAATCCCTCAAGTGGTGGTGTTTGCCCAGCAATCTCTTGGTGGGGATTCCGTTCCAACAACGACCTCCATCTCAAACCATCGTAACAGATGCGTCACTGCTCGGATGGGGGGCGCACATGGAACATCTTCGAGTCCAAGGCGAGTGGTCACAGAAAGAGAGTCTCTATCACATCAACCTGCTGGAACTTCGCGCAGTCCACCTTGCGCTCAAAGCCTTCCTTCCCTCTCTGAGAACGGAAACTCTCTTTCAGACAGACAACGTGGCCACTATGTACTACGTGAACAAACAAGGAGGCACCAGGTCCAGAATTTTATCCAGAGAGGCCCAGACAATCTGGCATTGGCTTCTAGCCAGGAACCTGTCGCTAGTGGCAACTCACCTGCCCGGCATCCAGAATGTTCAAGCGGATGCCCTCAGTCGGGTAATAAGCGAGAACCACGAATGGGTACTACACGACGACGTCGTTCATTCCATTTTCGCACTCTGGGGTACCCCTTCTACAGACCTATTCGCAACCCCAGAAAACAAAAAATGCCAAAACTTCGCCTCCAGATATTACCATCCAGGGACACTGGGGAATGCCCTATGGATAAGCTGGTCAGGGGCATTTCTTTACGCCTTTCCACCGCTTCCCCTGATTCCGGCAGTTCTCCAGAAGCTGTCCAATGCTCAGACCAAAATGATCCTAATTGCTCCGGAGTGGCCGCGCCAGTGGTGGTTCCCAGACCTTCTTCACCGGTCACTCAAACCACACATCAGGCTACCATATCGCCCGGACCTTCTCACGAAGTTCAGAGGGCAGATATCTCATCCCAACCCCTCATCGTTGAGTTTGGCAGCATGGCTCCTGAGCTAGTGCAATATGGACATTTGAACTTACCTCAGGACTGTATGGAAATTCTGAGGGAAGCAAAACGCCCTTCCACACGATCAGCCTATGCAAGCAAGTGGAAGAGATTCTGCATTTGGTGTTTACACAACAACATTGACCCGGTTTCTTGTGGAGAACAATCTATCTTACCATACTTGTTAAGTTTGGCAAAATCGGGCTTACAACTGTCGTCAATAAAAGTTCACTTGGCGGCGATAACAGCATACAGAAAGAGTCCTTCACAAACTTCCTTTTTTCGGATTCCGATTATTAAGGATTTCCTAGAAGGTTTAAAAAAGGTTTTTCCTCCCATTAGAAAGCCTTCTCCTCCATGGGAACTGAACGTTGTCTTATCACGTCTGATGCTGCCGCCATTCGAGCCAATACACAAGGCATCGCTGCAGCATCTCACATGGAAAGCTGCTTTTCTGGTGGCAATCACTTCAGCGCGTAGGGTCAGCGAAATCCAGGCCCTTTGCGCTCAGGAACCCTACACGGTTTTTCATTCTGCAAAAGTGGTAATGAGAACTCATCCAAAATTTCTACCTAAGGTAGTCTCCGACTTCCATGTGAACCAAACAATTTCATTACCGACTTTCTTTCAGAATCCAGCTACTCCTGCTGAGAGAACTCTGCACTCTCTGGATGTAAAGAGAGTATTGACATTTTACTTGGACAGGACAAAAAGCTTACGAAAATCACAACAGCTTTTTATTAACTATGGCCCAATCAGAACAGGTTTGGGCACATCTAAACAATCTTTATCCAGGTGGATTGTTTCATGTATAATGTTATGTTATCAGTTAGCAAACAAATCCCTTGGTGGTAGACCAAAAGCCCACTCGACCAGAGGGAAAGCAGCTACTGTAGCCTTTATGAGAAATGTCCCTTTGGCAGAAATATGCAAGGCTGCCACTTGGAGGTCGGTCCATACCTTTACTAAGCATTACTGCCTTGATACAGACGCTAGGGCAGATGCTCAGGTTGGACAGGCTTTGCTCAAGAATTTGTTTGCATGATTCATGTTTTTCTCAGTATTCTTATATCGACTCCACCGCGGTTATGGGGATGGGCTTGCTACTCTATTCAATGCTTAGGACTATACATGGAAATCCCCTACGAGAGAAGAAATGGTTTCTTACCTGTAACTCCAGTTCTCTCGTAGGGGTATTTCCATGATAGTCATAAGCAACCCTCCCTCCTCCCCGGTGGAGTTGACATAGAACATGAATATTATGGAGGTGGGTACTCCAACAAATGTTTTGTTTTTTCTTCATGTCAGGTAATAGCCTCCAAAAAAGAACTGAGGCAACTGCCTTTTGCTGTGCATGATGGGAAACAGGAAGACTTTGCTTTTCTTAAAGGCACAGCTCTATTTACATTCTGTATAATGGCAGCCTATGGGCTACACTGCCCTGCATTGTTTTATTCTCATCAGAGGTGTAAATAAAGTATGAGAATGTATTTGTTATTACATTTCTAGAATAAATAGGTGTTTGAACATGAATTTACACTACTATTGATTTTCTTTTCAACAATTTGGCCTGTGTAGCTGTTCACATAGGCTGCACAATGTTATTCTTAAGTGTTTTTTGACAGACCTTTTCTTTAAACGGCTGGTGTTTGCACTTAATAATATACTTCACATCAGTGCTCCGGGGTCCCCGCAGGCGCGCGGAACTATTCAATGCTTATGACTATCATGGAAATACCCCTACGAGAGAACTGGAGTTACAGGTAAGAAACCATTTCTTCTCAGCACAATAAATGCCCACTGATGCCAGTGTACATTTTATTGTAAAATACACCCCAGAGGGCACCTTTGAGGTGCCCCCTGAAACCTAATCCAACTACCCGTGTAGGCTGGCCACATGGGGAGAGTGCCTTTGTCACTCTGTGGCCTGTAACAAAGCCTGCACTGGGTGGAGATGCTATCACCTCCCCCAGGCAGGAGCTGTAACACCTGGCGGTGAGCCTCAAAGGCTTACCCCCTTTGTTCCAGCACCGCAGGGCACTCCAGCTAGTGGAGTTGCCCGCCCCCTCCGGCCACGGCCCCACTCTTGGCGGCAAGGCCGGAGGAGATAATGAGAATAACAAGGAGTCGTCACTGGCCAGTCAGGACAGCCCCTAAGGTGTCCTGAGCTGAAGTGACTCTAACTTTTAGAAATCCTCCATCTTGCAGATGGAGGATTCCCCCAATAGGGATAGGAATGGGACCCCCTCCCCTTGGGAGGAGGCACAAAGAGGGTGTACCCACCCTCAGGGCTAGTAGCCATTGGCTACTAACCCCCAGACCTAAACACGCCCTTAAATTTAGTATTTAAGGGGTTCCCTGAACCTAAGAATTTAGATTCCTGCAACTTACCGAAGAAGACTGCTGAGCTGAAAACCCCTGCAGAAGAAGAAAGAAGACACCAACTGCTTTGGCCCCAGTCCTACCGGCCTGTCTCCTGCCTTCTAAAGAAACCTGCTCCAGCGACGCTTTCTCAAGGACCAGCGACCTCTGAATCCTCAGAGGACTGCCCTGCTTCAAGAGGAACAAGCAACTCCCGAGGACAGCGGACCTGCTCCAAAAAGACTGCAACTTTGTTACAGCGGAGCAGATTTAAAGACCCCTGCAATCCCCGCAAGAAGCGTGAGACTTGCAACACTGCACCCGGCGACCCCGACTCGACTGGTGGCGACTCGGAGACTGTGAGTAACCAAAGTTGTCCCCACTGCGACGCCTGCAGAGGGAATCCCAAGGCTCCCCCTGACCGCGACTGCCTGACTCTAAAATCCCGAAGGCTGGAAAAGACCCTGCACCCGCAGCCCCCAGCACCTGAAGGATCGGAACTTCAGTGCAGGAGTGACCCCTAGGAGGCCCTCTCCCTTGCCCAGGTGGTGGCTACCCCGAGGAGCCCCCCCCCCCCCCCCCTGCCTGCCTGCACCGCTGAAGAGACCCCTTGGTCTCCCATTGATTTACATTGCGAACCAGACGCTTGTTTGCACACTGCACCCGGCCGCCCCCGCGCTGCTGAGGGTGTACATTCTGTGTGGACTTGTCGTCCCCCCCCCCCACCCCCACCCCCACCCCCGGGTGCCCTACAAAACCCCCCTGGTCTGCCCTCCGAAGACGCGGGTACTTACCTGCTAGCAGACCGGAACCGGGGCACCCCCTTCTCTCCATTGAAGCCTATGCGTTTTGGGCACCACTTTGAACTCTGCACCTGACCGGCCCTGAGCTGCTGGTGTAGTAACTTTGGGGTTGCTCTGAACCCCCAACGGTGGGCTACCTTGGACCCCAATCTTAACCCCGTAGGTGGTTTACTTACCTGCAAAACCTAACAATACTTGAACCCCCAGGAACTGTGAAAATTGCACTGTGTCCACTTTTAAAACCGCTATTTGTGTTTTATGTGAAAAGTATATATGCTACTGTAATTCTTCAAAGTTCCTAAAGTACTTACCTGCAATACCTTTCAAATGAGATTTAACATGTAGAATTTGAACCTGTGGTTCTTAAAATAAACTAAGAAAATATATTTTTCTATACAAAAACCTATTGGCCTGGAATTGTCTGAGTGTGTGTTCCTCATTTATTGCCTGTGTGTATGTACAACAAATGCTTAACACTACTCCTTTGATAAGCCTACTGCTCGACCACACTACCACAAAATAGAGCATTAGTATTATCTTTTTGCCACTATCTTACCTCTAAGGGGAACCATTGGACTGCATACTATTCCTTACATTGAAATAGTGCATAGAGCCAACTTCCTACACTAAGCATGTGAATACACAGCTCTACACTCTGCAAACAAATGCTCACAGGGTAATATATTTGTCCATATAAAATGTGTATGTGTGTGTAAAGATGTGTGTGAGAGAAGACCATATTCCTGCAGTGCTTATGAGGACAATGAAGATTCCAGTAGAAACTAGGATTACTGGTGGTAAACTAGACCGTTCAAGTGTAACCTTTTAATTGATATAGAGCAGTCAATTTGATAGTTAAATGTTGGTATAATGAAATAGACAACATTTTCTGTTTAACAATTTTATTCTAAGTGTGACTTGCTTCTACTTTTCAATAGATTGGATGATCGCCCAAGAGGAAGTGATGGTTTTGGTGACCGAGGTGGCTTTGGTCGCAATGACAGAGGTAACAGTCGTTGGTCCGATGATAGAAATGATGACGACGATTGGTCCAAGCCAACTGCAGCTAGTGAACGACTTGAGCAGTAAGTCTGAAATTACAGTATTTTCTTAAGATTGTATTACATGCTTATGTATTTATTTCTGCCTTTTACTCTCCTAGAGAATTATTCGCTGGCGGAAACACTGGCATTAATTTTGATAACTATGATGACATTCCTGTTGAAGCTACTGGTAACAATTGCCCACCACACATTGAAAGTGTAAGTTTTCTTTTTTTTCTTTTTTCTTCTTCTTACAATAACTTATGTAAAGTTATATGCTGTGTAACCTAGGCCATTCATATTTTTCCTGTATCACAAGGCAAGAATAATGAACATTTATTAATCCAGAAACCCCCTGTGCCATTCCAGTGATTTATCACTTCTACATTCAGAGCCTGAGAACCTGATCAAGAGGAAAAAAAAACTTCATTTTCTAGAACTATTTATTTTAATATTGAATTATGCTGTTTTGTTTTCAGTGGGGGGTGGGGAGTTGGGGGGCACTTATACTTGCAAGACCTTCACAGTGCCCAGCTGTCTGTAAGGTCTTTTTTATAAATGTCTTGATCGTGCTGAGGAGCCAAATCTCGGGGCAGTTTACAGGTAAAGAGAACAAAGGCCTACCCAATCTCTTGTTGAAGGAGGTGCTGTGTAGTCCACCCAACCCATCTCGAAGGTGACTATTACTGTTGACCCCTTTGTCAGAGGCCAGTCTATTTTTTTTTTTTTTTGCTCGGAATTTGGAGTCGAGGATTAGTTTAAACCTTTCTCGCCAGTACAGTTACAAAGATTTTGGTTGTGGTCCAGTCAAACCCAGGCACCAATCTGAATTGGTTATACTAGTGAATGAAGTGTACCCCCCCAAAAAAAAAAAAATCTATGCTGTAACCACTTGGTTGCGACGTGCAGGCCCCTCCTGAAGTTGGAGTTAGCTTCAGAACTCTTCCTGGGAGCTGGTGTGGTATCACATTGGACTGTCCTAATCAGGCACACATGACTTGTTCCTTCAGAGGTGATCGCCATGCCTTTAGCAGAGCAGCACGGACTTGGAAGTGGTCTGGTACATGGTGTTTTTGTCTTGAAGCCTGAGAACCACTGTACTGAAAAGTAGGCAGCTGATTCTACAGTCTGTTTATCTGTAGATAGAATAGTCAAAAGATTTCCAGATTTGGCAGGCCAGAGTCATTTGTAGAAGTGAAGCCCTCACAAGAGACTAGCAGTATTTCCAAAGATACCAGAATGCAGCCCCTTTGAATAACTTTGTCAACTAGGGCTGTTTTTATTTTGTGTAATTTAGTGCATCACCAGAGGTCTGGTGGGAGGGGGCGTGTGTGAGATCCATTACATCTTTGCAAGAGAACCACTTAATAGGTAATGTCCATTGTGGTTAAATGTTTGTAAACGTAGGTTCGATGGCATATGTTGCTGCAGATACACATGTTTGGCACAGTCCGCTGCCTGGTGTTGGGCTCGGAGTATTACAAGTTGTTTTTCTTCGAAGAAGTCTTTTTTGGTCACGGGACCGAAGGACTCCTCCCTCTTTGGCTCCATTGCGCATGGGCGTCGACTCCATCTTAGATTGTTTTTTTCCGCTGTCGGGTTCGGACGTATTCCTTTTCGCTCCGTGTTTCGGTTCGGAAAGTTAGTCAGAATCTCGGAAGAAAGCGTCGGTATTGTTCCGTTCGGTATCGGGATAGTTAGGTACATCGACACCGATCATCGGAAGACTTTGGGGCAGTTTCGATCCCCCATCGGGGCCTGGTCGGCCCGACCGCGTGCGACATCGAAGCCGATGGAACGGACCCCGTTTCGTTTCTGCCCAAAATGTCACAGTAAGTATCCTTATACAGATCAGCACTTGGTCTGTAACTTGTGCTTGTCCCCCGAGCACAAGGAGGATACCTGTGAAGCCTGTCGAGCCTTCCGGTCCAGAAAAACACTCCGGGACCGAAGAGCCAGGCGTCACCAAATGGCGTCCACGTCGACAAAACAACGTTTCGACGACGAAGAGGAAACATTCTCGGTTCCGGAATCAGAATCCGGAGACTCAGACGTCGAACAACAGCAACAAACTGTGAGTAAGACGTCGAAAAGTAAATCCATCGACAAACCGAAAGCCCAGGGGACGCCACTGCCAACAGGCCATGGCTCGACCCATAAATCAGGCGACCCGTCGAAGGGGCCGAAAAAGGGCACGCCCATAGCGAAGACACCCGACTCCGGTCGAGGGACCGCCATGGAGCAACCTCGGAGCCGAGAAAGCGGCTCCGAGAGACAAAAACAAGATACCAGCACCGAAAAACATCGGCACCGAGAATCCATGCCGAAAGGAACAAAAATTCTGTCGGTGCCTGAACCGAAAAAAGATTCTCTCTCGGCGCCGAAAAATACCACACCTTCATCCTACTCAGAGGAACAAGGACTAAGTGGCCAAATGCACAAATTTGGACAAGAGCTCCAAAGTGTAGAATCGGACTACACACAAAAGAGACTGTGCATCCAGCAAGATACAGGGAAGATATCAACCCTTCCCCCAATCATGAGGAAAAGAAGGATCGGACTTCCAAAGGATGACACACAACCACAAGCCAAAGTGGTTAAAAAAGTCACGCCTCCGCCCTCTCCTCCACAGGCATCGTCGGCACAAACACCGCCACAAATGCACTCACCAGCGCAAACTACCATAAGTCATGACGATCAGGATCAAGACGCCTGGGACCTGTATGACACCCCAGTGCCGGACAATGATCCCGAGTCATACCCCACAAAGCCGTCACCGCCAGAGGACAGTACGTCATACTCGCAACTGGTGGCTAGGGCTGCAGACTTCCACAATGTCCAACTGCATTCCGATCCTATAGAGGATGATTTCTTATTTAACACCCTCTCGGCTACACATAGCCAATATCAATGTCTCCCAATGCTACCAGGGATGTTACGGCACGCGAAACAAATTTTTGAGGAGCCCGTAAAATCAAGAGCCATCACCCCAAGGGTGGATAAGAAATACAAACCACCACCCACAGACCCAGTGTTTATTACTTTGCAGTTACCACCCGACTCTGTGGTAGTAGGGGCAGCTCGCAAAAGAGCAAATTCACATACATCTGGCGACGCCCCACCTCCGGACAAAGAAAGCCGAAAATTTGACGCGGCAGGGAAAAGAGTAACGTCACAGGCAGCCAACCAGTGGCGCATCGCAAATTCACAAGCGCTGCTGGCCAGATATGACCGCGCACACTGGGACGAGATGCAACTTCTCGTAGACCATCTTCCCCAGGAATACCAAAAAAGGGCGCAGCAAATAGTGGAAGAGGGACAAACTATCTCAAACAATCAAATCCGCTCTTCACTAGACGCAGCCGATACTGCAGCAAGAACAGTCAACACTGCTGTCACCATAAGGAGACACGCTTGGCTACGCACTTCAGGCTTCAAACCTGAAATCCAGCAGGCTGTCCTTAATATGCCCTTCAACGAGAAACAACTGTTTGGCTCGGAAGTGGATACAGCCATTGAAAAACTTAAAAAGGACACAGACACGGCCAAAGCCATGGGCGCACTCTACTCCCCGCAGAGCAGAGGCTCTTTCAGAAAAACTCCATTTAGAGGGGGGTTTCGTGGCCAACCCACAGACACCATCAGCCAACAATCAAGAACCACACCATATCAGGGTTCCTTCCAAAGGGGTGGTTTCAGGGGATATCGGGGGGGTCAATTCCCAAGGAGTAGGGGAAGATTCCAGACTCCAAAAACACCTCCACCTAAACAGTGACTTTCAAGTCACGCAACCCCTTCACTCAACACCAGTGGGGGGAAGACTAAGCCAATTCTACCAATCTTGGCAACCGATTACAACAGACAATTGGGTATTAGCAATAATCCAACATGGCTATTGCATAGAATTCCACAACTTCCCACCAAACATCCCCCCCAAAACACGCAAAATGTCACAACATCATTTAGAACTTTTAGGACTAGAAGTTCAAGCACTACTGCAAAAGGATGCAATAGAATTAGTACCAGTACAACAAAAAAACACAGGAGTTTACTCCCTGTACTTTCTAATCCCAAAAAGAGACGAAACATTGAGACCAATATTAGATCTCAGGACACTAAATACCTACATCATATCGGACCATTTTCACATGGTCACACTACAAGACATCATTCCACTGCTCAAACAGCAAGATTACATGACCACATTAGACCTAAAGGATGCGTACTTTCATATACCAATACACCCTTCTCACAGAAAGTACCTACGGTTCGTATTCAAAGGAATACATTACCAATTCAAGGTGTTGCCATTCGGAATAACAACTGCACCAAGAGTGTTCACAAAATGTCTAGCAGTAGTAGCAGCACACATCAGGAGACAACAGATACATGTGTTCCCTTACCTAGACGACTGGCTAATCAAAACCAACACAGTAAAAAAATGCGCAAACGACACCACCTTTGTCATACAAACCCTTCACAAACTGGGGTTTTCCATCAACTACACAATCACACCTAGAACCGTGTCAAACACAACAATATCTAGGAGCAACCATCAACACATCAAAAGGAATTGCCACTCCAAGTCCACAAAGAGTGCAGGCATTCCACAAGCTAATAAGTGCTATGTTTCCAAACCAAAAGATACAAGCAAAATTTGCGCTAAAACTTCTAGGCATGATGTCATCATGCATAGCCATTGTCCCAAACGCAAGACTACACATGCGACCCTTACAACAGTGTCTAGCATCACAATGGTCACAGGCACAGGGTCAACTTCAAAATCTGGTGTTGGTAGACCGCCAAACATACCTCTCGCTTCTATGGTGGAACAGCAAAAATTTAAACAAAGGGCGGACGTTTCAGGACCCAGTGCCTCAATACGTTATAACAACAGATGCTTCCATGACAGGGTGGGGAGCACACCTCAATCACCACAGCATTCAAGGACAATGGGATATACAAGAAACAAAACTTCATATCAATTACCTAGAACTGTTGGCAGTATTTCTAGCGTTAAAAGCCTTCCAACCCATAATAACACACAAATACATTCTTGTCAAAACAGACAACATGACAACAATGTATTATCTAAACAAACAAGGAGGAACACACTCAACACAATTGTGCCTCCTAACACAAAAAATTTGGCAGTGGGCGATTCACAACAACACTCGCCTAATAGCACAATTTATTCCAGGAATACAAAACCAACTAGCAGACAACCTTTCGCGAGACCACCAACAAGTCCACGAATGGGAAATTCACCCCCAAGTTCTGAACAAGTACTTTCAAATTTGGGGAACACCCCAGATAGATTTGTTCGCAACAAGAGAAAACTCAAAATGCCAAAACTTCGTATCCAGGTACCCACACCGCGAATCACAAGGCAATGCTCTATGGATGAATTGGTCAGGGATATTTGCGTACGCTTTTCCCCCTCTCCCTCTCCTTCCATATCTAGTAAACAAGTTGAGTCAAAACCAACTCAAACTCATACTGATAGCACCCACATGGGCAAGACAACCTTGGTATACAACTCTACTAGACCTTTCACTAGTACCGCATGTCAAACTACCCAACAGGCCAGATCTGTTAACACAACACAAACAACAGATCAGACATCCAAACCCAGCATCATTGAATCTGGCAATTTGGCTCCTGAAATCCTAGAATTCGGACACTTGGACCTCACACAAGAATGCATGGAGGTCATAAAACAAGCTAGAAAACCTTCCACTAGACACTGCTATGCATCTAAGTGGAAAAGATTTGTTTACTACTGCCATGCCAATCAAATACAACCAGTACATGCCTCTACTAAAGACATAGTAGGATACTTACTACATTTGCAAAAAGCAAATCTCGCTTTTTCATCTATAAAAATACACCTCGCAGCTATATCTGCTTACCTACAAACTACTCATTCATCGTCTCTATTTAGAATACCAGTTATTAAAGCATTCATGGAAGGGCTAAAAAGAATTATACCACCAAGAACACCACCAGTTCCTTCATGGAACCTTAACATCGTCTTAACAAGACTCATGGGTCCCCCTTTCAAACCCATGCATTCCTGTGAAATGCAATATCTAACCTGGAAGGTCGCATTTCTCATTGCAATCACATCCCTCAGAAGAGTAAGTGAAATACAGGCATTTACCATACAAGAACCATTTATTCAAATACACAACAATAAAATAGTTCTAAGAACAAATCCAAAATTTCTGCCAAAAGTAATCTCACCATTCCATTTAAATCAAACGGTAGAATTGCCAGTGTTCTTCCCACAACCAAATTCTGTGGCTGAAAGGGCACTACATACATTAGACATCAAAAGAGCACTAATGTATTACATTGACAGAACAAAGCTAATCAGGAAAACAAAACAACTGTTCATAGCTTTTCAAAAACCACACATAGGAAATCCAATCTCTAAACAAGGCATTGCTAGATGGATAGTCAGATGCATTCAAACATGCTATCTTAAAGCCAAAAGAGAATTGCCTATTACACCAAAGGCACACTCAACCAGAAAGAAAGGTGCTACAATGGCCTTTCTAGGAAACATTCCTATGAGCGAAATATGTAAGGCTGCAACCTGGTCTACGCCTCATACGTTTACTAAACACTACTGTGTAGACGTACTAAATGCACAACAAGCTACAGTGGGCCAAGCTGTACTAAGAACATTATTCCAAACTACTTCAACTCCTACAGGCTAAACCACCGCTTTTAGGGGAGGTAACTGCTTTATAGTCTATGCCAAACATGTGTATCTGCAGCAACATATGCCATCGAACTGAAAATGTCACTTACCCAGTGTACATCTGTTCGTGGCATTAGTCGCTGCAGATTCACATGTACCCTCCCACCTCCCCGGGAAGCCTGTAGCCGTTTAGAAGTAGATCATAAACCTTAAACATCTGAACATTTGTAAATAATTATTAGAAACTCTTATCATACATACATATTCACTCCATTGCATGGGCACTATTTATACCAAACAACTCCATCCTCACCCTCTGCGGGGAAAACAATCTAAGATGGAGTCGACGCCCATGCGCAATGGAGCCAAAGAGGGAGGAGTCCTTCGGTCCCGTGACCAAAAAGACTTCTTCGAAGAAAAACAACTTGTAATACTCCGAGCCCAACACCAGGCAGCGGACTGTGCCAAACATGTGAATCTGCAGCGACTAATGCCACGAACAGATGTACACTGGGTAAGTGACATTTTCATTCCTCCGTGTTCTGAAACAGGCAACGTATAGCATGTAATGGGTGGGATGGTGCTAGTTCACTTCAGCATAGACCTGCAATATGCCAGCTGTACCACCTGTAAGCTCTTGGACAGCTTGGCATTCACAAACATGTGGCTTGTGGTTGCTCAGTTGCCCACAAGCTGGTCCTTTCAGGTATCTGGTCCTTTCAGGTATCTGGTCCTTCAGCAATACTCTCCCCTGTCTAAAGTAGCAGTCCTAGTTACTGTATCCACCAGAAAAAGCATTACCGAAGGTAAGTAACTTATTCTTCTAGGCTTTGGAACAGTGTAGGTAGAGTGTAGCAGTCTAGAGATTCTAGCACGGATATATTCTTGCATGCTCTGATGTATATTTCCTCTGCCACTGACTTAGTATAATTTCTTGAACACTGTTGTCTGCAACATTCACAGGCCTAATAAGCTTATTGTGTGGAGGTGCATCTTTTCCCTGTCAATTTTAGGCCAGACGGCGACTTAAAGGTGTGATGTCTAAGCCTTCGACTAGTACAAGAATCTCCTCCGTTCACAAGGTTTAGCAGCTCTGCTCTGGAAGGGATGGATGGATGGATGGATGGATTGGAGGGAGGGATCCCCCTGGGTTAGGAAAACCTACACCAGCAATATGGCACAGGACTAAAGTCTCAATAGCCACAAAGTAAACTTCCATATTCTTTCAGCACATATGCTAATAACAAAACTGTGGTGAGGTGCATGTGCACTCTTGGTTGTCAGGTGGATATCGCACACCAGTTTTTTTTTTTTTTTTTTTACCAATCTTTTTATTGACATTTAAAATAAAACAAAGGTCTACAAAATTGACGGTCATGCATTACATCTCTTTGAGCCCCTAGGACCCTTTCATGTAACTTCCTCCTTACCCCTTTCTCTTAAGGTAGAACTTGCATGATGTCACCAGGACAGGGCATTCCCTTTTCGGATCAATACATAGTCCTATATTGCCTTGATATACATTCTAGCCGTTCCAGATCTTGCCCCACTTGCGTGAGCAGCCTCTACTCTCATAGATCAGACGCTCTGCCAACAAACACCAGTCCATGTCACTTTTCCATACCTCCAGGTCTTGTGCATGCGCTGCCCCATAATGTTGCAATATTTCTCTTGGCCACCGCCAGTCCCTGCGCTGCCCACAGCCATCTTGATCTGCCCACCGTAGTTTCCCCACACATTGAGAACACATTGCTTTGCTGGCAAAGGGACACCCTTCCCACCCACCATTTAAAGGCAGCCTACTATCAGACTCGAATGTCTTGGGCACCTTGGATGCTGGGTTTAAGTGAATCCCAATATTGGTTTCAACCGGCCTGTTAATCACAGCATGTAGCTGTCATGCACATAAAGGCTACATGACCAATATACAAACACAAAGCATTAGCAACACCAATAGATCTCGCTGATGCAAGAGCTATTGCTTTTGTCAATATTTTATTCAGTATTCGATCTTGCATAGATTCAAATGCTTGAATCATTCCCTGTCGTCATGGGAGTCCATAACATAGCAGTATGTATTATCATAGGCCCTAATGGCAATGAACAATGTATTTTAAGAACAGATCTGTCCTTCCGTAAAAGGGAGCAAACTTAAACCATGACCAATCGGGCGACAGCACCCTCTGGAATGCTCCCCAGAAAGGTTTCTCCTGCACGTCGTGTGATGGGAGTCTCCCTGAGCTCTACTCCGTTTTTTCTATCTCTTGAGATTACTTTATGTTCATTAAGCCTCTAAAAGGGTTTATTTAGAGCTTGCAAGTCATGTGGCAATAAGCGTCTACATGTGGAAGATCCACATAAGGAGTGCCTTTACTGCCTTCATCTGAAGGAGGTATGGTCGCATCATAAAGACCCTGCAAGAAAGAGAAACATCTCCTCAAAGGCCCCCCGCCCCCCCCCCCCCCCCCACCTGCTACACTCTCACACACTGGGGAAAGTTCAATCTCCATATCTATTAAAAAAAAAAATAAGTCTATGACCTCACCATCGACAGTACTCTCGTCCATGACTAATAAGATTGTTTACTGCTTTCTTGTCGACTAGACCATTTTTGACGAGTGTAGGAAGCTGGCCTGATGTGTGATGAGCACCTATGGTGTTATCACTCTATGCCAGGTCCGGGTATCCCCTATGGCTGTGTCTAGGAAGTCAGGGCTGTCTAGAGGTAGCTGTGGATGAGCAGCCCAGGCTTATCTATGAGACATGCAAAGCTTATGCAATACCACTACAGTCACACGGCACTTGCGCACACAAAAGAACCAAAAAGTGTTAAAAAATAAAGGTACTGTATTATGGTAACACAATTACAAAAATACTGTATAGGCAATACTCCACTAGGAGGTGAGTAAAAACACTATTATATACACATTAGAAGTCCGGGATTAGCATAGAAAGCAATAGTAAACAGTAAAATAATAGAAAATAATGGAGACCCTGGGGGAGACCAAACCATATACTAAGTGGAATACGAGAGGCAGTCCCTCACCCAAGGAAGTGGAATACGTAAAGGTTAAGCGGGAGGAACTAGGAAACCCAGAAAGTAAACTTTGGAAAAGGACTCTGCAAGACTGGAAGAAAGCACTGGTTGATCCTGACAGAAGAGGACCTGTAAAAGAAGAGGACCAAGTCCAGTTTGAGTTGGTGTCTGGTTGGGGCAGGAGCCACTACCCAGTGTTGTGGAGTTCTAGGAACCAGGTAGACTATAAAGAAAAGTCAGCTGTGCAGCACTGGAGCAGGAGAAGAGTTCCAGAAGTGATGCAGGCGATGTCCCCAGACAGAAGAAGAGATGCCTTCAGTCAGTGGTGTTGGTAGCTTCAAGAGTCGCGGTGCACAGGTGTACTGTCCTGCAAGGAGAGGCAAGAGCTTACAGTCCCCAAGTTGGACAGCTGGTAGAGAGGACCAAGGGGACCACTCCAAACTACCACCTTTTGATGCAGGATCCATGCTGTTTTGCAGGAGAAGATCCACGCAGCCAGTTGTCATTGCAGTTGGTGCCTGTGAATGCAGGGGAGGGACTCCTTAAGTCCAAGGGAGATTCCTTCTTGCTTGTGCAAACTGAAGACGCTTCAACCTCAGAGGATGCACAGCTAGGTAAATGTTGCAGTTGTTCGAAGGAGCTGGAGAAAAAACGATTGCAGAGCAGAGTAGTCACTGGAGTTGCAACCTGTGTCTGGAGGGGGTCCAGTTGCAGGCCAGAAAATAAAGTAGATGATGCAAAGGAGCCCTCCTGGAAACTCATGTCAAATCTGAACACCCACCCTAGCAGGAGACCTTTAAATAGCCTGCGAAGGAGGATTGGTCACCTACCTGGGAGACCACCTACCAGGAGGGGGGCTGTGACGTCACTTGCCTGACCTGGCAACTCTGAGGCTCTCTGGGGCCTCTGCCCACGTTGGATTCAAGATGGTAGAATTGAGTGGCCACCTGGAGGAGCTCTAGACACTGCCCCTGGGGTTACTGGATTTGAGTAAACTGGTTTATGCAAGGCCACCATATGTGCCGTTCAAAACCTACCTGTGGCTTTGGGAGGCTACCCCTCCCAAGCCATTTAACACCTAATTCCAAATGGAGAGGGTGTTGCCTCCCTCTACCAAAGAAAATCATTTGTTTTGCCTCCCTCTACCTGAGACTTTACTTCTCCTCCTAGTTAAGTGTTCCCATATCTGTCACAACTCTTGGATCTTGAGGAACCTGATGATTACCAAAGACCATTCAGGATTACACAGAGCCCATCTGAGCATCTGGTTAAATGCCAGGATGATGCTGAGATTGAAATTTGAGGAAGATCACCCATACTGCCAACAATATTATGCTCCTCAATGCAGGTCTCTATATGGGTGTTAGGCATTTGTAGATTGTCCTATCGTTTTGGGTAATCCTATCTCCCTGGTACTGGACCTGCAAACAATGTTACAAGACTATAAAAGTTGATTTCCAGATATAACATCAGAGCCTCCATCTCATCTTCTCGCACCCCATACACCTCCATCAGTAAATCCTAGAGTTACATGGTGATCAACCGTGGCAGGCACCACAGAGAGGACCCTTCTTCCTCAGAAGTGGACAGAGGAGTAATCCAGGAGACTATTCAGCCACAACGCGTGGGATGGTCCCCAGTCCCTCACTTTCCCCTTCATCTCTGCATCAGTCAGATTCCCCGCCAGAAGACAGATGGATTCCATAACCTGATGGATAAAGAAGCCAACATATTTCACTTCCAAACTTCAGTTGAACAAGCTTATTGCTTCCTTTATGATTTCAAGGAACAAGCAAGGAAATCAGTCAGGGCCATACCCATAATATTGAAAAAACAAGGGAGGGGCAGGAAAATGGGATATTCGGAGACTAACTCCTGGTCCCGTGTGTAAAGATCCCACTAGACAGTCAATCAAAAAAAGATTACACACGGTTCCATATAGAAAAATGGGTTTCTTTCGGATAGAACACTTGGTCCATAGATAAGAACCAGAGCTGTTCGAAGCAAGGGCCCTCACTCACCGTCCGGTGACATGCTTCATCATAGGGCCAGCTCCTCGTCAGGCCGGCGCTGCAATGCCTGACGGGCCCCACAAGGGGGCTCTTTGCCGGAGATCTTTTGTGAAACAAATATAGCTGGTCAAAAAACAGATAAATGAAGGATTGGCAAGTAAAGAGATTAAAAATGTCTAGAGGTAACTGCTAATAATTTTAATACTTGTGTTCATACCTCTGACAAGATTAAAAACCAGAAAACGGGGAATTAGTGGGATGATGACCACAAACCCCATAAATACTGTCTCTTTGAGAGCAATGACATATAAGAGACGGAGCACACAGGGTCCCCTGTGTTACTCTATGTAATGGGTCAACATGTTTCTCGCTAATGTCTGGAAAATTAACTTTTGCGATTCATCAGGACCTAGTAACGTACCTAATCCTATGGATGGTGGGAATTTCCACAAATATAGATCAAAACCTAGAAAAAAACATTATAAAAAGGAAAGAAAGAAACCATCATTACTAAAACGTAGTTCAAATACAAAAAAGAGAATATTACACTGGACTACATTGTGCAAACCCAGAATAAAGTGCAAAATCACTAAAGTGCCAAGTGGTAAAAAAATTATTACCCAGGTAACAACGAGTGCGAGGCCAATTAGGCAAACCACATTGCTTACCCTCCAAAAATTAATGGTAGGGCCACATCGGGGGAGTCCAGGCTAAAAAAATCAACTCTGATCTAAATATATACACAAACGGAAGGAACACAAAAAGAATTGTCATTATGCAAAATAGAAAGTCCACTCAACAGGATAAGAAACGTATTAACCCATGCGTAATGGAGACAAAAGGAGGAGTCACTCGGTCCCGTGACTCGAAAGACTTCTTTGAAGAAAAACAACTTGTAACACTCCGGCCCAACACCAGATGGCGAGCTATGCAAAACATGCGAATCTACAGCGACTGATGCCACGAACAGATGTACACTGGGTAAGTGACATTTTCAATACCTGACACAAGGTTAATATTAATTCGTTAAACATAAGCAGGAGCAACATACAGAAAATGAATTATCGTCTGTAAAGCGCGGAAACATGCTATAAGCAGTACGGCAGATAATCGCAGCCGCATGGTGATGTCAAAAAAGAGAGCATCAAGATATACGGGAGGCAAGTGTAATAACAAAAATGCATCCCATTGTTAAAATGCAGAAATGGAAGAGCGCGGGGTCGGATACGATCGCGTAACTTCAAACAGCAGGGCTACGCTATGGAAACATAGCGTGCACACTGCAGAGACGCGAGAAATGACAAAGCCGTCGTGCCGGCGCTAACTCCGTGTCTCCGACTCCGAACTAGTTTTTTGATTGACCATACCCATAATAGACTGCATCTGGGAAGAGGGGATTAAGATGAAAAACCCAGCGACAGTGGTACCGGTGCCACTCAGGATAGACTAAACATACAAGGCCCCTGATTGACCTGCACGCTTAACTGGTCATCCCAAGCCAGACTATCTCCACACCACCGGAAATAGACCGAAGATGTTTGGATAATGTGAGCCAAAGATTTTCGGTTAGGTCTGCCTCTGTTCTTGCATGCTGCATAATGCCCTAGTGGTTGTGGGCCGGTATGACAGGCAGATGTGGTCAGATTTTGGAAATCTAGTAGACCTCATCCCAGAGGATAAAGCATGATTCAATTAAAATACTAAAGGAAGTTGAGTATCTCCTCTGAGGCAATTGATTGCGCTCTGGATAGTGACAGCAGGCTTTTGCTAGTTAGCTGGAGTGGCAGTACTTGAACACCAGAGGTGGCTGAAGTCAACATCGTTCAGACCAGAGGTACAGTCTGAGGTCCTTGACATGGCTTATGATGGAGACACCTTGTTCGGTAAACACATTGATTACCTCTTAGCTATTAAAACAGACATGGATACAGCAAGATCCTTGGGCTCTCTCAAATATTGGAAAAAAGGGAAAACCGCTTCCTTTAGGGTAGTCCGCAGAGGAGGATTTTCATCCTACAGAGGGGCCTACCAAAGACCGCAATACCAGCCCTTTCCTATCGCAGGATAGGCTGCCCTACCAGCAGCAGTAAAGACCACCTTGAACTGCCTACATGAAACATGGGCCGCAGAAAACAATCCTCCCAGGCTAGAGAGACCGTTTGCAAGCAGCGACCTCCATTGAGTATCTGCCTCAATCTCTACATCCAGTGGGTGCAAAGATT
This sequence comes from Pleurodeles waltl, assembly GCF_031143425.1. Classification (NCBI taxonomy): domain Eukaryota; kingdom Metazoa; phylum Chordata; class Amphibia; order Caudata; family Salamandridae; genus Pleurodeles; species Pleurodeles waltl. The sequence continues at coordinate 346,830,534 of NC_090447.1, read as the reverse complement.
TCCAGACATTGATATCAGTGGGCAAATGACTGCAGACAAATAGGTCTGAGACCTCTCAAACACCACCAAATCAACCCCCTGCTGGAGTTACCAACCCCAAACAAACTTTCTATGCAAACAGTCATTTTGGATGGTCACTCTCTCCGACCTCTCTCAATCTGGAAGATGCATACTTTCATATCCTCATCCACCCCAAACACAGAAAATATCTTCACTTCACATTGGCTGGTTCCCATTACCAATTCAAAGTTCTCCCATTCAGTCTGTAAAAATGAGGTGCCGATTTCAAAGTGCACGTCACCAGTAGTAGCAACTCTCAGGAACTGTAGGACCCTCTTTCTTGGCATGGTTACCCCAGTTTTCTGCCAGTTGTCTTTGTGACTGTGTTCACTGGGATCTTGCTAACCAGGACCCAAGTGATTATGCTCTCTCCCTTCTAACTTGGTTGCTAAAACCTTTTGCCCCACATTTGGCATACTGGTTCCCCCATGTAAGTCCCTAGTATATGGTATATGGTAAATAAGGCACTGGGGTACCAGGGGATCCCTATGGGCTGCAGCATGAATTATACCACCCATAGGGAGCCCATGCTAAAGGTTCTGCAGGCTGCAAACTGCAGCTCCATTTACCCGGACGTAGTGATTGTGGGGATGTCATTTTATGCGTGTACTGGACATACGTCGATACCTATATCCAGCTACATAATGGTAACTCCGAACAGGTCCGAGTGACAACTCCCCTGTCCATCACCACCCCAGGGGTGGTGCTCAGAGCTCATCCAGAGGGTCCCTGGGTTCTGCCATCTTGTTGCCAAGGTTGGCAGGGAACTGAGCATCTGAGTGGCCAGGCTGGTGACATCCGAGCCCCCTCCTGATAGGTGCTTACCTGGTTAGGTGACCAGTCCCCTTTTCTGGGCTATTTGGGGTCGTCCTCCGATTTGGCTTGCAAGATTCCAGCAGGACTTCTTTGCAACTTACACTTCTGGCCACCTGAACCGCGTCTGGACCCTCCAGGAACAGACAAGCTTCAGATCCACGAGGAAGACACTGAAGCAACATTGTATCCAGAGTTCCTGCCAGATTTGCAACAGTTTCCCTAGCTGTGCATCCTCAGAAGATTGCAACTCTTCAGCCTGCACAAGAAAGAATCTCTTGGAGTGAAGGAATCGCTTCCTTTTTTTTTTGTTTTTTTCCTCCAGCTGCAAATGTGCCTTTGCCAAGGCTTATTGGTGGAATTCCTGCACTGACACCCATCTGCAATCTTCATCCCAGCGTGGGACACCTTCTGCGTCCATCAGGATCTCTTCTGGGCTGCAGTGCTGACCTGTTCAGGCTGGTGCACCTTGTTTGCATTTCATTGTTTTTTTAAGTATATGGTTTGTGGTGCCCCCCCCCCCCCCCCCCCCCACACACACGGTTATTACTATTTGCACTGTTTTCTAACCTTTTCTATGCCTATTTCTGATTGCTAGTGTATATATTAGGGTATTACTCACCATCCAAAGAGTGGGTCACCTGAATAGTATTTTGTGGTGATTTGTAAAAAAAAAAAAAAACTTTTATTTGTGTACAACTGAGTTTTCTTTCATGTAAGTGCTGTGACTACAGTGGTATTGTATGAGCTTTGCTTGTCTCCTAGATAAGCCTTGGCTGCTCATCTGCATCTAGAGAGCCTGGCTTTTAGACACTGCCTACACTATACTAATAGGGGATACCTATACCTGGTATAAGGTGTAAGTACCTCAGGTACCCCCTACACATTAGGCCAGCTTCCTACAGGAACCATGGTCATCAAGTATTTCCCTACTTGGACATCTGGCTCCTCAAAGCCCCAACCGCAAAGCACGCAAGACAATCCACTCAAGCCCGTCTCAACCTCTTCTTCAAATTGGGCCTAACAATCAACTTGCAGAAATATGATATCATCCTGAAGCAGAATTGTAGGAGGCTGGCCCAGTGTGTGGTGGACGGCTATGGTGTTACACCTTATAATGGGTCCAGACAACCCTTATTAGATAGTTTGTGACTAGGTAGCCAGGGTAGCTGCGGTGAGCAGCCGGCACTTATCTAGGAGCGTGAAGCACTTGCAGTACCACAGTGGTGACACTAACTTTTCACACATGAAAGGAAGCACAGTTCTGCAAAAAAAGAAAGGTACTTTATTACAGGAACACCAAACTAGATTACTATACACCAAAACATTTTAATCCCAGGACAGACGATGTAAGTTAAGACCATTGGCGATCAAACTTTCATGATCAGTGTAAGGAAATGCCTCCTTGGCATGGTTGCCCCCTGACTTTTTGCCTTTGCTGATGCTATGTTTACAATTGAAAGTGTGCTGAGGCCTGCTAACCATGCCCCAGCACCAGTGTTCTTTCCCTAACCTGTACTTTTGTATCCACAATTGGCAGACCCTGGCATCCAGATAAGTCCCTTGTAACTGGTACTTCTAGTACCAAGGGCCCTGATGCCAAGGAAGGTCTCTAAGGGCTGCAGCATGTCTTATGCCACCCTGGAGACCCCTCACTCAGCACAGACACCCTGCTTGCCAGCTTGTGTGTGCTAGTGAGGACAAAACGAGTAAGTCGACATGGCACTCCCCTCAGGGTGCCATGCCAGCCTCTCACTGCCTATGCAGTATAGGTAAGACACCCCTCTAGCAGGCCTTACAGCCCTAAGGCAGGGTGCACTATACCATAGGTGAGGGTACCAGTGCATGAGCATGGTACCCCTGCAGTGTCTAAACAAAACCTTAGACATTGTAAGTGCAGGGTAGCCATAAGAGTATATGGTCTGGGAGTTTGTCAAACACGAACTCCACAGCACCATAATGGCTACACTGAAAACTGGGAAGTTTGGTATCAAACTTCTCAGCACAATAAATGCACACTGATGCCAGTGTACATTTTATTGTAAAATACACCCCAGAGGGCACCTTAGAGGTGCCCCCTGAAACTTAACCGACTATCTGTGTAGGCTGACTAGTTTTAGCAGCCTGCCACAAACCGAGACATGTTGCTGGCCCCATGGGGAGAGTGCCTTTGTCACTCTGAGGCCAGTAACAAAGCCTGCACTGGGTGGAGATGCTAACACCTCCCCCAGGCAGGAATTGTCACACCTGGCGGTGAGCCTCAAAGGCTCACCTCCTTTGTGCCAACCCAGCAGGACACTCCAGCTAGTGGAGTTGCCCGCCCCCTCCGGCCAGGCCCCACTTTTGGCAGCAAGGCCGGAGAAAATAATGAGAAAAACAAGGAGTCACTGGCCAGTCAGGACAGCCCCTAAGGTGTCCTGAGCTGAAGTGACTCTAACTTTTAGAAATCCTCCATCTTGCAGATGGAGGAGTCCCCCAATAGGGTTAGGATTGTGACCCCCTCCCCTTGGGAGGAGGCACAAAGAGGGTGTACCCACCCTCAGGGCTAGTAGCCATTGGCTACTAACCCCCCAGACCTAAACACGCCCTTAAATTTAGTGTTCGATGGCATCTGTCGCTGTAGATACGCATGTTCTGCAATAGCTCGCCATCTGGTGTTGGGCCGGAGTGTTACAAGTTGTTTTTCTTCGAAGAAGTCTTTCGAGTCACGGGACCGAGTGACTCCTCCTTTTGTCTCCATTGCGCATGGGCGTCGACTCCATCCTCGATTGTTTTTTTTCCGCCATCGGGTTCGGACGTGTTCCTGTCGCTCCGAGTTTCGGAACGGAAAAAATAGTTAATTTCGGAAGATTTTCGTCGGTATTGTTGCGTTCGGGATCGGCGTACTTAGATTCAACACCGCATCGAAGATCGAAGAGCTCCGGTGCCCTTCGGGGTAGTTTTTCGATCCTCCGTCGGGGCCTGGTCGGCCCGACCGCGTGCTGAGGAACGCCGATGGAACGGACCCCGTTCCGATTCTGCCCCAAATGCCACAATAAATACCCCTACACAGACCAACACTTGGTTTGCAACCTGTGCCTGTCACCTGAGCACAGCGAAGACACCTGCGAGGCCTGTCGTGCGTTCCGGTCCCGAAAAACACTCCGAGACCGTCGAGCCAGAAGACTTCAAATGGCGTCCGCACCGACAGCCCAACGGGAGTTCGAGGAACAGGAAGAGGAAGGTACCTTCTCGATCCAAGACTCAGACTCCGAAGGATTCGACGATACACAAACCGTGAGTAAGACGTCGAAAACCACACAAAGAAACATTTACAAGGCCCAGGGGACGCCACTGCCACCAGGCCATGGCTCAACCCATAAAATCGGTGACCGACCGTCGGCACCGAAAAAGGCCCAAACAGTGCCGAGATCGTCCGACTCCGGTCGAGACACCGGCACGCAGCCTTCTCGGGACCGAGAAAGTGCTGGAGACAAGCCTCGACACCGAGATGCCGGTGTAGACACGGCTCGACGCCGAGACAGCGGCACCGAAACAGATCGACGCCGAGAGGTTTCGGCACCGAAAAGGAAAAAAGTCACCTCGGAGCCGAAAAAACACGCAGACACAGTTTCGACGCCGAAACAAACTGCAAGCGACCCAGCTTCAGGCTCTTATACAGAAGAGCACTCGCTAACCTCCCAAATGCAGAAGCATAGGTTTGAGGAAGAGCTACAAGCAACTGATGCGGACCATACGCAAAAGCGTATCTTCATTCAGCAGGGGACAGGAAAAATAAGCACCCTTCCCCCCATTAGGAGAAAGAGAAGGTTGGAGTTCCAGGCGGAACAAGTACCACAACCAAAAGTGGTGAAAAGAGTTACACCACCACCCTCTCCTCCGCCCGTGATTAACGTTTCACCAGCACAAACGCCATCACACTCCCCAGCTCACACCACCATGAGCCAGGGTGACCAAGACCAGGACGCATGGGACCTATACGACGCCCCAGTGTCAGATAACAGCCCAGAGGCATACCCTACAAAACCATCTCCACCAGAAGACAGCACCGCGTACTCTCAGGTGGTGGCTAGAGCAGCACAATTTCACAACGTAAGCCTCCACTCAGAACAGGTCGAGGATGATTTCCTGTTCAACACACTCTCCTCCACCCACAGCTCCTACCAAAGCCTGCCTATGCTCCCTGGTATGCTCCGGCACGCAAAAGACATATTTAAGGACCCGGTCAAAAGTAGGGCAATCACACCAAGGGTGGAAAAAAAGTATAAGCCGCCTCCTACAGACCCGGCTTTCATCACAACACAGCTGCCACCAGACTCTGTTGTTGTAGGAGCAGCTAGGAAAAGGGCCAACTCTCACACATCTGGAGATGCACCACCCCCAGATAAAGAAAGCCGCAAGTTTGATGCAGCTGGTAAAAGAGTCGCAGCACAAGCTGCAAACCAGTGGCGCATCGCGAACTCCCAGGCACTACTTGCGCGCTATGACAGAGCCCACTGGGACGAGATGCAACATCTCATTGAACATCTGCCCAAAGACTTCCAAAATAGGGCAAAACAAGTGGTTGAGGAGGGACAGGCCATCTCCAACAACCAGATCCGCTCCTCCATGGACGCTGCAGATACAGCTGCACGGACAATTAATACATCTGTAACTATCAGAAGGCATGCATGGCTCCGAACGTCTGGATTTAAACCAGAGATTCAACAAGCAGTTCTCAATATGCCTTTTAATGAAAAAGAACTGTTCGGTCCAGAAGTGGACACAGCGATTGAGAAACTCAAAAAAGATACGGACACTGCCAAAGCCATGGGCGCACTCTACTCCCCGCAGAGCAGAGGGAATTACAGCTCATTCCGTAAAACGCCCTTTCGAGGGGGGTTTCGGGGTCAAAGCACACAAGCCAGCACCTCACAAGCCACACCGTCCAGTTACCAAGGACAGTATAGAGGAGGTTTTCGGGGACAATATAGAGGAGGGCAATTCCCTAGAAATAGAGGAAGATTCCAAAGCCCCAAAACCCCTACTACTAAACAGTGACTCACATGTCACTCACCCCCTCCACACAACACCAGTGGGGGGACGAATAGGTCATTATTACAGAGCATGGGAGAAAATCACTACAGACACTTGGGTTCTAGCAATTATCCAACATGGTTACTGCATAGAATTTCTACAGTTCCCTCCAAACATACCACCAAAAGCACAAAATTTAACAACACACCATTCCAATCTCCTAGAGATAGAAGTGCAGGCACTATTGCAAAAGAATGCAATCGAATTAGTGCCAAACACACAAATAAACACAGGAGTTTACTCACTGTACTTTCTGATACCAAAGAAGGACAAAACACTGAGACCAATCCTAGACCTCAGAGTAGTCAACACTTTCATCAAATCAGACCACTTCCACATGGTCACACTACAAGAAGTATTGCCATTGCTAAAGCTGCACGACTACATGGCAACTTTAGACCTCAAGGATGCTTATTTCCATATACCAATTCACCCATCGCACAGGAAATACCTAAGGTTTGTATTCAAAGGAATACATTACCAATTCAAGGTACTGCCTTTCGGATTAACAACCGCACCAAGAGTCTTTACCAAATGTCTAGCGGTAGTCGCTGCACACATCAGAAGGCAGCAAATACATGTGTTCCCATATCTAGACGACTGGCTAATCAAGGCCCATTCGTTAATAGAGTGCTCAAATCACACAAATCATATCATACAAACCCTCTTCAAACTAGGGTTCACCGTCAATTTCACAAAATCCAAGATTCGGCCACGCAAGGTACAACAATACCTGGGAGCCATAATAGACACATCAAAAGGAGTAGCCACTCCAAGTCCACAAAGAATTCAAAATTTCAACACCATCATACAACGCATGTATCCAACACAAAAGATACAAGCAAAGATGGTATTACAACTCCTAGGCATGATGTCATCATGCATAGCCATTGTCCCAAACGCAAGACTGCACATGAGGCCCTTACAACAATGCCTAGCATCACAGTGGTCTCAAGCACAGGGTCACCTTCTAGATCTGGTGTTAATAGACCGCCAAACTTACCTCTCGCTTCTGTGGTGGAACAACATAAATTTAAACAAGGGGCGGCCTTTCCAAGACCCAGTGCCACAATACGTAATAACAACAGATGCTTCCATGACAGGGTGGGGAGCACACCTCGATCAACACAGCATACAAGGACAATGGAACGTACATCAAACAAAACTGCATATCAATCACCTAGAACTTCTTGCAGTTTTTCAAGCACTAAAAGCTTTCCAACCAATAATAGTTCACAAATACATTCTCGTCAAAACAGACAACATGACAACAATGTATTATCTAAACAAGCAGGGAGGGACGCACTCCACGCAGTTAAGCATGTTAGCACAAAAAATTTGGCATTGGGCAATTCACAACCAAATTCGCCTAATTGCACAGTTTATACCAGGGATACAAAATCAACTCGCAGACAATCTCTCTCGAGATCACCAACAGGTCCACGAATGGGAAATTCACCCCCAAATACTGAACACTTATTTCAAACTCTGGGGAACACCTCAGATAGACTTGTTTGCGACAAGGGAGAACGCAAAATGCCAAAACTTCGCATCCAGATACCCACACAAACAATCCCAAGGCAATGCCCTATGGATGAACTGGTCAGGGATATTTGCTTACGCTTTTCCTCCTCTCCCTCTCCTTCCTTACCTGGTAAACAAACTCAGTCAAAGCAAACTCAAACTCATATTGATAGCACCAACTTGGGCAAGGCAACCCTGGTACACAACGCTGCTAGACCTATCAGTGGTACCCTGCATCAAATTGCCCAACAGGCCAGATCTGTTGACACAGCACAACCAAAAGATCAGACACCCAGATCCAGCATCGCTGAATCTAGCAATCTGGCTCCTGAAATCCTAGAATTCGGGCACTTACAACTTACCCAAGAATGTATGGAAGTCATAAAACAAGCAAGAAGGCCATCCACCAGGCACTGCTATGCAAGTAAATGGAAGAGGTTTGTTTGCTACTGCCATATTAATCAAATACAACCATTACACACAACGCCAGAACATGTAGTGGGTTACTTGCTTCACTTACAAAAATCTAACCTAGCTTTCTCTTCCATTAAGATTCACCTTGCAGCAATATCTGCATACCTGCAGACTACCTATTCAACTTCCCTATATAAAATACCAGTCATTAAAGCATTCATGGAGGGCCTTAGGAGAATTATACCACCAAGAACACTACCTGTTCCTTCATGGAACCTAAATGTTGTCCTAACTAGACTTATGGGTCCACCTTTTGAACCCATGCACTCCTGCGACATACAGTTCCTAACCTGGAAGGTGGCATTTCTCATCGCCATTACTTCCCTGAGAAGAGTAAGCGAGATTCAGGCGTTTACTATACAGGAACCTTTTATACAACTACACAAAAATAAAGTCGTCCTAAGGACCAATCCTAAATTTTTGCCAAAGGTTATTTCACCGTTCCATCTAAATCAAACAGTGGAACTTCCGGTGTTCTTTCCACAGCCAGATACCGTAGCTGAAAGGGCACTACATACATTAGATGTCAAAAGAGCATTAATGTATTACATTGACAGAACAAAGAACATCAGAAAGACTAAACAACTCTTTATTGCATTTCAAAAACCTCATGCAGGAAACCCAATTTCAAAACAAGGTATAGCCAGATGGATAGTTAAATGCATCCAAATCTGCTACCTTAAAGCTAAACGACAGCTGCCCATTACACCAAGGGCACACTCAACCAGAAAGAAAGGTGCTACCATGGCCTTTCTAGGAAACATCCCAATGCAAGAAATATGTAAGGCAGCCACATGGTCTACGCCTCACACATTCACCAAGCACTACTGTGTAGACGTGTTATCCGCACAACAAGCCACAGTAGGTCAAGCTGTATTAAGGACATTATTTCAGACTACTTCCACTCCTACAGGCTGATCCACCGCTTTTGGGGAAATAACTGCTTACTAGTCTATTGCAGAACATGCGTATCTACAGCGACAGATGCCATCGAACTGAAAATGTCACTTACCCAGTGTACATCTGTTCGTGGCATCAGTCGCAGTAGATTCGCATGTGCCCACCCGCCTCCCCGGGAGCCTGTAGCAGTTTGGAAGTTACCTTCAATTATTTATATATGTATCATCTCAACCTTAAATAAGTGCATACTTAGTCACTCCATTGCATGGGCACTATTACTACAATTCAACTCCTACCTCACCCTCTGCGGGGAAAAACAATCGAGGATGGAGTCGACGCCCATGCGCAATGGAGACAAAAGGAGGAGTCACTCGGTCCCGTGACTCGAAAGACTTCTTCGAAGAAAAACAACTTGTAACACTCCGGCCCAACACCAGATGGCGAGCTATTGCAGAACATGCGAATCTACTGCGACTGATGCCACGAACAGATGTACACTGGGTAAGTGACATTTTCAATTTAAGGGCTACCCTGAACCCTAGAAAATTAGATTCCTGCAACTACAAGAAGGACTGCCTAGCTGAAAACCCCTGCAGAGGAAGACCAGAAGACGACAACTGCCTTGGCTCCAGAAACTCACCGGCCTGTCTCCTGCCTTCCAAAGATCCTGCTCCAGCGACGCCTTCCAAAGGGACCAGCGACCTCGACATCCTCTGAGGACTGCCCCTGCTTCGAAAAGACAAGAAACTCCCGAGGACAGCGGACCTGCTCCAAGAAAAGCTGCAACTTTGTTTCCAGCAGCTTTAAAGGACCCTGCAAGCTCCCCGCAAGAAGCGTGAGACTTGCAACACTGCACCCGGTGACCCCGACTCGGCTGGTGGCGATCCAACACCTCAGGAGGGACCCCAGGACTACTCTTAAGACTGTGAGTACAAAAACCTGTCCCCCCTGAGCCCCCACAGCGCCGCCTGCAGAGGGAATCCCGAGGCTTCCCCTGACCGCGACTCTTTGAACCTAAAGTCCCGACGCCTGGGAGAGACCCTGCACCCGCAGCCCCCAGGACCTGAAGGACCGGACTTTCACTGGAGAAGTGACCCCCAGGAGTCCCTCTCCCTTACCCAAGTGGAGGTTTCCCCGAGGAATCCCCCCCTTGCCTGCCTGCAGCGCTGAAGAGATCCCGAGATCTCTCATAGACTAACATTGCGAACCCGACGCCTGTTCCTACACTGCACCCGGCCGCCCCCGCGCTGCTGAGGGTGAAATTTCTGTGTGGGCTTGTGTCCCCCCCGGTGCCCTACAAAACCCCCCTGGTCTGCCCTCCGAAGACGCGGGTACTTACCTGCAAGCAGACCGGAACCGGGGCACCCCCTTCTCTCCATTCTAGCCTATGTGTTTTGGGCACCACTTTGAACTCTGCACCTGACCGGCCCTGAGCTGCTGGTGTGGTGACTTTGGGGTTGCTCTGAACCCCCAACGGTGGGCTACCTTGGACCAAGAACTAAGCCCTGTAAGTGTCTTACTTACCTGGTTAACCTAACAAATACTTACCTCCCCTAGGAACTGTGAAAATTGCACTAAGTGTCCACTTTTAAAACAGCTATTTGTGAATAACTTGAAAAGTATACATGCAATTGTGATGATTTGAAGTTCCTAAAGTACTTACCTGCAATACCTTTCGAATGAGATATTACATGTAGAATTTGAACCTGTGGTTCTTAAAATAAACTAAGAAAAGATATTTTTCTATATAAAAACCTATTGGCTGGATTTGTCTCTGAGTGTGTGTACCTCATTTATTGTCTATGTGTATGTACAACAAATGCTTAACACTACTCCTTGGATAAGCCTACTGCTCGACCACACTACCACAAAATAGAGCATTAGTATTATCTATTTTTACCACTATTTTACCTCTAAGGGGAACCCTTGGACTCTGTGCATGCTATTCCTTACTTTGAAATAGCACATACAGAGCCAACTTCCTACATTGGTGGATCAGCGGTGGGGTACAAGACTTTGCATTTGCTGGACTACTCAGCCAATACCTGATCACACGACAAATTCCAAAATTGTCATTAGAAATTCATTTTTGCAATTTGAAATTTTTCTAAATTCTTAAAAGTCCTGCTAGGGCCTTGTGTGTTAAGTCCCTGTTTAGCATTGTCTTTTTAGAGTTTAAAAGTTTGTTAAAAGTTTGAATTGGATTCTAGAAACAGTTTTAGATTCTTAAAAAAGTATTCCAACTCTTAGCAGAATAATGTCTGATACAGAGATGCAGGTGGTGGAACTCGACACCACACCTTACCTCCATCTTAAGATGAGGGAGCTAAGGTCTCTCTGTAATATCAAAAAATAACCATTGGCTCCAGACCTACCAAAATTCAGCTCCAGGAGCTGTTGGCAGAGTTTGAAAAAGCCAACCCCTCTGATGATGACATCACAGAGGAAGAAATTAGTGACTTGGAGGCCAATGTCCCTCCTCCAGTCCTAAATAGGGAGAACAGGACCCCTCAAGTCCTGTCTCCAACTGTGTTAGTCAGAAATAGTGAGTCCCTCACAGGAGGGTCCCACATTTCTGAAATCACTGAGGATGCTCTCAGTGAAGATGACCTCCTGTTAGCCAGGATGGCCAAAAGATTGGCTTTAGAGAGACAGCTCCTAGCCATAGAAAGGGAAAGACAAGAGATGGGCCTAGGACCCATCAATGGTGGCAGCAATATAAATAGGGTCAGAGATTCTCCTGACATGTTAAAAATCCCCAAAGGGATTGTGACAAAATTTGAAGATGGTGATGACATCACCAAGTGGTTCACAGCTTTTGAGAGGGCTTGTGTAACCAGAAAAGTGAACAGATCTCACTGGGGTGCTCTCCTTTGGGAAATGTTCACTGGAAAGTGTAGGGATAGACTCCTCACACTCTCTGGAAAAGATGCAGAATCTTATGACCTCATGAAGGGTACCCTGATTGAGGGCTTTGGATTCTCCACTGAGGAGTACAGGATTAGGTTCAGGGGGGCTCAAAAATCCTCGAGCCAGACCTGGTGTAAGGAAATGCCTCCTTGGCATGGTTGCCCCCTGACTTTTTGCCTTTGCTGATGCTATGTTTACAATTGAAAGTGTGCTGAGGCCTGCTAACCAGGCCCCAGCACCAGTGTTCTTTCCCTAACCTGTACTTTTGTATCCAGAATTGGCAGACCCTGGCATCCAGATAAGTCCCTTGTAACTGGTACTTCTAGTACCAAGGGCCCTGATGCCAAGGAAGGTCTCTAAGGGCTGCAGCATGTCTTATGCCACCCTGGAGACCTCTCACTCAGCACAGACACACTGCTTGCCAGCTTGTGTGTGCTAGTGAGGACAAAACGAGTAAGTCGACATGGCACTCCCCTCAGGGTGCCATGCCAGCCTCTCACTGCCTATGCAGTATAGGTAAGACACCCCTCTAGCAGGCCTTACAGCCCTAAGGCAGGGTGCACTATACCATAGGTGAGGGTACCAGTGCACGAGCATGGTACCCCTACAGTGTCTAAACAAAACCTTAGACATTGTAAGTGCAGGGTAGCCATAAGAGTATATGGTCTGGGAGTCTGTCAAACACGAACTCCACAGCACCATAATGGCTACACTGAAAACTGGGAAGTTTGGTATCAAACTTCTCAGCACAATAAATGCACACTGATGCCAGTGTACATTTTATTGTAAAATACACCACAGAGGGCACCTTAGAGGTGCCCCCTGAAACTTAACCGACTGTCTGTGTAGGCTGACTAGTTCCAGCAGCCTGCCACACCAGAGACAGGTTGCTGGCCCCATGGGGAGAGTGCCTTTGTCACTCTGAGGCCAGTAACAAAGCCTGCACTGGGTGGAGATGCTAACACCTCCCCCAGGCAGGAGCTGTAACACCTGGCGGTGAGCCTCAAAGGCTCACCCCTTTGTCACAGCCCAGCAGGGCACTCCAGCTTAGTGGAGTTGCCCGCCCCCTCCGGCCACGGCCCCCACTTTTGGCGGCAAGGCTGGAGGGAACAAAGAAAGCAACAAGGAGGAGTCACTGGCCAGTCAGGACAGCCCCTAAGGTGTCCTGAGCTGAGGTGACTCTGACTTTTAGAAATCCTCCATCTTGCAGATGGAGGATTCCCCCAATAGGGTTAGGATTGTGACCCCCTCCCCTTGGGAGGAGGCACAAAGAGGGTGTACCCACCCTCAGGGCTAGTAGCCATTGGCTACTAACCCCCCAGACCTAAACACGCCCTTAAATTTAGTATTTAAGGGCTACCCTGAACCCTAGAAAATTAGATTCCTGCAACTACAAGAAGAAGGACTGCCTAGCTGAAAACCCCTGCAGAGGAAGACCAGAAGACGACAACTGCCTTGGCTCCAGAAACTCACCGGCCTGTCTCCTGCCTTCCAAAGATCCTGCTCCAGCGACGCCTTCCAACGGGACCAGCGACCTCGACATCCTCTGAGGACTGCCCCTGCTTCGAAAAGACAAGAAACTCCCGAGGACAGCGGACCTGCTCCAAGAAAAGCTGCAACTTTGTTTCCAGCAGCTTTAAAGAACCCTGCAAGCTCCCCGCAAGAAGCGTGAGACTTGCAACACTGCACCCGGCGACCCCGACTCGGCTGGTGGCGATCCAACACCTCAGGAGGGACCCCAGGACTACTCTGATACTGTGAGTACCAAAACCTGTCCCCCCTGAGCCCCCACAGCGCCGCCTGCAGAGGGAATCCCGAGGCTTCCCCTGACCGCGACTCTTTGAACCTAAAGTCCCGACGCCTGGGAGAGACCCTGCACCCGCAGCCCCCAGGACCTGAAGGACCGGACTTTCACTGGAGAAGTGACCCCCAGGAGTCCCTCTCCCTTACCCAAGTGGAGGTTTCCCCGAGGAATCCCCCCCTTGCCTGCCTGCAGCGCTGAAGAGATCCCGAGATCTCTCATAGACTAACATTGCGAACCCGACGCCTGTTCCTACACTGCACCCGGCCGCCCCCGCGCTGCTGAGGGTGAAATTTCTGTGTGGACTTGTGTCCCCCCCGGTGCCCTACAAAACCCCCCTGGTCTGCCCTCCGAAGACGCGGGTACTTACCTGCAAGCAGACCGGAACCGGGGCACCCCCTTCTATCCATTCTAGCCTATGTGTTTTGGGCACCACTTTGAACTCTGCATCTGACCGGCCCTGAGCTGCTGGTGTGGTGACTTTGGGGTTGCTCTGAACCCCCAACGGTGGGCTACCTTGGACCAAGAACTAAGCCCTGTAAGTGTCTTACTTACCTGGTTAACCTAACAAATACTTACCTCCCCTAGGAACTGTGAAAATTGCACTAAGTGTCCACTTTTAAAACAGCTATTTGTCAATAACTTGAAAAGTATACATGCAATTTTGATGATTTGAAGTTCCTAAAGTACTTACCTGCAATACCTTTCGAATGAGATATTACATGTAGAATTTGAACCTGTGGTTCTTAAAATAAACTAAGAAAAGATATTTTTCTATACAAAAACCTATTGGCTGGATTTGTCTCTGAGTGTGTGTACCTCATTTATTGTCTATGTGTATGTACAACAAATGCTTAACACTACTCCTTGGATAAGCCTACTGCTCGACCACACTACCACAAAATGGAGCATTAGTATTATCTATTTTTACCACTATTTTACCTCTAAGGGGAACCCTTGGACTCTGTGCATGCTATTCCTTACTTTGAAATAGCACATACAGAGCCAACTTCCTACATTGGTGGATCAGCGGTGGGGTACAAGACTTTGCATTTGCTGGACTACTCAGCCAATACCTGATCACACGACAAATTCCAAAATTGTCATTAGAAATTGATTTTTGCAATTTGAAAAGTTTTCTAAATTCTTAAAAGACCTGCTAGGGCCTTGTGTTAGATCCTGTTTAGCATTTCTTTTAGAGTTTAAAAGTTTGTAAAAGTTTGAATTAGATTCTAGAACCAGTTGTAGATTCTTAAAAAGTATTCCAACTTTTAGAAGCAAAATGTCTAGCACAGATGTGACTGTGGTGGAACTCGACACCACACCTTACCTCCATCTTAAGATGAGGGAGCTAAGGTCACTCTGTAAAATAAAGAAAATAACAATGGGCGCCAAACCTACCAAAATACAGCTCCAGGAGCTTTTGGCAGAGTTTGAAAAGGCCAACCCCTCTGAGGGTGGCAACTCAGAGGAAGAGGATAGTGACTTGGAGGACAATTCCCCCCTACCAGTCCTATCTAAGGAGAACAGGGTCCCTCAAACCCTGACTCCAAAAATAATAGTCAGAGATGCTGGTTCCCTCACAGGAGAGACCAACACCTCTGAAATCACTGAGGATAGCCCCAGTGAAGAGGACATCCAGTTAGCCAGGATGGCCAAAAGATTGGCTTTGGAAAGACAGATCCTAGCCATAGAGAGGGAAAGACAAGAGATGGGCCTAGGACCCATCAATGGTGGCAGCAACATAAATAGGGTCAGAGATTCTCCTGACATGTTGAAAATCCCTAAAGGGATTGTAACTAAATATGAAGATGGTGATGACATCACCAAATGGTTCACAGCTTTTGAGAGGGCTTGTGTAACCAGAAAAGTGAACAGATCTCACTGGGGTGCTCTCCTTTGGGAAATGTTCACAGGAAAGTGTAGGGATAGACTCCTCACACTCTCTGGACCAGATGCAGAATCTTATGACCTCATGAAGGGTACCCTGATTGAGGGCTTTGGATTCTCCACTGAGGAGTATAGGATTAGATTCAGGGGGGCTCAAAAATCCTCGAGCCAGACCTGGGTTGACTTTGTAGACTACTCAGTGAAAACACTAGATGGTTGGATTCAAGGCAGTGGTGTAAGTAATTATGATGGGCTGTACAATTTATTTGTGAAAGAACACCTGTTAAGTAATTGTTTCAATGATAAACTGCATCAGCATCTGGTAGACCTAGGACCAATTTCTCCCCAAGAATTGGGAAAGAAGGCGGACCATTGGGTCAAGACAAGGGTGTCCAAGACTTCAACAGGGGGTGACCAAAAGAAAGGGGTCACAAAGACTCCCCAGGGGAAGGGTGATGAGACAACCAAAACTAAAAATAGTAAAGAGTCTTCTACAGGCCCCCAAAAACCTGCACAGGAGGGTGGGCCCAGAGCCTCTTCACAAAACAATGGGTACAAGGGTAAAAACTTTGATCCCAAAAAGGCCTGGTGTCATAGCTGTAAACAGCATGGACACCAAACTGGAGACAAGGCCTGTCCCAAGAAAGGTTCCACTCCAAACTCCCATCCAGGTAACACTGGTATGGCTAGTCTCCAAGTGGGATCAACAGTGTGCCCAGAGCAAATCAGGGTCCACACTGAAGCTACTCTAGTTTCTGAGGGTGGGGTGGATTTAGCCACACTAGCTGTCTGGCCGCCTAACATGCAAAAATACAGACAGCAACTCTTAATTAATGGGACTAGAATAGAGGGCCTGAGGGATACAGGTGCCAGTGTCACCATGGTGACAGAGAAACTGGTTTCCCCTGGCCAATACCTGACTGGAAAAACTTACACAGTCACCAACGCTGACAATCAGAGAAAAGTACATCCCATGGCAATGGTTACTTTAGAATGGGGAGGGGTCAATGGCCTGAAACAGGTGGTGGTCTCCTCAAATATCCCAGTGGACTGTCTGCTTGGAAATGACCTGGAGTCCTCAGCATGGGCTGAGGTAGAGCTAAAAACCCATGCAGCAATGCTGGGTATCCCTGAACTGGTGTGTGTGAAAACAAGAGCACAATGCAAGGCACAGGGTGAAAAAGTAGAGCTGGAGTCTGGAAAAATGGCCCAGCCTACCAAGAGAACAGGAAAGTCAGTTGGGAAACCAACTGCAACACAGCAAAAGAAAGGGAACCTCTCTTCTCAGGAAGAAGTTCTGCCCTCTGAGGGAACTGAGCCTTTGGAGCTTGAACCTTACCAGGTTGAGCTCTTAGGCCCAGGGGGACCCTCAAGGGAGGAGCTGTGTAAGGGACAAGAAACCTGTCCCTCTCTTGAAGGCCTTAGGCAGCAAGCTGCTAAAGAGTCCAAAGGCAAGAAAAATGGAACGCATAGGGTCTATTGGGAAGATGGACTCCTGTACACTGAGGCCAGAGACCCCAAACCTGGTGCCACTAGGAGAGTGGTAGTGCCTCAGCTGTTCAGGAAGTTCATCCTAACATTGGCCCATGACATTCCCCTTGCTGGACATTTGGGACAAACCAAGACGTGGGAGAGGTTAGTCAACCACTTCTACTGGCCCAATATGTCCAACATGGTTAAGGAGTTTTGCCTCTCCTGCCCCACCTGCCAAGCCAGTGGTAAGACAGGTGGGCATCCAAAGGCCCCCCTCATTCCACTTCCAGTGGTGGGGGTTCCCTTTGAAAGAGTGGGTGTGGACATAGTTGGTCCACTAGAACCTCCCACAGCCTCAGGAAATATGTGTTCGATGGCATCTGTCGCTGTAGATACGCATGTTCTGCAATAGCTCGCCATCTGGTGTTGGGCCGGAGTGTTACAAGTTGTTTTTCTTCGAAGAAGTCTTTCGAGTCACGGGACCGAGTGACTCCTCCTTTTGTCTCCATTGCGCATGGGCGTCGACTCCATCCTCGATTGTTTTTTTTCCGCCATCGGGTTCGGACGTGTTCCTGTCGCTCCGAGTTTCGGAACAGAAAAAATAGTTAATTTCGGAAGATTTTCGTCGGTATTGTTGCGTTCGGGATCGGCATACTTAGATTCAACACCGCATCGAAGATCGAAGAGCTCTGGTGCCCTTCGGGGTAGTTTTTCGATCCTCCGTCGGGGCCTGGTCGGCCCGACCGCGTGCTGAAGAACGCCGATGGAACGGACCCCGTTCCGTTTCTGCCCCAAATGCCACAATAAATACCCCTACACAGACCAACACTTGGTCTGCAACCTGTGCCTGTCACCTGAGCTCAGCGAAGACACCTGCGAGGCCTGTCGTGCGTTCCGGTCCCGAAAAACACTCCGAGACCGTCGAGCCAGAAGACTTCAAATGGCGTCCGCACCAACAGCCCGACGGGAGTTCGAGGAACAGGAAGAGGAAGGTACCTTCTCGATCCAAGACTCAGACTCCGAAGGATTCGACGATACACAAACCGTGAGTAAGACGTCGAAAACCACACAAAGAAACATTTACAAGGCCCAGGGGACGCCACTGCCACCAGGCCATGGCTCAACCCATAAAATCGGTGACCGACCGTCGGCACCGAAAAAGGCCCAAACAGTGCCGAGATCGTCCGACTCCGGTCGAGACACCGGCACGCAGCCTTCTCGGGACCGAGAAAGTGCTGGAGACAAGCCTCGACACCGAGATGCCGGTGTGGACACGGCTCGACGCCGAGACAGCGGCACCGAAACAGATCGACGCCGAGAGGTTTCGGCCCCGAAAAGGAAAAAAGTCACCTCGGAGCCGAAAAAACACGCAGACAAAGTTTCGATGCCGAAACAAACTGCAAGCGACCCAGCTTCAGGCTCTTATACAGAAGAGCACTCGCTAACCTCCCAAATGCAGAAGCATAGGTTTGAGGAAGAGCTACAAGCAACTGATGCGGACCATACGCAAAAACGTATTTTCATTCAGCAGGGGACAGGAAAAATAAGCACCCTTCCCCCCATTAGGAGAAAGAGAAGGTTGGAGTTCCAGACGGAACAAGCACCACAACCAAAAGTGGTGAAAAGAGTTACACCACCACCCTCTCCTCCGCCCGTGATTAACGTTTCACCAGCACAAACGCCATCACACTCCCCAGCTCACACCACCATGAGCCAGGGTGACCAAGACCAGGACGCATGGGACCTATACGACGCCCCAGTGTCAGATAACAGCCCAGAGGCATACCCTACAAAACCATCTCCACCAGAAGACAGCACCGCGTACTCTCAGGTGGTGGCTAGAGCAGCACAATTTCACAACGTAAGCCTCCACTCAGAACAGGTCGAGGATGATTTCTTGTTCAACACACTCTCCTCCACCCACAGCTCCTACCAAAGCCTGCCTATGCTCCCTGGTATGCTCCGGCACGCAAAAGACATATTTAAGGACCCGGTCAAAAGTAGGGCAATCACACCAAGGGTGGAAAAAAAGTACAAGGCGCCTCTTACGGACCCAGCTTTCATCACAACACAGCTGCCACCAGACTCTGTTGTTGTAGGAGCAGCTAGGAAAAGGGCCAACTCTCACACATCTGGAGATGCACCACCCCCAGATAAAGAAAGCCGCAAGTTTGATGCAGCTGGTAAGAGAGTCGCAGCACAAGCTGCAAACCAGTGGCGCATCGCGAACTCCCAGGCACTACTTGCGCGCTATGACAGAGCCCACTGGGACGAGATGCAACATCTCATCGAACATCTGCCCAAAGACTTCCAAAATAGGGCAAAACAAGTGGTTGAGGAGGGACAAGCCATCTCCAACAACCAGATCCGCTCCTCCATGGACGCTGCAGATACAGCTGCACGGACAATTAATACATCTGTAACTATCAGAAGGCATGCATGGCTCCGAACGTCTGGATTTAAACCAGAGATTCAACAAGCAGTTCTCAATATGCCTTTTAATGAAAAAACTGTTCGGTCCAGAAGTGGACACAGCGATTGAGAAACTCAAAAAAGATACGGACACTGCCAAAGCCATGGGCGCACTCTACTCCCCGCAGAGCAGAGGGAATTACAACACATTCCGTAAAACACCCTTTCGAGGGGGGTTTCGGGGTCAGAGCACACAAGCCAGCACCTCACAAGCAACACCGTCCAGTTACCAGGGACAGTATAGAGGAGGTTTTAGGGGACAATATAGAGGAGGGCAATTCCCTAGAAATAGAGGAAGATTTCAGAGCCCCAAAACCCCTACTACTAAACAGTGACTCACATGTCACTCACCCCCTCCACACAACACCAGTGGGGGGAAGAATAGGTCATTATTACAAAGCATGGGAGAAAATCACTACAGACACTTGGGTTCTAGCAATTATCCAACATGGTTATTGCATAGAATTTCTACAATTCCCTCCAAACATACCACCAAAAGCACAAAATTTGACAACACACCATTCCAATATCCTGGAGATAGAAGTGCAGGCACTATTGCAAAAGAATGCAATCGAATTAGTGCCAAACACACAAATAAACACAGGAGTTTACTCACTGTACTTTCTGATACCAAAGAAGGACAAAACGCTGAGACCAATCCTAGACCTCAGAGTAGTGAACACTTTCATCAAATCAGACCACTTTCACATGGTCACACTACAAGAAGTATTGCCATTGCTAAAACTACACGACTACATGGCAACTTTAGACCTCAAGGATGCTTATTTCCATATACCAATACACCCATCGCACAGGAAATACCTAAGGTTTGTATTCAAGGGAATACATTACCAATTCAAGGTACTGCCTTTCGGATTAACAACCGCACCAAGAGTCTTTACCAAATGTCTAGCGGTAGTCGCTGCACACATAAGAAGGCAGCAAATACATGTGTTCCCATATCTAGACGACTGGCTAATCAACGCCCATTCGTTAATACAGTGCTCAAATCACACAAATCATATCATACAAACCCTCTTCAAACTAGGGTTCACCGTCAATTTCACAAAATCCAAAATTCTGCCGCGCATGGTACAACAATACCTGGGAGCCATAATAGACACATCAAAAGGAGTAGCCACTCCAAGTCCACAAAATTCGAAATTTCAACACCATCATACAACGCATGTATCCAACACAAAGGATACACGCAAAGATGGTACAACAACTCCTAGGCATGATGTCTTCATGCATAGCCATTGTCCCAAACGCAAGACTGCACATGAGGCCCTTACAACAGTGCCTAGCATCACAATGGTCGCAAGCACAGGGTCACCTTCTAGATCTGGTGTTAATAGACCGCCAAACTTACCTCTCGCTTCTGTGGTGGAACAACATAAATTTAAACAAAGGACGGCCTTTCCAAGACCCAGTGCCACAATACGTAATAACAGATGCTTCCATGACAGGGTGGGGAGCACACCTCGATCAACACAGCATACAAGGACAATGGAACATACATCAAACAAAACTGCATATAAATCACCTAGAACTTCTAGCAGTTTTTCAAGCACTAAAAGCTTTCCAACCAATAATAGTTCACAAATACATTCTCGTCAAAACAGACAACATGACAACAATGTATTATCTAAACAAGCAAGGGGGGACGCACTCCACGCAGTTAAGCCTGCTAGCACAAAAGATTTGGCGTTGGGCAATTCACAACCAAATTCGCCTAATAGCACAATTTATACCAGGCATCCAAAATCAACTCTCAGACAATCTCTCTCGAGATCACCAACAGGGCCACGAATGGGAAATTCACCCCCAAATTCTGAACACTTATTTCAAACTCTGGGGAACACCTCAGATAGACTTGTTTGCGACAAGGGAGAACGCAAAATGCCAAAACTTCGCATCCAGATACCCACACAAACCGTCCCAAGGCAATGCCCTATGGATGAACTGGTCAGGGATATTTGCTTACACTTTTCCTCCTCTCCCTCTCCTTCCTTACCTGGTAAACAAACTCCGTCAAAACAAACTCAAACTCATATTGATAGCACCAACTTGGGCAAGGCAACCCTGGTACACAACGCTGCTAGACCTATCGGTAGTACCCTGCATCAAATTGCCCAACAGGCCAGATCTGTTGACACAGCACAACCAAAAGATCAGACACCCAGATCCAGCATCGCTAAATCTAGCAATCTGGCTCCTGAAATCCTAGAATTCGGGCACTTACAACTTACCCAAGAATGTATGGAAGTCATAAAACAAGCCAGAAGGCCATCCACCAGGCACTGCTATGCAAGTAAATGGAAGAGGTTTGTTTGCTACTGCCATATTAATCAAATACAACCATTACACACAACTCCAGAACATGTAGTGGGTTACTTGCTTCACTTACAAAAATCTAACCTGGCTTTCTCTTCCATTAAAATACACCTTGCAGCAATATCTGCATACCTGCAGACTACCTATTCAACTTCCCTATATAAGATACCAGTCATTAAAGCATTCATGGAGGGCCTTAGGAGAATTATACCACCAAGAACACCACCTGTTCCTTCATGGAACCTAAATGTTGTCCTAACTAGACTTATGGGTCCACCTTTTGAACCCATGCACTCCTGCGACATACAGTTCCTAACCTGGAAGGTGGCATTTCTCATCGCCATTACTTCCCTAAGAAGAGTAAGCGAGATTCAGGCGTTTACAATACAGGAACCTTTTATACAACTACACAAGAATAAGGTCGTCCTAAGGACCAATCCTAAATTTTTGCCAAAGGTTATTTCACCGTTCCATCTAAATCACAGTGGAACTTCCAGTGTTCTTTCCACAGCCAGATACCGTAGCTGAAAGGGCACTACATACATTAGATGTCAAAAGAGCATTGATGTATTACATTGACAGAACAAAAAACATCAGAAAGACTAAACAACTATTTATTGCATTTCAAAAACCTCATGCAGGAAACCCAATATCAAAACAAGGTATAGCCAGATGGATAGTTAAATGCATCCAAATCTGCTACCTTAAAGCTAAACGACAGCTGCCCATTACACCAAGGGCACACTCAACCAGAAAGAAGGGTGCTACCATGGCCTTTCTAGGAAACATCCCAATGCAAGAAATATGTAAGGCAGCCACATGGTCTACGCCTCACACATTCACCAAGCACTACTGTGTAGACGTGTTATCCGCACAACAAGCCACAGTAGGTCAAGCCGTATTAAGAACATTATTTCAGACTACTTCCACTCCTACAGGCTGATCCACCGCTTTTGGGGAGATAACTGCTTACTAGTCTATGCAAAACATGCATATCTACAGCGACAGATGCCATCGAACTGAAAATGTCACTTACCCAGTGTACATCTGTTCGTGGCATCAGTCGCAGTAGATTCGCATGTGCCCACCCGCCTCCCCGGGAGCCTGTAGCAGTTTGGAAGTTACCTTCAATTATTTATATATGTATCATCTCAACCTTAAATAGGTGCATACTTAGTCACTCCATTGCATGGGCACTATTACTACAATTCAACTCCTACCTCACCCTCTGCGGGGAAAAACAATCGAAGATGGAGTTGACGCCCATGCGCAATGGAGACAAAAGGAGGAGTCACTCGGTCCCGTGACTCGAAAGACTTCTTCGAAGAAAAACAACTTGTAACACTCCGGTCCAACACCAGATGGCGAGCTATTGCAAAACATGCGAATCTACTGCGACTGATGCCACGAACAGATGTACACTGGGTAAGTGACATTTTCATCACTTTTCACTCGACAAGTAACATCTTTGTCTGAGCTAGGAAGGTTTTTTCTGACAGAAAAATGCCTTCTCTTTTTGTCAAATGCCCTGCTTGTGGGGAGAAGGCCCAGTCAGATCCCCACTCTCTGTGCATAGTATGCCTGCCTCAGAGTCACTGCCCTGACACTTGTAAGTACTGTAAGAACATGTCTAGGAGGACTCTGAAAGACAGAGAGATGATCCGACTTCATGGGCTTCAGGAGAGGAAAAGAACATCGTCCTCCTCACTCCCCAGGCATCCAGAAGGCCATTCTCAGGAGAGAATGGCCCGGTCGACGTCGACAGGTAGGAAAATACCTGTTTGTTCACCGTCGACGTCGTTGCTACCACCGTCCCACCGGCATAGATCGCCGTCGACGGTGACACACCCGACGTCGAAGGGAACATCAGAGCAGGGGCAGGTCTCCATCGACGTCGAGCCATCGCCGGCATGTCCGGTCGCCGCCAAAGGCTGTGCGCCCCCGACATCAGGACACACGGCGTCGAGATCTCCACGACGGCACGAGAAACATCCGCCGTCAACCTCCCATCGCTCCACGTCGAGGCACACAACGGCGAGCAGGTCGAGGTCCAAGGAACGTCCTTCGACGTCGAAACAGCCGTCGACGCAGGTTTTACCTGTCCAACAGGGAGCAGAACATCGCCCCTCGCCAGACAAGGCTCCGTCTCCAGTGGTCTCCATACCGAGCGACTCTTCTCGGTCAAGAGCATCTCCTGGGCATGTCTCGCCCATCAACCTATCTCCGAGATGGCTGGAGAGCCTCAACAGACCAGCGGCCTCCCCAGATTCGCAATATTCGCGAATGTATTCACCCACTGCCTCCCCGCCAAGAACGCCATCGCCGACAGCCGGGGCAGAACGGGCTCGTTCAGCTCCTCGACAGCCGACCGCGAGGCCTAGGCGCTCGGCTACAGCGTCCCGCAGCAGATCTCGCTCAACGGAGATCCAGGTCGCGCTCAAGAAGATCACCCTCTTGGTCTTCATCAGTTTCTTCTGTCGGGCGTTACTCACCTACTCTTACAGATTCACCACCTGCTAGAGTCTCACCAGTGGATGACATAACCACTTTCAACGAGGTGTTGCTAAGAGGAGCGCAGAAACTCAATATAGAGGTTCCAGAACCGTCTACCTCCTCATCAATCATCTTTGAGACGCTACAAACGAGATCAGCGTCAAAAGTTGCTGCCTCTAGTGCCTGGTTTGTTGCAGCCAACCATGGACACTTTTCTGGCCCCAGCCTCGCTTAAGTCTGCCCCGGCTCGGATTCTTAAAAAGTACAAGGCTCCAGAGCAAGACCCTTTATTCCTTAGGAAGGATCCGCCACCAGACTCCGTGATCATAGCTGCCGCCCGAAAGACCCACTCGGTGGCATCTTCATCCCCCGGATAAAGAGAGCAGGCATTTAGACTCTCTGGGAAGAAAGATGTGCGGGACAGCGGCTTCAGCAATGAAGGTCTCCAGTGCGTCTGCGCTCCTGGGCAGGTACGATCGTTCTCTGTGGGATTCCCTCAGTAGATTTACAGAAAAACTGCCCAGAGAAGACAGGCAAGATTTCCAAGAGATTCTACAGGAAGGATGCCTGGTATCTAACCAAGTTATCAGCGCGGCAGCAGATGGGGCGGATTTGGCGGCTCATGGGTACGCACATGGTATCTGTGCGAGGAGATCTTCCTGGCTGAGGCTCACTGGCTTGAAACAGGAGGCACAACAACGTATCCTGAATCTCCCATTTGTCGGGAATTCTCTATTCGGTGCCCATGCAGACGAAGAGATGGCCCGCATGAAGACCGAGGTGGATACCATGAAGGCGGTAGGCCTCGAAAGAAGGAAAGATTTCAGGCGGAGGTACAGACCGTACGATAGACGCCCTTTCCAACAGAGGGTTCAAACCCCTCATTGGTCGCAAAGGTCTCAGCAACAACAGGGACGCCCTCTGTTTCAGCGAAGAAACACAAGGGAGCGAGGGTCAAGCAGACCTCAACAGTCCACTCCAAAAGCACCCACTAAGCAATGCAGTCTCGCTTCCCTCGACACTGTACACCACTCCGGTGGGGGGGAAGTATTATTGCTCATCTTCACGAGTGGCACTCTATCACAAGAGACAAATGGGTGCTCAATATTGTCGAACATGGCTATTCTCTCCTTTTCAAGCAGCCTCCACCACACTTGCCACCAACCAAACACAATCCGGCTCATCTCACCTTGCTACGCAAGGAGGCTCTCGCCCTCCTAAGAAAGAATGCCATAGAAAGGGTTCCACCTGCCCACAGAGGAAAGGGGGTCTACTCCCGTTACTTTCTAGTAGCAAAGAAGGGTCAAGAGGGCGTTTTCAGGCCAATCCTGGATCTAAGACTGCTGAACAAATACATAAGAAAGCAGAAGTTCAGAATGCTAGCGCTTCACCAAATTTTCTCTCAACTGCATCAGGGAGACTGGATGTGCTCCATCGACCTGCAGGATGCGTATTTCCACATCCCAATAGCTCCAAAGCATCAAATTCCTGCGCTTTCGAGTAGCGTTACAGCATTACCAGTTCAGGGTTCTACCCTTTGGCCTGAAATCTGCTCCAAGAGTTTTCTCGAAATGTATGGCAGTGGTGGCGGCGCATCTACGAAGACAAAGGATATACATATATCCATACCTAGACGACTGGCTACTAAAGGCTTCTTCTCCGGAGCAGGCGAGAAGCCATCGGGACATTGTACTAGGAGTTTGCGAAGCTCTAGGTCTTCAGGTCAATTACCAGAAGTCAACCTTGACTCCAACGCAGAGTCTTCACTACCTAGGAGCTATCATAAACACAGAACTACAAAAAGTGTATCCTTCGGAGGAACGACTGTCCTCAATAAACAAGAAGTGCCAGGACCTGTTGAGAGCCAGCGCACCTACCGCACGTCAGGTGACATCACTACTGGGCTCCATGGCATCGTGCATCTTTATTGTCCCAAATGCCAGACTCCACATGAGACCCCTCCAAGAGGCATTGGAGGCCAATTGGAGCCAAAGAACAGGTTGCTGGGAAGACACAATGCGGCTACCGGAGGTAGCACTTCCATCATTGAGATGGTGGATCCACAGACCTCACCTGTCAGTGGGCGCTCCGTTTCACCAGGTACTTCCATCCGACACTCTGGTAACGGATGCGTCTCTTCAGGGATGGGGGGCTCATCTGGGTCCTTTTCAAGCGCAGGGTCTGTGGTCAGACAAGGAGAAGCAGTACCACATCAATCTGCTAGAACTCAGAGCAGTCCATCTGGCTCTCAAGTCTTTCACACCGCTAATTCAGGGGAAAACTCTATTGATACAGACGGACAATACAACCACGATGTATTACTTGAACAAACAAGGGGGAACGAGATCCCTACCCCTTTCACGAGAGTCCCAAGCGATATGGCATTGGCTCCTGGCCAGAGGAATGTCAATCACAGCAGTTCACCTGCCAGGTCAGCAGAACGTAGAAGCAGATTTTCTAAGCAGACACCTGGAGGACGTTCACGATTGGGTCCTGCACGACGAAGTCGCAGAATACATCTTCGCGCAATGGGGTCGGCCTCAACTGGACCTTTTCGCAGACGATGTAAACAGGAAATGCCCAGACTTCGCATCCAGGTTCTACCGTCCGGGATCTCAAGGGAATGCCCTGTTGATCGACTGGTCAGGGACATTTCTTTACGCTTTTCCGCCGATTCCCCTCATTCCGGCAGTGATCAGCAAACTTAACGGATCCAGGACCAGAATGATTCTTATAGCGCCACAATGGCCTCGACAATTCTGGTACACGGATCTCCTCAACCTGTCGGAAAAACCTCACAGGAGGCTGCCGTGCAGACCTGATCTTCTGAGCAGAATGGAGGGCAGGATTCTGCATCCCAACCTACCCTCTCTGAGCTTAACAGCATGGCTCCTTAATTCCTGCAGTATGGGCACCTAGGACTCTCGCAGGAGTGCATGAACATCTTGAAAGAGTCCAAACGGCCTTCCACGCGGCGTTCCTACGCTTTTAAGTGGAAGAGATTCTACATATGGTGCTGTCAGCAAGGCCATAATCCCATACGGGCGCAGGAGGACGTCATACTGTCCTATTTGCTTCACCTAGCGAAATCCGGTCTGCAGGTATCATCTATTAAGGTACATTTGTCTGCTATTACTGCCTATCGCAAGTCACCTTCTCAGGAATCCTTCTTTACGAAACCTGTAGTCAAGGATTTCTTAGAAGGTTTGAAGAAAGTTTTTCCGCCAATTCGGAGGCCTTTTCCTCCGTGGGAACTGAACATAGTCCTAGCAAAACTTATGGGCCCTCCTTTCGAGCCTATCCATAAGGCCTCCTTACAACACCTTACGTGGAAAACGGCTTTTCTGGTGGCCATTACTTCAGCGAGGAGGGTCAGTGAGATCCAGGCCTTGTCTGCAAAAGAACCGTACACAGTTTTTCATGACAATAGAGTAGTTCTACGAACTCACCCATCTTTCCTTCCGAAGGTGGTGTCAGAATTCCATATTAATCAGACCATAACTTTACCGACGTTCTTTCCCAATCCGGAAACTCCGGCTGAGAAAGCATTGCACTCATTAGACTTAAAAAGAGTGCTGAAATTTTATCTGGACAAGACAAAATCGATTAGACACTCTAACCGCTTGTTTGTGAACTATGGTCATTTAAGGACTGGAGAAGCAGCATCTAAGCGAACAATATCAAGATGGATAGTTTCTTGTATTGTTAATACTTACCAGCTAGCTAATAGACAATTGCTAGCGCGGCCTAGAGCGCATTCCACAAGGGGAAAAGCGGCTACTGCTGCTCTCCTTAACAATGTTCCTATATCTGAGATTTGTAAGGCTGCTACATGGAAGTCTGTCCATACTTTTACAAGACATTATTGTTTAGACTCCGATGCAAGAGCGGATGCCCAAGTGGGGCAGGCCTCTCTAAGGAATTTATTTGCGTAAGACATGTCTATTCCTGCACTTCTATCGGACAGTCCGCTGGGTTTAGGGATGGGCTTGCTAATCTATTCAATGTTTATGGCTATTGATGAGGATCCCCTGGAAGAGAAGGATAAGTTACTTACCTGTAAATCCTAGTTCTCTTCCAGGGGTATCCTCATCAAAGTCATAAACAACCCACCCTCCTCCCCGGACGCACGTCTACTGGAAGTGCAGGACAGACAGTATTTTGATTCAATTATACAAATTGTCACCGTAAAAAGAACTGACCTAACTGTGAACCAACTGTCACCTTTCCTTCACCCCTGAGGCATGGTGGGATACTGGAGGTGCTCAGGGTCTTAAAGGCACAGTGCCAAAGTTTTTATGGTTCTCCTGTGTTAACCTACATGCAGCCTATTGGCTAAGAATGCTTCAATGTTTTTCAATGCAGTTTTCTCTATTTTTTCACTAGAGTTTGCTACTGCTTACTTCCCCAAGCCTAGTTTTAGGAGCTTGGGTACTTATTTAGGCTCTATTGTAGTATTTAATAAAAAAAATAAAAAAATAAAAACTTCATAGAAATAAAGCATTTTAGCCTGTTTTTAACATGATAGCCTGCATGACTGTTTGTTACACGTGTATAATGTGTATATATTTTATATATGCTCCGGGATCCCCGCACAAGGGCGGGAATATTCAATGTTTATGACTTTGATGAGGATACCCCTGGAAGAGAACTAGGATTTACAGGTAAGTAACTTATCCATACTGGATAACTGAAGTTTCAGTTAAATAACTCTTTCTTAACCATGTACACGAGTGTGGTTGCTGGTCAGCATGATTAAGTTATTGGGGTTTAGTGAGATGGGGGTTAGTATGTATTAGATTGGGGTGGGATGGATGGTGGCATGGTCGAGTGGATACTGGTGGCTAGTGGCATGGTGGACTGGAAACCGGTGGATGGGGGCAAGATGGATTGAGGTACAGTGGATGGGGCAACGTTGTGTGGTGAAGTAGACCGGAGTTCAGTGTTATGTGAGTGGTACATCATGGAGTGGCGCAGTGATTTGGAGTACGCATGGTGTCGTAGCGCATGACCATTACAGAGAGCACACTTTAAATATAAAGTGCCATTGAATTTGCACTTAAATACAGTTCTACTGTGTGCAGATGTCAGTGAATTGATGTGTTAATCGTATTCAAATGTTTCTGCCACACTTCAGGATTACCCAAAAAAGTGCTTCATTTGTATTCTGATAGATTTTCAAATCCGCATAGTTTTGTCGTGCACTAGAAAACAAATCCCTCACCCTCTCCTCTCATATGGGTACTCCGCAGGATTGTCACATTCTTTCACTTTGAAGTCAGAGAAAGGAAAGTAAACACCAAGCTCCCTTAGAAGACAGAACCTGGTGACATTTGGCCTTTTGTGTTTGAACGCTGTTTACAGAAAGCAAGTTCATGGAAGAATACAGTGATCAGGGTTTGGGCTAGGGGAGGGACAAAATGAAGCTGTACAGCCTAAAACTAATAAAGCTAGCAAATAGAAAGCCAAAACATGCGAGTTACTTATCACAACGCCAACGGTCAGCAATGGATTAAATGCATTCCCAGTGGAGCTTTCAGAATACCCACAAGAAGTCTTGAGCAAACCACATAGCTGTGCTTGTCTGGTAGGCTTCAACATAAAAATGGGCTGGCTAGAAAATGTGCTGGTACACGATGCACCTTTTCAAAGCTTACTCAAGTTTGTGGTGTGTCCTTCTTTTTTTTTTTTTTTTTTTTTTTATTAGAATGTATCCTCTAATCTGACACCATAAAACATGTTTGTATTCCTTTGCAGTTTCATGATGTAGACATGGGAGAAATTATTATGGGCAACATAGCACTGACTCGTTATACCCGGCCTACTCCTGTGCAAAAACATGCAATTCCCATTATAAAGCAAAGGAGAGACTTGATGGCATGTGCTCAAACAGGTAATATTAAAGCAAGTGCTTTGCTCCTATTTTGATCCCTATTTATGTAGTAATATTTGTAATACTTGTGACACATTTAAACTTTGTTGCCTAATAGTGCATGCCACTCCTTACTACCTGCAAGTAATGTTTTTCTTTGCCATTCTCATCAAAGGTTCTGGAAAAACTGCTGCATTTCT
Organism: Pleurodeles waltl; assembly: GCF_031143425.1. NCBI lineage: Eukaryota > Metazoa > Chordata > Amphibia > Caudata > Salamandridae > Pleurodeles > Pleurodeles waltl. Next base: position 346,800,239 of record NC_090447.1, on the reverse strand, counting down.
TCTACCAATTTTAAGTCAGATCTATACAGAAGGTCCTGGAGAATCCCTTCGATCTTTAAAGGTAAACTTGTTAAATTAGCCTAGAGCTTGGCTTGTATTCTAGTACCCAGAACCTGAATTGAATGATTCCCATCCTGTCAGAACATTTGAAGCATGAATATATGAAGGGTCCCGATATTGCAGGACTGTAATTCCAATTAACTTTTTTTTTTTTTTTTTACCCCAGTAAGACGATCGGGCTGACTGCCTTTTGATAGCTTTATCAAACATGCTGCACTGTGCTACATTTCCAAACAACCCTGTCCGTTTTTCACCCCAAATGAGCTTGATAGTCATAAGTTGCAGGAAGTTGGCTCTGTATATACTATCTCAAAGTGAGAGGTAGTCTGCACAGTCCAAGGGTTCCCCTTAGAGGTTGATAGTGGCAAAAAGAGATAATTCTAATGCTCTATTTTGTGGTAGTGTGGTCGAGCAGTAGGCTTATCGGGAGGGTAGTGTTACGCATTTGTTGTACACACAGGCAATAAATGAGGAGCATCCACTCACTTATTCCAGGCCAATAGTTTTTATATAGAAAAATATATTTTCTTGATTTATTTTTAGAGCCACAAGATTCAAAGTAAATACATAAAATGCAAGGTACTCCACACAGGTAAGTAGGGAACATTGAATTAAAGCAGTATTATATACACAGTATAGGTTATAATAAAGTCAGTAAGCTATTTTAAAAGTGGACACAGTGCACAAATAAACAGTTCCTGGGGAGGTAAGTATTACATCGGAGGTAAGCAAAACACTTACAAGTTCGGTTTCCTGGGCATAGGCAGCCCACTGTTCAGGGTTCAAGGCAACCCCAAAGTCACAGCACCAGCAACACAGGGCTGGTCAGGTGCAGAGGTCAAAGGAGGGCCCAAAACACATAGGTGCCTATGGGAAACAGGGGTGCTCCGGTTCCAGTCTGGTGGCAGGTAAGTACCTGCGTCCTCAGGGAGAAGACCAGGGGGGTTTTGTAGAGCAGTGGGTGGGGGGCCGGGTGCAGTGTGCAAAGTTGGAGTCAGGTTTGCTATTGAAAGCAATGGAGGGCGATGTAGGCAGGGCACAGGGGGGCTTCTCTGGTCAGCCACCGACTGGGCTAGGAAGAGGGCTGCCTGCTGGTCACTCCTGCACTGGAGGTTGGCTCCTTTCAGTCCTGGGGGATGCGGGTGCAGTGCTTGGTCCAGGTGTCGAGTTCTTTACCAGGCAGTAGTGGTCAGGGGGAGCCTCTGGATCCTCTCTGCAGGCGTCACTGTGGGGGTGCAGGGGGGGGGGGGGTCGTCTCGGGTTACTCAGTCGCCTGGGAGTCCTCTCTGTGGTGTTAGGGTGTCGGGTGCAGAGTGGGAAGTCTCACTTCCGGTGGGAAGAGTGAGTTGTAAGGAAATTCCTCCTTGGCATGGTTACCCCCTGACTTTTTGCCTTTGCTGATGCCAAGTTACGATTTGAAAGTGTGCTTGGACCCTGCTAACCAGGCCCCAGCACCAGTGTTCTTTTCTTAAACTGTACCTTTGTCTCCACAATTGGCACAACCCTGGCAACCAGGTAAGTCCCTTGTAACTGGTACCCCTGGTACCAAGGGCCCTGATGCCAGGGAAGGTCCCTAAGGGCTGCAGCATGTCATATGCCACGCTGGGGACCCCTCACTCGACACATGCACACTGCTTGCCAGCTTGTGTGTGCTGGTGGGGAGAAAATGACTAAGTCGACATGGCACTCTCCTCAGGGTGCCATGCCAACCTCACAGTGCCTATGCAGTATAGATAAGTCACCCCTCTAGCAGGCCTTACAGCCCTAAGGCAGGGTGCACTATACCACAGGTGAGGGCATAGGTGCATGAGCACTATGCCCCTACAGTGTCTAAGCCAAACCTTAGACATTGTAAGTGCAGGGTAGCCATAAGAGTATATGGTCTGGGAGTCTGTCATACACGAACTCCACAGCACCATAATGGCTACACTAAAAACTGGAAAGTTTGGTATCAAACTTCTCAGCACAATAAATGCACACTGATGCCAGTGTACGTTTTATTGTGAAATACACCCAGAGGTCATCTTAGAGATGCCCCCTGAAAACATACCTGACTTCCAGTGTGGGCTGACTAGTTTTGCCAGCCTGCCACACACCAGAGATGTTGCTGGCCACATGGGGAGAGTGCCTTTGTCACTCTGTGGCCAGGAACAAAGCCTGTACTGGGTGGAGGTGCCTCTCACCTCCCCCTGCAGGAACTGTAACACCTGGCGGTGAGCCTCAAAGGCTCACCCCCTTTGTTACAGCGCCACAGGGCATCCCAGCTAGTGGAGATGCCCGCCCCTCTGGCCACTCCCCCCACTTTTGGCGGCAAGGCTGGAGGAGATGAGAAAAACAAGGACAGCCCCGAAGGTGTCCTGAGGTGAGGTGACTCTTACTTTTAGAAATCCTCCATCTTGCAGATGGAGGATTCCCCCAATAGGATTAGGGATGTGCCCCCCTCCCCACAGGGAGGAGGCACAAAGAGGGTGTAGCCACCCTCCGGGCCAGTAGCCATTGGCTACTGCCCTCCCAGACTTAAACACACCCCTAAATTGAGTATTTAGGGGCTCCCAGAACCGAGGAAGATAGATTCCTGCAACCTGAAGGAGGATTGCTGACCTGAAACCCTGCAGAGAAGACTGAGACAACGACTGCTTTGTCCCCAGCCCTACCGGCCTGTCGCCCCACTTCGAGAAAGAGCGACACATCCAACAGGGACCAGCGACCTCTGAGTCCTCAGAGGACTGCCCTGCATCTAAAAGGACCAAGAAGCTCCAGAGAACAGCGGCCCTGTTCAACAAAATAGCAACTTTGCAACAAAGGAGCAACTTTTAAAGATCACACATTTTCCGCTGGAAGCGTGAGACTTTCCACTCTGCACCAGACTCCCCCAGATCGAGCTGCGGAAAACCAACACTACAGGGAGGACTCCACGGCGACTGTGAGCCTGTGAGTAGCCAGAGTTACCCCCCTGAACCCCCACAACGACGCCTGCAGAGGAAATCCAGAGACTCCCCCTGACAGCGACTGCATGCTTCAAGGAACCAGACGCCTGGAAAACACACTGCACCCGCAGCCCCCAGGACCTGAAGGAACCGAACTCCAGTGCAGGAGCGACCCTCTGCCTAGCCCAGGTGGTGGCTACCCCAAGGAACCGGGGCACCCCTATTTCCATTGAAGCCTATGTGTTTTGGGCACCACTTTGACCTCTGCACCTGACCGGCCCTGAGCTGCTGATGTGATAACTTTGGGGTTGCCTTGAACCCCCAACGGTGGGCTACCCTGGACCCAACTTTAAACCCTGTAAGTGTCTTACTTACCTGTGAACTTAACAATTACTTACCTCCCCCATGAACTGTTGTTTTTTGCACTGTCCACTTTTAAAATAGCTTATTGCCATTTTTGCCAAAACTGTACATGCTATTGTGATTATTCAATGTTCCTAAGATACCTGAGTGAAATACCTTTCATTTGAAGTATTACTTGTAAATCTTGAACCTGTGGTTCTTAAAATAAACTAAGAAAATGTTTCTATATCAAAACCTATGGGCCTGGAGTAAGCCTTTGAGTGTGTGTTCCTCATTTATTGCCTGTATGTGTACAACAAATGCTTAACACTACCCTCTGATAAGCCTACTGCTCGACCACACTACCACAAAATAGAGCATTAGAATTATCTGCTTTTGTCACTATCTTACCTCTAAGGGGAACACTGTTTCTTACGTTGAAATACTATGTTCGGTGGCATGTGTAGCTGCAGATACACATGCTGTGCATAGTCCGCCGTCTGGTGTTGGGTCGGAGTGTTACAAGTTGTTTTTCTTCGAAGAAGTCTTTTCGAGCCACGAGACCGAGGGACTCCTCCTACTTTGGTTCCATTGCGCATGGGCTTCCACTCCATGTTAGATTGTTTTTTTTCCGCCATCGGGTTCGGACGTGTTCCTTTTGGCTCTGTCTTTCGGGTCGGAAAGTTAGTCCGAATCAACGGAAAATTTGTCTGTATTGTTTCGTTCGGTATCGGGTTTGATTAGTCGACACCGAATCCAGAAGAGCTCCGGTAGCCCTTCGAGGTAATTTCGATCCCCCGTCGGGGCCTGGTCGGCCCGACCGCGTGCAACATCAAGACTGATGGAACGGGCCCCGTTCCGATTCTGTCCTAAATGCCACAGTAAATATCCCTATACAGACCAACATTTGGTCTGTAACTTGTGCCTGTCACCCGAGCACATAGAAGAGACGTGTGAAGCCTGTCGAGCGTTTCGGTCGAGAAAAACGCTCCGAGACCTAAGAGCCAGAAGGTTACAGATGGCGTCCACGCCGACAGGACAACAAAGGTTCGAGGAAGAGGGAGAAGAAGAAGCATTCTCCATCCACGAATCAGATGACGCCACTGCCGACAGGCCATGGCTCAACCCATAAAGTAGGTGACCGTCCATCGGCACCGAAGAAGGGCGAGACGGTGCCGAGATCGTCCGACTCAGGTCGAGACACAGGCACGCAGCAATCTTGGGACCGAGAAGGTGCCGCGGAAAAGGGTCGACACTGAGATAGCGGCACCAAAGCTGCTCGGCACAGAGATAGCGGCACCGAAGATGGTCGAAACCAAGAGGGTGCGAGGCCGAAAAAGAGGAAAATCTCGTCGGAGCCGAAAATAACAAAAGGCACGGTTTCGGTGCCAAAACACCCAGCAACCGAACCGAAAGCCAGTTCCTACTCAGAGGAACAATCACTGTCCTCCCAACTTCAAAAACACAGGTTTGAGGAGGAATTCCAAACAGCTGTAGATCACACGCAAAAGCAGATCTTTATACAAAGTGGTACAGGGAAGATCAGTACCCTTCCCCCAATCAGAAGAAAAAGGAAACTAGATTTCCAACAACAAGAAACAACTCCACAAGCAAAAGTGGTGAAGAAGGTAACTCCACCACCGGCACCTCCTATATCACCGGCACAGACTCTGTCACAATCACCAGCTCATACCACCATGAGCCAAGATGACCAGGACGCATGGGATCTCTGACGCCCCAGTATCGGACAATAGCCCTGAGTCGTACCCCACTAAGCCCTCACCACCTGAGGACAGTACAGCGTATGCTCAGGTAGTGGCTAGGGCAGCAGAGTTTCATAACGTATCGCTACATTCAGAGCCTATCGAGGATGACTTCCTTTTTAACACCCTGTCCTCCACCCATAGCAATTATCAAAGCCTTCCTATGCTCCCTGGAATGCTAAGGCACGCTAAACAAATCTTTAAGGAGCCAGTTAAAAGCAGAGCAATAACCCCAAGGGTGGAGAAGAAATACAAGGCACCACCCACAGACCCTGCTTTTATTACATCACAACTGACACCAGATTCAGTTGTCGTAGGAGCAGCTCGTAAAAGAGCCAACTCGCACACATCAGGCGACGCACCACCTCCAGACAAGGAGAGCCGAAAGTTTGATGCAGCCGGGAAAAGGGTTGCAGTACAAGCTGCCAATCAGTGGCGCATCGCCAACTCGCAGGCACTCCTAGCGCGATATGACAGAGCCCATTGGGACGAGATGCAGCATCTCATCGAACGCCTCCCAAAAGAATTCCAAAAACGGGCAAAACAAGTGGTTGAAGAGGGACAGAACATTTCCAACAACCAAATCCGTTCTTCTATGGATGCAGCAGATACAGCTGCAAGAACAATAAATACTGCTGTAACAATAAGGAGGCACGCATGGCTGCGCACATCCGGCTTCAAACCCGAGATACAGCAGGCAGTGCTTAATATGCCGTTCAATGAACAACAATTGTTTGGCCCAGAAGTGGACACTGCAATTGAAAAATTAAAGAAAGACACTGATACAGCTAAAGCCAAGGGCACACTATTCCCCGCAGGGCAGAGGCACATTTGGCACATTTCGTAAAACCACTTTCAGAGGAGGGTTTCGAGGTCAAGCCACACAAGCCAGCACCTCACAAACAACACCGCCTACCTACCAGGGACAATACCAAAGGGGAGGCTTTCGAGGCCAATACAGAGGGGGCCAATTCCCAAGAAACCGGGGAAAATTTCAAGGTCCGAAAACCCCTCAAAACCAGCAGTGACTCACAGGTCACTCAACCCCTTCACACAACACCAGTGGGGGGAAGACTAAGCCAGTTCTACAAATCTTGGGAGGAAATAACAACAGACACTTGGGTCTTAGCAATTATCCAACATGGTTATGGCATAGAATTTCTCCAACTCCCTCCAAACGTCCCACCGAAAACACACAATATGTCAAAACAGCATTTAGACCTTCTAGGACTAGAAGTTCAGTCATTACTGCAAAAAGACGCAATAGAATTAGTACCAGGTCCACAAAAGAACACAGGAGTTTACTCACTGTACTTTCTAATACCCCAAAAAGACAAAACTCTAAGACCAATATTAGATCTCCGAACACTAAACACCTACATCAAATCAGACCACTTTCACATGGTGACATTACAAGACGTAATCCCACTGCTGAAACAGCAAGACTACATGACATTAGATCTAAAGGATGCGTATTTCCATATACCGATACATCCCTCGCACAGGAAATACCTAAGGTTTGTATTCAAAGGAATACACTACCAATTCAAAGTGTTGCCATTCGGAATAACAACTGCGCCAAGATACTTTACAAAGTGTCTAGCAGTAGTAGCTGCACACATCAGAAGGCAGCAAATACACGTGTTCCCTTACCTAGACGATTGGCTAATCAAGACCAACTCGCTAACAGTGTTCACATCACACAGATTATGTTATACAAACCCTTTACAAGCTGGGTTTCTCCATCAACTATGCAAAGTCGCACCTTGTGCCGTGTCAAACACAGCAATACTTAGGAGCGACAATCAACACAACAAAAGGGATAGCCACTCCAAGTCCACAAAGGGTTCAAAATGTTCACAAGGTGATACAAGCCATGTATCCAAATCAAAAGATACATGCAAAAATGGTATTAAAACTCCTAGGCATGATGTCCTCCTGCATAGCCATTGTCCCAAACGCAAGATTGCACATGCGGCCCTTACAACAGTGCCTAGCATCACAATGGTCACATGCACAGGGTCAACTTCTAGATCTGGTGTTGATAGACCGCCAAACATACATCTCGCTTCTATGGGTGAACAGTACAAATTTAAACAAAGGGCGGCCTTTCCAAGACCCAGTGCCACAATACGTGATAACAGATGCTTCCATGACAGGGTGGGGAGCACACCTCAATCAACACAGCATCCAAGGACAATGGGACGTACATCAAAGAAAGTTTCATATAAATCACCTAGAACTGTTAGCAGTATTTCTAGCATTGAAAGCATTCCAACCCATGATATCCCACAAATACATTCTTGTCAAAACAGACAACATGACGACAATGTATTATTTAAACAAACAGGGGGGAACACACTCGACACAGTTGTGTCTCCTAACACAAAAAATATGGCATTGGGCAATTCACAACCACATTCGACTAGTAGCACAATTTATTCCAGGGATCCAGAACCAGCTAGCAGACAATCTCTCTCGGGATCACCAACAGGTCCACAAATGGGAAATTCACCCCCAAATCCTGAACAATTACTTCCAAATTTGGGGAACACCTCAAATAGATCTATTTGCAACAAAAGAAAACGCAAAATGCCAACTTCGCATCCAGGTACCCACACCGGCAATCCCAAGGCAATGCTCTATGGATGAATTGGTCAGGGATATTTGCGTACGCTTTTCCCCCCTCTCCCTCTCCTTCCATATCTGGTAAACAGATTGAGTCAAAACAAACTCATACTGATAGCACCAACATGGGCAAGACAACCTTGGAATACCACACTACTAGACCTGTCAGTAGTACCTCATGTCAAACTACCCAACAGGCCAGATCTGTTAACACAACACAAACAACAGATCAGGCATCCAAACCCTGCATCGCTGAATCTAGCAATTTGGCTCCTGAAATCCTAGAATTTGGACACCTGAACCTCACACAAGAATGTATGGAGGTCATAAAACAAGCTAGAAGGCCATCCACTAGACACTGCTATGCAAGTAAATGGAAAAGATTTGTTTGTTACTGCCATAATAATCAAGTCCAACCATTGCATGCATCTCCAAAAGATGTAGTAGCATATTTACTACATCTACAAAAAGCAAATCTAGCTTTTAATTCCATAAAAATACATCTCGCAGCAATATCTGCTTACCTGCAGATTACTCATTCAACTTCCCTATTCAGAATACCGGTCATTAAAGTGTTTATGGAGGGCCTAAAGAGAATAATACCACCAAGGACACCACCTGTTCCTTCATGGAACCTCAACATTGTCTTGACAAGGCTCATGGGTCCACCTTTCGAACCCATGCATTCTTGTGAAATGCAATACTTAACGTGGAAAGTTGCATTTCTCATTGCCATTACATCTCTAAGAAGAGTGATTGAAATTCAGGCATTTACTATACAAGAACCATTTATTCAAATACACAAAAATAAGGTAGTTCTAAGAACCAACCCAAAATTCTTACCAAAGGTCATCTCACCGTTCCACTTAAATCAAACAGTAGAATTGCCAGTGTTCTTTCCACAGCCAGACTCAATAGCTGAAAGAGCACTACATACATTAGACATCAAAAGAGCACTAATGTACTACATTGACAGAACAAAACTAATTAGGAAAACAAAACAACTATGTTCGATGGCATCTGTCGCTGTAGATACGCATGTTCTGCAGTAGCTCGCCATCTGGTGTTGGGCCGGAGTGTTACAAGTTGTTTTTCTTCGAAGAAGTCTTTCGAGTCACGGGACCGAGTGACTCCTCCTTTTGTCTCCATTGCGCATGGGCGTCGACTCTATCCTCGATTGTTTTTTTTCCGCCATCGGGTTCGGACGTGTTCCTGTCGCTCCGAGTTTCGGAACGGAAAATTAGCTAATTTCGGAAGATTTTCGTCGGTATTGTTGCGTTCGGGATCGGCGTACTTAGATTCAACACCGCATCGAAGATCGAAGAGCTCCGGTGCCCTTCGGGGTAGTTTTTCGATCCTCCGTCGGGGCCTGGTCGGCCCGACCGCGTGCTGAAGAACGCCGATGGAACGGACCCCGTTCCGTTTCTGCCCCAAATGCCACAATAAATACCCCTACACAGACCAACACTTGGTCTGCAACCTGTGCCTGTCACCTGAGCACAGCGAAGACACCTGCGAGGCCTGTCGTGCGTTCCGGTCCCGAAAAACTCTCCGAGACCGTCGAGCCAGAAGACTTCAGATGGCGTCCGCACCGACAGCCCAACGGGAGTTCGAGGAAGAGGAAGGTACCTTCTCGATCCAAGACTCCGACTCCGAAGGATTCGACGATACACAAACCGTGAGTAAGACGTCGAAAACCACACAGATACACATTTACAAGGCCCAGGGGACGCCACTGCCATCCGGCCATGGCTCCACCCATAAATTTGGTGACCGACTGTCGGCACCGAAAAAGGCCCAAACAGTGCCGAGATCGTCCGACTCCGGTCGAGACACCGGCACGCAGCCTTCTCGGGACCGAGAAAGTGCTGGAGACAAGCCTCGACACCGAGATGCCGGTGTGGACACGGCTCGACGCCGAGACAGCGGCACCGAAACAGATCGACGCCGAGAGGTTTTGGCCCCGAAAAGGAAAAAAGTCACCTCGGAGCCGAAAAAACACGCAGACAAAGTTTCGATGCCGAAACAAACTGCAAGCGACCCAGCTTCAGGCTCTTATACAGAAGAGCACTCGCTAACCTCCCAAATGCAGAAGCATAGGTTTGAGGAAGAGCTACAAGCAACTGATGTGGACCATACGCAAAAGCGTATCTTCATTCAGCAGGGGACAGGAAAAATAAGCACCCTTCCCCCCATTAGGAGAAAGAGAAGGTTGGAGTTCCAGACGGAACAAACACCACAACCAAAAGTGGTGAAAAGAGTTACACCACCACCCTCTCCTCCGCCCGTGATTAACGTTTCACCAGCACAAACTCCATCACACTCCCCAGCTCACACCACCATGAGCCAGGGTGACCAAGATCAGGACGCATGGGACCTATACGACGCCCCAGTGTCAGATAACAGTCCGGAGACATACCCTACAAAGCCATCTCCACCAGAAGGCAGCACCGCGTACTCTCAAGTGGTGGCTAGAGCAGCACAATTTCACCACGTAAGCCTCCACTCAGAACAGGTCGAGGATGATTTCTTATTCAACACTCTCCTCCACCCACAGCTCATACCAAAGCCTGCCTATGCTCCCTGGTATGCTCCGGCACGCAAAAGACATCTTTAAGGAGCCGGTCAAAAGTAGGGCAATCACACCAAGGGTAGAAAAAAAGTATAAGCCGCCTCCTACGGACCCGGTTTTCATCACTACACAGCTGCCACCAGATTCTGTCGTTGTAGGAGCAGCTAGGAAAAGGGCCAACTCTCACACATCTGGAGATGCACCACCCCCAGATAAAGAAAGCCGCAAGTTCGATGCAGCTGGTAAGAGTCGCAGCACAAGCTGCAAACCAGTGGCGCATCGCGAACTCCCAGGCACTACTTGCGCGCTATGACAGAGCCCACTGGGACGAGATGCAACATCTCATTGAACATCTGCCCAAGGACTTACAAAATAGGGCAAAACAAGTGGTTGAGGAGGGACAGGCCATCTCCAACAACCAGATACGCTCCTCCATGGACGCTGCAGATACAGCTGCACGGACAATTAATACATCTGTAACTATCAGAAGGCATGCATGGCTCCGAACGTCTGGATTTAAACCAGAGATTCAACAAGCAGTTCTCAATATGCCTTTTAATGAAAAAGAACTGTTCGGTCCAGAAGTGGACACCGCGATTGAGAAACTCAAAAAAGATACGGACACTGCCAAAGCCATGGGCGCACTCTACTCCCCGCAGAGCAGAGGGAATTACAGCACATTCCGTAAAACGCCCTTTCGAGGGGGGTTTCGGGGTCAAAACACACAAGCCAGCACCTCACAAGCCACACCGTCCAGTTACCAGGGACAGTATAGAGGAGGTTTTCGGGGACAATATAGAGGAGGGCAATTCCCTAGAAATAGAGGAAGATTTCAAAGCCCAAAAACCCCTACTACTAAACAGTGACTCACATGTCACTCACCCCCTCCACACAACACCAGTGGGGGGAAGAATAGGTCATTATTACAAAGCATGGGAGAAAATCACTACAGACACTTGGGTTCTAGCAATTATCCAACATGGTTATTGCATAGAATTTCTACAATTCCCTCCAAACATACCACCAAAAGCACAAAATTTAACAACACACCATTCCAATCTCCTGGAGATAGAAGTGCAGGCACTATTGCAAAAGAATGCAATCGAATTAGTGCCAAACACACAAATAAACACAGGGGTTTACTCACTGTACTTTCTGATACCAAAGAAGGACAAAACGCTGAGACCAATCCTAGACCTCAGAGTAGTGAACACTTTCATCAAATCAGACCACTTCCACATGGTCACACTACAAGAAGTATTGCCATTGCTAAAACTACACGACTACATGGCAACTTTAGACCTCAAGGATGCTTATTTCCATATACCAATACACCCATCGCACAGGAAATACCTAAGGTTTGTATTCAAAGGAATACATTACCAATTCAAGGTACTGCCTTTCGGATTAACAACCGCACCAAGAGTCTTTACCAAATGTCTAGCGGTAGTCGCTGCACACATAAGAAGGCAGCAAATACATGTGTTCCCATATTTGGACGACTGGCTAATCAAGGCCCATTCGTTCATACAGTGCTCAAATCACACAAATCAGATCATACAAACCCTCTTCAAACTCGGGTTCACTGTCAACTTTACAAAATCCAACATTCTGCCGCGCAAGGTACAACAATACCTAGGAGCCATAATAGACACATCGAAGGGAGTAGCCACTCCAAGTCCACAAAGAATTCTAAATTTCTCTCGTAGGGGATTTCCATGTATAGTCATAAGCATTGAATAGTTCCGCGCGCCTGCGGGGACCCCGGAGCACTGATGTGAAGTATATTCTTAAGTGCAAACACCAGCCGTTTAAAGAAAAGGTCTGTCAAAAAACACTTAAGAATAACATTGTGCAGCCTATGTGAACAGCTACACAGGCCAAATTGTTGAAAAGAAAATCAATAGTAGTGTAAATTCATGTTCAAACACCTATTTATTCTAGAAATGTAATAACAAATACATTCTCATACTTTATTTACACCTCTGATGAGAATAAAACAATGCAGGGCAGTGTAGCCCATAGGCTGCCATTATACAGAATGTAAATAGAGCTGTGCCTTTAAGAAAAGTAAAGTCTTCCTGTTTCCCATCATGCACAGCAAAAGGCAGTTGCCTCAGTTCTTTTTTCCGGCTCCTGCTGACAGGACCCTGAAGCATTGAGCTCTACCTCACAAAAGCTTTTGTGACAGAAATTCATTGAAATATCTTCTGAATTTCATTTTCACTCGACGTTTTTACCTTTGAGTGATCATTTTCTACTGATTTCTGTTAAATTCTGACAGAATTTTGAGGTTTTTCTAGTTAGAAATGCCTTCACTTTTTGATAAATGTCCTTCTTGTGGAAGAAAGAAGGCTAAAACAGATTCACATAGGGTCTGTATAATTTGTCTTCCATCCAGCCACAAACCGGAGTCGTGTGACATCTGTAAAACCTTCTCTAGAAGAACCCTTCGTGACAGAGAGAAGATCCGACTCCAGGCGAAAGAGGACAGGAGAAAAAGTGGCCATTCCACTACAGAGCGAGGAGAAGGTCAGACTTCTACCAGGGCTCAACCTGTTTCCTCCATGAATCCTTCCAGACCTGCTGAAAAACGACATAGATCTCCGACGACGTCGAGAGCGTCGACGTCGAAGCAGGGAACGGCGCCAACATGTTCGCCGTCGAGGAGTGCTTCGCCGGCGAGAAAACGACATCGTTCGCCGTCGACAGCTATTTCGCCGTCGAGGCGGCGAAGACACCCGACGTCGAGAGGATCTGGGTCGCCGTCGACACGGCGAACACAGTCCACGCCAAGGAGATCCGAGTCGGGCTCGCCGTCGACACGGCGAGGGAGATCGCCGTCGAGAGAGAGTGTTCGCCGTCGGAGGCGTTCACCGTCACTGCACCGACGTCGAGGTTCGTCGTCGAAAGGTTCTCAGCGGCGAGACGAGTCGACGTCTAGAGGCACTCGGCGTCACCGCAGTTCGACGTCGAGGAGTGCTTCGACGTCGAGAAGACCATCTAAGAGGCCTAGAAGGGTTTATACAACCTCAGAATCCTCGGCCTCGCTTATCCTACTTCCAGCATCACCACAGCTCTCACAAAGGCAGTCGCCTTTACCACAGACGCCGGTAACACCTACGGCTCCTCTTCCGGCGCCTCCTCCAGAACCTGTTCCGAGGACTCCAACGCGATCTGCAGGGCGTTCTGGTTATTCCTCGAGGCGTACATCTACCTCAAGGCACCGTCGTCAATCACATCATGGACATTCTTCATCGTCCACACGAGACTACTCTCCAACCTTATCAGACTCACCATCCCCAAGAGTGTCTCCCATAGATGATGTCAACACATTTCAGGAGGTCTTAGTGAGAGGGGCAACCAAGCTGAATATCCCGCTAGCAGCTCCTGCCCAATCGACATCAGTAATCTTTGAGACCTTGCATCAAAGGACATCTTCACGACCTTTACTTCCACTGGTTCCGGGTCTTATTGAACCGGCAATGGACATTTTTCTCACGCCGGCTACAACAAAGTCTGCTCCTTCCAGACTCATTAAAAAGTACCGTCCACCAGAGCAAGATCCTCTATTCTTGAGGTCGGACCCAGTACCAGACTCGGTAGTTATAGTGGCAGCGAAGAAATCGCATTCGACGTCACCGTCTTCCTCTGCTCCCCCAGACAAAGAAAGCAGAAAGATCGATGCTGCAGGAAGAAAAGTATGCTCGACGGCATCTATCACCATGAAAGCAGCCAGTGCCACTGCTTTATTAGGGAGATATGATCGATCCCTCTGGGACTCTATACTACAGTTCTCAGAGCATCTCCCTAGGGACAAAAGGGAAGATTTCCTAGAGGTCGTGAGCGAGGGAGCAATGGTTTCTAACCAGATCATAAGTGCTGCGGCAGATGCTTCAACTCTATCCGCACATAACTATGCTCATGGTATAGCGCTCAGGAGACATGCATGGCTGCGGCTTACATCGCTTAAACCCGAAGCACAGCAGAGGATACAGAACCTGCCTTTCTCAGGCTCCACTTTATTCGGCTCTCATGCCGATGATGAGATGGCCAGAATGAAGTCGGAACTGGATACCTTAAAAGCGGTAGGCATAGAGCGACCTAAAGAACAGCGAAAGGGATTCCGCCCATATCAAAGAAGACTGTTCACCCACAGGTATCAGGCTCCACATTGGTCGTCTTCACGCCCTCAGCAACAGCAGCAGCAGCAGCATCAGAGGGGCTTCTCCAGAAAGTCGACAAGGGGTCGTTCAACACCTCAGACCCAGACACCTCGACAAACTCCCACGTCTAGGCCCTGAATCTTTGCTTCCCCCTCCTCCGTTACCCACTCCGGTAGGGGGAAGTATCTCAAATCATCTAGACGAGTGGCTACGCATCACAACAGACGCCTGGGTATTGAATATTGTGAGACATGGTTACGCTCTCAGATTCACCAGTTCTCCACCATCTGTTCCACCCAAAACAGCCAACCACCATCTCGAAGCTCTGCAGTTAGAGGTCAATATCCTATTGCAAAAAAGAGCCATAGAACCCGTTCCCATCAGCCAACATGGGAAGGGGATTTATTCGAGATATTTCCTTGTACAGAAAAAAGACAAACAAGAGTTTCGTCCCATCTTAGATCTGAGGACAGCAAACAAATGGATTCGCAAAGAAAAATTCAGGATGTTAGCCTTACACCAAATTTACCCACATTTACGTCAGGGCGACTGGCTATGTGCGATAGATCTTTGCGACGCTTACTTCCATATCCCAGTAGCCAAGAAACATCGAAAATTCCTAAGGTTCACTGTCGGAAAACGCCATTACCAATTTGCAGTTCTACCGTTCGGCCTAAAATCAGCGCCAAGAACTTTTTCCAAATGCATGGCGGTAGTAGCCGCCCACTTGAGGAAACAGCGAATATTCGTCTATCCCTATCTAGACGATTGGCTCATAAAGGCCTCCAGCTATCTCGAGGCACAGCAGCATTTCGAATGGACTCTACAACTGCTACAAAAACTTGGTCTTCAAGTCAATCTTCTGAAATCAACAGCAACACCTGTTCAGAGGTTGCATTACTTAGGGGCCATTGTAGATACCAAGCTAGGAAAGGTGTTTCCTTCGGAGGAACGACGGTTATCGATTCTCCAAAAGTGCAAACAACTGCAGGAAAGACCTCAAGCCACTGCAAGAATAATAGCTTCTCTACTGGGCTCGATGGCGTCTTGTATCCATCTGGTTCCCAATGCTCGTCTCCATATGAGACCATTGCAGGAAAATCTAGAGGATCAGTGGTGTCAACTGAGGGACGATTGGGAGAACAAAGTCCTGCTGTCTCCTCACACCCTACAATCCCTCAAGTGGTGGTGTTTGCCCAGCAATCTCTTGGTGGGGATTCCGTTCCAACAACGACCTCCATCTCAAACCATCGTAACAGATGCGTCACTGCTCGGATGGGGGGCGCACATGGAACATCTTCGAGTCCAAGGCGAGTGGTCACAGAAAGAGAGTCTCTATCACATCAACCTGCTGGAACTTCGCGCAGTCCACCTTGCGCTCAAAGCCTTCCTTCCCTCTCTGAGAACGGAAACTCTCCTTCTTCAGACAGACAACGTGGCCACTATGTACTACGTGAACAAACAAGGAGGCACCAGGTCCAGAATTTTATCCAGAGAGGCCCAGACAATCTGGCATTGGCTTCTAGCCAGGAACCTGTCGCTAGTGGCAACTCACCTGCCCGGCATCCAGAATGTTCAAGCGGATGCCCTCAGTCGGGTAATAAGCGAGAACCACGAATGGGTACTACACGACGACGTCGTTCATTCCATTTTCGCACTCTGGGGTACCCCTTCTACAGACCTATTCGCAACCCCAGAAAACAAAAAATGCCAAAACTTCGCCTCCAGATATTACCATCCAGGGACACGGGGGAATGCCCTATGGATAAGCTGGTCAGGGGCATTTCTTTACGCCTTTCCACCGCTTCCCCTGATTCCGGCAGTTCTCCAGAAACTGTCCAATGCTCAGACCAAAATGATCCTAATTGCTCCGGAGTGGCCACGCCAGTGGTGGTTCCCAGACCTTCTTCACCGGTCACTCAAACCACACATCAGGCTACCATATCGCCCGGACCTTCTCACGAAGTTCAGAGGGCAGATATCTCATCCCAACCCCTCATCGTTGAGTTTGGCAGCATGGCTCCTGAGCTAGTGCAATATGGACATTTGAACTTACCTCAGGACTGTATGGAAATTCTGAGGGAAGCAAAACGCCCTTCCACACGATCAGCCTATGCAAGCAAGTGGAAGAGATTCTGCATTTGGTGTTTACACAACAACATTGACCCGGTTTCTTGTGGAGAACAATCTATCTTACCATACTTGTTAAGTTTGGCAAAATCGGGCTTACAACTGTCGTCAATAAAAGTTCACTTGGCGGCGATAACAGCATACAGAAAGAGTCCTTCACAAACTTCCTTTTTTCGGATTCCGATTATTAAGGATTTCCTAGAGGGTTTAAAAAAGGTTTTTCCTCCCATTAGAAAGCCTTCTCCTCCATGGGAACTGAACGTTGTCTTATCACGTCTGATGCTGCCGCCATTCGAGCCGATACACACGGCATCGCTGCAGCATCTCACATGGAAAGCTGCTTTTCTGGTGGCAATCACTTCAGCGCGTAGGGTCAGCGAAATCCAGGCCCTTTGCGCTCAGGAACCCTACACGGTTTTTCATTCTGCAAAAGTGGTAATGAGAACTCATCCAAAATTTCTACCTAAGGTAGTCTCCGACTTCCATGTGAACCAAACAATTTCATTACCGACTTTCTTTCAGAATCCAGCTACTCCTGCTGAGAGAACTCTGCACTCTCTGGATGTAAAGAGAGTATTGAAATTTTACTTGGACAGGACAAAAAGCTTACGAAAATCACAACAGCTTTTTATTAACTATGGCCCAATCAGAACAGGTTTGGGCACATCTAAACAATCTTTATCCAGGTGGATTGTTTCATGTATAATGTTATGTTATCAGTTAGCAAACAAATCCCTTGGTGGTAGACCAAAAGCCCACTCGACCAGAGGGAAAGCAGCTACTGTAGCCTTGATGAGAAATGTCCCTTTGGCAGAAATATGCAAGGCTGCCACTTGGAGGTCGGTCCATACCTTTACTAAGCATTACTGCCTTGATACAGACGCTAGGGCAGATGCTCAGGTTGGACAGGCTTTGCTCATGAATTTGTTTGCATGATTCATGTTTTTCTCAGTATTCTTATATCGACTCCACCGCGGCTATGGGGATGGGCTTGCTACTCTATTCAATGCTTATGACTATACATGGAAATCCCCTACGAGAGAAGGAATGGTTTCTTACCTGTAACTCCAGTTCTCTCGTAGGGGTATTTCCATGATAGTCATAAGCAACCCTCCCTCCTCCCCGGTGGAGTTGACATAGAACATGAATATTATGGAGGTGGGTACTCCAACAAATGTTTTGTTTTTTCTTCATGTCAGGTAATAGCCTCCAAAAAAGAACTGAGGCAACTGCCTTTTGCTGTGCATGATGGGAAACAGGAAGACTTTACTTTTCTTAAAGGCACAGCTCTATTTACATTCTGTATAATGGCAGCCTATGGGCTACACTGCCCTGCATTGTTTTATTCTCATCAGAGGTGTAAATAAAGTATGAGAATGTATTTGTTATTACATTTCTAGAATAAATAGGTGTTTGAACATGAATTTACACTACTATTGATTTTCTTTTCAACAATTTGGCCTGTGTAGCTGTTCACATAGGCTGCACAATGTTATTCTTAAGTGTTTTTTGACAGACCTTTTCTTTAAACGGCTGGTGTTTGCACTTAAGAATATACTTCACATCAGTGCTCCGGGGTCCCCGCAGGCGCGCGGAACTATTCAATGCTTATGACTATCATGGAAATACCCCTACGAGAGAACTGGAGTTACAGGTAAGAAACCATTCCTTCAACACCATCATACAACGCATGTATCCAACACAAAAGATACAGGCAAAGATGGTATTACAACTCCTAGGCATGATGTCTTCATGCATAGCCATTGTCCCAAACGCAAGACTGCACATGAGGCCCTTACAACAATGCCTAGCATCACAGTGGTCTCAAGCACAGGGTCACCTTCTAGATCTGGTGTTAATAGACCGCCAAACTTACCTCTCGCTTCTGTGGTGGAACAACATAAATTTAAACAAGGGGCGGCCTTTCCAAGACCCAGTGCCACAATACGTAATAACAGATGCTTCCATGACAGGGTGGGGAGCACACCTCGATCAACACAGCATACAAGGACAATGGAACGTACATCAAACAAAACTGCATATCAATCACCTAGAACTTCTAGCAGTTTTTCAAGCACTAAAAGCCTTCCAACCAATAATAGTTCACAAATACATTCTCGTCAAAACAGACAACATGACGACAATGTATTATCTAAACAAGCAGGGGGGGGACGCACTCCACGCAGTTAAGCCTGCTAGCACAAAAAATTTGGCATTGGGCAATTCACAACCAAATTCGCCTAATAGCACAGTTTATACCAGGGATCCAAAATCAACTCGCAGACAATCTCTCACGAGATCATCAACAGGTCCACGAATGGGAAATTCACCCCCAAATTCTGAACACTTATTTCAAACTCTGGGGAACACCTCAGATAGACTTGTTTGCGACAAGGGAGAACGCAAAATGCCAAAACTTCGCATCCAGATACCCACACAAACAATCCCAAGGCAATGCCCTATGGATGAACTGGTCAGGGATATTTGCTTACGCTTTTCCTCCTCTCCCTCTCCTTCCTTACCTGGTAAACAAACTCAGTCAAAGCAAACTCAAACTCATATTGATAGCACCAACTTGGGCAAGGCAACCCTGGTACACAACGCTGCTAGACCTATCAGTAGTACCCTGCATCAAATTGCCCAACAGGCCAGATCTGTTGACACAGCACAACCAAAAGATCAGACACCCAGATCCAGCATCGCTGAATCTAGCAATCTGGCTCCTGAAATCCTAGAATTCGGGCACTTACAACTTACCCAAGAATGTATGGAAGTCATAAAACAAGCCAGAAGGCCATCCACCAGGCACTGTTATGCAAGTAAATGGAAGAGGTTTGTTTGCTACTGCCATATTAATCAAATACAACCATTACACACAACTCCAGAACATGTAGTGGGTTACTTGCTTCACTTACAAAAATCTAACCTAGCTTTCTCTTCCATTAAAATACACCTTGCAGCAATATCTGCATACCTGCAGACTACCTATTCAACTTCCCTATATAAGATACCAGTCATTAAAGCATTCATGGAGGGCCTTAGGAGAATTATACCACCAAGAACACTACCTGTTCCTTCATGGAACCTAAATGTTGTCCTAACTAGACTTATGGGTCCACCTTTTGAACCCATGCACTCCTGCGAAATACAATTCCTAACCTGGAAGGTGGCATTTCTCATCGCCATTACTTCCCTAAGAAGAGTAAGCGAGATTCAGGCGTTTACAATACAGGAACCTTTTATACAACTACACAAAAATAAAGTCGTCCTAAGGACCAATCCTAAATTTTTGCCAAAGGTGATTTCACCGTTCCATCTAAATCAAACAGTGGAACTTCCAGTGTTCTTTCCACAGCCAGATACCGTAGCTGAAAGGGCACTACATACATTAGATGTCAAAAGAGCATTGATGTATTACATTGACAGAACAAAAAACATCAGAAAGACTAAACAACTCTTTATTGCATTTCAAAAACCTCATGCAGGAAACCCAATTTCAAAACAAGGTATAGCCAGATGGATAGTTAAATGCATCCAAATCTGCTACCTTAAAGCTAAACGACAGCTGCCCATTACACCAAGGGCACACTCAACCAGAAAGAAAGGTGCTACCATGGCCTTTCTTGGAAACATCCCAATGCATGAAATATGTAAGGCAGCCACATGGTCTACGCCTCACACATTCACCAAGCACTACTGTGTAGACGTGTTATCCGCACAACAAGCGACAGTAGGGCAAGCTGTATTAAGAACATTATTTCAGACTACTTCCACTCCTACAGGCTGATCCACCGCTTTTGGGGAAATAACTGCTTTCTAGTCTATGCAGAACATGCGTATCTACAGCGACAGATGCCATCGAACTGAAAATGTCACTTACCCAGTGTACATCTGTTCGTGGCATCAGTCGCAGTAGATTCGCATGTGCCCACCCGCCTCCCCGGGAGCCTGTAGCAGCTTGGAAGTTACCTTCAATTAATTATATATGTATCATCTCAACCTTAAATAGGTGCATACTTAGTCACTCCATTGCATGGGCACTATTACTACAATTCAACTCCTACCTCACCCTCTGCGGGGAAAAACAATCGAGGATAGAGTCGACGCCCATGCGCAATGGAGACAAAAGGAGGAGTCACTCGGTCCCGTGACTCGAAAGACTTCTTCGAAGAAAAACAACTTGTAACACTCCGGCCCAACACCAGATGGCGAGCTATTGCAGAACATGCGAATCTACTGCGACTGATGCCACGAACAGATGTACACTGGGTAAGTGACATTTTCATTATTGCATTTCAAAAACCTCATACAGGAAATCCAATATCAAAACAAGGTATAGCTAGATGGATAGTTGGGTCCATCCAAACCTGCTATCTTAAAGCAAAGAGACAGCTGCCTATTACACCAAAGGCACACTCAACCAGAAAGAAAGGTGCTACCATGGCCTTTCTAGGAAATATTCCAATGAACGAAATATGTAAGGCAGCAACATAGTCTACGCCTCACACATTTACTAAGCACTACTGTGTAGACGTGTTATCTGCACAACAAGCCACAGTAGGTCAAGCTGTCCTAAGAACTTTATTTCAAACTACTTCCACTCCTACAGGCTGAACCACCGCTTTTTGGGGGAGATAACTGCTTACTAGTCTATGCACAGCATGTGTATCTGCAGCTACACATGCCACCAAACGGAAAATGTCACTTACCCAGTGTACATCTGTTCGTGGCATTAGTCGCTGCAGATTCACATGCGCCCACCCGCCTCCCCGGGAGCCTGTAGCCGTTTGGAAGTAATCTTCAACATTTGTACATTTGTAAATATATGTTCGATGGCATCTGTCGCTGTAGATACACATGGTATGCATGAGCTCGCCATCTGGTGTTGGGTCGGAGTGTTACAAGTTGTTTTTCTTCGAAGAAGTGTTTTCGAGTCACGGGACCGAGTGACTCCACCTTCTGTGCTCATTGCGCATGGGCGTCGACTCCATCTTCGATTGTTTTCTTTCCGCCATCGGGTTCGGACGTGTTCCTGTCGCTCCGAGTTTCGGAACGGAAAGTTGGCTGAAGACGGAAGATTTTCGACGGTATCGTTGCGATCCGGTTAGAGATAGACACATACGACGACGCGTTCAACATCGAAGCGCCTCGGTGCCCTTCGGGGTAGATTTCGGCACCCCGTCGGGGCCTAGTCGGCCCGACCGCGTGGAGGACAACGCCGATGGATCGGACCCCGTTTCGATTCTGCCCCGAATGCCACAACAAATATCCTTATACGGACCTACACTCGGTCTGTAATCTGTGCCTGTCACCCGAGCACAGCGAAGAATCCTGTGAGGCCTGTCGGGCGTTCCGGTCCCGAAAAACTCTGCGCGACCGTCGAGCGAGAAGACTCCAGATGGCGTCCACGCCAAAAGAGCGTCCACAGTTCGAGACAGAAGAGGAACAGGACGAATCCTTTTCCATCCAGGATTCAGACTCCGACGAGCTACACTCTACAAGAACTGTGAGTAAGACGTCGAGATCAAACCTTAAAAAAGGAAAGAAGGCCCAGGGGACGCCACTGCCAACCGGCCATGGCTCCACCCAAATTCTCGGTGACCAACAATCGGCACCGAAAAAGGCCCATTCAGTGTCGAGATCGTCCGACTTCGGTCGAGACACCGGCACGCAGCCTCCTCGGGACCGAGAGAGTGCTAAACAGAAGCATCGACACCGAGAATTCAGTGTCGACACCGATCGACGCCGAGACAGTGGCGCCGAAGACCATAGAGGCCAAGAATTTTCGGCACAGAAAAAGAGGAAGGTTACCTCGGAGCCGAAAAAACAATCAACAGGGCTTTCGGAGCCGAAAAAAGCGACATCAGACCCTGTTTCTGGCTCCTATACCGAAGAGCATTCTATGTCTTCTCAAATGAAGAAACATAGATTTGAACAAGAACTGCAATCCACTGACGTGGATCACACGCAAAAGCGTATCTTTATTCAGCAGGGGACTGGGAAGATCAGTACCCTCCCACCTGTCAAACGAAAGAGAACGCTTCAGTTTACTCCTCAGCAACAAACAACACAAAAGGTAACACCTCCTCCCTCGCCTCCACCTGTAACTCCGGCTTCGCCAACTTACACCCCGTCACATTCGCCAGCTCACACCGCCATGAGCCACGACGACCAAGATCAGGATGCGTGGGACTTGTATGACGCACCAGTGTCTGATAACAGCCCAGACACATACCCAACTAGGCCATCACCACCGGAAGACAGCACAGCCTACTCGCAGGTGGTGGCTAGAGCAGCTCTATTCCATAATGTGGAACTACACTCGGAACAAGTAGAGGATGATTTTTTATTTAACACCCTCTCCTCAACCCACAGCTCCTACCAAAGCCTGCCGATGCTCCCAGGCATGCTACGCCATGCAAAGGACATTTTCAAGGAGCCAGTTAAAAGTAGGGCAGTGACGCCTAGGGTGGACAAAAAGTATAAGGCGCCTCCTACGGACCCTGTCTTCATCACCTCTCAGCTGCCACCAGACTCTGTGGTGGTAGGGGCTGCCAGAAAACGGGCAAACTCACACACTTCTGGGGATGCACCTCCCCCAGATAAAGAAAGTAGGAAGTTCGATGCAGCCGGGAAGAGGGTTGCTGTCCAAGCAGCAAACCAGTGGCGCATCGCAAATTCACAAGCGCTGCTAGCGCGATACGACAGAGCCCACTGGGATGAGATGCAGCATCTCATTGAACATCTCCCAAAAGATCTGCAAAAAAGAGCAAAACAGGTTGTTGAGGAGGGTCAAAACATTTCCAACAATCAAATACGCTCCTCCATGGATGCAGCAGACACGGCCGCAAGAACCATTAATACATCGGTTACCATCCGTAGGCACGCATGGCTCAGAACGTCTGGATTCAAGCCAGAAATCCAGCAAGCAGTGCTTAACATGCCAGTAAACGAGAAACTTCTGTTCGGTCCGGAGGTCGACACAGCTATAGAAAAGCTCAAGAAGGACACTGACACTGCCAAGGCCATGGGCGCACTCTACTCCCCGCAGAGCAGAGGATCTTATAACACCTTCCGCAAAACACCTTTTAGAGGAGGGTTTCGGGGTCAGGCCACACAAGCTAGCACCTCACAGGCCGCACCGCCCACCTACCAGGGACAGTACAGGGGAGGTTTTCGGGGCCAGTATAGAGGGGGGCAATTCCCTAGGAATAGGGGAAGATTTCAAAGCCCCAAAACCACTACCAACAAGCAGTGACTCACATGTCACACACCCCTCCCACACAACACCAGTGGGGGGGAGGATACGTCAATATTACGAAGCATGGGACAAAATAACTACAGACACATGGGTCCTAGCAATTATCCAGCATGGTTATTGCATAGAATTCCTGCAATTCCCTCCAGACATACCACCAAAATCACAAAATTTAACAAAATACCATTCACAGCTTCTAGAGATAGAAGTTCAAGCACTACTGCAAAAAAATGCAATAGAATTAGTACCAAGCACACAAATAAACACAGGAGTTTATTCACTGTACTTCTTGATACCAAAAAAGGACGAAACACTGAGACCAATTCTAGACCTCAGAGTAGTAAACACATTCATCAAATCAGACCACTTTCACATGGTCACACTACAAGAAGTGTTACCATTGCTCAAAAAACACGACTACATGACAACCCTAGACCTCAAGGACGCATATTTCCATATACCAATACATCAATCACACAGGAAATATCTAAGGTTTGTATTCAAAGGAATACATTACCAATTCAAAGTATTGCCTTTTGGTTTAACAACCGCTCCAAGAGTATTCACAAAATGCCTAGCAGTAGTCGCTGCACACATCAGAAGGCAGCAAATACATGTGTTCCCGTATCTAGACGACTGGCTAATCAAAACCAGTTCGCTCACACAATGCTCAAACCACACAAATCAAGTCATACAAACCCTCTACAAACTAGGGTTCACCGTCAACTTTGCAAAATCAAACATTCTGCCAAGCAAAGTACAGCAATATCTAGGAGCCATAATAGACACGACAAAAGGAGTAGCAACGCCAACTCCACAAAGGATCCACAATTTCAACAGGGTCATTCAACACATGTCTCCAAACCAAACAATACAAGCAAGAACAATACTACAGCTCCTAGGCATGATGTCCTCATGCATAGCCATTGTCCCAAACGCAAGACTGCACATGAGGCCCTTACAACAGTGCCTAGCCTCACAGTGGTCTCAAGCACAGGGTCACCTTCTAGATCTGGTGTTGCTAGACCGCCAAACTTACCTCTCGCTTCTATGGTGGAACAGTATAAATTTAAACATAGGGCGGCCTTTCCAAGACCCAGTGCCAGAGTACGTAATAACAACAGATGCTTCCATGACAGGGTGGGGAGCACATCTCAATCAACACAACATAAGAGGACAATGGAACATACATCAAACAAAACTGCATATAAATCATCTAGAATTATTAGCAGTTTTTCAAGCACTAAAAGCTTTCCAACCAATCATAACCCACAAATACATCCTTGTCAAAACAGACAACATGACAACGATGTATTATCTAAACAAACAAGGAGGAACACATTCAACGCAGTTAAGCTTGTTAGCTCAAAAAATATGGAAGTGGGCAATCCACCATCAAATTGGTCTAATAGCACAGTTTATTCCGGGGATCCAGAATCAGCTGGCAGACAATCTCTCTCGAGATCACCAGCAGGTCCACGAATGGGAAATCCACCCACAAATTCTGAACACCTACTTCACACTCTGGGGAACACCACAAATAGACTTATTTGCAACAAAAGAGAACGCAAAATGCCAAAACTTCGCGTCCAGATACCCACACAAGCAATCCCAAGGCAATGCCCTATGGATGAACTGGTCAGGAATATTTGCTTACGCTTTTCCTCCTCTCCCTCTCCTTCCTTACCTAGTAAACAAATTGAGTCAAAACAAACTCAAACTCATTTTAATAGCACCAACGTGGGCAAGACAACCCTGGTACACAACACTGCTAGATCTGTCTGTAGTACCACACATCAAACTGCCCAACAAACCAGATCTGTTAACGCAACACAACCAACAGATCAGACACCCGGACCCAGCATCGCTGAATCTAGCAATCTGGCTCCTGAAATCCTAGAATTCGGACACTTACAACTTAGCCAAGAGTGTATGGAAGTCATAAAGCAGGCCAGAAGGCCATCCACTAGACACTGCTACGCAAGTAAGTGGAAAAGATTTGTTTGGTACTGCCATCATAATCAGATACAACCACTAGAGGCAACTCCAAAACATATAGTAAATTACTTGCTCCATTTACAAAAAGCAAAGCTAGCCTTCTCTTCTATTAAAATACACCTTGCAGCAATATCTGCATACCTGCAAACTACATATTCAACTTCCTTGTATAGGATACCAGTTATCAAAGCATTCATAGAAGGGCTTAAAAGAATTATACCACCAAGAACACCACCTGTTCCTTCATGGAACCTAAACGTGGTTCTAACAAGACTCATGGGCCCACCTTTCGAACCCATGCACTCTTGCGGAATACAATTCCTCACCTGGAAAGTTGCCTTTCTCATCGCCATTACATCTCTAAGAAGAGTAAGTGAAATTCAAGCGTTCACAACACAAGAACCTTTTATACAAATACATAAAAATAAGGTCGTCCTACGACCTAATCCAAAATTTTTACCAAAAGTTATTTCTCCATTCCATCTAAATCAAACAGTAGAACTACCAGTATTCTTCCCACAGCCAGATTCTGTGGCTGAAAGAGCACTACATACATTAGATGTCAAAAGAGCATTAATGTACTACATTGACAGAACGAAGAACATCAGAAAAACTAAACAGCTATTTATTGCATTCCAAAAACCTCATGCAGGTAACCCAATATCAAAACAAGGTATAGCCAGATGGATAGTTAAATGCATCCAAATCTGCTACCTTAAAGCAAAAAGACAACTGCCCATTACTCCCAGGGCACATTCAACAAGGAAAAAAGGTGCTTCAATGGCCTTTTTAGGAAACATCCCAATGCAAGAAATTTGTAAGGCAGCCACTTGGTCTACGCCTCACACATTCACCAAACACTACTGTATAGATGTGCTATCCGCACAACAAGCTACAGTAGGTCAAGCTGTATTAAGAACTCTATTTCAGACAACTTCTACTCCTACAGGCTAAACCACCGCTTATGGGGAACTAACTGCTTACTAGTCTATGCATACCATGTGTATCTACAGCGACAGATGCCATCGAACTGAAAATGTCACTTACCCAGTGTACATCTGTTCGTGGCATCAGTCGCTGAGATTCACATGGAC
This sequence comes from Pleurodeles waltl, assembly GCF_031143425.1. Classification (NCBI taxonomy): domain Eukaryota; kingdom Metazoa; phylum Chordata; class Amphibia; order Caudata; family Salamandridae; genus Pleurodeles; species Pleurodeles waltl. Next base: position 346,773,301 of record NC_090447.1, on the reverse strand, counting down.
CCACCCACCTCCCCGGAAGCCTGTAGCAGTTCAGAAGTTACCTTCAATTTTGTACATTTGTATATATATTACTTAATCCTTTAATAGGTACATACTTACATTTTTTCATTGCGCGGGCACTATTACTATAGTACAACTCCTACCTCACCCTCTGCGGGGAAAACAATCGAAGATGGAGTCGACGCCCATGCGCAATGAGCACAGAAGGTGGAGTCACTCGGTCCCGTGACTCAAACACTTCTTCGAAGAAAAACAACTTGTAACACTCCGACCCAACACCAGATGGCGAGCTCATGCATACCATGTGAATCTCAGCGACTGATGCCACGAACAGATGTACACTGGGTAAGTGACATTTTCATACTTTAACATTCATTTTGTACATACTTAGTCATTCCATTGCATGGGCACTATTACTAACATACACAACTCCAACCTCACCCTCTGCGGGGAAAACAATCTAACATGGAGTCGACGCCCATGCGCAATGGAACCAAAGTAGGAGGAGTCCCTCTGTCTCGTGACTCAAAGACTTCTTCGAAGAAAAACAACTTGTAACACTCCGACCCAACACCAGACGGCGGACTATGCACAGCATGTGAATCTGCAGCGACTAATGCCACGAACAGATGTACACTGGGTAAGTGACATTTTCCATACAGAGCTAACTTCCTACAAGAGTTCTTTAGAAGTTGCTTCTTTGTTTCAAAGATGTTGCTGTTGAACAGTGCTGCTGTTTTCGGGAGTTTCTGGGTCCTTCGGTTTCAGGGCAGTCCTCTGAGTCCTCAGAGGTCACTGGTCCCTGTTAGATGTCGCTGTGCATATTCTTTCTGTCTGGAGACAGACAGGTAGGGCTGGGGCCAAGTCGGTTGTCTCCATCGTCTCTGCAGGGCTTTCAGGTCAGCAGTCCTTCTTTGTGTAGGTTGCAGGAATCTAATTTCCTGGGTTCTGGGTTGCCCCTAAATACTAAATTTAGGGGTGTGTTTACGTCAGGAGGGCAGTAGCCAATGGCTGCTGTCCTGGAGGGTGGCTACACCCTCTTTGTGTCTCCTCCCTGAGGGGAAGGGGGTACATCCCGAATTCTATTGGGGGAATCTTCCAATCTCAAGATGGAGGATTTCTAAAGGCATGGTTACCTCCGCTCAGGGCACCTTAGGGGCTGTCCTGACTGGTGGGTGACTCCTTGTTTTTCTCATTATCCTCTCCTGCCTTGGTGCCAGAAGTGGGGGGCAGAGGCCGGAGGGGCGGGCATCTCCACCAGCTGGGATGCCCTGGTGTGCTGTAACAAAAGGCACAAGCCTTTGAGGCTCACCGCCAGGTGTTACAGTTCCTGCAGGCGGAGGTGAGAAGCACCGCCACCCAGTACAGGCTTTGCTCCTGGCCACAGAGTGCAAAAAGGAACTCTCCCCATGTGGCCAGAAACTAGTTTGGTTGTGGCAGGCTGGCAGAAACTGGTCAGCCTAGCACTAGGAGTCGGACTGGTATTCAGGAGGCATCTCTAAGATGTCCTCTGGGTGTACTATACAATAAATCCCACACTGGCATCAGTGTGCATTTATTGTGCTGAGAAGTTTGATTCTTAACTTCCCAGTTTTCAGTGTAGCCATTATGGGACTGTGGAGTTCGTGTTTGACAAACTCCCAGACCATATACTCTTTAAGCAAAACCTTAGACATTGTAAGTGCAGGGTAGCCATAGACACTGTAGGGGCATAGTGCTCATGCACTTATGCACTCACCTGTGGTATAGTGCACCCTGCCTTACTGCTGTAAGGCCTGCTAGAGGGGTGACTTACGTATGCCACAGGTAGTGAGAGGTGGGCATGGCACACCGAGGGGGAGTGCCATGTCAAGTCATTTTCTCCCCACCAGCGCACTCAAGCTGTGAGGCAGTGTGCATGTGCTGAGTGATGGGTCCCCAGGGTGGCATAAGACATGCTGCAGCCCTTAGACCTTCCCTGGCAACAGGGCCCTTGGTACCAGTGGTTCCATTTGTAAGGGACTTAACTGTGTGCCAGGGCTTTGCCAGTTGTGGAACAATGGTACAGTTTAGGGAAAGAACACTGGTGCTGGGGCCTGGTTAGCAGGGGCCCAGCACACTTTCAATCATAAGTGGCATCAACAAAAGGCAAAAATTCAGGGGGTAACCTTGCCAAGGAGGCATTTGCTTACATAAGTCAACTGAGGGTCGCCTGTTTCTTCTCAGATGGAAGAGATGGGCTCTGATGCCAAAGGGAAGCCCAAGAACACCCCCACTTGTCCATCACTTGCTTCTTCTGACTGAGAACCCTTGTTAGTTTTTCAATAACTACCATTTATATTCCTAGAACTGCTTTGCAACACCATTTGCAAAGTAAAAGAACCATGCATTTAACATAATATGAAGGCAAAATACAGTGTTAGGCATACATTAGGCACATAAAAGTAGGGTTTGTCCTTTTTAAGAGCCTGGGAAGCAAGCAGTCCCACAATGTATTGTACTGGCAGTTGCCTTCATAGCATTTTTTTTTTTTTTTTAAAAGAGAAACTGCCATTTTTGGGTGCTTGTGCGCTACTTGGGCCTGTTCAGGGCTACCACGCCATAGCCTGGTGGATCGGACTTCATTCCGATTCTGTCCTCTGTCACGTGAAATTCCCTTACACCGATCAGCATGTGTTATGTAATCTTCGCCTTTCTCCAGAACATCGGGAGGAAGATTGTGAAGCCTGATGGTGGTTTCGGTCAAAGACTGTGACCGGAGAGCAAGAAGACTCGAAATGGCGTCCAAGTATACAGAGTCCTCCGACACCTTAGAGGAAGAGCAGGCACAGATGGCTGTTTCGATTCAGGACACAGACTCTGAAGCAGAGTCGGATGAAGACAGCCAACCGATCACTGCAGGTCAGCATGGGAGTACCGCTACCCCTACGCTCACTACCAAGAAACCTACTAAGGCCTTGGGGCATGACTGCCAGAAAGCCATTGTTTCACCCGAAATAAATTTGTCAACCCTCAGGTTTGACGCTGAAAAAGGCCAAGTGGCCCCATCAACAGGCTATGCCCGTTTTGATGCCTGAGTCGAGCAAACACATTAAAAGCTCCACCTCCGATCCGGCATCCACACTATTTAGAGTTGAAAATCCAACGTCTGGCTTCAGAGCTGTAATCTCAGATCGTATGTTTGGAGCTGAAAAAATCGTTATGCACAGAAGACAGGCCTTTTGAGCAGTCTAAAGCCCATGCCAAAGACCACTACTGAACAATCCTCTAAAGGCATAAAACCATCTGAATATCATTCTGAGGACTCGTATCCAACTAATTTTGGAGGCTATGGACAGTAGACAAAGGGTACATATCCATAAGGAGGCAGGGAACATTTTTGCTTCACCTCCACAGACCAAAAGGAAGATGGCGTTTCAAGAGACTCTAGACACTGCTCCAACAACAACATTTAAAAGAAAGGAGAAACCATCACCTCCGCAGCGTTCTCCACCCCATTCGCCACAGCTTTCTTTCTGTACATCACCTACTACCCCATCACCACTGCCATCAAACCCATTCCCACACCTACTCACAGGGAGATACAGTAGACCCCTGGGAATTGTATGACCCATGTCCTATACTGTTAAATGACCAAGATCTCTATCCTTCACCAGAGGATGGTACAGTTTACACACAAAGGTCATTTCTAGGGCAGCTGCATACCATGGGGTTCAGATGCATGCTGAACCATTGGAGGAGGATTTTCTTTTTAATACTTTATCCTCCACCCACTCATGCTACCAGTGTTTACCAATGCTGCCTGGTATGCTTAGGCATGCTGAAGACCTATTTACGGAACCAGTCGATGCTAGGGTTTTAACCCAAGAATAGATTTTAAAAAATACAAGCCTGCGCCATCTGACCCAGTCTGCATCACCCAACAGGTACCACCAGACTCTTGTAGTTAGTGCAACAAGGAAAAGGGCCAATGGCCAGTCTTTAGTGGATACACCTCCTGTGACAACAGTTTGATGCTGCAGGTAAAAAAGTAGCTACAAAAGGAGTGAACCAATGGTGTATTGCCAATTCCCAAGCTCTGTTAGTATGACAGGGCACACTGGAATGAAATGCAAGAGTTTTTGCAATATTTACCAAAAGAGCATCCGAAAAGACCACAACGAATTGTTGAAGAGGGCCAAGCGATCACTAATCCGATTTGATCTGCCTTGACGCAGCTGATACTGAAGCCAGAAGTATCAACATGAGCATAACAATTCGTAGACATGCATGCCTAAGATCCTCCGTGTTAAAACCTGAAATACAGCAGGCAGTGCTTAACATGCCTTTCAATAAGGAACATCTTTTTGGACCTGAAGTTGATAAAACTATCAAAACTCAAAGGATTCTGACACTGCTAAAGCCATGGGAGCCATATATAAGTTGTTTTTCTTCGAAGAAGTCTTTTCGAGTCACGAGACCGAGGGACTCCTCCCATGTCGACTCCATGTTAGATTGTTTTTTTTCCGCCATCTGGTTCGGACGTGTTCCTTTTCGCTCTGTGTTTCGGGTCGGAAAGTTCGGTATCTGGTTAGTTACAACAGATCGACACCGAATTTTGAAGAGCTCCGGTGGCCCTTCGGGGTTTTTTCGATTCCCCCGTCGGGGCCTGGTCGGCCCGGCCACGTGTGACTTCAAGGCTGATGGAACGGACCCCATTCCGCTTCTGTCCAAAATGCCATAACAAGTATCCGTATACGGATCAGCATCTGGTCTGTAACTTGTGCTTGTCCCCAGAGCACAAGGAAGATACTTGTGAGGCCTGTCGAGCGTTTCGGTCCAGAAAGACGTTAAGAGACCGAAGAGCCAGAAGACTGCAGATGGCGTCGATGCCAACAGAACAAGAGCGTTTCAAGGAAGAAGAGGAAGCTTTCTCTATCCAAGAGTCGGACTCGGAAGAGCTCGAGGCCGAAGAAACGCCGAAAACCGTGAGTAAGACGTCAAAACATAAGACTCGCGAGAAGTCAACAAAAGCCCAGGGGACGCCACCGCCAACAGGCCATGGCTTAACCCAAACAAGCGGTGACTGAGCCAAGGCACCGAAAAAGGGCACGCTGGTGTCGAAGTCATCCGACTCCGGTCGAGATACCGCCACACAGCAATCTCGGACCCGAGACATCGGCTCAGAGAAATTTCAGCACCGTGACAGCAGCACCGAACAAATTCGGCACCGAGACACCACCACGCCGAAAATTACAAAGGTTTCTTCAGAGCCTAAAAAGACGTCCGAAAAAGTTTCGGTTCCGAAACATCCAGCCTCGGAGCCGAAAACAGGTTCCCATACAGAGGAACAAGGATTGTCCTCCCAAATGCAAAAACATAGATTCGGAGAGGAACTTCAAGCAGTAGAGCCAGACTATACTCAAAGGAGGCTCCACATTCAACAAGACCCAGGGAAGATAACCACTCTTCCTCCAATTAAAATAAAAAGAAAACTTGCCTTTCAAGAAAAGGACAAGGAGCCACAGGCAAAGGTGGCAAGGAAAACAACTCCACCACCATCAGTGCACACATCACCAGTAGCAACTCCTCCACTGATGCACTCCCCGACTCATACTACCATGAGTCAAGATGATCCCGATGCATGGGACCTTTACGATGCTCCAGTATCGGACAACAGCCCAGACTCGTACCCTGCCAGGCTGTCCCCACCTGAGGACAGTACATCTTACACACAGGTGATCGCAAGGGCAGCTGCTTTCCATAACGTCACCTTGCATTCCGAACCAATTGAGGATGACTTTTTGTTTAACACGCTATCCTCCACTCATAGCCAATACCAAAGACTACCTATGCTCCCAAGAATGCTAAAACATTCAAAACAAATCTTTCAGGATCCTGTTAAAGGCCGAGCCATAACTCCAAGGGTGGAGAAAAAGTACAAGCCACCGCCAACAGATCCAGTTTATATTACAACTCAGTTAACAGACACTGTAGTTGTCGGGGCAGCTCGTAAGAGAGCAAACTCTCATACCTCGGGGAACGCACCACCTCCAGACAAAGAGTCGCAAATTTGATGCTGTGGGCAAAAGGGTTGCAGCACAAGCAGCAAACCAATGGCGCATTGCCAATTCACAAGCACTTTTGGCAAGATATGATAGAGCTCACTGGGATGAGATGCAACATTTGATAGAACACTTACCCAAGGAGTTCCACAAAAGAGCACAACAAGTGGTGGAAGAAGGACAAAGTATCTCTAATAATCAGATACGGTCTTCAATGGATGCAGCAGATACGGCTGCAAGGACAGTAAATACTGCAATAACAATAAGAAGGCACGCATGGCTGCGCACGTCAGGGTTCAAGCCGGAAATTCAACAAGCCGTGCAAAATATGCCATTTAATGAACAACAGTTGTTTGGGCCGGAAGTAGACACTGCTATTGAGAAACTCAAGAAAGACACTGATACAGCAAAAGCCATGGGCGCACTCTACTCCCCGCAGAGCAGAGGCACATTTCGCAAAACACCTTTTAGGGGAGGGTTTCGAGGACAACCTACAGAAACCACAACATCACAAACCAGGCCCACTTACCAAAGCCAATATCAGCGGGGAAGTTTTCGGGGGCAATATAGAGGGGGACAATTCCAAAGAGGTATTGGAAAATTCCAAAGCCCCATAAGTCCTCAAAATAAGCAGTGACTCACAAGTCACCCATCCCCATCACATAACACCTGTGGGGGGAAGACTAAGCCAATTTTACAAACATTGGGAGGAGATAACAGATACTTGGGTACTAGCAATTATCCAGCATGGTTATTGCATAGAATTTCTCGAATTCCCTCCAACAGTCCCACCGAAAACACACAGTATGTCAAAACATATAAATCTTCTAGGATTAGAAGTTCAAGCATTGCTCCAAAAAGAGGCAATAGAATTAGTACCAAAACAAGAACTAAACACAGGAGTTTACTCACTGTACTTTCTGATACCCAAAAAAGACAAAAGTCTAAGACCTATACTAGATCTCAGAATATTAAATACATACATCAAGTCAGACCACTTTCACATGGTTACATTACAAGAAGTAATCCCACTGCTCAAACAACAAGACTACATGACAACACTGGATCTAAAGGATGCATATTTCCATATACCAAAACATCCTTCACAGAGAGTACCTAAGGTTTGTATTCCAAGGGATACATTACCAATTCAAAGTGTTGCCATTCGGAATAACCACTGCGCCAAGAGTTTTTACAAAATGTCTAGCAGTAGTAACTGCACATATCAGAAGGCAGCAAATACATGTGTTCCCATACCTAGACTATTGGTTAATCAAAACCAACACGCAAATACAGTGTTCACAACACAAATTAGGTCATAGAAACCCTACACAAACTAGGTTTCTCAATCAATTACTCAGTCACCCCTTCTGCCGTGTCAAACACAGCAATACCTAGGGGCAACAATCAACACAGTAAAAGGAATTGCCACTCCAAGTCCACAAAGAGTCCAAACATTTCACAATGTAATACAAGCCATGTATCCAAACCAAAAGATACAGGTCAAATTGGTAATGAAACTCCTAGGCATGATGTCCTCATGCATAGCCATTGTCCCAAACGCAAGGTTGCACATGCGGCCCTTACAACAATGCCTAGCATCACAGTGGTCACAGGCACAGGGTCAACTTCTAGATCTGGTGTTGATAGACCGCCAAACATACATCTCGCTTCAAATTTAAACCAAGGGCGGCCTTTTCAAGACCCAGTGCCACAATACGTAATAACGACAGATGCATCCATGACAGGGTGGGGAGCACAACTCAATCAGCACAGCATCCAAGGACAATGGGACATTCAGCAAAGAGTTTCATCTAAATCACTTGGAACTGTTAGCGGTGTTTCTAGCGCTGAAAGCATTTCAACCCATAATAACCCACAAATACACTTGTCAAGACCGACAACATGACAACAATGTATTACCTAAACAAACAGGGAGGAACACACTCGACACAGTTGTGTCTCCTGACACAAAAAATATGGCATTGGGCGATTCACAACCACATTCGCCTAATAGCGCAATTTATTCCAGGGATTCAGAATCAGTTAGCAGACAATCTCTCTCTGGATCACCAACAGATCCACGAATGGGAAATTCACCCCCAAATACTGAACACTTACTTCAGAATGTGGGGAACGCCACAAATAGATCTATTTGCAACAAAAGAAAACTCAAAATGCCAAAACTTCGCATCCAGGTACCCACAACATCAGTCTCAGGGCAATGCACTATGGATGAACGGGTCAGGGATATTTGCATACGCTTTTCCCCCTCTCCCACTTCTTCCATATCTAGTAAACAAGTTGAGTCAAAACAAACTCATACTAATAGCACCAACATGGGCAAGGCAACCTTGGTACACAACACTACTAGACCTTTCAGTAGTACCTCATGTCAAACTACCAAACAGACCAGATCTGTTAACACAACACAAACAACAGATCAGCCATCCAAATCCAGCATTGCTGAATCTAGCAATTTGGCTCCTGAAATCCTAGAATTCGGGCACTTAGACCTCACACAGGAATGTATGGAGGTCATAAAACCAGCTAGAAAACCTACCACTAGACACTGCTATGCAAATAAGTGGAAAGGATTTGTTTATTACTGCCATAATAATCAAATTCAACCTTTACACGCATCTGCAAAAGATATAGTAGGATACTTACTTCATTTGCAAAAATCAAAACTAGCTTTCTCTTCAGTTAAAATACATCTTACTGCAATTTCAGCTTACCTGCAAATTACGCACTCAACTTCATTATTTAGGATACCAGTTATAAAAGCGTTTATGGAAAGCCTAAAGAGAATTATACCACCAAGAACACCACCAGTTCCTTCATGGAACCTCAACATTGTCTTAAGACTCATGGGTCCACCTTTTGAGCCCATGCACTCTTGTGAAATGCAATACTTAACGTGGAAAGTTGCATTTTTAATTGCCATCACATCTCTAAGAAGAGTGAGTGAAATTCAAGCATTTATCATTCAAGAACCATTTATTCAAATACACAAAAATAAAGTTGTTCTACGGACGAATCCTAAATTTTTACCAAAAGTAATCTCACCGTTCCACTTGAATTAAACGGTAGAATTAACAGTGTTCTTCCCACAGCCAGATTCTGTAGCTGAAAGAGCACTACATACATTAGACATCAAAAGAGCACTAATGTACTACATTGACAGAACAAAACTAATTCGAAAGACAAAACTATTTATTGCCTTTCAAAAACCTAATACAGGAAATCCAATTTCAAAACAAGGCATTGCTAGATGGATAGTTAAGTGCATTCAAACCTGCTATCTTAAAGCTAAAAGAGAACTGCCTATTACACCAAAGGCACACTCAACCAGAAAGAAAGGTGCTACCATGGCCTTTCTAGGAAATATTCCAATGAACGAAATATGTAAGGCAGCAACATGGTCTACGCCTCATACATTTACCAAGCACTACTGTGTAGATGTGTTAACTGCACAACAGGCAACAGTAGGTCAAGCTGTACTAAGAACATTATTTCAAACTACTTCAACTCCTACAGGCTGAACCACCGCTTTTTGGGAGATAACTGCTTACTAGTCTATGCACAGCATGTGTATCTGCAGCTACACATGCCATCGAACGGAAAATGTCACTTACCCAGTGTACATCTGTTCGTGGCATTAGTCGCTGCAGATTCACATGCGCCTCCCCGGGAGCCTGTAGCCGTTTAGAAGTAGATCTTAAACATTTGTAAATATATTACTTTAAACTTCATTATGTACATACGCATTCACTCCATTGCATGGGCACTATTACTAGCATACACAACTCCTACCTCACCCTCTGCGGGGACAACAATCTAACATGGAGTCGACGCCCATGCGCAATGGAGTCGAAATGGGAGGAGTCCCTCGGTCTCGTGACTCAAAGACTTCTTCCAAGAAAAACAACTTGTAACACTCCGAGCCCAACACCAGATGGCGGGATGTGCACAGCATGTGAATCTGCAGCGACTAATGCCACGAACAGATGTACACTGGGTAAGTGACATTTTCCATACCACACCTTATCGGGGTTCCTTTTCTAAACAGCAGTTTAGGGGAGGTTTCAAACCCCAAACTACAGAGGCTTCCTCCTTGCACCCTAATCAAACGCAGCAATATTATCCAAGAGGATCATTTAGAGGCTCTTACAGAGGCCAACACTTCGAAGCCAGGAATTTTGATACCTCCGTGTCACGTCACCATCCCTCCCCCCATGACTTCCTCAACATCCCAGAATCCCACACGTCTCCTGTGGGAGGAAGACTGCAACAATTACATTCACTGGCAAAACATCACCCTTGTCAGCGGGTACTACTTTCAATTATCCGCACAGGTTACTGCCTAGAACTCATTTCTACTCCACTGAACAGTCCCCCTCACTCTCACGAACAGTGTTCTGCTAAAACAGGAGGTACAATCTCTATTACTAAAAGGAGCAATAGAAACGGTTCCATTATCACAACAGGAGTATATTCACTATATTTCCTGATACCAAAAAAGGATGGTACTCTCAGACCCGTTCTAGATCTCAGACTTCTAAATCTATACATCCTGTCAGCACATTTTCACATGGTTTCACTACAGGACGTAATTCCCCTACTACAAAAACAATATAACATGACTGTCTTAGATCTCAATGAGGTTTACTTCCATATTCTCATACATCCAGCTCATTGCAAATACCTAAGATTTGTAATAGTGGGCAAACACTACCAATTCAAGGTACTTCCCTTCGGCATAACAGCTCCGAGGGCTTTCACAAAATGTCCAGCTGTAGTAGCAGCTCACCGCAGAAGACAACACATACATGTCTTCCCTTATCTAGACGATTGGCTAAAAAATTCAAGCAATATAATAGTGCTAACACACTCAATCCACAATAGATACCCTACACACATTAGGGTTCATGATCAATTATCAAAAATGTCATCTTCAACTTGCACCGGTCCAACCCTACCTAGGTGCTATTCTCAATACTCAAAAAGCATTAGCGGACCCAAATCCACAAAGGATATTCTGGCTTTTCAAAACCTCAGATCACAGATACAGCCCAATCAAAATTACACTAAGATTTATAATTAAACTACTGAGAATGATTGCGCCATGCATAGCAATAGTACAGCATGCAAGACTAAACATGAGATCACTGCAGCAGTGTCTCAACAATGGTCTCAAGCACAGGGTCAATTACAGTATCCAGTGTTAGACCGCCAAACTTACAACTCCCTGCAATGGTGGAATCGCAACAACTTAATAAAAGGGCGGTAATTTCAGAGGACCCTGTGCCTCCGACCTTAAGATGCATCAATGACAGGTTGGGGAGCTCATCTCAACCTAACCATACAAGAGGAATGGTACTCAACGCAGTTAACTTACCACATAAACCATTTAGAAATTTTTGCTGTTTCTGTCCCTAAAAGCTTTTTAACCTCAGATCAGGCACAAAAGTGTCTTAATATATTGTTGTCATGTTGTCTTTTTTTATTATCTGAAGAAACAGGGGCAAACACATTCCTCCTAATTTTCCCTTCTAGCCCAAACAATATGGAAATGGGCAATTCACAATCAGATTTACTTGCTAGCGGAATACATCCCAGGGATACACAACCAGCTAGCAGACCTACTAAGCAGGACACAACAACAAATACACACATGGGAAATTTACTCACCGGTACTTCAACAGTACTTTCAAATGTGTGGAACACCAGAAATAGATCTATGCGCTACAAGCAAATGCAAAATGCCAAAACTTTGCATCCAGACACCCACACACACACTCTGTCCAAGGGCAATGCTCTATGGATCAATTGGTCAGGGATATTTGCTTATGCTTTCCCCCGTCTCCCATTGATTCCATTTCTGGTCAACAAACTGCTTCACACCTCTCACCATGATAGTCACAGCTCCCACATGCGCACGACAACACTGGTACAAAACACTTCTGGATCTGTCAGTAGTACCCCATCGCAAACTTCAAAACAGACCAGTTCTGTTAACATAGAACAAGGGTCAAATCAGGAATCCCAATCCCGATGTACTCAACTTAGTGATTTTGGCTAGTGAGTTTGGATATTTGCACCTTCCTTTAGAATGTATGCAAGTTCTAAAGCAAACACACAAACCAACAACTGGACAGTGCTTCGCTAACAAGTGGAAACTGTTTGTTTACTACTGTCAACCCAAAAATATAGGTCTACTTAAAGCAAAGATACAAGATTGTTACCTGCTTCATGTACAAAAAAACAAATTTAGCTTTTTCCTCCTAAAATTCATCTCACCGCTATATTAGCCTACTTACAAACCATACAACATACTTCTCGCTTGAGGATCCCATAAAAGCCTTTTATGGAAAGACTTGAGCATATTATTCCACCAAGTACCCCACTAGTTCCTGCATGGAATCTCAATATTGTGCTCACATGATTAATGGGACCACCATTTGAGCCCATACATTCATGTGATATTCAATTTCTCACATGTAAAGTTGCTTTCTTAGTAGCAATTACTTCATTAAGAAGAGTGAGTGAAATACAAGCATTCGCTCTAGAGGAGCCATTTTTCCAAATACACAAACAAAGTTGTACTTTAGACAAATCCTAAATTTTTGCCAAAAGTAGTTTCTCCTTTTCATATTAACCTATCAGTGGAATTGCCAGTCTTCTTTCCACAGCCAGACAACTGCTGAAAGAGCTCTTCACACTCTTGACCTTAAGAGCTCTGATGTAATATGTTAACAGAACAAGTGTTTAGGAAAACTAAACTTTTTTTTTTTTTTATTGCTTTCCAGCAGCCACCTAAAGGAAATCCTATCTCTAAACAAGGATTAGCTAGATGGATTGTGAGATGTATTCAAACATGTTACATTAAAGCAAAAAACAACTTTAGATAACTCCTACAGCACATTCTACTAGGAAAAAAGGTGCTTCCATGTCATTTTTAGGAAACATACCAATTGCAGACATATGCAAAGCTGCCACATGATCCACACCACATACATTCACAAAACATTAATGTGTGGATGTATTATCAAAGCAACAGGCCAATGTTGGTCAAGCAGTACTTTACTATTTCAAACCACTTCAACCCCTACAGGATAGCCACTGCTTTATTGGGAGAAGGACTGCTTTTTAGTCTGCACTGCATGTGTATCTGTAGCTACACCTGCCATGGAACGGAAAATGTCACTTACCCAGTGTACATCTGTTTGTGGCATGTAGTGCTGCAGATTCACATGCGCCCTCCCTCCTACCCGGAAGCCTGTAGTCGTTTACATATGTGGTTCTATAATTACCTTTGCATGGACATCTTATTTACTTATTACATTTAGTTGTACACTTACATTCTTTCGCTCTTATCACTTCTTCCTAAACCCTTCTGCAGGAAAACAATCTAACAAAGGAGTCGATGCCCATGCACACTATCGCCGAGAGGTTGAGTCACTCGGCGGCCTCACCAAGCCACTGGTTTGCTTTGAAGGGCGCATTTGTTGCCCTCCGTGCATAAACCAGCCCACACTCATTCAGGGACCCCCTAGTCCCTCCTCTGGGGTGGAACTGGACAATGGAAAGGGGAGTGACCACTCCCTATCCATCCCTACCCCTGGGGTGGTGCTCAGATCTCCACCAGAGGGTCCCCGGGTTCTGCCATCTTGTTTCCAAGATTGGCAGGGACTGGAGGTTCCTGAACCGGTCTAGACAGGTTTATGCACAGAGTTGCAGGCCAGGCATTCAAAGCATGCCAGAGGCCACCCTTCCCAAGCCATGTAACACCTATTTCCAACGGGAGAAGGTGTTACTCCCCTCATCCAAAGGAAATCCTTTGTTCTGCCTTTCTGGGCTTGAGCTGTCAAAGCAGCAGAAGGGCAGAAGCTTGTCTGAGGGGTGACAATCGCTTGGGCTGCCTGGAAAACCCTGGAATACTGGCAGGAGCAATGCTGGGGCTCCTCTAAGGAGCCACCAGAGTGCATGGAATCATACTTCCAATACCGGCACAGTATTGGTTTGTGATTCTAACATGTTGGATACCAAACGTGCCTAGTTTCGAAGTTACTATTATGGAGCTCGACACAGGTGGTGACTTACGTCCGTTACATGCGTAAAATGGTGCCCCCACACTCATGAAGTCAATGAAACTGGCACTGGACTTCGTGGGGACACCTTCTACTGCATGGGTGCCCTCACACACAGGTACTTCCACCCTGCCATCTGGGGCAGGAGGGCCTTCCATAGGTGTGACTTAGTGACCTGGTGCAATGACCAATGGTGAAAAGGGGTGCATGCGCCCTTTCACGCAGGCTGCAGTGGCAGGCCTGCAGAAGACTTTCCAATGGCTCCCCATGGGTGGCACAACAAATGCTGCAGCCCATGTTGATCCCCTGGTACCCCGGTGCCCTGGGCACATGTGTACTGTAGGAAGTTGGCTCTGTATGTGCTATTTCAAAGTAAGGAATAGCATGCACAGAGTCCAAGGGTTCCCCTTAGAGGTAAAATAGTGGTAAAAATAGATAATACTAATGCTCTATTTTGTGGTAGTGTGGTCGAGCAGTAGGCTTATCCAAGGAGTAGTGTTAAGCATTTGTTGTACATACACATAGACAATAAATGAGGTACACACACTCAGAGACAAATCCAGCCAATAGGTTTTTATATAGAAAAATATCTTTTCTTAGTTTATTTTAAGAACCACAGGTTCAAATTCTACATGTAATATCTCATTCGAAAGGTATTGCAGGTAAGTACTTTAGGAACTTCAAATCATCAAAATTGCATGTATACTTTTCAAGTTATTCGCAAATAGCTGTTTTAAAAGTGGACACTTAGTGCAATTTTCACAGTTCCTAGGGGAGGTAAGTATTTGTTAGGTTAACCAGGTAAGTAAGGCACTTACAGGGCTTAGTTCTTGGTCCAAGGTAGCCCACCGTTGGGGGTTCAGAGCAACCCCAAAGTCACCACACCAGCAGCTCAGGGCCGGTCAGGTGCAGAGTTCAAAGTGGTGCCCAAAACATAGGCTAGAATGGAGAGAAGGGGGTGCCCCGGTTCCGGTCTGCTTGCAGGTAAGTACCCGCGTTTTCGGAGGGCAGACCAGGGGGGTTTTGTAGGGCACCGGGGGGGACACAAGTCCACACAGAAATTTCACCCTCAGCAGCGCGGGGGCGGCCGGGTGCAGTGTAGGAACAGGCGTCGGGTTCGCAATGTTAGTCTGAGAGATCTCGGGATCTCTTCAGCGCTGCAGGCAGGCAAGGGGGGGATTCCTCGGGGAAACCTCCACTTGGGCAAGGGCGAGGGACTCCTGGGGGTCACTTCTCCAGTGAAAGTCCGGTCCTTCAGGTCCTGGGGGCTGCGGGTGCAGGGTCTCTCCCAGGCGTCGGGACTTTAGGTTCAAAGAGTCGCGGTCAGGGGAAGCCTCGGGATTCCCTCTGCAGGCGGCGCTGTGGGGGCTCAGGGGGGACAGGTTTTGGTACTCACAGTATCAGAGTAGTCCTGGGGTCCCTCCTGAGGTGTTGGATCGCCACCAGCCGAGTCGGGTCGCCGGGTGCAGTGTCGCAAGTCTCACGCTTCTTGCGGGGAGCTTGCAGGGTTCTTTAAAGCTGCTGGAAACACAGTTGCAGCTTGTCTTGGAGCAGGTCCGCTGTCCTCGGGAGTTTCTTGTCTTTTCGAAGCAGGGGCAGTCCTCAGAGGATGTCGAGGTCGCTGGTCCCTTTGGAAGGCGTCGCTGGAGCAGGATCTTTGGAAGGCAGGAGACAGGCCGGTGAGTTTCTGGAGCCAAGGCAGTTGTCGTCTTCTGGTCTTCCTCTGCAGGGGTTTTCAGCTAGGCAGTCCTTCTTCTTGTAGTTGCAGGAATCTAACTTTCTAGGGTTCAGGGTAGCCCTTAAATACTAAATTTAAGGGCATGTTTAGGTCTGGGGGGTTAGTAGCCAATGGCTACTAGCCCTGAGGGTGGGTACACCCTCTTTGTGCCTCCTCCCAAGGGGAGGGGGTCACAATCCTAACCCTATTGGGGGAATCCTCCATCTGCAAGATGGAGGATTTCTAAAAGTTAGAGTCACCTCAGCTCAGGACACCTTAGGGGCTGTCCTGACTGGCCAGTGACTCCTCCTTGTTATTCTCATTATTTTCTCCGGCCTTGCCGCCAAAAGTGGGGCCTGGCCGGAGGGGGCGGGCAACTCCACTAGCTGGAGTGTCCTCCTGGGTTGGCACAAAGGAGGTGAGCCTTTGAGGCTGACCGCCAGGTGTGACAATTCCTGCCTGGGAGAGGTGTTAGCATCTCCACCCAGTGCAGGCTTTGTTACTGGCCTCAGAGTGACAAAGGCACTCTCCCCATGGGGCCAGCAACATGTCTCGGTTTGTGGCAGGCTGCTAAAACTAGTCAGCCTACACAGATAGTCGGTTAAGTTTCAGGGGGCACCTCTAAGGTGCCCTCTGTGGTGTATTTTACAATAAAATGTACACTGGCATCAGTGTGCATTTATTGTGCTGAGAAGTTTGATACCAAACTTCCCAGTTTTCAGTGTAGCCATTATGGTGCTGTGGAGTTCGTGTTTGACAGACTCCCAGACCATATACTCTTATGGCTACCCTGTACTTACAATGTCTAAGGTTTTGTTTAGACACTGTAGGGGTACCATGCTCATGCACTGGTACCCTCACCTATGGTATAGTGCACCCTGCCTTAGGGCTGTAAGGCCTGCTAGAGGGGTGTCTTACCTATACTGCATAGGCAGTGAGAGGCTGGCATGGCACCCTGAGGGGAGTGCCATGTCGACTTACTCGTTTTGTCCTCACTAGCACACACAAGCTGGCAAGCAGTGTGTCTGTGCTGAGTGAGAGGTCTCCAGGGTGGCATAAGACATGCTGCAGCCCTTAGAGACCTTCCTTGGCATCAGGGCCCTTGGTACTAGAAGTACCAGTTACAAGGGACTTATCTGGATGCCAGGGTCTGCCAATTGTGGATACAAAAGTACAGGTTAGGGAAAGAACACTGGTGCTGGGGCCTGGTTAGCAGGCCTCAGCACACTTTCAATTGTAAACATAGCATCAGCAAAGGCAAAAAGTCAGGGGGCAACCATGCCAAGGAGGCATTTCCTTACATGTACCATATACTAGGGACTTACATGGGTGCACCAGTATTCCAAATGTGGGGTGAAAATAGTACAAGTTAGAAGGGAGAGGGCATAACACTGGTTAGCAGGATCCCAGTGAACAGTCAAACACTGACAACAGGCAGAAAATGGGGGTAACCATGCCAAAAAAGAGGGTACTTTCCTACAGCTTTTAAAGTCAAAATAGTAACATTGGTGCTATTATCCCGAGTTAAGATGCTGCATTTATTTTTGCATTTGCCCAATCACAGGAAAATGGGAAGTACGGAAGACGCAAACAGTATCCAATGTCTTTAGTGTTGGCACCTACCAGAGAACTGGCTGTTCAGATCTACGAAGAGGCTCGAAAGGTAAATAAGTATGCTTTCTAATTGCTCTGGGCATTCTGAGTGAAAGATTGCTACTCCCTATTTATATTTATATATATTTTTTTCATTTCAGTTTGCTTATAGGTCCAAAGTTCGTCCATGTGTGGTGTATGGAGGAGCAGACATTGGTCAACAGATTCGGGATTTGGAACGTGGTTGTCATTTACTTGTTGCAACACCTGGACGTCTTGTAGATATGATGGAACGAGGGAAAATAGGCCTGGATTACTGCAAGTAGGTTTTCTATACCTGATTTTAGTTTAATGTGGTATTTCCATTAAAGGAACACCTTATTGAAAGATGGGCGTGTGAGCTAGATGTGACTCAATCGGAATGCCTGGCTTTTCAGTTTCACTTCCAACATCTAGGGAGTTGGAGTGTTGAGTAAACCGAAGTTCTCTTTACTGTCCGATACTGAACCTGCACAGGAAACTGGGTCTCTAAAACACCAGTTCCATTTGTATTTTTGTAATGAAGGATTAAAAATATTTGAAACAGTAGTGTTATTTAACAAAGAAACACACTGAGTCAGATTGACATTTCAACTTGACTAAGACATTATGCAATACATACAAGTAAACAAATACATTGTCTGATAATGTAGTGTTATTTTCCTCTGGCCCTGGGACAGCCAGTAGTTTCAGGGCGGAGTACCTACTTGTATGGAAATGCCTCCTTGGCATGGTTACCCCCTGACTTTTTGCCTTGGCTGATGCTAAGTTTTGATTTGAAAGTGTGCTGAGGCCTGCTAACCAGGCCCCAGCACCAGTGTTCTTTCCCTAACCTGTACTTACACACCCTGGCATCCAGGTAAGTCCCTTGTAACTGGTACCCCTGGTACCAAGGGCCCTGATGCCAGGGAAGATCTCGAAGGGATGCAGCATGTCTTATGCCACCCTGGGGACCCCTCACTCAGCACAGACACACTGCTTGCCAGCTTGTGTGTGCTAGGGAGGACAAAACGAGTAAGTCAACATGGCACTCCCCTCAGGGTGCCATGCCAACCTCACATTGCCTATGCAGTAAAGATAAGCCTCCCCCCTCCTCCTCTCGCAGGCCTTACAGCCCTAAGGCAGGGTGCACTATACCATAGGTGAGGGCACCAGTGCATGAGCACTGTGCCCCTACAGTGTCTAAGCAAAACCTTAGACATTGTAAGTGCAGGGTAGCCATAAGAGTATATGGTCTGGGAGTCTGTCATGCACAAACTCCACAGCACCATAATGGCTACACTGAAAACTGGAAAGTTTGGTATCCAACTTCTCAGCACAATAAATGCACTCTGATGCCAGTGTACATTTTATTGTAACATACACCCCAGAGGGCACCTTAGAGGTGCCCCCTGAAACCTTAACCGACTATCTGTGTAGGCTGACTAGTTCTAGCAGCCTGCCACAAACCAGACATGTTGCTGGCCAGATGGGGAGAGTGCCTTTGTCACTCTGTGGCTAGTAACAAAGCCTGTACTTGGGTGGAGGTGCTTCACACCTCCCCCTGCAGGAACTGTAACACCTGGTGGTGAGCCTCAAAGGCTCACCCCCTTTGTTACAGCACCCCAGGACACTCCAGCTAGTGGACTTGCACGGCCCCACTTTTGGCGGCAAGGCCGGATGAGATAATGAGAAAAACAAGGAGTCACTGGCCAGTCTGGACAGCCCCTAAGATGTCCTGAGCTGACTGACTTTTAGAAATCTTGCAGATGGAGGATTCCCCCAATAGGGATAGGAATGTGCCCCCCTCCCCTCGGGAGGAGGCACAAAGAGGGTGTAGCCACCCTCCGGGCTAGTAGCTTCAGGTCCTTGGGGCTGCGGGTGCAGAGTCTTTACCAGGCGTCGGGTCTTTGAAGCAGGCAGTCGCGGTCAGGGGAAGCCTCGGGATTCCCTCTGCAGGCGTCGATGTGGGGGCTCAGGGCGGTGAACTCTTGCTACTCACGGTCTCGTAGTCGCTGGGGAGTCTTCCCTGTGGTGTTTGTTCCCCACAAGTCGAGCTGGGGGCGTCTGGTGCAGAGTGCAAAGTCTCACGCTTCCGGCGGGAAACGTGTGTTTCAAAGTTGCTCCTTTGTTGCAAAGTTGCAGTCTTTGGGGAACAGAGCCGCTGTCCTCTGGAGTTCTTGGTCCTTCTAGATGCAGGGTAGTCCTCTTGAGGCTTCAGAGGTTGCTGGACCCTGGGAACGCATCGCTGGAGCAGTGTCTTTAGAAGTGGGGAGACAGGCCGGTAGAGCTGGGGCCAAAGCAGTTGGTGTCTCCATCTTCTCTGCAGGTTTTTCAGTTCAGCAGTCCTCTTCTTAGGTTGCAGGAATCTGAGTTCCTAGGTTCTGGGGAGCCCCTAAATTCTGAATTTAGGGGTGTTTAGGTCTGGGGGGGATTTAGTAGCCAATGGCTACTAGTCCTGAGGGTGGCTACACCCTCTTTGTGCCTCCTCCCTGAGGGGAGGGGGGCACATCCCTAATCCTTTTGGGGGAATCCTCCATCTGCAAGATGGAGTGTTTCTAAAAGTCAGTCACCTCAGCTCAGGACACCTTATGGGCTGTCCTGACTGGCCAGTGACTCCTCCTTGTTTTTCTCATTATCTCCTCCGGCCTTGCTGCCAAAAGTGGGGCTGTGACCGGAGGGGGCGGGCTACTCCACTAGATGGAGTGCCCTGGGGTGCTGTAACAAAGGGGGTGAGCCTTTGAGGCTCACCGCCAGGTGTCACAGTTCCTGCAGGGGGAGGTGTGAAGCACCTCCACCCAGTACAGGCTTTACTAGCCACAGAGTGACAAAGGCACCCCCCCCCCCCCCCCCCCCCATGTGGCCAGCAACATGTCTCGAGTGTGGCAGGCTGCTAGAACCAGTCAGCCTACACAGGTAGTTGGTTAAGGTTTCAGGGGGCACCTCTAAGGTGCCCTCTGTGGTGTATGTTACAATAAAATCTACACTGGCATCAGTGTGCATTTATTGTGCTGAGAAGTTTGATACCAAACTTCCCAGTTTTCAGTGTAGCCATTATAATGCTGTGGAGTTCGTGCATGACAGACTCCCAGACCATATACTCTTATGGCTACCCTGCACTTACAATGTCTAAGGTTTTGCTTAGACACTGTAGGGGCACAGTGCTCATGCACTTAACCCCTCACCTATGGTATAGTGCACCCTGCCTTAGTCCTGCCTTAGTCCTTAGGCCTGCTAGAGGGGTGACTTATCTATACCTGTAGGCAGTGTGAGGTTGGCATGGCACCCTGAGGGGAGTGCCATGTCGACGTAGCCTTTTTATCCCCACTAGCACACACAAGCTGGCAAGCAGTGTCAGTGCTGAGTGAGGGGTCCCCAGGGTGGCATAAGATATGCTGCAGCCCTTAGAGACCTTCTTTGGCATCAGGGGTACCAGTTACAAGGGACTTACCTGGATGCCAGGGTGTGCCAATTGTGGAAACAAAAGTACAGGTTAGGGAAAGAACACGGGTGCTGGGGCCTGGTTAGCAGGCCGCCGCACTCTTTCAAATCAAAACTTAGCATCAGCAAAAAGTCAGGGGGTAACCATGTCAAGGAGGCATTTCCTTACAAGTGGTGCAGAAAACTGACTTGTTAGAGGGCATGCTCTATATTCCTACCACCTAGTTTTGCATTTGGAGTTGTACAAGTTGTTTTTCTTTGAAGAAGTCTTTAGAGTGACGAGGTCGAATGACAGCTGTAGAAAAGTACCCTATTTTTGGCATGGTTACACCCAGTTATAGCCTGATGTAAGTGTGTTTTGACTGTTTATTGGGATCCTGCTAACCAAGACCCCATTTGCTGTGTTCTCTCCCTCTGGATTTGGTTGTCCTTAACTTTTTTTTTTTTTTTTTTTTTTAACACCCCACAATTGGCAAAGTGGTGCCCCTTATAAGACCCCAGTATATGGTACCTAGGTACCCCAGGCATTGGGGCAGCAGGGGTTCCCCATTGGATACATGTATTATGCCACCCATGCATGCACCCTTTTCACTACAGGTCACTGCACATAATAGTAACTCCGAACCTAGGCATGTTTGGTATCAAACATGTTGGAATCCTACCCCAGTACTGTTCCCAGTATTAGAAGTATGATTCCGTGCACTCTGGGGGCTCCTCAGAGGAGCCTCAACATTGCTCCTACCAGTTTGAAGGGTTTTCCCGGGCAGCCTGCACTGCTGGCATCCTCCAGACTGGCTTCTGCCCTCCTGCTGCTTGAACAGCTCAAGCCCAGGAAGGCAGAACAAAGTATTTCCTTAGGGAGAGGGAAGGAAATCTCTCTCCATTTGGAAATGGGTTACATGGCTTGGGAGGAGTAGCCTCCCCATGCCGCTGGTATGCTTTGAAGGGCACATTTGGTGCCTCCTTGCATAAACCAGTCTGTACTGGTTCAGGGACCTCCCACCCCTGCTCTGATCTGAAACTGGAGAATTGAAAGTGGAGTTAACACCTCAGGTGTGGTGCCCAGAGCTCTTCCAGGTGGCCACTTGATTCTGCCAGCTTTAATCCAAGGTGGGCAGAGGCCTCTGGGAGCATCTGAGTGGCACGTAAGGCAGGTTATGTCGCAGCCCCCTTCCAGGGCCATTTAGGGTCTCCCTCTTGGGTGGGTCCTCGGATTCGACGTGCAAAATTCCAGCAGGACTCCTCTGCAACGTTTACTTAGTCTGTCTGCTGGAGCGGCAACTGGACTCGACAGGAACCTACAATTTGTTGAGATTACAACAATTATGTAGCTGGACATAGGTAGTGACCTATGTCCAGTACACGCATAAAATGACGTCCTTGCACTCAAAGTCCAAGAAAATCGCCCTGCAGGGGTGCCCTCATACACATGTACTTGCACCCTGCCCTCTGGGCTGGGAGGGCCTGCCATATGGGTGACTTAGTGACTTGGTGCAATGACCTGTAGTGAAAAAGGGTGCATGCACCCTTTCACGCAGGCAGCAGTGGCCTTTGCATGGGCTCCCCATGGGTGGCATAATACATGCTGCTGTCCATGGGGGATCCCCTGGTACCTAGTCTCATGGGTACCTGTGTACCACATACTGAGGACTTGCATGGGGCACTAGTATGTCAAATGTGGGGTGAAAATGGTACAAGTTACCAATTTAGAAGGGAGAGAGCATAATCCATTGAGATCCTGATTAGCAGGATCACAGTCAAACACAAGGACAACAGGCTGAAAATGAAGGTAACCATAGCAAGAAAGAGGGTACAACCTGAGACTGGGGGAGGCCAAGCTGAGGCTGCAGCAGCAACAGCTGGCCTTAGATAAGAAGGCCTTGGCAATGAAGAGAGAATTGCAGGGGCTGGGTTTAGTGCCTCGTGGTGACAGATTTTGTTTTTTTTCAGGGACACCAGGGTCAGGGAGAACAAGATTGTCCCACCTTAGAAGGTGGGTGATATCTACAAATGGTTCACTGCTCTGGAGAGGGCGTGTAAGGTACAGAAGGTCCATCAGACAGTGGGCTGCCTATATTGTGATTATCACTGACAAGGGTAGGGCTAGACTCCTCACTGTCGGAAGAGGATGCAGAGAATTAGTTTTGAAATCTGTACTGTTAGATGGGTTTGGTCGAACTACTGAACCGTATGGGATCAAGTTCAGGGAGACCAGGAACGAGTCCTCCCAAGATTGGGTTTATTTTTGTGGACTGCTCTGTGAAAGCTCTTGAAGGCTGGTTGCATGGGAGCAAAGTAAGTGACTACCAGGGCTTATCTAACCAAATTCTGTGAGCACATTTTAAATAACTATCTGATTGGCTGCATCAGTACCTGGTGGACTCGAATCTGACCTCTCCCCAAGAATTGGAAAATAAGGGAGACCAATGGGCCTGCACCAGGGTGAGTAGGAAGGCTCTCACAGGGGGTGACCACAAAAAGAAGGAAGAAGGTAAATCTCAGGATCAGGTTGGGAACAAAAACTAATCTTCATCAGGCCAAGAAAACTCCTCGGGATGGGAACAAATCCTCCAATTACAAACAACCTTGAAGCTATGTTTGCAAAACAAAGGCCTAAGGCAGGGGACAGGTCCTGCCCTAATAAGGCACCAAGCCTTCCACCACTACCAACCCCACTTCTACTCCTAGTGCCCCTATCAATAGCAGTAGTGGTGGTACTACTAACAATAGTCATTCCGAGTGTAGCTAGGCTCACGTTATGGACTCTAGTGGGGCCTGGGCTTGTTACAGACCACTGAGGCTGGGTTGCTCTCAGATAGGGGCATTGACTTAACCACCCTTGCTGACTGTCCCCTTAGCATGGGTAAGTATAGGCAGCATCCTCTAATGGTGCGGAGGCCTAGAGGGACACAGGTGCCAGTATCATTATGGGGACTGAAACTGGTCTCCTGAACACCTACTTGGGCACACCTACCAAGTGACTGATGCTCATAACACTTTGTGCCACCCCATAGCAGTTATTGCTTTCAGCTGGAGGGGTGGTATACTGGCCCTAAAGTTGTGGTTTCCTCAGACCTACCTGTAGAATGCTTACTAGGGAATGACTTGGCGACCTCAGCTTGGGCTGAGGTGGAGTTGGAGGCACATGCAGTAATGCTGGGCATCCTAGGGCATATATGTGCCCTAACAAGAGCATAGTTAAAAAAAAAAAAAAAAAAAAAAAAAAAAAAAAAGAGCAAGGAACCTTGGAGCCTGGAACAATGGCCCAAGAGCTTCCTAAACTCAAGGGCAGGAAGGATAAGAAGTAACCCCCTGCTCGAGCCTCCATTGAGGATTCCACTCCGGAGGGAGAAAAATCCACTCCTTGGGTTGAACCTCCAAAAGAGCTGCAAGCTGACACAGCTGAGCTCTTGAGTACACGGGGGCTCACCAGGGAAGAGCTCAGTAAGGAAGAACACATTTGTCCCGCACTGAAGAGCTTAATCCAGGAAGCTGCAGCACAACAGACTGGATGTTAGTGGCACACATACGGTGTACTGGGAAAATAGTCTCCTTTACTTGGAGCCAAGGGATCCCAAACCTAGTGCCACTTGAAGATTGGCGATCCCCCTGAAGTTTAGGGAATTCTTGTTGACCTTGGCACGTGACATTCTCATGGCAGGTCACTTGGGTCAAAGCAAAATGTGGGAAAGGCTTGTCCCACACTTTCTCTGGCCCTACATGTCAGAAGTCACAAAGGAGTTTTGTTGCTCCTGTGTCACATGTTAATCCAGTGGCAAGGCAGCTGGCCCTCAAAAGGCCCCCTTAATTTCACTTCCTGTGGTTGGGGTTCCATTTGAGAGGTTTGGAGTGGATATTGTTGACCTCCCCTCCCCCCCGACCCTCCAGCAGCCTCTGGGAAAAGATTCTTTCTGGTGGTATTGAACCATGCCACCAGGTACCCAGAGGCCATTCCTCTTAGGACCACTACAGCTCCTGCAGTGGCCAAATCCCTTTGTGGTATCTTATCAAGAGTGGGCTTTCCTAAAGAGATGGTATCATACAGAGGTTCAAACTTCATGTATGCCTACCTAAAAGCCATGTGGAAGAAATGTGGTGTGACTTAAAAGTTCACCATTCCTGACCACCCCCAAACAAATGGCTTAGTAGAGGGGTTTAACAAAGCTCTCAAGGGGCATGATCATGGGACTCTCTGGGGGAAAAACTCAGGCGATGGGATGGCCTACTGCTGTGCCTCCTCTTTCCCTATAGGGAGGACACTCAGAAGTGTGTTGGCTACAGCCCATTTGAGCGTCTGGACACCCTGTTAGGGGTCCCCTTGCTCCGGTTAGAGAATACTGGGAGAAACCCCTCAAGCCTTCCAGACAAGACATAGTGGATTGTGCTTTGCCGTAGATCAATGATGGCTGAGTACATGAAGAGGGCTAGTAAAAACCTTCAGGTCGCCAGGGGTTACAGAAACAGGCATGATCAGGAGGCTGTCCTGTTTCAGCCGGGACTGAAAAGTGTGGGTCCTGGAGCCTGTGGCTCCCAGGGCACTTCAGGACAAGTAGAGTGGTCCCCACACCATTGTGGAGAAAAAGGGTGAGGTTACCTACTTGGTAGACCTTGGCTCTCCCAGAAGTTCCCACACAATGCTTCCTGTGAACTGCCTCAAACCCTATTACGACAGGTCAGATATGACTCTAATCATGGATACTTTGAGGGACAGGATAAAGAGTGACCCTCTCCATGACCCTTTTCCACAATGCAAATGATGGCTCAGTTGATGGGGTAGTCTTAGCTGACTGCCTCGGAGTCACAAAGGGACTGCAGAAACCTAAGGCAGCTCTCAAAACATTTCTCCCTAACACCTGGTCAGACAGTATGGTGTGAACACACCATTGACAGGAATTTGCCTGTAAAAAGCAGGATTTACAGGCAACCATACTGTAGAAAGTGCCACTGGTTACCGATGGAAGTGTGGAATTTATTGAAGAATGCGCCCAGAGGGCATCTTAGAGATGTTAGCCTAAGTGCTAGAGCAGTACTGACCAGTCTGTGCCAGCCTGCCACTTTCATACAAGTTTTTCACCACATGGGGTGAGAGCCTTTGTGCTATCTGTGGCCAGAAACAACGCCTGTCCTGGGTGGCGGGTTTTCACACCTCTCCTTACTTGGTTTGGAGGACAGGGACCAATAGATTTAGGATTGTGTCCCCCTCCCTAAAGGGAGTAAACACAAGGGTGTAGCCACCCTTTGGGACTAGCTACTGTCCTCTGACCCCTGTAACACCCTTAAATCCAGGATTTAAGGGCTCCCCTGAACCGAAGTCATCTGATTCCTGGCCATCCTACAAAGGACTGCTAAGCTGAAACCCAGTAGAGAAGGAAGACGCAAACTGACTTGGCCCCCGCCTTACCGGCCTGTGTCCTGCTTTAGAGAACCTGCAACAAGACAGGGATGCATCCTGTGGGACTAGCGACCTCTGCCAAGCTCTAGAGGACTGCCCTGCGTCAGAGGACAAAACTCCTGTGGACAGCAGCCCTGTCCAAGAGAAACTACATCTAAGGACTCGAGAGCCTCCCCAGATCATTGTCATGACCTCCCTGCACCTGATGCCCATGTACACTTGGCCCAACCAGCTAGAGAGGAAATCCAGGTGATCCTGAAAAGATCCTCCTGCCACTCACAACACCTGCAGTGTGAATCCAGAGGACCCCCTGACCCCGAAAGCTGTAAGGCCTGCTAGACTGTTGACTTACCTATGCCACAGGCGGTGAGGGGAGTGCCATGTCAACAGTATTTCTTCTTACCAGCACACACAAGCTGTGAGGCAGTGTGCATGTGCTGAGTGAGTGGTCCCCAGGGTGGCCTAATACTTGCTGCAGCCCTTAGAGACCTTCCCTGGTTCAGTAGATTGAGTAGTTTTTGCTGACGGCCTCACTGACAAGCAACAAGCTGACTGCAGTCCTCAGTCAGTTCCCAGAACTCTTTTCTCTGACACCTAGTCAGACCACCTGGTGTGCCCTTGATGTGGGCACAAGTTAGTCTGCCTGTCATGAGCAAAATCTATAAGCAGCATGGCCATGTCCTATTGCATTGGGGCAGAGGTCCATAAGATGCTAGTTTGGTGGTTAATCCTTCAGATAGCCCTTGAGGTAGTCGTATAGTCCTTGTACCCAAGCCTTATTTCCAGGATGGAAAGAAATGAGGGTCTGTGTGGAGACTACAGAAGTCTTGGTGCCGTCATGAACACTGATGCCCATCATATCCCCAGGGCAGATAACCTTGTTGATAATCTGGCTGCAGCCCAGTGTCTCAGCACTTCTGACTTACTGCAGGCTATTGGCAGATCAGGTTAACAGATGCTGCCAAACCAAAAACTGCATGTTCGATGGCATCTGTCGCTGTAGATACACATGGTATGCATGAGCTCGCCATCTGGTGTTGGGTCGGAGTGTTACAAGTTGTTTTTCTTCGAAGAAGTGTTTTCGAGTCACGGGACCGAGTGACTCCACCTTCTGTGCTCATTGCGCATGGGCGTCGACTCCATCTTCGATTGTTTTCTTTCCGCCATCGGGTTCGGACGTGTTCCTGTCGCTCCGAGTTTCGGAACGGAAAGTTAGCTGAAGACGGAAGATTTTCGACGGTATCGTTGCGATCCGGTTAGAGATAGACACATACGACGACGCGTTCAACATCGAAGCGCCTCGGTGCCCTTCGGGGTAGATTTCGGCACCCCGTCGGGGCCTAGTCGGCCCGACCGCGTGGAGGACAACGCCGATGGATCGGACCCCGTTTCGATTCTGCCCCGAATGCCACAACAAATATCCTTATACGGACCTACACTCGGTCTGTAATCTGTGCCTGTCACCCGAGCACAGCGAAGAATCCTGTGAGGCCTGTCGGGCGTTCCGGTCCCGAAAAACTCTGCGCGACCGTCGAGCGAGAAGACTCCAGATGGCGTCCACGCCAAAAGAGCGTCCACAGTTCGAGACAGAAGAGGAACAGGAGGAATCCTTTTCCATCCAGGATTCAGACTCCGACGAGCTACACTCTACAAGAACTGTGAGTAAGACGTCGAGATCAAACCTTAAAAAAGGAAAGAAGGCCCAGGGGACGCCACTGCCAACCGGCCATGGCTCCACCCAAATTCTCGGTGACCAACAATCGGCACCGAAAAAGGCCCATTCAGTGTCGAGATCGTCCGACTTCGGTCGAGACACCGGCACGCAGCCTCCTCGGGACCGAGAGAGTGCTAAACAGAAGCATCGACACCGAGAGTTCGGTGTCGACACCGATCGACGCCGAGACAGTGGCGCCGAAGACCATAGAGGCCAAGAATTTTCGGCACAGAAAAAGAGGAAGGTTACCTCGGAGCCGAAAAAACAATCGACAGGGCTTTCGGAGCCGAAAAAAGCGACATCAGACCCTGTTTCTGGCTCCTATACCGAAGAGCATTCTATGTCTTCTCAAATGAAGAAACATAGATTTGAACAAGAACTGCAATCCACTGACGTGGATCACACGCAAAAGCGTATCTTTATTCAGCAGGGGACTGGGAAGATCAGTACCCTCCCACCTGTCAAACGAAAGAGAACGCTTCAGTTTACTCCTCAGCAACAAACAACACAAAAGGTAACACCTCCTCCCTCGCCTCCACCTGTAACTCCGGCTTCGCCAACTTACACCCCGTCACATTCGCCAGCTCACACCGCCATGAGCCACGACGACCAAGATCAGGATGCGTGGGACTTGTATGACGCACCAGTGTCTGATAACAGCCCAGACACATACCCAACTAGGCCATCACCACCGGAAGACAGCACAGCCTACTCGCAAGTGGTGGCTAGAGCAGCTCTATTCCATAATGTGGAACTACACTCGGAACAAGTAGAGGATGATTTTTTATTTAACACCCTCTCCTCAACCCACAGCTCCTACCAAAGCCTGCCGATGCTCCCAGGCATGCTACGCCATGCAAAGGACATTTTCAAGGAGCCAGTTAAAAGTAGGGCAGTGACGCCTAGGGTGGACAAAAAGTATAAGGCGCCTCCTACGGACCCTGTCTTCATCACCTCTCAGCTGCCACCAGACTCTGTGGTGGTAGGGGCTGCCAGAAAACGGGCAAACTCACACACTTCTGGGGATGCACCTCCCCCAGATAAAGAAAGTAGGAAGTTCGATGCAGCCGGGAAGAGGGTTGCTGTCCAAGCAGCAAACCAGTGGCGCATCGCAAATTCACAAGCGCTGCTAGCGCGATACGACAGAGCCCACTGGGATGAGATGCAGCATCTCATTGAACATCTCCCAAAAGATCTGCAAAAAAGAGCAAAACAGGTTGTTGAGGAGGGTCAAAACATTTCCAACAATCAAATACGCTCCTCCATGGATGCAGCAGACACGGCCGCAAGAACCATTAATACGTCGGTTACCATCCGTAGGCACGCATGGCTCAGAACGTCTGGATTCAAGCCAGAAATTCAACAGGCAGTGCTTAACATGCCAGTAAACGAGAAACTTCTGTTCGGTCCGGAGGTCGACACAGCTATAGAAAAGCTCAAGAAGGACACTGACACTGCCAAGGCCATGGGCGCACTCTACTCCCCGCAGAGCAGAGGATCTTATAACACCTTCCGCAAAACACCTTTTAGAGGAGGGTTTCGGGGTCAGGCCACACAAGCTAGCACCTCACAGTCCGCACCGCCCACCTACCAGGGACAGTACAGGGGAGGTTTTCGGGGCCAGTATAGAGGGGGGCAATTCCCTAGGAATAGGGGAAGATTTCAAAGCCCCAAAACCACTACCAACAAGCAGTGACTCACATGTCACACACCCCTCCCACACAACACCAGTGGGGGGGAGGATACGTCAATATTACGAAGCATGGGACAAAATAACTACAGACACATGGGTCCTAGCAATTATCCAGCATGGTTATTGCATAGAATTCCTGCAATTCCCTCCAGACATACCACCAAAATCACAAAATTTAACAAAATACCATTCACAGCTTCTAGAGATAGAAGTTCAAGCACTACTGCAAAAAAATGCAATAGAATTAGTACCAAGCACACAAATAAACACAGGAGTTTATTCACTGTACTTCTTGATACCAAAAAAGGACGAAACACTGAGACCAATTCTAGACCTCAGAGTAGTAAACACATTCATCAAATCAGACCACTTTCACATGGTCACACTACAAGAAGTGTTACCATTGCTCAAAAAACACGACTACATGACAACCCTAGACCTCAAGGACGCATATTTCCATATACCAATACATCAATCACACAGGAAATATCTAAGGTTTGTATTCAAAGGAATACATTACCAATTCAAAGTATTGCCTTTTGGTTTAACAACCGCTCCAAGAGTATTCACAAAATGCCTAGCAGTAGTCGCTGCACACATCAGAAGGCAGCAAATACATGTGTTCCCGTATCTAGACGACTGGCTAATCAAAACCAGTTCGCTCACACAATGCTCAAACCACACAAATCAAGTCATACAAACCCTCTACAAACTAGGGTTCACCGTCAACTTTGCAAAATCAAACATTCTGCCAAGCAAAGTACAGCAATATCTAGGAGCCATAATAGACACGACAAAAGGAGTAGCAACGCCAACTCCACAAAGGATCCACAATTTCAACAGGGTCATTCAACACATGTCTCCAAACCAAACAATACAAGCAAGAACAATACTACAGCTCCTAGGCATGATGTCCTCATGCATAGCCATTGTCCCAAACGCAAGACTGCACATGAGGCCCTTACAACAGTGCCTAGCCTCACAGTGGTCTCAAGCACAGGGTCACCTTCTAGATCTGGTGTTGCTAGACCGCCAAACTTACCTCTCGCTTCTATGGTGGAACAGTATAAATTTAAACATAGGGCGGCCTTTCCAAGACCCAGTGCCAGAGTACGTAATAACAACAGATGCTTCCATGACAGGGTGGGGAGCACATCTCAATCAACACAACATAAGAGGACAATGGAACATACATCAAACAAAACTGCATATAAATCATCTAGAATTATTAGCAGTTTTTCAAGCACTAAAAGCTTTCCAACCAATCATAACCCACAAATACATCCTTGTCAAAACAGACAACATGACAACGATGTATTATCTAAACAAACAAGGAGGAACACATTCAACGCAGTTAAGCTTGTTAGCTCAAAAAATATGGAAGTGGGCAATCCACCATCAGATTGGTCTAATAGCACAGTTTATTCCGGGGATCCAGAATCAGCTGGCAGACAATCTCTCTCGAGATCACCAGCAAGTCCACGAATGGGAAATCCACCCACAGATTCTGTACACCTACTTCACACTCTGGGGAACACCACAAATAGACTTATTTGCAACAAAAGAGAACGCAAAATGCCAAAACTTCGCGTCCAGATACCCACACAAGCAATCCCAAGGCAATGCCCTATGGATGAACTGGTCAGGAATATTTGCTTACGCTTTTCCTCCTCTCCCTCTCCTTCCTTACCTAGTAAACAAATTGAGTCAAAACAAACTCAAACTCATTTTAATAGCACCAACTTGGGCAAGACAACCCTGGTACACAACACTGCTAGATCTGTCTGTAGTACCACACATCAAACTGCCCAACAAGCCAGATCTGTTAACGCAACACAACCAACAGATCAGACACCCGGACCCAGCATCGCTGAATCTAGCAATCTGGCTCCTGAAATCCTAGAATTCGGACACTTACAACTTAGCCAAGAGTGTATGGAAGTCATAAAGCAGGCCAGAAGGCCATCCACTAGACACTGCTACGCAAGTAAGTGGAAAAGATTTGTTTGGTACTGCCATCATAATCAGATACAACCGCTAGATGCAACTCCAAAACATATAGTAAATTACTTGCTCCATTTACAAAAAGCAAAGCTAGCCTTCTCTTCTATTAAAATACACCTTGCAGCAATATCTGCATACCTGCAAACTACCTATTCAACTTCCTTGTATAGGATACCAGTTATCAAAGCATTTATAGAAGGGCTTAAAAGAATTATACCACCAAGAACACCACCTGTTCCTTCATGGAACCTAAACGTGGTTCTAACAAGACTCATGGGCCCACCTTTCGAACCCATGCACTCTTGCGGAATACAATTCCTAACCTGGAAAGTTGCCTTTCTCATCGCCATTACATCTCTAAGAAGAGTAAGTGAAATTCAAGCGTTCACAACACAAGAGCCTTTTATACAAATACATAAAAATAAGGTCGTCCTACGACCTAATCCAAAATTTTTACCAAAAGTTATTTCACCATTCCATCTAAATCAAACGGTAGAACTACCAGTATTTTTCCCACAGCCAGATTCTGTGGCTGAAAGAGCACTACATACATTAGATGTCAAAAGAGCATTAATGTACTACATTGACAGAACAAAGAACATCAGAAAAACTAAACAGCTATTTATTGCATTCCAAAAACCTCATGCAGGTAACCCAATATCAAAACAAGGTATAGCCAGATGGATAGTTAAATGCATCCAAATCTGCTACCTTAAAGCAAAAAGACAACTGCCCATTACTCCCAGGGCACATTCAACAAGGAAAAAAGGTGCTTCAATGGCCTTTTTAGGAAACATCCCAATGCAGGAAATATGTAAGGCAGCCACTTGGTCTACGCCTCACACATTCACCAAACACTACTGTATAGATGTGCTATCCGCACAACAAGCTACAGTAGGTCAAGCTGTATTAAGAACTCTATTTCAGACAACTTCTACTCCTACAGGCTAAACCACCGCTTATGGGGAACTAACTGCTTACTAGTCTATGCATACCATGTGTATCTACAGCGACAGATGCCATCGAACTGAAAATGTCACTTACCCAGTGTACATCTGTTCGTGGCATCAGTCGCTGAGATTCACATGGACCCACCCACCTCCCCGGAAGCCTGTAGCAGTTCAGAAGTTACCTTCAATTTTGTACATTTGTATATATTACTTAATCCTTTAATAGGTACATACTTACATTTTTCATTGCGCGGGCACTATTACTATAGTACAACTCCTACCTCACCCTCTGCGGGGAAAACAATCGAAGATGGAGTCGACGCCCATGCGCAATGAGCACAGAAGGTGGAGTCACTCGGTCCCGTGACTCGAAAACACTTCTTCGAAGAAAAACAACTTGTAACACTCCGACCCAACACCAGATGGCGAGCTCATGCATACCATGTGAATCTCAGCGACTGATGCCACGAACAGATGTACACTGGGTAAGTGACATTTTCATTTCAACTCATGTTGGGCACTCCCAGTTTACTGTGATGGTCTTTGGTTTGATAAATGCACCTGACACATTTCAGAGGTTAATGAATAAAGTTCTGGCAGGCCTGAAAGACTTTAGTGCAGCATATCTAGATATTGCTGTCTTTAGCTCCACCTGGCAGGATCACCTGGTCGACCTCTGGAGTGTAGTTGAGGCCTTGAAAAAGGCAGGCCTCTCTATCAAGGCAAATAAATGCCAGATAGGGCAGAGCAAAGTCAGTTA
Source organism: Pleurodeles waltl (assembly GCF_031143425.1). Taxonomy (NCBI): domain Eukaryota; kingdom Metazoa; phylum Chordata; class Amphibia; order Caudata; family Salamandridae; genus Pleurodeles; species Pleurodeles waltl. Next base: position 346,739,903 of record NC_090447.1, on the reverse strand, counting down.
CTTGGACCACCTGGTAGGTGGAGGCAAAGTTCAGCTTTTAACATTCAAAAGCCAAACCATTGTGGATTGGCTTGCTCCTACTCTGAGCTTTTCTGGCTTGGTTGGGTATTACAGGAGGTTTGGCAAGAGGTATGGGTCTATTGTGACAACCCTGAATGATCTTATCTATGAAAATGCCTAAAACTGGACAGTTAGTTGTTAAGAGTCCTTTGATGTGATGCCCTGAAAAAGGCCATCCAATTCTTAGAATCCGTGACTACGGAAAACAATTAATTGTTCAGATAGATGCTTCTGAAATAGCAGTACTATCCCAACTGAATGCAGAGGGCCAGGATCAACCAGTAGCTTCTGTTAGCAGGAGGTTGACCCCAAATGAGTAAAGTTGGTCAGCTATAGAGAGGGAAGCCTTTGCTGTGGTCTGGGCCTTCAAGCTGAAACCCTATCTGTTTGGCACCTGCTACATTTTTCAGACAGACCACAAGCCTCAAACAGATGAAGGGTGAAAATCCCAATCTTTTGAGGTGGTCCATTTCTCTACAGGGGATGGACTTTCCAGATGGATCATAGACCTGGGAGTAACCATGCAGATGGACTTTCCAGATATTTCCACTTAGAAAATGAAGACTCACCTGGGTAAGGCTAGTCACTTTAGTTTTGCAAAAGGGAGGGGTATATAGGTATGTCAGTATGTTTAGACTGTAGTACACTGGGATCCTGCTAACCAGAGTCTGTTATCTACCCTAAATGTAGTTGATATGAAACATGTTCGGTGGCATATGTAGCTGCAGATACACATGCTGTGCATATTCTGCTGTCTGGTGTTGGGCTCGGAGTGTTACAAGTTGTTGTTCTTCGAAGAAGTCTTTTCGAGTCACGAGACCGAGGGACTCCTCCCATTTCGACTCCATTGCGCATGGGCGTCGACTCCATCTTAGATTGTTTTTTTTCCGCCTTCGGGTTCGGACGTGTTCCTTTTCGCTCCGTGTTTCGGGTCGGAAAGTTAGTTAGCATCTCAGAAAAAACGTCGGTATTGTTTGCGTTCGGTATCAGGTTAGTTACAACAGATCGACACCGAATTTAGAGTTCCGGTGGCCCTTTGGGGTTTTTTCGATCCCCCGTCGGGGCCTGGTCGGCCCGGCCACGTGTGAATTCAAGGCTGATGGAACGGACCCCATTCCGCTTCTGTCCAAAATGCCATAACAAGTATCCGTATACGGATCAGCATCTGGTCTGTAACTTGTGCTTGTCCCCAGAGCACAAGGAAGATACTTGTGAGGCCTGTCGAGCGTTTCGGTCCAGAAAGACGTTAAGAGACCGAAGAGCCAGAAGACTGCAGATGGCGTCGATGCCAACAGAACAAGAGCGTTTCAAGGAAGAAGAGGAAGCTTTCTCTATCCAAGAGTCGGACTCGGAAGAGCTCGAGGCCGAAGAAACGCCGAAAACCGTGAGTAAGACGTCAAAACATAAGACTCGCGAGAAGTCAACAAAAGCCCAGGGGACGCCACCGCCAACAGGCCATGGCTTAACCCAAACAAGCGGTGACTGAGCCAAGGCACCGAAAAAGGGCACGCTGGTGTCGAAGTCATCCGACTCCGGTCGAGATACCGCCACACAGCAATCTCGGACCCGAGACATCGGCTCTGAGAAATTTCGGCAGCGGCACAGAACAAATTCGGCATGGAGACACCACCACGCCGAAATTTACAAAAGGTTTCTTCGGAGCCTAAAAAGACCTCCGAAAATTTCGGTTCCGAAACATCCAGCCTCGGATCCGAAAACAGGTTCCTATACAGAGGAACAAGGACTGGCCTCCCAAATGAAAAAACATAGATTTGGAGAGGAACTTCAAGCTGTAGAGCCAGACTATACTCAAAGGAGGCTCCACATTCATCAAGACACAGGGAAGATAACCACTCTTCCTCCAATTAAGATAAAAAGAAAACTTTCCTTTCACGAAAAGGACAAGGAGTCACAGGCAAAGGTGGCAATGAAAACAACTCCACCACCTTCTCCACCACCATCAGTGCACACATCACCAGTAGCAACTCCTCCACTGATGCACTCCCAGACTCATACTGCCATGAGTCAAGATGATCCCTATGCATGGGACCTTTACGATGCTCCAGTATCGGACAACAGCCCAGACTCGTACCCTACCAGGCCGTCCCCTCCTGAGGACAGTACATCTTACACACAGGTGATCGCAAGGGCAGCTGCTTTCCATAACGTCACCTTGCATTCAGAACCAATTGAGGATGACTTCTTGTTTAACACGCTAACCTCCACTCATAGCCAGTACCAAAGACTACCTATGCTCCCAGGAATGCTAAAACGTTCGATGGCATATGTTGCTGCAGATACACATGTTTCGCACAGTCCGCTGCCTGGTGTTGGGCTCGGAGTATTACAAGTTGTTTTTCTTCGAAGAAGTCTTTTTTGGTCACGGGACCGAAGGACTCCTCCCTCTTCGGCTCCATTGCGCATGGGCGTCGACTCCATCTTAGATTGTTTTTTTCCGCTGTCGGGTTCGGACGTATTCCTTTTCGCTCAGTGTTTCGGTTCGGAAAGTTAGTCAGAATCTCGGAAGAAAGCGTCGGTATTGTTCCGTTCGGTATCGGGATAGTTAGGTACATCGACACCGATCATCGGAAGACTTTGGGGTAGCTTCGATTCCCCCATCGGGGCCTGGTCGGCCCGACCGCGTGCGACATCGAAGCCGATGGAACGGACCCCGTTTCGTTTCTGCCCAAAATGTCACAGTAAGTATCCTTATACAGATCAGCACTTGGTCTGTAACTTGTGCTTGTACCCCAAGCACAAGGAGGATACCTGTGAGGCCTGTCGAGCCTTCCGGTCCAGAAAAACACTCCGGGACCGAAGAGCCAGGCGTCTACAAATGGCGTCCACGCCAACAAAACAACGTTTCGACGACGAAGAGGAAACATTCTCGGTTCCGGAATCAGAATCCGTAGACTCCGACGTCGAACAACAGCAACAAACAGTGAGTAAGACATCGAAAATTAAAACCATCGAGAAGACAAAAGCCCAGGGGACGCCACTGCCAACAGGCCATGGCTCGACCCATAAAACCGGCGACCCGTCGAAGGCGCCGAAAAAGGGCACGCCCATAGCGAAGACACCCGACTCCGGTCGAGGGACCGCCATGGAGCAACCTCGGAGCTGAGATAGCGGCTCCGAGAGGCAAAAACAAGATGCCGGCACCGAAAAACATCGGCACCGAGACACACTGCCGAAAGCCACAAAAATTCTGTTGGTGCCGAAGCCGAAAAAAGATTCTCTCTCAGTGCCGAAAAGTTCCACACCTTCATCCTACACAGAGGAACAAGGAATAAGTGGCCAGATGCACAGATTTGGACAAGAGCTCCAAAGTGTAGAATCAGACTACACGCAAAAGAGACTGTACATCCAGCAAGACACAGGGAAGATATCAACCCTTCCCCCAATAATGAGGAAAAGAAGGATCGGACTTCTCAAGGATGACGCACAACCACAAGCCAAAGTGGTTAAAAAAGTCACGCCTCCGCCCTCCACCACAACAGGCATCGCCGGCACAAACACCGCCACAAATGCACTCACCAGCGCAAACTACCATAAGTCAAGATAATCAGGATCAAGACGCTTGGGACCTATATGACACCCCAGTGCCGGACAATGATCCCGATTCATACCCCACAAAGCCGTCACCGCCAGAGGACAGTACCTCATACTCGCAACTGGTGGCTAGGGCTGCAGAATTCCACAATGTCCAACTGCATTCCGATCCTATAGAGGATGATTTTTTATTTAACACCCTCTCGGCTACACATAGCCAATATCAATGTCTCCCAATGCTACCAGGGATGTTACGGCACGCAAAACAAATTTTTGAAGAGCCCGTAAAATCAAGAGCCATCACCCCAAGGGTGGATAAGAAATACAAACCACCACCCACAGACCCAGTGTTTATTACTTCGCAGTTACCACCTGACTCCGTAGTAGTAGGGGCAGCTCGCAAGAGAGCAAATTCCCATACATCTGGCGACGCCCCACCTCCGGACAAAGAAAGCAGAAAATTTGATGCAGCAGGAAAGAGTAGCATCACAGGCAGCCAACCAGTGGCGCATCGCAAATTCTCAAGCGCTGCTGGCCAGATATGACCGCGCACACTGGGATGAGATGCAACTTCTCGTAGACCATCTTCCCCAGGAATACCAAAAAAGGGCGCAGCAAATAGTTGAAGAGGGACAAACGATCTCAAACAATCAAATCCGCTCTTCACTGGACGCAGCCGATACTGCAGCGAGAACAGTCAACACTGCTGTCACCATAAGGAGACACGCTTGGCTCCGCACTTCAGGCTTCAAACCTGAAATCCAGCAGGCTGTCCTTAATATGCCCTTCAACGAGAAACAACTTTTTGGCCCTGAAGTGGACACAGCCATTGAAAAACTTAAAAAGGACACAGACACGGCCAAAGCCATGGGCGCACGCTACTCCCCGCAGAGCAGAGGCTCTTTTAGAAAAACTCCATTTAGAGGGGGGTTTCGTGGCCAACCCACAGACACCACCAGCCAACAAACAAGAACCACACCATATCAGGGTTCATTCCAAAGGGGAGGTTTCAGGGGATATAGAGGGGGTCAATTCCCAAGGAGTAGGGGGGAAGATTCCAGACTCCAAAAACACCTCCACCTAAACAGTGACTTTCAAGTCACACAACCCCTTCACTCAACACCAGTGGGGGGAAGACTAAGCCAATTCTACCAATCTTGGCAGCAGATTACAACAGACAATTGGGTATTAGCAATAATCCAACATGGCTATTGCATAGAATTCCACAAATTCCCACCAAACATCCCTCCAAAAACACGCAAAATGTCACCACAACATTTAGAACTTTTAGGACTAGAAGTTCAAGCACTACTGCAAAAGGATGCAATAGAGTTAGTACCAGTACAACAAAAAAACACAGGAGTTTACTCCCTGTACTTTCTAATTCCAAAAAAAGACAAAACATTAAGACCAATATTAGATCTCAGGACACTAAATACCTACATCATATCGGACCACTTTCACATGGTCACACTACAAGACATCATTCCACTGCTCAAACAGCAAGATTACATGACCACATTAGACCTAAAAGATGCGTACTTTCATATACCGATACACCCTTCTCACAGAAAGTACCTAAGGTTCGTATTCAAAGGAATACATTACCAATTCAAAGTGTTGCCATTCGGAATAACAACTGCACCAAGAGTGTTCACAAAATGTCTAGCAGTAGTAGCAGCACATATCAGGAGACAACAGATACATGTGTTTCCTTACCTGGACGATTGGCTAATCAAGACCAACACAGTAAAAAAGTGCACAAACGACACCACATATGTCATACAAACCCTTCACAAACTGGGTTTCTCCATCAACTATACAAAATCACACCTCGAACCGTGTCAGACACAACAATATCTAGGAGCAACCATCAACACATCAAAGGGAATTGCCACTCCAAGTCCACAAAGAGTGCAAGCATTCCACAAGGTAATAAGTGCTATGTTTCCAAACCAAAAGATACAAGCAAAATTTGTGCTAAAACTTCTAGGCATGATGTCATCATGCATAGCCATTGTCCCAAACGCAAGACTACACATGCGACCCTTACAACAGTGCCTAGCATCACAATGGTCACAGGCACAGGGTCAACTTCAAGATCTGGTGTTGGTAGACCGCCAAACATACCTCTCGCTTCTATGGTGGAACAGCAACAATTTAAACAAAGGGCGGACATTTCAGGACCCAGTGCCTCAATACGTTATAACAACAGATGCTTCCATGACAGGGTGGGGAGCACACCTCAATCACCACAGCATTCAAGGACAATGGGATGTACACCAAACAAAATTTCATATCAATTACCTAGAACTGTTAGCAGTATTTCTAGCGTTAAAAGCCTTTCAACCCATAATAACACACAAATACATTCTTGTCAAAACAGACAACATGACAACAATGTATTATTTAAACAAACAAGGAGGAACACACTCAACACAATTGTGCCTCCTAACACAAAAAATATGGCAGTGGGCGATTCACAACAACATTCGCCTAATAGCACAATTTATTCCAGGGATCCAAAACCAACTAGCAGACAACCTTTCGCGAGACCACCAACAAGTCCACGAATGGGAAATTCACCCCCAAGTTCTGAACAAGTACTTTCAAATTTGGGGAACACCCCAGATAGATTTGTTCGCAACAAAAGAAAACGCAAAATGCCAAAACTTCGCATCCAGGTACCCACACCGCGAATCACAAGGCAATGCTCTATGGATGAGTTGGTCAGGGATATTTGCATACGCTTTTCCCCCTCTCCCTCTCCTTCCATATCTAGTAAACAAGTTGAGTCAAAACCAACTCAAACTCATACTGATAGCACCCACATGGGCAAGACAACCTTGGTATACAACTCTACTAGACCTTTCACTAGTACCGCATGTCAAACTACCCAACAGACCAGATCTGTTAACACAACACAAACAACAGATCAGGCATCCAAACCCAGCATCATTGAATCTGGCAATTTGACTCCTGAAATCCTAGAATTCGGACACTTAGACCTCACACAAGAATGCATGGAGGTCATAAAACAAGCTAGAAAAGCTTCCACTAGACACTGCTATGCATCTAAGTGGAAAAGATTTGTTTGCTACTGCCATACCAATCAAATCCAACCATTGCATGCCTCTACAAAGGACATAGTGGGATACTTACTACATTTGCAAAAAGCAAATCTCGCTTTTTCATCTATAAAAATACACCTCGCAGCAATATCTGCTTACCTACAAACTACTCATTCATCGTCTCTATTTAGAATACCAGTTATTAAAGCATTCATGGAAGGGCTAAAAAGAATTATACCACCAAGAACACCACCAGTTCCTTCATGGAACCTTAACATCGTCTTAACAAGACTCATGGGTCCACCTTTCGAACCCATGCATTCCTGTGAAATGCAATATCTAACCTGGAAAGTCGCATTTCTCATTGCAATCACATCCCTCAGAAGAGTAAGTGAAATACAGGCATTTACCATACAAGAACCATTTATTCAAATACACAAAAATAAAACAGTTCTAAGAACAAAATTTCTACCAAAAGTAATCTCACCATTCCATTTAAATCAAACAGAATTGCCAGTATTCTTCCCACAACCAGATTCCGTGGCTGAAAGGGCACTACATACATTAGACATCAAAAGAGCACTAATGTACTACATTGACAGAACAAAGCTAATCAGGAAAACAAAACAACTGTTCATAGCTTTTCAAAAACCACACATAGGAAATCCAATCTCTAAACAAGGCATTGCTAGATGGATAGTCAGATGTATTCAAACATGCTATCTTAAAGCCAAAAGAGAATTGCCTATTACACCAAAGGCAAACTCAACCAGAAAGAAAGGTGCTACAATGGCCTTTCTAGGAAACATTCCTATGAGCGAAATATGTAAGGCTGCAACCTGGTCTACGCCTCATACATTTACTAAACACTACTGTGTAGACGTACTAAATGCACAACAAGCTACAGTGGGCCAAGCTGTACTAAGAACATTATTCCAAACTACTTCAACTCCTACAGGCTAAACCACCGCTTTTAGGGGAGGTAACTGCTTTATAGTCTATGCGAAACATGTGTATCTGCAGCAACATATGCCATCGAACTGAAAATGTCACTTACCCAGTGTACATCTGTTCGTGGCATTAGTCGCTGCAGATTCACATGTGCCCTACCGCCTCCCCGGGAAGCCTGTAGCCGTTTAGAAGTAGATCTTAAATCTTAAACATTTGTACATTTGTAAATAATTATTATAAACTTTTTATGTACATACGTATTCACTCCATTGCATGGGCACTATTTATAGCAAACAACTCCATCCTCACCCTCTGCGGGGAAAACAATCTAAGATGGAGTCGACGCCCGTGCGCAATGGAGCCGAAGAGGGAGGAGTCCTTCGGTCCCGTGACCAAAAAAGACTTCTTCGAAGAAAAACAACTTGTAATACTCCGAGCCCAACACCAGGCAGCGGACTGTGCGAAACATGTGAATCTGCAGCGACTAATGCCACGAACAGATGTACACTGGGTAAGTGACATTTTCAATTCAAAACAAATCTTTCAAGATCCTGTTAAAGGCCGAGCCATAACTCCAAGAGTGGAGAAAAAATACAAGCCACCGCCAACAGATCCTGTTTATATTATAACGCAGTTAACTCCAGACTCAGTAGTTGTCGGGGCAGCTCGTAAGAGCAAACTCTCATATCTCGGGAGACTCACCACCTCCAGACAAAAAGTCGCAAATTTGATGCTGCGGGCAAAAGGGTTGCAGCACAAGCAGCAAACCAATGGCACATTGCCAATTCACAAGCGCTTTTGGCAAGATATGACCGAGCGCACTGGGATGAGATGCAACATTTGATAGAACACTTACCCAAGGAGTTCCAAAAAAGAGCACAACAAGTGGTGGAAGAAGGACAAAGTATCTCTAATAATCAGATACGGTCTTCAATGGATGCAGCAGATACGGCTGCAAGGACAGTAAAGACTGCAATAACAATAAGAAGGCACGCATGGCTCCGCACGTCAGGTTTCAAGCCAGAAATTCAACAAGCCGTGCAAAATATGCCATTTAATGAACAGCAGTTGTTTGGGCCGGAAGTCAACACTGCTATTGAGAAACTCAAGAAGGACACTGATACGGCAAAAGCCATGGGCGCACTACTCCCCGCAGAGCAGAGGCACCTTTCGCAAAACACCTTTTAGGGGAGGGTTTCGAGGACAACCTACAGAAACCACAACATCACAAACAAGGCCCACTTACCAAAGCCAATATCAGCGGGGAAGTTTTCGGGGGCAATATAGAGGGGGACAATTCCAAAGAGGTAGAGAAATTCCAAAGCCCCAAAAGTCCTCAAAATAAGCAGTGACTCACAAGTCACCCATCCCCATCACATAACACCTGTGGGGGGAAGATTAAGCCAATTTTACAAACATTGGGAGGAGATAACAACAGATACTTAGGTACTAGCAATTATCCAGTATGGTTATTGCTTAGAATTACGAGAATTCCCTCCAACAGTCCCACCGAAAACACACAGTATGTCGAAACAACATATAAATCTTCTAGGATTAGAAGTTCAAGCATTGCTCCAAAAAGAGGCAATAGAATTAGTACCAAAACAAGAACTTAACACAGTAGTTTACTCACTGTACTTTCTGATACCCAAAAAAGACAAAAGTCTAAGACCTATACTAGATTTCAGAATATTAAATACATACATCAAATCAGACCACTTTCACATGGTTACATTACAAGAAGTAATCCCACTGCTCAAACAACAAGACTACATGACAACACTGGATCTAAAGGATGCATATTTCCATATACCAATACATCCTTCACACAAAGTACCTAAGGTTTGTATTCCAAGGGATACATTACCAATTCAAAGTGTTGCCATTTGGAATAACAACTGCGCCAAGAGTTTTTACAAAATGTCTAGCAGTAGTAGCTGCACATATCAGAAGGCAGCAAATACATGTGTTCCCGTACCTAGACGATTGGTTAATCAAAACCAAAACGCAAAAACAGTGTTCACGACACACAAATTACGTCATAGAAACCCTACACAAACTAGGTTTCTCAATCAATTACTCAGTCACACCTTCTGCCGTGTCAAACACAGCAATACCTAGGAGCAACAATCAACACTGTAAAAGGGATTGCCACTCCAAGTCCACAAAGAGTCCAAACATTCCAAAATGTAATACAAGCCATGTATCCAAACCAGAAGATACAGGTCAAATTAGTAATGAAACTCCTAGGCATGATGTCCTCATGCATAGCCATTGTCCCAAACGCAAGGTTGCACATGCGGCCCTTACAACAGTGCCTAGCATCACAGTGGTCCCAAGCACAGGGTCAACTTCTAGATCTGGTGTTGATAGACCGCCAAACATACATCTCGCTTCAATGGTGGAACAGTATAAATTTAAACCAAGGGTGGCCTTTTCAAGACCCAGTGCCACAATGCGTAATAACAGATGCATCCATGACAGGGTGGGGAGCACACCTCAATCAGCACAGCATCCAAGGACAATGGAACATTCAGCAAAAACTGTTTCATATAAACCACTTAGCACTGTTAGCGGTGTTTCTAGCTCTGAAAGCATTTCAATCCATATTAACCCACAAATACACTCTTGTCAAAACAGACAACATCACAACAATGTATTACCTAAACAAACAGGGAGGAACACACTCGACACAGTTGTGTCTCCTAACACACAAAATATGGCATTGGGCGATTCACAACCACATTCGCCTAATAGCACAATTTATTCCAGGGATTCAGAATCAGTTAGCAGACAGTCTCTCTTGGGATCACCAACAGATCCACGAATGGGAAATTCACCCCCAAATACTGAACACTTACTTCAAAATGTGGGGAACGCCACAAATAGATCTATTTGCAACAAAAGAAAACTCAAAATGCCAAAACTTCGAATCCAGGTACCCACAACATCAGTCTCCGGGCAATGCACTATGGATGAACTGGTCAGGGATATTTGCATACGCTTTTCCCCCTCTCCCACTTCTTCCATATCTAGTAAACAAGTTGAGTCAAAACAAACTCAAACTCATACTAATAGCACCAACATGGGCAAGGCAACCTTGGTACACAACACTACTAGACCTTTCAGTAGTACCTCATATCAAACTGCCAAACAGACCAGATCTGTTAACACAACACAAACCGATCAGACATCCAAATCCAGCATTGCTGAATCTAGCAATTTGGCTCCTGAAATCCTAGAATTCGGGCACTTAGACCTCACACAGGAATGTATGGAGGTCATAAAACAGGCTAGAAAACCTACCACTAGACACTGTTATGAAAATAAGTGGGAAATATTTGTTTATTACTGCCATAATAATCAAATTCAACCTTTACACGCATCTGCAAAAGAGATAGTAGGATACTTACTACATTTGCAGAAATCTAAACTAGCTTTCTCTTCCATTAAAATACATCTTACGGCAATTTCAGATTACCTGCAAATTACGCACTCCACTTCATTATTTAGGATACCAGTCATAAAAGCGTTTATGGAAGGCCTAAAGAGAATTATACCACCAAGAACACCACCAGTTCCTTCATGCAACCTCAACATTGTCTTAACACGACTCATGGGTCCACCTTTTGAGCCCATGCACTCTTGTGAAATGCAATACTTAACGTGGAAAGTTGCATTTTTAATTGCCATCACATCTCTAAGAAGAGTGAGTGAGATTCAAGCATTTACCATTCAAGAACCATTTATTCAAATACACAAAAATAAAGTTGTTCTACGGACCAATCCTAAATTTTTACCAAAAGTAATCTCACCGTTCCACTTGAATCAAACGGTAGAATTACCAGTGTTCTTCCCACAGCCAGATTCTGTAGCTGAAAGAGCACTACATACATTAGACATCAAAAGAGCACTAATGTACTACATTGACAGAACAAAACTAATTCGAAAGACAAAACAACTATTTATCGCCTTTCAAAAACCTCATACAGGAAATCCTATTTCAAAACAAGGCACTGCTAGATGGATAGTTAAGTGCATTCAAACCTGCTATCTTAAAGCTAAAAGAGAACTGCCTATTACACCAAAGGCACACTCAACCAGAAAGAAAGGTGCTACCATGGCCTTTCTGGGAAATATTCCAATGAACGAAATGTGAGGCAGCAACATGGTCTACGCCTCATACATTTACCAAGCACTACTGTGTAGATGTGTTATCTGCACAACAGGCCACAGTAGGTCAAGCTGTACTAAGAACATTATTTCAAACTACTTCAACTCCTACAGGCTGAACCACTGCTTTTTGGGGAGATAACTGCTTAGTTCGATGGCATCTGTCGCTGTAGATACGCATGTTCTGCAATAGCTCGCCATCTGGTGTTGGGCCGGAGTGTTACAAGTTGTTTTTCTTCGAAGAAGTCTTTCGAGTCACAGGACCGAGTGACTCCTCCTTTTGTCTCCATTGCGCATGGGCGTCGACTCCATCTTCGATTGTTTTTTTTCCGCCATCGGGTTCGGACGTGTTCCTGTCGCTCCGAGTTTCGTAACGGAAAATTAGCTAATTTCAGAAGATTTTCGTCGGTATTGTTGCGTTCGGGATCGGCGTACTTAGATTCCACACCGCATCGAAGATCGAAGAGCTCCGGTGCCCTTCGGGGTAGTTTTTTCGATCCTCCGTCGGGGCCTGGTCGGCCCGACCGCGTGCTGAAGAACGCCGATGGAACGGACCCCGTTCCGTTTCTGCCCCAAATGCCACAATAAATACCCCTACACAGACCAACACTTGGTCTGCAACCTGTGCCTGTCACCTGAGCACAGCGAAGACACCTGCGAGGCCTGTCGTGCGTTCCGGTCCCGAAAAACTCTCCGAGACCGTCGAGCCAGAAGACTTCGGATGGCGTCCGCGCCGACAGCCCAACGGGAGTTCGAGGAACAGGAAGAGGAAGGTACCTTCTCGATCCAAGACTCAGACTCCGAAGGATTCGACGACCCACAAACCGTGAGTAAGACGTCGAAATCCACTCAGAGGAACATTTACAAGGCCCAGGGGACGCCACTGCCACCAGGCCATGGCTCGACCCATAAATTCGGTGACCGACCGTCGGCACCGAAAAAGGCCCAAACAGTGCCGAGATCGTCCGACTCCGGTCGAGACACCGGCACGCAGCCTTCTCGGGACCGAGAAAGTGCTGGAGACGAGCCTCGACACCGAGATGCCGGTGTGGACACGGCTCGACGCCGAGACAGCGGCACCGAAACAGATCGACGCCGAGAGGTTTCGGCCCCGAAAAGAAAAAAAGTCACCTCGGAGCCGAAAAAACACGCAGACAAAGTTTCGATGCCGAAACAAACTGCAACAGACCCAGCTTCAGGCTCTTATACAGAAGAGCACTCGCTAACCTCCCAAATGCAGAAGCATAGGTTTGAGGAAGAGCTACAAGCAACTGATGTGGACCATACGCAAAAGCGTATCTTCATTCAGCAGGGGACAGGAAAAATAAGCACCCTTCCCCCCATTAGGAGAAAGAGAAGGTTGGAGTTCCAGACGGAACAAACACCACAACCAAAAGTGGTGAAAAGAGTTACACCACCACCCTCTCCTCCGCCCGTGATTAACGTTTCACCAGCACAAACTCCATCACACTCCCCAGCTCACACCACCATGAGCCAGGGTGACCAAGATCAGGACGCATGGGACCTATACGACGCCCCAGTGTCAGATAACAGTCCGGAGGCATACCCTACGAAGCCATCTCCACCAGAAGACAGCACCGCGTACTCTCAAGTGGTGGCTAGAGCAGCACAATTTCACCACGTAAGCCTCCACTCAGAACAGGTGGAGGATGATTTCTTATTCAACACACTCTCCTCCACCCACAGCTCATACCAAAGCCTGCCTATGCTCCCTGGTATGCTCCGGCACGCAAAAGACATCTTTAAGGAGCCGGTCAAAAGTAGGGCAATCACACCAAGGGTGGAAAAAAAGTATAAGCCGCCTCCTACGGACCCGGTTTTCATCACTACACAGCTGCCACCAGACTCTGTCGTTGTAGGAGCAGCTAGGAAAAGGGCCAACTCTCACACATCTGGAGATGCACCACCCCCAGATAAAGAAAGCCGCAAGTTCGATGCAGCTGGTAAAAGAGTCGCAGCACAAGCTGCAAACCAGTGGCGCATCGCGAACTCCCAGGCACTACTTGCGCGCTATGACAGAGCCCACTGGGACGAGATGCAACATCTCATTGAACATCTGCCCAAGGACTTACAAAATAGGGCAAAACAAGTGGTTGAGGAGGGACAGACCATCTCCAACAACCAGATCCGCTCCTCCATGGACGCTGCAGATACAGCTGCACGGACAATTAATACATCTGTAACTATCAGAAGGCATGCATGGCTCCGAACGTCTGGATTTAAACCAGAGATTCAACAAGCAGTTCTCAATATGCCTTTTAATGAAAAAGAACTGTTCGGTCCAGAAGTGGACACAGCGATTGAGAAACTCAAAAAAGATACGGACACTGCCAAAGCCATGGGCGCACTCTACTCCCCGCAGAGCAGAGGGAATTACAGCACATTCCGTAAAACGCCCTTTCGAGGGGGGTTTCGGGGTCAAAGCACACAAGCCAGCACCTCACAAGCCACACCGTCCAGTTACCAGGGACAGTATAGAGGAGGTTTTCGGGGACAATATAGAGGAGGGCAATTCCCTAGAAATAGAGGAAGATTCCAAAGCCCCAAAACCCCTACTACTAAACAGTGACTCACATGTCACTCACCCCCTCCACACAACACCAGTGGGGGGACGAATAGGTCATTATTACAAAGCATGGGAGAAAATCACTACAGACACTTGGGTTCTAGCAATTATCCAACATGGTTATTGCATAGAATTTCTACAATTCCCTCCAAACATACCACCAAAAGCACAAAATTTAACAACACACCATTCCAATCTCCTGGAGATAGAAGTGCAGGCACTATTGCAAAAGAATGCAATCGAATTAGTGCCAAACACACAAATAAACACAGGAGTTTACTCACTGTACTTTCTGATACCAAAGAAGGACAAAACACTGAGACCAATCCTAGACCTCAGAGTAGTGAACACTTTCATCAAATCAGACCACTTCCACATGGTCACACTACAAGAAGTATTGCCATTGCTAAAACTACACGACTACATGGCAACTTTAGACCTCAAGGATGCTTATTTCCATATACCAATACACCCATCGCACAGGAAATACCTAAGGTTTGTATTCAAAGGAATACATTACCAATTCAAGGTACTGCCTTTCGGATTAACAACCGCACCAAGAGTCTTTACCAAATGTCTAGCGGTAGTCGCTGCACACATAAGAAGGCAGCAAATACATGTGTTCCCATATTTGGACGACTGGCTAATCAAGGCCCATTCGTTAATACAGTGCTCAAATCACACAAATCAGATCATACAAACCCTCTTCAAACTCGGGTTCACCGTCAACTTTACAAAATCCAACATTCTGCCGCGCAAGGTACAACAATACCTAGGAGCCATAATAGACACATCAAAGGGAGTAGCCACTCCAAGTCCACAAAGAATTCAAAATTTCAACACCATCATACAACGCATGTATCCAACACAAAAGATACAGGCAAAAATGGTATTACAACTCCTAGGCATGATGTCTTCATGCATAGCCATTGTCCCAAACGCAAGACTGCACATGAGGCCCTTACAACAATGCCTAGCAGCACAGTGGTCTCAAGCACAGGGTCACCTTCTAGATCTGGTGTTAATAGACCGCCAAACTTACCTCTCGCTTCTGTGGTGGAACAACATAAATTTAAACAAGGGGCGGCCTTTCCAAGACCCAGTGCCACAATTCGTAATAACAACAGATGCTTCCATGACCGGGTGGGGAGCACACCTCGATCAACACAGCATACAAGGACAATGGAACGTACATCAAACAAAACTGCATATCAATCACCTAGAACTTCTAGCAGTTTTTCAAGCACTAAAAGCCTTCCAACCAATAATAGTTCACAAATACATTCTCGTCAAAACAGACAACATGACAACAATGTATTATCTAAACAAGCAGGGGGGGACGCACTCCACGCAGTTAAGCCTGCTAGCACAAAAAATTTGGCATTGGGCAATTCACAACCAAATTCGCCTAATAGCACAGTTTATACCAGGGATCCAAAATCAACTCGCAGACAATCTCTCTCGATCATCAACAGGTCCACGAATGGGAAATTCCCCCCCAAATTCTGAACACTTATTTCAAACTCTGGGGAACACCTCAGATAGACTTGTTTGCGACAAGGGAGAACGCAAAATGCCAAAACTTCGCATCCAGATACCCACACAAACAATCCCAAGGCAATGCCCTATGGATGAACTGGTCAGGGATATTTGCTTACGCTTTTCCTCCTCTCCCTCTCCTTCCTTACCTGGTAAACAAACTCAGTCAAAGCAAACTCAAACTCATATTGATAGCACCAACTTGGGCAAGGCAACCCTGGTACACAACGCTGCTAGACCTATCAGTGGTACCCTGCATCAAATTGCCCAACAGGCCAGATCTGTTGACACAGCACAACCAAAAGATCAGACACCCAGATCCAGCATCGCTGAATCTAGCAATCTGGCTCCTGAAATCCTAGAATTCGGGCACTTACAACTTACCCAAGAATGTATGGAAGTCATAAAACAAGCCAGAAGGCCATCCACCAGGCACTGTTATGCAAGTAAATGGAAGAGGTTTGTTTGCTACTGCCATATTAATCAAATACAACCATTACACACAACTCCAGAACATGTAGTGGGTTACTTGCTTCACTTACAAAAATCTAACCTAGCTTTCTCTTCCATTAAAATACACCTTGCAGCAATATCTGCATACCTGCAGACTACCTATTCAACTTCCCTATATAAGATACCAGTCATTAAAGCATTCATGGAGGGCCTTAGAAGAATTATACCACCAAGAACACTACCTGTTCCTTCATGGAACCTAAATGTTGTCCTAACTAGACTTATGGGTCCACCTTTTGAACCCATGCACTCCTGCAACATACAGTTCCTAACCTGGAAGGTGGCATTTCTCATCGCCATTACTTCCCTAAGAAGAGTAAGCGAGATTCAGGCGTTTACAATACAGGAACCTTTTATACAACTACACAAAAATAAAGTCGTCCTAAGGACCAATCCTAAATTTTTGCCAAAGGTGATTTCACCGTTCCATCTAAATCAAACAGTGGAACTTCCAGTGTTCTTTCCACAGCCAGATACCGTAGCTGAAAGGGCACTACATACATTAGATGTCAAAAGAGCATTGATGTATTACATTGACAGAACGAAAAACATCAGAAAGACTAAACAACTCTTTATTGCATTTCAAAAACCTCATGCAGGAAACCCAATTTCAAAACAAGGTATAGCCAGATGGATAGTTAAATGCATCCAAATCTGCTACCTTAAAGCTAAACGACAGCTGCCCATTACACCAAGAGCACACTCAA
This sequence comes from Pleurodeles waltl, assembly GCF_031143425.1. Classification (NCBI taxonomy): domain Eukaryota; kingdom Metazoa; phylum Chordata; class Amphibia; order Caudata; family Salamandridae; genus Pleurodeles; species Pleurodeles waltl. The sequence goes on along the minus strand of NC_090447.1, from coordinate 346,722,750 downwards.
CCAGAAAGAAAGGTGCTACCATGGCCTTTCTAGGAAACATCCCAATGCAAGAAATATGTAAGGCAGCCACATGGTCTACGCCTCACACATTCACCAAGCACTACTGTGTAGACGTGTTATCCGCACAACAAGCCACAGTAGGTCAAGCTGTATTAAGAACATTATTTCAGACTACTTCCACTCCTACAGGCTGATCCACCGCTTTTGGGGAAATAACTGCTTACTAGTCTATGCAGAACATGCGTATCTACAGCGACAGATGCCATCGAACTGAAAATGTCACTTACCCAGTGTACATCTGTTCGTGGCATCAGTCGCAGTAGATTCGCATGTGCCCACCCGCCTCCCCGGGAGCCTGTAGCAGTTTGGAAGTTACCTTCAATTATTTATATATGTATCATCTCAACCTTAAATAGGTGCATACTTAGTCACTCCATTGCATGGGCACTATTACTACAATTCAACTCCTACCTCACCCTCTGCGGGGAAAAACAATCGAAGATGGAGTCGACGCCCATGCGCAATGGAGACAAAAGGAGGAGTCACTCGGTCCCGTGACTCGAAAGACTTCTTCGAAGAAAAACAACTTGTAACACTCCGGCCCAACACCAGATGGCGAGCTATTGCAGAACATGCGAATCTACTGCGACTGATGCCACGAACAGATGTACACTGGGTAAGTGACATTTTCATTAGTCTATGCACAGCATGTGTATCTGCAGCTACACATGCCATTGAACGGAAAGTCACTTACCCAGTGTACATCTGTTCGTGGCATTAGTCGCTGCAGATTCACATGCGCCCACCCGCCTCCCTGGGAGCCTGTAGCCGTTTAGAAGTAGATCTTAAACATATTTGTATATTTGTAAATATATTACTTGAAACTTCATTATGTACATACGCATTCACTCCATTGCATGGGCACTATTACTAGCATACACAACTCCTACCTCACCCTCTGCGGGGAAAACAATCTAAGATGGAGTCGACGCCCATGCGCAATGGAGTCGAAATGGGAGGAGTCCCTCGGTCTCGTGACTCGAAAAGACTTCTTTGAAGAAAAACAACTTGTAACACTCCGAGACCAACACCAGATGGCGGGATGTGCACAGCATGTGAATCTGCAGCGACTAATGCCACGAACAGATGTACACTGGGTAAGTGACATTTTCCATATATATATATATGTATGTATGTGTGTGTGTGTGTATGTATATATATATATATATATATATATATGTTCGGTGGCATGTGTAGATGCAGTTACACATGCTGTTCACTGTTCCTGCTGTCTAGTATTGGGCTCGGAGTGTTACAAGATTTTCTTCGAAAAAGTATTTTCGAGTCACGGGACAGTGACTCCTCCCTTTCGGCTCCATTGTGCATGGGCATCGACTCCATCTTAGATTGTTTTCTTTCCGCCCTCGGGTTCAGACATGTTCCTCTTCGCTACGGTTATTTGATTCGGAAAAATTCAATAAACGCCCAAAATCGTCTGTATTGTTTTCGATCGCCAACCATCCTGCATCAACACCTCCGCACCAGCGAAACACACTTTCGGTCGATGGTCCGGACCCCATTCAGAATCTGCCCTCAGTGCCACGCAAATTATCCATACACTGATCAACATCGGGTCTGTAATCTGTGTTTTTCACCAGATCACCAAGAGGATACTTGTGAGACCTGCAGGTCCTTCCGTTCCAAGAAGACCTAGAGGGACCGAAGGGCGAGACGACTACAAATGGCGTCAAAGTACCGAACACCTCGACATCGAAGAAGAGATGGCCATCTCCATTCAAGGATCCGATTCGGACGACTCAGACGTGGACTAACCTCCAACAGCAGGCCAACACGTGAGTATGCCTAGCCAGAGCCAATCCAAGCCCAAACAAAATGCCTCTGGGATGGCACTGCTGGAAGGCCATGGCTCTACCCGGACGAAATCAAGCGGTGACCAAGCAACACCTTCGGCACTGAAAAAGGCCTCACCCGCATCAGTCTTCGGAGTTGAGACAGTCCCCAAAAAGTTCGACATCAACTCGTCGAATCGAAATCCCGAAAGACTTTCGGAACAGAGGCCTAATACCACCATGGGCATTTCGGTACCGAAAAAAACTGCTTCGGAGCTTACAAAAGCCTCATATACTGAGGAACATGTTCTTTCTAAACAGATGAAAGAAAGTCACAGATTTGAGGAGGAACTTCTACAGATAGAGGAATTTGATGAGACAAGCAAGGATACAGATCCACAAGGATACTGGAAAGATCCTCACAGCACCTCCACTCAAATTTAAAAGGAAACTGGCTTTCCAAAGACGTTCGGACACTGCCAGCCAAAGGCTAAAGTGCCAAGAGAGCAATCTCCGGCACACCAGTTTTCCCCAGCACATTCTCCTCAAGGAACTGTTTCTCTTGCTACACCCACTGCAGTCACCCACACACTCTGTGCAGTCACATCAAGACACAGACCCGTGGGATCTTTATGATGACCCTGTGTCGGGCAATAGCCTGGAGTGCTATCCGTCTAAACCCTCTCCACCTGAAGATAGCACCTCCTACACACAGGTTTTGGCTAGGGCTGCTGCTTTCCACAATGTAAGCATGCATACCGAACCACTAGAGGACGACTTTCTTTTGAATACCTCGTCCTACACACATACATCTTACCAAAGTCTACCCATGCTCCCAGGCATGCTCTAACATGCCCAACAAATTTTTCTGAAGCCGGTTAAGGGAAGGGCAATAACACCAAGGGTAGAAAAGAAATCTAAACCACCACCTTCTGACCTGGTATTTATCACCCAGCTGCTGCTCCCAGATTCAGTAGTGGTCAGTGCGGCGAGGAAGAAGGCCAACTCGCAGTCATCTGGAGATGCACCCCCTCCAGATAAAGAGAGTAAAAAGTTTGATGCAGCAGGAAAGATGGTAGTCACAAGTAGCCAATCAGTGGCGCATAGCAAACTCTCAGGCCCTCCTCTCAGGATATGACAGCTCATTGGGATGAGATGAGCAACATCATTCAACATCTCCCCAAAGAATACCAAAAAAGAGCTCAGCAGATAGAGGAGGGATAGGTAATAACTAATAATCAAATAAGGTCTGCATTAGATTCAGCTGATACTGCAGCAAGAACAATAAACACTACTGTGACAATTAGACGCCATGCATGGCTTCGATCATCAGGTTTTAAACCGGAGATTCAACAGGCGGTCCTCAACATGCCATTCAACCAGCAACAGCTATTTGGCACACAAGTGGACACAGCCATAGAAAAGATAAAAAAGGATACGGATACAGCCAAAGCGATGGGAGCGCTTTACTCACCCTAATACAGAGGGACATTTAGAAAACCGCAGAATAAGGGGGGTTTCAGGCCACAGCCATCAGAACCATCCACCTCACAGACCAAGCCCTCATACCAATCACAGTATCAAAGGGGGCGAGGAGGTTTGAGGGTCCTTAGAGGACAATTTCCCAAATCCAGGGGAAAATTCCAACCTACAAAGCAAGCCACTAGCAAGCAGTGACTTTGCCATCACCTTCCCTCAACACACACATCCCCTGTGGGAGGAAGACTGGAAATGTTCCACAATCCATGGTCAAATATAACTAACACATGGGTACTATCAATTATACAACATGGTTACTGCATAGAATTCACACATTTTCCTCCAGATATTCCCCCAAAAGCGCACAAACTGTTGTCGCAACATGTAACAATGTTACAAACAGAGGTGTAGGCGCTATTAACAAAACAAGCCATAGAACTAGTACCTCATCAACAAAAAGGAACAGGGGTCTATTCCCTGTACTTCCTTATCCCCAAATAGGACAAAACACTAAGGCCAATATTAGACCTCAGGACTTTCAACCTATACATCAAATCAGAACACTTTCATATGGTGACACTACAAGATGTAGTCCCATTACTAAAACGGGGAATACATGTCAACACTGGATTTAAGAGGCGTATTTTCACATACCCATCCATCCATCTCACAGAAGATACCTCAGGTTTGTTTTACAAGGAAAACATTACCAATTCAAGTTATTACCCTTCAGGATAACCGCCCCCAGTTTATTTACAAAATGTCTTGCCGTAGTAGCAGCATACATAAGGAGACAACACATGCATGTATTCCCATATCTTGACGATTGGCTAATAAAGGCCAAGACTCTTGAGCAATGTCAAGATCACACACGTTACATAATAGATACCCTACACACACACTAGGGTTTTCAATAAATTACCAAAAATCACACTTTCAACCATCCCAAATTCAGCAGTACTTGGGAGCTACAGTCAACACTCAAAAAGCGATTGCAAGTCCAAGCCCACAAAGGGTACAATCATTCCACACCATGGTACCAAAAATACAACCAAATCAGCATTACACAGTCAGATTTGTGATAAACCTCCTAGGCATGATGGCATCATGCATCGTAATTGTCCCAAACGCACGGTTACACATGCGGCCCTTACAGCAGTGCCTTGCAAAACAATGGTCGCAGGCAAAGGGTCATCTACAGGATCTAGTGTTTATAGACCGCCAAACACACTATTCGCTTCAGTGGTGGAACCCAATAAATTTAAACAAAGGGCGGCCTTTTCAAGACCCTGTGCCTCACGCCATTCTCACAACAGATGCGTCAATGATTGGGTGGGGAGCACACCTCAACTATCTCAGTTTACAAGGACAGTGGGACAACAAGAAAAAACACCTACACATTAATCACCTAGAGCTGCTAGCAGTCTCTCTAGCACTAAAAACTTTTCAACCTCTTCTGGCTCTCAAACACATTCTTGTCAAAACAGACAATATGACAACAATGTACTACTTAGGGGGAACACACTCATCACAACTTTGCCTCCTAGCACAAACAAATTGGCATTGGGCAATTCACAACATTTGCCTAATAGCTCCATACATCCCAGGGATTCACAATCAATTAGCAGATAATCTCAGTCGGGATCACCAGCAAACTCGCGAGTGGGAAATACATCCCCAGGTACTACAAAAACACTTTCGCCAGTGGGGGGACACCAGACATAGATCTGTTTGCCGCAAACAAACGCAAAATGCCAAAACTTCACGTCCAGGTACCAAGGGCAATGCTCTATGGATCAACTGGTCAGGGATATTTGCTTATGCTTCCGCCCCCCCACCCCCACACACTCATTCCATTTCTAGTCAACAAACTGCGTCAAAATAAACTGAACTAATACTTATAGCACCAACGTGGGCAAGCCAACTGTGGTAGACCACACTGTTCGACTTCTCAGTAGTACTTCACGTCAAGCTCTCAAACAGACCAGATCTGTTAACGCAACACAAACTGCAGATCAGACACTCCAATCCAGCAATGCTCAATCTAGCAATCTGGCTCCTGAAGTTTTAGAGTTTGGCTATCTAAATCTTACAAACGAGTGTATGGAAGTCATTAAACAGGCAAGAAAACCTACCACCAGGCATTGTTATGCTAACAAATGGAAAAGATTTGTCTTTTACTGCAAAGCAAAACACATCACACCAATGGATGCTTCCATACAAGACATCATAGGTTATTTACTACACCTACAAAAAGCAAATCTAGCCTTTTCATCCATCAGAATACACCTCACTGCAATTTTGGCTTAATAGCAAATGAAACACACAAAATCCCTATTTAGAATACCAGTCATTAAAGCCTTCATGGAAGGACTAAAACTGATCATACCTCCAAGAACTCCACCAGTACCCTTGTGGAATCTCAATATTATACTTAGACGACTCATGGGTCCACCTTTTGAACCCATGCATTCTTGCCAGATCCAGTTCTTAACTTGGAAAGTGGCATTTCTAGTAGCAATCAATTCATTACGAAGAGTTAGTGAAATACAGGCTTTCACTATGGAGGAACCCTTTAAATTTCTACCAAAAGATATTTCACCGTTTCATTTAAACCAAACAGTGGCCCTCCCAGTCTTCTTCTCACAGCCATACTCTGTGGCGGAAAGAGCACTGCATACATTAGATATAAAAAGAGCTCTAATGTACTATATAGACAGAACACAACCATTTCGTAAAACTAAACAGTTGTTCGTCGCATTCCAGAAACCCCATACTGGTAACCCTATATCCAAACAAGGCATAGCCAGATTGATAGTGACATGTATATAAGCTTTTTACCTAAAAGCTAAAAGAGAACTACTCATTACACCAAAGGCACACTCCACTAGAAAGAAAGGAGCAACAATGACCTTTCTAGGTAACAGTCCAATGACCGAGATTTGTAAGGCAGCCACTTGGTCCACACCTCATACTTTTACCAAACACTACTGTGTAGATGTGTTAGCAACACAACAAGCCACAGTAGGACAGGCTGTACTAAGAACATTATTTCAATCGACTTCATGTCCTACAGGCTGACCACCGCTTTGGGGAGGATTACTGCTTTGTAGTCTATGCACAGCATATGTATCTGCAGCTACACATACCACCGAACGGAAAATGTCACTTACCCAGTGTACATCTGTTTGTGGCATGTTCCGCTGCAGATTCACATGCGCCCTCCCACCTCCCTGGTAGCCTGTAGCCATTTGAGTTGCAATTAGAAATTGTACATATGTAAATAAACATTCCTTTACCTCAACTTTGTACATACATATTTATTCCATTGCATGGACATATTTACTATTCTCACTCTATCACTCCTACCTTACCCTCTGCGGGAAAACAATCTAAGATGGAGTCGATGCCCATGCGCGATGGAGCCGAAAGGGAGGAGTCACTCTGTCCTGTGACTCAGACTTCTTCGAAGAAAAACAACTTGTAACACTCCAAGCCCAACACTAGATGGCAGGAACAGTGCTTAGCATGTGAATCTGCAGCGGAACATGCCACGAACAGCTGTACACTGGGTAAGTGACATTTTCCATATATAGGTGGGTCACTGCAGTAAGTGTCCAACTCCCTCCCTGGGTTACATAGTGCTCCCTTTAGGACAGAGTACGGCATTTTCCATCAAACCCTCTGGACTCTGAACAAGACTCTGATGCTGGCAGCCACTCCATACCTCCAGCGCAGTACATGAGTACTCCTGACCCATTACACCACCCAAAGACACTAAAAAAGACTCCTCACTGGTAGTCTGTCCTCCACTGCTTTTGAGCCATGGTCAGATCCGAAAAACAAGTCCGGAGGACCAACCTTCTGGTTTGGCATCCTCAGCATCACCACACAGAAATGATCTTAATGACGTTAAACAGGATACGGATCCATGGTATCTATATATGATCCTGATCCCATTCTTTCAAATGATCCAGACTTGTATCCTGCTAGAACCTTTCCACCAGAAGATACTACTGCACATAACCAGAGCAGTTGTGTAAGGAAATGCCTCCTTGGCATGGTTACCCCCTGACTTTTTGCCTTTGCTGATGCTAAGTTTTGATTTGAAAGTGTGCTGAGGCCTGCTAACCAGGCCCCAGCACCAGTGTTCTTTCCCTAACCTGTACTTTTGTTTTCACAATTGGCACACCCTGGCATCCAGGTAAGTCCCTTGTAACTGGTACCCCTGGTACCAAGGGCCCTGATGCCAGGGAAGGTCTCTAAGGGATGCAGCATGTCTTAGGCCACCCTGGGGGCCCCTCACTCAGCACAGACACACTGCTTGCCAGCTTGTGTGTGCTGCTGAGGACAAAACGAGTAAGTCAACATGGCACTCCCCTCGGGGTGCCATGCCAACCTCACACTGCCTATGCAGTATAGGTAAGTCACCCCTCTAGCAGGCCTTACAGCCCTAAGGCAGGGTGCACTATACCATAGGTGAGGGCACCAGTGCATGAGCACTGTGCCCCTACAGTGTCTAAGCAAAACCTTAGACATTGTAAGTGCAGGGTAGCCATAAGATTATATGGTCTGGGAGTCTGTCATACACAAACTCCACAGCACCATAATGGCTACACTGAAAACTGGGAAGTTTGCTATCAAACTTCTCAGCACAATAAATGCACACTGATGCCAGTGTACATTTTATTGTAACGCACCCCCTAGAGGGCACCTTAGAGGTGCCCCCTGAAACCTTAACCAACTACCCGTGTAGGCTGACTGGTTTTAACAGCCTGCCACACTCGAGACATGTTGCTGGCCACATGGGGAGAGTGCCTTTGTCACTCTGTGGCTAGTAACAAAGCCTGTACTGGGTGGAGATGCTTAGCACCTCCCCCTGCAGGAACTGTAACATCTGGCGGTGAGCCTCAAAGGCTCACCCCCTTTGTTACAGCACCACAGGGCATTCCAGCTAGTGGAGTTGCCCGCCCCCTCCGGCCACGGCCCCACTTTTGGCGGCAAGGCCGGAGGAGATAATGAGAAAAACAAGGAGTCGTCACTGGCCAGTCACGACAGCCCCTAAGGCAACCTGAGCTGAGGTGACTGACTTTTAGAAATCCTCCATCTTGCAGATGGAGGATTCCCCCAATAGGGATAGGAATGTGACCCCCGCCCCTTGGGAGGAGGCACAAAGAGGGTGTAGCCACCCTCCGGGCTAGTAGCCATTGGCTACTGCCCTCCCTGACCTAAACACACCCCTAAATTCTGTATTTAGGGTTCCCCCCCCCCCCCCCCTGAACCTAGGAACTCAGATTCCTGCAACCTAAGAAGAGGACTGCTAACCTGAAAAACCCTGCAGAGAAGACGGAGACACCAACCGGCCTGCTCCTCCCCCCCCCTCTAAAGACACTGCTCCTGCAATGCTTTCCCCAGGGACCAGCGACCTCTGAATCTTCAGAGGACTGCCCTGCTCTAGAAGGACCAAGAAACTCGAGAGGACAGCGGCTCTGTTCACCCAAGACTGTAACTTTGTTTCCAAAGGAGCAACTTTAAAACAACTGCGTTTCCCGCCAGAAGTGTGAGACTTGCTACTCTGCCCCCGGCTCGACTTGTGGAGAGAAACAACACTTCAGGGAGGACTCCCCGGCGACTACGAGACCCTGAGTAACCAGAGTTGCCCCCACAGCGACGCCTGCAGAGGGAATCCCGAGGCTCCCCCTGACCGCGACTGCCTGACTCCCAGATCCCGATGCCTGGAAAAGACTGCACCCACAGCCCCCAGGACCTGAAAGATCCAAACTTCAGTGCAGGAGTGACCCCCCAGGAGGCCCTCTCCCTTGCCCAGGTGGTGGCTACCTAGAGGACCCCCCCCCCCCCCCGCCTGCATCGCAGAAGAGACACCTTGGTCTCCAATTGATTTCAACGACAAACCAGACGCGTGTTTGCACACTGCTCCCGGCCGCCCCTGTGCTGCTGAGGGTGTACTTTCTGTGCTAACTCCACCCCCCCCCCCCCTCAGTGCCCTACAAAACCCCCCTGGTCTGCCCTCCGAAGACGCGGGTACTTACCTGCTGGCAGACTGGAACCGGGGCACCCCCTTCTCCATTGAAGCCTATGCGTTTTGGGCACCACTTTGAGCTCTGCACTTGACCGGCCCTGAGCTGCTGGTGTGGTAACTTTGGGGTTGCTCTGAACCCCCAACGGTGGGCTACCTTGGACCCAAATTTGAACCCCGTAGGTGGTTTACTTACCTACAAAAACTAACTCTTACTCCCCCCAGGAACTGTTGAAAATTGCACTAGTTTTAAAATAGCTATATGTGATTTATTTGAAAAGTATAAATGCTATTGTGATTATTCAAAGTTCCTAAATTACTTACCTGCAATACCTTTATTTGAAGTATTACATGTAAAATTTGAACCTGTGGTTCTTAAACTAAAGATTTTTCTATACAAAAACCTATTGGCCTGGAATTGTCTGTTCCTCATTTATTGCTTGTGTATGTACAACAAATGCTTAACACTACTCCTTTGATAAGCCTACTGCTCGACCACACTACCACAAAATAGAGCATTAGTATTATCTCTTTTTGCCACTATCTTACCTCTAAGGGGAACCCTTGGACTCTGTGCATACTATTCCTTACTTTGAAATAGTGCATACAGAGCCAACTTCCTACAAGTTGCCTCCCATAACGTGCAGATTTATACAGATCATATAGAGGATTTCCCTTTTAACACATTGTCTACACACCAGGAAAACCAATGTCTCCGAATGCGCCCAGGCATGCTCACATTCATCTGACATTTTCAGTGAACCAGTGAAGGCCAGAATTCACTCCTAGAGTGGATTAAAAAAAAAGTATATATAAACTGCCACCCTCAGACCCAGTTTTTATCGCGACTATTACCACCTGATTCTGTAGTGGTTAGTACAGCAAGGAAAAGGGCCAACAGTCAGTCAACAGGAGATGCCCCTCTAGATATGGAGAGCAAAAAGCTAGATGCAGCAGGGAACAGGGTAGCCTCACAAGCTGCAAATCACTGAAGGAAAGGCAACTCACAAGCTCTGTAAGCTACATATGATAGGGCCCACTGGGACGAAATGCAATAAGTGTTCAAGTATCTTCCACCAGAGCAACAGAAATTGGGACAACAAATAGTTGCAAAGGGGCAAGCAATATCTAGTAACGCTATTAGATGGGCTACAGATGCTTCTGATACCGCAGCCAGAGGAGTCAACACCAGTGTAGTCATCAGAAGACTTGCTTGGTTAAGGTGTTCAGGGTTCAAACCGGAGATACAGCAGGCTGTCTTAAATATGCCCTTTGATAAGGAACATCTATTCTGCCCAGAAGTTGACAACTGTAGAGAAACTTAGATAGTGAGATGGCTAAGGTGAAGGGTACATTATATACAACACCCACCAGAGGAAGTTTTCGTAGACCACACTTCGAGGTGGATTCAAGCCACCAGCCACAGAAACATCAACTTTCCAACAAAAACAGGCATAACAGTTTTACAGAAGAGGATCTTTGAGGTTCTTATAGAGGAAGAGGCAAACCATCAACTTCTAGAGGTTCCTCTGCCTTAACTAAACAGTGACTTACTCGCCAATCAGTGGTTAGAAAGCACAGCTACTCCCATGTGGGGGGTCTCAAGGTGGCTTTTGGGGAGGGCTGAGGGGGGGGGGGTGCTCCTCAACTGAAGCCAACAGGTTTCCGGGTGCTGGGTGTGGTCCAGGCGCAGACGGGCTTGCCTTTGGTGCACCAGCGGCACAGCTGCCATTTAGGGGAGGGGAACAGTCCGCTGGAAGGGTGCTTTGCGGGAGGTGGGTGGGGGGGGGAATGGCAGAGGAAGAGGGGGGAAAAGGAAAAAGCACTAGGGGGAAAAAAAAGGGTTGCTGGAGAAATGCAGAAAATGCAAGAGTGAAAGAGCGACAGATGAAAAGATTCCCATGTAGTCATAAGTATTGAATAGTAATGCCTGCTGGGTTTTTCCAATATAACTTCAGTGTTCATGTTCACCTTACTTCAGGAAAGTCACTTAATGTCAATATGCAGCCGAAAGGAAAGGCTACAGTGTCGAATTCTTCATCCAGTTTGCTTTAAAGGGACCAAGGAAAGGCACATGCATTCAAATGCATGAATGAGTTGAAAATTTTATCAGAAAAAATCCTTCACAAACCTTTTTGTAATGCAAAACAATGATGCAGGGCAGGGTAGCTCATAGGCTGCCATTATAAATGAAGAAAAAGGTGACAGACTTTAAGAACAGCCAGTCCTTCAGTATCCCATCACATCTAGAGAGGCAGTTACCTCAGTTCTTTGTCTGGCTCCTGCTGACAGGACCCTGGAGCATTGTGCTTGACTTTTTTTTTTTTTTTTTTTTCACAATTTGAATGAAAATCAATGACCACTGTTTCACTCGACGTCTTTATATTTCTTTCTTGATTTTGTCTTTTTCTGACACTTTAAGACATTTTTCACCAGAAAAAATGCCTTCTCTATTTGACAAATGCCCAAGATGTGGAAGAAAAAAGGTTAAAACAGACTTGCATGATGTCTGTCTGTCATCGCACCCTTTAACATCTGCAAGTTATTTTAGGGAGAATATTTTCCTTCAAGGAAGAGCAGACACGATGCTAGCAACAAGCTAATGGGACCGCTGAGCGAGGGGAAGGTCAGTCTTCCACCAGAGCTTTTTCCACAGGCTCATGTGGACGTAGAAGTTCAGAGGCGTTTTTCTGGCAGGAAGCTTTTGATCCTAGTCTACATCGAGGAGGTCAACCTCTAGAGGAGGTACAGCGCAGACATGTTCTGTAAGAACTGTCATGGACTTGAGAAAGCTGACATGAACTTATGGTTGGCCTTAGTCAGTCTACCTAGAGTTCCTCAAGCTCCTGCGTGGAATCTTAACATTATACTCACAAGAGCTATGGGCCCACCATTTGAACCCATGCTTTCTTGTACTCTGTAATTTCTCTCATGGAAGCTTGCTTTGTTGGTAGCAGTAACTTCTTTAAGAAGAGTTAGCTAGATTCAGGTGTTCACTTTAGAAGAACCTTTCGTTCAAATCCATAAAAATAAATTTGTTCTTAGAACAAATCCAAAATTCCTACGGAAAGTAGTTCCACCTTCTTCAGATCAATCAGTGGAATTGCCAATCTTTCCACAGCCAGATTCAGTTGTGGAAAGAGCTCCACACACCCTTGATGTTTAGAGCTCCCACGTACTACATAGACAGAAAAAAAGATTTTGCGCCTCAAAACAGCTTTGTAGCATTTTCAGAACCTCCTAAAGTTAATCCGTTTTGGGGAAAAATGGATTAGCCAGATTGATAGCGAAGTGTTTTCAAACTTGCTATCGTAAGGCTAAAAGAGCTACCAGTAGCGCCTAAAGCACATTCCACTAGGTAAAAAGGAGCTTTAATGGCATTCTTAGGGAACATACCGATAGCAGATATATGTAAAGCTGTTGCGTGGTCTGAGTATACGCACTCAACAATACTGTGTTGATGTTGGCTCACCAACAAGCAAATGTTGGATAGGCAGTACTTTGGACATTATTTTAAGCTACTCCAACCACTACATGCTGACCAGAGCTTACTTTGAAGTGGACTGCTTTACAGTCTATGCAAAGCATGTGTAACTACAGCCCCAGTTACCATCAGTCGGAAAATGTTACTTACCCAGTAGACATCTGTAGGAAGTTGGCTCTGTATGCACTATTTCAAAGTAAGGAATAGTATGCAGAGTCCAAGGGTTCCCCTTAGAGGTAAGATAGTGGCAAAAAGAGAGAATTCTAATGCTCTATTTTGTGGTAGTGTGGTCAAGCAGTAGGCTTATCAGAGTTAAGCATTTGTTGTACACACAGGCAATAAATGAGGAACACACTCAGACAATTCCAGGCCAATAGGGTTTTGTATAGAAAAATATCTTAGTTTATTTTAAGAACCACAGGTTCTAGATTTACAAGTAATACTTTAAATGAAAGGTATTTCAAGTAGGAACTTTAGGAACTTTGAATTAGCAAAATATCATATACAGTTTTCACACAAATGGCAAATAGCTATTTTAAAACTGGACACAGTGCAATTTTCAACAGTTCCTGGGGGAGGTAAGTTTGTTAGTTTTTGCAGGTAAGTAAACCACCTATGGGGTCCAAGTTTGGGTCCAAGGTAGCCCACCGTTGGGGGTTCAGGGCAACCCCAAAGTTACCACACCAGCAGCTCGGGGCTGGTCAGGTGCAGAGGTCAAAGTGGTGCCCAAAACGCATAGGCTTCAATGGAGAAGGGGGTGCCCCGGTTCCAGTCTGCCAGCAGGTAAGTACCTGCGTCTTCGGAGGGCAGACCAGGGGGGTTTTGTAGGGCACCGGGGGGACACAAGTCAGCACAAAGTACACCCTCAGCGGCACGGGGCGGCCGGGTGCAGTGTACAAACAAGCGTTGGGTTCGCAATAGAAATCAACGGGAGACCTAGGGGTCTCTTCAGTGATGCAGGGGGGGGGGGGGGGGTTTCCTCTGGGTAGCCACCACCTGGGCAAGGGAGAGGGCCACCTGGGGGTCGCTCCTGCACTGGAGGTCGGATCCTTCAGGTTCTGGGGGCTGCGGTTGCAGTCTTTACCAGGCATCTGGTCTTTGAAGCAGGCAGTCGCTGTCAGGGGGAGCCTCGGGATTCCCTCTGCAGGTGTTGCTGTGGGGGGCTCGGGGGGGGGTCAACCCTGGCTACTCATGGTCTCGTAGTCGCCGGGGAGTCCTCCCTGTGGTGTTTGTTCTCCATAAGTTGAGCCGGGGGCGTCTGGTGCAGAGTGCAAAGTATCACGCTTCCGGCGGGAAACGTGTGTTTCAAAGTTGCTTCTTTGTTGCAAAGTTGCAGTCTTTGTGGAACAGAGCCGCTGTCCTTGGGAGTTCTTGGTCCTTCTAGATGCAGGGTAGTCCTCTTGAGGCTTCAGAGGTTGCTGGACCCTGGAGCAGTGTCTTTAGAAGTGGGGAGACAGGCTGGTAGAGCTGGGGCCAAAGCAGTTGGTGTCTGTCTTCTCTGAAGGTTAGGTTGCAGGAATCTGAGTTCCTAGTTTCTGGGGAGCCCCTGAATACTGAATTTAGGGGTGTGTTTAGGTCTGGGGGGTTAGTAGCCGATGGCTACTAGCCCTGAGGGTGGCTACACCCTCTTTGTGCCTCCTCCCTGAGGGGGGGGGGGGGCACATTCCTATCCCTATTGGGGGAATCCTCCATCTGCAAGATGGAGGATTTCTAAAAGTCAGTCACCTCAGATCAGGACACCTTAGGGGTTGTCCTGACTGGCCAGTGACTCCTCCTTGTTTTTCTCATTCTCTCCTCCGGCCTTGCCTCCAAAAGTGGGGCCGTGGCCGGAGGGGGCGGGCAACTCCACTAGCTGGAGTGCCCTGGGGTGCTGTAACAAAGGGGGTGAGCCTTTTGAGGCTCACCGCCAGATGTTACAGTTCCTGCAGGGGGAGGTGTGAAGCTTTGTTACTAGTCACAGAGTGACAAAGGCACTTTCCCCATCTGGCCAGCAACATGTCTGGTGTGTGGCAGGCTTCTAAAACTAGTCAGCCTACACGGGTAGTTGGTTAAGGTTTCAGGGGGCACCTCTAAGGTGCCCTCTGGGGTGTATATTACAATAAAATGTACACTGACATCACTGTGCATTTATTGTGCTGAGAAGTTTGATACCAAACTTCCCAGTTTTCAGTGTAGCCATAATGGTGCTGTGGAGTTCGTGTATGACAGCCTCCCAGACCATGTACTCTTATGGCTACCCTGCACTTACAATGTCTAAGGTTTTGCTTAGACACTGTAGGGGCATAGTGCTCATGCACCTATGCCCTCACCTATGGTATAGTGCCAACCTGCCTTAGGGCTGTAAGGCCTGCTAGAGGGGTGACTTATCTATACCTGTAGGCAGTGTGAGGTTGTCATGCCACCCTGAGGGGAGTGCCATGTCGACTTAGTCTTTTTATCCCCACTAGCACACACAAGCTGGCAAGCAGTGTCTCTGTGCTGAGTGAGGGGTCCCCAGGGTGGCATAAGATATGCTGCAGCCCTTAGAGACCTTCCCTGGCATCAGGGCCCTTGGTACCAGGGGTACCAGTTACAAGGGACTTACCTGGATGCCAGGGTGTGCCAATTGTGGAAACAAAGGTACAGGTTAGGGAAAGAACACTGGTGCTGGGGCCTGGTTAGCAGGCCTCCGCACACTTTCAAATCATAACTTAGCATCAGCAAAGGCAAAAAGTCAGGGGGTAACCATGCCAAGGAGGCATTTCCTTACATCTGTTTGTTGCATGTAGTGCTTTAGATTTGCATGCACCATCCCGAGAGCTTGTAGCCCTTGCAGTACAATATATTGTAAATATGTTCATATATTGCTTGGACATCGCATTTCTTTACTATCTACATATACATGTACACAATCTTTAATTCACCATCCTGGGGGAAAACAGTTTAACCATGGACTCTATGCCTATGCGCAGTATCTTTGAGAGGAGTTACTCGATCTTGTGACTCAAATCTTCTTTAAAGAAAAACAACTTGTAACACTCTGAGCTCAACACTAGATGGCTGACTTATGCAAAGCTTGTGAATCTACAGCACTACATTCCACAAAAGTATGTCTACTGGGTAAGTAACATTTTCCTTTTAGTTGTACTAAGTACTGCTTGTATAGTTGTATTCAAATTAAATATAGTGGTTTGTTTGAACTTTCTGCTTTCTCAATTCCTTATGTTAGATATTTAGTGCTGGATGAAGCAGACCGTATGCTTGATATGGGGTTTGAACCTCAGATTCGTCGGATTGTTGAACAGGACACCATGCCACCGAAGGGAGTTCGCCACACTATGATGTTTAGTGCTACTTTTCCTAAGGAAATACAGGTGAGTGGTGTATTTAAGCCTTACATGAACACCGAGTCTATTAATTTCTTTATTGACTGTGTTTTCCTCTCTAGATACTTGCAAGGGACTTCCTTGATGAATACATTTTTCTGGCTGTTGGCAGAGTGGGTTCCACCTCTGAAAATATTACACAAAAAGTTGTGTGGGTGGAAGAGTCAGACAAGAGATCATTTTTGCTGGATCTCCTGAACGCAACCGGTAACTAATTCTTTATTGATCACAAACTGTCATGTTATTTGTATAGTGTATGCTGCCTCTAGTATGGCTCCCAGTAGCTTTATTATCCTTGTCTGATAGGTTGCAGTTAAGAACTTACGTCACCTCAAACATACACAGCCAAGGACACATGTGGGACCTGCTATGCGGGAAGACTTTACTGTTACTCCAGTCTTGTTATATTGGAGTGGATATATTCTAATTGTGTGTTATTAATCTGTTTCTTTTAAGCTTCTTGTCATGGCTGAAGAATCAGTCTAGAGTGACTTAAAGGGGGTAATTTGAAAGTTCTGGTACTTAAACCACGCGTTTTAGATACATAGTGCTCAGTTGGAGAATTCCCAGCAGCTAAAATCAGCAATATATTTTGTTGTTTAGGCCTTTTTAAGTCTTTAGTAGTACACTCATTTTAATGACAAAACACCCTAGATGTTGATGAAAAGGGAGGCTGCAATGAGCACACACCCTCAGCTTAGATTTTTCTGAAACAGTTTAGTTGTCTATTGATAAAGCCAGGCAGTTTGCTCAAATACCTTGCATTTCCTTTCAGGTGTTTATTTCTCAGAGCACCGGCACGTTACCTAGCTTTACCCTCTTGATCATACATAGTTTCTTTTCCTCTTCTGCTAGAGATACTTTAGTCTTTATACCAACCTCTTTAAAAAGAGACTAAATGTCTTTAAACGCCTTCCGGCTTAGCTATTTGCAGATATTTCACATCAAGGTCATTTACTGTTTTTCCCAAAACATGCTTCCGCTTAACAGCTCTTGGGGAGGGAAAACAGATGTATATTTTGCTACCTGACCTTTTAGAACCAAACTTTTGTATTGCCTCAGTAGGAAGCTGGCCTGGTGTGTGGTGGGTACCTTAGATACTTAGACCTTTTACCAGGTATCCCCTCTTAGTGAAATGTAGGCAGTGTCTAGAAGCTAGGCTCTCTAGAGGTAGCTGTGGATGAGCAGCCAGTGCTTATCTAGGAGACCTATAAAGCTCATGCAAAACCACTGTAGTCACGCAGCACTTACACACATGGAAGAAAAAACACTGTTACAAAAATAAAGGTCATTTTAGTGACACAATGGCCAAAAAGTACTAGAGGCAACCCTCCAATACGAGGTGTGTAACACACTAGATATGTACACTAGTAATCAGAAATAAGCATAAATAGCAATTGAAAACAGTGCAATAGCAAATAGGCAAAAGTGACCCCTGGGAAGCCCAAACCATATACTAAAAAAATGGAATGCAACCACAGGACCCCCACCTAGGTAAGTGGAATGTGTAGAGGGGAGCAGGGAGGGTACTAAGAAACCCCAAAGGTAAGTACCACAGTGCCCCCAGTGACCAGGAACAAAGGAGTAAGTTGCTGAACTCCAAGCAAGGCAGAGTGACCAAGAGAGGCAGCCCCCACAGGAGACTCACTGGAAGAGGAGCAGAGGAGCCCATGCAGCACAACTGGAGAAGGGTCCCACGTCGCAGGAAGGAGTGATTGGGGCTGGTGCTACAGGGAGCCTGAAGATCCCTTGGAGGGGATGCTAACAAGCCTTGGTAGCTGTGGTGCACAGGGTACTGTCCTGCATGGGAAGGAAGGGGCTTTCCTCCACCAAAGTTAAACAGCTGGCAGAGAGGACTAAGAAGACTACTCGGGACCACCAACTTTGATGCAGGATCCACGCAGCTCAAGATGAGATCATCCACACAGCCGGTTGTTGAAGTTTGTGCCTGCAGCTGCAGAGTAGTTATTTCTTCACTCCAAGGGAGATGGCTTCCTTCTTGTGCAGACTGAAGACTTGCCGCCCTCAGAGGATGCACAGCTGGGGAAATGTTGCAGAAGCTGTAAGGAGCCATGGAAACAATGTTGCAAGCAGTCTGTCGTGGCTGCAGATTGTCGGTTACTGGACGGTCCAGTCACAGTGGCTAGCGGTCAAAGTAGATGTTGCAGAGGAGTCCTGCTGGAATCATGCAAGCTGAATATGAGGACCCATCCAAGAGACCCTAAATAGCCCTGAAAGAGGGATGGGTCACCTAGCCAGGTGACAACCTATCAGAGCTTGGACATCACCTGCCTGACCCTCTGAAGTGGCCACCTGGATGTTGATAGGGTGGTGATGGACAGGGGAGTGGTCATTCCCCATGCCATTGTCCAGTTTCGCACCAGAGCAGGGACTGGGGGACAGTGAACCAGTGTAGACTGGTTTATGCACAGAGGGCACCAAATGTGCCCTTGAAAGCATACCCGTGGCTTGGAGTGAATGAAAATGGCTCCTTGCTGCAGTTACACGCACCCCACCCCCACACGTTTTGCCTGATATTGATGCTGACTTGACTTAGTGTGCTGTGTCCCCCCCCCTCGGAGTGCCATGCCCACAACCCTATGCCTGTGACATAGATAAGTCACCCCTCTAACAGGCATTACAGCCCTAAGGGGCAGGGTGCACTATACCACAGGTGAGGCCATAGTTGCATGAGCACTATGCCCCTACAGTGTCTAAGCAAAACCTTAGACATTGTAAGTGCAGGGTAGCCATAAAGAGTATATGGTCTGGGAGTTTGTCAAACACAAACTCCACAGTTCCATAATGGCTACACTGAATACTGGGAAGTTTGGTATCAAACTTCTCAGCACAATAAATGCACACTGATGCCAGTGTGGGATTTATTGAGAAATGCACACAGAGGGCATGTCAAACTACTAGGTCTAAGGTGACCAGTTTCTGCCAGCCTGCCACAACCAGGCAGGTTTCTGGACACATGGGGTGAGTGCCTTTGTCACTCTTTGGCCAGGAACAAAGCCTGTACTGGGTGGAGGTGCTTCTCACCTCCCCCTGCAGGAACTGTAACACCTGGCGGTGAGCCTCAAAAGCTCCAGCCTGGTGTTACGGCGCCCCAGGGCACTCCAGCTAGTGGAAATGCCCCCCAACCCCCAGGACACAGCCCCCACTTATTGCAGCAAGTCCAGAGGAGGTAATAATATAAACAATGAGTCATCCTCCAGTCAGGACAACCCCTGAGGCGTCCCCTGCCTTAGGAAATCCTCTGTCTTGTTTTGGAAGATTCCTCCAATAGGATTAGGGATGTGCCCCTCTCTCCCCAGGGAGGAGGCACAAAGAGGGTGTAGCCACCCTCCAGGACAGTAGCCATTGGCTACTGCAACCCAGACCTAAACACCCCCCTAAATTGAGTATTTAGGCGTGACCCTGAACCCAGGGAATAAGATTCCTGACTACCTACGACAAAGACTGCTGACCTGAAAGCCCCACAAACGACAGACAACTGATTTGGCCCCAACCCTACCGGCCTGACTCAACACAGCTACTCATCCAGCAGGACCAGCGACCTCTGAGGACTCCGAGGACTGCCCTGCAACCAAAGGACCAAGCAACTCCTGTGGACAGCGACTGTCCAAAACCGCAACAAAGAAACCATCTTTAAAGCATGAGTCCCCAACACTCTGCACCCGACGCCCCCAGCTCGTGTCCAGAAGAACCAACACTGCAGAGAGGACCCCCAGGCGACTCCCACAATGTGCCTGGTAACAAAGAACCTGACGCCTGGAAGAAGCACTGCACCTGCAGGCCTGAGATAAACCACCTATGAGTGACCAGCAGGCGGCCCTCATCCTTGCCTCGTCGGTGGCTGGCCCAAGAAGCCCCTCTGTGCCCTACCTCCATCGCCAGAGTGACCCCCGGGTCTCCATTTATTTCAGTTAAAAGCCAGACGCCTTGTTTGCCCACTGTACCCGGCCGCCCTTCTGCTGCTGAGGGTGTGCTTTGTGTGCCTACTTGGGGACCTTCTCTCTTCTCAACCACCCCCCACCCCTCCAACATGCTCTACTAAACCCCCCAGGTCTGCTCCCCGAGGACGCAGGTACTTCAGTATTAGAACTTTCATAGATTCACATGTTTGAATCATTCCCCGTCGTCGGGTTCCCGGTACATTATAATAGCAATGTAGTAACAATTATAATGGAAAAGGTCCTAAAGTCGACCACCTTACTAGCCCATCCCTCTCTTTGGCTGAAACTTGAGTTTGGTCCTTTTTTCGCAATCCGGCTTCCCCGCTCTGTAAGGAAATGCCTCCTTGGCATGGTTACCCCCTGACATTTTGCATTTGCCGATGCCAAGTTATGGTTTGAAAGTGTGCTGGGACCCTGGTAACCAGGCCCCAGCACCAGTGTTCTTTCCCTAAACTGTACCTTTTATCTCCACAATTGGCACAGCCCTGGCATCCAGATAAGTCCCTTCTAACTGGTACCAAGGGCCCTGATGCCAGAGAAGGTCTCTAAAGGCTGCAGCATGTCTTATGCCACCCTGGGGACCCCTCACTCAGCACATACACACTGCTTGCCAGCTTGTGTGTGCTGGTGGGGAGAAAATTACCTCAGAGTGCCATGCCAACCTCACACTGCCTGTGGCATAGGTAAGTCACCCCTCTAGCAGGCCTTGCAGCCCTAAGGCAGGGTGCACTATACCCCAGGTGAGGGCATAGTTGGATGAGCACTATGCTGCTAATGTCTAAGCCAAACCTTAAACATTGTAAGTGCAGGGTAGCCATAAGAGTATATGGTCTGGGAGTCCGTCAAACACGAACTCCACAGTTCCATAATAGCTACACTGAACACTGGGAAGTTTGGTATCAAACGTCTCAGAATAATAAACCCACACTGATGCTAGTGAGGGCATAACTGATGCTAGTGAGGGCATAGATGCATGAGCATATATTAAGACTTAGTGGTACACCAGTATTCCAATTGTGGGGTGTACGGAATACCAGGACAACCACATTTAGAGGCGAGAGCACAAGGTCTGGGGTCATGGGTAGCAGGATCCCAGTAAAACAAATCTAAGCACTCTGACAACAGGTAAAATGTGGGGGGTAACCATGCCAGTAAGAAGGGACTTTCCTACAGTTAACCCACAGACATGTCCCTTAAGCTATCACAGAGTAGTGGTTGGAGTTTGTGCAAGGACCCTTCCCGGTCTAGGGGACTCTACCAAGGGGTGTGGGGGTGTGTGTAAGTCGGACAGAGCAGCTGGAACCCCCCCGAATGATCACAGGTGCCTGACAGTCACAGTGAGGCCTTACCAGCCCACCAAAACAAGTCTCACATTGCAGGACAGGTGCTGATCTTCTTGGAGCCTAAAGATCTCCCAAAGGAAGGGCTAACAAGCCTCGGAAAGTGCAACAGTCGCAGTGCACAGAGGTGCCAGTCAAGTGGCAGGAGCAAGGGCCTAGTGTCTCCCAACTTGGATAGGAAACAAACAGGACCCAGAGGAGGCCATTCCCACCACCTGTGAGGCAGGATCTTCAGAGGTCCAGGGCAGCAGATCCCACCAACCGGTTGGTGCATTAAGGTGCCTGCAGTTAATGGGGAGTGACTCTACTCGAAGGGAGATTCCTTTGACCTTCCTGGTGCAAACAGTCCTTGTTACCCTGGAGGATGCACAGCCTTGAATGCTGCATAATTCTTGCAGGATGTGGAGAAAGTGTTGTAGTGTGAACCTTCCCACCAGAAGCAGACTTGTTTGGTTGCAGACGAGGACCAGTCGCAGTTCTAGAGGCCAGGAGTAGATGTCTTGCAGAGTTCCTTTTAGTCTCGATTGACAAATCTGAGGACCCACCATGAGGAAGCCCTTAAATAACTCTAAAAGGGCAGTGGTCACTCTCTGCAGTGACCCACTGTAGGAAGTTGGCTCTGTATGCACTATTTCAAAGTAAGGAATAGTATGCACAGAGTCCAAGGGTTCCCCTTAGAGGTAAGATAGTGGCAAAGAGAGAGAATACTAATGCTCTATTTTGTGGTAGTGTGGTCGAGCAGTAGGCTTATCAAAGGAGTAGTGTTAAGCATTTGTTGTACATACACACAGGCAATAAATGAGGAACACACACTCATAGACAAATCCAGCCAATAGGTTTTGTTATAGAAAAATATTTTCTTAGTTTATTTTAAGAACCACAGGTTCAAATTCTACATGTAATATCTCATTTGAAAGGTATTGCAGGTAAGTACTTTAGGAACTTTGAATCATTACATTAGCATGTATGCTTTTCACATAAAACACAATAAGCTGTTTTAAAAGTGGACACTTAGTGCATTTCACAGTTCCTGGGGGAGGTAAAGTAATGTTAGTTTTAACAGATAAGTCACTTACAGGTTTCAGTTTTGGGTCCAAGGTAGCCCACCGTTGGGGGTTCAGAGCAACCCCAAAGTTATCACACCAGCAGCTCAGGGCCGGTCAGGTGCAGAGGTCAAAGAGGTGCCCAAAACACATAGGCTTCAATGGAGAGAAAGGGGGTGCCCCGGTTCCGGTCTGCCAGCAGGTAAGTACCCGCGTCTTCGGAGGGCAGACCAGGGGGGTTTTGTAGGGCACCGGGGGGGGACACAAGTCAGCACAAAAAGTACACCCTCAGCAGCGCGGGGCGGCCGGGTGCAGTGTGCAAACACGCGTCGGGTTTTCAATGGTTTCCTATGAGAGATCAAGGGATCTCTTCAGCGTTGCAGGCAGGCAAGGGGGGGGGCTCCTCTGGGTAGCCACCACCTGGGCAAGGGAGAGGGCCTCCTGGGGGTCACTCCTGCAGAGGAGTTCCGTTCCTTTAGGTGCTGGGGGCTGCGGGTGCAGGGTCTTTTCCAGCCGTCAGGAAATGGAGTTCAGGCAGTCGCGGTCAGGGGGAGCCTCGGGATTCCCTCTGCAGGCGTCGCTGTGGGCGCTCAGGGGGGACAACTTTGGTTACTCACGGTCTCGGAGTCGCCGGAGGGTCTTCCCTGAGGTGTTGGTTCTCCACCAGTCGAGTCGGGGTCGCCGGGTGCAGTGTTGCAAGTCTCACGCTTCTTGCGGGGAGTTGCAGGGGTCTTTAAATCTGCTCCTTGAAACAAAGTTGCAGTTCTTTTGGAGCAGTGCCACTGTTCTCGGGAGTTTCTTGTCTTTCTTGAAGCAGGGCAGTCCTCAGAGGATTCAGAGGTCGCTGGTCCCTTGGAAAGCGTCGCTGGAGCAGGTTTCTTTGGAAGGCAGGAGACAGGCCGGTAGGACTGGGGCCAAAGCAGTTGGTGTCTTCTGTTCTTCCTCTACAAGAAGAAGAAGACTGCTGAGCTGAAAAACCCCTGCAGTTTCAGGAATCTAAATTCTTAGGTTCACGGGAGCCCTTAAATACTAAATTTAAGGGCGTGTTTAGGTCTGGGGGGTTAGTAGCCAATGGCTACTAGCCCTGAGGGTGGGTACACCCTCTTTGTGCCTCCTCCCAAGGGGAGGGGGTCACATTCCTATCCCTATTGGGGGAATCCTCCTTCTACAAGATGGAGGATTTCTAAAAGTCTAGAGTCACCTCAGCTCAGGACACCTCAGGGGCTGTCCTGACTGGCCAGTGACTCCTCCTTGTTTTTCTCATTATCTCTCCTGGATTTGCCGCCAAAAGTGGGGGCTGGGTCCAGGGGGCGGGCATCTCCACTAGCTGGAGTGCCCTGGGGCATTGTAACACGAAGCTTGAGCCTTTGAAGCTCACTGCTAGGTGTTACAGTTCCTGCAGGGGGGAGGTGTGAAGCACCTCCACCCAGAGCAGGCTTTGTTTCTGTCCTCAGAGCACAAAGGCTCTCACCGCATGAGGTCAGACACTCGTCTCTCAGCAGCAGGCTGGCACAGACCAGTCAGTCCTGCACTGAACAATTGGGTAAAATACAGGGGGTATCTCTAAGATGCCCTCTGTGTGCATTTTTTAATAAATCCAACACTGGCATCAGTGTGGGTTTATTATTCTGAGAAGTTTGATACTAAACTTCCCAGTATTCAGTGTAGCCATTATGGAGCTGTGGAGTTCGTTTTTGACAAACTCCCAGACCATATACTCTTATGGCTACCCTGCACTTACAATGTCTAAGGTTTTGCTTAGACACTGTAGGGGCACAGTGCTTATGCACTGGTGCCCTCACCTATGGTATAGTGCACCCTGCCTTAGGGCTGTAATGCCTACTAGAGGGGTGACTTATCTATACTGCATAGGCAGTGTGAGGTTGCCATACTTACTCGTTTTGTTCTCATCAGCACACACAAGCTGGCAAGCAGTGTGTCTGTGCTGAGTGAGTAGTCCCCAGGGTGGCATAAGATATGCTGCAGCCCTTAGAGACCTTCCCTGGCATCAGGGCCCTTGGTACCAGGGGTACCAGTTACAAGGGACTTACCTGGATGCCAGGGTGTACCAATTGTGGGATCAAAAGTACATTTTAGGTGAAAGAACACTGGTGCTGGGGCCTGGTTAGCAGGGTCCCAGCACACTTCAGTCAAGTCAGCATCAGTATCAGGCAAAAAGTGGGGGGTAACTGCAACAGGGAGCCATTTCTTTACACCCACCTATCAAGGAGGAGAGGGAGGAGGAGGAGGAGGAGGAGGTGGTGGTGGTGGGGTGTTGGGTCCTCCCTAGCCTAACTTGTCGGATGCTCCCAGGGGCCGCTGCACACTTTATTTTAAAGGTGGCAGAATCAAGTGGCCACCTGGCAGAGCTCTTGGCACCTCTGGGCAGTGCCCTGGGTACCTAGGTACCATATACTGGGAACTTAATTGTTGATGTGTAAATTACTAACTGAATTTAGGGGAAAGAGCAAAGTCACTGAGGTCCTGGTTAACAGGATCCCATTGTCCTACAATGCAAACAGACATCAGGCAAAAAGTGGGGTTAACTATTCCAGAAACACCTACTTGATGCTTTTTCCATCCACTGGGGCGCTCATAGGTATGCCAATTCCTGTTGCTGTAATGTACGCTGATCCTGCCTAGGAGTAACTCTTTACATTTTCCAGTAATAAACATTCCGGTTTCCTGATCAACTGCTAATGTTGCTACCTCTAACCATGTTTGACTGCTCCTGAGTTCTAGTTGGGTAGTGCAAGTTGCTTCCAGGGTTTCTTCTGCTTTCCACTTCATACTAGTTATGCATTGCAGCCCATCCAGTAGACAACCAATGGTTGCATCTGAGAATTAATTGACGGACAAAGTGTAAGGAAATAGCTTCACTGAAGCAAACATTGTTGTGTAACATACCTCGATCACCCATCTCCCCCCACCCCCCTCTCCTCCTCTCCTCAGGCCCACACACACCACAACTTCGCTTTTCACTACTTCATAGCAAAACAAATTCAAACCAATTGCAGGTGTTTCTACACTGTGAGCAACTTAGTGACCACAAATGAATGCCATACTGAGTGAATTAATGTTGACACTGCTATGCTTGCTGACACTTTCAAAACATTTAAATGACTAAGTTACAAGGTGTTTTATCTGAACATATATATATATATATATATTTTTTTTTTTTTAAAGGTAAAGATTCGTTGACCTTAGTATTCGTAGAAACAAAAAAGGGAGCAGATTCACTAGAGGACTTTCTGTACCGAGAAGGGTATGCCTGCACAAGTATCCATGGAGATCGCTCTCAACGAGACCGAGAAGAAGCTCTACATCAGTTTCGCTCTGGGAAATGTCCTATTCTGGTTGCCACTGCCGTGAGTCTTCATAGATCTATATATTTTTATAGCAATGTTGAAGTTAGTAATCTTTTTTTCAAAAGTATTAAAAATATATATCTGCATGGCATGTTTGCAAATTAAAAGCAGTGTTGGCTAACATGCCTTCAAGTTGCACTCTCAAACATTTTCTTGCCATTGTTGGCACAGTCTAGTTACTGGGTGCTAATGTGTTTATTACCTTAGTTTCCGTGTCCCATAGCCACAGCTCTATTCTGAAAACTGGATGACTCTGCTCCCTGTGGACAGTTTACTCACATGGGAGTGTGTTTAATCCTTATTCAAGAAAGTTGAGTAGGTTTGAATCTGTAATTCTAAAGCACAGTAAATAACACTCAGAAAGCAATGTCCAGTCAGTGCTTTATCTTGCGCTAACAGGACTGTTGTCAAGAGAACATATAAACATAGTGTAGGCAGTGAGTAGCAGGAGGTACTAAGTCTGGCTGGGAGTCCTCCCGAAACAGTATTGCTGTTTTACATAAGTGAATATTTTCCATATTGGTCCTGTTTCTATAATTTCTATTGACACTTCACTTATTGAGACTAGTTTTAGGAGGTGTGTTTGGCAAGAGCTTACCGCATAAAGGGGCTTACACAATGTAGGAAGCTGGCTCTTCATGTAGTGGATGCAGGAAAGTGCCATGTGTAAGGAAATGCCTCCTTGGCATGGTTACCCCTTAACTTTTTACCTTTGCTGATGCCTAGTTATTTGAAAGTGTGCTGGGACCCTGCTAACCAGGCCCCAGCACCAGTGTTCTTTCCCTAACCTGTACCTTTGTTTCCACAAGTGGCACACCCTGGCATCCAGGTAAGTCCCTTGTAACTGGTACGAAGGGCCCTGATGCCAGGGAAGGTCTCTAAGGGCTGCAGCATGTATTATACCACCCTGGGGACCCCTCACTCAGCACATGCACACTGCTTGCCAGCTTGTGTGTGCTGGTGGGGAGAAAATGACAGTCGACATGGCACTCCCCTCAGAGTGCCATGCCAACCTCACACTGCCTATGGCATACATAAGTCACCCCTCTAGCAGGCCTTCCAGCTCTAAGGCAGGGTGCCCTATACCACAGGTGAGGGCATAGGTGCACGAGCACTATGCCCCTACAGTGGCTAAACAAAACCTTAGACATTGTAAGTGCAGGGTAGCCATAACACAAAATCCACAGCACCATAATGGCTACACTGAAAACTAGGAAGTTTGGTATAAAACTTCTCAGCACAATAAATGCACACTGATGCCAGTGTACATTTTATTGTGAAATACACCCAGAGGGCATCTTAGAGATGCCCCCTGAAAACATACCTGACTTCCAGTGTGGGCTGACTAGTTTTTGCCAGCCTGCCACACACCAGACATGTTGCTGGCCACATGGGGAGAGTGCCTTTGTCACTGTGGCCAGGAACAAAGCCTGTACTGGGTGGAGGTGCTTCTCACCTCCCCCTGCATGAACTGTAACACCTGGCGGTGAGCCTCAAAGGCTCACCCCCTTTGTTACAGCGCCACAGGGCATCCCAGCTAGTGGAGATGCCAGCCCCTCCGGCCACTGCCCCCACTTTTGGCGGGCAGGCTGGAGGAGATAATGAGAAAAACAAGGAGTCGTCACTGGCCAGTCAGGACAAACCCTTAAGGTGTCCTGAGTTGACTCTGACTTTTAGAAATCCTCCATCTTGCAGATGGAGGATTCCCCCAATAGGATTAGGGATGTCATCCCCCCCCCCCCCTCTACCGGGAGGAGGCACAAAGAGGGTGTAGCCACCCTCAGGGCTAGTAGCCATTGGCTACTAACCTCCCAGACCTAAACCAGATGCCCTGTTTGCACCCTACACCTGACTGCCCCACTGATGTGGAAGGAGCGTGCTTGGTGCATACGTGGGGCTCCTCCAGTGCTCTCTTGAACCCCCTCCGGTCTGCCCTCAGAAACCACGGGTACTTACCTGCCGTAGACCCAAGTTCTGAGTGCCCCCCTGTCTCCATAGGTGCCCCTTAATTTGGTGGTACTTAGACCTCTGCACCTGACTTGCCCCGTGTTACTGGTGGTGGGTGTTCGGGGTTAAATTGAACCCCCAACAACGGACTACTTACTCCCCAGAGATTACAACTGTAAGTTGTATACTTACCTGCAAACTGTACTAACTTTTCTTCCCCCAGGAACTGTTCAAAAATGCAGTGTCCGCTTTTAAAATAGCTTTTTTGCCATTTTAAGAAAAACTGTATACATTGTCAATTCTATTCAAAGTCCTGATCATATATGTGCAAAGTACATTTT
Organism: Pleurodeles waltl; assembly: GCF_031143425.1. Lineage (NCBI taxonomy): Eukaryota > Metazoa > Chordata > Amphibia > Caudata > Salamandridae > Pleurodeles > Pleurodeles waltl. The sequence goes on along the minus strand of NC_090447.1, from coordinate 346,694,534 downwards.
ATTTTATGTACTTACCTGCAAACTGAATCGTGTGGTTCTAGAAGTTAACAAAACATTTTTCTATATAAAATGCTATTGGTCTGGAGTTGTCATTGAGTGGGAGTTCGTTCTATTGCTGGTGTGTACAACAAATGCTTAACACTACTCTCTGATAAGCCTAACTGCTCAACCACACTACCATAAATAGAGCATTAGTATCTTTTTTTTCAGCCTCTGTCCAGCTTCTGTGGAACCCCTGGACTCTGCATCTCATTTTGATATAGTATATACAGAGCCAGCTTCCTACATCACTTAAAGTAGCTTTATGTTCGATGGCATGTGTAGCTGCAGATACACATGTTGTGCATAGCCTGCCATCTGGTGTTGGGTCGGAGTGTTACAAGTTGTTTTTCTTCGAAGAAGTCTTTCGAGTCACGAGACCGAGGGACTCCTCTTTTGCTTCCATTGCGCATGGGCGTCGACTCCATCTTCGATTGTTTTCTTTCCGCCATTGGGTTCGGACGTGTTCCTTTTCGCTCCGGGTTTCGGAACGGAAAGATAGTTAAAAATTCGGAAAATTGCGTCGGTATTGTTGCGTTCGTGATCGGGTTAGATAGAATTCGACATCGAATCGCGAAGAGCTCCTGTCGCCCTTCGGGTAATTTCGATCCCCCGTCGTGGCCTGGTCGGCCCGACCGCGTGTAACATCGAGGCTGATGGAACGGACCCCGTTCCGGTTCTGTCCTAAATGCCACAACAAATACCCATATACAGACCAACATTTGGTCTGTAACCTGTGCCTGTCGCCCGAGCACAAGGAAGAAACTTGTGAGGCCTGTCGTGCGTTTCGATCCCGAAAAACGCTCCGTGACCGGCGAGCCTGAAGATTACAGATGGCTTCCACGCCGACAGGACACCGAGAGTTCGAGGAACAAGGAGAAGAGGAAGCCTTCTCTATCCATGAATCTGACTCGGAGGAATTCGACGTCCACGAAACAGTGAGTAAGACGTCGAAGCCAGCACACAAGAAAACAGACAAGGCCCAGGGGACGCCACTGCCAACAGGCCATGGCTCAACCCATAAAGTCGGTGACCGCCCATCGGCACCGAAAAAGGCCGAACTAGTGCCGAGATTGTCCGACTCGGGTCGAGACACAGGCACGCAGCAATCTCGGGACCGAGAAAGTGCTGCCGACAAAGATCGACGGCGAGACAGCGGAGCCGAAGCTGCTCGATGCAGAGACAGCGGCACCGAGGAGGATCGACGCCGAGAAGTTTTGACTCCAAAAAAGAGAAGTCGCCTCGGAGCCGAAAACGAGTAAGGACATAGTTTCGTTGCCGAAACGACCGGCAACCGAGCCAACTACCAGCTCATATTCAGAGGAGCAATCACTGTCCTCTCAATTGCGCAAACATAGATTCGAGGAAGAGTTACAGTCCACTGAAGTAGACCACACTCAAAAGCGTATCTTCATACAGAGTTTAACAGGGAAGATCAGCACCCTTCCCCCTATTAGGAGAAAAAGGAGACTTGAGTTCCAAACACAGGAACAAGCACCACAAACAAAAGTGGTGAAGAAGGTAACTCCGCCACCCTCTCCTTCACCTGTAACTTGCATATCACCGGCACAGACTCCGTCACCCTCACCAGCTCACACCACCATGAGCCAAGATGACCAGGACGCTTGGGACCTATACGACGCCCCAATGTCAGACAACAGTCCTGAGGCGTATCCTACCAAGCCCTCACCACCAGAGGACAGCACAGCGTATTCACAGGTGGTAGCTAGGGCAGCAGAGTTCCATAACGTGTCGCTACACTCTGAACCTGTCGAGGATGACTTCCTTTTCAACACCCTCTCCTCCACCCATAGCACCTACCAGAGCCTGCCTATGCTCCCAGGAATGCTAAGGCACGCAAAGCAAATCTTCAAAGAGCCTGTCAAGAGTAGAGCAATAACACCAAGGGTGGAAAAGAAATATAAAGCACCGCCCACAGACCCTGCTTTCATCACCTCACAACTGCCACCAGATTCAGTTGTAGTAGGGGCAGCTCGCAAGAGAGCCAACTCTCACACATCAGGCGATGCACCACCTCCAGATAAAGAAAGCCGCAAGTTCGACGCAGCCGGAAAAAGGGTTGCAGTACAAGCTGCAAACCAGTGGCGCATCGCTAACACTCAAGTGCTCCTAGCGCGATATGACAGAGCCCATTGGGACGAGATGCAGCACCTCATCGAGCATCTACCCAAAGATTTACAAAAGAGGGCGAAACAGGTGGTTGAGGAGGGACAAAACATCTCCAATAACCAAATACGCTCCTCTATGGATGCAGCGGACACAGCTGCAAGAACAATCAACACAGCAGTAACCATAAGAAGGCACGCGTGGTTAAGAACATCTGGCTTTAAACCGGAGATACAGCAAGCGGTGCTCAATATGCCATTCAATGAGCAACAATTGTTCGGACCTGAAGTGGACACGGCAATTGAGAAGCTAAAAAAGGGACACGGACACTGCCAAGGCCATGGGCGCACTCTATTCCCCGCAGGCCAGAGGCACTTTCGGCACCTTCCGCAAAACAACCTTCAGAGGGGGGTTTCGGGGTCAGGCCACACAAGCCAGTACCTCACATTCAACACTGTCTACCTACCAGGGACAGTACCAAAGGGGAGGCTTTCGGGGCCAGTACAGAGGAGGACAATTCCCTAGAAACAGGGGAAAATTTCAAAGCCCAAAAACACCTGCAACCAAACAGTGACTCACAGGTCATTCATCCCCTCCACACAACACCAGTGGGGGGGAAGAATAAGTCCGTATTACCAATCTTGGGAGGAAATAACAACAGACACTTGGGTCTTAGCAATTATCCAACATGGTTATTGCATAGAATTTCTCCAAATCCCTCCAAATATACCACCAAAAACACAGAATATATCAAAACAGCATTCAGACCTTCTGGAAATAGTTAAAGCATTACTGCAAAAGAACGCAATAGAACTGGTACCAGGTACACAAATAAACACAGGAGTTTACTCACTGTACTTTCTAATACCAAAAAAGGACAAAACACTGAGACCAATCCTAGATCTCAGAACACTAAACACCTACATCAAATCAGAACACTTTCACATGGTCACGCTACAAGAAGTGTTACCATTGCTAAAGCAACAAGACTACATGACAACCTTAGATCTCAAAGACGCGTATTTCCACATACCAGTACATCCCTCGCACAGGAAATACCTAAGGTTCGTATTCAAAGGAATACATTACCAATTCAAAGTATTGCCGTTCGGTATAACAACCGCACCAAGAGTCTTTACAAAATGCCTAGCAGTAGTAGCTGCACACATCAGAAGGCAGCAAATACACGTATTCCAGTATCTAGACGATTGGCTAATCAAGACCAACTCACTGACAGTGTTCACACCACACAGATCAGGTCATACAAACCCTCTACAAACTCGGTTTCTCCGTCAACTATGCAAAATCACACATTCTGCCGTGCAAAGTACAGCAATACCTAGGAGCAACAATAGACACAACAAGGGGAATAGCCACTCCAAGTCCACAAAGGGTTCAATTTCCTAAAAGTTATACAAACCATGTATCCAACACAAAAAATACAGGCAAAGATGGTATTACAACTCCTAGGCATGATGTCCTCATGCATAGCCATTGTCCCGAACGCAAGACTGCACATGAGGCCCTTAAGACAGTGCCTAGCATCACAATGGTCACAAGCACAGGGTCACCTTCTAGATCTGGTGTTGATAGACCGCCAAACATACATCTCGCTTCTATGGTGGAACAGTATAAATTTAAACAAAGGGCGGCCTTTCCAAGACCCAGTGCCACAATACGTGATAACAACAGATGCTTCCATGACAGGGTGGGGAGCACACCTCAAACAACACAGCATCCAAGGACAATGGGACGTACATCAAACAAAGCTGCATATAAATCACCTCGAACTGCTAGCAGTTTTCCTAGCATTAAAAGCATTCCAACCCATCATAACCCACAAGTACATTCTTGTCAAAACAGACAACATGACAACAATGTATTATCTAAACAAACAGGGGGGGGGACACACTCGACACAGCTGGGCAATTCACAACCACATTCGCCTAATAGCACAGTTTATTCCAGGGATCCAGAATCAACTTGCAGACAATCTCTCTCGATCACCAACAGGTCCACGAATGGGAAATTCACCCCCAAATTCTAAACACTTACTTCAAAATTTGGGGAACACCTCAAATAGACTTATTTGCAACAAAGGAGAACGCAAAATGCCAAAACTTCGCATCCAGATACCCACACAGGCAGTCTCAAGGCAATGCCCTATGGATGAACTGGTCAGGGATATTTGCGTACGCTTTTCCCCCTCTCCCTCTCCTTCCATATCTAGTAAACAAATTGAGTCAAAACAAACTCAAACTCCTACTGATAGCACCAACATGGGCAAGGCAACCTTGGTACACAACACTGCTGGACCTATCAGTAGTACCCCACTTCAAGTTACCCAACAGGCCAGATCTGTTAACACAACACAAACAGATCAGGCATCCAAACCCAGCATCGCTGAATCTAGCAATCTGGCTCCTGAAATCCTAGAATTCTGACACTTAAACCTCACCCAAGAATGTATGGAAGTCATAAAGCAAGCTAGAAGACCATCCACTAGACACTGCTATGCAAGCAAATGGAAAAGGTTTGTTGGCTACTGCCATAATAATCAAATTCAACCATTACACGCATCTCCAAAGGATGTAGTGGGTTACTTACTACACTTACAAAAATCGAACCTGGCCTTCTCTTCCATTAAAATACACCTCGCAGCAATATCTGCATACCTGCAGATTACCCATTCAACTTCACTATTTAGGATACCTGTCATTAAAGCGTTTATGGAAGGCCTCAAAAGAATTATACCACCAAGGACACCACCCGTTCCTTCATGGAACCTCAACATCGTCTTAACAAGACTCATGGGTCCACCTTTTGAACCCATGCATTCTTGCGAAATACAATTCCTAACCTGGAAAGTTGCATTTCTCATCGCCATCACATCTCTAAGAAGAGTAAGTGAAATTCAGGCGTTTACAATACAAGAACCTTATATCCAAATACACAAAAATAAGGTAGTCCTAAGAACCAATCCTAAATTTCTACCAAAGGTTATTTCACTGTTCCACTTAAATCAAACAGTAGAACTACCAGTGTTCTTCCCACAGCCAGACTCGGTAGCTGAAAGGGCACTACATACATTAGACATCAGAAGAGCACTAATGTACTACATTGACAGAACAAAAGAAATCAGAAAAACAAAACAACTGTTTATTGCATTCCAAAAACCTCATACAGGAAACCCAATATCAAAACAGGGTATAGCCAGATGGATAGTTAGGTGCATCCAAATCTGCTACCTTAAAGCAAAAAGGGAGCTGCCCATTACACCAAGGGCACACTCAACCCGAAAGAAAGGCGCTAGCATGGCCTTCCTAGGGAATATTCCAATGCACGAGATATGTAAGGCAGCCACATGGTCTACGCCTCACACATTTACTAAGCACTACTGTGTAGACGTGCTATCGGCACAACAAGCCACAGTAGGTCAAGCCGTACTAAGAACTTTATTTCAGACTACTTCCACTCCTACAGGCTGAGCCACCGCTTTTGGGGAGATAACTGCTTACTAGTCTATGCACAACATGTGTATCTGCAGCTACACATGCCATCGAACTGAAAATGTCACTTACCCAGTGTACATCTGTTCGTGGCATTAGTTGCTGCAGATTCACATGTGCCCACCCGCCTCCCCGGGAGCCTGTAGCCGTTTGGAAGTTATCTTCAACTTTGTACATTTGTAAATATATTACTTAAACCTTAATTGGTACATACTTATTCACTCCATTGCATGGGCACTATTACTAACACACACAACTCCTACCTCACCCTCTGCGGGGAAAACAATCGAAGATGGAGTCGACGCCCATGCGCAATGGAAGCAAAAGAGGAGGAGTCCCACGGTCTCGTGACTCGAAAGACTTCTTCGAAGAAAAACAACTTGTAACACTCCGACCCAACACCAGATGGCGGGCTATGCACAACATGTGAATCTGCAGCGACTAATGCCACGAACAGATGTACACTGGGTAAGTGACATTTTCATTTTGTAACATTGTTTCCCTTTGTGAATAAGTGTTGTGACTACAGTGGTATTACATGAGCTTTGCATGTCTCCTAGATAATCCTTGGCTGCTCATCCACAGCTACCTCTAGAGAGCCTGGCTTCTAGACACTGCCTACACTATACTGAGTGGATACCTGGTATAATGTGCAAGTACCTCAGGTACCAAGCACACACCAGGCCAGCTTCCTACAGGTGGCTGCTGCCATTTAAAGATATTTCTAGAGATGTGGCGACAGCAGGGCAGGTTTGTACTTTGAATAATTTGTAACATTTGAGGCGGCGTTGGGGTTAATAAAGACTTCGTAGTCCCAAGTAATGTTTCCTTTAATGATGGAAAATACTTAACTGGTATTAGCACAAAGGCTAATGGATGTATGGGGCAGGGGTTATTCTCTATTTTGACCATCTAAATATTAATGTATAGCTTTGCTTCATTTTAGGTTTAACTCTTACTTTTTATCATTTTAGGTAGCAGCCCGAGGCTTGGATATTTCAAATGTGAAACATGTCATTAACTTTGACTTGCCAAGTGATATTGAGGAATATGTTCATCGAATTGGTCGCACAGGCCGTGTAGGAAACCTTGGTAATTAATTTAATGCATGAATTTTTGGGAGAAATGTGTAGATTTACTCAAATGCAGTTGGTGAGACCAGGTGTTGGTTTTGCCACTTGGCTAGCATGAGTTGTAGATGTTTAGTGCTACTGTTTTTGTCAACTTGAATCTTTCATCAAGCCCTCTTTCTTCTCACTGTGTGGGATATTTCCTCTCCAAATGGAGAAGATTAGAGGGTTGGAATAAAATATTTAGTATAACACAGAAAATAACACTTCAAATGGTACTAAAGCACTTTTATGAAAAAATCAAGTTAATGTGCAGCACTAGATGGGGGTATGTAAAGCATGTGAATTTAATGCACTATAAAGAGATAGTTAAAGGAGAACATTTTACTTAGCAGTTAAGAAATTAGTTGTCTTAAAATGATCTGGAACAAAAAAAGTGGTACTAGCACATTGTAGGTTGAAGCTACATTATCAAATGCTCTCAACTCTTTTTACTTTAGCCCAGTGATCAATTTGATCTTCAGGGTCTTGCTTCAAAATAGGCTCTGGTCTGATACTTAGCTGAGTCTAAATTCCTGCTAAAGTGGCTGTAGGAAAGCACCCTTTTTTTGGCTTGGTTAGCCACGACTTTTTGACTGCTATCTGTAATTTCGACAGTGCACAGGGTTCCTGCTAACAAGGTTCTCAGTGCCAGATCGCTTTTCCCCCAAAACTTTCTCCTGATGAGCACCCTCTAAGGCCCTAGTAAATGGTATTTCTGGTACCTAAGAAGGGTCCCTAAGGGCTGCAGCGTGAGTTGTGCCACACTGAGGGACCCTTTACCAAGCACATGACAGGCTGCCATTGCAGGCTGCGTGTTTTCCTGCCGACCAAAGTGAAAACACCACATAGCCTGTGCCATGTCACCTAGCACTGATTTAAATATATGTAAGTCGCCCCTCTAGCAAGCCTTGCAGCCATAAGGCAGGGTGCAGTATATTACATGTGAGGGCTGTAGGAAAGTACCCTCTTAATTGTCATGGTTACTCCCATTTTCTGCCTGTTGTCAGTATGTTTGACTATTTCTACTGGGTTACTGCTAACCAGGACCCCGGTAGTTTTGCGCTCTCCTCTAAATTGTACCCTTTTCTTCCCACAGTTAGCATACTGGACCCCCCCCACTCGTTGAGGTCCCTAGTATATGGTTCCTAGGTACCCAGAGCATTGCAGGCCCAGGGGATCCCTATGGGCTGCAGCAGTTATTGCACCACCCATAGGGAGCCCATGAGGGCAGCGTGCAGGTACCTGTGTGAGGGCACTGCTGCACTAGCAGAAGTGTACCCCCCCCCTACATGTACTGGACATAAGTCACTACCTTTGTCCTGCTACATAATGGTAACTCCATACCTGGGCATGTTTGGTATCATACCCCAATACTGTTGCGAGTATTGGAAGTATGATTACTCCAGTATTGGAACTTTCATAGATGCACATGCTTGAAACATTCCACCATTGTCGTGATGGGAGCCCCTGGTATATAAAACCAAGTAGTATTAACATAAGTTTAAACCTAAAGGCCCTTAGGCCTCTCAGTTTAACTCAATCAGTCATTTTAAGAAGAAAAAAAAAAACTTCAGGGGCCACCTATAAGGTGACACCACCCTTTTCCTGAGAGAAGCTCCAGCACCTCAGATTTTCTACTGCACGTGGTGCTAGGGAGTCTCCTCCGATCCCTGCTCTATTCTTCACATCTTTTTGCCTAACTTAAAGGTTATACTCTTCAAAACGTGTTCTGACTGACTGTGGGTAAGGCCTACAACATGTCTGACAAGGAAAAGAAAGGTTTGTTCAGATCCTGCAAGACCTGTGGGGAAAAAGATATTACACTCTGAAGACCCTCATCAGAACTGCATATACTGCCTATACCCAGACCCCTCGGCCAAGAACTGCAAGGTATGTCGCACCTTCTTGTTTAAGCCCATGAAGGCTAGAGAGGGCAGATTATGAAGGCTGCAGAAACTAAAATCTAGAGACAACCCAGTCTCTGATTCAGACAGCGATCATTCTTCCACATCTTCCAAAAAGTCATCCGAGACCTAGATCTCATTCAAGGTCTTCCTCAGAGGAGTCAAAGGCCCACAAAGACCACATCAGGGTCTTACAAAGGCTGCAGCCCTTCATCACCTCACAAATTCTTCACAAAAGGGGAAAGAGGACATGTCGGCAGTTCCAAAAGGCCTAGAAAATCATATTTGCCTCAGTCTAAGACTGCTGAACCTTTTAAAAGGCCTTACTCTGCTACTACGGTTGACAGACCATTGGCATAAACGATACCGTCGACAGCCTCATTGACAGCGGTGAGTGCCATTTCAGAGTCGACGACTGTTCCTACATTAATCCCATTCGACAACGAGTTTTCCACCGTCGACAAGGACAGCGTCTGTCGTTGACATTTCATACACATCTTCGTCTGACCGTGACCAGGGTCTCCTCATTGCAGTCTTCATCGTTGAACACCCTGTGGACGGTAGCTCCCACCTTGAAGCGGTCGACGGTTAAGATTTCCATGCGGACATTGACTACACAGTCAACAAAGGTGTCTATGACTCCATCGACGAGGGAAAAAAATCCACAGAAGTCCGAAAACCACAAGAATTACTCCAGAACATATTTCTCTTAGTAAGATAACCCTTCTAATTCCAGTATATCTTTTGGAGGATGACGACAAATTGGATGATGAGGGTCAGTTTGGGACAGCACACAGCCCCTCAGTTTAATGTAAAGTATCATGGTGACAGTGAGGAGTACGGTGAAACTTGAGCCGCAGTACTACGCAAGTGATCAGCCGTATCAGGAGGATGTGTATATGCCAAGCTCATTATTATCTGACCTCTGAGCGATGCTAGCAGACTACAGTAGGTGCTTTCCTCCTTCAGAGCAGGTGCAACCTCCATCACCTGTTTCAAGGGTAGCCACCCCATGTCGGAGGCCAACCACTCTACCACTGGCAGATGTGGCCACACAGGATATGACCATATCACATGACACTGACCTATGAGGGAGAACAAGTGGAAGGTGAGCTCCTCGACAACCAGTTGGAGTGGGATGAATCTATTATTCCAGCTCCTCCTTCTCATCCAAAAGTAGATTCACCTCCAGATGACAGCTGCTCTTTCCAAAAGATTATGGAATCTTCAGATAAGTGCTTTGCACTTCCAGTGCCATCCAAGCAGACTGTTTTCTATAGGAGTTTAAAGAACCATTTAATTGAACCATACCACTGGTCAGTTAAGTATCGGAGGAGGATTTGAAGGTTATGCAAAACCCTGCTAGTGTCACAGCAGTACTTCCTTGGATCAAAAGTGCAAAGCACCAGAAGATGCCCCAGCATGCTTGATTGGTAATCCCCATCAAGATTCAGTGGTAACACAAGCAGTACAGTGTAGGAGGCTGGACTGGCTTGTAGTGAGTACCTAGGGGTACTTGCACCTTGCGCCAGGCCCAGTTATCCCTTATTAGTGTATAGGGTGTCTAGCAGCATAGGCTGATAGATAATGGTAGCTTAGCAGAGCAGCTTAGGCTGAACTAGGAGACGAGTGAAGCTCCTACAGTACCACTTAGTGTCATATGCACAATATAAGAAAACACAATACACAGTTATACTAAAAATAAAGGTACTTTATGTTCGGTGGCATGTGTAGCTGCAGATACACATGCTGTGCATAGTCCACCGTCTGGTGTTGGGCTCGGAGTGTTACAAGTTGTTTTTCTTCGAAGAAGTCTTTTCGAGTCACGAGACCGAGGGACTCCTCCCACCTCGGTTCCATTGCGCATGGGCGTCGACTTCATCTTAGATTGTTTTCTTTCCGCCGTCTGGTTCGGACGTGTTCCTTTTCGCTCTGTGTTTCGGGTCGGAAAGTTAGTCAGAATCTCAGAAACTACGTCGTTATTGTTTCGTTCGGTATCGGGGTAGTTAGAATCAATCGACACCGAATCTTGAAGAGCTTCGGGGTAATTTCGAGCATCCGTCGGGGCCTGGTCGGCCCGACCGCGTGCAACATCGAGACTGATGGAACGGACCCCGTTCCGATTCGGTCCTAAATGCCATAATAAGTATCCTTATACGGATCAACATTTGGTCTGTAACTTGTGCCTGTCCCCCGAGCACAAGGAGGATACGTGCGAAGTCTGTCGCGCGTTTCGGTCGAGGAAAACGCTCGGAGACCGAAGAGCCTGGAGGTTGCAGATGGCGTCCACGCTGACAGGACAACAACGGTTCGAGGAGGAGGAGGAGGAGGAAGAAGAATCTTTCTCCATCCACGAGTCAGATTCCGAAGAATTCGTCGAAGAACAACCGTGAGTAAGACGTCGAAACACACATCACACAAAGAGACTGACAAAGCCCAGGGGACGCCACCGCCAACAGGCCATGGCTTAACCCGGAAAGTAGGTGACCGTCCAACGGCACCGAAAAAGGGCGAGCTGCTGTCAGTCATCCGACTCCGGTCGAGATACAGGCACGCAGCACTCTCGGGACCGAGAGAGTGATGCAGACAAAATTCGGCACAGACACAGCGGCTCCGAAGTTGGTCGGCACCGAGAGGGCACGACGCCGAAAAGACAAAAGATCTTGTCGGAGCAGAAAAAATCAAGGGACACGGTTTCGGTGCCGAAACGCCCGGCAACCGAACCGAAAACTGGTTCCTACTCAGAGGAACAGGGACTGTCCTCTCAACTAAAAAAAAAACACAGATTTGAGGAGGAATTACAACCAACTCAGCCAGATCACATGCAAAAGCGGATCTTTATTCAAAAAAATACAGGGAAGATTGGCACTCTCCCCCCCCCCCTCCTCCCCCCCCCCCCCAATCAAAAGGAAAAGGAAACTTGACTTCCAGCAGGGAGATAAGCAACCACAAGCGAAGGTGGTAAAAAAGGTAACTCCACCACCATCAACTCATGCATCACCGGCACAAACTCCACCATTAACACACTCACCAGCTCATACCACAATGTGGCAGGATGATCAGGATGCATGGGACCGCTACGACGCTCCAGTATCGGACAATAGCCCAGAGTCGTACCCAACTAAACCGTCACCACCTGAGGACAGTACATCATATGCACAGGTGGTAGCTAGGGCAGCCGAATTCCATAATGTCTCGCTACATTCGGAGCCTATTGAGGATGACTTCCTCTTTAACACCCTGTCCTCCACCCATAGCCATTATCAAAGCCTTCCCATGCTTCCAGGAATGCTAAGGCACTCGAAACAAATATTTCAAGAGCCAGTTAAAAGCAGAGCCATAACTCCAAGGGTGGAGAAAAAATACAAGGCTCTGCCCACAGACACTGTCTTTCTTACATCACAACAGACACCAGACTCAGTAGTTGTGGGGGCAGCTCGTAAAAGAGCCAACTCGCATACATCAGGCGACGCACCACCTCCGGACAAGGAGAGCCGCAAATTTGATGCAGCGGGGAAAAGGGTTGCAGCACAAGCGGCAAATCAGTGGCGCATCGCCAACTCGCAAGCACTCCTGGCGAGATACGACAGGGCTCATTGGGATGAGATGCAACATCTCATCGAACACCTCCCCAAAGAGTTCCAGAAACGAGCGCAACAGGTGGTGGAAGAGGGACAAAGTATCTCGAACAACCAGATACGGTCTTCCATGGATGCAGCGGATACAGCTGCAAGAACAATAAATACTTCAGTCACCATAAGGAGGCACGCATGGCTGCGCACATTCGGGTTTAAACCCGAAATACAACAGGCTGTGCTCAATATGCCGTTTAATGAACAGCAATTGTTTGGGCCGGAGGTCGACACTGCAATTGAAAAATTAAAAAAGGACACCGATACAGCCAAAGCCATGGGCGCACTACTCCCCGCAGGGCAGAGGCACATTTGGCACATTTCGTAAAACAACCTTTCGGGGAGGGTTTTGAGGGCAACCCACAGAAACCAGCACCTCACAAACAAGACCACCAACCTACCAGGGACAATATCAAAGGGGAGGTTTTCGGGGACAATACAGAGGGGGCCAATTCCCAAGAAACCAGGGAAAATTTCAAGGTCCCAAAACCCCTCAAAATAAACAGTGACTCACAGGTCACTCAACCCCTTCACACAACACCAGTGGGGGGAAGACTAAGCCAGTTCTACAAATCTTGGGAGGAAATAACAGACACTTGGGTCTTAGCAATTATCCAACATGGTTATTGCATAGAATTTCTCCAACTCCCTCCAAACGTCCCACCGAAAACACACAATATGTCAAAACAGCATATAGACCTTCTAGGACTAGAAGTTCAGGCATTGCTGCAAAAGGACGCAATAGAACTGGTACCACGTCATCAAAAGAACACAGGAGTTTACTCACTGTACTTTCTAATACCAAAAAAAGACAAAACTCTAAGACCAATACTAGATCTCAGAACACTAAACACCTACATCAAATCAGACCACTTTCACATGGTCACATTACAAGACGTAATCCCACTGCTCAAACAGCAAGACTACATGACAACATTAGATCTAAAAGATGCGTATTTCCATATACCGATACATCCTTCGCACAGGAAATACCTAAGGTTCGTATTCAAAGGAATACATTACCAGTTCAAAGTGTTGCCATTCGGAATAACAACTGTGCCAAGAGTCTTTACAAAATGCCTGGCAGTAGTGGCTGCACATATCAGAAGGCAGCAAATACATGTGTTCCCATACCTAGACGATTGGTTAATCAAAACCAATACGCTAAAACAGTGTTCACAACACACTGTCATAGAAACCCTACACAACCTAGGTTTCTCAATCAACTACGCAAAGTCACACCTGCAGCCGTGTCAAACACAGCAATACTTAGGAGCAACAATCAACACAGCAAAAGGGATTGCTACTCCGAGTCCACAAAGAGTACAAACATTTCACAATGTAATACAAACCTTGTATCCAAAACAAAGAGTAGAAGTCAAAATAATACTGAAACTACTAGGCATGATGTCTTCATGCATAGCCATTGTCCCAAACGCAAGATTGCACATGCGGCCCTTACAACAGTGCCTAGCATCACAGTGGTCACAGGCACAGGGTCAACTTCTAGATCTGGTGTTGGTAGACCGCCAAACATACATCTCGCTTCAATGGTGGAACAGTACAAATTTAAACAAAGGGCGGCCTTTCCAAGACCCAGTGCCAACATACGTTATAACAACGGATGCTTCCATGACAGGGTGGGGAGCACACCTCAATCAACACAGCATCCAAGGACAATGGGCATTAATCACTTAGAACTGTTAGCAGTATTTCTAGCGTTGAAAGCATTCCAACCCATGATAACCCGCAAATACATTCTTGTCAAAACAGACAACATAACGACAATGTATTATTTAAACAAACGGGGGGAAGACACTCGACACAGTTGTGTCTCCTAACACAAAAAATATGGCATTGGGCAATTCACAACCATATTCGCCTAATAGCACAATTTATTCCAGGGATCCAGAACCAACTAGCAGACAATCTCTCTCAGGATCACCAACAAATCCACGAATGGGAAATTCACCCCCAAATACTGAACACTTACTTTCAAATTTGGGGAACACCTCAAATAGATCTCTTTGCAACAAAAGAAAACGCAAAATGCCAAAACTTTGCATCCAGGTACCCACACAGGTACTCCCAAGGCAATGCTCTATGGATGAATTGGTCAGGGATATTTGCGTACGCTTTTCCCCCTCTCCCTCTTCTTCCATATCTAGTAAACAGATTGAGTCAAAACAAACTCAAACTCCTACTAATAGCACCAACATGGGCAAGACAACCTTGGTATACAACACTACTAGACCTGTCAGTAGTACCTCATGTCAAACTACCCAACAGACCAGATCTGTTAACACAACACAAACAGATCAGGCATCCAAACCCAGCATCGCTGAATCTAGCAATTTGGCTCCTGAAATCCTAGAATTTGGACACTTCAACCTCACACAATGTATGGAGGTCATAAAACAAGCTAGAAAACCTTCCACTACACACTGCTATGCAAGTAAATGGAAAAGGTTTGTTTATTACTGCCATAATGAGCAAATTCATCCGTTACATGCGTCTCCAAAAGATGTAGTAGGATATTTACTACATTTGCAAAAATCCAATCTAGCTTTCTCTTCCATAAAGATACATCTCGCCGCAATTTCTGCTTACCTGCAGATTACTCATTCAACTTCCCTGTTTAGAATACCTGTCATTAAAGCGTTTATGGAAGGCTTAAAGAGAATTATACCACCAAGAACACCACCTGTTCCTTCATGGAACCTCAACATTGTCTTAACAAGGCTCATGGGTCCACCTTTCGAACCCATGCATTCTTGTGAAATGCAATACTTAACGTGGAAAGTTGCATTTTTCATTGCCATCACATCTCTAAGAAGAGTAAGTGAAATACAGGCGTTTACCATACAAGAACCATTTATTCAAATACACAAGAATAAAGTAGTTCTAAGAACAAATCCAAAATTCTTACCAAAGGTTATCTCACCATTCCACTTAAATCAAACAGTAGAATTACCAGTGTTCTTCCCACAGCCAGATTCCATAGCTGAAAGAGCACTACATACATTAGACATCAAAAGAGCACTAATGTACTACATTGACAGAACAAAAGTAATTAGAAAGACAAAACAACTATTTATTGCCTTTCAAAAACCTCATACAGGAAATCCAATTTCAAAACAAGGTATTGCCAGATGGATAGTTAGGTGCATCCAAACCTGCTATCTTAAAGCAAAGAGAGAGCTGCCTATTACACCAAGGGCACACTCCACCAGAAAAAAAGGTGCTACTATGGCCTTTCTAGGAAATATTCCAATGAACAAAATATGTAAGGCAGCAACATGGTCTACGCCTCATACATTTACTAAACACTACTGTGTAGATGTGTTATCTGCACAACAAGCCACAGTAGGACAAACCGTACTAAGAACTTTATTTCAAACTACTTCCACTCCTACAGGCTGAACCACCGCTTTTGGGGAGATAACTGCTTACTAGTCTATGCACAGCATGTGTATCTGCAGCTACTCATGCCACTGAACGGAAAATGTCACTTACCCAGTGTACATCTGTTCGTGGCATTAGTCGCTGCAGATTCACATGCGCCCACCCGCCTCCCCGGGAGCCTGTAGCCGTTTGGAAGTATATCTTCAACATTTGTACATTTGTAAATATATTACTTTAACCTTCATTTGGTACATACGTATTCATTCCATTGCATGGGCACTATTACTAGCATTCACAACTCCTACCTCACCCTCTGCGGGGAAAACAATCTAAGATGGAGTCGACGCCCATGCGCAATGGAACCGAGGTGGGAGGAGTCCCTCGGTCTCGTGACTCGAAAAGACTTCGAAGAAAAACAACTTGTAACACTCCGAGCCCAACACCAGACGGCGGACTATGCACAGCATGTGAATCTGCAGCGACTAATGCCACGAACAGATGTACACTGGGTAAGTGACATTTTCCTTTTATGACAATATGCCAAAGTATCTCAGTGTACCCTCAGTGAGAGGATAGGAAATATACACAAGATATATATACACAATACCAAAATATGCAGTAATAGTCTTAGAAAACAGTGCAAACAATGTATAGTTACAATAGGATGCAATGGGGACACATAGGGATAGGGGCAACACAAACCATATACTCCAAGTGGAATGCGAACCACGAATGGACCCCAAACCTATGTGACCTTGTAGAGGGTCGCTGGGACTATTAGAAAATAGTGAGGGTTAGAAAAATAGCCCACCCCAAGACTCTGAAAAGTGAGTGCAAAGTGCACTAAAGTTCCCCAGAGGACAAAAGTCGTGATAGGGGAATAATGCAGGAAAGACACAAACCAACAATGATGGATTTCCAATCTAGGGTACCTGTGGAACAAGGGGACCAAGTCCAAAAGTCACAAGCAAGTCGGAGAGGGGCAGATGCCCAGGAAATGTCAGCTGTGGGTGCAAAGGAGCTTCTACTGGACAGAAGAAGCTGAGGTTTCTGCAGGAACGCGAAGGGCTAGAGACTTCCCCTTTGGAGGACGGATCCCTCTCGCCTTGGAGAGTCGTGCAGAAGTGTTTTCTCACCGAAAGAACGCCAACAAGCCTTGCTAGCTGCAAATCGTGCGGTAAGCGTTTTTGGATGCTGCTATGGCCCACGAGGGACCAGGATGTCGCAAATTGCGTCAGGAGAGAGGGGACGTCGAGCAAGACAAGGAGCCCTCTCAGCAGCAGGTAGCACCCGGAGAAGTGCCAGAAACGGGCACTACGAGGATGCGTGAAGCGGTGCTCACCCGAAGTCACACAAAGAAGTCCCACGTCGCCGGAGAACAACTTAGGAGGTCGTGCAATGCAGGTTAGAGTGCCGTGGACCCAGGCTGGACTGTGCACAAAGGATTTCCACCGGAAGTGCACGGAGGCCGGAGTAGCTGCAAAAGTCGCGGTTTCCAACAATGCAGTCTGGCGTGGGGAGGCAAGGACTTACCTCCACCAAACTTGGACTGAAGAGTCACTGGACTGTGGGAGTCACTTGGACAGAGTTGCTGGATTCAAGGGACCTCGCTCGTCGTGCTGAGAGGAGACCCAAGGTACCGGTGATGCAGTTCTTTGGTGCCTGCGGTTGCAGGGGGACGATTCCGTCGACCCACGGGAGATTTCTTCGGAGCTTCTAGTGCAGAGAGGAGGCAGACTACCCCCACACCATGCACCACCAGGAAAACAGTCGAAGGCGGCAGGATCAGCGTTACAGAGTTGCAGTCGTCGTCTTTGCTACTATGTTGCAGTTTTGCAGGCTTCCAGCGCGGTCAGCAGTCGATTCCTTGGCAGAAGGTGAAGAGAGAGATGCAGAGGAACTCGGATGAGCTCTTGCATTCGTTACCTAAGGAATCCCAAGAGACAGACCCTAAATAGCCAGAAAAGAGGGTTTGGCTACCTAGGAGAGAGGATAGGCTAGCAACACCTGAAGGAGCCTATCACAAGGAGTCTCTGACGTCACCTGCTGGCAATGGCCACTCCGAGCAGTCCAGTGTGCCAGCAGCACCTCTGTTTCCAAGATGGCAGAGGTCTGGAGCACACTGGAGGAGCTCTGGGCACCTCCCAGGGGAGGTACAGGTCAGGGGAGTGGTCACTCCCCTTTCCTTTGTCCAGTTTTGTGCCAGAGCAGGGCTAAGGGGTCCCTGAACTGGTGTAGACTGGCTTATGCAGAAATGGGCACCAAATGTGCCCATTAAAGCATTTCCAGAGGCTGGGGGAGGCTACTCCTCCCCTGCCTTCACACCATTTTCCAAAGGGAGAGGGTGTAACACCCTCTCTCAGAGGAAGTCCTTTGTTCTGCCATCCTGGGCCTGGCCTGGCTGGACCCCAGGAGGGCAGATGCCTGTCTGAGGGGTTGGCGGCGGCAGCAGCAGCAGCAGTGAAACCCTGGGAAAGGCATTTTGGCTGTACCAGGGTCTGTGCTACAGACCACTGGGATAATGAGATTGTGCGAACTATGCCAGGATGGTATAGAGGGGGCAATTCCATGATCATAGACATATTACATGGCCATATTCGGAGTTACCATTGTGAAGCTACATATAGGTAGTGACCTATATGTAGTGCACGCGTGTAATGGTGTCCCCGCACTCACAAAGTCCGGGGAATTGGCCCTGAACAATGTGGGGGCACCTTGGCTAGTGCCAGGGTGCCCACACACTAAGTAACTTAGCACCCAACCTTTACCAGGTAAAGGTTAGATATATAGGTGACTTAAAAGTTACTTAAGTGCAGTGTAAAATGGCTGTGAAATTACGTGGACGTTATTTCACTCCGGCTGCAGTGGCAGGCCTGTGTAAGAATTGTCAGAGCTCCCTATGGGTGGCAAAAGAAATGCTGCAGCCCATAGGGATCTCCTGGAACCCCAATACCCTGGGTACCTCGGTACCATATACTAGGGAATATAAGGGTGTTCCAGTAAGCCAATGTAAATTGGTAAACTTGGTCACTAGCCTGTTAGTGACAATTTGAAAGAAATGAGAGAGCATAACCACTGAGGTTCTGATTAGCAGAGCCTCTGTGAGACAGTCACTACACAGGTAACACATTCAGGCACACTTATGAGCACTGGGGCCCTGGGTGACAGGGTCCCAGTGACACATACAACTAAAACAACATATATACAGTGAAAAATGGGGGTAACATGCCAGGCAAGATGGTACTTTCCTACACACAAGTTCCAAAAAACCTCTGTTCTAATTTCCGCACTTCCTGATAGAGGGCAGACAATTGGACAACATAGGTAAGAGATTTTCATCAATGTCTAGTCTTACTGAACGGCAAACTACCTGGTAGTGTTAGCCAGGTATGATAGACAATTATGGGCTGACATCGCCCCATATCTTGTCAGTTGCTGGAGGACATTAAATCAGAAGCTAAAGACATTGCATGAGGGAGACTGCACATCAGTGGAGATAATACATTGTGCAATGAACATAGCTACTACTGCGTTTCGTCAGCTTGCAGCTTCGGCTAACTTGCAAAGAAAAGGTTGGCTAAAGGCCACATCATTCCTTCTGGAAGTGCAAAATAAGATACTAGGTGTTCCTTTTGATGGTCAAGCACTGTTTTGGCAAGTAGATTGACGAGGCATTGCAGTCGATTAAATCCGACAAACACGGCCAGATACTTGGGTACACTCCAGTTTTGGAAGCCTTCCTTTTGCGCCTCGGAGTGGAATGCCTTCATATAGGGGAGGCTCCCAGCAATTCATATAGTGGTTTCCTTCCTCCTCTCAGCAATTTTGTCAACATTACACCCAAAGACAGCTGCCACAAGCGGTGTGTATAGGAGGTCTGCCTCTGGGGGACGGTCAGCTCGTCCAACTAAAGACTTGGCTCGCAGAGCATGATGTCTCTGAGGCACAGGTGAGGGCATAGACACTGTAGGGGCATATTGCTCATGCAACTATGCCCTCACTGGCATCAGTGTGGGTTTATTATTCTGAGAAGTTTGATACCAAACTTCCCAGTGTTGAGCCATTATGGGACTGTGGAGTTCGATGGCCACACAGTACTTACAATGTCTAAGAATATACTTAGCTGCATGAGCAATATGCCCCTACAGTGTCTAAGTCTATTCTTCGACATTGAAAGTACAGAGTGGCCATATTAAGTATATGGTCTGGAAGTTTGTCAAAACAAACTCCACAGTCCCATATTGGCTACACTGAGCACTAAGTTTGGTATCAAACTTCTCACAATAAACCCTCACTGTAGGAAGTTTGAAATGTATATACTATCTCAAAGTGAGAGATAGTGTGCACAGAGTCCAAGGGTTCCCCTTAGAGGTTGATAGTGGCAAAATTAGATAATTCTAATGCTCTCCGAGGAGGCCCCCTCCCCCCCCCCCCCCTTTCCCTGCCTGCATCGCTGAAGAGACCCCTTCATCTCCCATTGAAACCTATTGCAAACCCGACGCTTGTTTGCACGCTGCACCTGGCCGCCCCGTGCCGCTGAGGGTGCACTTTATGTGCTGACTTGTGTCCCCCCTGGTGCCCTACAAACCCCCCTGGTCTGCCCTCCGAAGACGCGGGTACTTAACTGCTGGTACACTGGAACCGGGGCACCCCTTTCTCCATTGAAGCCTATGCATTTTGGGCACCACTTTGACCTCCGCACCTGACCGGCTCTGAGCTGCTGGTGTGGTAACTTTGGGGTTCCCCTGAACCCCCAACGGTGGGCTACCTTGGACCCAACTTTGAACCCCGTAGGTGGTTTACTTATCTGCAAAAACTAACAAACACTTACCTCTCCCAGGAACTGTCGAAAAATGCACTGTCTAGTTTTAAAATAGCTGTCATTTGTGTGAAAACTGTATATGCTATTTTGCTAATTCAAAGTTCCTAAGTGAAGTACCTTTCATTTAAAGTATTACTTGTAAATCTTGAACCTGTGGTTCTTAAAATAAACTAAGAAAATATATCTTTCTATACAAAAACCTATTGGCCTGGAATTGTCTGAGTGTGTTCCTCATTTATTGCTTGTGTGTGTACAACAAATGCTTAACACTACCCTCTGATAAGCCTACTGCTCGGCCACACTACCACAAAATAGAGCATTAGTATTCTCTTTTTGCTACTATCTTACCTCTAAGGGGAACCCTTGGACTCTGCATGCTATTTCTTACTTTGTAGGAAGTTGGCTCTGTATGTACTATTTCAATGTCCTTAGCTATTTGTCGTTTTTAAAGCAAACCAGATGAAGAATTTTGGACACAGCCTTTCCTT
This sequence comes from Pleurodeles waltl, assembly GCF_031143425.1. NCBI lineage: Eukaryota > Metazoa > Chordata > Amphibia > Caudata > Salamandridae > Pleurodeles > Pleurodeles waltl. Next base: position 346,673,496 of record NC_090447.1, on the reverse strand, counting down.
TAGGCCGCATATTGACATTCTTGAGTGACTTTGTAAGGCGAACATGAACACTTAGTTATATTGTAAAAAGTGCTCTGGGGTCCCCGCAGGCAGAACTAGTCAATGTTTAGGACTATCATGGAAATAACACTAGGAGAGAACTGGATTTACAGGTAAACTATTCCTTATTCTGTAGCCACCTGTGTAATAACCACACCTCTTCCCTGACACACACTCCTTCCAAAAGGTAGCCACTTTAAATGTGTATATGCATGTGTCCTTGGAAAACGATGACATTCTGGTAGAGCATACACTACTTACAACCCTATTCCTCCCCATGCTTCAAGGGAACTTCCTTCTGATTTCCTTGTGTAGAGTAAGTGTACCATCCACCTATCTACTAGAGGACTGCCAACTGTTTGCTCTTTGGGTACAATAGAGCGCACTGGGATAGGATTGTTTGCTATCCACCAAGTTTAGTATTTATGCTACAAGGTGTTCTATGGAATTCTTTTTTTTAATTGGATAGGAAGCCGTTAGGGAAACTAAACAGTGCCTAGGGTGCGTTTATTTTTATGGATTTTAAGTGTCTTATAAAAGCTGAGTGGTATATGGTAGTGTTAAGGCATGCACAGTTTTTGCTATTGACATAAATTGATACGATGCCAGATGGAGATTTTCTTCCTTCTTGACGTTTCGTATTGACATGCCTGGTCAGTTTACTAGGGTTATTAATTTTTGCTTCATTGAGTGCATTAATGAGTTACATTTTTATTTAATTTAGGTCTTGCTACATCCTTCTTTCATGAAAAGAACATCAATATCACCAAGGACTTGCTGGATCTGCTTGTAGAAGCTAAGCAGGAAGTACCATCCTGGTTGGAAAACATGGCTTATGAACAGCAACACAAGTTCAGCAGCCGTGGTGGTGGTCGTTCAAAGAGGTGAGGTGCTTGAAATTTTGCTTTGGCTGCGCATTAAGAAAGGATGGTAATTTACCCAGTATATAAAGTTTCAGTGGTTCTGCAGCAGTCAGTGTTTCCTGTGCAGGATGCTGTACTGTTGTTTTAATCCATTTACGTGCTTCACTCAAGGTAGCAAGGATGTGCGTTCCAGGCTTGCTGAATGAGACACAAACTCATTCAGAATGACAGTGAACGGAACTGTCAAACCACTGCTTTACTTAAGGAAAAGCTATTTTTCCACAGCATTAACTTTTGGGTATTTGCATCCTTTAATGTTCCTTGTGGGGCTGTGAATTCTTGGTACAGCATTGTCGATAAGCATGTTTGATTGCATGTTTAGCTGTAGATACACATGCTCTGCATACTTCTGACATCTAGTGTTGGGTCCAGATGTGTACATGTTTTTCTTCAAAGTCGGTGTCACGAGGTAAAGTGAACCCTCCTTTTGTAGATACTGTATGTAGGAAGCTGGCTCTGCACACTATATCTCACCTTTATATAATACACACAGAGTCCATGGGTTTCCTCAGACTTAACAGAGGGCAAAGTAGATAATACTAATGCTCTCTTTTGTGGTGGTGTGGTCGAGCAGTTAAGCTTATCAGAGGGTAGTGTTAGGCATTTGTTGGGCACACACAAGCAGTAGAAGAAACACACTCAATGACTTAACTCCAGACCAATAGGATTATACATATCAAAATATCTTTTTGATACTTCATTACTAGAGCCACAAGATTCAGTTCAGAAGTAAATACTATTGCAGGTAAGTACTTAATGTAGACATCAATGTAACTGTTTCACTTTAGTCAAGTAATCTATTTTAAAAGTGGGCACTTGGTGCATTTCCTGAACAGTTCCTGGCGGAAAGAAATGAAGTAAGGTTTTAGAGGTAAGTACAGGCAGGTGCATCTCCACTATTTGGAGTGCCCTGGGGCTCTAACACTAGGCCTGAGCCTTTGAGGCTCACTGCTAGGTGTTGCAGCTCCTGCAGGGGGGAGGTGTGAAGCACCGCCACCAAGAGCAGGCTTTGTTTCTGGCATCAGAGGGCACAAAGGCCCTCACCCCATGTGGTCCAACTAGTCTTGGTGGCAGGCTGGCACAGACCAGTTAGTCCTACACCAGAGGAATGGGTAAATTACAGGGGGCATCTCGAAGATGTCATCTGTGCATTTTTTTTAAATAAATCCCACACTGGCATCAGTGGGGATTTATTGTGCTGAGAAGTTTGATACCAAACTTCCCAGTATTCAGTGTAGCCATTATGGAACTGTGGAGTTCGTTTTGACAAACACTCAGACTATATACGTAATATGGCCACACTGCGTTTACAATGTCTGAGAATGGACTTTGACACCGTAGGGGCATATTGCATATGCAGCTATGCCCTCAACCGTGGTATGGTGCAGCCTGCCTTAAGGCTGTAAGGCCTGCTCAAGGGTGACTTAACTATGCCACAGGCAGTGTTTTGTGGGCATGGCACCCTGAGGGGGATGCAATGTCGACTTTTTTCCATTTTCTCTCCACCAACACATACAATCTGCAATGGCAGTGCATGTTGTGAGGGGTCTCTTAGGGTGGCATAACACGAGGCAGCCCTTAGGGACCCTCCCTGGTCACAGTGCCACTGGTACCTTTTACAAGGGACTAATCTGTGTGCCAGAGGTGTGCCAATTGTGGGAACAATGATACATTTTTAGGGAAAGAACACTGGGGCCTGGTTAGCAGGATCCCAGCACACTGTCAAGTCAGTATCAGGCAAAAAGTTGGGGTGGTTATTGCAACAAGTGCCAGGTTTCTACACTGTGCTTGAGCATCCGCTCCATTGCTAGATTGTTTTCTTTTTGCCATCGGGTTGGTACGTGCTTGTGTTCGAGACCGCTTTGAGCCCCTTTTGAAATAACGGATTTTCTATCTAGGGCTTATGGCCTTGCCCTATCAGGCCTCTTTTTTCCACATTTTGGTATCTACCTGAATTGCGCTGCTCATGGAACGGACACCTTTTTGTTTTTGCCTTAGGTGTCAAACCATATACCCACACACAGACCTCCACTCCGTGTGTACCCTTAGTTTATCACAGGACTGAGGCCTGTATCATTTTGGTCGAAGAAGATGCTACGAGATAGTCTGGCACGTTGTAAGGAAATGCCTCCTTGGCATGGTTGCCCCCTGACTTTTTGCCTTTGCTGATGCTATGTTTACAATTGAAAGTGTGCTGAGGCCTGCTAACCAGGCCCCAGCACCAGTGTTCTTTCCCTAACCTGTACTTTTGTATCCACAATTGGCAGACCCTGGCATCCAGATAAGTCCCTTGTAACTGGTACTTCTAGTACCAAGGGCCCTGATGCCAAGGAAGGTCTCTAAGGGCTGCAGCATGTCTTATGCCACCCTGGAGACCTCTCACTCAGCACAGACACACTGCTTACCAGCTTGTGTGTGCTAGTGAGGACAAAACGAGTAAGTCGACATGGCACTCCCCTCAGGGTGCCATGCCAGCCTCTCACTGCCTATGCAGTATAGGTAAGACACCCCTCTAGCAGGCCTTACAGCCCTAAGGCAGGGTGCACTATACCATAGGTGAGGGTACCAGTGCATGAGCATGGTACCCCTACAGTGTCTAAACAAAACCTTAGACATTGTAAGTGCAGGGTAGCCATAAGAGTATATGGTCTGGGAGTCTGTCAAACACGAACTCCACAGCACCATAATGGCTACACTGAAAACTGGGAAGTTTGGTATCAAACTTCTCAGCACAATAAATGCACACTGATGCCAGTGTACATTTTATTGTAAAATACACCCCAGAGGGCACCTTAGAGGTGCCCCCTGAAACTTAACCGACTATCTGTGTAGGCTGACTAGTTTTAGCAGCCTGCCACAAACCGAGACATGTTGCTGGCCCCATGGGGAGAGTGCCTTTGTCACTCTGAGGCCAGTAACAAAGCCTGCACTGGGTGGAGATGCTAACACCTCTCCCAGGCAGGAATTGTCACACCTGGCGGTGAGCCTCAAAGGCTCACCTCCTTTGTGCCAACCCAGCAGGACACTCCAGCTAGTGGAGTTGCCCGCCCCCTCCGGCCAGGCCCCACTTTTGGCGGCAAGGCCGGAGAAAATAATGAGAATAACAAGGAGGAGTCTCTGGCCAGTCAGGACAGCCCCTAAGGTGTCCTGAGCTGAGGTGACTCTAACTTTTAGAAATCCTCCATCTTGCAGATGGAGGATTCCCCCAATAGGGTTAGGATTGTGACCCCCTCCCCTTGGGAGGAGGCACAAAGAGGGTGTACCCACCCTCAGGGCTAGTAGCCATTGGCTACTAACCCCCCAGACCTAAACACGCCCTTAAATTTAGTATTTAAGGGCTACCCTGAACCCTAGAAAATTAGATTCCTGCAACTACAAGAAGAAGGACTGCCTAGCTGAAAAACCCCTGCAGAGGAAGACCAGAAGACGACAACTGCCTTGGCTCCAGAAACTCACCGGCCTGTCTCCTGCCTTCCAAAGATCCTGCTCCAGCGACGCCTTCCGAAGGGACCAGCGACCTCGACATCCTCTGAGGACTGCCCCTGCTTCGAAAAGACAAGAAACTCCCGAGGACAGCGGACCTGCTCCAAGAAAAGCTGCAACTTTGTTTCCAGCAGCTTTAAAGAACCCTGCAAGCTCCCCGCAAGAAGCGTGAGACTTGCAACACTGCACCCGGCGACCCCGACTCGGCTGGTGGAGATCCGACACCTCAGGAGGGACCCCAGGACTACTCTGATACTGTGAGTACCAAAACCTGTCCCCCCTGAGCCCCCACAGCGCCGCCTGCAGAGGGAATCCCGAGGCTTCCCCTGACCGCGACTCTCTGAAACCTAAGTCCCGACACCTGGGAGAGACCCTGCACCCGCAGCCCCCAGGACCTGAAGGACCGGACTTTCACTGGAGGAGTGACCCCCAGGAGTCCCTCTCCCTTGCCCAAGTGGAGGTTTCCCCGAGGAACCCCCCCCTTGCCTGCCTGCAGCGCTGAAGAGATCCCGAGATCTCTCATAGACTAACACTGCGAACCCGACGCTTGTTTCTACACTGCACCCGGCCGCCCCCGCGCCGCTGAGGGTGAAATTTCTGTGTGGACTCGTGTCCCCCCCGGTGCCCTACAAAACCCCCCTGGTCTGCCCTCCGAAGACGCGGGCACTTACCTGCAAGCAGACCGGAACCGGGGCACCCCCTTCTCTCCATTCTAGCCTATGTGTTTTGGGCACCACTTTGAACTCTGCACCTGACCGGCCCTGAGCTGCTGGTGTGGTGACTTTGGGGTTGCTCTGAACCCCCAACGGTGGGCTACCTTGGACCAAGAACTGAACCCTGTAAGTGTCTTACTTACCTGGTAAAACTAACAAATACTTACCTCCCCTAGGAACTGTGAAAATTGCACTAAGTGTCCACTTTTAAAACAGCTATTTGTCAATAACTTGAAAAGTATACATGCAATTTTGATGATTTGAAGTTCCTAAAGTACTTACCTGCAATACCTTTCGAATGAGATATTACATGTAGAATTTGAACCTGTGGTTCTTAAAATAAACTAAGAAAAGATATTTTTCTATATAAAAACCTATTGGCTGGATTTGTCTCTGAGTGTGTGTACCTCATTTATTGTCTATGTGTATGTACAACAAATGCTTAACACTACTCCTTGGATAAGCCTACTGCTCGACCACACTACCACAAAATAGAGCATTAGTATTATCTATTTTTACCACTATTTTACCTCTAAGGGGAACCCTTGGACTCTGTGCATGCTATTCCTTACTTTGAAATAGCACATACAGAGCCAACTTCCTACACACGTCAAAAAGAAATGCAGAGAAAACACCTCGGAGATACTAGATATCTTCAGTCTCAAGGACATCGAGCCACAGGAAGAGATCCACAAGGCTATTGCAGTAGAAGAGTGGGCCTTACCCATTTCGGAATCTGGATCAGAGTCAGAGGCTGAAGAGGGTGTGCAGACACTACAGATACTGTTGGTGCAGCACGCAGTGAGTAAAAAGGCCCATGTACCATGGAAGCATCCTGTAAGGAAATTCCTCCTTGGCATGGTTACCCCCTGACTTTTTGCCTTTGCTGATGCTAAGTTATGATTTGAAAGTGCTGGGACCCTGCTAACCAGGCCCCAGCACCAGTGTTCTTTCCCTAAACTGTACCTTTGTCTCCACAATTGGCACAACCCTGGCACTCTGGTAAGTCCCTTGTAACTGGTACCCCTGGTACCAAGGGCCCTGATGCCAGGGAAGGTTTCTAAGGGCTGCAGCATGTCTTATGCCACCCTAGGGACCCCTCACTCAGCACATGCACACTGCTGAACAGCTTGTGTGTGCTGGTGGGGAGAAAATGACCTCAGAGTGCCATGCCAACCTCACACTGCCTGTGGCATAGGTAAGTCACCCCTCTAGCAAGCCTTACAGCCCTAAGGCAGGGTGCACTATACCACAGGTGTCGGCATAAGTGCATGAGCACTATGCCCCTACAGTGTCTAAGCCAAACCTTAGATATTGTAAGTGCAGGGTAGCCATAAGAGTATATGGTCTGGGAGTCCGTCAAACACAAAATCCACAGCACCATAATGGCTACACTGAAAACTGGGAAGTTTGGTATCAAACTTCTCAGCACCATAAATGCACACTGATGCCAGTGTGCTATTTATTGTAAGATACACCCAGTGGGCATCTTAGAGATGCCCCCTGAAAACATACCTGACTTCCAGTGTGTAGGCTGACTAGTTTCTCACACCAGACATGTTGCTGGCCACATGGGGAGAGTGCCTTTGTCACTCTCTGGCCAGGAACAAAGCCTGTACTGGGTGGAGGTGTTTCTCACCTCCCCCTGCAGGAACTGTAACACCTGGTGGTGAGCCTCAAAGGCTCACCCCCTTTGTTACAGCACCACAGGGCATCCCAGCTAGTGGAGATGCCCACCCCAGCTAGTGGAGATGCCCACCCCTCCGGCCACTGCCCCCACTTTTGGCGGCAAGGCTGGAGGAGAGAATTAGAAAAACAAGGCGTCACTGGCCAGTCAGGACAGCCCCTAAGGTGTCCTGAGCTGAGGTGACCCTTAGTTTTAGAAATCATCCATCTTGTGGATGGAGGATTCCCTCCGGGCGGAGGCAAAAAGGGGGTGTAGCCACCCTCAAGGACAGTAGCCATTGGCTACTGCCCTCCCAGACCTAAACACACACCTAAATTCAGTATTTAGTGCCCCCCAGAACCTAGGAAACTGGATTCCTGCAACCTTAACAAGGACTGCTGACCTGAAGCCCTGCAGTGAAGTCTTGAGACAACTGCTTTGGCCCCAGCCCTACCGGCCTGTCTCCCAACTTCGAAGAAAACTGAAAAGCGATGCATCCAACAGGGACAAGCTGTAAGGAAATGCCTCCTTGGCATGGTTGCCCCCTGACTTTTTGCCTTTGCTGATGCTATGTTTACAATTGAAAGTGTGCTGAGGCCTGCTAACAAGGCCCCAGCACCAGTGTTCTTTCCCTAACCTGTACTTTTGTATCCACAATTGGCAGACCCTGGCATCCAGATAAGTCCCTTGTAACTGGTACTTCTAGTACCAAGGGCCCTGATGCCAAGGAAGGTCTCTAAGGGCTGCAGCATGTCTTATGCCACCCTGGAGACCTCTCACTCAGCACAGACACACTGCTTGCCAGCTTGTGTGTGCTAGTGAGAACAAAACGAGTAAGTCGACATGGCACTCCCCTCAGGGTGCCATGCCAGCCTCTCACTGCCTATGCAGTATAGGTAAGACACCCCTCTAGCAGGCCTTACAGCCCTAAGGCAGGGTGCACTATACCATAGGTGAGGGTACCAGTGCATGAGCATGGTACCCCTACAGTGTCTAACCAAAACCTTAGACATTGTAAGTGCAGGGTAGCCATAAGAGTATATGGTCTGGGAGTCTGTCAAACACGAACTCCACAGCACCATAATGGCTACACTGAAAACTGGGAAGTTTGGTATCAAACTTCTCAGCACAATAAATGCACACTGATGCCAGTGTACATTTTATTGCAAAATACACCCCAGAGGGCACCTTAGAGGTGCCCCCTGAAACTTAACCGACTGTCTGTGTAGGCTGACTAGTTCCAGCAGCCTGCCACACCAGAGACATGTTGCTGGCCCCATGGGGAGAGTGCCTTTGTCACTCTGAGGCCAGTAACAAAGCCTGCACTGGGTGGAGATGCTAACACCTCCCCCAGGCAGGAGCTGTGACACCTGGCGGTGAGCCTCAAAGGCTCACCCCTTTGTCACAGCCCAGCAGGGCACTCCAGCTTAGTGGAGTTGCCCGCCCCCTCCGGCCACGGCCCCCACTTTTGGCGGCAAGGCTGGAGGGAACAAAGAAAGCAACAAGGAGGAGTCACTGGCCAGTCAGGACAGCCCCTAAGGTGTCCTGAGCTGAAGTGACTCTAACTTTTAGAAATCCTCCATCTTGCAGATGGAGGAGTCCCCCAATAGGGTTAGGATTGTGACCCCCTCCCCTTGGGAGGAGGCACAAAGAGGGTGTACCCACCCTCAGGGCTAGTAGCCATTGGCTACTAACCCCCCAGACCTAAACACGCCCTTAAATTTAGTATTTAAGGGCTACCCTGAACCCTAGAAAATTAGATTCCTGCAACTACAAGAAGGACTGCCTAGCTGAAAACCCCTGCAGAGGAAGACCAGAAGACGACAACTGCCTTGGCTCCAGAAACTCACCGGCCTGTCTCCTGCCTTCCAAAGATCCTGCTCCAGCGACGCCTTCCAAAGGGACCAGCGACCTCGACATCCTCGGAGGACTGCCCCTGCTTCGAAAAGACAAGAAACTCCCGAGGACAGCGGACCTGCTCCAAGAAAAGCTGCAACTTTGTTTCCAGCAGCTTTAAAGGACCCTGCAAGCTCCCCGCAAGAAGCGTGAGACTTGCAACACTGCACCCGGCGACCCCGACTCGGCTGGTGGCGATCCAACACCTCAGGAGGGACCCCAGGACTACTCTAAGACTGTGAGTACAAAAACCTGTCCCCCTGAGCCCCCACAGCGCCACCTGCAGAGGGAATCCCGAGGCTTCCCCTGACCGCGACTCTTTGAATCCTAAGTCCCGACACCTGGGAGAGACCCTGCACCCGCAGCCCCCAGGACCAGCAGGACCGAACTTTCACTGGAGGAGTGACCCCCAGGAGTCCCTCTCCCTCGACCAAGTGGAGGTTTCCCCGAGGAACCCCCCCCTTGCCTGCCTGCAGCGCTGAAGAGATCCCTAGATCTCCCATTGACTTCCATTACAAACCCGACGCTTGGTTCTACACTGCACCCGGCCGCCCCCGCGCTGCTGAGGGTGAAATTTCTGTGTGGGCTTGTGTCCCCCCCCCGGTGCCCTACAAAACCCCCCTGGTCTGCCCTCCGAAGACGCGGGTACTTACCTGCAAACAGACCGGAACCGGGGCACCCCCTTCTCTCCATTCTAGCCTATGTGTTTTGGGCACCACTTTGAACTCCGCACCTGACCGGCCCTGAGCTGCTGGTGTGGTGACTTTGGGGTTGCTCTGAACCCCCAACGGTGGGCTACCTTGGACCAAGAACTGAACCCTGTAAGTGTCTTACTTACCTGGTAAAACTAACAAAAACTTACCTCCCCCAGGAACTGTGAAAATTGCACTAAGTGTCCACTTTTAAAACAGCTATTTGTGAATAGCTTGAAAAGTATACATGCAATTTTGATGATTTGAAGTTCCTAAAGTACTTACCTGCAATACCTTTCGAATGAGATATTACATGTAGAATTTGAACCTGTGGTTCTTAAAATAAACTAAGAAAAGATATTTTTCTATATAAAAACCTATTGGCTGGATTTGTCTCTGAGTGTGTGTACCTCATTTATTGTCTATGTGTATGTACAACAAATGCTTAACACTACTCCTTGGATAAGCCTACTGCTCGACCACACTACCACAAAATAGAGCATTAGTATTATCTATTTTTACCACTATTTTACCTCTAAGGGGAACCCTTGGACTCTGTGCATGCTATTCCTTACTTTGAAATAGCACATACAGAGCCAACTTCCTACACAAGCGACCTCTGAAGCCTCAGGTCTGCCCTGCAACCAAGGACCAAGAAACTCCTGTGAACAGCGGCCCTGTTCCACAATCTGAAACTTTCTTGCAGGAAAGAAACAACTTTAAAGACTTAACGTTTCCCGCCGGGGTGTGTGTTCCTCATTTATTGCCTGTATGTGTACAACAAATGCTTAACACTACCCTCTGATATGCCTACTGCTCCACCACACTACCACAAAATAGTACATTAGAATTCTTTATGCCACTAACTTACCTCTAAGGGGAACCCTTGGACTCTGTGACACTATTTCTCACATTGAAACACAGAGCCATCTTCCTACACCCTGCCTTTAGAAATCCTCCATCTTGAGTTTGGAGGATTTCCCCCAATAGGATTAGCGATGTGCCCCCCCTCCCCTCAGGGAGGAGGCACAAAGAGTGTAGCCACCCTCAATGACAGCCATTGACTACTGCCCTCCCAGACCTAAACACCCCCCTAAATTTAGTATTTAGGGGCACCCCAGAACCTAGGAAACAAGATTTCTGCAACCTGAGGAAACAAGGACTGTTGACCTACAAGCCTGCAGAGAAGACAGACAACTGCTTTGGCCCCAGCCTTACCCGCCTGTCTCCAACTTCGAAAACTTGCAACCAGTGATGCATCGGACAGGGACCGGCGACCTCTGAAGCCTCAGAGGACTGCCCTGGACTAAAGGACCAAGAAACTCCTGCGGCTCTGCTCAAAACCAGCAACTTTGCAACAAAGAAGCAACTGCCAAAGGCTGTACATTTCCCGTCGGAAGTGTGAGACTTCACACTCTGCACCCAATGCCCCCAGCTTGAGATCCAGAGAAACACTACAGGGAGGACTCCCCAGCGACTGCGAGCCCGTGAGTAGCCAGAGACGAACCCCCTAAAAACCCTCTGTGATGCCTGCAAAGAAAATCCAGAGGCTCCTCCTGACCGTGACTGCCAGTATCAAGGGACCAGACGCCTGGAACCAGCACTGCACCCGCAGCCTCCAGGACCTGAAGGAACCAAACCTCAGTGCAGTAGTGACCCCCAGGTGACCCTCTGCCCAGCCCAGGTGGTGGCTGTCCCAAGAAGCCCCCTCACCCCCATGCCTGCCTGCACCGCTAGTGACCCCCATGTCCTTCCATTGATTCCTATCTGAAACCAGAAGACTGCTTTGCACACCACCTGGCCGCCCCTCTGCCGCTGAGGGTGTTTTGTGTTCCTACTTGTGTCCCCCCGTGCTCTACAACCCCCCCCCCCCCGGCCTTGCCTGCCCCTCAAGGACGCAGGTACTTAGCTGCTGGCAGACGAAACGGAGCACCCCTGTTCTCCATAGGCACCTATGTGTTTTGGGCACCTCTTTGACATCTGCACCTGACTGGCCCTGAGCTGCTGGTGTGGTATCTTTAGGGTTGCCTTGAACACCCAACACTGGGCTGCCTATGCCCCAGAACTGAGACTTGTAAGTGTTTTACTTACCTCACAAACTAACCTTTACTTACCTCCCCCAGGAACTGTTGATTTTTGCACTGTCCACTTTGAAAATAGCTTATTGCCATTTTTACAAAGACTGTATATGATATTGCTTTTATTCAAAGTTCCTAAGTTACCTATGTTAAGTAGTTTGCATTTTGTATTTACTTCAAATCGTGAACCTGTGGTTCTTAAAATAAATTAGGAAAATATATTTTTCTATGTAAAAACTATTGGCCTGGAGTTAAGTCATTGTGTGTTCCTCATTTATTGCCTGTCTGTACAACAAATGCTTATACTACCCTCTGATAAGCCTACTGCTCGACCACAAAATAGAGCAATAGAATTACTCCAGTATTGGAACTTTCATTTTTTTTCACTCACTTTCGTCGAGATGGGAGCCTCCGGTACAATTACACAAGTAATGATGAAACATATCAACACAAGGGCCTTAGGCCTCTTTAATTTAATAGTCTATCACAGTCATTTTAAGAAAAGGACCAAACTTGAGCATCCACCAATCGGACACCACCCTCTAGAATCCTCCTGAGAGAAGCTCCAGCACCTCAGATTTTCTACCACACTTAGTGCCAGGGAGTTTTCTCAGAGCTCTCTGCTCTCTCTTGTAGGGGATTTCCATGTATAGTCATAAGTGTTGAATATTCCCCGCCCGCCTGCGGGGACCCCGGAGCACTTTTTCCAATATAACTTAAGTGTCCATGTTCGCCTTACTTCAGAAAGGCCTGCCAAGTCACTTAAGAATGTTTCTATGCAGCCTATAGGAAAGGCTCCAGTATTCAAACTTCTTCATCCAGTTTGTTCTTGAGGTAAATGCATTTAAATGCCTGAACAAATAAATATTTTTCGGAAAAATTCCTTCACAAACCTTTTTTGTATTAGGAAATCCCTATGAAGGAGTGCAGAGCAGTGTTGCCCATAGGCTGCCATTAGTAATAAAGAAAAAAGAGATTATGCCTTTAAGAGCAGCCAGTCCTCCAGTATCCCATCATGCCTAGAGAGAGGCAGTTACCTCAGTTCTTTTTTTCCGGCTCCTGCTGACAGGACTCTAGAGCATTGAGCTCGACCTTTTTAGGTTATTTTCTTCAAAAATAGACACTCTTTGAGAAACAACAACTGTTCGATGGCATCTGTCGCTGTAGATACACATGTTCTGCATAGCTCGCCATCTGGTGTTGGGTCGGAGTGTTACAAGTTGTTTTTCTTCGAAGAAGTCTTTCGAGTCACGGGACCGAGTGACTCCTTATGTCTCCATTGCGCATGGGCGTCGACTCCATCTTCGATTGTTTTCTTTCCGCCATCGGGTTCGGACGTGTTCCTGTCGCTCAGAGTTTCGGAACGGAAAGTTAGTTAATATCGGAAGATTTTCGTCGGTATTGTTGCGTTCGGGATCGGCGTAGTTAGATTCAACACCGCATCGAAGATCGACGCGCTCCGGTGCCCTTCGGGGTAGTTTTCGATCCCCCGTCGGGGCCTGGTCGGCCCGACCGCGTGTCAAACAACGTCGATGGAACGGACCCCGTTCCGTTTTTGTCCCAAATGCCACAACAAATACCCGTATACAGACCAACATTTGGTCTGTAACCTGTGCCTGTCACCTGAGCACAGTGAAGAGACTTGCGAGGCCTGTCGTGCGTTCCGGTCCCGAAAGACACTCCGTGACCGTCGAGCCAGGAGACTTCAGATGGCGTCCACGCCGACAGCGCACCGAGAGTTCGAGGAACAAGAGGAAGAAGAAACCTTTTCGATCCACGAATCGGACTCCGAGGAATTCGACGATCAAAGAACCGTGAGTAAGACGTCGAAAACAACACAGAAGAAAAGTGACAAGGCCCAGGGGACGCCACTGCCACCAGGCCATGGCTCCACCCATAAATTCGGTGACCGACCATCGGCACCGAAAAAGGCCAAAACCGTGCCGAGATCGTCCGACTCCGGTCGAGACACCGGCACGCAGCCTTCTCGGGATCGAGAAAGTGCTGGAGAAATGCAATGACACAGAGATAGCGGTGTAGAAGCGGCTTGACGCCGAGACAGCGGCACCGACGAAGATCGACGCCGAGAGGTTTCGACTCCAAAAAAGAAAAAAGCCACCTCGGAGCTGAAAAGAGATACAGGCAGGGTTTTGGTGCCGAAACAACCTGTAACCGACCCAGGTCCAGGCTCTTATACAGAGGAACAATCACTGTCCTCTCAGATGCGAAAGCATAGGTTTGAGGAAGAGCTGCAATCCACCGAAGTGGACCATACGCAAAAACGTATTTTCATACAGCAGGGAACAGGAAGAATAAGCACCCTTCCCCCTATTAGGAGAAAAAGGAGACTGGAGTTTCAAACAGACCAGGCGCCACAAACAAAAATGGTGAAAAAGGTGACTCCGCCACCCTCTCCTCCACCTGTAATTAACGTCTCACCAGCGCAAACTCCGTCACATTCCCCGGCTCACACCACCATGAGCCAAGGTGACCAGGATCAAGACGCTTGGGACTTATGACGCCCCAGTGTCGGACAACATTCCGGAGGCATATCCAACGAAGCCCTCACCACCAGAAGACAGCTCAGCATACTCTCAAGTGGTGGCTAGAGCAGCACAATTCCACAACGTAAACCTCCACTCAGAACAAGTCGAGGATGACTTTTTATTCAACACCCTCTCCTCCACCCACAGCTCCTATGCTGCCAGGTATGCTTCGGCACGCAAAGGAAATATTCAAGGAGCCGGTCAAAAGTAGGGCAAGAACGCCAAGGGTGGAAAAGAAGTATAAGGCACCTCCTACAGACCCTGTTTTCATCACCACACAGCTGCCACCAGATTCCGTTGTAGTAGGAGCAGCTCGGAAAAGAGCCAACTCCCACACATCTGGGGATGCACCACCCCCAGATAGAGAGCCGCAAGTTCGATGCAGCTGGGAAAAGAGTCGCAGTACAAGCTGCAAACCCAGTGGCACATCGCTAACTCTCAAGCACTACTTGCGCGCTATGACAGAGCCCATTGGGATGAGATGCAACACCTCATCGAGCATCTTCCCAAGGAACTACTAAAGAGGGCAAAGCAGGTGGTTGAGGAAGGACAGAACATATCAAATAACCAGATACGATCTTCTATGGACGCTGCAGACACAGCTGCAAGAACAATTAATACATCTGTGACCATTAGAAGGCACGCATGGCTAAGAACGTCTGGGTTCAAACCAGAGATCCAGCAGGCAGTGCTCAATATGCCATTCAACGAAAAACAACTGTTCGGACCAGAAGAGGACACGGCAATCGAAAAACTTAAAAAAGACACTGACACTGCTAAAGCCATGGGCGCACTCTACTCCCCGCAGAGCAGAGGAACCTACAGCACCTTCCGCAAGACACCCTTTAGAGGGGGGTTTCGGGGTCAGGCCACACAAGCCAGCACCTCGCAGGCAACACCGTCCAGCGACCAGGGACAGTACAGGGGAGGCTTTCGGGGCCAATACAGAGGAGGGCAATTCCCTAGGAATAGAGGAAAATTTCAAAGCCCCAAAACCCCTACAACCAAGCAGTGACTCAGATGTCACTCACCCCCTCCACACAACACCAGTGGGGGGAAGAATAGGTCATTATTACAAAGCATGGGAGGAAATAACTACAGACAATTGGGTCTTAGCAATTATCCAACATGGTTATTGCATAGAATTCCTACAATTCCCTCCAAACATACCACCAAAAGCACAGAATTTATCAAAACAACATTCCGAACTTCTGGAAATAGAAGTTCAAGCACTATTGCAAAAGAATGCAATCGAATTAGTACCAAACACACAAACAAACACAGGAGTCTATTCACTGTACTTCTTAATACCAAAAAAGGACAAAACACTGAGACCAATCCTAGACCTCAGAATACTAAACACCTACATCAAATCAGACCACTTTCACATGGTCACGCTACAAGAAGTGTTACCATTGCTAAAACTACAGGACTACATGACCACCTTAGACCTCAAAGACGCGTATTTCCATATACCAATACATCCGTCGCACAGGAAATACCTACGGTTCGTATTCAAAGGAATACATTACCAATTCAAAGTATTGCCTTTTGGTTTAACAACCGCACCAAGAGTCTTTACAAAATGTCTAGCAGTAGTGGCTGCACACATCAGAAGGCAGCAAATACATGTATTCCCGTATCTAGACGACTGGCTAATCAAAACCAATTCACTAACAAAGTGCTTACAACACACAAATCAAATCATACAAACCCTCTACAAACTAGGTTTCACCGTCAACTTTGCAAAATCCAACATTTTGCCGTGCAAAGTACAACAATACCTGGGAGCCATAATAGACACAACAAAAGGAGTAGCCACTCCAAGTCCACAAAGAATTCAAAATTTCAACAAGATCATACAACGCATGTATCCAACACAAACAATAGAAGCAAAGATGATATTACAACTCCTAGGCATGATGTCTTCATGCATAGCCATTGTTCCGAACGCAAGACTACACATGAGGCCCTTACAACAGTGCCTAGCATCACAATGGTCACAAGCACAGGGTCACCTTCTAGATCTGGTGTTAATAGACCGCCAAACTTACCTCTCGCTTCTATGGTGGAACAGTATAAATTTAAACAAAGGGCGGCCATTCCAAGACCCAGTTCCACAATGCGTAATAACAGATGCTTCCATGACAGGGTGGGGAGCACACCTCGATCAACACAGCATACAAGGACAATGGAACGTACATCAAACAAAACTGCATATAAATCACCTAGAAATGCTAGCAGTTTTTCAAGCATTAAGGGCTTTCCAACCAATTATAACTCACAAATACATTCTTGTCAAAACAGACAACATGACAACAATGTATTATCTAAACAAACAGGGGGGGACACACTCAACGCAGTTGAGCCTTCTAGCACAGAAGATATGGCGATGGGCAATTCACAACCACATTCGCCTAATAGCGCAGTTTATTCCAGGGATCCAGAATCAACTTGCAGACAATCTCTCTCGATCACCAACAGGTCCACGAATGGGAAATTCACCCCCAAATTCTAAACACTTACTTCAGACCCTGGGGAACACCTCAAATAGACTTGTTTGCAACAAGAGAGAACGCAAAATGCCAAAACTTCGCATCCAGATACCCACACAGGCAGTCCCAAGGCAATGCCCTATGGATGAACTGGTCAGGGATATTTGCCTATGCTTTTCCTCCTCTCCCTCTCCTTCCTTATCTGGTAAACAAATTGAGTCAAAACAAACTCATTTTAATAGCACCAACTTGGGCAAGGCAACCCTGGTACACAACACTGCTAGACCTATCAGTAGTGCCCCACATCAAATTGCCCAACAGGCCGGATCTGTTAACACAACACAACACAACCAACACAACACAACCAACAGATCAGACATCCAGATCCAGCATCGCTGAATCAAGCAATCTGGCTCCTGAAATCCTAGAATTCGGACACTTACAACTTACCCAAGAATGTATGGACGTCATAAAGCAAGCCAGACGGCCGTCCACTAGGCACTGCTATGCAAGTAAATGGAAGAGGTTTGTCTGCTACTGCCATCATAATCAGATCCAACCTTTACACGCAACTCCAAAGGACGTAGTGGGTTACTTGCTTCACTTACAAAAATCTAATCTAGCCTTCTCTTCCATTAAAATACACCTTGCGGCAATATCTGCATACCTGCAGACTACCTATTCAACTTCCCTATATAGGATACCAGTCATTAAAGCATTCATGGAAGGCCTTAAAAGAATTATACCACCAAGAACACCACCTGTTCCTTCATGGAACTTAAATGTTGTCTTAACAAGACTCATGGGTCCACCCTTTGAACCCATGCACTCTTGCGAAATACAGTTCCTAACCTGGAAGGTTGCATTTCTCATCGCCATTACATCTCTAAGAAGAGTAAGCGAAATTCAGGCGTTTACAATACAAGAACCTTTTATACAACTACACAAAAATAGTCGTCCTAAGGACTAATCCTAAATTTTTACCAAAGGTTATTTCACCGTTCCACCTAAATCAAACACTGGAACTACCAGTGTTCTTCCCACAGCCAGATTCCGTAGCTGAGAGGGCACTACATACATTAGATGTCAAAAGAGCATTAATGTACTACATTGACAGAACGAAAAACATCAGAAAGACTAAACAACTATTTATTGCATTCCAAAAACCTCATGCAGGAAACCCAATATCAAAACAAGGTATAGCCAGATGGATAGTTAAATGCATCCAAATCTGCTACCTTAAAGCAAAACGACAACTGCCCATTACACCAAGGGCACATTCAACCAGAAAAAAGGTGCTACCATGGCCTTTCTAGGAAACATCCCAATGCAAGAAATATGTAAGGCAGCCACATGGTCTACGCCACACACGTTCACCAAGCACTACTGTGTAGACGTGTTATCCGCACAGCAAGCCACAGTAGGTCAAGCTGTGTTAAGAACATTATTTCAAACCACTTCCATTCCTACAGGCTGAGCCACCGCTTTTGGGGAGATAACTGCTTACTAGTCTATGCAGAACATGTGTATCTACAGCGACAGATGCCATCGAACTGAAAATGTCACTTACCCAGTGTACATCTGTTCGTGGCATCAGTCGCTGGAGATTCACATGTGCCCACCCACCTCCCCGGGAGCCTGTAGCAGTTTGGAAGTTAGCTTCAACTTTGTACATTTGTATATATATTATTTTAACCTTAAATAGGTACATACTTAGTCACTCCATTGCATGGGCACTATTACTACAACACAACTCCTACCTCACCCTCTGCGGGGAAAACAATCGAAGATGGAGTCGACGCCCATGCGCAATGGAGACAGAAGGAGGAGTCACTCGTTCCCGTGACTCGAAAGACTTCTTCGAAGAAAAACAACTTGTAACACTCAGACCCAACACCAGATGGCGAGCTATGCAGAACATGTGAATCTCCAGCGACTGATGCCACGAACAGATGTACACTGGGTAAGTGACATTTTCATTACTCAACGTCTTTTGACTTTCTCTCTTGGATTTTTAATTTTTCTGACCAGATTTGAGGCATTTTTACTCAAAAAATTACTGCCTTATTCGACAAATGTCCAAAATGTAGCAGAAAAAAGGCCAAAACAGACCCTCACAAGGTCTGCATCATTTGTCTGCCGTCTTCACACATCTGCCTCCTGTAACATCTGCAAGACATTTTCTAGGCGCACACTGCATGACCGAAGATTCGCCCTCAATGGAGAGCAGAGAGGACGCCAGGAAACCAGTGGGACTTCTGAGTGAGGGGAAGTCTAGTCTTCCACCAGAGCTCATACCTCAGCCTCCAGTGGACGTGGAAGGTCTGAGAGGTGTTCTTCAGGTAGAAAACACTTTCGGTCCCAGTCGAGGAGGTACGGCGCCAACATGCTCGCTGTTGAAGTCCGGCTCGACATCAAGGCACTGCACGACGTCAGAGCAGATCGATGTTGAGGAAAACGTAGACACCATGTGTCGAGGTCCCGCACAACGTCACCGATGAGATGTAGAGGAAGATTGACGTCGAGGAGCCCATCGACGTCGAGGAGACACAAACGAAGAAGAATTTATTCCTCAGAGCATTCTACTTCGGTAGTGCTGCTTCCTTCGTCGCCTTCTACTCGCACATCTCCTCAGGTCTCTCCTCCACTAGATTTACCACCAGCTTCTCCTCAGTCAGACACTGCGACCTACAGATCAGGTTTTACCTGCACCACTTCCAGTGCCTATCAGTGTCCCAGCAAGACTGCACTCTACATCGCGCCACCGTTCACAACATGGCCATCACTCATCCCGCTCAAGATCTCCCCGCAGATGTGGACGTAGATCAAGCTCAAGGGGTCGTGAGATAATCTTGGTCTTCTACTAGAGACTGCTCTCCTACTTTATCGGATTCACCCCCACCTTGGTCCTCGCCGGTTGATATTAACACCTTTCATGAAGTGCTGGTCTGTTAAGCGTCAAAGCTTGGTTGCCCCTACACCATCTACGTCGGTCATATGTGAGACTCTCCAACACCGTATAGCCGCCAGACCTTTGCTACCTCTGGTACCTGGCCTTTTAGAGCCTGCTATGAAAGTCTTCCTCACGCCAGCTACAACAAGACCTGCACCATCTAGACTGCAGAAAAAGTATCGTCCTCTTGAACAAGATCCTGTGTCTTTGCGTTCTGACCCTCCACCTGATTCAGTGGTTATATTGGCGGCTCGCAAAGCTCACGCTACCGCTCGGTCTTCCACCTCTCCCCCGGATAAAGAGTAAAAGGCTAGATTCAACAGGCCGTAAAGTCTGCAGTTCAGCCGCTTCCTCCATGAAAACTGCAAGCGCAACAGCCCTTTCGGGCAGATACGATACGTCCTTATGGAATTCCATATTACAGTTTGCAGACCATCTCACGAGAGATCAGAGAGGATTTCTTAGAGATAGGCAAGGAGGGTGCTATGGTCTCGAATCAGATAATCAGTGAAGCGGCAGATTCGTCTTTACTCTCAGCGCATACATATTGCCATGGGGTGACACTAAGACATTCATGGCTGCGGCTTACTTCACTGAAGCCGGATGCTCAGTAACGCATTATAAATCTGCCATTTTCAGAAAGGAGGAAGCGTCACCAATTGCCTGGTGGTGGCAAAGAATTAAAACAGACGCTTGGGTCGTAAACATTGTCAGAATGGATATTGTCTCTGGTTTTCCACACCGCCTCCATCCATTCCGCCAAAACCCTCCACTGCGCACCTCGACCTCTTAAAGGCGGAAGTTTCCATCCTCCACAAAGAGCAGTGGAATCTGTTCCCCTCGACCCATGGGGGAAGGGCACTTACTCCAAATATTTTCTCCTCCCAAAGACAAAAGCGTTCAGACCCATTCTAGACCTCAAAATTGCCAACAAATGGGTCCGAAAAGAAAAGTTCAGGATGCTATCCTTACACCAGATATATCCTCAGATTCAGCAAGGGGACTGGCTTTGCTCAGTGGATCTACACGATGCGTATTGTCACATCCCCATCGCAAAGAAGCAGTGGAAGTTCCCGAGGTTTGTTGTGGGTCAAGACCACTTCCAATACACTGTCCTACCATTTGGTCTCAGGTCAGCACCCAGAACCTTTTCCAAATGCATGGCGGCAGTGGCCGCACATCTCCCAAAAAAATTGGATTTTCATATACCCCTATCTGGATGACTGGCTAATCAAAGCATCCACTTGTGCAGAAGCCAGACTGCATTTCCAGATGACCCGCGATCTCCTGTATCGGCTAGGCCTTCATGTCATCTTTCACAAGTCAACAGTTCCTGTCCAGAAGTTACACTACTGAAGGAGCTACCATAGACTCACTGCATGCAAGTGTGTCCTTCAGGAGAACAACGCTTATCCATTCTCCGAAGTGTTGGGCTATCCGATCAATGCATCACCCAACAGTGCGCAGTGTCCTCACTTCTCGGCTCCATGGCCTCCTGCATCTTTGACACCCAACGCTCGCCTCCACGTGCGACAGCTTCAGGAATGCCTGGAGGACCAATGGAATCAACTGTCAGAACTGGGAAGACCGAATTTGTCTGTCCACCCATGCAATCAGATCTCGAACTTGGCAGTGTTCTCCAGCCAATATCCTAAAGAGGATTCCTTTCCGTCCAGTCTCCAGCACAGACTATTGACAGACGCCTCTCTCCTCGGATGGGGAACTCATATGGATCATCTGCAAATACAAGGTCGATGGCCTCCCAAGGAATCATTATACCACATCAATCTCCTCGAGCTACGGGCGGTGCACCTAGCTCTCAGGGCCTTTCTCCCCTCAATAACCACTGACAACTTGATGGTATAGACATTACCACCATGTACTATCTGAACAAGCAAGGGGGCACCAGATCCAGAGTCTTTTCTCAAGAGTCCCAGACAATATGGCACTGGCTCCTAGCCATGAAATTGAACATAGTGGCAACCCACCTTCCAGGTGTTCAGAATGTGCAAGCGGATGCCCTCAGCAGAGTTCTAGAAGAGAACCACGAGTGGTTGCTCAAGGAAGACGTTACTCAGGACATCTTCTATTTGTGGGGTACACCTTCTATCGACCTCTTTGCCACAGAAGGACACAGGAAATGCAGCGCCTTCGCCGCCAGGTTTTACCACCCAGAATCACTGAGGAATGCTCTGTGGATAGACTGGTCCAACAAATTTCTGTACGCCTTTCCACCAATTCCGCTGATCCCAGCAGTCCTCCTCAAACTCTCAATGACGTCAGCCACGATGATCCTCCTTGCACCAGAGTGGCCAAGACAGTGGTGGTTCCGGGATCTCCTTCACCGATCACTCCGTCCACATCTCAGGCTACCCTGCAGACAGGACCTCCTGACGAAGTTCGGAGGACAAATGAGACACCCCAATCTCTCCTCCTTGAATTTGGCAGCATGGCTCCTGAGTTGGTCCAGTACGGACATCTAAACCTTCCACAGGATTGTATGGAAATCCTAAAGGAGGCGAATTGTCAATCTACCCGCTTCGTCATATTCCTTCAAGTGGAAAAGGTTCTGCGTTTTTGGTTCTTCTAGGGGGATAGAACCTACATCTTGCAAGGAAGAGGTCATTCTCCCATACTTGTTACATTTGGCTTGATCTGGCTTGCAACTTTCATCAATAAGTTAATTTGGCAGCTTTGACTGCTTATAGGAAAACTCCTTTGCAAACCTCTTTCTTTAGGATTCCAGTCATCAAAGATTTTGTATAGGCGTTGAAGGTATTTCCTCCAGTTAGGCGCCCTTCCCCACCATGAGAACTTGATGTGGTCCTTTCACAACTCATGCAACATCCATTGGAACCCATACACAAGGCATCTCTCCAGCACCTAACTTGGAAAACGGCCTTTCTAGTGGCAATCACATCAACACGAAGGGTTAGCGAGATTCATGCCCTCTGTACCCACGAGCCTTACACAGTATTTCACTCCTCCAAAGTAGTACTGCGAACACATCCTAAATT
Source organism: Pleurodeles waltl (assembly GCF_031143425.1). Classification (NCBI taxonomy): domain Eukaryota; kingdom Metazoa; phylum Chordata; class Amphibia; order Caudata; family Salamandridae; genus Pleurodeles; species Pleurodeles waltl. Next base: position 346,650,995 of record NC_090447.1, on the reverse strand, counting down.
CCTGCCCAAGGTTATATCAGACTTGCACATCAACCAGTCTATTTCCTTACCTACTTACTTTCCAAACACATCTACCCCAGCACAGAGAGCGCTCCATTATCTAGATGTAAAAAGGGTGTTAAAGTTTTATCTAGATAAGACTAATTCCCTTCGGAGAACTTCACAAGTGTTCGTTAATTATAATACGGTCCGTACCGGTTTAGCCACCTCCAAACAGTCCATATCGAGATGGATAGTCTCCTGTATTTTATTTTGCCATCAACTAGCTAAGAAAACTCTACAGGGCAAACCAAAAGCGCATTCCACCAGAGGCAAGTCTGCAACAATTGCTTTGAGGAATGATCCATTAGCAGACATTTGTAGAGCTGCGACTTGATCTATACACACCTTTACCAAGCCTTATTGCCTTGACTCACGCTAGGGCAGATGCTCAAGTAGGACAGGCTTCTCTTAGGAACCTCTTTGCATGAGAGTATTTTCTGAGTGTTCTCTCCTCCGAGTGTTAGAAGATGGGCTTGCTATTCTATTCAACGCTTATCACTATCCATGGAAATCCCCTACGAGAGAAGGTATAGTTTCTTACCTGTAACTCCAGTTCTCTCGTAGGGGTATTTCCATGATAGTCATAAGCAACCCTCCCACCTCCCCGGGGGAGCAGACAGATTGCTTAATTAGGTTAATCATTATTATCAGCTAAGAACTGCCTACAAAAAACTGAGGTAACTGCTTCTCTCTAGGCATGATGGGATACTGGAGGACTGGGTGCTCTTAAAGGCATAGTCTCATTTTTCTTTATTACTAATGGCAGCCTATGGGCTACACTGCTCTGCACTCCTTCAAGGGATTTTCTAATACAAAAAAGGTTTGTGAAAAATATATTTATTTGTTCAGGCATTTAAATGCATTTACCTCAAGAACAAACTGGATGAAGAAGTTTGAATACTGTAGCCTTTCCTATAGGCTGCATAGGAACATTCTTAAGTGACTTGGCAGGCCTTTCTGAAGTAAGGCGAACATGGACACTTAAGAAGTTATATTGGAAAAAGTGCTCCGGAGTCCCCGCAGGCGGGCGGGGAATATTCAACGCTTATGACTATCATGGAAATACCCCTACGAGAGAACTGGAGTTACAGGTAAGAAACTATACCTTCTTCACACCTTTGGATTGCCTTGAAGCCAACACCTACAACATGTCTGACAAGGAGAAGAAGGGTTTATTCAAAAATTGTATAACTTATGGTAAGAAAAGACTACATTCTAAAGACCCTCATCAGGATTGCATTTACTGCCTCTATCCAGACCACTCAGCCAAGGACTGTTAGGTTTGTCGTACCTTTTCCTCTGAGACTCTTAAGGATAGAGAAGGCAGATTTTTAATTTGGCTGCAGAAGCTTAAGTACAGAGATAATCCAGTCTCTGATTCAGATAGTGATGACTCTTGAACATCCAAAAATTCATCAAAAAGGGCAAGATCAGACACGATCTCCTTCACAACAACCAAGAAAAGCCCACAAAAAGACTACCACAGGGTCTTACAAGGGCTGCAGCCTATCTACGTCACCTCCTAAATCTTCCAGGAAAGGGGAGAGAGGTCATGCCAGCAGTTCTGAGGCATAAGAAATCGTTCTCTGTACCACCATCTTTGCCGTTCAAAAGGCCTTCATCTACTTCAGCTAAGAATGTGCCGTTGACTAACTCGGCGCTGACAAGACTGTCGGTGAGTTTCCTCACTGTCGATGATGACTTTCACTGTTCCACAGTCGCCGACAGTTATGACGACCTCGTCGACGAAGATCTACACTTCATCATTGACTGTCTCTGCTTTACCATCGTCGATTACCTCGTTGACAGTAGACTCCTCAATAAGGCTGTTGATCTCCATGCGTTCGTCGATGACTCCTCCAAAGACTAAGATTATAGCCGCGCCGTCGACGAGGGAAAAACAATCTAGAAAACAAGAAAAACGTACTCCAAAGCACACCTCACCTAGTAAGGTGACACCCCTCATACCGGTTCACTTGTTAGAGGGGAATGAAGAGTCAGATGACGAGGGTCCATTTGGACCAGCACATAGCCCCTCTCAATTAAACGTCAAATAGCAGAACAAAAACTAATTTGAGGAAACCTATGACCCTCAGTACTAAGGAGGAGACTATCCGGAAGGAGCATACATTCCAACCTCTTTGCTCTCTGACCTCAGGCGATGTTGGCTGATTATAGCAGGCGTTTTCCTCCTCAAGGGGAGCAACCTCCGCCATCGCCAGTCTCTGGGGTGACTACTCCAAGTCAGAGACCGACCTCATTACCATTGACAAATGTTACTACGCCAGATATGACCTTACCTCAGGACACTGATATGTCAGAAGGAGATCAGGAAGGAGAGCTGAGTGGGATGAATACATTATTCCTGCTCCTCCTTCTCCATCACAGTCAAAAGTAGAATCCCTGTCAGATGACATCGGGGGATTTCATAATCTCCTGAGAGCAGCTAAACGGTTGGCCTTGCCAATGCTGTCCAAGCAAACCGATTGCTTCCTATATGATTTTAGAGCCGTTCCAGAAATCTCTGCGCTCTATTCCAGTGGTCAGCTACTTATGGGAAGAAGGGCTGAAAGTGATGCATAACTCTGCTACTGTCACAGCAGTACTGCCATGGCTAGATAAAAAGTACAAGGCTCCAGACGATGCCCCAGCATGTCTAATTGGTCACCCTCATCTAGACTCTGTGGTGGTCCAGGCGGCACAGAGAAGGTAGAGACGGCTGGATAATATTGGTAAAAGGTTCTCCTCGATAGCTAGCTTAGTTATAAGAGCTGCTAACTCGCTAGCGGTGTTAGCTAGGTATGACAGACAGCTATGGGCAGACATCGCCCCGCATATTGACCAGCTGCCAGAGGATGGAAGATCAGAGGCAAGGAAGACATTACATGAAGGTCAGCCCATCTCAGCTGAGCTCATAGACTGTGCGATGGACATAGCCACAACTGCATTTCGCCAGCTCGCAGGTGTGGTTGTACTTAGGAGGGAAGGCTGGCTAAATAAGATTTTAGACCTACCTTTTGATTCCCAAGCATTATTTGGTAAACATGTTGATGAGGCCTTACAATCTATCAAATCTGACACGGATACTGCAAGATCGCTAGAGACTCTCCAGTTTCGGTAGCCATCCTTTCGGGCTAGAGGACATGGACTACTTTCATATAAAGGAGGCTATCAGCAATATAGATATTCAACCTATCCCTCTTCCTCCCAGCAGTTTCGTCAATATTACCCACCAGGGCAACCACCACAAGCAGCTTGTGGTAAATCTGGCACTAGGGGATGATCAACTCTCCCTGCTAAAGACTCTGCCTGTAGAGCCTGATACATCCAAGGTGCCGGCTACACCCAACCCTCCTCCACTGGTTCTAGGCGGAAAGATATCCCGGATTCTCAAGCAATGGCAAGTCATCACATCAGATAAGTGGGTCCTCCAATTAGTGAAACAAGGCCACACTGGAATTTATCCAAATACCTCCCTCCAATCCTCCTTGCAGGATTCCATCAAGGTATCCAGGACAACTCGAGGGAGATCAGCAAGATGCTCTTCAAAGGAGCTATAGAGAAAGTAGCTCTGTCACAGCGAGGAAGGGGGGGGGGGGGGTGGGAGTTAATCAAGATTCTTCCTCATTCGCAAGAAGTGGAAAAACTGTAGGCCGATCTTCGGCCTAATGGAATTAAACATCTACTTAAAGCAGTTGTTCCGCATGGTAAGCCTACAGGATGTCCTTCTGTGACTTAACCAGCAAGATTTCATGTCTACACTAGACCTAAGACGCATATTTCCACATTCCCATCCACCCTGCCCCACAGACAGTACCTGAGATTCATGGTAGCCGGAGGCCATTTTCAATTTTGTGACCTTCCTTTTGGCCTAAAGTCAGCTCCCAGGATATTTACCAAATGTCTAGCGCCAATCGCAGCTTTCCTCAGGAGAAAACACCAGATATTTCCATACCTCAACGATTGGCTGATAAAAGCAAACACCTACGCAGGAGCACGCAGATCAGCAAAAAGGTGCGTTTCCTTACTCAACAGTCTAGGCCTCCATCAACTGAGAGAAGTCCAAACCTCTGCCATCACGCAGTATCACCTTTTTAAGGGCAAACCTGGACACTCAATCCACCATGGTGTGCCCCACAGTAGAGAGACAAAGTAACTGACTAGCGAAGTCCATACAGGGAAAAAAAACGGGGTCAGATGTAGTCATAAGAACAGACAACACCACTACAATGCATTACCTCAACAAACAAGGAGGCACGAGGTGTCTCACCCTTTCTGAGGAAGCCCAAAAGATTTGGAATTGGGCCTCGCAGCAAGGCATCAGACTCACAGCGGTGCATCTGCCGGGGACAGAGAACACGATAGTGGACTCACTCAGCAGACCAAGATTGAGCTGCCACGAATGGGAGCTAGACCAGTCCAGAGTGGATTACATTTTTTTCCCAGTGGGGGACGCCCAAAATCAACCTGTTCGCCAGCAAATGGAATGCCAAATGCAGGTACTTCGCAAGCTGGCATCCCCAAAAGGGATCTTGGGGAATGCGTTTTCCATAGCTTGGTCAGGCATCTTTGCTTACACCTTTCCTCCAATTCCACTGATCCCAAAAGTCCTCACGAAAATGAAGACCGAGCTGTGCACCCTGATATTGATTGCTCCGTACTGGCCTCGCCAACACTGGTTCACCGAGCTTCTATCAATGAAGCCTCACATTCCGCTCAAACCATCTCTACACTTGCTGACAATGAAAAAAGGGCAAATATCGCATCCAGATCCTCAGTCTATGCGATTGTCAGCATGGCTCCTGAACACAACTGCACATCTGAATATCCCACAGGAATGTAGGGACATTTTGTCCAGACCTAGAGCAGATAGCACTAATAAGGCTTATTCTTGCAAGTGGAGAAGGTTTTCTTTCTGGTGCCACCAGCGACAAATTGATCCACTGTCCTCCCCACCGGAACAATTATTGCCTTACTTATTGCATTTAGTGCAATCAGGCATGGCACACTCATCCATAAAGGTGCATCTGGCGGCAATAGCTGCATATAGATGTTCACTCTTCACTTCACTGTATTCTTCTAGATTAATCAAATGGGTTTTAAAGGGAGTTTTCAGGGTTTTTCCTCCATTCAGACCCCCGTGGAACCTGAATATTGTTCTAGCACAGTTAATGACGCATCCATTCATCAAATACCTTTCTTGGAAAGTTGCTTTACTGGTGGCTCACATCAGCAAGACGGGTTAGTGAGAATCAGGCCCTCTCCATACAGGAGCCGTTTTTGCAGATCACACAAGACAACCTACTACTTCACACAAACCACCATTTCATTCCGAAGGTCCCTTTGGATTTTCACATGAACGAGCCCTTAGTTTTTAAAACTTTTTTTCCACATCAATCTACTCCTGCGGAAAGAGCGTTACACTCAGACATTAAGAGATGTGTCAAATTCTACCTGGATAGGACTAAGTCCTTCCGCTCCAATCAATTGTTCGTAGCTTACAGTATAGCCAGATGGATATCCTCAGCCATTCGTTTCTGCCATTAAGCAGCAGTCAAACCACTGCATCAGTCCGTGCTCACTCTACAAGGGCAGTTTGCGGGGGTTCCTCTAAAAGACATCTGTAGAGCAGCGACATGGAAAAGCTGCCAGACATTTACACAACATTACTGCTTGGAAGTACTATCGCAAGGAGACGTAGCAGTGGGTCAAGCAGTCCTCCGGAACCTCTTCAGGTGAGTCATCTTTCAACCCGCCATCCTAGATATGGTATGCACATTGTTTATATCCTGATACTGTTCAATACGGATCCTATGCATTTAAAAAAAAAAAGGGACAGAAGTAAAGATGAGGTGAACAAACGTTTTGTGACGTACATAGATGCAATATTCCAATGTGCATAAGTACTGCTCGTTACTCTGATTAAGGCATGTGAATCTATGAAAGTTCCAATACTGGAGTAAGAAAATTAGTTACCTGTAACTCTTCAGTATTGGAATCTTTCATAGATGCACATGCGACCCACCTGCCTCCCCGGAGAAACTCTTCCCCCTTTCCCTCTCTCTCTCCCTTTCTCCCTAGATGCACTTGTGCTTTGAAAATCTGAGGTGGTGGAGCTTCTCTCTAGAGGATTCTAGAGGGTGGTGGCGTCTGATTGGTGGATGCTTAAGTTTGGTCCTTTTCTTAAAATGACTGATAGACTATTAAATTAAAGATGACTAAGGTTGCTTGTTATATTTCATCATTACCTATGTAATTGTACCCGAGGCTCCCATCGCGACGACGGGGAATGATTCAAGCATGTGAATCTATACAAGATTCCAATACTGAATAACTACAGTTAAGTAACACATTTTCTTATCTAATTTTGCCACTATTTTACCTCTAAAGGGAACCCTTGGACTCTGTGCACACTATTTTGAAATAGTATGTTCGATGGCATCTGTCGCTGTAGATACGCATGTTTTGCAATAGCTCGCCATCTGGTGTTGGGCCGGAGTGTTACAAGTTGTTTTTCTTCGAAGAAGTCTTTCGAGTCACGGGACCGAGTGACTCCTCCTTTTGTCTCCATTGCGCATGGGCGTCGACTCCATCTTCGATTGTTTTTTTTTTCCGCCATCGGGTTCGGACGTGTTCCTGTCGCTCCGAGTTTCGGAACGGAAAGATAGCTAATTTCGGAAGATTTTCGTCGGTATTGTTGCGTTCGGGATCGGCGTAGTTAGATTCAACACCGCATCGAAGATCGAAGAGCTCCGGTGCCCTTCGGGGTAGTTTTTCGATCCCCCGTCGGGGCCTGGTCGGCCCGACCGCGTGCTGAAGAACGCTGATGTAACGGACCCCATTCCGTTTCTGCCCCAAATGCCACAATAAATACCCCTATACAGACCAACACTTGGTCTGTAACCTGTGCCTGTCACCTGAGCACAGTGAAGACACCTGCGAGGCCTGTCGTGCGTTCCGGTCCCGAAAAACACTCCGAGACCGTCGAGCCAGAAGACTTCAGATGGCGTCCGCGCCGACAGCCCACAGAAAGTTCGAGGAACAAGAAGAGGAAGGTACCTTCTCGATCCAAGAATCGGACTCCGAAGGATTCGACGATACACAAACCGTGAGTAAGACGTCGAACCACACAGAGGAAGATTTACAAGGCCCAGGGGACGCGACTGCCATCAGGCCATGGCTCCACCCATAAATTCGGTGACCGACCGTCGGCACCGAAAAAGGCCCAAGCAGTGCCGAGATCGTCCGACTCCGGTCGAGACACCGGCACGCAGCCTTCTCGGGACCGAGAAAGTGCTGGAGACAAGCCTCGACACCGAGATGCCGGTGTGGACACGGCTCGACGCCGAGACAGCGGTACCGAAGAAGATCGACGCCGAGAGGTTTCGGCCCCGAAAAAGAAAAGTCACCTCGGAGCCGAAAAAACACGCAGACAGGGTTTCGGTGCCGAAACAAACTGCAAGCGACCCAGCTTCAGGCTCTTATACAGAAGAGCACTCGCTAACCTCCCAAATGCAAAAGCATAGGTTTGAGGAAGAGCTACAATCAACTGATGTGGACCATACGCAAAAGCGTATTTTCATACAGCAGGAGACAGGAAAAATAAGCACCCTTCCCCCCCCCCATTTGAAGAAAGAGAATGTTGGAGTTCCAAACTGAACAGACACCACAACCAAAAGTGGTGAAAAGAGTTACCCCACCACCCTCCTCCGCCTGTGATTAACGTCTCACCAGCACAAACTCCATCACACTCCCCAGCTCACACCACCATAAGCCAGGGTGACCAAGACGCATGGGACCTATACGACGCCCCAGTGTCAGATAACAGTCCGGAGGCATACCCTACGAAGCCATCTCCACCAGAGGACAGCACCGCGTATTCTCAAGTGGTGGCTAGAGCAGCACAATTTCACAACGTAAGCCTCCACTCAGAACAGGTCGAGGATGATTTTTTATTCAACACACTCTCCTCCACCCACAGCTCATACCAAAGCCTGCCTATGCTCCCTGGTATGCTCCGGCACGCAAAAGAAATCTTTAAGGAGCCGGTCAAAAGTAGGGCAATCACACCAAGGGTGGAAAAAAAAGTATAAGGCGCCTCCTACAGACCCGGTTTTCATCACTACACAGCTGCCACCAGACTGTCATTGTAGGAGCAGCTAGGAAAAGGGCCAACTCCCACACATCTGGAGATGCACCACCCCCAGATAAAGAAAGCCGCAAGTTCGATGCAGCTGGTAAGAGTCGCAGCACAAGCTGCAAACCAGTGGCGCATCGCGAACTCCCAGGCACTACTTGCGCGCTATGACAGAGCCCACTGGGACGAGATGCAACATCTCATTGAACATCTGCCCAAGGACTTACAAAATAGGGCAAAACAAGTGGTTGAGGAGGGACAGACCATTTCCAACAACCAGATCCGCTCCTCCATGGACGCTGCAGATACAGCTGCACGGACAATTAATACATCTGTAACTATCAGAAGGCATGCATGGCTCCGAACGTCTGGATTTAAACCAGAGATTCAACGAGCAGTTCTCAATATGCCGTTTAACGAAAAAGAACTGTTCGGGCCAGAAGTGGACACAGCGATTGAGAAACTCAAAAAAGATACGGACACTGCCAAAGCCATGGGCGCACTCTACTCCCCGCAGAGCAGAGGGAATTACAACACATTCCGTAAAACACCCTTTCGAGGGGGGTTTCGGGGTCAGAGCACACAAGCCAGCACCTCACAAGCAACACCGTCCAGTTACCAGGGACAGTATAGAGGAGGTTTTCGGGGACAATATAGAGGAGGGCAATTCCCTAGGAATAGAGGAAGATTTCAGAGCCCCAAAACCCCTACTACTAAACAGTGACTCACATGTCACTCACCCCCTCCACACAACACCAGTGGGGGGAAGAATAAGTCATTATTACAAAGCATGGGAGGAAATCACTACAGACACTTGGGTTCTAGCAATTATCCAACATGGTTATTGCATAGAATTTCTACAATTCCCTCCAAACATACCACCAAAAGCACAAAATTTGACCACACCCCATTCCAATCTCCTGGAGATAGAAGTGCAGGCACTATTGCAAAAGAATGCAATCGAATTAGTGCCAAACACACAAATAAACACAGGAGTTTACTCACTGTACTTTCTGATACCAAAGAAGGACAAAACGCTGAGACCAATCCTAGACCTCAGAGTAGTGAACACTTTCATCAAATCAGACCACTTTCACATGGTCACACTACAAGAAGTATTGCCATTGCTAAAACTACACGACTACATGGCAACTTTAGACCTCAAGGATGCTTATTTCCATATACCAATACACCCATCGCACAGGAAATACCGAAGGTTTGTATTCAAGGGAATACATTACCAATTCAAGGTACTGCCTTTCGGATTAACAACCGCACCAAGAGTCTTTACCAAATGTCTAGCGGTAGTCGCTGCACACATAAGAAGGCAGCAAATACATGTGTTCCCATATCTAGACGACTGGCTAATCAAGGCCCATTCGTTAATAGAGTGCTCAAACCACACAAATCAGATCATACAAACCCTCTTCAAACTAGGGTTCACCGTCAATTTCACAAAATCCAAAATTCTGCCGCGCAAGGTACAACAATACCTGGGAGCCATAATAGACACATCAAAAGGAGTAGCCACTCCAAGTCCACAAAGAATTCAAAATTTCAACACCATCATACAACGCATGTATCCAACACAAAGGATACAAGCAAAGATGGTACTACAACTCCTAGGCATGATGTCTTCATGCATAGCCATTGTCCCAAACGCAAGACTGCACATGAGGCCCTTACAACAGTGCCTAGCATCACAATGGTCACAAGCACAGGGTCACCTTCTAGATCTGGTGTTAATAGACCGCCAAACTTACCTCTCGCTTCTGTGGTGGAACAACATAAATTTAAACAAAGGGCGGCCTTTCCAAGACCCAGTGCCACAATACGTAATAACATGCTTCCATGACAGGGTGGGGAGCACACCTCGATCAACACAGCATACAAGGACAATGGAACGTACATCAAACAAAACTGCATATAAATCACCTAGAACTTCTAGCAGTTTTTCAAGCACTAAAAGCTTTCCAACCAATAATAGTTCACAAATACATTCTCGTCAAAACAGACAACATGACAACAATGTATTATCTAAACAAGCAAGGGGGACGCACTCCACGCAGTTAAGCCTGCTAGCACAAAAGATTTGGCGTTGGGCAATTCACAACCAAATTCGCCTAATAGCACAATTTATACCAGGGATCCAAAATCAACTCGCAGACAATCTCTCTCGATCACCAACAGGTCCACGAATGGGAAATTCACCCCCAAATTCTGAACACTTATTTCAAACTCTGGGGAACACCTCAGATAGACTTGTTTGCGACAAAGGAGAACGCAAAATGCCAAAACTTTGCATCCAGATACCCACAGAAACAGTCCCAAGGCAATGCCCTATGGATGAACTGGTCAGGGATATTTGCTTACGCTTTTCCTCCTCTCCCTCTCCTTCCTTACCTGGTAAACAAACTCAGTCAAAACAAACTCAAACTCATATTAATAGCACCAACTTGGGCAAGGCAACCCTGGTACACAACGCTGCTAGACCTATCCGTAGTACCCTGCATCAAATTGCCCAACAGGCCAGATCTGTTGACACAGCACAACCAAAAGATCAGACACCCAGATCCAGCATCGCTGAATCTAGCAATCTGGCTCCTGAAATCCTAGAATTCGGGCACTTACAACTTACCCAAGAATGTATGGAAGTCATAAAACAAGCCAGAAGGCCATCCACCAGGCACTGCTATGCAAGTAAATGGAAGAGGTTTGTTTGCTACTGCCATATTAATCAAATACAACCATTACACACAACTCCAGAACATGTAGTGGGTTACTTGCTTCACTTACAAAAATCTAACCTGGCTTTCTCTTCCATTAAAATACACCTTGCAGCAATATCTGCATACCTGCAGACTACCTATTCAACTTCCCTATATAAGATACCAGTCATTAAAGCATTCATGGAGGGCCTTAGGAGAATTATACCACCAAGAACACCACCTGTTCCTTCATGGAACCTAAATGTTGTCCTAACTAGACTTATGGGTCCACCTTTTGAACCCATGCACTCCTGCGAAATACAGTTCCTAACCTGGAAGGTGGCATTTCTCATCGCCATTACTTCCCTAAGAAGAGTAAGCGAGATTCAGGCGTTTACAATACAGGAACCTTTTATACAACTACACAAAAATAAGGTCGTCCTAAGGACCAATCCTAAATTTTTGCCAAAGGTTATTTCTCCGTTCCATCTAAATCAAACAGTGGAACTTCCAGTGTTCTTTCCACAGCCAGATACCGTAGCTGAAAGGGCACTACATACATTAGATGTCAAAAGAGCATTGATGTATTACATTGACAGAACAAAAAACATCAGAAAGACTAAACAACTATTTATTGCATTTCAAAAACCTCATGCAGGAAACCCAACATCAAAACAAGGTATAGCCAGATGGATAGTTAAATGCATCCAAATCTGCTACCTTAAAGCTAAACGACAGCTGCCCATTACACCAAGGGCACACTCAACCAGAAAGAAAGGTGCTACCATGGCCTTTCTAGGAAACATCCCAATGCAAGAAATATGTAAGGCAGCCACATGGTCTACGCCTCACACATTCACCAAGCACTACTGTGTAGACGTGTTATCCGCACAACAAGCCACAGTAGGTCAAGCCGTATTAAGAACATTATTTCAGACTACTTCCACTCCTACAGGCTGATCCACCGCTTTTGGGGAGATAACTGCTTACTAGTCTATGCAAAACATGCATATCTACAGCGACAGATGCCATCGAACTGAAAATGTCACTTACCCAGTGTACATCTGTTCGTGGCATCAGTCGCAGTAGATTCGCATGTGCCCACCCGCCTCCCCGGGAGCCTGTAGCAGTTTGGAAGTTACCTTCAACTATTTATATATGTATCATCTCAACCTTAAATAGGTGCATACTTAGTCACTCCATTGCATGGGCACTATTACTACAATTCAACTCCTACCTCACCCTCTGCGGGGAAAAACAATCGAAGATGGAGTCGACGCCCATGCGCAATGGAGACAAAAGGAGGAGTCACTCGGTCCCGTGACTCGAAAGACTTCTTCGAAGAAAAACAACTTGTAACACTCCGGCCCAACACCAGATGGCGAGCTATTGCAAAACATGCGAATCTACTGCGACTGATGCCACGAACAGATGTACACTGGGTAAGTGACATTTTCAATACAGAGCCAACTTCCTTCAGACTTGGACCCCTCTCTACAGGTCTTCTTTCTTCAGGAATCTACCACGGGTTTCTTGCAGTCTTGTCGGGGCGTCTTCTTTACTTTTTCATCCTTTTGGGTGGTTTGCGGGAAATTCCAGTGATTTACTCCTGCTTGGTCCCTGGGGTACTGTTAGGTACATCTGTGTTTTTCTAGTACTCCCAGCTCTCCTCTATACATTCCACTTACCTAGGTGGGAGCCCTGTGTTCTCATTCCGTTTTTTTAGTGTATGCTTTGTGCTCCCCTAGGGTCACTATTGCTATTTGCACTGTTCTCTAGCCTTTTTATATGCCTTTTTTTTTATTACTATTGTATATTTTTAGTGTCGATTACCTACCTCCTTTTGGAGGGTTGCCCCTCTAGTAATTTGTGGTATTGTGTTCCAAAAATAAAGTGCCTTTATTTTTGTACAACTTCATGTTAGTGCTGTGTGACTGCAGTGGTATTGCATGAGGTTTGCATGTCTCCTAGATAAGCCTTGGCTGCTCATCCACAGCTACCTCTAGAGCCTTGCTTCTAGACACTGCCTACACTTCACTATGAGGGGATACCTGGACCTGGTATACAGTGCAGGTACAATGGGTACCCACCACACACCAGGCCAGCTTTCTACAGCGTCTAATGTATGTCTAATAAATTTTCTAAGTTACCGGGATGCCTTCCTTGACGGCTAAGGATTTAAGTGTGTGAATCTATGAAAGGTTCCAATACTAGAGAGCTACAGTTACAGGTAAGAAACGCATTTTTTATATTCCACCCTGCAGCCCATCAGCTATCACCCTCTGTTACACATAAGCCCAAGCCATTCTTGCAGCTGACCTCTTGTATCCTGAAGAATTGGGGGGACTTGCACATGGATGGCCCTTTGTTCACACTAACTGACTTTGAGAGACCTCTTGTTACCTTCTGGACATCTTTTTGTACTATAGTCTACATAGTTCAGCAATACTAAACTTTGCTGTGGATCTTTTCATTTTTCAGGCACTCGAAAGGTGCTGTCAACTAACTCTTACCACTTGCTGTATCGCTCAGTTCAGGATGAGATCCCTCTGGTGGCCCTGGCTGGCAAGTTCAGTTGGGAGGAAGAGTTAGGCATACTGAGAAGTGGTGGTTCTGCTGCTCCTATATTGGTCTGATCCCTCCAAGCAGCAGACTTCCCACATTCTCAGGAAGTTCTTGCAGCGCTAAAACTGTACTATTGTGCTGCAGAGGTTTGGATTTTGGGAGGATGCAAATTGTGGTAGCTTTGGTGCACCCTAGGTAGGCTTTGTTCATGTGGTCTGGTTTCGTGGTGTTAAAACATACTAGCATAAGATAGTGGCCACCCTGCCTCTGATAGATTGCTGTGAGGTGTCCTAAGAGCCTATATTTGCTTTTCTAAGCTGGTTGGATGGGATTTCTACCCCCAGTATGAGATTGGTGGCCCTGGAACTTCTGTTTTTAGACAGGAGGCTTGCTGCTGGTGCAGGGGACTCTCTCATATCTGAGGTCCTACCTAGTCTATTGTAATAAACAGAATTGTATGCTAATCTCATGCCGCCGCCTTCTAGGCCCAGGCTATCTGGGGCCCACTAAAGCCCTGTTTACTTTCATCTACTACATATTGTTACATCCATAATATTCTTGCTGTGTAATAACACTTCTCTCGTAGGGGATTTCCATGTATTGTCATAAGCACTGAATAGTTCCGCATGCCTGCGGGGACCCCGGAGCACTGTTCTGTAGTGTACTCTTAAGTGTAGATGTTTGCCTTTCTTGAAAAAAGGCCTGTTAAGTCACTTAAGAATATCAATGTGCAGCCTAGGTGAAAAGCTACAAAGGCCAAATTGTTCGTTCTTTAGGTTGGAAAGAAAGGAAGTTGTAGTACAGATATACCTTTAAAACCGTATTTATTCTAGAAATGTAGTAAAAAACATATTCTCCAACTTTATTTACACCTTGAAATGAGAATTAAACAATGCAGGGCAGTGTAGCCCATAGGCTGCCATTATGCAGGATGTAAATAGAGCTGTGCCTTTAAGAAAGGAAAGTCTTCCTGTATCCCATCATGCACAGCAAAAGGCAGTTGCCTCAGTTTTCTTTTCCGGCTCCTTCTGACAGGACCCTGAAGCATTGAGCTCTACCTTTCATAGCTTTTTTTGACAAACAACTAAAATCCTTTGGATTTCAATTTCACTTGACTTTTTTCATCTAGAGTGAACATTTTCTAGCTTTTCCTGTCAAATTCTGACAAATTTGAGGTTTTTCTGCCACAAGAATGCCTTCTCTTTTTGATAAGTGCCCTAGCTGTGGCAGGAAAAAGGCCAAAACAGACCCACATCAAGTCTGTATTTGCCTACCGTCAAGTCACAAACCTGATGCCTGTGACATTTGCAAAACTTTCTCCAGGAGAGCTCTTCGTGACGGGGAGAAAATCCACCTTCAGGCAAGGGGACCGAAGACGAAGAGGGCAATCTGCCACAGAGCGAGGAGAAGGTCAGTCTTCTACCAGGGCTCTCACTGTGTCCTCTGGAGCAGCTGCCAAACCTGCTCACAAGCGTCGTAGGTCTCCGACGTTAAGAGCATCTACGTCGACTAGGAACGGCGCCAACATTCTCACCGTCGAGGCGGCGTAGACACGCCGTCTAAGTTCCCGGTCCAGGTCGACGTCAAGGGAGATTGCCGTCTGAGGTACTCGTCGGCCTCTTACTTCGACATCGAAGTGTGTCGACGTCGAGAAGGCACTCCAAGAGACCAAGGA
Organism: Pleurodeles waltl; assembly: GCF_031143425.1. Lineage (NCBI taxonomy): Eukaryota > Metazoa > Chordata > Amphibia > Caudata > Salamandridae > Pleurodeles > Pleurodeles waltl. The sequence continues at coordinate 346,635,868 of NC_090447.1, read as the reverse complement.
GCGTCTATACCACCTCAGAATCCTCGGCCTCTCATTCTTTTACCACCTTCGCCTCAGCCTTCTCCTCAGCCGTCGCCTCTACCATAGACACCTCTGGCACCTACAGCTCCTCCGCCGGTACCTCCTTCAGAGTCCACCCCAGTGACTCCTGCAGAATCCACAAGGTATTCTCGACATTCTTTGAGACGCTCTTCATCTCGACATCATCGGCGTAAATCAGTTCGCAGGTCTCCTCGTTCCCACCATAGACATTCCTCCTCATCCACAAGGGATTACTCTCAGACTTTATCTGACTCCCCGTCTCAGAGAGTTTCTCCCATAGACGATGCGAACACCTTTCAAGAGGTCCTAATTCGCGGTGCTACCAAGTTGAACATCCCTCTGGCAGTACCCGCTCCAACAGCCTCTGTCATTTTTGAGACATTACACCAGCGTTGTTCTTCTAGACCATTACTACCGCTGGTCCCAGGACTACTTGAACCGGCAATGGACATATTTTTAACACTGTGCACAGCTAAAACTGCTCCTTCCAGGCTTATAAAGAAATATCGTCCTCCGGAGCAGGACCCTTTGTTTCTGAGGGTGGATCCAGTGCCCGACTCTGTGGTAATCGTGGCTGCTAAAGTTACATTCTATGTCTCCGTCGTCGTCTTCGCCACCGGACAAGGAGAGTAGAAAAATTGATGCCGCAGGCCGCAAAGTTTGCTCCACCTCAGCCATCACTATGAAAGCGGCTAGTGCTACTGCCCTGTTAGGCAGATATGATCGTGCCCTTTGGGACTCTGTGCTGCAATTTTCGGAACACCTCCCTAAGGAGAAGGAGGATTTTTTGGAGATCGTTAGTGAAGGTGCCATGGTCTCCAAGTGATAAGCGCAGCTGCAGACTCCTCTGTGTTATCCGCACATAATTATTCTCATGGAATTTCTTTGAGAAGGCACGCCTGGCTACGCCTAACGTCACTTAAACCAGAGGCGCAACAGAGAATACAAAATTTGCCCTTTTCAGGTTCCACTTTGGTTCTCATGCTGACGATGAAATGTCGAGGATGAAAACTGAACTGGACACTCTAAAAGTGGTGGGCATCGAGAGACCAAGAGAGCAACGGAAAACATTCCGTCCCTACCACTGTAGACTCTTTACTCAAAGATTTCAAACACCACAGTGGATGCCTTCAAGATCCCAGCAACAGCATCGGAGAACCTTTTGGACCCCACGAAAACAAACAAGGGGTCGCTCTACACCACAAACCCAAACAGCTCGTCAGGCACCAGCGTCTAAGCCCTGAATGCTCGCTTCTCCCTCCTCTGTTACCCACTCCGGTAGGGGGAAGTATCTCAAGTCATCTGGAAGAGTGGCAACGCATAACGTCAGACACCTGGGTGTTGAATATTGTGCGGAATGGCTACTGTCTCGGGTTCATCAGCCCCCCGCCGTCTATTCCACCCAAACCGGTGACTCACCACCTCAACGCTCTCCGAGTGGAAGTAACAACCCTATTACAAAAGAGAGTGCTAGAACCTGTCCCTATCAACCAGCAGGGAAAGGGAATCTATTTGAGGTACTTTCTGGTACCAAAGAAAGACAAACACGAGTTTCGTCCCATTCTAGATCTAAGGGTAGCCAACAAATGGATTTGCAGAGAGAAATTAAGGATGCTATCCTTACACCAAATCTATCCCCAACTTTGTCAAGACGACTGGCTCTGTGCAATAGATCTCCGCGACGCTTACTTTCACATTCCTGTGATCAAAAACATCAGAAGTTATTGAGATTCCTCGTCGGAAAAAGTCATTACCAATTTACGGTGCTACCTTTCGGCCTCAAATCAGCACAGAGGACGTTTTTCCAAATGCATGGCGGTGGTGGCAGCCCATTTAAGGAAACATCGAGTTCGATGGCATATGTTGCTGCAGATACACATGTTTGGCACAGTCCGCTGCCTGGTGTTGGGCTCGGAGTATTACAAGTTTTTCTTCGAAGAAGTCTTTTTTGGTCACGGGACCGAAGGACTCCTCCCTCTTCGGCTCCATTGCGCATGGGCGTCGACTCCATCTTAGATTGTTTTTTTCCGCTGTCGGGTTCGGACGTATTCCTTTTCGCTCCGTGTTTCGGTTCGGAAAGTTAGTCAGAATCTCGGAAGAAAGCGTCTGTATTGTTCCGTTCGGTATCGGGATAGTTAGGTACATCGACACCGATCATCGGAAGACTTTGGGGTAGCTTCGATTCCCCCATCGGGGCCTGGTCGGCCCGACCGCGTGCGACATCAAAGCCGATGGAACGGACCCCGTTCCGTTTCTGCCCAAAATGTCACAGTAAGTATCCTTATACAGATCAGCACTTGGTCTGTAACTTGTGCTTGTCCCCCGAGCACAAGGAGGATACCTGTGAGGCCTGTCGAGCCTTCCGGTCCAGAAAAACACTCCGGGACCGAAGAGCCAGGCGTCTACAAATGGCGTCCACGCCGACAAAACAACGTTTCGACGACGAAGAGGAAACATTCTCGGTTCCGGACTCAGAATCCGGAGACTCCGACGTCGAACAACAGCAACAAACTGTGAGTAAGACGTCAAAGTAAAACCATCGACAAAACGAAAGCCCAGGGGACGCCACTGCCAACAGGCCATGGCTCGACCCATAAAACAGGCGACCCGTCGAAGGCGCCGAAAAAGGGCACGCCCATAGCGAAGACACCCGACTCCGGTCGAGGGACCGCCATGGAGCAACCTCGGAGCCGAGAAAGCGGCTCCGAGAGACAAAAACAAGATACCGGCACCGAGAATCCATGCCGAAAGGAACAAAAATTCTGTTGGTGCCGAAACCGAAAAAAGATTCTCTCTCGGCGCCGAAAAATACCACACCTTCATCCTACTCAGAGGAACAAGGAATAAGTGGCCAGATGCACAGATTTGGACAAGAGCTCCAAAGTGTAGAATCAGACTACACACAAAAGAGACTGTACATCCAGCAAGACACAGGGAAGATATCAACCCTTCCCCCAATAATGAGGAAAAGAAGGATCAGTCTCCTCAAGGATGACGCACAACCACAAGCCAAAGTGGTTAAAAAAGTCACGCCTCCGCCCTCTCCACTACAACAGGCATCGCCGGCACAAACACCGCCACAAATGCACTCACCAGCGCAAACTACCATAAGTCAAGATAATCAGGATCAAGACGCTTGGGACCTATACGACACCCCAGTGCCAGACAATGATCCAGATTCATACCCTACAAAGCCGTCACCGCCAGAGGACAGTACCTCATACTCACAACTGGTGGCTAGGGCTGCAGAATTCCACAATGTCCAACTGCATTCCGATCCTATAGAGGATGATTTTTTATTTAACACCCTCTCGGCTACACATAGCCAATATCAATGTCTCCCAATGCTACCGGGGATGTTACGGCACGCAAAACAAATTTTTGAAGAGCCCGTAAAATCAAGAGCCATCACCCCAAGGGTGGATAAAAAATACAAACCACCACCCACAGATCCAGTGTTTATTACTTCGCAGTTACCACCTGACTCCGTAGTAGTAGGGGCAGCTCGCAAAAGAGCAAATTCCCATACATCTGGCGACGCCCCACCTCCGGACAAAGAAAGCAGAAAATTTGATGCAGCAGGAAAAAGAGTAGCATCACAGGCAGCCAACCAGTGGCGCATCGCAAATTCTCAAGCGCTGCTGGCCAGATATGACCGCGCTCACTGGGATGAGATGCAACTTCTCGTAGACCATCTTCCCCAAGAATACCAAAAAAGGGCGCAGCAAATAGTTGAAGAGGGACAAACGATCTCAAACAATCAAATCCGCTCTTCACTGGACGCAGCAGATACTGCAGCGAGAACAGTCAACACTGCTGTCACCATAAGGAGACACGCTTGGCTCCGCACTTCAGGCTTCAAACCTGAAATCCAGCAGGCTGTCCTTAATATGCCCTTCAACGAAAAACAACTTTTTGGCCCTGAAGTGGACACAGCCATTGAAAAACTTAAAAAGGACACAGACACGGCCAAGGCCATGGGCGCACTCTACTCCCCGCAGAGCAGAGGCTCTTTTAGAAAAACTCCATTTAGAGGGGGGTTTCGTGGCCAACCCACAGACACCACCAGCCAACAAACAAGAACCACACCATATCAGGGTTCCTTTCAAAGGGGAGGTTTCAGGGGATATAGAGGGGGTCAATTCCCAAGGAGTAGGGGAAGATTCCAGACTCCAAAAACACCTCCACCTAAACAGTGACTTTCAAGTCACGCAACCCCTTCACTCAACACCAGTGGGGGGAAGACTAAGCCAATTCTACCAATCTTGGCAACAGATTACAACAGACAATTGGGTATTAGCAATAATCCAACATGGCTATTGCATAGAATTCCACAAATTCCCACCAAACATCCCTCCCAAAACACGCAAAATGTCACCACAACATTTAGAACTTTTAGGACTAGAAGTTCAAGCACTACTGCAAAAGGATGCAATAGAGTTAGTACCAGTACAACAAAAAAACACAGGAGTTTACTCCCTGTACTTTCTAATTCCAAAAAAAGACAAAACATTAAGACCAATATTAGATCTCAGGACACTAAATACCTACATCATATCGGACCATTTTCACATGGTCACACTACAAGACATCATTCCACTGCTCAAACAGCAAGATTACATGACCACATTAGACCTAAAGGATGCGTACTTTCATATACCAATACACCCTTCTCACAGAAAGTACCTACGGTTCGTATTCAAAGGAATACATTACTAATTCAAAGTGTTGCCATTCGGAATAACAACTGCACCAAGAGTGTTCACAAAATGTCTAGCAGTAGTAGCAGCACACATCAGGAGACAACAGATACATGTGTTCCCTTACCTAGACGATTGGCTAATCAAGACCAACACAGTAAAAAAATGCCCAAACGACACCACATGTGTCATACAAACCCTTCACAAACTGGGGTTTTCCATCAACTATACAAAATCACACCTAGAACCGTGTCAGACACAACAATATCTAGGAGCAACCATCAACACATCAAAAGGAATTGCCACTCCAAGTCCACAAAGAGTGCAGGCATTCCACAAGGTAATAAGTGCTATGTTTCCAAACCAAAAGATACAAGCAAAATTTGTGCTAAAACTTCTAGGCATGATGTCATCATGCATAGCCATTGTCCCAAACGCAAGACTACACATGCGACCCTTACAACAGTGTCTAGCATCACAATGGTCACAGGCACAGGGTCAACTTCAAGATCTGGTGTTGGTAGACCGCCAAACATACCTCTCGCTTCTATGGTGGAACAGCAACAATTTAAACAAAGGGCGGACATTTCAGGACCCAGTGCCTCAATACGTTATAACAACAGATGCTTCCATGACAGGGTGGGGAGCACACCTCAATCACCACAGCATTCAAGGACAATGGGATATACACCAAACAAAATTTCATATCAATTACCTAGAACTGTTAGCAGTATTTCTAGCGTTAAAAGCCTTCCAACCCATAATAACACACAAATACATTCTTGTCAAAACAGACAACATGACAACAATGTATTATTTAAACAAACAAGGAGGAACACACTCAACACAATTGTGCCTCCTAACACAAAAAATTTGGCAGTGGGCGATTCACAACAACATTCGCCTAATAGCACAATTTATTCCAGGAATACAAAACCAACTAGCAGACAACCTTTCGCGAGACCACCAACAAGTCCACGAATGGGAAATTCACCCCCAAGTTCTGAACAAGTACTTTCAAATTTGGGGAACACCCCAGATAGATTTGTTCGCAACAAAAGAAAACTCAAAATGCCAAAACTTCGCATCCAGGTACCCACACCGCGAATCACAAGGCAATGCTCTATGGATGAGTTGGTCAGGGATATTTGCATACGCTTTTCCCCCTCTCCCTCTCCTTCCATATCTAGTAAACAAGTTGAGTCAAAACCAACTCAAACTCATACTGATAGCACCCACATGGGCAAGACAACCTTGGTATACAACTCTACTAGACCTTTCACTAGTACCGCATGTCAAACTACCCAACAGACCAGATCTGTTAACACAACACAAACAACAGATCAGGCATCCAAACCCAGCATCATTGAATCTGGCAATTTGGCTCCTGAAATCCTAGAATTCGGACACTTAGACCTCACACAAGAATGCATGGAGGTCCTAAAACAAGCTAGAAAATCTTCCACTAGACACTGCTATGCATCTAAGTGGAAAAGATTTGTTTACTACTGCCATGCCAATCAAATACAACCATTACATGCCTCTACGAAAGACATAGTAGGATACTTACTACATTTGCAAAAAGCAAATCTCGCTTTTTCATCTATAAAAATACACCTCGCAGCAATATCTGCTTACCTACAAACTACTCATTCATCGTCTCTATTTAGAATACCAGTTATTAAAGCATTCATGGAAGGGCTAAAAAGAATTATACCACCAAGAACACCACCAGTTCCTTCATGGAATCTTAACATCGTCTTAACAAGACTCATGGGTCCACCTTTCGAACCCATGCATTCCTGTGAAATGCAATATCTAACCTGGAAAGTCGCATTTCTCATTGCAATCACATCCCTCAGAAGAGTAAGTGAAATACAGGCATTTACCATACAAGAACCATTTATTCAAATACACAACAATAAAATAGTTCTAAGAACAAATCCAAAATTTCTGCCAAAAGTAATCTCACCATTCCATTTAAATCAAACAGTAGAATTGCCAGTGTTCTTCCCACAACCAAATTCCGTGGCTGAAAGGGCACTACATACATTAGACATCAAAAGAGCACTAATGTACTACATTGACAGAACAAAGCTAATCAGGAAAACAAAACAACTGTTCATAGCTTTTCAAAAACCACACATAGGAAATCCAATCTCTAAACAAGGCATTGCTAGATGGATAGTCAGATGTATTCAAACATGCTATCTTAAAGCCAAAAGAGAATTGCCTATTACACCAAAGGCACACTCAACCAGAAAGAAAGGTGCTACAATGGGCTTTCTAGGAAACATTCCTATGAGCGAAATATGTAAGGCTGCAACCTGGTCTACGCCTCATACGTTTACTAAACAATACTGTGTAGACGTACTAAATGCACAACAAGCTACAGTGGGCCAAGCTGTACTAAGAACATTATTCCAAACTACTTCAACTCCTACAGGCTAAACCACCGCTTTTAGGGGAGGTAACTGCTTTATAGTCTGTGCCAAACATGTGTATCTGCAGCAACATATGCCATCGAACTGAAAATGTCACTTACCCAGTGTACATCTGTTCGTGGCATTAGTCGCTGCAGATTCACATGTACCCTCCCACCTCCCCAGGAAGCCTGTAGCCGTTTAGAAGTAGATCATAAATCTTAAACTTCTGTACATTTGTAAATAATTATAAACTCTTAACGTACATACATATTCACTCCATTGCATGGGCACTATTTATAGCAAACAACTCCATCCTCACCCTCTGCGGGGAAAACAATCTAAGATGGAGTCGACGCCCATGCGCAATGGAGCCGAAGAGGGAGGAGTCCTTCGGTCCCGTGACCAAAAAAGACTTCTTCGAAGAAAAACAACTTGTAATACTCCGAGCCCAACACCAGGCAGCGGACTGTGCCAAACATGTGAATCTGCAGCGACTAATGCCACGAACAGATGTACACTGGGTAAGTGACATTTTCAATATTGGTCTACCCCTATCTAGACGATTGGCTCATAAAAGCATCCACATACCTAGAGGCTCAACAGCATTTCAACTGGACTCACCAGCTGCTCCAGAGTCTGGGCCTTCAGGTCAACCTCTCCAAATCAACAGCAACACCTGTTCAGAGGTTGCATTACTTAGGCGCCATCATAGACACCACTCAAGGAAAGGTGTTTCCTTCGGAGGAACGACTGGTTCGATGGCATCTGTCGCTGTAGATACACATGTTCTGCATAGCTCGCCATCTGGTGTTGGGTCGGAGTGTTACAAGTTGTTTTTCTTCGAAGAAGTCTTTTGAGTCACGGGACCGAGTGACTCCTCCTTCTGTCTCCATTGCGCATGGGCGTCGACGCCATCTTCGATTGTTTTCTTTCCGCCATCGGGTTCGGACGTGTTCCTGTCGCTCCGAGTTTCAGAACGGAAAGTTAGTTTCTATCGGAAGATTTTCGTCGGTATTGTTGCGTTCGGGATCGGCGTAGTTACATTCAACACCGCATCGAAGATCGACACGCTCCGGTGCCCTTCGGGGTAGTTTTCGATCCCCCGTCGGGGCCTGGTCGGCCCGACCGCGTGTCAAACAACGTCGATGGAACGGACCCCGTTCCGTTTTTGTCCCAAATGCCACAACAAATACCCGTATACAGACCAACATTTGGTCTGTAACCTGTGCCTGTCACCTGAGGACAGTGAAGAGACTTGCGAGGCCTGTCGTGCGTTCCGGTCCCGAAAGACACTCCGTGACCGTCGAGCCAGGAGACTTCAGATGGCGTCCACGCCGACAGCGCACCGAGAGTTCGAGGAACAAGAGGAAGAAGAAACCTTTTCGATCCACGAATCGGACTCCGAGGAATTCGATGATCAAAGAACCGTGAGTAAGACGTCGAAAACAACACAGAAGAAAAGTGACAAGGCCCAGGGGACGCCACTGCCACCAGGCCATGGCTCCACCCATAAATTCGGTGACCGACCATCGGCACCGAAAAAGGCCAAAACCGTGCAGAGATCGTCCGACTCCGGTCGAGACACCGGCACGCAGCCTTCTCGGGATCGAGAAAGTGCTGGAGAAAAGCAACGACACCGAGATAGCGGTGTAGAAGCGGCTCGACGCCGAGACAGCGGCACCGACTAAGATTGACGCCGAGAGGTTTCGACTCCAAAAAAGAAAAAAGCCACCTCTGAGCCGAAAGAGATACAGGCAGGGTTTCGGTGCCGAAACAACCCGTAACCGGTCCAGGCTCTTATACAGAGGAACAATCACTGTCCTCTCAGATGCGAAAGCATAGGTTTGAGGAAGAGCTGCAATCCACCGAAGTGGACCATACGCAAAAACGTATTTTCATACAGCAGGGAACGGGAAGAATAAGCACCCTTCCCCCTATTAGGAGAAAAAGGAGACTGGAGTTTCAAACAGACCAGGCGCCACAAACAAAAATGGTGAAAAAGGTGACTCCGCCACCCTCTCCTCCACCTGTAATTAACGTCTCACCAGCGCAAACTCCGTCACATTCCCCGGCTCACACCACCATGAGCCAAGGTGACCAGGATCAAGACGCTTGGGACTTATATGACGCCCCAGTGTCGGACAACAGTCCGGAGGCATATCCAACAAAGCCCTCACCACCAGAAGACAGCTCAGCATACTCTCAAGTGGTGGCTAGAGCAGCACAATTCCACAACGTAAACCTCCACTCAGAACAAGTTGAGGATGACTTTTTATTCAACACCCTCTCCTCCACCCACAGCTCCTACCAAAGCCTGCCTATGCTGCCAGGTATGCTTCGGCACGCAAAGGAAATATTCAAGGAGCCGGTCAAAAGTAGGGCAATAACGCCAAGGGTGGAAAAGAAGTATTAGGCACCTCCTACAGACCCTGTTTTCATCACCACACAGCTGCCACCGGATTCCGTCGTAGTAGGAGCAGCTCGGAAAAGAGCCAACTCCCACACATCTGGGGATGCACCACCCCCAGATAAAGAGAGCCGCAAGTTCGATGCAGCTGGGAAAAGAGTCGCAGTACAAGCTGCAAACCAGTGGCGCATCGCTAACTCTCAAGCACTACTTGCACGCTATGACAGAGCCCATTGGGATGAGATGCAACACCTCATCGAGCATCTTCCCAAGGAACTACAAAAGAGGGCAAAGCAGGTGGTTGAGGAAGGACAGAACGTATCAAATAACCAGATACGATCTTCTATGGACGCAGCAGACACAGCTGCAAGAACAATTAATACATCTGTGACCATTAGAAGGCACGCATGGCTAAGAACGTCTGGGTTCAAACCAGAGATACAGCAGGCAGTGCTCAATATGCCATTCAACGAAAAACAACTGTTCGGACCAGAAGTGGACACTGCAATCGAAAAACTTAAAAAAGACACTGACACTGCTAAAGCCATGGGCGCACTCTACTCCCTGCAGAGCAGAGGAACCTACAGCACCTTCCGCAAGACACCCTTTAGAGGGGGGTTTCGGGGTCAGGCCACACAAGCCAGCACCTCGCAGGCAACACCGTCCAGCTACCAGGGACAGTACAGGGGAGGCTTTCGGGGCCAATACAGAGGAGGGCAATTCCCTAGGAATAGAGGAAAATTTCAAAGCCCCAAAACCCCTACAACCAAGCAGTGACTCGGATGTCACTCACCCCCTCCACACAACACCAGTGGGGGGAAGAATAGGTCATTATTACAAAGCATGGGAGGAAATAACTACAGACAATTGGGTCTTAGCAATTATCCAACATGGTTATTGCATAGAATTCCTACAATTCCCTCCAAACATACCACCAAAAGCACAGAATTTATCAAAACAACATTCCGAACTTCTGGAAATAGAAGTTCAAGCACTATTGCAAAAGAATGCAATCGAATTAGTACCAAACACACAAACAAACACAGGAGTCTATTCACTGTACTTCTTAATACCAAAAAAGGACAAAACACTGAGACCAATCCTAGACCTCAGAATACTAAACACCTACATCAAATCAGACCACTTTCACATGGTCACGCTACAAGAAGTGTTACCATTGCTAAAACTACAGGACTACATGACAACCTTAGACCTCAAAGACGCGTATTTCCATATACCAATACATCCGTCGCACAGGAAATACCTACGGTTCGTATTCAAAGGAATACATTACCAATTCAAAGTATTGCCTTTTGGTTTAACAACCGCACCAAGAGTCTTTACAAAATGTCTAGCAGTAGTGGCTGCACACATCAGAAGGCAGCAAATACATGTATTCCCGTATCTAGACGACTGGCTAATCAAAACCAATTCACTAACAAAGTGCTTACAACACACAAATCAAATCATACAAACCCTCTACAAACTAGGGTTCACCGTCAACTTTGCAAAATCCAACATTTTGCCGTGCAAAGTACAACAATACCTGGGAGCCATAATACACAACAAAAGGAGTAGCCACTCCAAGTCCACAAAGAATTCAAAATTTCAACAAGATCATACAACGCATGTATCCAACACAAACAATACAAGCAAAGATATTACAACTCCTAGGCATGATGTCTTCATGCATAGCCATTGTCCCGAACGCAAGACTACACATGAGGCCCTTACAACAGTGCCTAGCATCACAATGGTCACAAGCACAGGGTCACCTTCTAGATCTGGTGTTAATAGACTGCCAAACCTACCTCTCGCTTCTATGGTGGAACAGTATAAATTTAAACAAAGGGCGGCCATTCCAAGACCCAGTGCCACAATGCGTAATAACGGATGCTTCCATGACGGGGTGGGGAGCACACCTCGATCAACACAGCATACAAGGACAATGGAACGTACATCAAACAAAACTGCATATAAATCACCTAGAAATGCTAGCAGTTTTTCAAGCATTAAGGGCTTTCCAACCAATTATAACTCACAAATACATTCTTGTCAAAACAGACAACATGACAACCATGTATTATCTAAACAAACAGGGGGGGACACACAACGCAGTTGAGCCTTCTAGCACAGAAGATATGGCGATGGGCAATTCACAACCACATTCGCCTAATAGCGCAGTTTATTCCAGGGATCCAGAATCAACTTGCAGACAATCTCTCTCGAGATCACCAACAGGTCCACGAATGGGAAATTCACCCCCAAATTCTAAACACTTACTTCAGACTCTGGGGAACACCTCAAATAGACTTGTTTGCAACAAGAGAGAATGCAAAATGCCAAAACTTCGCATCCAGATACCCACACAGGCAGTCCCAAGGCAATGCCCTATGGATGAACTGGTCAGGGATATTTGCCTACGCTTTTCCTCCTCTCCTTCCTTATCTGGTAAACAAATTGAGTCAAAACAAACTCAAACTCATTTTAATAGCACCAACTTGGGCAAGGCAACCCTGGTACACAACACTGCTAGACCTATCAGTAGTACCCCACATCAAATTGCCCAACAGGCCGGATCTGTTAACACAACACAACCAACAGATCAGACATCCAGATCCAGCATCGCTGAATCTAGCAATCTGGCTCCTGAAATCCTAGAATTCGGACACTTACAACTTACCCAAGAATGTATGGACGTCATAAAGCAAGCCAGAAGGCCGTCCACTAGGCACTGCTATGCAAGTAAATGGAAGAGGTTTGTCTGCTACTGCCATCATAATCAGATCCAACCTTTACACGCAACTCCAAAGGACGTAGTGGGTTACTTGCTTCACTTACAAAAATCTAACCTAGCCTTCTCTTCCATTAAAATACACCTTGCGGCAATATCTGCATACCTGCAGACTACCTATTCAACTTCCCTATATAGGATACCAGTCATTAAAGCATTCATGGAAGGCCTTAAAATAATTATACCACCAAGAACACCACCTGTTCCTTCATGGAACTTGAATGTTGTCTTAACAAGACTCATGGGTCCACCTTTTGAACCCATGCACTCTTGCGAAATACAGTTCCTAACCTGGAAGGTTGCATTTCTCATCGCCATTACATCTCGTATTGTAAACGCCTGAATTTCGCTTACTCTTAAAGAACCTTTTATACAACTACACAAAAATAGTCGTCCTAAGGACTAATCCTAAATTTTTACCAAAGGTTATTTCACCGTTCCACCTAAATCAAACAGTGGAACTACCAGTGTTCTTCCCACAGCCAGATTCCGTAGCTGAGAGGGCACTACATACATTAGATGTCAAAAGAGCATTAATGTACTACATTGACAGAACGAAAAACATCAGAAAGACTAAACAACTATTTATTGCATTCCAAAAACCTCATGCAGGAAACCCAATATCAAAACAAGGTATAACCAGATGGATAGTTAAATGCATCCAAATCTGCTACCTTAAATCAAAACGACAACTGCCCATTACACCAAGGGCACACTCAACCAGAAAAAAAGGTGCTACCATGGCCTTTCTAGGAAACATCCCAATGCAAGAAATATGTAAGGCAGCCACATGGTCTACGCCACACACGTTCACCAAGCACTACTGTGTAGACGTGTTATCCGCACAGCAAGCCACAGTAGGTCAAGCCGTGTTAAGAACATTATTTCAAACCACTTCCATTCCTACAGGCTGAGCCACCGCTTTTGGGGAGATAACTGCTTACTAGTCTATGCAGAACATGTGTATCTACAGCGACAGATGCCATCGAACTGAAAATGTCACTTACCCAGTGTACATCTGTTCGTGGCATCAGTCGCTGGAGATTCACATGTGCCCACCCACCTCCCCGGGAGCCTGTAGCAGTTTGGAAGTTAGCTTCAACTTTGTACATTTGATGTAGGAAGTTGGCTCTGCATGTGCTATTTCAAAGTAAGGAATAGCATGCACAGAGTCCAAGGGTTCCCCTTAGAGGTAAAATAGTGGTAAAAAGAGATAATACTAATGCTCTATTTTGTGGTAGTGTGGTCGAGCAGTAGGCTTATCCAAGGAGTAGTGTTAAGCATTTGTTGTACATACACATAGACAATAAATGAGGTACACACACTCAGAGACAAATCCAGCCAATAGGTTTTGTTATAGAAAAATATATTTTCTTAGTTTATTTTAAGAACCACAGGTTCAAATTTAACATGTAATATCTTGTTTGAAAGGTATTGCAGGTAAGTACATTAGGAACTTTGAATCATTTCAATTGCATGTATACTTTTCAAGTTATTGACAAATAGCTACTTTAAAAGTGGACACTTTGTGCAATTTTCACAGTTCCTGGGGGAGGTAAGTTTTTGTTAGTTTTACCAGGTAAGTAAGACACTTACAGGGTTCAGTTCTTGGTCCAAGGTAGCCCACCGTTGGGGGTTCAGAGCAACCCCAAAGTCACCACACCAGCAGCTCAGGGCCGGTCAGGTGCAGAGTTCAAAGTGGTGCCCAAAAACACATAGGCTAGAATGGAGAGAAGGGGGTGCCCCGGTTCCGGTCTGCTTGCAGGTAAGTACCCGCGTCTTCGGAGGGCAGACCAGGGGGGTTTTGTAGGGCACCGGGGGGGACACAAGCCCACACAGAAATTTCACCCTCAGCAGCGCGGGGGCGACCGGGTGCAGTGTAAGAACAGGCGTCGGGTTCGCAATGTTAGTCTATGAGAGATCTCGGGATCTCTTCAGCGCTGCAGGCAGGCAAGGGGGGGGATTCCTCGGGGAAACCTCCACTTGGGTAAGGGAGAGGGACTCCTGGGGGTCACTTCTCCAGTGAAAGTCCGGTCCTTCAGGTCCTGGGGGCTGCGGGTGCAGGGTCTCTCCCAGGCGTTGGGACTTTGGATTCAAAGAGTCGCGGTCAGGGGAAGCCTCGGGATTCCCTCTGCAGGCGGCGCTGTGGGGGCTCAGGGGGGGACAGGTTTTGGTACTCACAGTATCAGAGTAGTCCTGGGGTCCCTCCTGAGGTGTTGGATCTCCACCAGCCGAGTCGGGGTCGCCGGGTGCAGTGTTGCAAGTCTCACGCTTCTTGCGGGGAGCTTGCAGGGTTCTTTCAGGGCTGCTGGAAACAAAGTTGCAGCCTTTCTTGGAGCAGGTCCGCTGTCCTCGGGAGTTTCTTGTCTTTTCGAAGCAGGGGCAGTCCTCAGAGGATGTCGAGGTCGCTGGTCCCTTTGGAAGGCGTCGCTGGAGCAGGATCTTTGGAAGGCAGGAGACAGGCCGGTGAGTTTCTGGAGCCAAGGCAGTTGTCGTCTTCTGGTCTTCCTCTGCAGGGGTTTTCAGCTAGGCAGTCCTTCTTGTAGTTTGCAGGAATCTAATTTTCTAGGGTTCAGGGTAGCCCTTAAATTCTAAATTTAAGGGCGTGTTTAGGTCTGGGGGGGTTAGTAGCCAATGGCTACTAGCCCTGAGGGTGGGTACACCCTCTTTGTGCCTCCTCCCAAGGGGAGGGGGTCACAATCCTAACCCTATTGGGGGAATCCTCCATCTGCAAGATGGAGGATTTCTAAAAGTTAGAGTCACCTCAGCTCAGGACACCTTAGGGGCTGTCCTGACTGGCCAGTGACTCCTCCTTGTTGCTTTCTTTGTTCCCTCCAGCCTTGCCGCCAAAAGTGGGGGCCGTGGCCGGAGGGGGCGGGCAACTCCACTAAGCTGGAGTGCCCTGCTGGGCTGTGACAAAGGGGTGAGCCTTTGAGGCTCACCGCCAGGTGTCACAGCTCCTGCCTGGGGGAGGTGTTAGCATCTCCACCCAGTGCAGGCTTTGTTACCGGCCTCAGAGTGACAAAGGCACTCTCCCCATGGGGCCAGCAACATGTCTCTGGTGTGGCAGGCTGCTGGAACTAGTCAGCCTACACAGACAGTCGGTTAAGTTTCAGGGGGCACCTCTAAGGTGCCCTCTGTGGTGTATTTTACAATAAAATGTACACTGGCATCAGTGTGCATTTATTGTGCTGAGAAGTTTGATACCAAACTTCCCAGTTTTCAGTGTAGCCATTATGGTGCTGTGGAGTTCGTGTTTGACAGACTCCCAGACCATATACTCTTATGGCTACCCTGCACTTACAATGTCTAAGGTTTTGTTTAGACACTGTAGGGGTACCATGCTCATGCACTGGTACCCTCACCTATGGTATAGTGCACCCTGCCTTAGGGCTGTAAGGCCTGCTAGAGGGGTGTCTTACCTATACTGCATAGGCAGTGAGAGGCTGGCATGGCACCCTGAGGGGAGTGCCATGTCGACTTACTCGTTTTGTCCTCACTAGCACACACAAGCTGGCAAGCAGTGTGTCTGTGCTGAGTGAGAGGTCTCCAGGGTGGCATAAGACATGCTGCAGCCCTTAGAGACCTTCCTTGGCATCAGGGCCCTTGGTACTAGAAGTACCAGTTACAAGGGACTTATCTGGATGCCAGGGTCTGCCAATTGTGGATACAAAAGTACAGGTTAGGGAAAGAACACTGGTGCTGGGGCCTGGTTAGCAGGCCTCAGTACACTTTCAATTGTAAACATAGCATCCGCAAAGGCAAAAAGTCAGGGGGCAACCATGCCAAGGAGGCATTTCCTTACATATATATATTATTTTAACCTTAAATAGGTACATACTTAGTCACTCCATTGCATGGGCACTATTACTACAACACAACTCCTACCTCACCCTCTGCGGGGAAAACAATCGAAGATGGAGTCGACGCCCATGCGCAATGGAGACAGAAGGAGGAGTCACTCGGTCCCGTGACTCGAAAGACTTCTTCGAAGAAAAACAACTTGTAACACTCCGACCCAACACCAGATGGCGAGCTATGCAGATGCAGAACATGTGAATCTCCAGCGACTGATGCCACGAACAGATGTACACTGGGTAAGTGACATTTTCATTATCAATCTTCAGTGCCAGCAGCTTGAAAATGCCTCAGACCACTGCAAGAGCGATATCCTCTCTCCCGGGCTCAATGGCGTCTTGCAGCTACCTCATTCTCAATGCTCGCCTCCATATGAGACCCTTACAGGAATGTCTGGAGAATCAATGGTATCAACTAGTGGACGATTAGGAAAACAGCATCCTCCTTTCTCCCCATGCCATACAATCTCTCAAGTGGTGGTGTTCTCCGAACAATCTTCTGAAGGGGATGCCATTCCAACAACAGCCTCCAACTCAAACCATAGTCACGGATGCATTGCTGCTTGGATGGGGAGCGCATGTGGATCACCTCCAAATACAAGGCACGTGGTCACAGAGAGAGCGACTATCACATCAATCTTTTAGAACTTCGCGCAGTCCATCTTGCACTCAAGGCCTTCCTCCCCTCACTGAAGGCAAACTCTGCTTCTCCAGACAGACAACATGGCCACCATGTAGTATTTAAACAAACAAGGGGGTACCAGATCCAGGACTCTGTCGACAGAGGCCCAGACAATTTGGCACTGGCTTCTGGCCAGGAACCGATCGCTAGTGCCAACTCACCTTCCGGGCATACAGAATGTCCAAGAGGATGCCCTCAGCTGAGCAATGGACGAAAACCACGAGTGGGTTTTGCACGACTGTCGTCCGCTCCATTTTTTCCATGTGGGGTACCCCTTCTATAGACCTATTCGCAACCCCAGAAAACAAAAAATGCCAAAGCTTTGCCTCCAGATACTACCATCCAGGAACATTGGGGAATGCCCTGTGGATAAACTGGTCAGGATCATTTCTTTATGCCTTTCCACCGCTTCCCCTGATACCGACAGTCCTCAAGCTGTCCAACTCTCACAGGCCACGCCAGTGGTGGTTTCCAGACCTCCTTCACGGGTCACTCAAACCACACATCAGATTACCTTGTTGCCCCGACCTTCTCACGAAGTTTCGAGGCCAGATGACACATCCCAACCTCTCATCGTTGAATTTGGCAGCATGGCTCCTGAGTTAGTAAAATATGGTCACCTGAATCTACCTCAGGACTGCATGGAGATTCTAAGGGAGGCAAAGCGCCCTTCCACAAGAACAGCTTATACCTTCAAATGGAAAAGGTTCTGCATGTGGTGCTTGGACAAGAACGTCGACCCAATAACATGCGGAGAAGAAGCTATTCTTCCATACTTGTTAAATTTGGCGAAGTCTGGCTTGCAGTTGTCATCAATGAAAGTACACCTGGCAGCTCTAACGGCATAAAGGAAGAGCCCTTCCCAATCCTCTTTCTTTAAAATTCCAATCATAAAAGACTTCCTAGAAGGTTTGAAAAAGGTCTTTCCTCCCATTAGACGACCATCTCCTCCATGGGAGCTGAATATTGTTCTCTCGCATCTGATGCTGCATCCTTTTGAACCAATACATAAAGCCTCACTCCAACATCTTACACGGAAAACTGCATTTCTGGTTGCATTCACTTCAGCTCGCTGGGTTAGTGAGATCCCGGCCCTTTGCGCTCAAGAACCTTATACGGTTTTTTCATTCGTCAAAAGTAGTAATGAGGACACATCCAAAATTCAGACTCATGTAAACCAAACCATCTTATTACCGACTTTCTTCAAAAATCCATCTACTCCTGCTGGGAGAACCCTACATTCTCTCGATGTTAAAAGGGTCTTAAATTTTACTTGGATAGAACAAAATCCTTGCGAAAATCACAGCAGCTGTTTATTAACTATGGCCCAGTTAGAACAGGTTTAGCCACTTCCAAACAATCCTTATCCAGGTGGATTGTTTCTTTTATCCTATTCGGTTATCAGTTAGCAAATAGATCCCTCGATGGCAGGCCAAAAGCCCATTCCACTAGGTGGAAGGCAGCAACTGTTGCTTTGATGAGAAACATTCCTTTGGCAGAAATATGCAAAGCGGCTACCTGGAAATCTGTCCATACCTTTACTAAGCATTACTGCCTTGATTCAGATGGTAGGACAGATGCTCAGGTTGGACAGGCCTCTCGAATTTATTTGCGTAATTTATTGTTTCGGTATTGTTCTGTCTACTCTAACGCGGTTATTGGGATGAGCTTGCTAATCTAGTCCGTGCTTATGACTATACATGGAAATCCCCTACAAGAGAAGGAATGGTTTCTTACCTGTAACTCCAGTTCTCTCGTAGGGGTATTTCAATGATAATCATAAGCAACCCTCCCTCCTCCCCTGTGGAGTTGACATAAGGATATCCACAATAATAATGATGTTGTTAATTAAAAGGATATTCAGGTTTCTTCATGTCATATTACAAGCCTACAAAACGAACTGAGGCAACTGCCTTTTGCTGTGCATGATGGGATACAGGAAGACTTTATTTTCATAAAGGCACAGCTCGATTTACATCCTGTATAATGGCAGCCTATGGGCTACACTGCCCTGCATTGTTTCATTCTCATTTGAAGGTGTAAATAAAGTTGGAGAATGTTTTTTACTACATTTCTAGAATAAATACGGTTTTAAAGGTATATCTGTACTACAGCTTCCTTTCTTTCCAACCTAAAGAATGAACAATTTGGCATTTGTAGCTTTTCACCTAGGCTGCACATTGATATTTGTAGGAAGTTGGCTCTGTATGTGCTATTTCAAAGTAAGGAATAGCATGCACAGAGTCCAAGGGTTCCCCTTAGAGGTAAAATAGTGGTAAAAATAGATAATACTAATGCTCTATTTTGTGGTAGTGTGGTCGAGCAGTAGGCTTATCCAAGGAGTAGTGTTAAGCATTTGTTGTACATACACACAGACAATAAATGAGGTACACACACTCAGAGACAAATCCAGCCAATAGGTTTTGTTATAGAAAAATATATTTTCTTAGTTTATTTTAAGAACCACAGGTTCAAATTTAACATGTAATATCTTGTTTGAAAGGTATTGCAGGTAAGTACATTAGGAACTTTGAATCATTTCAATTGCATGTATACTTTTCAAGTTATTCACAAATAGCTACTTTAAAAGTGGACACTTAGTGCAATTTTCACAGTTCCTGGGGAGGTAAGTAAGACACTTACAGGGTTCAGTTCTTGGTCCAAGGTAGCCCACCGTTGGGGGTTCAGAGCAACCCCAAAGTTACCACACCAGCAGCTCAGGGCCGGTCAGGTGCAGAGTTCAAAGTGGTGCCCAAAACGCATAGGCTTCAAGGGAGAGAAGGGGGTGCCCCGGTTCCAGTCTGCCAGCAGGTAAGTACCCGCGTCTTCGGAGGGCAGACCAGGGGGGTTTTGTAGGGCACCGGGGGGGGACACAAGCCCACACAGAAATTACACCCTCAGCGGCGCGGGGGCGGCCGGGTGCAGTGTTAGAACAAGCGTCGGGTTCGCAATGGAAGTCAATGAGAGATCAAGGGATCTCTTCAGCGCTGCAGGCAGGCAAGGGGGGGCTTCCTCTGGGAAACCTCCACTTGGGCAAGGGAGAGGGACTCCTGGGGGTCACTTCTGCAGTGAAAGTCCGGTCCTTCAGGTCCTGGGGGCTGCGGGTGCAGGGTCTTTTCCAGGCGTCGGGACTTAGGTTTCAGAGAGTCGCGGTCAGGGGAAGCCTCGGGATTCCCTCTGCAGGCGGCGCTGTGGGGGCTCAGGGGGGGACAGGGTTTGGTACTCAGTCGTAGGGTAGTCCGGGGGTCCTCCCTGAGGTGGTGGTTCTCCACCAGCCGAGTCGGGGTCGCCGGGTGCAGTGTTGCAAGTCTCACGCTTCTTGCGGGGAGATTGCAGGGGTCTTTAAAGCTGCTCCTTTGGATAAAGTTGCAGTCTTTTTGGAGCAGGTCCGCTGTCCTCGGGAGTTTCTTGTCGTCGAAGCAGGGCAGTCCTCAGAGGATTCAGAGGTCGCTGGTCCCTTTGGAAGGCGTCGCTGAAGCAGAGTTCTTTGGAAGGCAGGAGACAGGCCGGTGAGTTTCTGGAGCCAAGGCAGTTGTTGTCTTCTGGTCTTCCTCTGCAGGGGTTTTCAGCTAGGCAGTCCTTGTTGTTGCAGGAATCTAAATCTTTAGGTTCAGGGAAGCCCTTAAATACTAAATTTAAGGGCGTGTTTAGGTCTGGGGGGGTTAGTAGCCAATGGCTACTAGCCCTGAGGGTGGGTACACCCTCTTTGTGCCTCCTCCCAAGGGGAGGGGGTCACATCCCTAATCCTATTGGGGGAATCCTCCATCTGCAAGATGGAGGATTTCTAAAAGTTAGTCACCTCAGCTCAGGACACCTTAGGGGCTGTCCTGACTGGCCAGTGACTCCTCCTTGTTGTTCTCATTATTTTCTCCGGCCTTGCCGCGAAAAGTGGGGGCCGGGGCCGGAGGGGGCGGGCAACTCCACTAGCTGGAGTGTCCTGCGGTGCTGTGACAAAGGGGTGAGCCTTTGAGGCTCACCGCCAGGTGTTACAGCTCCTGCCTGGGGGAGGTGTTAGCATCTCCACCCAGTGCAGGCTTTGTTACTGGCCTCAGAGTGACAAAGGCACTCTCCCCATGGGGCCAGCTACATGTCTCTAGTGTGGCAGGCTGCTGGAACTAGTCAGCCTACACAGACAGTCGGTTAAGTTTCAGGGGGCACCTCTAAGGTGCCCTCTGGGGTGTATTTTGCAATAAAATGTACACTGGCATCAGTGTGCATTTATTGTGCTGAGAAGTTTGATACCAAACTTCCCAGTTTTCAGTGTAGCCATTATGGTGCTGTGGAGTTCGTGTAAAACAGACTCCCAGACCATATACTCTTATGGCTACCCTGCACTTACAATGTCTAAGGTTTTGCTTAGACACTGTAGGGGTACAGTGCTCATGCACTGGTACCCTCACCTATGGTATAGTGCACCCTGCCTTGGGGCTGTAAGGCCTGCTAGAGGGGTGTCTTACCTATACTGCATAGGCAGTGAGAGGCTGGCATGGCACCCTGAGGGGAGTGCCATGTCGACTTACTCATTTTGTTCTCACTAGCACACACAGGCTTGTAAGCCGTGTGTCTGTGCTGAGTGAGGGGTCTCTAGGGTGGCATAATACATGCTGCAGCCCTTAGAGACCTTCCCTGGCATCAGGGCCCTTGGTACCAGAGGTACCAGTTACAAGGGACTTATCTGGATGCCAGGGTGTGCCAATTGTGGAATCAATGGTACATTTTAGGTGAAAGAACACTGGTGCTGGGGCCTGGTTAGCAGGGTCCCAGCACACTTCTCAGTCAAGTCAGCATCAGTATCAGGCAAAAAGTGGGGGGCAACTGCAACAGGGAGCCATTTCTTTACAATATTCTTAAGTGACTTAACTGGCCTTTTTTCAAGAAAGGCAAAAATCTACACTTAAGAATACATTGCAGAACAGTGCTCTGGGGTCTCCGCAGGCGTGCAGAACTATTCAGTGCTTATGACTATCATGGAAATACCCCTACGAGAGAACTGGAGTTACAGGTAAGAAACCATTCCTTCTGCTTCGTAGGATCTTCAGCGATATTCTAGAACGTTGAATAATTCCCTGCAGCCTGAAGTCCCAGCAGGCTGTGAGGAAGAATTATGCAACGTTTATGACTTCATTGTAGATACCTATGATGCAGAACTAGAACTACAGGTATGTACATTTTCCTTAACTTTTGTTTTTGGTTTCCAATAACTTTGTATGCCACCCCGCAGCGGTTATGCTTTTTCACTTATCTTTGTGTATGAAAAACATATATCATTCTGCTTCCCCTGCTTCTCCCCGCCCTAACTGGACAAACATGTGATCTTACCTGTGTGTCTTTATTGTTGGCTGAAGATGGTCGATAAAATGTGTATTTAAAAAAATATATTTAATATTATAGGTAATTTATTTTGTTTTTCACTTGCATTGCAGCAGGTTCAGTGGAGGATTTGGTGCCAGAGACTACAGGCAGAGTAGTGGTGGTTCCAGCAGCAGCAGCAGCAGCAGCTTTGGTAGCAGTCGCGGAACCCGTAGTGGAGGTGGCAGTAGTCATGGAAGTAGCAGAGGGTTTGGAGGAGGTAAGCTTTATGCATCAAACCCCTAGTTTGAGTTACTAGTTAGTCCTCCTTCAAACATATCTCTATTATAATAAAAATGAGATCAACTGAAAGTGTATAATATGGACATTTCTCACAATTACTTTTTTCTTTTTTTTTTTTAAGGTGGCGGTGGATTTGGAGGATTTTATAACAGTGATGGATATGGTGGGAACTATGGTGGGAGCTCCAGTGTTGACTGGTGGGGAAACTGAAGTATCAGTTTATATCAGATGCCTACCAACCAAGCTAATATGGAAACCACATGTAACTTAGCCAGACTATACCTTGTGTAGCTTCAAGAACTCGCAGTACATTACCAGCTGTGATTCTCCACTGAATTTTGTTTTTTGATGGGAGCTCGAGGTCATGAACCAACAATAGGAACAAGAAGCCCTACTCTGACGGTGTTTGAAAGATTTCATTGCTGTACTTTGGATTAATTCCCTCCCTCCATCCCCTCCTGGCAACTGCATTTATTATTTTGTGACTGAGGATCATTTGTTTGTTAATGTACTGTGCCTTTAACTTTAGACAACTTTTATTTTGATGTCCTGTTCGCTCAGCAATGCTCAAGATATCAATTTTTGACTCAATAAATGTGTTGAACTTGGGCGTAATCAAACCTTGGCACACAGGTGTGATACAACTCAAACAGGAATCGTCAGTTTATCCATGCATAATTACAAGAACTTTGTCAGTTGTCTGCATTAAGACTCCTATTACTTACAAATATCTTTAAGCATTTAGTATGCACGGTTTCTAATGTAAATGACTGCAAAGTTCACCGAAGTTCTGATTTGCTCACTCTATCCTGGATAGGTACTTTAGAACATGAAGTCTTTTTAAGCCATTCCAGTCATTATGATGTATGGACACCTACATACATTGGAAGCACTGTTTTTAAAGTTAATGCAAGTAAATACAGCAATTCCTTTTTTCAATGTTTAGGCAGATCATTAATGTGAGATAGCCAAATGTGGACCGAATATTACAGGGAATGTTTAAAGATAACTTGAAACTGTTTTTTTTGGTTTTTTTTAGGACAAGTCATCTATTTAGACTAAATGCCTGTCATATGAAAATGAAATGGTAGAATGGCTGACCACAGCAGTGAGCGGTCCCACTTTATGGACCTCGCTGATTTTGGTCTAATAACGCATGCTAGTGTTGATGTTTTTTGGTCAAGAGGGTATGAACAGGAAGAATTATGCAGCAGGCTTTATTTTAATGCAGATTCACAATACTCTGTTCAAGCTGCGTTGAGATAAACATACTTGGCTTACTGTAGACTGTAAAATGGCTCCTGAAGAGTAAACTGAAATCTTTAGAGATCACAGAGGTTGGAAATGTACATTACTGCACAAGGTGTTAATTCTGCAAATAAGTGCAGCTTTCAGTCAGTTTTAGTTGCATAGGTTTCCATTGTATTTAATCGGTTTATGCTAAATCTGGCCAAAGATAAGTATTGTCCACCATTTAAATGCCTCTGCCACAAGTTTACTAATTGTCACGTGGCTGTGATCAAATCTTAATCAATTAGTGGCATCCGAAAATGGCAAAATCTCCTAAAGTGCAATAGAAAGTGTATTGTGCCTTGTTCCGAACCTTTTAATTAGGTGCACTTGACAGTATTGAGGTCGTTTGTTATGGTGCTATTTCAATTAGTCTAGGTTTTAGGCCCTTGTACATTTTGACCATAACTTTTTACAAAATACTTCTTTTATTGCACATGCAGAGAATTTTATATATATGTCTTGTGTGCGTGTCCTTAACTTCCAATCTTATTTAGTCTCTTGAAGTTGAACGCAGCTTAAGGGGTAAGGGTTAGATTAAAAATATAGATTTGGGACCATGGGAATGATGGTTGGGAAGGAAACTATTTTGCACACGACAGATTTCTAGATACTTTTTGCTGCTAGTTTGTGTGATATTTATTGAACATTTTGACAAATATTTATTTTTGTAAGCCTAAAGTGATTCTTTGAAAGTTTAAAGAAACTTGACCAAAAGACAGTACAAAAACACTGGCACTTGAATGTTGAATGTCACCGTATGCGTGAAATTATATATTTCGGGGTAGTGTGAGCTTTTAATGTTTAAGTCATATTAAACTCTTAAGTCAAATTAAGCAGACCCGGTATTGGCAGTGTAGCCACAACTTTCTGGTGTAACTTAAAACTACAAAAAAAATTGGCAATTAAAGTGAAAAATGCCAAGGTTTTGATACACTTGTCTTAAGATATTAATGAAACACTTCAAAACACTGATGTGAAGTGTCCAGATTCTCAGATGTTTGTTGCGTGAGTTTTGTTTAGTTGTGTGGTTTTTTTTTTTTATTTCAGTGAATGTCTGGCACATTGCAATCCTCAAACATGTGGTTTATCTTTGTTGTATTGGCATAATCAGTGACTTGCATATTCAGTCAGAGCAACTTAGCAAGATTTGTTGGCAGCAATATTTTCAGTTCAGAAATAAGGTTTCAAAAATCATATGCAAAGAATGGATCCGAACTTGCTAATTGTCAAGATAGAACTTGAAGTCACTGTAGGTTTAGTAATTGCTATTGTACTAGTTTAGATGATGGCACAGCATGTGCTGTGCGTTACTCTGATTTTATTAAAATAAAAGTTGAACTGCGCACTCTGCTTTTTTGAATCCAGTGATTTCTTGAACTGTTAGCTGCAATATACTGTCTACGTAAACAGCTTATTGAAAAGAAGCCAGAAGACTAACTTTCAAATGGCAGCGTCTTTAGGAGGTTTACACCCACCCATTTGGCAAGGGGTTGTTTGTTACTCGAGTGCAGGTCAGTTGACTGAGGATAGAGCCTCAGTCTTGATCCACTCTGACTTCTAGCCACTTAGTTCTCCAGCATTGGTATCTTTAATAAATTCACATTAGAATAGTTTCCAGTCAGACTGGAACCCAGTCTTCAACAGCAGTCCACACTCCATCTCCAATATACCATTACACCTACATTCATCTTTTTCCACATATCACCATCTTTTTATGACTCAAACGTCAGTCGGTTATAATGCTCTACCTCCAGCTGATCTCGCACTGAACCTTCAAACTGTCAGATTTTCTACCACACATTGAAGTGCAGGAGCCCCATCTGACAGCTCTTCACAGGAAGGATTTGTTTTATAAATTATGGCAGATGCAATATTTAAGAAATATCTGCTGTAGGAAGTTGGCTCTGTATATACTATCTCAAAGTGAGAGAGTGTGCACAGAGTCCAAGGGTTCCTCTTAGAGGTTGATAGTGGCGATAATACTAATGCTCTATTTTGTGGTAGTGTGGTCGAGCAGTAGGCTTATCAGAGGGTAGTGTTAAGCATTTGTTGTACACGCACAGGCAATAAATGAGGAACACGCAAGCAAAGACTAACTCCAGGCCAATGGGTTTTATATAGAAAAATGTTCTTAATTTATTTAGGATTTGCAGTAAGTACATCAAATGCAAGGTACTTCACACAGGTAAGTATAGAACTGATTTAAAACAGTAGTACACACAGACTTGGGTAAAATGGCAAATAGCTATTTTAAAAGTGGCCACAGTGCATAAAATCAAGAGGAGGGCCCAAAACACATAGGCGCCTTTGGAGGACGGGTAGCAGACCAGGAGGGTTTTGTAGAGCACTTTTTTTGGGGGGGGGGGGTTGTCAGGCACTCAACACTCGCACAGGGGCAGCCTGGTGCAGTGTGCAAAGTAGGTGTCGGTGTGCTATAGAAAGCAATGGAGGGACCTGGGGGTCACTTAGGCGATGCAGGCAGGGCACAGGGGGGCTTCTCAGGCCAGCCACCGACCCAGCTAGGATGAAGGCCACCTGCTGGTCCTATACCACTAGTTGGTTTGTCTCTGGCCTGGGTGTGCGGGTGCAGTGCTTCTTTCAGGTGCCTGGTTCTTTGTTACCGGGCAGTCGTGGTCAGGGGGAGCCTCTGGATCCTCTCTGCAGGAGTCACTGTGGGGGTGCAGGGAGGTCGACTCACGGTGTCCACGTTGTTGGTCGCCTGGGAGTCCTCTGCGGTGTTGGTTGTCCTGGACTCAAGCTGGGGGCATCAGGTGCATCCGGTGCAGAGTGAAAAGTCTCGCGCATCCGGCGGGAATGGAGTCTCTTTAAAAGTTGCTTCTTCGTTGCAAAGTTGTTGCAGTTTCTGAACAGTGCCGCTGTTCTCTGGAGTTTCTTGGTCCTTTAGATGTAGGGCAGTCCTTAGAGGTCACTGGTCCCACTGGATGCATCGCTGTTCAGGTTCTTTGAGTCTGTAGACAGGCTGGTAGGGCTGTGGCCAAGTCAGTTGTCGTCTCTGGGGCTTTCAGGTCAGCAGTCCTCTTCAGGTTGCAGGAATCTGATTTCCTGGGTTCAGGGTTGCCCCTAATTATTACATTTAGGGGTGTGTTTAGGCCTGGGGGGAGGGGCAGTAGCCAATGGCTGTCCTTGAGGGTAGATACACTCTCATTGTGCTTCCTCCCTGAGGAGAGGGGGGGGGGGGCGCACATCCCTATTCCTATTGGGGGGAGTCCTCCAGATGGAGGATTTCTAAAGGCAGGGGATCACCTCAGCTCAGGGCACCTTAGGGGCTTTCCTGACTGGTAGGTAACTCCTTGTTTTTCTAATTATCTCCTCTGGACTTTCCGCCAAAAGTGGGGGCTGTGTCCAGAGGGGTGGGCATCTCCACTAGCTGGGATGTCCTGGGGTACTGGAACAGGCAGGAGCCTTTGAGGCTCACCTCCGGGTGTTACAATTCCTGCAGGTGGTGGTAAGCACCTCCACCCAGTACAGGCTTTGTTCCTGGCCAGAGTGGCAAAGGCACTCACCCCATGTGGCCAGAAACTCGTCTAGTTTCTGCCAGCCTGAGACAACCAGTCAGCCTAGCACTAGGAGTCAGACTGGTATTCAGGGGGCATATCTCTAAGATGCCCTCTGGGTGTATTTTACAATAAAACCCACACTGGCATCAGTGTGCATTTATTGTGCTGAGAAGTTTGATACTAAACTTCCCAGATTTCAGTGTGGAGTTTGTAACTGACATACTCCCAGACTATATACTCTTTATGGCTACCCTGCACTTAGTGTCTAAGGTTTTGCTTAGCCACTGTAGGGACTCGTGCAACTCAGCTGAACTGGTATAGTGCACCCTGCCTTACAGCTGTAAGGCCTGCTAGAGGGGCGACTTAACTATGCCACAAGTGTCATGTCGACTTAGTCATTTTCTCCCCACCAGCACACACAAGCTGTAGGAAGTTGGCTCTGTATGCACTATTTCAAAGTAAGGAATAGTATGCACAGAGTTCAAGGGTTCCCCTTAGAAGTAAGATAGTGGCCAAAAGAGATAATTCTAATGCTCTATTTTGTGGTAGTGTGGTCGAGCAGTAGGCTTATCAGAGGAGTAGTGTTAAGCATTTGTTGTACACACACGGGCAATAAATGAGGAACACACACTCGGACAATTCCAGGCCAATAGGTTTTTGTATAGAAAAATATATGTTCGATGGCATCTGTCGCTGTAGATACGCATGTTTTGCATAGCTCGCCATCTGGTGTTGGGCCGGAGTGTTACAAGTTGTTTTTCTTCGAAGAAGTCTTTCGAGTCACGGGACTGAGTGACTCCTCCTTTTATCTCCATTGCGCATGGGCGTCGACTCCATCTTCGATTGTTTTTTTTTTCCGCCATTGGGTTCGGACGTGTTCCTGTCGCTCCGAGTTTCGGAACGGAAAGATAGCTAATTTCGGAAGATTTTCGTCGGTATTGTTGCGTTCGGGATCGGCGTAGTTAGATTCAACACCGCGTTGAAAGATCGAAGAGCTCCGGTGCCCTTCGGGGTAGTTTTTCGATCCCCCGTCGGGGCCTGGTAGGCCTGACCGCGTGCAGAAGAACGCCGATGGAACGGACCCCGTTCCGCTTCTGTCCCAAATGCCACAATAAATACCCCTATACAGACCAACACTTGGTCTGTAACCTGTGCCTGTCACCTGAGCACAGTGAAGACACCTGCGAGGCCTGTCGTGCGTTCCGGTCCCGAAAAACACTCCGAGACCGTCGAGCCAGAAGACTTCAGATGGCGTCCGCGCCGACAGCCCACCGAGAGTTCGAGGAACAAGAAGAGGAAGGAACCTTTTCGATCCACGAATCGGACTCCGAAGGATTCAACGATACACAAACCGTGAGTAAGACGTCGAAAACCACTCAGAAGAAGATTTACAAGGCCCAGGGGACGCCACTGCCACCAGGCCATGGCTCGACCCATAAATTCGGTGACCGACCGTCGGCACCGAAAAAGGCCCAAACCGTGCCGAGATCGTCAGACTCCGGTCGAGACACCGGCACGCAGCCTTCTCGGGACTGAGAAAGTGCTGGAGACAAGCATCGACACCGAGATACCGGTGTAGACACGGCTCGACGCCGAGACAGCGGCACCGACGAAGATCGACGCCGAGAGGTTTCGGCCCCGAAAAAGAAAAAAGTCACCTCGGAGCCGAAAAAAGATGCAGACAGGGTTTCGGTGCCAAAACAGACTGCAACCGACCCAGTTTCAGGCTCTTATACAGAAGAGCAATCGCTAACCTCCCAAATGCGAAAGCATAGGTTTGAGGAAGAGCTACAATCAACTGACGTAGACCATACGCAAAAGCGTATTTTCATACAGGAGGGGACAGGAAAAATAAGCACCCTTCCCCCTATTAGAAGAAAGAGAAGATTGGAGTTCCAAACTGAACAAACACCACAAACAAAGGTGGTGAAAAAGGTTACTCCACCACCCTCTCCTCCACCTGTAATTAATGTCTCACCAGCACAAACTCCATCACGTTCCCCAGCTCACACCACCATGAGCCAGGGTGACCAAGATCAGGACGCATGGGACTTATACGACGCCCCAGTGTCAGATAACAGCCCGGAGGCATACCCTACGAAGCCATCTCCACCAGAGGACAGCACTGCGTATTCTCAAGTGGTGGCTAGAGCAGCACAATTTCACAATGTAAGCCTCCACTCAGAACAGGTTGAGGATGACTTTTTATTCAACACCCTCTCCTCCACCCACAGCTCATACCAAAGCCTGCCTATGCTCCCTGGTATGCTCCGGCACGCAAAAGAAATCTTTAAGGAGCCGGTCAAAAGTAGGGCAATCACACCAAGAGTGGAAAAAAAGTATAAGGCGCCTCCTACAGACCCGGTTTTCATCACTACACAGCTGCCACCAGACTCTGTCGTTGTAGGAGCAGCTAGGAAAAGGGCCAACTCCCACACATCTGGAGATGCACCACCCCCAGATAAAGAAAGCCGCAAGTTCGATGCAGCTGGTAAGAGTCGCAGCACAAGCTGCAAACCAGTGGCGCATCGCTAACTCTCAGGCACTACTTGCGCGCTATGACAGAGCCCATTGGGATGAGATGCAACATCTCATTGAACATCTGCCCAAGGACCTACAAAAGAGGGCAAAACAAGTGGTTGAGGAGGGACAGAACATTTCAAACAACCAAATACGCTCCTCCATGGATGCTGCAGATACAGCTGCACGGACAATTAATACATCTGTAACTATCAGAAGGCATGCATGGCTACGAACGTCTGGATTTAAACCAAAGATTCAGCAAGCAGTTCTCAATATGCCTTTTAACGAAAAAGAACTGTTCGGTCCAGAAGTGGACACAGCGATTGAGAAACTCAAAAAGGACACGGACACTGCTAAAGCCATGGGCGCACTCTACTCCCCGCAGAGCAGAGGGAATTACAGCACATTCCGTAAAACACCCTTTAGAGGGGGGTTTCGGGGTCAGGGCACACAAGCCAGCACCTCACAGGCAACACCGTCCAGTTACCAGGGACAGTACGGAGGAGGTTTTCGGGGACAATATAGAGGAGGGCAATTCCCTAGGAATAGGGGAAAATTTCAAAGCCCCAAAACCCCTACTACTAAGCAGTGACTCACATGGCACTCACCCCCTCCACACAACACCAGTGGGGGGAAGAATAGGTCATTATTACAAAGCATGGGAGGAAATCACTACAGACACTTGGGTTCTAGCAATTATCCAACATGGTTATTGCATAGAATGTCTACAATTCCCTCCAAACATACCACCAAAAGCACAAAATTTGACAAAACATCATTCCAATCTCCTGGAGATAGAAGCGCAGGCACTATTGCAGAAGAATGCAATCGAATTAGTACCAAACACACAAAT
Source organism: Pleurodeles waltl (assembly GCF_031143425.1). Taxonomy (NCBI): domain Eukaryota; kingdom Metazoa; phylum Chordata; class Amphibia; order Caudata; family Salamandridae; genus Pleurodeles; species Pleurodeles waltl. Next base: position 346,605,181 of record NC_090447.1, on the reverse strand, counting down.
AAACACAGGAGTTTACTCACTGTACTTTCTGATACCAAAGAAGGACAAAACGCTGAGACCAATCCTAGACCTCAGAATAGTAAACACATTCATCAAATCAGACCACTTTCACATGGTCACACTACAAGAAGTGTTACCATTGCTAAAACTACACGACTACATGACAACTTTAGACCTCAAAGACGCGTATTTCCATATACCAATACACCCATCGCACAGGAAATACCTAAGGTTTGTATTCAAAGGAATACATTACCAATTCAAGGTATTGCCTTTCGGACTAACAACCGCACCAAGAGTCTTTACCAAATGTCTAGCAGTAGTCGCTGCACATATCAGAAGGCAGCAAATACATGTGTTCCCATATCTAGACGACTGGCTAATCAAGGCCCATTCGTTAATAGAGTGCTCAAACCACACAAATCAGATCATACAAACCCTCTTCAAACTAGGGTTCACCGTCAACTTCACGAAATCCAACATTCTGCCGTGCAAGGTACAACAATACCTAGGAGCCATAATAGACTCAACAAAAGGAGTAGCCACTCCAAGTCCCCAAAGAATCCAAAATTTCAACATCATACAACGCATGTATCCAACACAAAAGATACAAGCAAAGATATTACAACTCCTAGGCATGATGTCTTCATGCATAGCCATTGTCCCAAACGCAAGACTGCACATGAGGCCCTTACAACAGTGCCTAGCATCACAGTGGTCACAAGCACAGGGTCATCTTCTAGATCTGGTGTTAATAGACCGCCAAACTTACCTCTCGCTTCTATGGTGGAACAACATAAATTTAAACAAAGGGCGACCTTTCCAAGACCCAGTGCCACAATACGTAATAACAGATGCTTCCATGACAGGGTGGGGAGCACACCTCGATCAACACAGCATACAAGGACAATGGAACGTACATAAAACAAAACTGCATATAAATCACCTAGAACTGCTAGCAGTTTTTCAAGCACTAAAAGCTTTCCAACCAATAATAGTTCACAAATACATTCTCGTCAAAACAGACAACATGACAACAATGTATTATCTAAACAAACAAGGGGGGACACACTCCACGCAGTTAAGCCTGCTAGCACAAAAAATTTGGCGTTGGGCAATTCACAACCAAATTCGCCTAATAGCACAATTTATACCAGGGATTCAGAATCAACTCGCAGACAATCTCTCTCGAGATCACCAACAGGTCCACGAATGGGAAATTCACCCCCAAATTCTGAACACCTATTTCAAACTCTGGGAAACACCTCAAATAGACTTGTTTGCGACGAAGGAGAACGCAAAATGCCAAAACTTCGCATCCAGATACCCACACAAGCAGTCCCAAGGCAATGCCCTATGGATGAACTGGTCAGGGATATTTGCTTACGCTTTTCCTCCTCTCCCTCTCCTTCCTTATCTGGTAAACAAACTCAGTCAAAACAAACTCAAACTCATATTAATAGCACCAACTTGGGCAAGGCAACCCTGGTACACAACGCTGCTAGACCTATCAGTAGTACCCCACATCAAATTGCCCAACAGGCCAGATCTATTGAGACAACACAACCAAAAGATCAGACACCCAGATCCAGCATCGCTGAATCTAGCAATTTGGCTCCTGAAATCTTAGAATTCGGGCACTTACAACTTACCCAAGAATGTATGGAAGTCATAAAGCAAGCCAGAAGGCCATCCACCAGGCACTGCTATGCAAGTAAATGGAAGAGGTTTGTTTGCTACTGCCATATTAATCAAATACAACCATTACACACAACTCCAGAACATGTAGTGGGTTACTTGCTTCACTTACAAAAATCTAACCTGGCTTTCTCTTCCATTAAAATACACCTTGCAGCAATAGCTGCATACCTGCAGACTACCTATTCAACTTCCCTATATAGGATACCAGTCATTAAAGCATTCATGGAGGGCCTTAAGAGAATTATACCACCAAGAACACCACCTGTTCCTTCATGGAACCTAAATGTTGTCCTAACTAGACTTATGGGTCCACCTTTTGAACCCATGCACTCCTGCGAAATACAGTTCCTAACCTGGAAGGTTGCATTTCTCATCGCCATTACTTCCCTAAGAAGAGTAAGCGAGATTCAGGCGTTTACAATACAAGAACCTTTTATACAACTACACAAGAATAAGGTCGTCCTAAGGACTAATCCAAAATTTTTACCAAATTTTATTTCACCGTTCCATCTAAATCAAACAGTGGAACTTCCAGTGTTCTTTCCACAGCCAGATACCGTAGCTGAGAGGGCACTACATACATTAGATGTCAAAAGAGCATTAATGTATTACATTGACAGAACAAAGAACATCAGAAAGACTAAACAACTATTTATTGCATTTCAAAAACCTCATGCAGGAAACCCAATATCAAAACAAGGTATAGCCAGATGGATAGTTAAATGCATCCAAATCTGCTACCTTAAAGCTAAACGACAGCTGCTCATTACACCAAGGGCACACTCAACCAGAAAGAAAGGTGCTACCATGGCCTTTCTAGGAAACATCCCAATGCAAGAAATGTGTAAGGCAGCCACATGGTCTACGCCTCACACATTCACCAAGCACTACAGTGTAGACGTGTTATCCGCACAACAAGCCACAGTAGGTCAAGCCGTATTAAGAACATTGTTTCAGACTACTTCCACTCCTACAGGCTGAGCCACCGCTTTTGGGGAGATAACTGCTTACTAGTCTATGCAAAACATGCGTATCTACAGCGACAGATGCCATCGAACTGAAAATGTCACTTACCCAGTGTACATCTGTTCGTGGCATCAGTCGCTGTAGATTCGCATGTGCCCACCCGCCTCCCCGGCAGCCTGTAGCAGTTCGGAAGTTACCTTCAACTATTTGTATATATATCATTTCAACCTTAAATAAGTACATACTTAGTCACTCCATTGCATGGGCACTATTACTACAATTCAACTCCTACCTCACCCTCTGCGGGGGAAAAACAATGGAAGATTGTAAAGAAATGGCTCCCTGTTGCAGTTACCCCCCACTTTTTGCCTGATACTGATGCTGACTTGACTGAGAAGTGTGCTGGGACCCTGCTAACCAGGCCCCAGCACCAGTGTTCCTTCACCTAAAATGTACCATTGTATCCACAATTGGCACACCCTGGCATTCAGATAAGTCCCTTGTAACTGGTACTTCTAGTACCAAGGGCCCTGATGCCAAGGAAGGTCTCTAAGGGCTGCAGCATGTCTTATGCCACCCTAGAGACCCCTCACTCAGCACAGACACACTGCTTACAAGCCTGTGTGTGCTAGTGAGAACAAAATGAGTTAGTCGACATGGCACTCCCCTCAGGGTGCCATGCCAGCCTCTCACTGCCTATGCAGTATAGGTAAGACACCCCTCTAGCAGGCCTTACAGCCCTAAGGCAGGGTGCACTATACCATAGGTGAGGGTACCAGTGCACGAGCACTGTGCCCCTACAGTGTCTAAACAAAGCCTTAGACATTGTAAGTGCAGGGTAGCCATAAGAGTATATGGTCTGGGAGTCTGTTTTACACGAACTCCACATCACCATAATGGCTACACTGAAAACTGGGAAGTTTGGTATCAAACTTCTCAGCACAATAAATGCACACTGATGCCAGTGTACATTTTAGTGTAAAATACACCACAGAGGGCACCTTAGAGGTGCCCCCTGAAACTTAACCAACTAGCTGTGTAGGCTGACTGGTTCCAGCAGCCTGCCACACTAGAGACATGTTGCTGGCCCCATGGGGAGAGTGCCTTTGTCACTCTGAGGCCAGTAACAAAGCCTGCACTGGGTGGAGATGCTAACACCTCCCCCAGGCAGGAGCTGTGACACCTGGCGGTGAGCCTCAAAGGCTCACCCCTTTGTCACAGCCCAGCAGGGCACTCCAGCTTAGTGGAGTTGCCCGCCCCCTCCGGCCACGGCCCCCACTTTTGGCGGCAAGGCTGGAGGGAACAAAGAAAGCAACAAGGAGGAGTCACTGGCCAGTCAGGACAGCCCCTAAGGTGTCCTGAGCTGAAGTGACTCTAACTTTTAGAAATCCTCCATCTTGCAGATGGAGGATTCCCCCAATAGGGTTAGGATTGTGACCCCCTCCCGTTGGGAGGAGGCACAAAGAGGGTGTACCCACCCTCAGGGCTAGTAGCCATTGGCTACTAACCCCCCAGACCTAAACACGCCCTTAAATTTAGTATTTAAGGGCTACCCTGAACCCTAGAAAATTAGATTCCTTCAACTACAAGAAGGAGGACTGCCTAGCTGAAAACCCCTGCAGAGGAAGACCAGAAGACGACAACTGCCTTGGCTCCAGAAACTCACCGGCCTGTCTCCTGCCTTCCAAAGATCCTGCTCCAGCGACGCCTTCCAAAGGGACCAGCGACCTCGACATCCTCTGAGGACTGCCCCTGCTTCGAAAAGACAAGAAACTCCCGAGGACAGCGGACCTGCTCCAAGACAAGCTGCAACTGTGTTTCCAGCGGCTTTAAAGAACCCTGCAAGCTCCCCGCAAGAAGCGTGAGACTTGCAACACTGCACCCGGCGACCCCGACTCGGCTGGTGGCGATCCAACACCTCAGGAGGGACCCCAGGACTACTCTGATACTGTGAGTACCAAAACCTGTCCCCCCTGAGCCCCCACAGCGCCGCCTGCAGGGGGAATCCCGAGGCTTCCCCTGACCGCGACTCTTTGAACCTAAAGTCCCGACGCCTGGGAGAGACCCTGCACCCGCAGCCCCCAGGACCTGAAGGACCGGACTTTCACTGGAGAAGTGACCCCCAGGAGTCCCTCGCCCTTGCCCAAGTGGAGGTTTCCCCGAGGAATCCCCCCCTTGCCTGCCTGCAGCGCTGAAGAGATCCCGAGATCTCTCATAGACTAACATTGCGAACCCGACGCCTGTTCCTACACTGCACCCGGCCGCCCCCGCGCTGCTGAGGGTGACATTTCTGTGTGGACTTGTGTCCCCCCCCGGTGCCCTACAAAACCCCCCTGGTCTGCCCTCCGAAAACGCGGGTACTTACCTGCAAGCAGACCGGAACCGGGGCACCCCCTTCTCTCCATTCTAGCCTATGTGTTTTGGGCACCACTTTGAACTCTGCACCTGACCGGCCCTGAGCTGCTGGTGTGGTGACTTTGGGGTTGCTCTGAACCCCCAACGGTGGGCTACCTTGGACCAAGAACTAAGCCCTGTAAGTGTCTTACTTACCTGGTTAACCTAACAAATACTTACCTCCCCTAGGAACTGTGAAAATTGCACTAAGTGTCCACTTTTAAAACAGCTATTTGCGAATAACTTGAAAAGTATACATGCAATTTTGATGATTTGAAGTTCCTAAAGTACTTACCTGCAATACCTTTCGAATGAGATATTACATGTAGAATTTGAACCTGTGGTTCTTAAAATAAACTAAGAAAAGATATTTTTCTATATAAAAACCTATTGGCTGGATTTGTCTCTGAGTGTGTGTACCTCATTTATTGTCTATGTGTATGTACAACAAATGCTTAACACTACTCCTTGGATAAGCCTACTGCTCGACCACACTACCACAAAATAGAGCATTAGTATTATCTATTTTTACCACTATTTTACCTCTAAGGGGAACCCTTGGACTCTGTGCATGCTATTCCTTACTTTGAAATAGCACATACAGAGCCAACTTCCTACATTGGTGGATCAGCGGTGGGGTACAAGACTTTGCATTTGCTGGACTACTCAGCCAATACCTGATCACACGACAAATTCCAAAATTGTCATTAGAAATTGATTTTTGCAATTTGAAAAGTTTTCTAAATTCTTAAAAGACCTGCTAGGGCCTTGTGTTAGATCCTGTTTAGCATTTCTTTTAGAGTTTAAAAGTTTTTAAAAGTTTGAATTAGATTCTAGAACCAGTTGTAGATTCTTAAAAAGTATTCCAACTTTTAGAAGCAAAATGTCTAGCACAGATGTGACTGTGGTGGAACTCGACACCACACCTTACCTCCATCTTAAAATGAGGGAGCTAAGGTCACTCTGTAAAATAAAGAAAATAACAATGGGCCCCAAACCTACCAAAATACAGCTCCAGGAGCTTTTGGCAGAGTTTGAAAAGGCCAACCCCTCTGAGGGTGGCAACTCAGAGGAAGAGGATAGTGACTTGGAGGACAATTCCCCCCTACCAGTCCTATCTAGGGAGAACAGGGTCCCTCAAACCCTGACTCCAAAAATAATAGTCAGAGATGCTGGTTCCCTCACAGGAGAGACCAACACCTCTGAAATCACTGAGGATAGCCCCAGTGAAGAGGACATCCAGTTAGCCAGGATGGCCAAAAGATTGGCTTTGGAAAGACAGATCCTAGCCATAGAGAGGGAAAGACAAGAGATGGGCCTAGGACCCATCAATGGTGGCAGCAACATAAATAGGGTCAGAGATTCTCCTGACATGTTGAAAATCCCTAAAGGGATTGTAACTAAATATGAAGATGGTGATGACATCACCAAATGGTTCACAGCTTTTGAGAGGGCTTGTGTAACCAGAAAAGTGAACAGATCTCACTGGGGTGCTCTCCTTTGGGAAATGTTCACTGGAAAGTGTAGGGATAGACTCCTCACACTCTCTGGAAAAGATGCAGAATCTTATGACCTCATGAAGGGTACCCTGATTGAGGGCTTTGGATTCTCCACTGAGGAGTATAGAATTAGATTCAGGGGGGCTCAAAAATCCTCGAGCCAGACCTGGGTTGATTTTGTAGACTACTCAGTAAAAACACTAGATGGTTGGTTAACTGGAAATGAAGTGTGTGACTATGTTGGGCTTTATAATTTGTTTATGAAAGAACATATTTTAAGTAACTGCTTCAATGAAAAGTTGCATCAGTATCTGGTAGACCTAGGTCCAATTTCTCCCCAAGAATTGGGAAAGAAGGCAGACCACTGGGTCAAGACTAGGGTAACCAAAACTTCCACTGGGGGTGACCAAAAGAAAGGGGTTACAAAAACTCCCCAGGAGAAAGTGGGTGACACTAGAAACAAAGAAAAAGAGTCCTCTGTAGGCCCCCAAAAACCAGACCAGGTGGGTGGGCCCCGAGACACAACCCAAAACAAAGGTGGGTACCAGGGTAAGAGCTGGGATGCCACTAAGGCATGGTGCCATAACTGTAAACAGACAGGGCACCACACCAAGGACACTTCTTGTCCCAAAAACAAACCCCCTAGCAAAATCCCAGGGGTAACCAGTGTAGCCATTGGGGATGACTCCTCAGATGAGGAGGTCTTCATAGCTTTCAACTGGAAAATGGGCCCAACAGGTGAGTTGGAGATTCCAGAGGGAAGTAGACACTTCCACCACCTACTGGTGAATGGAATCCCAGCCACTACCCTGAGAGACACTTGTGCCAGTCACACTATTGTGCATGACAGGCTGGTGCTCTCAAGCCAGTACATCCCAGGTGAGATGGCCAGAGTAAGAGTTAGCCCAGACATGGTCACTAATAGGCCTGTGGCTCTTGTGCCCATAGAAGTGGGTGGAACTCTTAGCTGGAGAAGGGTAGTAGTCAGTACAGACCTCCCCCTTGATTGTCTCCTTGGAAATGACTACCCAGAGGTTAGTCAGAGCCCAAGAGAGAAACTGGTCCAGTGCCAGTCCTCTCCCAAGGATTCTGGAAGTCCTGCCTCTGCAGTAAATGCAAGCAGGCCCCAGAAGAAGAAGAAAAGAAAACAGAGTAGGAAGGGTGGACAACCTTTAGCCAAGGTTACAGCAAGCCAAGGAGATTTTGCTCCAGTAGGGGAGAACTCCAAAAATGGCCCTGATAAAGTCCAACCTGACCCACAAGAAGTCCTGGCTAGTCAGGCAACTGTTAAACCTGAGTGGGTGGCTCCTCAGCTAACAGAAGAAAGAGTGGAAGAAGGGTGTTTACTACAAGATGTGGTAACCCCCCACTCTAATACAGCAGACAGGCAACCTGAACCCAAAGAAGCCTGTAACTTAGCCCCTTCCCTTTTAGGTGAAGAGCTAAAGGTGTGGTTCTGGGCACTGACAGCTGTCAGTGGCCTCTGCTGGGTGTTAGCCTTTGTGGCTGCACTAACCTTGGCATGGTGGTCAGACCCCATGCCAAATAGCAAGTTAGGCCCCCTGACCCTGTTGGTCATGGTGGGGTTACTCCAGCTCTGGGTAACCTCTTTGGGTAAGCTAGGGATGACCCTGGCTAAGATAAGATTAGCAGAGGTGGATACCTCTAAACCCAAAATAAAAAGAATGGGTGGAGACATTGAAGAAGCAGACAAGAGGCAATTCAGACTAGGTCCTATCACTGTGGAAGTGGGTCAGTTCCCCAAAGGGAATGACCTGAACAGAAGGATGTAAGGCAGAGTAGGCCCTGCAACTAACCAGCCTATTTCTCCTACTCTTCCTCGCCTGACAGACTAGGAAGACTCTCCCAGCTTGGGCTGAGTCTCCTGGCCTGTGGGCTGGGGGGGGCTTGTGTAAAGAAATGGCTCCCTGTTGCAGTTACCCCCCACTTTTTGCCTGATACTGATGCTGACTTGACTGAGAAGTGTGCTGGGACCCTGCTAACCAGGCCCCAGCACCAGTGTTCCTTCACCTAAAATGTACCATTGTATCCACAATTGGCACACCCTGGCATTCAGATAAGTCCCTTGTAACTGGTACTTCTAGTACCAAGGGCCCTGATGCCAAGGAAGGTCTCTAAGGGCTGCAGCATGTCTTATGCCACCCTAGAGACCCCTCACTCAGCACAGACACACTGCTTACAAGCCTGTGTGTGCTAGTGAGAACAAAATGAGTTAGTCGACATGGCACTCCCCTCAGGGTGCCATGCCAGCCTCTCACTGCCTATGCAGTATAGGTAAGACACCCCTCTAGCAGGCCTTACAGCCCTAAGGCAGGGTGCACTATACCATAGGTGAGGGTACCAGTGCACGAGCACTGTGCCCCTACAGTGTCTAAACAAAGCCTTAGACATTGTAAGTGCAGGGTAGCCATAAGAGTATATGGTCTGGGAGTCTGTTTTACACGAACTCCACAGCACCATAATGGCTACACTGAAAACTGGGAAGTTTGGTATCAAACTTCTCAGCACAATAAATGCACACTGATGCCAGTGTACATTTTAGTGTAAAATACACCACAGAGGGCACCTTAGAGGTGCCCCCTGAAACTTAACCAACTAGCTGTGTAGGCTGACTGGTTCCAGCAGCCTGCCACACTAGAGACATGTTGCTGGCCCCATGGGGAGAGTGCCTTTGTCACTCTGAGGCCAGTAACAAAGCCTGCACTGGGTGGAGATGCTAACACCTCCCCCAGGCAGGAGCTGTGACACCTGGCGGTGAGCCTCAAAGGCTCACCCCTTTGTCACAGCCCAGCAGGGCACTCCAGCTTAGTGGAGTTGCCCGCCCCCTCCGGCCACGGCCCCCACTTTTGGCGGCAAGGCTGGAGGGAACAAAGAAAGCAACAAGGAGGAGTCACTGGCCAGTCAGGACAGCCCCTAAGGTGTCCTGAGCTGAAGTGACTCTAACTTTTAGAAATCCTCCATCTTGCAGATGGAGGATTCCCCCAATAGGGTTAGGATTGTGACCCCCTCCCGTTGGGAGGAGGCACAAAGAGGGTGTACCCACCCTCAGGGCTAGTAGCCATTGGCTACTAACCCCCCAGACCTAAACACGCCCTTAAATTTAGTATTTAAGGGCTACCCTGAACCCTAGAAAATTAGATTCCTGCAACTACAAGAAGAAGGACTGCCTAGCTGAAAACCCCTGCAGAGGAAGACCAGAAGACGACAACTGCCTTGGCTCCAGAAACTCACCGGCCTGTCTCCTGCCTTCCAAAGATCCTGCTCCAGCGACGCCTTCCAAAGGGACCAGCGACCTCGACATCCTCTGAGGACTGCCCCTGCTTCGAAAAGACAAGAAACTCCCGAGGACAGCGGACCTGCTCCAAGACAAGCTGCAACTGTGTTTCCAGCGGCTTTAAAGAACCCTGCAAGCTCCCCGCAAGAAGCGTGAGACTTGCAACACTGCACCCGGCGACCCCGACTCGGCTGGTGGCGATCCAACACCTCAGGAGGGACCCCAGGACTACTCTGATACTGTGAGTACCAAAACCTGTCCCCCCTGAGCCCCCACAGCGCCGCCTGCAGGGGGAATCCCGAGGCTTCCCCTGACCGCGACTCTTTGAACCTAAAGTCCCGACGCCTGGGAGAGACCCTGCACCCGCAGCCCCCAGGACCTGAAGGACCGGACTTTCACTGGAGAAGTGACCCCCAGGAGTCCCTCGCCCTTGCCCAAGTGGAGGTTTCCCCGAGGAATCCCCCCCTTGCCTGCCTGCAGCGCTGAAGAGATCCCGAGATCTCTCATAGACTAACATTGCGAACCCGACGCCTGTTCCTACACTGCACCCGGCCGCCCCCGCGCTGCTGAGGGTGACATTTCTGTGTGGACTTGTGTCCCCCCCGGTGCCCTACAAAACCCCCCTGGTCTGCCCTCCGAAAACGCGGGTACTTACCTGCAAGCAGACCGGAACCGGGGCACCCCCTTCTCTCCATTCTAGCCTATGTGTTTTGGGCACCACTTTGAACTCTGCACCTGACCGGCCCTGAGCTGCTGGTGTGGTGACTTTGGGGTTGCTCTGAACCCCCAACGGTGGGCTACCTTGGACCAAGAACTAAGCCCTGTAAGTGTCTTACTTACCTGGTTAACCTAACAAATACTTACCTCCCCTAGGAACTGTGAAAATTGCACTAAGTGTCCACTTTTAAAACAGCTATTTGCGAATAACTTGAAAAGTATACATGCAATTTTGATGATTTGAAGTTCCTAAAGTACTTACCTGCAATACCTTTCGAATGAGATATTACATGTAGAATTTGAACCTGTGGTTCTTAAAATAAACTAAGAAAAGATATTTTTCTATATAAAAACCTATTGGCTGGATTTGTCTCTGAGTGTGTGTACCTCATTTATTGTCTATGTGTATGTACAACAAATGCTTAACACTACTCCTTGGATAAGCCTACTGCTCGACCACACTACCACAAAATAGAGCATTAGTATTATCTATTTTTACCACTATTTTACCTCTAAGGGGAACCCTTGGACTCTGTGCATGCTATTCCTTACTTTGAAATAGCACATACAGAGCCAACTTCCTACAAAGATGGAGTCGACGCCCATGCGCAATGGAGACAAAAGGAGGAGTCACTCGGTCCCGTGACTCGAAAGACTTCTTCGAAGAAAAACAACTTGTAACACTCCGGCCCAACACCAGATGGCGAGCTATGCAAAACATGCGAATCTACAGCGACTGATGCCACGAACAGATGTACACTGGGTAAGTGACATTTTCATTTCTTAGTTTATTTTAAGAACCACAGGTTCAAGATTTACAAGTAATACTTCAAATCAGGTAGGTACTTTAGGAACTTTGAATTAGCAAAATAGCATATACAGTTTTCACATAAATGACATATAGCTATTTTAAAACTAGACATTTAGTGCAATTTTCAACAGTTCCTGGGGGAGGTAAGTGTTTGTTAGTTTTTGCAGGTAAGTAAACCACCTACGGTGTTCAAGTTTGGGTCCAAGGTAGCCCACTGTTGGGGGTTCAGAGCAACCCCAAAGTTACCACACCAGCAGCTCAGGGCCTGTCGGGTGCAGAGGTCAAAGTGGTGCCCAAAACACATAGGCTTCAATGGAGAAGGGGGTGCCCCGGTTCCAGTCTGCCAGCAGGTAAGTACCCGTGTCTTTGGAGGGCAGACCAGGGAGGTTTTGGAGGGCACCGGGGGGGACAAGTCCACAGAGAAAGTACACCCTCAGCGGCACGGGGGCGGCCAGGTGCAATGTGCAAACAAGCGTCCGGTTCGAAATAGGAATCAATGGGAGACCAAGGGGTCTCTTCAGCGATGCAGGCAAGGGGGGGGGGGGGGGGGGGTGGTGGCACGCTCCTCGGGGAAGCCACCACCTGGGAGAGGGCTACCTGGGGGTCGCTCCTGCACTGTAGGTCGGATCCTTCAGGTCCTGGGGGCTGCAGATGCAGTCTCTACCAGGTGTCTGGTCTTTGAAACAGGCAGTTGCGGTCAGGGGGAGCCTCGGGATTCCCTCTGCAGGTGTCGCTGTGGGGGATTAGGGGGTCAACTCTGGCTACTCACGGTCTCGTAGTCGCCGGGGAGTCCTCCCTGTGGTGTTGGTTCTCCACAAGTCGAGCCGGGGGCTTATGGTGCAGAGTGCAAAGTCTCATGCTTCCGGCGGGAAACGTGTGTTGGTTCAAAGTTGTTTCTTTGTTGCAAAGTTGCAGTCTCTGTGGAACAGAGCCGCTGTCCTCGGGAGTTCTTGGTCCTTCTAGATGCAGGGCAGTCCTCTAAAGCTTCAGAGGTCGCTGGTCCGGGTGGAACGCGTCGCTGGAGCAGTGTCTTTAGAAGTGGGGAGTCAGGCCGGTAGAGCTGGGGCCAAAGCAGTTGTCTCCATCTTCTCTGCAGGTTTTCAGTTAAGTATTCCTTTTCTTAGGTTGCAGGAATCAGTTTCTAGGTTCTGGGGAGCCCCTAAATACTGAATTTAGGGGTGTGTTTAGGTCTGGGGGTTAGTAGCCAATGGCTACTAGCCCTGAGGGTGGCTACACCCTCTTTGTGCCTCCTCCCTGAGGGGAGGGGGGCACATTCCTATCACTATTGGGGGAATCCTCCATCTGCAAGATGGAGGATTTCTAAAAGTCAGTCAGCTCAGGATGCCTTAGGGGCTGTCCTGAGTGGCCAGTGACTCCTTGTTTTTCTTATTATCCCCTCCGGCCTAGCTGCCAAAAGTGGGGCTGTGGCCGGAGGGGGTGGGCAACTCCACTAGCTGGAGTGCTGTAACAAAGGGGGTGAGCCTTTGACGCTCACCGCCAGGTGTTACAGTTCCTGCAGGGGGAGGTGATAAGCATCTCCACCCAGTACAGGCTTTGTTACTAGCCACAGAGTGACAAAGGCACTCTCCCCATGTGGCCAACAACATGTCTGGTGTGTGGCAGGCTGCTAAAACCAGTCAGCCTACACAAGTAGTCTGTTAAGGTTTCAGGGGGCACCTCTAAGGTGCCCTCTGGGGTGTATGTTACAACAAAATGTACACTGGTATCAGAGTGCATTTATTGTGCTGAGAAGCTTGATACCAAACTTCACAGTTTCAGTGTAGCCATTATGGTGCTGTGGAGTTCGTGCATGACAGACTCCCAGACCATATACTCTTATGGCTACCCTGCACTTACAATGTCGAAGGTTTTGCTTAGACATTGTAGGGGCATAGTGCTCATGCACTTATGCCCTCACCGATGGTATAGTGCACCCTGCCTTAGGGCCTGCTAGAGGGGTGACTTATCTATACCTATAGGCAGTGTGAGGTTGGCATGGCACCCTGAGGGGAGTGCCATGTCGACGTAGTCTTTTTATCCCCACTAGCACACACAAGCTGGCAAGCAGTGTGTCTGCTGAGTGAGGGGTCACCAGGGTAGCATAAGATATGCTGCAGCCCTTAGAAACCTTCCCTGGTATCAGGGGTACCAGTTACAAGGGACTTTCCAGGATGCCAGGGTGTGCCAATTGTGTAAACAAAAGTACAGGTTAGGGAAAGAACACTGGTGCTGGGGCCTAATTAGCAGACCTCAGCACACTTTCAAATCATAACTTAGCCTCAGCAAAGGCAAAAAGTCAGGGGGTAACCATGCCAAGGAGGCATTTCCTTACACAAGCTGTGCTGAGTGAGGGGTCCTGAGGGTGGCATAATACTTGCTGCAGCCCTTAGAGACCTTCCCTGGCAACAGGGCCCTTGCTACCAGGGTACCATTTACAAGGGACTTATCTGTGTGCCAGGGCTGTGCCAATTGTGGGAACAAAGGTACAGTTTAGGGAAAGAATACTGATGCTGGGGCCTGGTTAGCAGGGTCCCAGCACACTTTGATTCGTAACTGGCATCAACAAAAGGCAAAAAGTTAGGGGGTAACCATGCCAAAGAAGACATTTTCTTATACCAGACACCTACTTTGCACACTGCACCCAGCCGCCCCTGTCCTGCTGAGGGTGTATTTTGTGTGCCTGTTTGACACCCCCCCCCCCCCCCCCCCTGGTCTGCTCCCCAAGGACGCAGGTACTTACTTGCTAGCAGACTAGAACCGGAGCGCCCCTAGTCTCTAGAGGTGCCTATGTTGTTTGGGCCCTACTTTGACCTCTGCACCTGACCGGCTCTGTTGCTGGGTGCTTGGGGTTGATTTGAACCCCCATTGGTGGGCTACCTATGCCCCGGAGACAGAACTTGTAAGTGCTTAAGTAACCAATACCTACCTCCCCCAGGAACAGTTTATTTTTGCACTGTCCACTTTTAAAATAGCTTGTTGCCATTTTGTGCCAAAACTGTATACCTTACTGTTATACTTCAAATTCCATACTTAGAGATGCCAAGTACCTTACAATTTATGGGGTTACTTGAATTCTGAATCTTGTAGTTCTAAATTAACAGAAGAATATTTTTCTATATAAAAATCTATTGGCCTGAGTGTGTCATTTATTGCCTGTGCGTGTACCACAAATGCTTAACACTGCCCTCTTATAAGCCTACTGCTCGACAGGCAGAGGTCTTCAAACTGGGGGGGGGGGGCCCTCAAGTGATCCCGTGGTGGTGGCCTCCAGACTCTGGCCAAAAGAAGCATGATACAGATAACAGGCCTTTGTTTTAAGAAGCATGTTACTGCATTTTGTAAAAGGTAACAATACTTAACTGCATATTTAAACATTGCCATCTTTATAAAATAATGGTAAAAAAAAATCGGAGGGGGGGCGCCCCAATGATTTCAATTTTTTAAGTGGTAGGGTGCAGCATTAAAAAGTTTGGAGACCACTGCCTTGGGGGCTTTCCTGGCTGGAGGTGTTGCCACAAAAAGTGGGGGCTGTGTCCTGGGGGTGTGGGCATCTCCACTAGCTGAAGTGCCCTGGGGCGCTGTAGCACCAGGCTTGAGCCTTTGAGGCTCACCGCAAGGTTAGTTCCGGCAGGGGGAGGTGTGAAGCACCTCCACCCAGTACAGGCTTTGTTCTGGGTCAGAGTGCACAAACCTCCCAGTATTCAGTGTAGCCATTATGGAACTGTGGAGTTGGTTTGACAAACTCCCAGACCGTATACTCATTATGGCTACCTGCACTTACAATTTTTAAGAATTGGTTTGATACTGTAGGGGCATAGTGCTCATGCAGCTATGCCCTCACCTGTGGTATAGTGCACCCTGCCTTAAGGCTTTAAGGCCTGCTAGAGGGGTGACTTACCTATCCCACAGGCAGTGGGTTGTGGACAGACTTAGTCTATTGCCCCCCACCTGCGCGCACAATTTGAGAGGCAGTGTGCATGTGCTGAATGAGGGGTCCCCACTGTGGCATAAATACATGCTGCAGCCTTCAGAGAACTTCCCTGGCCACAGGGCCCTTTGTATCAGCGGTACCATTTACAAGGGACTTATCTGTGTGTCGGGGCTGTGCCAATTGTGGGAACAAAGGTACAGTTTAGGGAAAGAACACTGGTGCTGCGACCTGGTTAGCAGGGTCCCAGCACACTTTCAATCATAACTGGCATCAACAAAAGGCAAAAAGTCAGGGGGTAACCATGCCAAGGAAGGCATTTCCTTACAGTATACTACTGTCAACCTAAAAATATAGATCCACTTAAAGCATTAGAACAAGATATTGTGTGCTATTTGATTTAGTTACAAAAAGCAAATCTTGCTTTTTCCTCTCAAGCTAGCATCAGCAAAAGGCAAAAAGTTAGTGGGGTAACCATGCCAACAGTGGCATTTTCCTACATCAGCTCAATGGCATGTGTGGCTGTAAATACACATGCTCTGCATAAGCTCGCAATGTAGTGTTGTGGTTTGGAGTGGTACAACTTGTTTTTCTTTGAAGAATCTTTTTGACTCAAGTGATCAAGTGACTCCTCCCAGTAATGGTGTGCTTGGGCATATGGTCCTTTGTTAGATTATTTTCCTCTTTGCTTTCTGGTTTGGACGTGTGATACGGTTCTAAACCGGTTTCTCTCAAGCTCCCTTTCAGCGACGGTGTTGTCGATTTGAGTTTCTTTCTCGTACTGTAACAGGTTGATCTTCACCCTCTGAACTGAGACTCTGCTCTTCGGGTGTTCGCCTATAGGAAGCTGACTGTGTATATACTATATCAAAATGAGATAGAGCACAGTCCATGGGTTCTTCAGAAGCTAAAGTAGGTAATACAAATGCTCTTTTGTGGTAATGTGGTCGAGCAGTTAGGCTTGGCCGTATAGTGCAAAGCATTTGTTGGACACACACAGGTCATAAAATAAAGCACTGAAGGAAGATGTCTCTGCGCGCGCACTCTCATTCTAATATAGTATATACAGAGTCCAGGGGTTTCTCGGAGGCTTGACAGAGGCAATAATAGATAATACTTATGCTCTATTTGTGGTAGTGTGATCAAGCAGTTAGGGTTATCAGCGGGTAGTAAGTATTTCTCTTCCAGGGGGATCCTCATCAACAGTCATAAACATTGAATATTCCCGCCCTCGCGCGGGGACCCCGGAGCATATATAAAATACACACATATAAAGTATTAAATATGCACGAAAAATATGTTCGGTGGCATGTGTAGCTGCAGATACACATGCTGTGCATAGTCCGCCGTCTGGTGTTGGGTCGGAGTCTTACAAGTTGTTTTTCTTCGAAGAAGTCTTTTCGAGTCACGAGACCGAGGGACTCCTCCTACTTTGGTTCCATTGCGCATGGGTGTCGACACCATGTTAGATTGTTTTTTTCCCGCCATCTGGTTCGGACGTGTTCCTTTTCGCTCCGTGTTTCGGGTCGGAAAGTTAGTCAGAATCAACGGAAAATTTGTCGGTATTGTTTCGTTCGGTATCGGGTTAGATTAGAGTCGACACCGAATCCAGAAGAGCTCCGGTAGCCCTTCGGGGTAATTTCGATCCCCCGTCGGGGCCTGGTCGGCCTGACCGCGTGCAACATCAAGACTGATGGAACGGACCCCGTTCCGATTCTGTCCTAAATGCCACAGTAAATATCCCTATACAGACCAACATTTGGTCTGTAACTTGTGCCTGTCACCCGAGCACAAAGAAGAGACGTGTGAAGCCTGTCGAGCGTTTCGGTTGAGAAAAACGCTCCAAGACCTAAGAGCCAGAAGGTTACAGATGGCGTCCACGCCGACAGGACAACAAAGGTTCGAGGAAGAGGGAGAAGAAGAAGCATTCTCCATCCACGAATCAGATTCAGAAGAATTCGACGTCGAAGAAACCGTGAGTAAGACGTCAAAACAAACATCACAGGGGAAAACAGACAAAGCCCAGGGGACGCCACTGCCGACAGGCCATGGCTCAACCCATAAAGTAGGTGACTGTCCATCGGCACCGAAGAAGGGCGAGACGGTGCCGAGATCGTCCGACTCGGGTCGAGACACGGGCACGCAGCAATCTTGAGACCGAGAAGGTGCAGCGGAAAAGGGTCGACACCGAGATAGCGGCACCGAAGATGGTCGACACCGAGAGGGTGCGAGGCCGAAAAAGAGGAAAATCTCGTCGGAGCCGAAAATAACAAAAGGCACGGTTTCGGTGCCAAAACGCCCAGCAACCGAACCGAAAGCCAGTTCCTACTCAGAGGAACAATCACTGTCCTCCCAACTTCAAAAACACAGGTTTGAGGAGGAATTACAAACAACAGCTGTAGATCACACGCAAAAGCGGATCTTTATACAAAGTGGTACAGGGAAGATCAGCACCCTTCCCCCAATCAGAAGAAAAAGGAAACTAGATTTCCAACAACAAGAAACACCACAAGCAAAAGTGGTGAAGGGAACTCCACCTCCTATATCACCGGCAAAGACTCCGTCACAATCACCAGCTCATACCACCATGAGCCAAGATGACCAGGACGCATGGGATCTCTGACGCCCCAGTATCGGACAATAGCCCTGAGTCGTACCCCACTAAGCCCTCACCACCTGAGGACAGTACAGCGTATGCTCAGGTAGTGGCTAGGGCAGCAGAGTTTCATAACGTATCGCTACATTCAGAGCCTATCGAGGATGACTTCCTTTTTAACACCCTGTCCTCCACCCATAGCAATTATCAAAGCCTTCCTATGCTCCCTGGAATGCTAAGGCACGCTAAACCAATCTTTAAGGAGCCAGTTAAAAGCAGAGCAATAACCCCAAGGGTGGAGAAGAAATACAAGGCACCACTCACAGACCCTGCTTTTATTACATCACAACTGACACCAGATTCAGTTGTCGTAGGAGCAGCTCGTAAAAGAGCCAACTCGCACACATCAGGCGACGCACCACCTCCAGACAAGGAGAGCCGAAAGTTTGATGCAGCCGGGAAAAGGGTTGCAGTACAAGCTGCCAATCAGTGGCGCATCGCCAACTCGCAGGCACTCCTAGCGCAATATGACAGAGCCCATTGGGACGAGATGCAGCATCTCATCGAACACCTCCCAAAAGAATTCCAAAAACGGGCAAAACAAGTGGTTGAAGAGGGACAGAACATTTCCAACAACCAAATCCGTTCTTCTATGGATGCAGCAGATACAGCTGCAAGAACAATAAATACTGCTGTAACAATGAGGCACGCATGGCTGCGCACATCCGGCTTCAAACCCGAGATACAGCAGGCAGTGCTTAATATGCCGTTCAATGAACAACAATTGTTTGGCCCAGAAGTGGACACTGCAATTGAAAAATTAAAGAAAGACACTGATACAGCTAAAGCCATGGGCGCACTCTATTCCCCGCAGGGCAGAGGCACATTTGGCACATTTCGTAAAACCACTTTCAGAGGAGGGTTTCGAGGTCAAGCCACACAAGCCAGCACCTCACAAACAACACCGCCTACCTACCAGGGACAATACCAAAGGGGAGGCTTTCGAGGCAAATACAGAGGGGGCCAATTCCCAAGAAACCGGGGAAAATTTCAAGGTCCGAAAACCCCTCAAAACAAGCAGTGACTCACAGGTCACTCAACCCCTTCACACAACACCAGTGGGGGGAAGACTAAGCCAGTTCTACAAATCTTGGGAGGAAATAACAACAGACACTTGGGTCTTAGCAATTATCCAACATGGTTATTGCATAGAATTTCTCCAACTCCCTCCAAACGTCCCACCGAAAACACAATGTCAAAACAGCATTTAGACCTTCTAGGACTAGAAGTTCAGGCATTACTGCAAAAAGACGCAATAGAATTAGTACCAGGTCCACAAAAGAACACAGGAGTTTACTCACTGTACTTTCTAATACCCAAAAAAGACAAAACTCTAAGACCAATATTAGATCTCCGAACACTAAACACCTACATCAAATCAGACCACTTTCACATGGTGACATTACAAGACGTAATCCCACTGCTGAAACCGCAAGACTACATGACAACATTAGATCTAAAGGATGCGTATTTCCATATACCGATACATCCCTCGCACAGGAAATACCTAAGGTTCGTATTCAAAGGAATACACTACCAATTCAAAGTGTTGCCATTCGGAATAACAACAGCGCCAAGAGTCTTTACAAAGTGTCTAGCAGTAGTAGCTGCACACATCAGAAGGCAGCAAATACACGTGTTCCCGTACCTAGACGATTGGCTAATCAAGACCAACTCGCTAACAAAGTGTTCACACCACACAGATTATGTTATAAAAACCCTTTACAAGCTGGGTTTCTCCATCAACTATGCAAAGTCACACCTTGTGCCGTGTCAAACACAGCAATACTTAGGAGCGACAATCAACACAACAAAAGGGATGGCCACTCCAAGTCCACAAAGGGTTCAATATTTTCACAAGGTGATACAAGCCATGTATCCAAATCAAAAGATACATGCAAAAATGGTATTAACTCCTAGGCATGATGTCCTCATGCATAGCCATTGTCCCAAACGCAAGATTGCACATGCGGCCCTTACAACAGTGCCTAGCATCACAATGGTCACATGCACAGGGTCAACTTCTAGATCTGGTGTTGATAGACCACCAAACATACATCTCGCTTCTATGGTGGAACAGTACAAATTTAAACAAAGGGCGGCCTTTCCAAGACCCAGTGCCACAATACGTGATAACAGATGCTTCCATGACAGGGTGGGGAGCACACCTCCATCAACACAACATCCAAGGACAATGGGACGTACATCAAAGAAAGTTTCATATAAATCACCTAGAACTGTTAGCAGTATTTCTAGCATTGAAAGCATTTCAACCCATGATATCCCACAAATACATTCTTGTCAAAACAGACAACATGACGACAATGTATTATTTAAACAAACGGGGGGGACACACTCGACACAGTTGTCTCCTAACACAAAAAATATGGCATTGGGCAATTCACAACCACATTCCACTAGTAGCACAATTTATTCCAGGGATCCAGAACCAGCTAGCAGACAATCTCTCTCGGGATCACCAACAGGTCCACGAATGGGAAATTCACCCCCAAATCCTGAACAATTACTTCCAAATTTGGGGAACACCTCAAATAGATCTATTTGCAACAAAAGAAAACGCAAAATGTCAAAACTTCGCATCCAGGTACCCACACCGGCAATCCCAAGGCAATGCTCTATGGATGAATTGGTCAGGGATATTTGCGTACGCTTTTCCCCCTCTCCCTCTCCTTCCATATCTGATAAACAGATTGAGTCAAAACAAACTCAAACTCATACTGATAGCACCAACATGGGCAAGACAACCTTGGTATACCACACTACTAGACCTGTCAGTAGTACCTCATGTCAAACTACCCAACAGGCCAGATCTGTTAACACAACACAAACAGATCAGGCATCCAAACCCTGCATCGCTGAATCTAGCAATTTGGCTCCTGAAATCCTAGAATTTGGACACCTGAACCTCACACAAGAATGTATGGAGGTCATAAAACAAGCTAGAAGGCCATCCACTAGACACTGCTATGCAAGTAAAGGGAAAAGATTTGTTTGTTACTGCCATAATAATCAAGTCCAACCATTGCATGCATCTCCAAAAGATGTAGTAGCATATTTACTACATCTACAAAAAGCAAATCTAGCTTTTAATTCCATAAAAATACATCTCGCAGCAATATCTGCTTACCTGCAGATTACTCATTCAACTTCCCTATTCAGAATACCGGTCATTAAAGCGTTTGTGGAGGGCCTAAAGAGAATAATACCACCAAGGACCCCACCTGTTCCTTCATGGAACCTCAACATTGTCTTGACAAGGCTCATGGGTCCACCTTTCGAACCCATGCATTCTTGTGAAATGCAATACTTAACGTGGAAAGTTGCATTTCTCATTGCCATTACATCTCTAAGAAGAGTGAGTGAAATTCAGGCATTTACTATACAAGAACCATTTATTCAAATACACAAAAATAAGGTCGTTCTAAGAACCAACCCAAAATTCTTACCAAAGGTCATCTCACCGTTCCACTTAAATCAAACAGTAGAATTGCCAGTGTTCTTTCCACAGCCAGACTCAATAGCTGAAAGAGCACTACATACATTAGACATCAAAAGAGCACTAATGTACTACATTGACAGAACAAAACTAATTAGGAAAACAAAACTATTTATTGCATTTCAAAAACCTCATACAGGAAATCCAATATCAAAACAAGGTATAGCTAGATGGATAGTTAGGTGCATCCAAACCTGCTATCTTAAAGCAAAGAGACAGCTGCCTATTACACCAAAGGCACACTCAACCAGAAAGAAAGGTGCTACCATTGCCTTTCTAGGAAATATTCCAATGAACGAAATATGTAAGGCAGCAACATGGTCTACGCCTCACACATTTACTAAGCACTACTGTGTAGACGTGTTATCTGCACAACAAGCCACAGTAGGTCAAGCTGTACGAAGAACTTTATTTCAAACTACTTCCACTCCTACAGGCTGTACCACCGCTTTTTGGGGAGATAACTGCTTACTAGTCTATGCACAGCATGTGTATCTGCAGCTACACATGCCACCGAACGGAAAATGTCACTTACCCAGTGTACATCTGTTCGTGGCATTAGTCGCTGCAGATTCACATGCGCCCACCCGCCTCCCCGGGAGCCTGTAGCCGTTTGGAAGTAATCTTCAACATTTGTACATTTGTAAATATATTACTTTAACATTCATTTTGTACATACTTAGTCATTCCATTGCATGGGCACTATTACTAACATACACAACTCCAACCTCACCCTCTGCGGGGAAAACAATCTAACATGGAGTCGACGCCCATACGCAATGGAACCAAAGTAGGAGTCGTCCCTCTGTCTCGTGACTCAAAGACTTCTTCGAAGAAAAACAACTTGTAACACTCCGACCCAACACCAGACGGCGGACTATGCACAGCATGTGAATCTGCAGCGACTAATGCCACGAACAGATGTACACTGGGTAAGTGACATTTTCCATACACAGCATTTTTAGTAGACACATTTTCATACTAAACTCACGTGTGTAAAACAGCAATGCAGACTAATCAACAGGCTAAAATGCTTTATTTCTATGGAGTTATTTTTTTTTTAAACAGCCATTTCCAAAATTACAATAAGAGAAAAAATATTTTCCAAAGCCCCATAACTGGGCCTAGGGAAATAATCAGTAGCAACATCAGAGAAAAAAGAGAAACTACATTGAAAACAATGGAGCATTCTTAGCCAATAGGCTGCATGCAGGATAACACAGGAGAACCATAAAAATTCTGGCACCGTGCCTTTAAGACCCTGAGCACCTCCAGTATCCCACCATGCCTCAGGGGTGAAGGAGAGGTGACAGTTGGTTCACAGTTAGGTCAGTTCTGTTTTCCGGCTTCTTCGGAGAAGATCCTGGAGCTTTGAGCTCTCAGTTTTTCTGTATTTTTCTCAGAAAAATACTTAACAGCATTTATTTCTGCTTTCACTCAACATTTAACACCTTTGTCTGAGTCAGGGCACCTTTTTCTGACTGAAAAATGCCTTCTCTTTTTGTGAAGTGCCCTTCCTGTGGGAAGAAGGCCCAGTCAGACCCACACACACTCTGCATTGTGTGCTTGCCTCAGAATCACTGCCCTGACACTTGCAGACACTACAAGAATATGTCTAAAAGAACTCTGAAGGACAGGGAGAAGATCAGACTTCATGGTCTTCATGAGAGGCAGAAGACATCGTCCTCTTCACTTCCCAGGCAGCCGCCAAGCCATTCTCAGGAGAGACAGGCTAGATCGACATCAGCAGGTAGGAAGGTACCTGTTTGTTCCCCGTCATCGCTGCCTCCGTCACACCGCCATAGATCGCCGTCGACCAGACCGACGTCTAAGGATACGGCGTCGAAGGAACATGGCCACCACAGGGGCAGATCTCTGTCGACGGTTACACACCGATCGATGTCGAGTCAGCACCGGCGTGCCCATTCGCTGTCAAAGGTCTTGCACCCCTCGACCGCGAGGAACAGAACGTCGGAATCTCCCTTCCGGCGGGAGCGAAGACATCCGCCGTCTACGGCACACCCCTCAACTGCGAGGCACATGACTTCGAGCAGGTCGCGGTCAAGGGATTGTCGGTCACCGTCGAGGCACTCGACGCAGAGACCAGAGCAACCCACGTTACTCCCTTCGACGTCGTTGCAGCTGTCGATGTCAACACAGGTTTCACCTGTCTTGCAAGGTGAAGAGTGTCGGCTTCCGCCGGCAGACAAGACCACTCCAACATCTCCGGTGGTCTCCATAAGGAGTGGTTCATCTGGGCGGTCGAGAGTGGCATCGTCTGGGCATGTCTCGCCCATCAACTTGTTGCCAAGGTGGTTGGAGAGCCTGAATAGAACGACTGCCTCCCCAGATTCGCAGTACTCTAGGATGTACTCACCTTCGGGCTCTCTCCCGAGGACACCATCACCGCAGGCAGGACGGGCTCGTTCTGCTTCTCACCAGTTGGCCACGAGGCCTCGATGTGCTGCTACAGCATCTCAGAGCAGGTCACGATCTAGATCACGGTCATTTCATCGCAGAAGGTCTCCTTCTTGGTCATCGTTGGGATCTTCAGTACGAGAGTACTCCCCGACCTTAACGGATTTGCCACCAGCGAGAGTTTCCCCGGTGGACAATATTACGACCTTTAACGAGGTGCTTCTTAGGGGGGCACAAAAACTCAATATAGAGGTCCTGGAACCTTCGACCTCATCATCCGTGATCTTTGAAACTCTGCAACATAGGGCGGTTTAGAAGAAGTTGCTACCAGTAGTGCCTGGTCTTTTGCAACCAACCATGGACACCTTTTTAGCGCCAGCCACCCTCAGATCAGCCCCTGCTAGGATCTTGAAGAAATACAAGGCACCTGAGCAAGATCCTTTGTTTCTCCGGACTGATCCACCTCCGGACTCCGTCATATTGGCCGCAGCCCGGAAGACGCACTTGGTGGCATCATCCTCCACGGTTCCACCGGATAAAGAGAGTAGACACCTGGACTCTCTGGGGAGGAAGATGTGTGGCACGGCGGCTTCCATGATGAAGGTCTCCAGTGCTTCTGCACTCCTAGGCAGATATGACCGCTCGCTCTGGGACTCACTAAGCAGGTTCACAGAAAAATGTCCTAGAGAGGACAGGCAGGATTTTCAGGAGATCCTTCAGGAGGGGTGTCTGGTCTCCAATCAGGTAATCAGTGCAGCAGCAGGTGGGGCTGACTTAGTTGCACATGGGTACGCGCAAGGAGTTTGTGCAAGACGGTCTTCCTGGCTAAGACTGACAGGATTGAAGCAGGAAGCGCAGCAGCGTATCCTAAACCTTCCATTCAACTGCAACACTCTCTTTGGGACCCATACAGACTAGGAGATGGCGCATATGAAGACTGAAGTGGACACCATGAGAGCAGTGGGCCTAGAGAGAAAAAAGGTCTTCCGGCGAAGATATAGACCTTATGACAGGCGCCCTTTTCAGCAGAGGGTTCAAACCCCTCATTGGTACTAGAGACCACAGCAGAGACAAGGACGCCCACTTTTCCAATCCCGTAAGACCACGAGAGACCGAGGGTCCAGCAGACCACAGCAGTCCACACCCAAGGCTCCCCCAAAGCAATGAGGACTCGCTTCCCTTAACACCGTGCACCACTCCGGTGGGGGGGGGAAGTATCAGAGTTCATTCACGAGTGGCGTGCAATAACAAAAGACAAATGGGTGCTCAATATTGTGGAGAATGGGTACTCCTTTTCCGCCAACCTCCTCCTCACTTGCCACCAACCAAATGCAATCCGGCTCACATGAGCCTATTACGCACAGAGGCTCACGCCCTTTTACGGAAAAAGGCGATAGAAAAAGTCCCAGTCGAGCACAGAGGGAAGGGAGTATACTCCTGCTATTTTCTAGTAGCAAACAAAGGTCGAGAAGGAGTTTTCAGACCGATTCTGGACTTATGACTTATGAACAAGTACATAAAAAAGCAAAAGTTCAGAATGCTGGCTCTCCACCAGATTTCCCCTCAGCTACATCGAGGAGACTTGATGTGAGCAATAGACCTGCAAGATGCGTATTTTCATATCCCAATCATTCACAAACATCGGAAATTCCTCCGCTTCCGGATAGCCTCCCAGCACTATCAGTTCAAGGTACTTCCATTCGGCCTGAAATCGGCCCCTCGCCTTTTCTCAAAATGCGTAGCAGCGGTGGCAGCGCATCTAAGGAAGCAAAAGATCTTCATTTACCCATACCTAGACGACTGGCTACTGAAGGCCTCCTCTCTGGAGCAGGCAAGAAGCCATCAGGACTTTGTGCTCAGTGTTTTCAGGTCTCTAGGTCTGCAGGTCAACTACCAAAAGTCCACCTCGATACCAACGCAAAAGCTCCACTACCTGGGAGCAATACTGGATACAGAGCTCGAAAGAGTGTATCCTTCGGAGGAACGACTATTATCAATAAAGAGAAAGTGTCAAGACCTTCTGAAGTCCGACGCACCTACGACCTGTCAGGTAAAATCTCTACTGGGCTCCATGTCCTCATGCATTTTCATTGACCCGAGTGCCAGGCTACATATGAGGCCTCTTCAAGAGGCGCTAGAAAACAACTGGAACCAGATCACAGGTCGCTGGGAGGACAAAATGCGACTTCCGATAGGAGCACGACAGTCGTTGCAATGGTGGATGCACAGACCTCACCTGTCAGTAGGAGCTCCGTTTCACCAGTTAATCCCGACCAACACTCTGGTAACGGATGCGTTGCTTCAGGGATGGGGGGGGCTCATCTGGGTCCCCTTCAAGCTCAGGGCCTGTGGTCCGACAAAGAGAGTACCACATAAACCTGCTGGAGCTCAGAGTAGTCCACCTGGCTCTCAAATCTTTTGCTCCATCGATTCAGGGGAAATCTCTTCTAGGGCAAACGGACAATACGACGACAATGTATTATCTGAACAGACAAGGGGGAACGAGATCCCTGCCCCGATCTCAGGAATCTCAGGCCATCTGGCATTGGCTCTTAGTGAGAGGAATGTCGCTTACGGCAGTTCACCTACCGGGGCAACAAAACGTGGAGGCGGACTTCCTGAGCAGAAATCTCGGACGCCCACGATTGGGTCCTTCACGACGAGGTCGTCTAAGACATCTTTGCTCAATGGGGTCGGCCTCAATTGGATCTCTTCGCAGACAAGGTAAACAGGAAATGCCCAGACTTCGCGTCCAGGTTCTACCGTCCGGGGTCTCGAGGGAATGCCCGGTTGATCGACTGGTCAGGGATATTTCTCTACGCTTTTCCACTGATCCTCCTCATACCTGCGGTGATCAACAAACTCTACAGATCCAGCACCAGAATGATTCTCATAGCTCCGCAATGGCCTTGTCAGTTCTGGTACACAGATCTTCTCAACCTATTGGAACAGCCTCACAGGAGGCTGCCGTGCATACCGGATCTCCTTTGCAGGATGGGAGGCAGGATACTTCACCCCAACCTTCCCTCTCTGAGCTTGACGGCATGGCTCCTGAATTCCTGCAGTATGGGCACCTAGGGCTCTCGCAGGAGTGCATGAACATCTTAAAGGAGTCCAGACGGCCTTCTTACGCGTTCAAGTGGAAAAGGTTCTACATATGGTGTCGTCAGCAAGGTCACAATCCTGTACTGGCTCAGGAGGAGGTCATACTGTCTTACCTACTCAATTTGGCAAAATCGGTTTTGCAGGTGTCATCTATTGAGGTACATTTATCTGCCATTACAGCCTATCGTAAGTCACCTTCTTACGAATCCTTTTTTACAAGACCGGTAGTCAAGGATTTCTTAGGTTTGAAAAAAGTCTTTCCACCCATTCGGAAGCCCTCCCCTCCATGGGAGCTGAACATTGTGCTATTAAAACTTATGGGCCCTCCTTTCGAACCTATACACAAAGCCTCTTTGCAACACCTTACGTGGAAGACTTATTTTCTGGTAGCCATTACTTCCGCGAGGAGGGTCAGTGAAATTCAGGCTTTGTCCTCCAAAGAACCATACAGTCTTCCACGAGAATAGAGTGGTTCTACGAACTCTGCCATCTTTCTTACCGAACGTGGTGTCAGATTTCCATATCAATCAGACTATTTCATTACCAACTTTTTTCCCCAATCCGGATACTCCGGCGTAAAAGGCTTTGCACTCCCTAGATTTGAAGAGGGTGCTGAAATTTTACTTGGACAAAACCAAACTAATTAGACAATCTAACCACTTATTTGTAAATTATGGTCATTTGAGAACAGGCGAGGCGGCCTCAAAACGAACCATATCTAGATGGATAGTTTCGTGTATTGTTACTGCGTATCAATTGGCTAATAAACAACTACTCGCTAGGCCTAAGGCGCATTCGACAAGAGGGAAGGCGCCTACGGCTGCCCTCCTTAATAATGTTCCAATCTCTGACATTTGTAAGGCTGCTACATGGAAGTCTGTACATACATTTACTAGACATTACTGTTTGGACTCAGATGCCAGAGCAGACTCCCAAGTTGGGCAAGCATCTCTGAGGAATTCGTTTGCATGATACATATCTATTCCTGCACTTCTTTTAGACAGTCCGCAGAGTTAAGGGATGGGCTTGCTAATCTATTCAATGTTTATGACTATTGATGAGGATCCCCTGGAAGAGAAGGATAAGTTACTTACTTGTAAATCCTAGTTCTCTTCCAGGGGTATCCTCATCAAAGTCATAAACAATACACCCTTGTAAAGAAATGGCTCCCTGTTGCAGTTACCCCCCACTTTTTGCCTGATACTGATGCTGGCTTGACTGAGAAGTGTGCTGGGACCCTGCTAACCAGGCCCCAGCACCAGTGTTCTTTCACCTAAAATATACCATTTATCCCACAATTGGCACACCCTGGCATCCAGATAAGTCCCTTGTAACTGGTACCTCTGGTACCAAGGGCCCTGATGCCAGGGAAGGTCTCTAAGGGCTGCAGCATGTATTATGCCACCCTAGAGACCCCTCACTCAGCACAGACACACTGCTTACAAGCCTGTGTGTGCTAGTGAGAACAAAATGAGTAAGTCAACATGGCACTCCCCTCAGGGTGCCATGCCAGCCTCTCACTGCCTATGCAGTATAGGTAAGACACCCCTCTAGCAGGCCTTACAGCCCTAAGGCAGGGTGCACTATACCATAGGTGAGGGTACCAGTGCATGAGCATGGTACCCCTACAGTGTCT
Source organism: Pleurodeles waltl (assembly GCF_031143425.1). NCBI lineage: Eukaryota > Metazoa > Chordata > Amphibia > Caudata > Salamandridae > Pleurodeles > Pleurodeles waltl. The sequence goes on along the minus strand of NC_090447.1, from coordinate 346,576,538 downwards.
AAACAAAACCTTAGACATTGTAAGTGCAGGGTAGCCATAAGAGTATATGGTCTGGGAGTTTGTCAAACACGAACTCCACAGCACCATAATGGCTACACTGAAAACTGGGAAGTTTGTTATCAAACTTCTCAGCACAATAAATGCACACTGATGCCAGTGTACATTTTATTGCAAAATACACCCCAGAGGGCACCTTAGAGGTGCCCCCTGAAACTTAACCGACTGTCTGTGTAGGCTGACTAGTTCCAGCAGCCTGCCACACTAGAGACATGTTGCTGGCCCCATGGGGAGAGTGCCTTTGTCACTCTGAGGCCAGTAACAAAGCCTGCACTGGGTGGAGATGCTAACACCTCCCCCAGGCAGGAGCTGTGACACCTGGCGGTGAGCCTCAAAGGCTCACCCCTTTGTCACAGCCCAGCAGGGCACTCCAGCTTAGTGGAGTTGCCCGCCCCCTCCGGCCACGGCCCCCACTTTTGGCGGCAAGGTTGGAGGGAACAAAGAAAGCAACAAGGAGTCACTGCCCAGTCAGGACAGCCCCTAAGGTGTCCTGAGCTGAGGTGACTCTAACTTTTAGAAATCCTCCATCTTGCAGATGGAGGATTCCCCCAATAGGGTTAGGATTGTGACCCCCTCCCCTTGGGAGGAGGCACAAAGAGGCTGTACCCACCCTCAGGGCTAGTAGCCATTGGCTACTAACCCCCCAGACCTAAACACGCCCTTAAATTTAGTATTTAAGGGCTACCCTGAACCCTAGAAAATTAGATTCCTGCAACAACAAGAAGGACTGCCCAGCTGAAAACCCCTGCAGAGGAAGACCAGAAGACAACAACTGCCTTGGCTCCAGAAACTCACCGGCCTGTCTCCTGCCTTCCAAAGAACTCTGCTCCAGCGACGCCTTCCAAAGGGACCAGCGACCTCTGCATCCTCTGAGGACTGCCCTGCTTTGACGACGACAAGAAACTCCTGAGGACAGCGGACCTGCTCCAAAAAGACTGCAACTTTGTTTCAAGAAGCAGCTTTAAAGAACCCTGCAACTCCCCGCAAGAAACGTGAGACTTGCAACACTGCACCCGGCGACCCCGACTCGGCTGGTGGAGAACCAACACCTCAGGGAGGACCCCCGGACTACTCTACGACTGTGAGTACCAAAACCTGTCCCCCCTGAGCCCCCACAGCGCCGCCTGCAGAGGGAATCCCGAGGCTTCCCCTGACCGCGACTCTCTGAAACCTAAGTCCCGACGCCTGGAAAAGACCCTGCACCCGCAGCCCCCAGGACCTGAAGGACCGGACTTTCACTGCAGAAGTGACCCCCAGGAGTCCCTCTCCCTTGCCCAAGTGGAGGTTTCCCAGAGGAAGCCCCCCCTTGCCTGCCTGCAGCGCTGAAGAGATCCCTGGATCTCTCATTGACTTACATTGCGAACCCGACGCTTGTTCTAACACTGCACCCGGCCGCCCCCGCGCCGCTGAGGGTGAAATTTCTGTGTGGGCTTGTGTCCCCCCCGGTGCCCTACAAAACCCCCCTGGTCTGCCCTCCGAAGACGCGGGTACTTACCTGCAAGCAGACCGGAACCGGGGCACCCCCTTCTCTCCATTATAGCCTATGCGTTTTGGGCACCACTTTGAACTCTGCACCTGACCGGCCCTGAACTGCTGGTGTGGTAACTTTGGGGTTGCTCTGAACCCCCAACGGTGGGCTACCTTGGACCAAGAACTGAACCCTGTAAGTGTCTTACTTACCTGGTAAAACTAACAAAAACTTACCTCCCCCAGGAACTGTGAAAATTGCACTGTGTCCACTTTTGAAATAGCTATTTGTGAATAACTTGAAAAGTATACATGCAATTGAAATGATTCAAAGTTCCTAATGTACTTACCTGCAATACCTTTCAAACAAGATATTACATGTTAAATTTGAACCTGTGGTTCTTAAAATAAACTAAGAAAAGATATTTTTCTATAACAAAACCTATTGGCTGGATTTGTCTCTGAGTGTGTGTACCTCATTTATTGTCTATGTGTATGTACAACAAGTGCTTAACACTACTCCTTGGATAAGCCTACTGCTCGACCACACTACCACAAAATAGAGCATTAGTATTATCTATTTTTACCACTATTTTACCTCTAAGGGGAACCCTTGGACTCTGTGCATGCTATTCCTTACTTTGAAATAGCACATACAGAGCCAACTTCCTACATTGGTGGATCAGCGGTGGGGTACAAGACTTTGCATTTGCTGGACTACTCAGCCAATACCTGATCACACGACAAATTCCAAAATTGTCATTAGAAATTGATTTTTGCAATTTGAAAAGTTTTCTAAATTCTTAAAAGACCTGCTAGGGCCTTGTGTTAGATCCTGTTTAGCATTTCTTTTAGAGTTTAAAAGTTTGGTAAAAGTTTGAATTAGATTCTAGAACCAGTTTTAGATTCTTAAAAAGTATTCCAACTTGTAGAAGCAAAATGTCTAGCACAGATGTGACTGTGGTGGAACTCGACACCACACCTTACCTCCATCTTAAGATGAGGGAGCTAAGGTCACTCTGTAAAATAAAGAAAATAACAATGGGCCCCAGACCTTCCAAACTACAGCTCCAGGAGCTGTTGGCAGAGTTTGCAAAGGCCAACCCCTCTGAGGATGGCAACACAGAGGATGAAGATAGTGACTTGGAGGAAAATTCCCCCCTACCAGTCCTATTTAGGGAGAACAGGGTCTCTCAAACCCTGACTCCAAAAATAGTAGTCAGAAATGGTGGCTCCCTCACAGGAGGGTCCAGCCTCTCTGAAATCACTGAAGGTAACTCCAGTGAAGAGGACATCCAGTTAGCCAGGATGGCCAAAAGATTGGCTTTGGAAAAACAGATCCTAGCCATAGAAAGGGAAAGACAAGAGATGGGCCTAGGACCCATCAATGGTGGCAGCAACATAAATAGGGTCAGAGATTCTCCTGACATGTTGAAAATCCCCAAAGGGATTGTAACAAAATATGAAGATGGTGATGACATCACCAAATGGTTCACAGCTTTTGAGAGGGCTTGTGTAACCAGAAAAGTGAACAAATCTCACTGGGGTGCTCTCCTTTGGGAAATGTTCACAGGAAAGTGTAGGGATAGACTCCTCACACTCTCTAAAAAAAGATGCAGAATCTTATGACCTCATGAAGGGTACCCTGATTGAGGGCTTTGGATTCTCCACTGAGTATAGAATTAGATTCAGGGGGGCTCAAAAATCCTCGAGCCAGACCTGGGTTGATTATGTTGACTACTCAGTGAAAACACTGGATGGTTGGGTAACTGGAAATGAAGTGTATGACTATGTTGGGCTTTATAATTTGTTTATGAAAGAACACATTTTAAGTAACTGCTTCAATGAAAAGTTGCATCAGTATCTGGTAGACCTAGGTCCAATTTCTCCCCAAGAATTGGGAAAGAAGGCAGACCACTGGGTCAAGACTAGGGTAACCAAAACTTCCACTGGGGGTGACCAAAAGAAAGGGGTTACAAAGCCTCCCCAGGAGAAAGTGGGTGACCCTAGAAACAAAGAAAAAGAGTCCCCTGTAGGCCCCCAAAAACCAGACCAGGTGGGTGGGCCCAGAGACACAACCCAAAACAAAGGTGGGTACCAGGGTAAGAGCTGGGATGCCACTAAGGCATGGTGCCATAACTGTAAACAGACAGGGCACCACACCAAGGACACTTCTTGTCCCAAAAACAAACCCCCTAGCAAAATCCCAGGGGTAACCAGTGTAGCCATTGGAGATGACTCCTCAGATGAGGAGGTCTTCATAGCCTTCAACTGGAAAAAGGGCCCAACAGGTGAGTTGGAGATTCCAGAGGGAAGTAGACACTTCCACCACCTACAGGTGAATGGAATCCCAGCCACTGCCCTGAGAGACACTTGTGCCAGTCACACTATTGTGCATGACAGGCTGGTGTTCTCAAACCAGTACATCCCAGGTGAGATGGCCAGAGTAAGAGTTAGCCCAGACAGGGTCACTAATAGGCCTGTGGCTTTTGTGCCCATAGAAGTGGGTGGAACTTTTAGCTGGAGAAGGGTGGTAGTCAGTACAGACCTCCCCCTTGATTGTCTCCTTGGAAATGACTACCCAGAGGTTAGTCAGAGCCTAAGAGAAGAACTGGTCCAGGGCCAGTCCTCTCCCAAGGAGTCTGGAGTGCCTACCTCTGCAGTAAATGCAAGTAGGCCCCAGAAGAAAAAGAAAAGGAAACAGAGTAGGAAAGGTGGACAACCTTTAGCCAAGGTTCCAGCAAGCCAAGGAGATTCTGCTCCAGTGGGGGAGAACTCCAAAAGTGGCTCTGATAAAATCCAACCTGACCCACAAGAAGTCCTGGCTAGTCAGGCAACTGTTAAGCCTGAGTGGGTGGCTCCTCAGCTAACAGAAGAAAGAGTGGAAGAAGGGTGTTTACTACAAGATGTGGTAACCCCCCACTCTAATACAGCAGACAGGCACCCTGAACCCAAAGAAGCCTGTAACTTAGCCCCTTCCCTTGTAGGTGAAGAGCTAAAGGTGTGGTTCTGGGCACTGACAGCTGTCAGTGGCCTCTGCTGGGTGTTAGCCTTTATGGCTGCACTATCCTTGGCATGGTGGTCTGACCCCATGCCAAATAACAAGTTAGGCCCCCTGACCCTGTTGGTCATGGTGGGGTTACTCCAGCTCTGGGTAACCTCTTTGGGTAAGCTAGGGGTGACCCTGGCTAAGATAAGATTAGCAGAGGTGGATACCTCTGACCTCAAAATAGAGAGAATGGGTAAAGACATAAAAAGCACAGACAAGAGGCAGTTCAGACTAGGTCCTATCACTGTGGAAGTGGGTCAGTTCCCCAGAGGGAATGACCTGAACAGGAGGATGTAAGGCAGAGTAGGCCCTGCAACAAACCAGCCATTTCCTCTACTCTTCCTCGCCTGACAGACTAGGAAGACTCTTCCAGCTTTGGCTGAGTCTCCTGGCCTGTGGGCTGGGGGGGGGGCTTGTGTAAAGAAATGGCTCCCTGTTGCAGTTACCCCCCACTTTTTGCCTGATACTGATGCTGGCTTGACTGAGAAGTGTGCTGGGACCCTGCTAACCAGGCCCCAGCACCAGTGTTCTTTCACCTAAAATGTACCATTGATCCCACAATTGGCACACCCTGGCATCCAGATAAGTCCCTTGTAACTGGTACCTCTGGTACCAAGGGCCCTGATTCCAGGGAAGGTCTCTAAGGGCTGCAGCATGTATTATGCCACCCTAGAGACCCCTCACTCAGCACAGACACACTGCTTACAAGCCTGTGTGTGCTAGTGAGAACAAAATGAGTAAGTCGACATGGCACTCCCCTCAGGGTGCCATGCCAGCCTCTCACTGCCTATGCAGTATAGGTAAGACACCCCTCTAGCAGGCCTTACAGCCCTAAGGCAGGGTGCACTATACCATAGGTGAGGGTACCAGTGCATGAGCATGGTACCCCTACAGTGTCTAAACAAAACCTTAGACATTGTAAGTGCAGGGTAGCCATAAGAGTATATGGTCTGGGAGTTTGTCAAACACGAACTCCACAGCACCATAATGGCTACACTGAAAACTGGGAAGTTTGGTATCAAACTTCTCAGCACAATAAATGCACACTGATGCCAGTGTACATTTTATTGCAAAATACACCCCAGAGGGCACCTTAGAGGTGCCCCCTGAAACTTAACCGACTGTCTGTGTAGGCTGACTAGTTCCAGCAGCCTGCCACACTAGAGACATGTTGCTGGCCCCATGGGGAGAGTGCCTTTGTCACTCTGAGGCCAGTAACAAAGCCTGCACTGGGTGGAGATGCTAACACCTCCCCCAGGCAGGAGCTGTGACACCTGGCGGTGAGCCTCAAAGGCTCACCCCTTTGTCACAGCCCAGCAGGGCACTCCAGCTTAGTGGAGTTGCCCGCCCCCTCCGGCCACGGCCCCCACTTTTGGCGGCAAGGTTGGAGGGAACAAAGAAAGCAACAAGGAGGAGTCACTGCCCAGTCAGGACAACCCCTAAGGTGTCCTGAGCTGAGGTGACTCTAACTTTTAGAAATCCTCCATCTTGCAGATGGAGGATTCCCCCAATAGGGTTAGGATTGTGACCCCCTCCCCTTGGGAGGAGGCACAAGGAGGGTGTACCCACCCTCAGGGCTAGTAGCCATTGGCTACTAACCCCCCAGAACTAAACACGCCCTTAAATTTAGTATTTAAGGGCTACCCTGAACCCTAGAAAATTAGATTCCTGCAACAACAAGAAGAAGGACTGCCCAGCTGAAAACCCCTGCAGAGGAAGACCAGAAGACAACAACTGCCTTGGCTCCAGAAACTCACCGGCCTGTCTCCTGCCTTCCAAAGAACTCTGCTCCAGCGACGCCTTCCAAAGGGACCAGCGACCTCTGCATCCTCTGAGGACTGCCCTGCTTCGACGACGACAAGAAACTCCCGAGGACAGCGGACCTGCTCCAAAAAGACTGCAACTTTGTTTCAAGAAGCAGCTTTAAAGAACCCTGCAACTCCCCGCAAGAAGCGTGAGACTTGCAACACTGCACCCGGCGACCCCGACTCGGCTGGTGGAGAACCAACACCTCAGGGAGGACCCCCGGACTACTCTACGACTGTGAGTACCAAAACCTGTCCCCCCTGAGCCCCCATAGCGCCGCCTGCAGAGGGAATCCCGAGGCTTCCCCTGACCGCGACTCTCTGAAACCTAAGTCCCGACGCCTGGAAAAGACCCTGCACCCGCAGCCCCCAGGACCTGAAGGACCGGACTTTCACTGCAGAAGTGACCCCCAGGAGTCCCTCTCCCTTGCCCAAGTGGAGGTTTCCCCGAGGAAGCCCCCCCTTGCCTGCCTGCAGCGCTGAAGAGATCCCTGGATCTCTCATTGACTTACATTGCGAACCCGACGCTTGTTCTAACACTGCACCCGGCCGCCCCCGCGCCGCTGAAGGTGAAATTTCTGTGTGGGCTTGTGTCCCCCCCGGTGCCCTACAAAACCCCCCTGGTCTGCCCTCCGAAGACGCGGGTACTTACCTGCAAGCATACCGGAACCGGGGCACCCCCTTCTCTCCATTATAGCCTATGCGTTTTGGGCACCACTTTGAACTCTGCACCTGACCGGCCCTGAACTGCTGGTGTGGTAACTTTGGGGTTGCTCTGAACCCCCAACGGTGGGCTACCTTGGACCAAGAACTGAACCCTGTAAGTGTCTTACTTACCTGGTAAAACTAACAAAAACTTACCTCCCCCAGGAACTGTGAAAATTGCACTGTGTCCACTTTTGAAATAGCTATTTGTGAATAACTTGAAAAGTATACATGCAATTGAAATGATTCAAAGTTCCTAATGTACTTACCTGCAATACCTTTCAAACAAGATATTACATGTTAAATTTGAACCTGTGGTTCTTAAAATAAACTAAGAAAAGATATTTTTCTATAACAAAACCTATTGGCTGGATTTGTCTCTGAGTGTGTGTACCTCATTTATTGTCTGTGTATGTACAACAAGTGCTTAACACTACTCCTTGGATAAGCCTACTGCTCGACCACACTACCACAAAATAGAGCATTAGTATTATCTATTTTTACCACTATTTTACCTCTAAGGGGAACCCTTGGACTCTGTGCATGCTATTCCTTACTTTGAAATAGCACATACAGAGCCAACTTCCTACAACCCTCCTCCCCGGACGCACGTCTCCTAGAAGTGCAGGACTTACCATCTTTTGAATCTGCTACACAGCTTGTCACCGTGAAAAAGTACGTGACCTAAATGTGAACCAACTGTCACCTCTCCTTCACCCCTGAGGCATGGTGGGATACTGGTGGTGCTCAGGGTCTTAAAGGCACGGTGCCAGAATTTTTATGGTTCTCCTGTGTTAACCTGCATGCAGCCTATTGGCTAAGAATGCTCCATTGTTTTCAATGTAGTTTTTCTCTGATGTTGCTACTGATTTCCCTAGGCCCAGTTATGGGGCTTTGGACATTTTTTTCTCTTATTGTAATTTTGGAAAAGGCTGGGTTTAAAAAAAAAAAAAAAAAAAAAAAAAAAAAACTCCATAGAAATAAAGCATTTTAGCCTGTTTGATTATAGTCTGCATTGCTGTTTTACACACATATATGAGTTTAGTATGAAAATTTGTCTACTAAAAATGCTATGTATATATTTTTCGTGCATATTTCATACTTTATATGTGTGTATTTTATATATGCTCCGGGGTCCCCGCACGAGGGCGGGAATATTCAATGTTTATGACTTTGATGAGGATACCCCTGGAAGAGAACTAGGATTTACAGGTAAGTAACTTATCGTTGTTGTACATACACAAGTAATAGAAGAAACGCACTCAATGACTTAACTCCAGACCAATAGGTTTTCATATTGAACATTTAAAAAAAAAAATATTTCTAGAACCACAAGATTCAGTTTACAGGCAAGTACATAAAATGTAAGGTACTTTTCATAGGTAAGTTCGGGACTTTGAAATAAATCGACAATGCATACAGTTTTCTTAAATGGCAAAAAGCTGTTTTAAAAGGGGACACATTGCAATTTTCAACAGTTGCTGGAGGAGGTAAGTAAAGTATTGTTTCTGAGATAAATAACAAAGGTGCAGGTTTAGTCTCCGGGGCATAGGTAGCCCACCGTTGGGGGTTCAAGGTAACTCCCAGCAACACAGCGCCGGTTAGGTCCAAAGGTCAAACAGCCAAAAAAACGTGGGTCCCTATTTGGGGGAGAGGGGGTACTCTGGTTCCGGTCTCCTGGCAGGTAAGTACCTGCGCTGTCAGAGGGCAGACCTGGGGGGTTTAGAGGAGCAGTGGAGGGGCCCAAGTAGGCACCAATCCCACACCCTCAGCTGCACAGGGGTGGCCGGCTGCAGAGTGCAAACAGGTGGTCTGGTTGCCAATGTAACTCTATGGGGGGGTCACTTAAACAGTGCAGGCGGGGCACAGCGGGGTGGGGGGCCTCTCGCAAGCAGCCGACTGGAGAGGGAGGAGGGCTGCCTGCTGGTCGTTGCTGCACTGATGGTCGGTTTCTCTGATTTTGGGGGGTGCAGTGCTTCGCCAGACAACATATCTTCGTCCCTGGCAGTCGCAGTCGGGGGGGGGTCCTCTGGATTCCCTCTGCAGGTGTTGTTGTGGAGGGATGGAGACGTCAGCCCAGGGTGGACACTGTTGGAATCGTCTGGTGATCCTCTCTGGCTAGTTGGGCCACCTAGTTCAGCGTTTAGGACTCTAGCTTCTGAAGTATGGTGGGAGTGCTTAGGAAGTGGTTTCTTGTTGGCCAGGTCTGCTGTCTTCGGGAGTCTCTTCGTCCTCTGTGATGCAGGCAGTCACCTGGAGCTTTTTCAATGGTCACTGGACCTGTAGAATGTGGCTTTTTTGGCAGCTTTTTTAAACTGGAGGTGTGCCGGTAGGGCTGGGGCAGAGTCAGTTGTCTCCTCTTCTTGTCTCTGCAGGGTTTTCAGCTCAGCAGTCCTTCTTGTGAGGTCGTCAGGAATCTGGTGAGCTGGGTTCAGGGGTGTAGGAAGTTGGCTCTGTATATACTATTTCAACGTAAGAAATAGTTGTAGGGAAATGCCTCCTTGGCATGGCTACCCCCTGACTTTTTGCCTTTGCTGATGCTAAGTTATGATTTGAAAGTGTGCTGGGACGCTGCTAACCAAGCCCCAGCACCAGTGTTCTTTTCCTAAACTGTACCTTTGTCTCCACAATTGGCACAACCCTGGCACTCAAGTCCCTTGTAACTGGTACCCCTGGTACCAAGGGCTCTGATGCCAGGTAAGGTTTCTAAAGGCTGCAGCATGTCTTATGCCAACCTAGGGACCCCTCACTCAGCACATGCACACTGCTTCACAGCTTGTGTGTGCTGGTGGGGAGAAAATGACTAAGTCGAACATGGCACTCCCCTCAGAGTGCCATGCCAACCTCACACTGCCTGTGGCATAGGTAAGTCACCCCTCTAGCATGCCTTACAGCCCTAAGGCAGGGTGCACTATACCACAGGTGAGGGCATAAGTGCATGAGCACTATGCCCCTAAAGTGTCTAAGCCAAACCTTACACATTGTAAGTGCAGGGTAGCCATAAGAGTATGTGTTCTGGGTGTCTGTCAAACACGAACTCCACAGCACCATAATGGCTACACTGGAAACTGAGAGGTTTGGTATCAAACATCTCAGCACAATAAATTCAGACTGATGCCAGTGTGCAATTTATTGTAAAATACTCCAAGAGGGCATCTGTAGGAAGTTGGCTCTGTATGTACCATTTCAAAGTAAGGAATAGTATGCACAGAGTCCAAGGGTTCCCCTTAGAGGTAAGATGTAGGAAGTTGGCTCTGTATGCACTATTTCAAAGTAAGGAATAGTATGCACAGAGTCCAAGGGTTCCCCTTAGAGGTAAGATAGTGGCATAAAGAGATAATACTAATGCTCTATTTTGTGGTAGTGTGGTCGAGCAGTAGGCTTATCAAAGGAGTAGTGTTAAGCATTTGTTGTACATACACAAGCAATAAATGAGGAACACACACTCAGAGACAATTCCAGGCCAATAGGTTTTTGTATAGAAAAATATATTTTCTTAGTTTATTTTAAGAACCACAGGTTCAAATTTTACATGTAATACTTCAAATGAAAGGTATTGCCGGTAGGTACTTTAGGAACTTTGAATAATCAAAATAGCATATACACTTTTCACATAAATCACATATAGCTATTTTAAAACTAGACAGTGCAATTTTCACAGTTCATAGGGGGAGTAAGAGTTTGTTAGTTTTTGCAGGTAAGTAAACCACCGACGGGGTTCAAGTTTGGGTCCAAGGTAGCCCACCGTTGGGGGTGCAGAGCAACCCCAAAGGTATCACACCAGCAGCTCAGGGCCGGTCAGGTGCAGAGGTCAAAGTGGTACCCAAAACGCATAGGCTTCTATGGAGAAGGGGGTGCCCCGGTTCCAGTCTGCCAGCAGGTAAGTACCCGTGTCTTCGGAGGGCAGACCAGGGGGGTTTTGTAGGGCACCAGGGGGGACACAAGTCAGCACAGAAAGTACACCCTCAGCAGCACGGGGGCGGCCGGGTGCAGTGTGCAAACACGCGTCTGATTTTCAATGGGAGACCAAGGGGTTACTTCAGCGATGCAGGCAAGGGGGGGGCTCCTCGGGGTAGCCACCACCTGGGCAAGGGAGAGGGCCTCCTGGGGATCACTCCTGCACTGGAGTTCCGATCCTTCAGGTCCTGGGGGCTGCGGGTGCAGAGTCTTTACCAGGCGTCGGGATCTGAGAAGCAGGCAGTCGCGGTCAGGGGGAGCCTCGGGATTCCCTCTGCAGGTGTCGCTGTGGGGGCTCGGGTGGGGGGGACAACTCTGTCTACTCACGGTCTCGCAGTCTCCGGGGAGTCCTCCCTGAAGTGATTGTTCTCCACAAGTCGAGCCGGGAGCGTCGGGTGCAGAGTAGCAAGTCTCACGCTTCCGGTGGGAAATGCAAGTTGTTTTAAAGTTGCTCCTTTGTAACAAAGTTGCAGTCTTGGGTGAACAGAGCCGCTGTCCTCGGAAGTTCTTGGTCCTTCTAGAGCAGGGCAGTCCTCTGAGGATTCAGAGGTCGCTGGTCCATGGGGAAAGCGTCGTGGGAGCAGTGTCTTCAGAAGGGGGGGGGGAGACAGGCCGGTAGAGCTGGGGCCAAAGCAGTAGGTGTCTCCGTCTTCTCTGCAGGGTTTTTCAGCTTAGCAGTCCTCTTCTTCTTAGGTTGCAGGAATCTGAGTTCCTAGGTTCTGGGGAGCCCCTAAATACAGAATTTAGGGGTGTGTTTAGGTCTGGGAGGGCAGTAGCCAATGGCTACTAGCCCTGAGGGTGGGTACACCCTCTTTGTGCCTCCTCCCAAGGGAAGGGGGTCACATTCCTATCCCTATTGGGGGAATCCTCCATCTGCAAGATGGAGGATTTCTAAAAGTCAGTCACCTCAGCTCAGGTTGCCTTAGGGGCTGTCCTGTCTGGCCAGTGACTCCTCCTTGTGTTTCTCATTATCTCCTCCAGCCTTGCCGCCAATAGTGGGGCTGTGGCCGGAGGGGGCGGGCAACTCCACTAGCTGGAATGCCCTGGGGTGCTGTAACAAAGGGGGTGAGCCTTTGAGGCTCACCGCCAGGTGTTCCAGTTCCTGCAAGGGGGAGGTGATAAGCATCTCCACCCAGTGCAGGCTTTGTTACTAGCCATAGAGTGACAAAGGCACTCTCCCCATGTGGCCAGCAACATGTCTCGAGTGTGGCAGGCTGCTAAAACCAGTCAGCCTACACAGGTAGTCGGTTAAGGTTTCAGGGGGCACCTGTAAGGTGCCCTCTGGGGTGTATGTTACAATAAAATGTACACTGGTATCAGTGTGCATTTATTGTGCTGAGAAGTTTGATACCAAACTTCCCAGTTTTCAGTGTAGCCATTATGGGGCTGTGGAGTTCGTGTTTGACAGACTCCCAGACCATATACTCTTATGGCTACCCTGCACTTACAATGTCTAAGGTTTTGCTTAGACACTGTAGGGGCACAGTGCTCATGCACTGGTGCCCTCACCTATGGTATAGTGCACCCTGCCTTAGGGCTGTAAGGCCTGCTAGAGGGGTGACTTATCTATACTGCATAGGCACTGTGAGGTTGGCATGGCACCCGGAGGGGAGTGCCATGTCGACTTACTCGTTTTGTCCTCACCAGCACACACAAGCTGGCAAGCAGTGTGTTTGTGCTGAGTGAGGGGTCCCCAGGGTGGCATAAGACATGCTGCATCCCTTAGAGACCTTCCCTGGCATCAGGGCCCTTGGTACCAGGGGTACCAGTTACAAGGGACTTACCTGGATGCCAGGGTGTGTCAATTGTGGAAACAAAAGTACAGGTTAGGGAAAGAACACTGGTGCTGGGTCCTGATTAGCAGGCCTCAGCACACTTTCAAATCAAAATTTAGCATCAGCAAAGGCAAAAAGTCAGGGGGTAACCATGCCAAGGAGGCATTTCCTTACATAAGATAGTGGCAAAAAGAGATAATTCGAATGCTCTGTTTTGTGGTAGTGTGGTCGAGCAGTAGGCTTATCAGAGGGTAGTGTTAAGCATTTGTTGTACACACACAGGCAATAAATGAGGAACACACACTCAGACTTACTCCAGGCCAATAGGTTTTTGTATAGAAACATTTATTTTCTTAGTTTATTTTAAGAACCACAGGTTCAAGATTCACAAACAATACTTTAAATGAAAGGTATTTCACTTAGGAACTTTAGGAACTTTGAATTAGCAAAATAGCATATACAGTTTTCACACAAATGGCATATAGCTATTTTAAAACTAGACAGTGCAATTTTCAACAGTTCCTGGGGGAGGTAAGTGTTAGTTTTGCAGGTAAGTGCAAAACTACCTTGGGTCCAAGGTAGCCCACCGTTGAGGGTTCAGGGCAACCTCAGAGTTACCACACCAGCAGCTCAGGGCCGGTCAGGTGCAGAGGTCAAAGTGGTGCCCAAAACACATAGGCTTCAATGGAGAAGGGGGTGCCCCGATTCCAGTCTGCCAGCAGGTAAGTACCCGCGTCTTCAGAGGGCAGACCAGGGGGGTTTTGTAGGGCACCGGGGGGACACAAGTCAGCACAAAAAGTACACCCTCAGCGGCACGGGGGCGGCCGTGTGCAGTGTGCAAACAAGCGTCTGGTTCGCAATAGGTTTCAATGGGAGACCAAGGAGTCTCTTTAGCGATGCAGGCAAGGGGGGGGGGCTCCTCGGGGTAGCCACCACCTGGGCAAGGGATAGGGCCACCTGGGGGTCGCTCCTGCACTGGAGGTCAGATCCTTCAGGTCCTGGGGGCTGCGGATGCAGTGTCCTTACCAGGCGTTGGGGTCTTTGAAGCAGGCAGTCACGGTCAGTGGGAGCCTCAGGATTCCCTCTGCAGGCGTGGCTGTGGGGCTCAGGGGGGGTCCACTCTGGCTACTCACGGTCTCGTAGTCGCCGGAGAGTCCTCCCTGTGGTGTTAGTTTTCCACAAGTCGAACTGGGGGCGTCGGGTGCAAAGTCTCACGCTTCCGGCGGGAAACGTGTGTTTCAAAGTTGCTCCTTTGTTGCAAAGTTGCAGTCTTTGTGGAATAGAGCCGCTGTCCTCAGGAGTTCTTGGTCCTTCTAGATGCAGGGTAGTCCTCTGAGGCTTCAGAGGTCGCTGGACCCTGTGGAACGCGCAGCTGGAGCAGTGTCTTTAGAAGTGGGGAGACAGGCCGGTAGAGCTGGGGCCAAAGCAGTTGGTGTCTCCGTCTTCTCTGCAGGTTTTTCAGCTCAGCAGTCCTTCGTCTTACGTTGCAGGAATCTATCTTGCTGTGTTCTGGGAGTGCCTAAATACTCAATTTAGGGGGGTGTTTTAGGTCTGGGGGTTAGTAGCTAATTGCTACTAGCCCTGTGTCAATGTCCGATTCCTCGGGATTTGTGTATTTGTATCTTTATAATCTACTACAAAATAATTCTAATGTAAAAGTTATTAACAAAGGAAAAAAAAAGGAGGTCAAATTGAATTGGCGACTTTCAAAATATAAAGACAACAATTACAAAGGCATTAATCATTATTCATTATTTATGTATGAATACTCACTAAATTAAGAAATGTTTTCTTTATTTTTACTGATCCTTATTTTCCATAAACATTATCATAAAGTATTCCTTATACACACATAAAATATACTAGACAGCCTTTTGACACTAATTACAAATGTAAAAACCTAATTGTTTAATATACTCAGATAAATGTAATTATTAATCTTTTTAACCCAAGATAGCATAATCAAATAAGTCTTTTCCAACAATATCCTGAATTCTAATTAACCTCTTTGATTTATAAGCAATGTGTAGCTAGGTTTTCACAAGAACATTTTTTAGTGCTTGAACAATAAGCCTTTTAACAACCAGAGCGCCTGTGTGAAATTACTTTCTAAATAAACACAGAAAAATCAATAATGAACCTCTCCAGGAAACTTGCATGTGCTTTTTAAAAGGTTTTCTCTAAGCACACAAAACAAAATCAATAATGAATTCTTCAAACAACTTAGATGAGATTACAAAATGTTTCTTTTAGGCACACACGATAAAATCAATAATGTGTTCTTCAGGAAACTTGTGCGCACATATTATTCTTTCATTTGTTCTAATGTTAAATAAATTGCTACATCAAAGTTCTGTCAAAAACATCTTTAGAGTTTTAGGAAATTGACGCGCTGCCTTAAACAAATATCATTTCAGTTTCAAGTTCAGGATAAGCATGCAATTATCCAAATCTCCAGGGAGTTCTAAAGCGGCAAAGAAATAACTCAGATGTCCTTTTATAAAATAAACAATGGTACTAAGAATCTTGAGATGAAACTCTCACCACTGCGAGTCAGACCACTCGCTTTCCTCGGAAGTCCACAAAAGTACACCGACAAACTGGAAGAAGTGCAGACAGGTCACAAGACTCCTCCTCAGGCAAGGTTCCAAAATAGCAAGCACTGGAACCTGGGTGCGGTTGCTTTTATATGAGAGCCACACCCTCAATTATGGCTTCTTCCTAAAGGGTGCTGGGACTTGTAGTCACTTTATTGAAGGACATTGTGACTTGACACAATTAAACCACCACCGAGCACTCTTGTGAAATAAATGCATTTTACCCCATGGTGGTTCAAGTCAACCCCAAACACCCAGCACCAGCAACACAGGCCTGGTCAGGTGCAGAGGTCAAATTAGGGCCCAAATAGCGCATGCCAGGTGCAGAGTGTGAACAAGGCGTCGGGTTTTAGGTAGAAATCAATGGAGGGACCCGGAGGTCACTCTGGCGATGCAGGCAGGGCACAGGGGGGCTTCTCGGGCCAGCCACTGACTGGGATAGGATGAGGGCTGCCTGCTGGTCACTCCGGCACCAGTGGTTGGTTCCTTTCGGTCCTGGGGGCTGCGGGTGCAGTGCTTTGTCCAGGCGTCAGGTTCCTTTGTTACCGGGCAGTCGCGGTCAGGGGGAGCCTCTGGATCCTCTCTGCAAGTGTCGCTGTGGGGGTGCAGGGAGGTCGACTCAGGGTGTCCACATCGTTGGATTCACCTGGGAGTCCTCTCTGCGGTGTTGGTTTCTCTGGACACGGGCCGGGGAAGTCTGGTGCAGTGTGTGAAGACTCGCGCTTCCGGAGTGAGGCTGGAGTCTTCTTTAAAGTTGGCTTCTTTGTTGCAGATTTGGACAAAGCTGCTGTCCTCTGGAGTTTCTTGGTCCTTTAGGGGCAGGTCAGTCCTCGGAGGTCGCTGGTCCCGCTGGATGCATTGCTGTGCAGGTTCTTTGTGTCTGGAGACAGGCCGGTAGGGCTGGGACCAAGTCAGTTGTCGTCTCTGCAGGGCTTTCAGGTCAGCAGTCCTTCTTTCTTCAGGTTACAGGAATCTGATTTCCTAGGTTCAGGGTTGCCCCTAAATACTCAATTTAGGGGTGTGTTTAGGTCTGGGGGGGGAGTAGCCAATGGCTACTGTCCTTGAGGGTGGCTACACCCTCTTTGTGCCTCCTCCCTGTGGGGAGGGGGGCACATCCCTAATCGTACTGGGGGGAATCCTCCAAAACAAGATGGAGGATTTTCCAAGGAGAGGGTCACTTCAGCTCTGGTCACCTTAGGGGTGGACCTGGCTGAGGGGGTGGTGACTCCTTATTTTTCTCATTATCTCCCTGTACTTGCCACCTAAAGTGGGGGCGGGCATCTCCACTAACTGGAGTGTCCTGGGGCATTGTAACACAAAGCTTAAGCCTTTGAGGCTCACTTCTAGGTGTTACATTTCCTGCAGGGGGGAGGTGTGAAGCACCTCCACCCAGTGCAGGCTTTGTTTCTGGCCCCAGAGAGCACAAAGGATCTCACCCCAGGGGGTCAGAAACTCGTCTCTGTGGCAGGCTGGCACAGACCAGTCAGTCCTGCACTGAAGGATAGGATAAAATACAAGGGGCATCACTAAGATGCCCTCTGCATACATTTAAAAAAAAAAAAATCCAGCACTGGCATCAGTGTGGGTTTATTATTCTAAGAAGTTTGATACCAAACTTCCCAGTGTTCAGTGTAGCCATTATGGAACTGTGGAGTTTGTTTTGACAAACACACTGTACTTACAATGTCTAAGAATAGACTTAGGCACTGTCGGGCATATTGCTCATGCAGATATGCCCTCACCTGTGGTATTGTGCACCCTGCCTTAGGGCTTTAAGGCCTGCTGGGTGACTTACCAATGCCACAGGCAGTATTTTGTGTTCATGGCATCCTGATGGGGATGCCATGTCGACTTTGCCTTTTTCTCCCCACCAACACACAAAATCTGCAATGGCAGTGTGCATGTGTTAGGTGAGGGGTCCCTTAGGGTGGCACGACACATGCTGCAGCCCTTAGGGACCTTCCCTGGTCACAGGGGGCCCTTGGTACAACTGGTACCTTTTACAAGGGACTTTTCTGTGTGCCAGGGGTGTGCCAGTTGTGGAAACAATGCTACATTTTTAGTGAAAGAAAACAGGTGCTGGGGCCTGGTTAGCAGGGTCCCAGCACACTTTAGTCAAGTCAGCATCAACATCAGGCAAAAAGTGAGGGGTAACTGGAACAGGGAGCCATTTTCCTACAAGCGGGGAAAAGGAATCTACTCACGGTACTTCCTTGTGCCAAAAAAGATCAAGCACGAGTTCAGACCCATTCTCGATCTAAGAATAGCCAACAAATGGATTTGGAAGGAAAAATTCAGAATGCTATCTTTGCATCAGATCTATCCCCAGCTTCACCTGGGCGACTAGCTTTTTTCCATAGATCTGCACGATGCTTACTTCCACATTCCCGTTGCCAGAAAACATCGGAAGTTCCTAAGATTCCTTGTCGGACAAGACCATTACCAATATGCAGTGCTACCTTTCGGCCTCAAGTCAGCACCCAGGACGTTCTCCAAATGCATGGCGGGGGTGGCAGCCCATCTAAGAAAACATTGAGTTTGTCTATCCCTACCTAGACGCTTTGCTCATAAAGGCATCCACATCTCAAGAGACCCAACTGCATTTCGATTGGACCTACCAACTACTCCGACTGGGCCTTCAGATCAACCCCACCAAGTCAACTCCATCACCTGTCCAGAGGTTGCACTACTTAGATGCCACCATCGACACCATTCAAGCAAAGGTGTTTCCTTCGGAGGAGCGACGTTCATCGATCCTCCGGAAATGTCAAGTTCTCGAGAAAGCTCCTCAGTCCACAGCAAGAATAGTCTTGTCTCTCCTGGTGTCGATGGCATCTTGCATCTACCTCACTCCCAATGCTCGCCTCCACATGAGGCATTTGCAGGAGTGCCTGGAAAACCAATGGAATCAGCTGATGGGCATTTGGGAGGACAGGATTACTCTCTCTCCACCAGCAATACAATCCCTCAAGTTGTGGTGTCCTCCGAGCAATCTCCTGAAAGGGATGCCATTTCACCAACAGGTTCCCACACAGACAATAGTCACAGATGCATCGTTACTCGGATAGGTTGCCCAGAAGGATCATCTACAGATTCAAGGCTCCTGGTCTCGAAAGGAGAGATTGTATCACATCTGTCTCCTAGAGCTACGTGCAGTCCATCTCGCGCTCAAAGCCTTCCTTCCTGCATTCACCACAAATACTCTGCTTCTTCAAACAGACAATACGGCCACCATGTATTACTTGAACAACCAGAGGGCACCAGATCCAGGGCTCTATCTCTGGAGGCTCAAAC
This sequence comes from Pleurodeles waltl, assembly GCF_031143425.1. Lineage (NCBI taxonomy): Eukaryota > Metazoa > Chordata > Amphibia > Caudata > Salamandridae > Pleurodeles > Pleurodeles waltl. The sequence goes on along the minus strand of NC_090447.1, from coordinate 346,557,832 downwards.
AATCTGGCGCACTGGCTTCTGGCCAGGAACTTGACAGCAACTCACCTCCCTGGCATAGAAAATGTTCGGGCAGATGCTCTCAGCAGAGCGATAGATGAAAACCACGAGTGGGTTTTACACGACGTCATCCACTGCATCTTCTCCATGTGGGGTACCCCTTCTGTAGATCTATCCACAACACCAGAAAACAGAAAAAATGCCTAGACTTCGCCTCCAGGTACTACCATCCAGGGATGTTGGGGAATGCCCTATGGATAGATAGGTTAGGAAAATGTCTTTATGCTTTTCCGCCGCTTCCCCTGATCCTGGGAGTCCTCATCAAACTATCACACTCCAAAAACCAAGATGATACTCATCGCTCTGGATTGGCCACGGCAGTGGTGGTTTCCGGACCTTCTTTATCGGGCACTCCATCCACATCTCAGACGGCCATGCCGCCCAGACCTTCTCACGAAATTTGGAGATCAGATGAGACATCCCAACCTCTCGTACCTGAATTTGGCAGCAAGGCTCCTGAGCTACTACAGTATGGTCACCCCAACCTTCCTCAGGACTGCATGGATGTTCTAAGAGGCAAAACGACCTTCTCCCAGATCGGCATATGCCTTAAAGTGGAAAAGGTTCTGCATGTGGTGTCTGGACAAGTGCTTAGATCCAGCAACATGCGGAGAAGATGTTATTCTTCCATATCGCACCTCGCGAAATCTGGCTTACAATTCTCATCCATCAAAGTACACCTGGCAGCTCTGACTGCATACAGCAAAAGTCCTTCACAAATCTCTTTCTTTAAACTTCCAGTCATTAAAGACTTCAAAGAGGGATTAAAAAAAAAAATCCTCCTTACTAGACCTCCTCCATGGGAGCTTAATATAGTTCTTTCATGTCTGATGCAACATCCTTTGAGCCCATACACAAGGCGTCTCCATCATCTTATTTGGAAAACTGCCTTCCTTGTAGCAAATACTTCAGCTCACAGGGTTAGTGAAATCGAGGCCCTTTGCACTCAAGAACCATATACAGTTTTCCATTCCTCCAAGGTTGTAATGAGAACACATCCAAAATTCCTACCCAAAATTATTTCTGACTCATGTAAACTAGACTATCTCTGTACCAACTTTCTTTCAAAACCCATCTACTCCTGCTGAGAGAACACTTCACTCTCTGGATGGGAAGAGGGTTCTAAAATTTTATTTAGACAGAACGAAATCCTTTTGCAAGTCACAACAGCTATTCATTACCTATGCCCAGTTCGAACAGGCCTGGCCACCTCCAAGCAATCCTTGTCCAGATGAATGTCTCATGTATTTTGCTCTGTTACCAGTTAGCCAATAAGTCCTTTGATGGCAGACCTAAGGCACATTCCTCTAGGGACAAGGCAGCCAGAAAAGATTCTGTTAGCAGATATTTGCAAGGCGACTACATGTAGGTCTATCCACACCATTACTAAGCATTACTGTCTTGATTCTGATGCTAGGACAGATGCTCAAGTTGGACGGGCTTCTCATAGAAATCTCTGTGCATAATTTAATATCACTCTATTGTTCTGTCTACTCCACTGCTTTCAGGGGGATGGGCTTGCTAATCTATTCAGCGCTTATGACTATACTTGGAAATCCCCTACGAGAGAAGGAATAGTGTAGGAAGTTGGCTCTGTATGTACTATTTCAAAGTAAGAAATAGCATGCACAGAGTCCAAGGGTTCCCCTTAGAGGTAAGATAGTGGCAAGAAGAGATAATTCTAATGCTCTATGTTGTGGTAGTGTGGACGAGCAGTAGGCTTATCAGAGGGTAGTGTTAAGCATTAGTTGTACACACACAGGCAATAAATGAGGAACACACACTCAAAGACAATTCCAGGCCAAAAGGTTTTTATGTAGAAAAATATATTTTCTTAGTTTATTTTAAGAACCACAGGTTCAAGATTTACAAACAAATGAAAGGTATTTCACTCAGGTATCTTAGGAACTTTGAATCATCACAATAGCATGTACAGTTTTGGCAAAAACGACAATAATCTTTTTTTTAAATGGACACTGAAAAAATCAACAGTTCCTGAGGGAGGTAAGTATTTGTTAGGTTCACAGGTAAGTAAAGCACTTACAGGGTTCAAAGTTGGGCCCAAGGTAGCCCACTGTTGGGGGTTCAAGGCAACCCCAAAGTTACCACACCAGCAGCTCAGTGCCGGTCAGTTGCAGAGGTCAAAGTGGTGCCCAAAACACATAGGCTTCAATGGAAATAGGGGTGCCCCTGTTCCAGTCTGCCAGCAGGTAAGTACCCGCGACTTCGGAGGGCAGACCAGGGGGGTTTTGTAGGGCACCGGGGGGAGACACAAGAAGGCACAGAAAGTACACCCTCAGCGGCACAGGGGCGGCCGGGTGCAGTGTGCAAACAGGCGTCGGGTTCGCAATAGGTTTCAATGGGAGACCCAGGGGTCTCTTCAGCGATGCAGGCTGGCAAGGGGGGGGGGGCTCCTCGGGGTAGCCACCACCAGGGCTAGGAAGAAGACCACCTGGGGGTCGCTCCTGCACTGGAGTTCGGATCCTTCAGGTCCTGGGGGCTGCGGGTGCAGTGTCTTTACCAGGCGTCTGGTTCCTTGAAGCAGGCAGTCGCGGTCAAGGGGAGCCTCTGGATTCTCTCTGCAGGCGTCACTGTGGGGGCTCAGGGGGTCAACTCTGGCTACTCACGGGCTCTCAGTCGCCGGGGAGTCCTCCCTGTAGAGTAAGTTTTCCGAAGGTCGAGCCAGGGGCGTCGGGTGCAGAGTGGAAAGTGGTCTTTAAAAGTTGCTTCTTTGTTGCAAAGTTGCAGTTTCTTTGGAACAAGGCCGCTGTCCTCGGGAGTTCTTGGTCCTTTGAGATGCAGGGTAGTCCTCTGAGGCTTCAGAGGTCGCTGGACCCTGGGCGACACGTCACTGTTGCAGTTTTTCTTGAAGTGGGGAGACAGGCCGGTAGGGCTGGGGCCAAAGCAGTTGGTGTCTCCGTCTTCTCTGCAGGGCTTCAGGTCAGCAGTCTTTCTTCATCTTCAGGTTGCAATCTATCTTGCTTGGTTCTGGGGGGCCCTAAATACTCGATTTAGGGGGGTGTTTAGGTCTGGGAGGTTAGTAGCCAATGGCTACTAGCCCTGAGGGTGGCTACACCCTCTTTGTGCCTCCTCCCTGAGGGGAGGGGGGCACATCCCTAATCCTGGAGGATTTCTACAAGTCAGAGTCACCTCAGCTCAGGACACCTTAGGGGTTGTCCTGACTGGCCAGTGACTCCTCCTTGTTTTCTTATTATCTCCTCCGGCCTTGCTGCCAAAAGTGGGGCCGTGGCCGGAGGGGGCAGGCATCTCCACTAGTTGGGATGCCTTGTGGCGCTGTAACAAAGGGGGTGAGCCTTTGAGGCTCTACGCCAGGTGTTACAATTCCTGCAGGGGGAGGTGAGAAGCACCTCCACCCAGTACAGGCTTTGTTACTAGCCACAGAGTGACAAAGGCACTCTCCCCATGTGGCCAGCAACATGTCTGGTGTGTGGCAGGCTGGCAAAATTAGTCAGCCCACACTGGAAGTCGGTATGTTTTCAGGGGTCATCTCTAAGATGCCCTCTGGGTGTATTTCACAATAAAATGTACACTGGCATCAGTGTGCATTTATTGTGCTGAGAAGTTTGATACCAAACTTTCCAGTTTTCAGTGTAGCCATTATGATGCTGTGGAGTTCGTGTATGACAGACTCCCAGACCATATACTCTTATGGCTACCCTGCACTTACAATGTCAAAGGTTTTGCTTAGACACTGGAGGGGCATAGGGCTCATGCACCTATGCCCTCACCTGTGGTATAGTGCACCCTGCCTTAGGGCTGTAAGGCCTGCTAGAGGGGTGACTTATCTATGCCATAGGCAGTGTGAGGTTGGCATGGCACTCTGAGGGGAGTGCCATGTCGACTTAGTCAATTTCTCCCCACCAGCACACACAAGCTGGCAAGCAGTGTGTCTGTGCAGAGTGAGGGGCCCCCAAGGTGGCATAAGACATGCTGCAGCCCTTAGAGACCTTCCCTGGCATCAGGGCCCTTGGTACCAGGGGTACCAGTTACAAGGGACTTACCTGGATGCCAGGGTGTGCCAATTGTGGAGACAAAGGTACAGGTTAGAGGAAAAACACTGGTGCTGGGGCCTGGTTAGCAGGCCTCAGCACACTTTCAAATTATAACTTGGCATCAGCAAAGGCAAAATGTCAGGGGGTAACCATGCCAAGGAGGCATTTCCTTACAGATAGTTTCTTACCTGTAACTACAGTTCTCTTGTAGGGGTATTTCCATGATAGTCATAAGTGACGCTCCCTCCTCTCCGGTGAAATAGACATAATACTAATATTAATAAGGATTGAGAATTCACAGACTCCTTCATATCAGCTAGCAAAGCCTACAAAAAGAACTATTGTGGAAATACCCCTACGAGAGAACTTGAGTTAGAAACTATTCCTGTTGTAAAAGGAAAAATGGTGCAGGTGTTCACGGACAACACCACCGCAATGTGGTACTGCAACAAGCAGGGCGGAGTGGGCTCGTGAACTCTTTTTCAAGAGGCCCTGCATCTCTGGACATGGTTGGAGCAACAGGGCATAACCCTGGTGGTTCAACATCTGGCAGGTTCTATGAACGCCAGGGCAGACAAACTCAGCCATCGATGCCTAGCAGATCACAAGTGGTGTCTCCATGCGGAGGTGGCACAAGGATTCTTTTAGCAATGGGGGAGCTTTTGTTAGAGCGGTTTGCACCTGCAGAGAACACACAATGTCGGCAGTCCGCGATAGTTTCCAAGGTGGCAATTGCTCAGCGAACCTTTTTGTCACGAGTTTAGGTCAGGTATCCTGTACGCCTTTCTGCCCGTACCACTACTGCCCACAGTTCTCAAGAAGATCAAGAACAACCAGGCCCAAGTAATCCTGGTGACTCCAGACTGGGCATGGAGAGTGTGGTATCCAGAGCTTTTGAAAATGAGCATCGATCCTCCAATCAGGCTGCCTCTTCTGGGAGATCTTTCGCAGCAGGAGGGGAAGGTTCTCCACCCAAACTTGTCAACTCTCCACCTAAAATGCGTGGAGATTGAGCAGCGCCAGTTGACTGCTTTCAACCTTCCTCCCGAAGTTTGTAAAGTTATTCTGGCAGCCGGGCGTCCCTCCACTAGGAAGGTATACAACTGCCGTTGGAAACATTTGTAGATTATAGTACAGAAAGATCTATTGATACTTTTTCTGCTTCTCTTTCTGAGATCCTTCTCTTTATCTTATCCCTTGCCCAACAGGGTTCTGCCTTAGTGCACTCTCAAAGGCTACCTTTCCACCCTATTGGCTTTCCTTCGGCTGCCCGATCAGCCTTCATTATTGAAATCCCCAATTGTAAATAGATTTCTTAAAGGGCTTGTGCGTATGTATCTTCTTACGCCCTTTGTCATTCCTCAGTGGGACTTGAATATGGTCCTCACTTTTCTTGTGTGCTCCCTTTGAACCACTGCACAACTGTCCCCTCCGGCTTCTCATCATCAAGACAGCCTTTTTAGTGGCAATAACATCTACCAGGAGGGTGAGTGAGATGCAGACTTTCATCTAAGCTGCCATATCTAACCATGTTTCCCGACAAATAGGTACTCCAAACTTGTGCCGCCTTCCTCTCCTTGATGGTGACCCTATTTCTCCTGGGTCAGAACATAACCCTGCCCACCTTCTTTGCTCCACCACATTCCTCTAAAGAAAAGGAGTGACTCCACTGGCAGGACCCAAAAAGAGCGTTGTTGTTCTACCTTGGCTGCACAAGAGTTCTGGGTGGATGACCAACTCTTTGAGGGGTACGTGGGAGCAAAGAAGGGCCCGGCAGTGCAGAAACAACCTTTCTTAAGGATACAACTAACTGTGGATTCCTCACCTTATGAATTCTCCCAATGCACCAGCATCCAATGTAAAATCTTCTTCCCAGCTCTCCACGTCGACGTCACAATTGCATGGCTCCATGCGACTCCGTCTGATGTCACCGTGCCAATAAGAGGTCCTCGCCGGCGTGCTGACGTCAGTTCCCTTTTTTCCGTGCCTTCGACGATAACGGTTTTCTCCTAGCTCTCGCTACTGTTGAAGGTGTTCCATCTTGTTTCTGGTTACAGTCTTGTTTCTGGTTACTATGTCTCCTCCTAGGAAGTCGGAGTTTAAGCCGTGTCGAGAGTGTGGAGGTCCCATGTCTGTTACCGACCCTCGTGATGATTGCCTTTGGTGTTTAAGCTCTGAGCATGACGTCGAGGAGTGTGTATCCTGCCAGATCATGAATTCAAAGGCTCTGAAGGAGAGGGAAGCCAAACTTTTTGGCTAAGGCGAAAAAAGGACATAAGAGCCATCACAGATCGTCTTCTCACACTTCGTCGAAGAAGCACAAGAAGCGATGTCACAACTCGTTGCGTCGTTCGGCTCGGAGCCGTTCACGGTCCAGTTCTCCATCTAGACGGCGACGTGGGAGGTTAGTCCTACTGTGACTCCACAGCCTCAAAGTCCTCAGGCTTCTCCGGCGCCGCCGGTCTTTGAGGTGGTCGCACCTCCAGAGAGTCCTCGCTTTTCACCTGTGGCGCAGGATTCGGATGCTCAACCGGTGCAAGTGCCGCTTGGAGACCAGTGGTATCCTGCCTTCCCGGCTCTGGGAGCGGATCCGGCGGCATTTTTAAATACCATGTTTACTATGTTTAATGCTATGGCCCCTGCTAGTGCACCGGCTGGTCCCACGGATCCTTTGGCATTTACGTTAGGCTCCCTGGCTCCTTACAAGGCAGCGCCATTGATGCCCTTCTATACGGCTGAGGGCGCCGATGACGTTGCCTCAAAGACCTGCGGCTTCACCTTAAAGACCTGCGGCGCTGATGTCATCACCTTATCAGTCGATGCCGATGACGGAGCCTCTGGTGGCCACGGCACCAATGGGATCCGCTCCGGCGCCGGATGGCTCCAAATTACACCGCAGTCAGCCTGCTTCTCCTGGTCCGCGCCTTTCAGTCTTGAAGCTGGTGTCATCAACGTCATCGAATTCTATGTCGACGCCAAGGTTAGAGGCCAGGCTGAGGTCACGCACAAAAGCTTTTAGGATTTTGGAGAAACAGGAGTGTAGGAAGTTGGCTCTTTATGTACTATTTCAAAGTAAGAAATAGCATGCACAGAGTCCAAGGGTTCCCCTTAGAGGTAAGATAGTGGCAAAAAGAGATAATTCTAATGCTCTATTTTGTGGTAGTGTGGTCGAGTAGTAGGCTTATCAGAGGGTAGTGTTAAGCATTTGTTGTACACACACAGGCAATAAATGGGGAACACACACTCTGACAATTCCAGGCCAATAGGTTTTTATATAGAAAAATATATTTTCTTAGTTTATTTTAAGAACCACAGGTTCAAGATTTACAAACAATACTTTAAATGAAAGGTATTTCCCTTAGGAACTTTGAATTAGCAAAATAGCATATACAGTTTTCACACAAATGGCAATAAGCGATTTTAAAACTGGACACAGTGCAATTTTCAACAGTTCCTGGGGGAGGTAAGTGTTTGTTAGTTTTGCAGGTAAATAAACCACCTACAGGGTTCAAAGTTGGGTCCAAGGTATCCCACCGTTGGGGGTTCAGGGCAACCCCAAAGTTACCACACCAGCAGCTCAGGGCCGGTCAGGTGCAGAGGTCAAAGTGGTGCCCAAAACACATTGGGGGTGATTCTAACTTTGGCGGGCGGCGGAGGCCGCCCGCCAAAGTTCCCCCAACAGAATACCGCTACGCGGTCAGAAGACCACTGCGGTTATTCTGTGTTTCCCGCTGGGCTGGCGGGCGACCGCCAGAAGGCCGCCCGCCAGCCCAGCGGGAAACCCCTTCCCACGAGGAAGCCGGCTCCGAATGGAGCCGGCGGAGTGGGAAGGGTGCGACGGGTGCAGTAGCACCCGTCGCGATTTTCAATGTCTGCATGGCAGACACTGAAAATCTTTTAGGGGCCCTCATATCGGGGCCCCTGCAGTGCCCATGCCATTGGCATGGGCACTGCAGGGGCCCCACGACACCCCTCACCGCCATCCTGTTCCTGGCGGTCACAACCGCCAGGAACAGGATGGCGGTGAGGGGGTCGGAATCCCCATGGCAGCGCAGCAAGCTGCGCCTCCATGGAGGATTCCTCAGGGCAGCGGAAAACCGGCGGGAGACCGCCGGTTTTCCGTTTCTGACCGTGGCCATACCGCCGCGGTCAGAATGCCCTTGGGAGCACCGCCAGCATGTTGGCGGTGCTCCCGCGGTCGTTGACCCTGGCGGTCAATGACCGCCAGGGTCAGAATGACGCCTATAGACTTCAATGGAGAAGGGGGTGCCCCGGTTCCAGTCTGCCAGCAGGTAAGTACCCGCGTCTTCGGAGGGCAGACCAGGGGGGTTTTATAGGGCACCGGGGGGAGACACAAGTCAGCACAGAAAGTACACCCTCAGTGGCACGGGGGCGGCCGGGTGCAGTGTGCAAACAGCCGTCGGGTTCGCAATAGGTTTCAATGGGAGACCCAGGGGTCTCTTCAGTGATGCAGGCAAGGGGGGGGGGCTCCTCGGGGTAGCCACCACCTGAGCAAGGGAGAGGGCCACCTGGGGGTCGCTTCTGCACTGGAGGTCAGATCCTTCAGGTCCTGGGGGCTGCGGGTGCAGTGTCTTTACCAGGCGTCGGGTTCTTGGAATCAGGCAGTCGCAGTCAGGGGGAGCCTCTGGATTCCCTCTGCAGGCGTCGCTAGGGGGCTCAGGGGGGTCAACTCTGGCTACTCACAGGGTCTCAGTCGCCGGGGAGTCCTCCCTGTAGTGTTGTTTCTCCGCAGGTCGAGCCGGGGGCGTCGGGTGCAGAGTGGAAAGTCTCACGCTTCCGGTGGGAAACGTGTAGTCCTTTTAAAGTTGTTTCTTTGTTGCAAGTTTTGGTTTCTTTGGAACAGGGCCGCTGTCCTCTGGAGTTTTTGGTCCTTTTAGATGCAGAGTAGTCCTCTGAGGCTTCAGAGGTCGCTGGACCCTGGGGAGCGCGTCGCTGGTGCAGTTTCTCTTGAAGTGGGGAAACAGGCTGGTAGAGCTGGGGTCAAAGCAGTTGGTGTCTCCGTCTTCTCTGCAGGGCTTCAGGTCAGCAGTCCTTCTTCGTCTTAGGTTGCAGGAATCTAGTTTCCTAGGTTCTGGGGAGCCCCTAAATACTGAATTTAGGGGTGTGTTTAGGTCTGGGAGGGCAGTAGCCAATGGCTACTGTCCTTGAGGGTGGCTATACCCTCTTTGTGCCTCCTCCCTGAGGGGAGGGGGGCACATCCCTATTCCTATTGGGGGAATCCTCCAAAATCAAGATGGAGGATTTGCAAAACCAGGGGTCACCTCAGCTCAGGACACCTTAGGGGCTGTCCTGACTGGTGGGTGACTCCTCCTTGTTTTTCTCATTATCTCCCTGGACTTGCCGCCAAAAGAGGGAGCTGTGTCCAGGGGGCGGGAATCTCCACTAGCTGGAGTGCCCTGGGGTATTGTAACACGAAGCCTGAGCCTTTGAGGCTCACTGCTAGGTGTTAGTTCCTGCAGGAGGGAGGTGTGAAGCACCTCCACCCAGAGCAGGCTTTTGTTTCTGTCCTCAGAGAGCACAAAGGCCCTCACCACATGGGGTCAGAAACTCGTCTCTCAGCAGCAGGCTGGCACAGACCAGTCAGTTCTGCACTGAACAATTGGGTAAAATACAGGGGTGCTTTTTTTTAATAAATCCAACACTGGCATCAGTGTGGGTTTATTATTGTGAGAAGTTTGATACCAAACTTCCCAGTATTCAGTGTAGCCATTATGGAGCTATGGAGTTCGTTTTTGACAGACTCCCAGACCATATACTCTTATGGCTACCCTGCACTAACAATGTCTAAGGTTTTGCTTAGCCACTGTAGGTGCATAGTTCTCATGCACCTATGCCCTCACCTGTGGTATAGTGCACCCTGCCTTAGGGCTGTAAGGCCTGCTAGAGGGGTGACTTACCTATGCCACAGGCAGTGTGAGGTTGGCATGGCACCCTGAGGGGAGTGCCATGTCGATTTAGTCATTTTCTCCCCACCAGCACACACAAGCTGGCAAGCAGTGTGTTTTTGCTGAGTGAGGGGTCCCTAGGGTGGCATAAGACATGCTGCAGCCCTTAGAGACCTTCCCTGGCATCAGGGCCCTTGCTTCCAGGGGTACCAGTTACAAGGGACTTACCTGGGTGCCAGGGTTGTGCCAATTGTGGAGACAATGATACATTTTAGGTGAAAGAACACTGGTGCTGGGGCCTGGTTAGCAGGATCCCAGCACACTTTTTAGTCAAGTCAGCATCAGTATCAGGCAAAAAGTGGGGGGTGATTGCAACAGGGAGCCATTTCCTTACAAGGAGTACCAAAGGCAGCTGCTGGAGGAAGGAGGTTGTGGAGCCCTTGGGGGAATATCAAGGACTTGACTCAGCCAGTGGGCTAGACACTTCCCCGGAATAGGACCTTTGTCCAGGGGAGTTTACGGAGGAGTCGGCCTCTTTCCATACTGTGGTCAGGAAGGCGGCAAATGTTTGGGATCTTCCATTGCCTGCTTCAGAGGTCAAAACTAATATTCTGACTGAGGTCCTGCATCCTTCTTCTGCTTCAGCAGAACCATTGCTTCCGTTTAGTGATGCTCTTTCTGAGCCTATTTTAGAGGTATGGAGGAAGCCTGTGTCGTCCCCAGCTGTCAACGGATCTGTGGCCAGAAGGTATAGGGTGGCTCTTGGAGATCAGGGATTTTTGTCGAAATATCCTACCCCGGAGAATCTAGTTGTTCAAGCCTCATGTTTCACATGGTCTGCACCAGGCTCCTTCCCTGTGATTGTCAGACAGGGTGTAAGAAGTTGGCTCTGTATATACTATTTCAAAGTAAGAAATAGTGTGCACAGAGTCCAAGGGTTCCCCTTATAGGTAAGATAGTGGCAAAAAGAGAAAATTCTAATGCTCTATTTTGTGGTAGTGTGGTCGAGCAGTAGGCTTATCAAAGGGTAGTGTTAAGCATTCGGTGTGTACACACAGGCAATAAATGAGGAACACACACTCAGACTTACCCCAGGCCAATAGTTTTTTATATAGAAAGATATATTTTCTTAGTTTATTTTTAGAACCACAGGTTCAAGATTTACAAGTAATACTTCAAATGAAAGGTAGTTCACTCAGGTATTCTAGTAACTTTGAAAAATCACAATATCATGTACAGTTTTGACAACAATGAAATTAAGCTGTTTTAAAAGTGGACACTGCAAAAATCATCAGTTCCTGGGGGAGGTAAGTAAGTGTTAAGTTCACAGGTAAGTAAAACACTTACATGGTTCAAAGTTGGGTCCAGGGTAGCCCACCATTGGAGGTTCAAGGCAACCCCAAATTTACCACACCAGCAGCTCAGAGCCGGTCAGGTGCAGAGGTCAAAGTGGTGCCCAAAACACTTAGGCTTCAATGGAGAACAAGGGGGCCCGGTTCCAGTCTGCCAGCAGGTAAGTACCCGCATCCTCTGGGGGCAGACCATGGGTTTTTTTGTAGGGCACCGGGGGGGGGGGACACAAGCAGGCACAGAAAGTACACCCTCAGAGGCACATGGGCGGCCGGGTGCAGAGTGCAAACAGGCGTCGGGTTTTGTATTGAACACAATGGGGAGACCCGGGGGCCTCTTCAACAAGGCAGGGAGGCACAGGGAGGGCTCCTCTGGGTAGCCACCACCTGGGCTAGGCAGAGGGTCGCCTGGGGTCGCTCCTGCACTGGAGTTCGGTTCCTTCAGGTCCTGGGGGCTGCGGGTGCAGTGTTGGTTCCAGGCGTCGGGTCCCTTGTTACAGGCAGTCACGGTCAGGGGGAGCCTCTGGATTTCCTCTGCAGGCGTCACTGTGCGGGCTCAGGCGGGTAGTCTCTGGCTACTCACAGTCTCCAGGGAGTCCTCCCTGTAGTGTTGGTTTTCTGCAGGTTTAGCCGGGGGCGTCGGGTGCAGAGTGGAAAGTCTCACGCTTCCGGCGGGAAACGTGAAGTCCTTAGAGTTGTTTATTTGTTGCAAGAAAGTTGCAAGTTGTTGAACAGGGCCACTGTTCACAGGAGTTTCTTGGTCCTTGGTTGCAGGGCAGTCCTCTGAGGCTTCAGAGGTCGCTGGTCCCTGTTGGATGCGTCGCTGTTGCAGTTTTCTTCGAAGTTGGGAGACAGGCTGGTGGGGCTGAGGCCAAAGCAGTTGTCGTCTCATTCTTCATTGCAGGGCTTCAGGTCAGCAGTCCTTCTTCTTGTTAAGGTTGCAGGAATCTAGTTTCCTAGGTTCTGGGGACCCCTAAATACTAAATTTAGGGGTGTGTTTAGGTCTGGGAGGATTAGCTACTGTCCTTGATGGTGGCTATCACAAGATGGAGGATTTCTAAAAGTAAGAGTCCCCTCACCTCAGGACACCTTAGGGGCTGTCCTGACTGGTTGGTGACTCCTCCTTGTTTTTCTAATGATCTCCTCCAGCCTTGCAGCCAAAAGTGGGGGCAGTGGCCAGAAGGGCGGGCATCTCCACTAGCTGTGATGCCATGTGATGCTGTAACAAAGGAGGTGAGCCTTTGAGGCTCACCACCAGGTGTTACAGTTCCTGCAGGGGGAGGTGAGAAGCACCTCACCCAGTACAGGCTTTGTTCCTGGCCACAGAGTGACAAAGGCATTCTCCCCATGTGTCCAGCAACATGTCTGGTGTGTGGCAGGCTGGCAAAAACTAGTCAGCCTACACTGGAAGTCTGGTATGTTTTCAGGGGGCATCTCTAAGATTCCCTCTGGGTGTATTTTACAATAAACTGCACACTGGCATCAGTGTGCATTTATTGTGCTGAGAAGTTTGATACCAAACTTCCCAGTTTTCAGTGTAGCCATTATGGTGCTGTGGAGTTCGTGTTTGACAGACTCCCAGACCACATACTCTTATGGCTACCCTGCACTTACAATGTCTAAGGTTTGGCTTAGACACTGTAGGGGCATAGTGCTCATGCACTTATGCCCTCACCTGTGGTATAGTGCACCCTGCCTTAGGGCTGTAAGGCCTGCGAGAGGGGTGACTTACCTATGCCACAGGCAGTGTGAGGTTGGCATGGCACTCTGAGGGAAGTGCCATGTCGACTTAGTCATTTTCTCCCCACCAGCACACACAAGCTGTGAAGCAGTGTGCATGTGCTGGGTGAGGGGTCCCTATGGTGGCATAAGACATGCTGCAGCCCTTAGAGACCTTCCCTGGCATCAGGGCCCTATGTACCAGGGGTACCAGTTACAAGGGACTTACCTGGGTGCCAGGGTTGTGCCAATTGTGGGGACAAAGGTACAGTTGAGGGAAAGAACACTGGTGCTGGGGCCTGGTTAGCAGGGTCCCAGCACACTTTCAAATCATAACTTAGCATCAGCAAAGGCAAAAAGTCAGGGGGTAACCATGCCAAGGAGGCATTTCCTTACAGTGATGATATTACCAAGTGGTTCACAGCTTTTGAGAGGGCTTGTGCAACCAGAAAAGTAAACAAATCTCACTGGGGTGCTCTCCTTTGGGAAATGTTCACTGATAAGTGTAGGGATAGACTCCTCACACTCTCTGGAAAAGATGCAGAATCCTATGACCACATGAAGGCTACCCTGATTGAGGGCTTTGGATTCTCAACTGAGGAGTATAGGATTAGGTTCATGGGGGTTCAAAAATCCTCGAGCCAGACCTGGGTTGATTTTGTTGACTTCTCAGTCAAAACACTGGATGGTTGGATTAATGGCAGTGGTGTAAATGATTATGAAGGGCTGTATAATTTGTTTATGAAGGAACACCTTTCAAGTAATTGTTTCAATGATAAACTGCGTCAGCATCTGGTAGACCTAGGTCCAATTTCTCCCCAAGAATTGGGAAAGAAGGCAGACCATTGGGTCAAGACTGGGGTGACCAAGACTTCCACAGGGGGTGACCAAAAGAAGGGGGTCACAAAGACTCCCCAGTGAAAGAGTGTTGAGACATCCAAGGGAAAAAGTTAAGAGTCTTCTACAGGGCCCCAAAAACCTGCTCAGGAGGGAGGGTCCAAAGCCTCTTCACAATCCTCATTTGGGTACAAGGGTAAAAACTTTGATCCCAAAAAGGCCTGGTGTCGTAACTGTAATCAGCAGGGACACCAAACTGGAGACAAGGCCTGTCCCAAGAAAGGTTCCACTTATACTACTACTCCAGTTAGCACTGGAATAGCTAGTCTCCAGGTGGGATCAACAGCGTGCCCAGAGCAAATCAGGGTCCACACTGAAGCTACATTAGTCTCTGAGAGTGGGGTGGACCTAGCCACACTAGCTGCCTGGATGCCTAATATGCAAAAATACAGGCAGCAACTCTTTATTAATGGGACTATTGGCTACTGCCCTCCCAGACCTAAACAACCCCCTAAATTCTTTATTTAGGGGCCCCCAGAACCTAGGAAACTAGATTCCTGCAACCTTTACAAGAAGAAGGACTGCTGTCCTGAAGCCCTGCAGTGAAGACGGAGACGACAACTGCTTTGGCCCCAGCCCTACCGGCCTGTCTCCCAACTTCGAGGAAAACTGCAACAGCGACGCATCCAGCAGGGACCAGCGACCTCCGAAGCCTCAGAGGACTGCCCTGCAACCTAAGGTCCAAGAAACTTCCGAGAACAGCGGCCCTGTTCAACAATCTGCAACTTGCTGCAACAAAGGAGGAACTTTAAAGACTTCACGTTTCCTGCCGGAATCGTGAGACTTTCCAGTCTGCACCTGATGACCTGCGGAAAACAAACACCTCAGGGAGGACTCCCCGGCTACTGCGAGCCCGTGAGTAACCAGAGACGACCCCCCTGAGCCCCCACAGCGACGCCTGCATAGGAAATCCAGAGGCTCCCCCTGACCGCGATTGCCTGTAACAAGGGACATACGCCTGGAACCAACTCTGCACCCACAGCCCCATGGACCTGAAGGAACCGAACTACAGTGCAGGAGCGACCCTCTGCCTAGCCCAGGTGGTGGCTACCCCGAGAAGCCCCCCCTGTGCCTGCCTGCATCGTTGAAGAGGCCCCCGGGTCTCCCCATTGCTTTCTATACAAAACCCGACGCCTGTTTGCACTCTGCACCCGGCCGCCCCTGTGCCGCTGAGGGTGTACTTTCTGTGCCTGCTTGTATCCCCCCCCCCCAGTGCCGTACAAATCCCCCCTGGTCTGCCCTCCGAGGACGCAGGCAGAGGGGAACCGGAACCCCCCTGTTTCCATTGAATCATATGTGTTTTGGGCACCTCTTTGACCTCTGCACCTGACCGGCCCTGAGCTGCTGGTGTGGTAACTTTGGGGTTGCCTTGAACCTCCAATGGTGGGCTACCTTGGACCCAACTTTGAACCCTGTAAGTGTTTTACTTACCTGTGAACTTAACAATTACTTATCTCCCAAAGGGAACTGTTGATTTTTGCACTGTGTCCACTTTTAAAATAGCTTATTGCCATTTTTGCCAAAACTGTACATGCTATTGTGATTATTCAAAGTTCCTCGAATACCTGAGGGAAATACCTTTCATTTGAAGTATTACATGTAAATCTTGAACATGTGGTTCTAAAAATAAACGAAGAAAATATATTTTTCTATATAAAAACCTATTGGCCTGGAGTAAGTCTTTGAGTGTGTGTTCCTCATTTATTTCCTGTGTGTGTACAACAAATGCTTAACACTACCCTCTGATAAGCCTACTGCTCGACCACACTACCACAAAATAGAGCATCCAAATTATCTCTTTTTGCCACTATCTTACCTCTAAGGGGAACCCTTGGACTCTGTGCACACTATTTCTTACTTGGAAATAGTACATACAGAGCCAACTTCCTACATTTGTGGATCAGCGGTGGGGTACAAGACTTTGCATTTGCTGGACTACTCAGCCAATACCTGATCACACTACTAAATTCCAAAAATTAGAAACCGATTTTTGAAATTTGAGCTATTTTTCTAACTTTTTAAAAGTCCTGCTAGGGCCTTGTGTTAGTCCCTGTTAGCATTTCTTTTAGAGTTTACAAGTTTGAATTAAGTTCTAGAGATAGTTTTAGATTCTTAAAAAGTATTCCAGCTTTTAGAAACATAAGGGCCCTCATTACAACATTGGCGGTAAAAGCCACGTACCGCCGTGCAGAAGACTGCCAACACACCGCCGCGGAAGACCGCCACAGCTATTATGACCCACAGCACAGAATCTGCCAAAATTCAGACACCCACACAAGTCCGCCACACCAAAGGTCAGTGATAAACTGGCGAAAAGAAACCCTCCACCGTCATGCCAACAGAAATACGCCCACCATATCACGACACACGAATCCACGCAGCGGTCTTTCAACCGCGGTATTCCATTGGCGGTACACACCGCTGCACTCAAATACACACACATTTACAAAAAACACCCACATTGGACAATTCGAAATACACACACCTGATACATATACACACACCATTCCCACACACCCAATACTATATAAAACACACACCCACAAACCCTTACGACAACAAAGCATGAACGAAGGCCAGAGAGACACACCACCATCAACAATACAAGCATCCACAGGCATACAACACCATCTCCCACAGAACTTCCACCCACCTCACACTACACACCACTACATATCAGCACACTTATCACCCCACACACCACCTCACACATCACTTACACCACCCCATGGCACAGCAACGGCACCCCAGGTTCCCGGAGGAGGAGCTCAGGGTCATGGTGGAGGAAATCGTCCGGGTAGTCACAGCTATTCGGATCACAGGTGCAGCACACCTCAATTGCAAGGAAGATGGAGCTATGGCGAAGAATAGTGGACAGGGTCAACGCAGTGGGACAGCACCCAAGAAATCGGGAGGACATCAGGAGGAGGTGGAATGACCTACGGGGGAAGGTGCGTTCTGTGGTCTCAAGACACCACCTGGCGGTTCAGCGGACTGGCGGCGGACACCCACCTCCTCCCCCACAACTAACAACATGGGAGGAGCAGGTCTTGGCGATTCTGCATCCTGAGGGCCTCGCAGGAGTAGGTGGAGGAATGGACTCTGGTAAGTCATATCTTAACTATTACATCCCCTACCCTACCTGCATGCCAGCACATACCCCCACCCTCACCCTCACCCCCCACCCCATCACTCTAACTCCTCACAAATGTCCCAACATCACAAACCACACATCCTAACACCAAGCCCTTCATGCAACAACAAAGCATGGACACCCAGTGCTAAAGCATGCCCACTGCACATACCCATACACCCCCCCTAAACCATCATCACACAAGGTCCCACACAGGAATGCAAGCACTGGGGTACACGGTCACCCACCCATTGCACACCATGCCACACACAGATGTAATAAACATCTTTTTATACCCCTGCAGGACCCCTACCCAATGTCACCGGACAGGAGGGTCCACACATGTCCACACCACCAACCGAAGAGGCCCACAGTGATGACAGCACCTCTGTCCAACTGGATCTAGATGACCAGCCCGGCCCATCGGGGACCTTGGGACAGTCGGTTCCCCACACCCAGCCACAGGCCACCACAGAGCTTCCCCCCTCTTGAAACACCAGCACAGCACCCACCCAGCGGGCCCATACCTCCGTCCCCAGGACACATCAATCAGCAGTGTGTCCAACACTACAGGGAAACCAGGCTAACCCACCACCCCAACAACAACCTGGACCTGGGGGCAGTGGTAGTGGGCACATGGTCCAGGGGACGGAGGCCCAGGAACACAGGGGAACTGGGAGGGCTGCTGTGTGACAGGGGGCGGACAGGCCCAGGGAACAAACTCTCCACAAGGCCCTCTCCTCCATCATGGGAGCCTACCACCACTCCCAGGAGATGATGGCAATGGTACTGGCCAGGTTTCAGGAGACCCAGTGCCTGCAGGAGGAACGGTATATGGGCTTCAGGGAGGAACTCAGAACCATCAATTCCACCCTGGGCACCATCGTAGGGGTGCTGAAGAAAGTACTCAACACCAGGAGGGACACTGTGGCATTACAAGGGGCCCCTGACACTAGCCTGGGCGATGAACTGCCCACCACCTCCGCCGGTGCTAGTGGACAGGAGGCACCGCCGCAGGACCACCACACCAGCACCCACCCCCTGCAGAGGGAGAACCACCTTGCAAACGGTCCCTGAGATCCAGGAACAAGACAGAGAACGATGCCAAGACCCCTGCCAAAAAATGAGACCACCCTGATTGTCACCCTACTGTCCCACTTTGTCACCCTGTCCATCCTTAAACTGCCCCAGCTCCACTTCCTATGCCCATTTGGGCAATGCACCTGTGAGACTAATAGACTGGACTCTGCCATGGACATTCCTCCGCCATCACCCCTCACCATTTTACAACCCCCTCCAATATTGAGCACTCAAATAAACACCCTTAAAGCACAAAACAATGAGGAGTCAGTCTGTGATTTCGGAATACTGTATTAGCAATAACTGTGGCAAAAAGCTCTTTCATTTGTAATGTCAACATACCTATGTCACACAGCTCTAGTCCATGAGGAATCAAAGCAGATGTCACACTGTGGGACCAAGATCTGTGAAATCGTAAGGGAAAGTGACAACTCAGTGACCATACACTGAGTTAAAACGATAGACAGTAGAGAGGCAGTAGTGTTTAAGTACATGTAGTAGGCAGGTCTGTATTCTTACCTGTGTTTCACTGGAAATATTGCTGGATCACTGAGTCCCTGTTGTCCATGTCTTCTTCCTCTGCTTCCTCGTCTTCACTGTCCACAGCTGCAACAACACCGCCATCTGGACCATCCTTCTGCAGAAAAGGCACCTGTCGTCTCAAAGCCAGGTTGTGAAGCATACAGCAGGCCATGTTGATCTGGCATACCTTCTTTGGTGAGTAGAATAGGGATCCACCTGTCATATGGAGGCACCTGAACCTGGCCTTCAGAAGGCCGAAGGTCCGCTCATCACCCTCCTAGTTCGCCCAGGGGCCTCATTGTAGCGTGCCTCTGCCCTTGTCCTGGGATTCCTCACTGGGGTCAGTAGCCATGACAGGTTGGGGTAACCAGAGTCACCTGCAAATGGCGAGGGACAACTGTTAGACACACACTAACCTGGAGGGATATACCCAGACAACCATTCCCACTGACTAGCTTCCAGGTGCTCACCTAATAGCCACTCACAGTGCCTCTGGAGTTGACCCATCACATAAGGGATGCTGCCATTCCGCAGGATGTAGGCGTCATGCACTGAGCCAGGGAACATGGCATTCACATGGGAGATGTACTGGTCTGCCAAACATACCATCTGTACATTCATGGAATGAGAACTCTTCTGGTTTCTGTACACCTGTTCACTCCTGTGGGGGGGGGGGGGTACCAAAGCCACATGTCTCATCAATGGCACCTATGATGTTGGGGATATGGCCCAGGGCATAGAAGTCTCCTTTCACTGTAGGCAAATCCTCCACTTGAGGGAAAACGATGTAGCTCTGCATGTTTCAGCAGGGCAGACAACACTCTAGACAACACGTTGGAAAACATAGGCTGGGACATCGCTGATGCTATGGCCACTGTTGTTTGAAATGACCCACTTGCAAGGAAATTGAGCACTGACAGCACCTGCACTTGAGGGGGGATTCCTGTGGGATGGCGGATAGCTGACATCAGGTCTGGCTCCAACTGGGTACACAGTTCCTGGATTGTGGCACGGTCAAGCCTGTATGTGATTATCACATGTCTTTCCTCCACTGTCGACCGGTCCACCAACGGTCGCTACACCGGAGGATGCCGCCATCTCCTCACATGTCCCAGCGGACGGTGCCTATGAAGGACAACAGTGAGCACAGAGTCAAACAACTCAGAGGTACGTACACACAGCTTACACAGAACACCATTCATAATCTAAAAAGTGGCCTGTATGTGTGTTGAGTCTAGGCCTAGGTATGTGTGAAGCAGTTTAAAATGAAGCCATGTGGGCCCATGAAATGGTGGCTGCCTGACCTGTAAAGTGGGACAATGGGATGTGAGGTAACTGCGCTGGCGTTGTACACCGTCGCGGTAGGCGGTCGAAGACCGCAGCGCAATGCTGCATTGGTTAACATTGGACCCTATTGGTCCCAGGAGCCAATGACGATGTACGCCGGCAGTGATGGTACGCACAGCCGCGGACGTGATCGCCGTTTTCTATCTGTTCAATCACTCGATACCCGATCTTCGACAGGAGAGGACCTACACTGCAAGTGCTGCTGTGACCTCGGTCTGGAAGAGACAATGGCTTGAGTGTCTGGGGAAAGGGCCCCTGCCTTCAAATCAGAGGAGTTGGTGAAACTCGTGGATGGAGTCCTCGACCAGTACACGCTACTCTAGGGTCCTCCAGACAAACAGGTAAGTACACTGGGAGCATGCTGTATGGGCTATGCCTGTGTGGAGAGGGGTGGATGTAAGAAGGAAGGGGGGAGAGTGCGGCGTGCATGAAACAACGGCGAGTGCATGTGCCACATGGCAAGGGTAGGGATGGGGGCCAATCACTTTGACGGTGCAGTTGATAAGAACTTTCTCTTCCCCCTGTACAACTCATGTAGGTCAGCGCTCACCAGAAAAAATATATTTGGCGTGCCATCGCCAAGGACGTCTGGACCCTGGGGGTCTACCACAGACGGCGCACCCACTGCTGGAAAAGTTGGGAGGACATTCGCCGCTGGAGCAAGAAGACGGCGGAGGCTCAGCTGGGGATGGCCTCCCAACGTCGCACCATGACCCCCCTGATGTTCAGGATCCTGGCGGTGGCGTACCCGGAGTTGAATGGGCATCACAGCAGACACAAGGGGGTGAGTACACCTGCATTCTCCTGATTTTCCACACAGTGGAGTTGTCTGGGTGGGGGAGGTGGGCTGTGGGTTTCCTTAGGCCAGGGCGAGTTCCGTAGGCAAGGTCCCTCCGTAAGGCAGGCCATGTGGCACCCCACCGCACCTCTGTAGAGTGCCAAGTACACCTAGTCATGCCCCTGTGTCATCCATGTGTGCAGATGTCTTCCATAGCCTAGTAGGCCATTTCCCAGGAATTGAACAGTGGAGCCCAAGAGCGCGGCGTAGTGCACGGGGCTTCTGTGTCTGTCGTGTCCGCCAACTGTAGCGGTAATGCATGCACTCAACGTGTCTTTCTTCTGTCGTCGTTCCCCCCCCCCTTTTTGTGGTCTCCCTGTTCTTGTGTGCATTAGCATCATCAGGCGGAGGAGCAGTGGCACCGGAGCACGAGGGGGCTGCATCCCACATGGCCATGGAGGGCCACACTACGGACTCTGAGTTCACCAGTGGGACGGAGGGCGAGGGGAGCTCCACGGCGGGGACAGGAGCTGACACCAGTGACACGGACTCGTCCTCTGATGGGAGCTCCCTTGTGGTGGCGGCAACATCTGTGCCCCCCCCCCATCTACAGGTACAGCCACCATCCCCCCTTCCAGCACTGCCCTCCCAGCAGCCCCTCAGCCTTCGCCCCGTGCTCGCTCACCCGGGAGGGTGGGCATCACCTTCGCCACAGGCACCTCAGGGCCTGCCCCAGTCACCCCTGCTGCCCTCAGTGATGAGGCCATTGACCTCCTCAGGTCCCTCACTGTTGGGCAGTCTACCATTTTGAATGCCATCCAGGATGTAGAAAGGCAGTTGCAACAAACAAATGCATTCCTGGAGGGCATTCATTCTGGTCAGGCGGCCCTTCAGCGAGCTTTTCAGACTCTGGCCTCAGCACTGATGGCAGCCATTGTCCCTGTGTCTAACCTACCCCCTCCACCTTCCTCCACCCAGACCTAATCCCCTGTACCCCAGCTTATCACAAGCACACCTACAGACCAGCATGCACACACGTCAACACACAAGGGAAGCTCAGGCAAACATAAGCACCACACATCCCACAGGCACTCACACAAGCATCACATACATGCAGACACACCAACATCCACTGTGTCCCCTCCTCCTCATCTCCCTCCTCCCTCCAAGACTTGTCTACACTTACACCTGCATGCACTACCTCTACAGCCACTACTACCATCACCAGCACACCCACTACCACACCCCGCTCACGTGCAGTCGACACCCCCACTACCATTCACACGTCCCCTGTGTCCTCTCCCAGTGTGTCTGTGACGCCCCCTCCCAAGATGCACAAACGCAGGCACACACCCACCCAACAGCCATCCACCTCACGACAGCCTCCAGCGCATGCACCTTCACCCAAAGTCAGCAAACGACACCTCCTACAACCAAACCTCTTCCTCCACTCCCAAACCCACTCCAGCTACCCGTCCCAGTGTTCCCCAAAAACCTTTACTGTCCGACCTTGACCTCTTTCCCACACCTCCCCCACCCCGTCCGTCTCCTAGGGCCCGAACTAGCACCTCAGCCACAACATCTCCGGGACCAGTGGTGCCTGTAGGCACCGGAATCTGGAGTGCACTGGCCACCGGGGTAGCCAGTGTGGCATGGAGCCACAGCACAGACAGTCCCCCACCTGTGAAGCATCAGAAGTTGGCCAGTGCCCAGCGGGAGAGGGGAAAGACTCCAGCCACCACAGCCGCTCCAAGGGGTACAGGTGGCAGTGTGGAGTCAGCTGCGACGCCTTCCAAGGTGGGGAAGGGGCACAAGAAAGTCAGCAAGTCTGGGAAGAGCAGCACAGCAAAGAAGACCGCCATCATCCCCGCTGCCCAGGAGGCCACCGCCAGCACCAGCCCAGCTGCCCAGGAGGCCACCGCCAGCACTAGCCCAGCTGCCCAGGAGGCCAGCGCCAGCACCAGCCCCGTTGGGACAGAGAGGACCGCCAGAGGACCACCAGCCCGCTGGGACAGAGAGGACCGCCAGCAATAGCCCAACTGGGCCATGAAGGACCACCAGCAAAAGCCCCCCTGAGACAGAGAGGACCGCCAGCACAAGCCCCGCTGGGCCATGAAGGACCGCCAGCAGCTGAGTCACTGCAAAGGAGACCGCCGTCTCAAGCACCGCTGAACAGGGCACCGCCGTCTCAAGCGCCGCTGAACAGGGCACCGCCGTCTCAAGCGCCGCTGAACAGGGCACCGCCGTCTCAAGCGCCGCTGAACAGGGCACCGCCGTCTCAAGCGCCGCTGAACAGGGCACCGCCGTCTCAAGCGCCGCTGAACAGGGCACTGCCGTCTCAAGCGCCGCTGAACAGGGCACCGCCGTCTCAAGCTCCGCTGAACAGGGCACTGCCGTCTCAAGCACCGCTGAACAGGGCACCGCCGTCTCAAGCACCACTGAACAGGGCACTGCCGCCACAAGTACCGCTGGCCCATGAGCGCCAAGGGCACTGACGCTACTGAGTCCATCACTGGCAGAATGAAGCACTCTGGGCACCATGCCCCCTCCAGAACCAGTGGAGACTGTCATCCACTACCTCTGTCCTTAGCAGGATGAAGCACTCTGGGCACCAAGCCCCCTCCAGAACCAGTAGAGAGATACATCCAATACCTCTGTCCTTAGCAGGATGAAGCACTCTGGGCACCAAGCCCCCTCCGGAACCAGTGGAGAGGTACATCCACTACCTCTGTCCTTAGCAGGATGAACCACTCTGGGCACCATGCCCCCTCCAGAACCAGTGGAGAGATAAATCCAATACCTCTGTCCTTAGCAGGATGAAGCACTCTGGGCACCAAGCCCCTTCCAGAACCAGTGGAGAGATACATCCACTACCTCTGTCTTTAGCAGGATGAAGCACTCTGAGCACCATGCCCCCTCCAGAATCAGTGGAAACTGTTATCCACTTGAGAGACTGTGGCTTTGCACTCCCCAGGATTGCACAGTGGGCAACCCACCCACTGTAGAGACTTGAGAGACTGTGGCTTTGCACTCCCCAGGATGTAACAGTGGGCAACCCACCCACTGTAGAGACTTGAGAGACTGTGGCTTTGCACTCCCCAGGATTGAACAGTGGGCATGTGGCCCTCTCGTGGATTTGGCATTGTGCACTCAACCGGCTGAGGTGCCCCCCCTTTCCCTCCCCCTGAGGTGCCTGTTTTGTTGCTCTCTGATGCCCCTGCAGTGTGTTCTCCGTCATGGTCGGGGATCTTGTGTGGGCCTCGCCCATACCGTGTGGGCCCAGTGTTCTACGGACATCATTGGAGCACTACCTGGACTACTATGCTTGGTATATATTTTGTACATGGTGTATGTATATATTTTTGCCTACTTGATTTTAATATATTACAATGGTTACACTCATTTTCTATTGTCTTTGCATTCTTCCGGGGGGTTTGGGAGGTGTAACTGTGATGTATCATGCTGTATTAGTGTGTGTGTTGTCGTGGGTGAGGGTGGGGGTGGGGGTGTTGCGTCTGTGTCCCTGTTTTTTCCTTCCCCCCTCCCCTGTGTCGTAGGTGCAGTACTCACTGTGGTCTTCGCCGCCGGCGTTCGTGCTCCTGGTAGAGGAGCAGGAAGACAATCGCAGGGAGAATTTGGAGTTCCGGGACCATGGTGTCCTCGTTCCTCGTGGGGTGTGTAGAGGTGAGCGTTTTCCCTTCGAAAACCTGTTTCTGCCATGTTCTTATCCACGGTGAATCCGCCCCGGAAAAGGTGGCGGATTGGCCTGTTGCGATACTGTGGGCGGTACATTGTCCTCTGTCTGTTGGCAGTGACCACCGCGCTGTTTGTTTGTACCGCCGTGGCGGTCGGAGTGTTAAAGTGGCTGTCTTTGTTGGCGATTTTCGCCACGGTCGTAATTGCAAAATTTTTACCGCCAGCCTGTTGCCGCTCTTACCGCCGCTTTAACACCGACCGCCAGGGTTGTAATGACCACCAATGTCTGCTGCAGAAGAGATAGTGATGGAACTCAACCTCACCCCTTACCTGCATCTTAGGATGTCAGAGTTAAGGCCTCTGCAAAATCAAAAAGATAAAAACTGGTTCAAACCCTACCAAAGCATAGCTCCAGGAGCTTTTGTCAGAGTTTGCTAAAAACAACCCCTCTGATGATGGCCTCTCAGAGGGAGATGCTGGTGATGTGGAAGAACTCCCACTTCCAGTTCTAGTTAGGGAGCCCAGGGTTTCTCCAGCCTTGACTCCAGAAGTGATAGTCAGAGATGTTGCTTCTCTCACAGGAGAGTCCAACAGCTCTGGAAGCATTGAGGGCAGCCTCAGTGAAGATGACCTCCTGCTAGCCAGGATGGCCAAAAGATTGGCTTTGCAGAGACAGCTCCTAGCCATAGAAAGGGAAAGACAAGAGATGGGCTTAGGTCCCATCAATGGTGGCAGCAACTTAAATAGGGTCAAGCGATTCTCCTGACATGCTAAAAATCCCCAAAGGGATTGTATCTAAATATGAAGATGGTGATGACATCACCAAATGGTTCACAGCTTTTGAGAGGGTTTGTGCAACCAGAAAAGTAAACAGATATCACTGGGGTGCTCTCCTTTGGGAAATGTTCACTGGAAAGTGTAGGGATAGACTCCTCACATTCTCTGGAAAAGATGCAGAATCCTATGACCTCATGAAGGCTACCCTGATTGAGGGCTTTGGATTCTAGTACAGGACTAGGTTCAGGGGGGCTCAAAAATCCTCGAGCCAGACCTGGGTTGATTTTCTTGACTTCTCAGTCAAAACACTGGATGGTTGGATTAATGGCAGTGGCGTAAATGATTATGATGGGCTGTACAATCTGTTTCTGAAAACACCTTTCAAGTAATTGTTTCAATGATACACTGCATCAGCATCTGGTAGACCTAGGACCAATTTCTCCCGAAGAATTGGGAAAGAAGGCGGACCATTGGGTCAAGACTAGGGTGACCAAGACTTCCACAGGGGTGACCAAAAGAAAGGGGTCACAAAGACTCCCCAGGGGAAGTGTGTTGAGACATCCAAGGGTAAAAGTAAAGAGTCTTCAGCCTACGTCATATATAAAAGGTTGATAGCAATGCACTGGAAAGCGCCCAACGCCCCTGACCAGAAATCCTGGCACACCCTTACACTGGATTGGGCCGGCACAGAATATCAGGTGCTTAAAAAATTGGCACGAGATGGTCAAACACATACTGGGTGCGACACCTGGGAAATACTGGTAACCAAGCTCGAAACAAAAAATGATGACAAACCTCCATGAAGGGGCTGTATATCAATTAAACTGCATTTACCAGAATCCCACCCAGACATAACATGACAGGATATCACCAGGACAAGAAAACCGCTGAAGGGGCGCATGCCCCTACACCCCTCAACGAGGGGCCAACTTGTGTGAGCACATTGTCACAGGAGCATTAGTAAAGGTACCGGGCAAAAATCAGGTATACCCACCACCTACTTTCACCGAACGCAAGAGAGAACACCTTAAGCCACCATAGGGGTGGGATCATAAATAGTTGGTGTCCCATAGCAACTATAATTGGGGCCTCCCTGAGATACAGCATAAGCACAATGTTTTGAGTAACGCAGCAGGAAAAAATAATACTGAATGTAATAAATGGCTAATTAAGTGTGTAAATGGGGGAGTTTGGTTGTTTCTACGAAATATTAACCAGATAAATGTGATCCTGTAGTACTTCTGATTAACGCTTGTACTGTGTATCTGCTATATAAAACCAATAAAAATTATATAAAAAAAAAGTAAAGAGTCTTCTACAAGGCCCCAAAAACCTACTCAGGAGGGAGGGTCCAAACCCTCTTCACAATCCAATTTTGGGTACAAGGGTAAAAACTTTGATCCCAAAAGGCCTGGTGTCGTAGCTGTAATCAGCAGGGACACCAAACTGGAGACAAGGCCTGTCCCAAGAAAGGTTCCACTTCAAACTCTACTCCAGTTAGCACTGGAATAGCCAGTCTCCAGGTGGGATCAACAGTGTACCCAGAGCAAATCAGGGTTCACACTGAAGCTACATTAGTCTCTGAGGGTGGGGTGGACTTAGCCACACTGGCTGCCTGGCCCCCTAATATGCAAAAATACAGGCAGCAACTCTTAATTAATGGGACTAGTGTAGAAGGCCTGAGGGATACAGGTGCCAGTGTCACCATGGTGACAGAGAAACTGGTTTCCCCAGGACAATACCTGACTGGACAAACGTATCCAGTCACCAACGCTGACAATCAGACTAAAGTACATCCCATGGCTATGGTAACTTTAGAATGGGGAGGGGTCAATGGCCTGAAACAGGTGGTAGTCTCCTCAAATATCCCAGTAGACTGTTTGCTTGGAAATGACCTGGAGTCCCACTTTGGAGCAAGATGGCGGAGCCGTAGAGCGGACGCAGCCCTGCGACCACGCCCACCCCAACTCCGGACGCCGAAGAGGGAGGACGCGCCCGCGAGCGCAGAAACGAGAGGGGAGGCCCCCCTCCTATGCACTTTCCCGGCCATGCCGTAGCTTGAACGGCTGAGACGAGCACGCCGGGGGCGGCCTCCCGAGGGCATGACTGGCACCAAAGGGCTTTTTCCTTTTTTCAGCTGCTGGTTTTGACAACCAAGCGCGCTAGTGAGATAAACGAGGGGGCGAAGCATCGGCCTCCCCCAGGAAAATTTTTTGGAAAGCAGGGAGGGATAAAAATGGAGGTAGTCCTGACGGATACTTCCAGCTAATCGCTCCCTGCAGCTTCTATGACATGCTACACACTTAGATAAAGAGAAGAGATATCCAGGAAAAGAAAGGAGGAAGCAGTCTTCTATTCTACCTGCCTGCTCTGCGCTTTCAACTACGGACTATGCTAGGAAGAGGAGCAGCAGTCCCAAGTAATTTCAAGTAAGCCAAGGGGGGAGAAATGGTTTGAGGATTGACTGAAATTTAAAAAAAAAAACATGTCAGTTTATTCTCACTCCCCTTCTTAAACTCTTCCTCTTCAAAAAAAAAAAAAAAAAAAAGGGGGAAGGGGGAGAGAACCTTAGATATTAAGGTACATATGAGTGTTTAACTGGATGGCAGAGGGTCTATGGTGAGCCGTATCTACAAACCAGGACTTTCCTAATGTTATTAACCACGGAGGCGGTTATTACTCACTCATGTACTTATCCCTGGACTACTAAGGGCATTATCAGAAGCACGATATATGGTTTAGCACATGATCTGATAACAGCAATAGTAGGGCTAACCAGCTTGGTGAAACTACTCCCCCCCCCCCCCCCCTTTTCTGAAAGCAAGGATGGCACCTAAAATACTTCAGATCTCTGGAGACAAGACTGATAATGCTAAATCATTGCGTTCAGGCAAAGAGAAAGGGGACCAGGCCGAGGCTAATAGACGGCCCACTTCAATTGCGGGGAGGCAACCTGAGAGAAGTACAACGGGCCAAAGCAAAGATCTTAAATTGACCGATAACATAACCCCCCCTGCGGAAAATAGGGGGAAGAATAAAACTCAGGCCACTATCACTTCTTTCCTGGCAGGAGGGGCACAAGAAACTGAAACTACCCTGCTAACCCCTATGCTGGGAGGGGAACAAATATCTACAGAAAGAACACAAGGGGGGGCCTCCAGTGAAAAATCTGGAAAGGAAAGATTATACCAACCAGGAACTACAAGGTCTGATAGTGGCACAACGGAAAAATGACAGGAGACTCCCTTGATGCTGCAGCATGTGCCCGAGATACAAGGAAAGGACGTGAGTGATATAAAGCAAACACGAGGAAGCGCAGAAGAGCAAGGCAGACCACAGAGTGTAGGAGAAAGGGATAAGAGCAACGGGAAGGAGATTAAGAACTTGGACTGGTCCAAAGATACTGGGGATAAATTCTACTCATTAACAGAGGAATCAGAACTCAGCAGTACTGAGGGGCACACCCTTTATGACTCTGGCAGTAGTATATCCTCGGAGGAGGGGAATGCTTCTTCAAATAATGAACTCACAGTGCGGCAGAGGCACCGCCAGCGCAAGTGCATCAGAATGAGGTCTGATCTAAAAGAGGGTACTGAACTTTCCGCCTCTAGTGGGAGCAGGACTATGAAATGGGATTACTCCAGTATCAATTTAACAGATGAAGCCTTCACAGCGAATAAACCAAACATGAACGATCAGCAACCGTCCAGGAGTATGGACAGAGGAGACAATATCGAAGGCGCAAAGAGTGACATATGCGCAGCCAACACAGACTCTGGGATGCTACAATCAATATTCAACTCAATCAAAGAATTCCAAACGGAAACTCGGGTAGAAAGTCGCCGAGCCAGAATGGCTACAAAACAGCTGCAAGGATCAGTGCGTAAGGTGGCCAAATCATGCACTGAGATAGAAACTAATATAGGTACAATGGAAGAGAGGATAGTAGCAGTCGAAGAGGATGTCGACTTCCTGAAACAACAGAATGCCATGCAAGAAAGCCAGATGACTGATGTGATGTGGAAATTGGAAGATTTGGAGAATAGGCATTGAAGGAATAATCTACGCTTCCTGGACATAGAGGAAGGACTGGAAGGAAATGACATTCGGGACTACATGATCAAGCTTTTGCAGAGAACCTTCCCCGAACTGAATCATTGGGACTGGAGCAATGAGATACAGCGGCACATAGATTTCCCCCGACCAGGAGGGAGGGGCACGCCCAACTCCTTCAAAATATCCTAGAGCCATATTGGTGTTTTTTGGGAATTTTCTACTGCGTTAGGCAATTTTTGATAAAGCACGCCCAAATACCCCTCGACAGGTAGAAGGGGTTACTTTCTTTACACAACCAGATTTTTGTCATACAACTGTGGAGCGGAGATGGCGGCTTCGACAGCTGATCAAACCCTTCTTTGATAAGGGTGGAGAGGCTTACTTGATCTCCCCTGCTCGGCTGAAAACGGTGGTTAATGGGAAAGTGAGATGGTTTACGTCAGAGATTCAGGCAAAGGAATATTTGATGGAATTGAAATAAGGATGTTCTTTTTCTTTTTGTTGTTTTTTCTCTTTTTTGGATATAAAAGGTCTCGGTGGTGGGCGGGACATCCTGCATCTACACTTCGTCAACACTCTAGCCTAGAGGCTCGATTGCTCTACAAGGAAAGGGGGGCTGGCTGAGAGGGAGAGCCCCAGCCACCCCTGGGGGGGAGGGAGGAGGGAAGATGGGTGTGTGGTGGGTTGGGGGGGTTTGAAGGGATTTGAAGGGGACGAGAGGTGGAAAGGAGAGGGGGAAGGGGCAGAGAGGGACGGAAAGATTGGCACAGAAACAGAACAAAAGGACCAGAGAGAGCAGAGAAAGTAAGATTTATGTAAGAGTATACACAATTGGAGTAAAAGGCCAAATAGGAAGACTGGGAGGCGAAGAAGGTAGGGGGAGGGTAGAAAGATCTTAGAATGACCAGACTCCGTATTGCTTCTATCAATATCTGTGGCCTAAAAGATCCCAGGAAGAGAAGGAGAATCATGGAAGAGCTAAAAACTCTCTGGGCAGATATCTACTGCTTGCAGTAAAAGCATGTAGAATATAGGAATCGAGGGATACTAGGATCACTAGGCATGAGGGTGATAGCATGTTCAGCACAAGAGGTGAAAACTAAAGGGGTGGCGATATTGGATCAGAGCAATAAAATGAAATTTGCGAGGCAGAATGTGGACAAGAATGGAAGATGGGTAGTTGTAGAATGTCTATTTAGGGAAGGTAGCTTCACATTGTGCTCTATATATGGGGCAGTATTAGATGATCCAACTGTAATTAACGCTATGGCCATAGAATTAACTGGCTGGCCGACCCCGTATATTCTATGCGGAGACTTTAACTTCAACGGGTCTTCGGATGGGCTACAAGATCTTTCAGTGCCCGGAGTGAAGAGATATCAGGGGCGGAAGCCTCGTGTCCTTAAGGCTATAGTAGGTCTACAAAAAGAACTAGGACTGGTGGATGCTTGGGCCAAGCTGTGTAATCCAGATCCAGGGTATACTTATTTCTCTGCTCCTCATGTGAAACTGGCCCGATTAGATTTCTTTCTGATATCATCTGAATGGTTATCACAGGCTAGCATGGAGTTACACCCACGAGTCATGTCGGATCATAATCCATTGGTATTAGACTTGGAGTTAGATGGTCTAGAACATAAAACCAGGAGATGGACTTTTGAAAGGGGGCTTCTTAGTGACTCTGAATATCTGGAATATATGAGGAATTGGTTAGTGGAATTTCTAGAGTTTAACAGAGGCTCTGCGCCCATAGAGATAGTATGGGATACTTTGAAAGCATGGGTACAGGGAGCAACCCTAAGCTTCAGTCTGAATAAACAAGGAAAGGCCCAAAGGAAGATTAGAGATTCTCATTTGAAGCTTCGAGAGCTAGAAATGCAACTGATTACAGTCATAGAGAGGGGGGAAGATACGAAGAATATTCAGGAGCGAATTGCTATAGCAAGAGCAGCTATAAATGAGGGTAATGCAGATAGAGTAGCCGGGAAATATCTCGCGCAACGGTCGGAGTGGTACCAGTATGGTGAAAGAACTGGTCACCTGTTGGCAGTAAGGGCAAGTCATAAGGCAGCAGCAGGAGCAATCCGAGAGATTCTAGACCAACAGGGACAAACAGTGACTGATCATGAAGGTATTAGGAAAGTGTTTCAGGGGTATTACACCGACCTGTATAAGGATACAGCTGGATTCTCGGCTACAGAGATGCAGGAATTTCTCTGCCCCATCAAGTTTAATACAGTCTCAGAAGAAGATAACTTGCAACTAGAGGGTCAGATTAGCAGCTTAGAAATGGATAAGGCACTTAGGGCCAGATGTAGCAAGGCATTAGCGCCTCGCAAACGGCGAAAAACGCCGTTTGCGAGGCGCTAATGCCTGTGCGCGATGCAGAAACACATTTTGCGAGTCGGAACCGACTCGCAAAATGTGTTTCCGACTTGCAAATAGGAAGGGGTGTTCCCTTCCTATTTGCAACTCGCACCGCGATGTAAGTTGATTTGTGACCGCAAAAGCGGTCACAAATCAACTCGCAGTTACCATCCACTTGAAGTGGATGGTAACTCATTCGCAAACGGGAAGGGGTCCCCATGGGACCCCTTCCCCTTTGTGAATGATCACAAAAATAATTTTTCAGAGCAGGCAGTGGTCCAATGGACCACTACCTGCCCTGACAAATACCGAAACAAAAGGTTTCGGTTTATTTTTCAAAGTGCAGCTCGTTTTCCTTTAAGGAAAACGGGTTGCACTTTGAAAAAAAAAACCTGCTTTATTGAAAAGCAGTCGCAAACATGGAGGTCTGCTGACGACAGCAGGCCTCCATGTTTGCGAGTGCCCATAGTCGGTATGGGGCCGCAATTTGCGACCCACCTCATTAATACTAATGAGGTGGGTCATTGCGACCCCATACCGACTCGCAGAAGGTGTCTGAGACACCTTTCTGCATGTGGTTTTGCGAGTTGCAATTTGCGAGTCTCTATGACTCGCAAATTGCAACTCGCAAAACCATACTTACCTACATCTGGCCCTTAGTGATCTAGCTGCCGGCAAAGCAGCCAGTCCGATACTATCCCATTAGAGTTCTACAAAACCTTTAAATCAGAGTTACGCGCACTGATGCTAGAGCTGTTTACTCAGGTACAAAGTGGTGGGAAGACTCCGCCCTCTTGGGGTATGGCTAATATGGTAGTCTTTCTTAAGAAAGGGAAGGCCCCGCAGAATCCGGCCTCTTACCGACCGATAACATTAATTAATAGTGACGCCAAACTATATTCTAAAATATTGGCTTCACGTCTATCTTTAGTAATTAGGAAATTGGTAACGCCCCGGCAACACGGATTTGTCCCTGGTAGAGACACGGCAGAACATATTCAAAGACTTATTGCGCTGTTCGATGCAACAGGAGTAGTGGAGGAACCAATGGCGGTGGCCCTACTTGATGCAGAGAAAGCATTTGACCGAGTTAGTTGGAAATACCTCTGGGAGGTTATGGGGAAATATGGCTTCCGAGATCAATTTATAGTGGCAATAAAGGCCATGTACAAGTCACCGGGAGTAAGAATCCAACTAATGGGAGGGCAGTCCGATTACATTCAAGTGGGGAGAGGCACTAGGCAGGGATGCCCCTGTTCTCCGCTGTTGTTTGCCCTATACATAGACCCTCTGCTCAGACAGCTTGAAGAAAATAGACAGATCACTCCGGTACAAAGATATGGGCGGGATACAAAGGTCCTGGCCTATGCAGATGATATTGCCATCGTAACCTCCAATCCAGATACAGCACTGAAGGAAATCGAAAAGATTACTACTAAGTTTGGATCATTCTCTGGGTATTTCTTAAATAAGACTAAAACTCCGCTATTGGCTAATCAATTTACGAAAACACAGGATAATCAGAGGGTGGACCAGCAAGATACCTCGGTATTAATATTTCACCAAGGATAGGGGAAATTGTTAGCATGAACTTGGATCCAATAATGGTTAAAACTAGAAACGATATGCACAGATGGGATAACTTGCATATGACTATGATAGGAAGGTGTAATAGGGTCAAAATGATTCTTCTCCCCAAATTACTATACTTATTCCGGACCATACCTCTGATCTTCACAAAAGCTTGCTTTGAAGATCTAGAACGGATGATCATGAGATTTATCTGGGCATATGGCAAGTGCAGAAGGTTGGCTAAACTTATGTCCTTACCGCGCGAAAGGGGGGGGATGGGCTCTGCCTAACTTGAAGTTATACCAATGGGCAGCTGCCATCCAATACATGCGTCCACTATGGGGGGAAAGACCTGGGGAGAGCAAGGGGGAAGGCACCCTTTATATCCCTAATATATACAAACTACTTGTGGGTTACGATTCAAAGGGGTGCTTGCTAACTTTTCACGAGCCAGGGTATTGTAAGAAAACACGGTACAAGGTTCTAGAGGCGGCTTTTAAATGCTGGTGGCCTTGGCGCAGAAAAAAAATGGGCTGGGGAGATTTAACTACTATACTTTAATCAAGAATAACCCGTCGCTCCCTGATATCTTCAAAGACGGTTATATGACAAAGTGGACTTCCAAAGGGATTGTGAGGTTGGGGGACTTTTTCGATGACGCTGGAATCGAAACATTCAAGAGTCTCCAAGAACGGTTTGCCTTAGAACAAAAGGACTTCTTTAAATTTCTACAGGTACGAGATTTTCTGAGCAGGAAGACGGGTGGGTCACAGGGGTTTAAAAGTAACCAACTGTTAGAACGCATCCTGGGAGAATCGAATTTAACTATCAAAGTAATCTACTCATTGTTAATGGCAGAGCAACTTGACGATTTGGAGAAGCATAGCGAACGGTGGAGCGGAAAATTGGCCGATGGAAGCGCCAATTTTCTTAATTCACTCGAGTTAGGCCACACTGTACTATTATCTTCGTCTCTACAGGCACAACACTATAAAACTGTGTTCAATCTGTACTATACACCAGCCCACCTTGCTAAGTGGGGGGGGATCATGAGGAATCAACTGCCTAAGGTGTGGGGAGCACGCGACAGATGTAATACATATGTTCGCCACCTGTAGAGAATTAAAGGGACTGATAGACGGGATGAAACTTGTAATAAAAGAAATTGTGGGGCACGATGTTGTCCTTACCCCAGAAATTCTGGTTCTAGGGACGGTGGAACAAACAAGGGGACGACAGAGGGCTTTCATCTTTCTTGCTATGGCAGTGTATCGCTTATGTATTTCCTCTGTATGGCTGAACAGGTTACCACCATCTTGGCAACAGTGGCTGGGCAGGCTAATATCGGTATATTATGTGGAGACCCCCCTGTATGAGTGGAAGGGAAGACTGGCCAGAATGAAAGGGAATACGGTTGGGGGTCAGTTTTGGAGCTGGCTTATGGTTAATGATTAATGTACTAAAATGAGGTTCCCTTTTTTTTTTGCTTTTGTTATGATTTCCTGCGTAGGGATATATGGAGGAAATGCACCGAAACCCCCAATTGAAGAAGGTCAAATTGTATACTGTATCTGTTTATCTGCTTATGTGGAAAATAACTAATAAAAAAAGAAAAAAAAGGAAATGACCTGGAGTCCTCAGCATGGGCTGAGGTAGAACTCAAAACCCATGCAGCCATGCTGGGTATCCCTGAACTGGTGTTTGTCAATACAAGGGCACAGTGCAAAGCTCAGGGTGAAAAAGTGGTGTTGGAGCCTGGAATAATGGCCCAACACTCCAAGAGAAAAGGAAAGAAGACTGGGGAACCAGCTTCAACACAACAAAAGAAAGGGAACCTCTCTTCCCAGGAAGAAGTTCTTCTGGAACTGACCCCATGGAGTTAGAACCTTATCA
This sequence comes from Pleurodeles waltl, assembly GCF_031143425.1. Classification (NCBI taxonomy): domain Eukaryota; kingdom Metazoa; phylum Chordata; class Amphibia; order Caudata; family Salamandridae; genus Pleurodeles; species Pleurodeles waltl. The sequence goes on along the minus strand of NC_090447.1, from coordinate 346,522,670 downwards.
GGTTGAGCTCCTAGGCCCAGGGAGACCCACAAGGGAACAGTTGTGTAAGGGGCAAGAACCATGTCCCTCTCTTGATGGCCTTAGGCAGCAAGCTGCTGAAGAGACCAAAGGAAAAATCACTGGAACACATAGAGTCTATTGGGAAGATGGACTCCTCTACGCTGAGGCAAGAGATCCCAAACCTGGTGCCACTAGGAGAGTGGTAGTGCCTCAGGAGTTTAGGAAGTTCATCCTGACCTTAGCTCATGATATTCCACTTGCTGGGCATTTGGGTCAAACCAAGACTTGGGAGAGGTTAGTTAACCATTTCTATTGGCCCAACATGTCCCAGAAAGTAAAGGAGTTTTGTGTTTCCTGTGCCATCTGTCAAGCCAGTGGTAAGACAGGTGGCCACCCAAAGGCCCCCCTCATTCCACTTCCAGTGGTGGGGGTCCCCTTTGAAAGAGTGGGTGTGGACATAGTTGGTCCACTTGAACCTCCCACAGCCTCAGGGAACCAGTATATCCTAGTGGTAGTGGATCATGCCACTAGATACCCTGAAGCAATTACCCTTAGGTCCACTACTGCCCCTACAGTAGCTATGGCACTCATAGGTATCTTTACCAGAGTGGGATTTCCTAAGGAGGTGGTGTCTGACAGGGGTACCAACTTCATGTCAGCATACCTGAAACACATGTGGAATGAGTGTGGGGTGACTTACAAATTCACTACACCATACCATCCACAAACCAATGGACTTGTAGAAAGATTTACCAAGACATTGAAAGGCATGATCATGGGGCTCCCTGAAAAGCTCAAAAGGAGATGGATGTCCTCTTGCCATGTCTGCTTTTCGCCTACAGAGAGGTGCCTCAGAAGGGAGTAGGGTTTTCCCCCTTTGAACTTCTGTTTGGCCATCCTGTAAGGGGACCACTAGCTCTTGTAAAAGAAGGCTGGGAGAGATCGCTTCATGAGCCTTAACAAGATATAGTGGACTATGTACTAGACCTACGTTCCAGGATGGGAGAGTACATGGAAAAGGCAAGCAAAAACCTTGAGGCCAGCCAACAACTCCAGAAGTTGTGGTATGACCAAAAGGCTGCTATGGTTGAATTTCAGCCAGGGCAGAAAGTCTGGGTTCTGGAGCATGTGGCTCCCAGGGCACTTCAGGACAGATGGAGTGGCCCTTACCTAGTGCTAGAGAGAAAGAGTCAGGTCACCTACCTGGTAGACCTAGGCACTAGCAGTACCCCCAAAAGGGTGATCCATGTGAACCGCCTCAAGTTCTTTCATGACAGGGCAGATGTGAATCTGTAGATGGTGACAGATGAGGACCAGGAAGCTGAGAGTGAACATCTCCCTGATCTCCTCTCCACTGACCCTAAAGATGGCTCAGTAGATGGAGTGATCTATTCAGACACCCTCTCTGGCCAACAGCAATCTGACTGTAGGAAAGTCTTACAACAGTTTGCTGATCTCTTTTCCCTAACCCCTGGTAAGACACACCTGTGTACCCATGATGTGGACACAGGAGACAGAATGCCTGTCAAAAACAACATTTTTAGACAGTCTGACCAAGTTAAGGAAAGCATCAAGGTGGAAGTCCACAAGATGCTGGAATTGGGAGTCATTGAGCACTCTGACAGCCCCTGGGCTAGCCCAGTGGTTTTGGTCCCCAAACCTCACACCAAGGATGGTAAAAGAGAGATGGGGTTTTGTGTGGACTACAGATAACTTAATTCTGTCACCAAGACAGATGCCCATCCCATTCCAATGGCAGATGATTAATTGACAAACTAGGTGCTGCCAGATACTTAAGTACCTTTGACTTGACTGCAGGTACTGGCAAATCAATATGGCACCAGGAGCAAAAGAAAAGACAGCATTCTCCACACCTGATGGGCATTATCAGTTTACCCCTGCCACCTTCCAAAGGTTGGTGAATTAAGTCCTTGCTGGCTTGGAGTCTTTTAGTGCAGCTTATCTTGACGATATTGCTGTCTTTAGCTCCAGCTGGCAGGATCACCTGGTCCACCTGAAGAAGATTTTGAAGGCCCTGCAAGCAGCAGGCCTCTCTATCAAGGCATCCAAATGTCAGATAGGGCAGGGAACTGTGGTTTACTTGGACACCTTGTAGGTGGAGGCCAAGTTCAGCCACTCCAACCCAAGATCCAGACTATTCAGGACTGGGTAACTCCAAAAACCCAGACTCCAGTCATGGCATTCCTTGGCTTGACTGGCTACTACAGGAGGTTTGTGAAGGGATATGGATCAATAGTGACACCCCTCACAGAACATACCTCCAAGAAAATGCCTAAGAAGGTAAACTGGACTATAGAATGCCAACAGGCATTTTACACCCTGAAACAAGCTATGTGCACAGCACCAGTTCTAAAAGCTCCAGATTACTCCAAGCAGTTCATTGTGCAGTCTGATGCCTCTGAACATAGGATAGGGGCAGTTTTGTCCAAAACAAATGATGATGGCCTTGACCAGCCCGTTGCTTTCATTAGCATGAGGTTACTCCCCAGTGAGCGGCGTTGGAGTGCCATTGAGAGGGAGGCCTTTGCTGTGGTTTGGTCCCAGAAGAAGCTGAGACCATACCTCTTTGGTACTCACTTTGTTGTTCAAACTGACAACAGACCTCTCAGATGGCTAATGCAAATGAAAGGTGAAAATCCAAAACTGTTGAGGTGGTCCATCTCCCAACAGGGAATGGACTTTATAGTGGAACACAGACCTGGGACTGCCCATGCCAATGCAGATGGCCTTTCCAGGTTCTTCCACTTAGAAAATGAAGACCCTCTTGGGAAAGGTTAGTCTCATCCTCTTTCGTTTGGAGGGGGGTGGGTGGGTTGTGTAAGGAAATGCCTCCTTGGCATGGTTACCCCCTGACTTTTTGCCTTTGCTGATGCCAAGTTATGATTTGAAAGTGTGCTGAGGCCTGCTATCCAGGTCCCAGCACCAGTGTTCTTTCCCTAAACTGTACCTTTGTCTCCACAATTGGCACACCCTGGCATCCAGGTAAGTCCCTTGTAACTGGTACCCCTGGTACCAAGGGCCCTGATGCCAGGGAAGGTCTCTAAGGGCTGCAGCATGTCTTATGCCACCCTGGGGACCCCTCACTCAGCACAGACACACTGCTTGCCAGCTTGTGTGTGCTGGTGGGGAGAAAATGACTAAGTCGACATAGCACTCCCCTCAGAGTGCCATGCCAACCACACACTGCCTATGGCATAGATAAGTCACCCCTCTAGCAGGCCTTACAGCCCTAAGGCAGGGTGCACTATACCACAGGTGAGGGCATAGGTGCATGAGCACTATGCCCTTACAGTGTCTAAGCAAAACCTTAGACATTGTAAGTGCAGGGTAGCCATAAGAGTATATGGTCTGGGAGTCTGTCATACACGAACTCCACAGCACCATAATGGCTACACTGAAAACTGGGAAGTTTGGTATCAAACTTCACAGCACAATAAATGCACACTGATGCCAGTGTACATTTTATTGTGAAATACACCCAGAAGGCATCTTAGAGATGCCCCCTGAAAACATACCCTACTTCCAGTGTAGGCTGACTAGTTTTTGCCAGCCTGCCACACACCAGACATGTTGCTGGCCACATGGGGAGAGTGCCTTTGTCACTCTGTGGCCAGTAACAAAGCCTATACTGGGTGGAGGTGCTTCTCACCTCTCCCTGCAGGAACTGTAACACCTGGCGGTGAGCCTCAAAGGCTCACCCCGTTTGTTACAGCGCCACAGGGCATCCCAGCTAGTGGAGATGCCCACCCCTCCGGCCACAGCCCCCACTTTTGGCGGCAAGGCCAGAGGAGATAATGAGAAAAACAAGGAGGAGTCACTGGCCAGTCAGGACAACCCCTAAGGTGTCCTGAGCTGAGGTGACTGACTTTTAGAAATCCTCCATCTTGCAGAAGGAGAATTCCCCTGATAGGATTAGGGATGTGCCCCCTACCCCACCGGGAGGAGGCACAAAGAGGGTGTAGCCACCCTCAGGGCTAGTAGCCATTGGCTACTAACCTCCCAGACCTAAACACACCCCTAAATTGAGTATTTAGGGGTCCCCAGAACCAAGCAAGATAGATTCCTGCAACCTGAAGACGAAGAAGGACTGCTGACCTGAAGCCCTGCAGAGAAGACGGAGACACCAATTGCTTTGACCTCAGCCCTACCGGCCTGTCTCCCCACTTCAAGAAAAACTGCAACAGCGACGCGTCCCCCAGGGTCCAGCGACCTCTGAAGCCTCAGAAGACTACCCTGCATCTGAAAGGACCAAGAACTCCTGAGGACAGTGGCCCTATTCCACAACTACTGCAACTTTGCAACAAAGAAGCAACTTTTAAAGACCACACGTTTCCCGCCGGAAGCGTGAGACTTTCCACTCTGCACCCGATGCCTCCGGCTCGACCTGCCGAAAACCAACACTACAGGGAGGACTCCGCGGCGACTGCAAGCCTGTGAGTAGCCAGAGTTGACCCCCCTGAGCCCTCACAGTGACGCCTGCCTTAGGGCTGTAAGGCCTGCTAGAGGGATGACTTACCTATGCCACAGGCAGTGTTTGGGATGCCATGTCGACTTTGCCCTTTTCTCCCCACCAACACACACAATCTGCAATGGCAGTGTGCATGTGTTAGGCGAGGGGTCCCTAAGGGTGGCACAACACATGCTGCAGCCCTTAAAGACCTTCCCTGGTCACAGGGCCCTTGGTACCACTGGTACCTTTTACAAGGGACTTATCTGTGTGCCAGGGGTGTGCCTATTGTGGAAACAATGGTACATTTTTAGTGAAAGAACATTGGTGCTGGGGCCTGGTTAGCAGGGTCCCAGCACACTTCTCAGTCAAGTCAGCATTAGTATCAGGCAAAAAGTGGGGGGTAACTGGAACAGGGAGCCATTTTCCTACAGGGAACAAGGCTTTTTCTTCTTGTCGTATGGCCCTCAAAGCAGCAAACGCTGCCTGTGTATTAGGTAGATATGTGCACACCCTGATGGACTCAGCTAGGGCTATGGTTCCAGACCTGCCGCAGGATGTGCAAGGACAATTTGGAGAACTCCTGTCAGATGCTCAGGCAGCAGCTAAACAGATAATCCAGTCTGGTCTGGATTCTACAGATTCGGTAGCCAGGGCGATGGGTACCTCTATTGCTACCAGGAGGCATGCATGGTTGAGGTCCTCTGGCTTTTCCTCGGATGTCCAGTCTACTCTCTTGGACTTGCCTTTTGATGGGGAAAAGCTTTTTGGTGCTGAAGCCGACTCTGCCTTAGAGCGCTTTATGGACAGTAGGGCCACAGCAAAGTCTTTGGGCCTGCAGGCTTCCACTACTACTCCTTTCAGGTCCTTTCGGAGGTTCAGGGGGTTTGGACGTGAATCCATTTACCGTCGGAGACCTCAGTCCACAGTCCAACAGCCTGCCAGCCTCCCTTATAGGTCCTTTAGAGGGCGAGGGAGGGTTCGGACAAGAGGGGCCACCCAGCAGCACCCTGCATCATCCTCTTCTTCTGGAGGACAACAAGGGAAGCAGCCCTAGTTTTCTGCCCATTTTCAGCCATACTTCTGTAAGAGGAAGGTTACGTCTTTTTATCAGAGTGGGAGTTAATCACATCAAACTCCTGGGTTCTGAACATTGTGAGGAAAGGATATGCTCTTCCTTTTCAGGAGGTTCCCCCTCCCATCACTCCCCGTCCCTCGTTTTGTTCAGAAGACCATCTCCTGGTGTTGCAACAGGAGGTTCAAATCCTGTTATCAAAAGGTGCAGTGGAGTTGGTTCCAGAGCAGGAAAGGGGTCAGGGTTGTTATTCGAGATATATCCTGATTCTCAAGAAGAATGGTCGATTGAGACCAATCCTGGACCTGAGGACTTTGAATTGGTTCCTCAAACAGGAGAAATTCAAGATGCTGACTCTGGCGCAGGTGCTTCTGGTGTTGAACAAAGAAGATTGTATGGTGTCTGTCGACTTGCAGGATGCTTACTTTCATATCCCTATACTCAAGTCACACAGGAAGTATCTCCGGTTTGTGGTGGGGTCGCAACACTACCAGTTTGCAGTCCTTCCGTTTGGTCTTAGTTCAGCACCTCGAGCCTTCAAGTACGTGATGGCGGTGATTGCAGCAAGTCTCAGAAGGAAGGGAATATCGGTATTCCCTTACCTGGATGATTGGTTGATCAAAGCCAAGTCTCCGGAGCTTGTGCTACCTCACTTGCAAATGACAACTCAGTTGTTGTTCAGTCTGGGGTTTTCGATAAACGTACCAAATCTCACCTGGAGCCCTTGCAGCGCCTCCTGTTCATAGGGGCAGTACTGGATACAGCATTGAATCGAGCCTATCCTCCGCCTCAGCGGATTCAGGACATCCAGGCGTTGATTACAATGTTTCAAAATGGAGCGGTTGTTCCAGTCCTCAAGGTCCTACACCTGCTCGGTCTGTTGGCTTCTTGCATTCTGTTGGTCACTCTGCCACGTTGGCACATGAGGGCTCTCCAATGGTGCCTCCGCAAGCAGTGGTTTCAACACAAAGGGGATCTCAAGGAGTCTATATCGATCTCCAGCGACGCTGCGGATCTAAGTTGGTGGGCTGTGGACGGCAACCTTTCTCAAGGAAGGCTGTTTTCACTACCGCCTCTGGTGGCCACAGTTTTGACGGATGCTTCCACTCTAGGGTGGGGAGCTCATCTGGGGGACCTGGAGATCAAGGGTTGTTGGTCTCCAGTGGAACAGACTTTTCATATCAATCTGTTAGAATTGCGTGCAACACGTCTGGCTCTCAAGGCCTTTCTCCCGTCCCTTCGTGGTCAGTCAGTTCGGGTCCTGACAGACAACACCACTGCAATGTGTTATATAAACAAGCAGGGAGGAGAGGGGTCGTACCTTCTCTGCAGTAGGGCTCTGTGGCTCTTGTCCTGGCTTCAGGACCATCGCATTTGCTTGGTAGCAAATCATCTGGCCAGAGTGCTCAACGTACGTGCGGACACTCTGTCGACATTTCTCGGCCAATCACGAGTGGCGTCTCCATCCGGATCTGGTCCTTCACAGCTTTCAGATGTGGGGTTCTCCAAGGATAGATCTGTTTTCCACTCGGGAGAACGCGCACTGCCCGTTGTTCTGCAGCTTCAAGTATCCGGTGCAAGGAGCTTTGGGAACGCGTTTCAGATCTCTTGGTGCAACCAGTTGCTTTACGCGTTTCCCCCCATACCCTTGATTCCTCGGGTTCTGAGGAAGATTTGCCAAGATTGGGCTCAGGTCATTTTAATAGCTCCAGATTGGCCAAGAAGGGTGTGGTACACGGACCTTCTCCAACTCTCACTGTGCACTCCGCTCTGTCTCCCTCTCAGGGCAGATCTCCTCCCGCATTCCACTAAGACTGTTTATGCCGGCAGGTGGGCAAATTTGTGGAATGGTGTCAAGAGAAACAAATTGATCCTTTGAGGGCCCATCTGTCTGATGTTCTGTTTGCATTAGCTTTAGCACAGAAGGGTTGTGCAGTTACAGGCTATTTGGCGGCACTGTCAGCCTTTCTTTGCCTTCCAAATCAGACCTCCTTGTTTAAATCACCTATTGTTATTAGGTTCTTAAATGGTTTAACTAATAAATTTCCTCCCACCCCTTTTCTTATGCCTCAGTGGAATCTGCATCTCGTTTTAACTTTTTAATGGGTTCACCGTTCGAACTATAATGCTATAACATTGGCTAGGCGTGTCGGTGAGCTTCAGGCTCTTAGTGTTAAACCTCCCTTTACTTTATTCTTTCCTGATAAAGTGGTGCTGAAAACCAGGTCGGCTTTCCTTCTAAAGTTGTCACTCCTTTTTCATATGGGACAGACCATTACCCTTCCATCTTTCTACCCTCCTCCTCACCCCTCGAAGGAGGAAGAGAGGCTCTCAGTTTTTATATTGAGACGACAAAAGACTTTTGCTTGGAAGACCAGCTATTCGTGGGATATGTTGGAAAGAGGAAGGGCAGAGCAGTGCATAAAAGAACAATATCCAGGTGGGTCATTCTTTGTATCAAGGTTTGCTACTTGTTGGCAAAGAAGGCTCCCCGTGAGGATATTAGAGTTCATTCGACCAGGGCTGAGTCCGCCACTTTGGCCCTGACTAGAGGGGTTCCGGTGGTGGATATTTGCAAGGCAGCAACTTGGGCGTCCCTCCACACCTTCGCAAAGCATTTTTGCTTGGACTCAGAGGTTAGGAGGCACGGCCATTTTGCACGATCTTTATTGCAGGATTTCTTGGTGTAACCAGTCAGGCACCCACCTCTGAGTGCGTTACTGCTTTGGGACTCTATTCATAAGGTGAGGAATCCACAGGTATTTGTATCCATCAGAAGAACAAGTTACTTCCCTTCAGTAATGCTTTTTCTGGTGGATCTATTAGCTAGCTGTGGATTCCTCACAGTCCCACCCTCCTCCCCATTGCTTGTCTGGTCATACCAAGACTTGTTTTACAAGTGTATCTAGGTTTTGGTAATTATATGTATATATAAATGATGGTTATGATTGTATTGCATCATTATGGTTTTATGTATATATATATGTTTGAGCTATTGTGAGGTCGGATTTCACCTGTTTGCCTCAAAGGCATGTAAAAAATGGGTGAAACTGATGTTAGCACGCCGGCGAGGACCTCTTATTGGCATGGTGACTTCAGACTGAGTCACGTGGAGCCGTGCAGTTGTGTTGTCCTCGTTGAGGTGGAGAGCTGGGAAGAAGATTTTCCGTTGGATGCTGGCGCTTTGGGAGAATTCATAAGGTGAGGAATCCAGGTAGGTAATGTATCCACCAGACAAAGCGTTACCGAAGGTAAGTAACTAGTTATTTCGTGCCAAGAAGAATCCACTTGAGGGCTCATTCTGCCAGGGGCAAGGATGCCACCACTTCGCTAGCATGAAGTGGTCCAGTCCTGGACATTTGTCGGGCAGCAATATGGGCTTCATTGCACATGTTTGCAAGACATTACTGCCTGGACAATCAGGTCTGTAGAGAAGGACACTTTGCCTGTTCGGTTCTGCAGGACTTTTTAGTGTAAAGATCTGTCTGCAGCCCACCGCCAGGAGGTTATGGCCTTGATTTCTATTCTAAGGTAAGGAATCTGAAGCTAGAAGTCTCTATCAGATGAACAAGTTACTTACCTTCAGTAACTCATTATCTGGTAGAGACTCTATGTAGCTGCAGATTCCTTACACCCACCCATGCCGCCCCACTCTGCGGACACTTCTAATAGGGTCAGGGATTGTCCCTTTCAAAGATCTAGTTTTTGCAAAGACAAACTGTTGGTTCTTTCCCTGGCTCTGCGCTTCTGGCAATGAAGTTTGTAGAAAAGGAACTGACGTATGCGCGCCTGGTTGGTGCCTTTATAGGCGACCGTGACATCACAAACTGCTCCAATGCCGCTGACAAGGCCAGTGGCTCCGAAGGACGCCACGCGACTGCGCGCGCAAGGGTATTGCTAAGCAAAAGTTCTGGGTTCCTAGCTGACACAAGGGAATTCTAAAGTAAGGAATCTGCAGCCAGTCTTTACCAGATAATGCGTTACCGAAGGTAAGTTCTTTGGTGTCGACCACTTCAGTACTGACCAAAAAACTGCCCTCTACTACTTTGGTGCTGACACCTCCACACTGACCAATAACGTCCGAGCCAATTTTTTTCTCAAAAAAACTGTTTCCACTGCAGCATATTTTGGATGGGAGTCTACCAGTCCGTCACCGGTGGAGCCAATTTTAGAAGTCATTGAGGTTCGCATTCTAGCATCAACCCCTGTCCCTGTAAAAAGAAAATCAACTTTGCAGGAGGCACTCAATACCTCTCTGCCTCCCAAAAAAGGCTACCAAAAAAGATACAATCTTTTTCTCAGCCTTCTCCTCCACCCTCTCCTTTGCCAGCTCCATCACCTCCACCAAACACAGGGTTTTACACCACCAAGTTCACTCTCGCATGAGGCACAGGATTTAGGAGATACACTAGATGACCCAGATCCCAGGGACACATGATCTGGATCCTATTACACCTAATGATCCAGATCTCTGCCCAGCTAGACCATCACCACCTGAGGATTTCACCTCATGTCAGCAAGTCATAGCTAGGGCAGCTGCATTTCATAATGTGACAATGCACACAGATCCTATTGAGGAAAACATTTTGACACCCTTGCAGCAACACATGAAAGTCAATTCCTATCAATGCTCCCAGGCATGCTTTGGCATTCTGATGAGATCTTTAAGGGGCCAGTGCGTGCGCGTATTATCACTCCCATAGTTGATAAACAAAACATATAAGACTGCACCCACTGATCCTCAAGGCACAGATTCCATTGTCACATCAACAGCACGCAAAAGAGCCAATAGCCAATCTGCAGGAGACACACTTTCCTTCCCCCCCTCCTCCTGATAGAGTAAAAAACAATAAGATGCGGCACGTACAAGGGTAGCAGCTCAAGCAGCCCACCATTGGCGCATTGCGAACACACAGTCTTTACTAGCACGCTTTTATAGGGCACACTGGGATGCAATGGAAGAGCTCCTTCAGTATCTTCCTCAAAAGCATAAAAAAAGGGGGGCTGAAATTATAGCAGAAGGGCAAACCATCACAAACCATTCTATCAGGTGCGCCTTAGATGCTGCTGATACAGCTGCATGCAGTGCTACCTGCATCATTATTAGATGCCATGCGTGGCTCAGGTGCTCTGAATTTAAGCCAGAGGTTCAGCAGACAGTCTTAAATATGCTGTTTGATAAAGCGCACCTTTTTAGCCCACAAGTAGATAAAACTTTAAAAAAGCTTAAAAAAAAAAAAAAGGATCCGCAAAAGTGATGGGGACCTTCTATGCCACAGCACAGCGTGGCACTTTTCAGTGCCCAGGTTTCGCAAGAGTGTTTTGGTCACCCTTTACAGACCAGTCTGCCACACAAGCCAAAACATCTTCTGAATCTTATGGGTATTTTTATAGTGCTTCCTACAGAGGAAACAACAATAAAGGCAGGGAAAAGCCATCAACCTCTAGAGGCTCCATCTCTTCTGCTAAACAATGACTCTCTCCACCTTCCACCACCACACACCACTCCCATAGGGGGAAGAATTCAACTTTTGTTTTTTAACCATCAGTGTACACACTACCACCGACCAATGGGTTCTTTCCATTATCCAAAATGGTTACTGTCTGGAGCTCATGTCCACTCCCCCCCCCCCACCCCAAAACATTGCCCACCGCCCCCCAATCAATCGTAAACTCCCAAGAACATCTCACTTCTCAGACAGAAGGGCAGTCTCTTCTCCTCAAAGGGACCAGAGAGCTAGTGCCATTAAAGCATTGTGGCACAGGAGTATACTCCCTTTACTTTCTTATTCTAAAAAAAGACTGATCTCTGAGACTAGTTCTGGATCTGACCCTTAAACAGAAAGGTTCTCAGAGCATTTCCATATGGTCACTCTTCCAGATGTCATTCCCTTAGGAAGTTGGCTCTGTATATACTATCTCAAAGTAAGAGATAGTGTGCACAGAGTCCATGGGTTCCCCTTAGAGGTAAGATAGTGGCAAAATTAGATAATTCCAATGCTCTATTATGTAGTAGTGTTGCCGAGCAGTAGGCTTATCAGCGGGTAGTGTTAAGCGTTTGTTGTACACACACAGGCAATAAATGAGGAACACACACTCAAAGACTTAACTCCAGACCAATAGGTTTTTACATAGAAAAATATATTTTCTTAATTTATTTTTAGAACCACACGTTCAAGATTTGAAGTAAATACATAAAATTTAAGGTACTTCATAGGGGGGACACAAGTAGGCACACAAAACAACACAGGCACAGGGGCGGCTGGGTGCAGTGTGCAAAGCAGGCATCAGGTTTTGTATTAGAATCAATGGAGGGGCCTGGCCTTAAAGCCTTAGGGCAGGGTGCACTATACCACAGGTGAGGGCATGCTGCATGAGCAATATCCATTCTTTGACATTGTAAGTAGGTACATTTTACAAGGTACTTAACTGTGTGCCAGGGCTGTGCCAATTGTGGAAACAAAGGTACAGTTTTAGGGAAAGAACACTGGTGGTGGGGCCTGGTTAACAGGGTCCCAGCACACTTCAGATCAAAGCTGACATCAACTCTAGGCAAAAAGTTGGGGTTCCCACGCCAATGATGCCATTTTCTTACAAATGGTTTTTATATAGCAAAAATATTTTTTCGTAATTTATTTCTAGAACCATAAGATTCAAGTTGCAGGTTAGTACTTCATCATTTTTGTACTTCACACATATATCAATAGCACTTTGTTTGAAATTAATAAGTTGTACAGTTTTTGTGATATTAGCAATTATCTTTTGTAAAGGTTGACCCAGTGCAATTTTCAGAAACCGTTCCGGGGGAAGAAAAGTTAAATCGATTTGCAGGTAAGTACAGCACTTAAAGTTCCAGTCTCTGGGGGCTAGGAAGTCCACAGGTAGGGGTTCAAGTTAACCCTAAACGCCCACAACCAGCAACACGGGGCCGGCTAGGTGCAGAGGTCAAAATGTAGACAGGCTGCTATGGACACTGGGGGCACTCAGTTTCAGATCTGCAGGCAGATTAGTACCTGTGTCTTCGGAGGGCAGACCTGGGGGGGTTAAAGGAGCACGGGGGGCCACATGTAGACACCAAACTTACTCCCTCAGCGGCGCTCTAGCGGCCATGTGTAGGGTGCAAACAAGGTGTTGGGTCTCCAATGATTCTCTGAGGGGACAGCGGGGGTTACTCAGAGGCTGCAGGCAAGGGGGTCGTCTCGGGCAAACCACAGGCTAAACATTGCTGCACCTGGTATCGGGTTCTCCAAGGCCTCTGGGCTGTGGGTGCAGTGTGTCTTTAGGCTTTGGATATCTTCATCCGGAGCTTTTGTGGTCAGGGGGGTCCTCTGGATTCCCTCTGCAGGCATTGTCGTGGGGAGGTCAACCTAGTGTGGGCATTTGCTCAGAATCACCTGGGATCCTCTCGAGCTGGTTGGGCCTCGCGCCTTTGGAGTGAGGCTGGGGGCCTTGGTGGTTGTTTCTTCTTTTGACAGGACCACTGTTCACAGGAGTTCTTGGTCCTTTTGGGTGCAGGGCAGTCTCTCTGGAGCTTGGCAGAGGTCGCTGGTCCCGCTGGATGCTTCTCTGTTCTTGTGCAGGTTCTTTGAAGCAGGAGATAGATCGGTCAGGCTGGGGCCAAGTCAGTTGTCATCTCCTTTCTTCTCTGCTGGGGGTTTCAGCTATGCAGTCCTTGTCAGGTCACCAGGAATCTGGGTAGCTGGGTTCAGGGAGGCCCTTAAATCCTGGATTTAGGGGTGTTTTAGGGGTGAGAAGGCAGTAGCCAATGGCTACTGTCCCTGAGGGTGGCTACACTCTCCCTGTGCTCTCTCCCTTTGGGGGAGGGAGGCACAAACCTAATCCTATTGGTCCCTGTCGTCCAAACCAAGATAAAGGATTCAACAGGGAGAGGGCCACCTCAGCTCTGGACACCTTAGGGGGTGCTCCTGGCCTGGATGGTCACTTCTTCCTGTTTTCCCTAATTTTCCCAGTGGACTTGCCGCCAAAGGTTGGGCTTTGTCCGAGGGTGGGCAACTCCACTAGCTGGAGTGCCCTGGGACACTGTAATCTGAGGATTGAGCCTTTGAGGGTCACCACCAGGTGTTACAGTTCTCCAGTATTGGATCTTTCATAAATTCACATGCTTGAATCATCCCCGTCTTCAAGGTGAGAGCCCCACTGTAACTTTAAATATACATAGCAGTAAGTGTATTACACTAGGCCTCAAAGGGCTATAAAGGCACTGTTATAGCCTATCCATGTTCTTTTAATTAAAAAAAGAACCAAATCTGAACTACAACAGGTGACAGCACCCTCTAGAATACTCCCAAATGAGGCTGTTTCCCTCAGATTTTCTACCGCACGTCTTGTGAAGGGAGTCTCCCTGAGTACTGCTCAGCATTTGTTTCTGCAGCTTTCTGAGAGGCAAATTTCTTTCAGATATCTTGGATTTCCAGTGAACAGGATGTCCCAACAAACTAAAAAAGGACTTTTCAGAAATTGTGACAATTGTGGGAGAAAAACCTAATATTGATGACCCCCACAAAAAGTGCATCTACTGCCTACATCCAGACCATAAGGTGAGAGACTGCAAGATTTGTCACACATTCAGTCATAAACCCCTGAAAGACAGAGAGGGTAGACTTTTGTTATGGCTGCAAAAGCAGAAGGCTATGGAATACCCTTCTGAGAAGAGTGAGGTCTCCTCACAGACTTCTCAGTCCCTAAAAAGGGCTAAAAGTAAATAGACTTTATGCAGAACCTCCAAAGAAAGTTTTAAAAAAATCCAAACACCTTTCTTTAGAAAAACAAAAAGGCCAGGAAAGCTATGCCTCATCAGAAACCCAGTTAAAAGCCTCAAAAAAGGTTCACTCAGAACCTAAAGCACCTTTTGGGGGGGAGGGGAGGCACTTTCAAAAAGAGCTTCTCTGTCTTTGTCACCGAGGAGAAAACCAAAAAAATACTCTTCAGACGCTGACAAAAAAGGCTCATCGATTACAACTTTTGACGACCACCTGGTTAGCAGGGTCCCAACACTCTTTCAATCATAACTAGCATCAACAAAAGGCAACAAGTTAGGGGATAACCATGCCAACAGTGGCATTTTCATACAATTACCCTTCTAGTATTTTGTGGTGATTGGTTCCAAAAATAAAAGACCTTTATTTTTGTACAACTGAGTGTTTTTAAGTGCTGTGTGACTACGGTGGTATTGCCTCCAAATTTGGTTACTTAGGACCTTTGTGCACGCCACAGTTGGCATACTGATGGCCTCGTTTAAGTCCCTAGTATATAGTGCTTGGGTAACCAGAGCATTGGGTGACCAGGGGTCCTCCATGGGCTGCAGCATTTATTATGCACCCATAAGAGTTCATGCAAAGTGTCTGCAGGCCTGCCATTGCATGCACCCTTTCACCACAGATCAATAAACCAGGTCACTAAGTCACCCCTAAGGTAGGCTCTCCTAGCCTAGAGAGCAAGGTGCAGGTTCCTGTGTGTGAGGGCACTCTAGCATGAGTAGAGGTGCCCCTACAAACTCCGGTTACTGGACTTCGTAAGTGCTGGGAAGCCATTTTACCTGTGTAGTGGACATGTCTCTACCTGTGTCCAGCTACATAATGGTAACTCAGAGCATGGGCATGTTTGATATCAAACATGTCAGAATCATACCCCAATACTGTTGCCAGTATTGGTTGCATGATTCAGTGCACTCTGGGGGCGCCTTAGAGGACCCCTCAGTATTACTTCTACCAGTCTTCCAGGGTTCTCGGGCAGCCCACGTTCCTGCAGCCCCTCTGACAGGATGTTGCCCGCTACTTGACCAGCTCAAGCCGGTGAAGACAGAACAAAGGATTTCCTATGGGAGAGGGGTGCAACCTCCTCTCCCTTGGAAATAGGCGTTACAAGTCTTGGGACGGGACAGTACCATTGTGTACCGCGACTCTTGCAGCTACCA
The DNA here is from genome assembly GCF_031143425.1 of Pleurodeles waltl. Taxonomy (NCBI): domain Eukaryota; kingdom Metazoa; phylum Chordata; class Amphibia; order Caudata; family Salamandridae; genus Pleurodeles; species Pleurodeles waltl. The sequence goes on along the minus strand of NC_090447.1, from coordinate 346,507,193 downwards.
AGGCTTGTTGTCTTGCTCCAAGAAATCTTCAGCCTCTGAGTAGCCCCGGCTTCCAGCACTTCATCCTGTCAAGAACAGTCTCCTTTTTGCTGCTTCATTGATGTGAGACTCCTCTCCAGGTGTGCTGAGTGGGCCCCACAGCGACTTACTGTGCCTGCTGCCAGTGGGTTTACCTATAGGGGCTGCAACTGCTTCTGCCGGCTCTCCTGACTGCTATGGGTCAGCCCGGACTCCATTCCAAGGGTTGAGTCCCCTGGACATTGCTAGTCCTCTTCTGCCTTACAACTCTTTTGCTTCCTCTTGTATTTGCAAAGGCTTGTTGGTGGTTCTCCTAACCACTGACCATCTGCAAGCAGACAACCAATCTGGGACACAATCTGCACTGCTCAAAGGACTCCTCTTCAGCTCTTGGGCTCCACAGCTGGTAATCTTCCTCTGTCGACCTAGTTCTTCATCCACAGAAGGGGTGAGTGGCTCCTGCCCGACTGGACACTCCATCGTGGACTGGACTATGTCCCCTTCTTTTGCAGGTCCTCTTCGGGAATCCACCTTTTGTTTCTTCTAGCCTGTTCTTGCACAATCCTTTTCCTAAGTCCTCTTGTTAGTCCTTCGGAAGACCAGGTACTTGCCTCTGCTCTCCTGGTCGCTGGGAATCACTCAGGTACTCACCTTTTGGGGTCCCTAGTTCTTCCAGCTTCCCTCTAATGATTCCATATCCTTGGGTGGGGGTCTTCACTTTGCATTCCACCATTTTAGTATATGGTTTGGCCCTCCCCTAGGTCCCTCACTATTTTTGACAATTCTTATTTCTATGAATCACAGGACCGAGTAACTCCTTCCTTTCGGCTCCATTGCGCATGGGCATCGACTCCATCTTAGATTGTTTTCTTTCCGCCATCGGGTTCGGACGTGTTCCTTTTCGCTCCATAATTAGAATCGGGAAAATTTAAAAAAACATTGAATTCCTTCGGTATTGTTGCGTTCGGGACCGGTTTAATATAGATACATTGGCACCGACGACACAACCGCTTCGGCGGCCCTTCGGGGCTTCTGCACTCAACCGAGGCCTGATTGGCCCGACCACACCTGTCGTCGAAGACTCATGGACCGGACCCCCTTCTGTTTCTGTCCGACGTGTCACGCCAAGTATCCTTATACAGACCAGCATCGGGTCTGTAATCTGTGTTTGTCGCCAGAACACAGAGAGGATACCTGTGAGGCCTGCAAGGCTTTTCGATCCAAGAAGACCTTAAGAGATCGACGAGCAAGGCGTTTGCAGATGGCATCGAAGTCGACACAACACCTCGGCGTCTAGGAGGAAGAGATGACTATTTCGATCCAGGGTTCGGAATCGGATGACTCTGACGGAGACCGGCCACTGACGGCAGGACAAAAAGTGAGTACACCTGCCCCGACCCAGCCCCAAAGTCAGGTGAAGAAACAGAAGGCCTCGGGGACACCACTGCCGGAAGGCCATGGCTCGACCCACAAAAAAGCGATGACCAAATAACATCTTTGGCACAGAAAAAGACCAAGATCGTGCCAAAGTCTTCCGACTCGGGTCAAGAAACCGGCATCGAAAAGAGTTAACATCGATTGGTCGAATCGAATAAGCCTCGACAGAGCCTCTCTGAGCCGAGACCGACCGTATCCATGGGTGTTTCTGTACCGAAAAAAACGGCTTCAGAGCCGAAAAAGACTTCTTATACGGAAGAACATGGGCTCTCTAAATAACTTTAAAGAGAGGGACAGGTTTGAGCAGGAGCTGGATTTGGAACAGCTTGACCAAACTCAACCAAGGCTACAAATCCAAAAGGACACAGGGAAAATTCAAACCATCCCTCTGCTCAAGTTTAAAAGAAAATTGGCTTTTCATGAGACTGAAACTGAGCAACCAAAAGCAAAGGTGGTTAGAGAAAGGTCACCACACCCACATTTCTCACCACAAACGTTGCCACCTCACTCGCCACAACGGACAAGATCACCAGTTGGCACACCAATGGCACAGTCACCCACACATACTGTGCTGACGCAGGACGATGCAGACCCCTGGGACCTATACGACCCACCAGTTTTAGACAACAGTCCTGAGTGTTATCCTTCAAAGCCTTCTCCTCCAGAGGATAGCACATCCTACACGCAAGTACTGGCTAGGGCAGCGACATTCCATAATGTCACTTTGCACTCAGAACCAGTGGAGGATTACTTTCTTTTTAACACACTGGCATCCACGCATGCTTCATATCAAAGCCTGCCAATGTTACCAGGCATGCTTAAGCATGCACAACAGGTCTTTCAGGAACCAGTCAAAGGAAGGGCCATTACACCGAGGGTAGAGAAAAAATATAAACCTCCACCGTCAGACCCTGTGTTTATTACAGGCCCTTAAATCCTGGATTTAGGGGTGTTTTAGGGGTGAGAAGGCAGTAGCCAATGGCTACTGTCCCTGAGGGTGGCTACACTCTCCCTGTGCTCTCTCCCTTTGGGGGAGGGAGGCACAAACCTAATCCTATTGGTCCCTGTCGTCCAAACCAAGATAAAGGATTCAACAGGGAGAGGGCCACCTCAGCTCTGGACACCTTAGGGGGTGCTCCTGGCCTGGATGGTCACTTCTTCCTGTTTTCCCTAATTTTCCCAGTGGACTTGCCGCCAAAGGTTGGGCTTTGTCCGAGGGTGGGCAACTCCACTAGCTGGAGTGCCCTGGGACACTGTAATCTGAGGATTGAGCCTTTGAGGGTCACCACCAGGTGTTACAGTTCTCCAGTATTGGATCTTTCATAAATTCACATGCTTGAATCATCCCCGTCTTCAAGGTGAGAGCCCCACTGTAACTTTAAATATACATAGCAGTAAGTGTATTACACTAGGCCTCAAAGGGCTATAAAGGCACTGTTATTGCCTATCCATGTTCTTTTAATTAAAAAAAGAACCAAATCTGAACTACAACAGGTGACAGCACCCTCTAGAATACTCCCAAATGAGGCTGTTTCCCTCAGATTTTCTACCGCACGTCTTGTGAAGGGAGTCTCCCTGAGTACTGCTCAGCATTTGTTTCTGCAGCTTTCTGAGAGGCAAATTTCTTTCAGATATCTTGGATTTCCAGTGAACAGGATGTCCCAACAAACTAAAAAAGGACTTTTCAGAAATTGTGACAATTGTGGGAGAAAAACCTAATATTGATGACCCCCACAAAAAGTGCATCTACTGCCTACATCCAGACCATAAGGTGAGAGACTGCAAGATTTGTCACACATTCAGTCATAAACCCCTGAAAGACAGAGAGGGTAGACTTTTGTTATGGCTGCAAAAGCAGAAGGCTATGGAATACCCTTCTGAGAAGAGTGAGGTCTCCTCACAGACTTCTCAGTCCCTAAAAAGGGCTAAAAGTAAATAGACTTTATGCAGAACCTCCAAAGAAAGTTTTAAAAAAATCCAAACACCTTTCTTTAGAAAAACAAAAAGGCCAGGAAAGCTATGCCTCATCAGAAACCCAGTTAAAAGCCTCAAAAAAGGTTCACTCAGAACCTAAAGCACCTTTTGGGGGGGAGGGGAGGCACTTTCAAAAAGAGCTTCTCTGTCTTTGTCACCGAGGAGAAAACCAAAAAAATACTCTTCAGACGCTGACAAAAAAGGCTCATCGATTACAACTTTTGACGACCACCTGGTTAGCAGGGTCCCAACACTCTTTCAATCATAACTAGCATCAACAAAAGGCAACAAGTTAGGGGATAACCATGCCAACAGTGGCATTTTCATACAATTACCCTTCTAGTATTTTGTGGTGATTGGTTCCAAAAATAAAAGACCTTTATTTTTGTACAACTGAGTGTTTTTAAGTGCTGTGTGACTACGGTGGTATTGCCTCCAAATTTGGTTACTTAGGACCTTTGTGCACGCCACAGTTGGCATACTGATGGCCTCGTTTAAGTCCCTTGTATATAGTGCTTGGGTAACCAGAGCATTGGGTGACCAGGGGTCCTCCATGGGCTGCAGCATTTATTATGCACCCATAAGAGTTCATGCAAAGTGTCTGCAGGCCTGCCATTGCATGCACCCTTTCACCACAGATCAATAAACCAGGTCACTAAGTCACCCCTAAGGTAGGCTCTCCTAGCCTAGAGAGCAAGGTGCAGGTTCCTGTGTGTGAGGGCACTCTAGCATGAGTAGAGGTGCCCCTACAAACTCCGGTTACTGGACTTCGTAAGTGCTGGGAAGCCATTTTACCTGTGTAGTGGACATGTCTCTACCTGTGTCCAGCTACATAATGGTAACTCAGAGCATGGGCATGTTTGATATCAAACATGTCAGAATCATACCCCAATACTGTTGCCAGTATTGGTTGCATGATTCAGTGCACTCTGGGGGCGCCTTAGAGGACCCCTCAGTATTACTTCTACCAGTCTTCCAGGGTTCTCGGGCAGCCCACGTTCCTGCAGCCCCTCTGACAGGATGTTGCCCGCTACTTGACCAGCTCAAGCCGGTGAAGACAGAACAAAGGATTTCCTATGGGAGAGGGGTGCAACCTCCTCTCCCTTGGAAATAGGCGTTACAAGTCTTGGGACGGGACAGTACCATTGTGTACCGCGACTCTTGCAGCTACCAAGGCTTGTTGTCTTGCTCCAAGAAATCTTCAGCCTCTGAGTAGCCCCGGCTTCCAGCACTTCATCCTGTCAAGAACAGTCTCCTTTTTGCTGCTTCATTGATGTGAGACTCCTCTCCAGGTGTGCTGAGTGGGCCCCACAGCGACTTACTGTGCCTGCTGCCAGTGGGTTTACCTATAGGGGCTGCAACTGCTTCTGCCGGCTCTCCTGACTGCTATGGGTCAGCCCGGACTCCATTCCAAGGGTTGAGTCCCCTGGACATTGCTAGTCCTCTTCTGCCTTACAACTCTTTTGCTTCCTCTTGTATTTGCAAAGGCTTGTTGGTGGTTCTCCTAACCACTGACCATCTGCAAGCAGACAACCAATCTGGGACACAATCTGCACTGCTCAAAGGACTCCTCTTCAGCTCTTGGGCTCCACAGCTGGTAATCTTCCTCTGTCGACCTAGTTCTTCATCCACAGAAGGGGGGAGTGGCTCCTGCCCGACTGGACACTCCATCGTGGACTGGACTATGTCCCCTTCTTTTGCAGGTCCTCTTCGGGAATCCACCTTTTGTTTCTTCTAGCCTGTTCTTGCACAATCCTTTTCCTAAGTCCTCTTGTTAGTCCTTCGGAAGACCAGGTACTTGCCTCTGCTCTCCTGGTCGCTGGGAATCACTCAGGTACTCACCTTTTGGGGTCCCTAGTTCTTCCAGCTTCCCTCTAATGATTCCATATCCTTGGGTGGGGGTCTTCACTTTGCATTCCACCATTTTAGTATATGGTTTGGCCCTCCCCTAGGTCCCTCACTATTTTTGACAATTCTTATTTCTATGAATCACAGGACCGAGTAACTCCTTCCTTTCGGCTCCATTGCGCATGGGCATCGACTCCATCTTAGATTGTTTTCTTTCCGCCATCGGGTTCGGACGTGTTCCTTTTCGCTCCATAATTAGAATCGGGAAAATTAAAAAAAACATTGAATTCCTTCGGTATTGTTGCGTTCGGGACCGGTTTAATATAGATACATTGGCACCGACGACACAACCGCTTCGGCGGCCCTTCGGGGCTTCTGCACTCAACCGAGGCCTGATTGGCCCGACCACACCCGTCGTCGAAGACTCATGGACCGGACCCCCTTCTGTTTCTGTCCGACGTGTCACGCCAAGTATCCTTATACAGACCAGCATCGGGTCTGTAATCTGTGTTTGTCGCCAGAACACAGAGAGGATACCTGTGAGGCCTGCAAGGCTTTTCGATCCAAGAAGACCTTAAGAGATCGACGAGCAAGGCGTTTGCAGATGGCATCGAAGTCGACACAACACCTCGGCGTCTAGGAGGAAGAGATGACTATTTCGATCCAGGGTTCGGAATCGGATGACTCTGACGGAGACCGGCCACTGACGGCAGGACAAAAAGTGAGTACACCTGCCCCGACCCAGCCCCAAAGTCAGGTGAAGAAACAGAAGGCCTCGGGGACACCACTGCCGGAAGGCCATGGCTCGACCCACAAAAAAGCGATGACCAAATAACATCTTTGGCACAGAAAAAGACCAAGATCGTGCCAAAGTCTTCCGACTCGGGTCAAGAAACCGGCATCGAAAAGAGTTAACATCGATTGGTTGAATCGAATAAGCCTCGACAGAGCCTCTCTGAGCCGAGACCGACCGTATCCATGGGTGTTTCTGTACCGAAAAAAACGGCTTCAGAGCCGAAAAAGACTTCTTATACGGAAGAACATGGGCTCTCTAAATAACTTTAAAGAGAGGGACAGGTTTGAGCAGGAGCTGGATTTGGAACAGCTTGACCAAACTCAACCAAGGCTACAAATCCAAAAGGACACAGGGAAAATTCAAACCATCCCTCTGCTCAAGTTTAAAAGAAAATTGGCTTTTCATGAGACTGAAACTGAGCAACCAAAAGCAAAGGTGGTTAGAGAAAGGTCACCACACCCACATTTCTCACCACAAACGTTGCCACCTCACTCGCCACAACGGACAAGATCACCAGTTGGCACACCAATGGCACAGTCACCCACACATACTGTGCTGACGCAGGACGATGCAGACCCCTGGGACCTATACGACCCACCAGTTTTAGACAACAGTCCTGAGTGTTATCCTTCAAAGCCTTCTCCTCCAGAGGATAGCACATCCTACACGCAAGTACTGGCTAGGGCAGCGACATTCCATAATGTCACTATGCACTCAGAACCAGTGGAGGATTACTTTCTTTTTAACACACTGGCATCCACGCATGCTTCATATCAAAGCCTGCCAATGTTACCAGGCATGCTTAAGCATGCACAACAGGTCTTTCAGGAACCAGTCAAAGGAAGGGCCATTACACCGAGGGTAGAGAAAAAATATAAACCTCCACCGTCAGACCCTGTGTTTATTACACAGCAGCTCCCTCCGGACTCTGTTGTAGTGGGAGCCGCAAGAAAGCGGGCAAATTCTAATTCGTCAGGGGATGCGCCACCCCCCTGAAAAAGAAAGACGTAAATTTGACACAGCAGGAAAAAAAGTGGTGTCTCAAGCGGCCAACCAGTGGCATATCGTCAACTCACAAGCCTTCCTCGCCCGTTACGATAGAGCACGTTGGGACGAAATGCAGGATATTATCCTACATTTACCAAAGGAACATCAAAAACAGGCTCAACAGGTGGTGGAGGAGGGACAGGCCATCTCCAACAACCAAATCCGTTCTGCACTGGACTCTGCCGATACAGCAGCACGGACTGTCAATACAGCAGTTACCATCAGGAGGCATGCATGGTTACGAAGTTCTGGTTTTAAGCCAGAAATACAGCAAGCGGTATTAAATATGCCATTCAACCAACAACAACTATTTGGGCCGGAGGTGGACACTGCGATAGAGAAAATGAAAAAGGACACAGACACGGCCAAAGCCATGGGCGCACTCTACTCTTCCCAGTATAGGGGAACATTTAGGAAGCCACAGTTTAGGGGAGGGTTTAGACAGCAACCCTCAGAGCCATCCACCTCCCAAACAAAACCCACTTATCAGTCTCAGTACCAGAGAGGGGGGTTTCGTGGTTCATACAGGGGACAGTACCCAAGAGCAAGGGGAAAATTTCAGCCTGCCAAGCAGACCCCTAGTAACAAGCAGTGACTTCGTCACACTCCCCTAACACACATCACCAGTGGGGGGAAGATTAACAAAATACCACAAAAATTGGTCAGACATTACCACGGACACATGGGTTCTATCAATTATCCAACATGGTTACTGCATAGAGTTCACACAATTCCCTCCAGATGTTCCCCCAAGGACGCACAAACTGTCAGCATAACATCTAGACCTACTACAAATAGCCATTTCAAGACCCAGTGCCTCACTCCATTATCACAACAGACGCTTCCATGATTGGGTGGGGAGCACACCTCAACAATCACAGTATACAAGGTCAGTGGGACAATCAACAAAAACAACTTCACATAAATCTCTTAGAAATACTAGCAGTCTTTCTAGCACTAAAAGCTTTTCAACCCCTTCTAGTACACAAACACATTCTTGTCAAAACAGACAATATGACAACAATGTACTATTTAAACAAACAGGGGGGACACACTCGTCACAACTGTGCCTCCTAGCACAAAAAATTTGGCATTGGGCAATTCACAACAACATTCACCTGATAGCACAATATATACCAGGCATTCACAATCAGTTAGCCGACAATCTCAGTCGAGATCACCAGCAAACTCACGAGTGGGAAATACATCCCCAGATTCTACAAGATTACTTCTACCGCTGGGGGACACCAGACATAGACCTGTTAGCAACAAAACAAAATGCAAAAATGCCAAAACTTTGCATCCATGTACCCACACCCTCAGTCCAAGGCAATGCTCTATGGATCAGTTGGTCAGGGATATTTGCTTACGCTTTTCCCCCCCTCTCCCACTCATTCCTTTCCTAGTCAACAAACTGAGTCAAAACAAACTCAAACTAATACTCATAGCAGCAATGTGGGCTCGCCAACTGTGGTACACCACACTGTTGGACTTCTCAGTAATACCTCACATCAAACTCCCAAACAGACCAGATCTTTTAACACAACACAAACAACAGTTCAGACACCCCAATCCAGCATCGCTCAACCTAGCAATCTGGCTACTGAAGTCTTAGAATTTGGCTATCTAAACCTTTCAGATGAGTGTATGGAAGTCATTAAACAGGCAAGAAAACCGACAACAAGGCATTGTTATGCTAATAAATGGAAAAGGTTTGTTTTCTACTGCCAAGCAAACCAAATCACACCGTTAGAGGCCTCCATACAAAACATTGTGAGTTATTTACTACACCTACAAAAAGCAAATCTCGCTTTTTCTTCCATCAAAATTCATCTTACCGCAATCTCTGCTTTCCTGCAGATTAAACATACAAAGTCACTTTTTAGAATCCCAGTTATTAAAGCCTTTATGGAAGGACTAAAAAGGATCATACCTCCAAGAACCCCGCCAGTACCCTCGTGGAATCTTAATATTGTACTTACACAACTTATGGGCCCACCTTTTGAACCCATGCATGCTTGCCAAATCCAATTCTTAACTTGGAAAGTAGCTTTTCTAATAGCCATCACTTCACCACAAAGAGTTAGCGAAATACAGGTGTTTACTATAGAATAACCTTTTATACAAATACAGAAACATAAGGTGGTTCTCCGCACAAATCCATTTTTTTTTACCAAAAGTCATTTCACCATTTCAACTAAACCAAACAGTAGAGCTCCCAGTCTTCTTACCTCAACCAGACTCGGTGGCAGAAAGAGCACTGCATAAATTAGACATTAAAAGAGCGCTAATGTACTACATAGACAGGACAAAATCATTTAGTAAAACTAAGCAATTGTTTGTTGCTTTCCAAAAACCCCATGCTGGTAACCCTATATCCAAACGGCATAGCTAGATGGATAGTCAAATGCATTCAGACCTGTTACCTCAAAGCTAAAAGGGACTTACCCATTACACCAAGGGCACACTCCACTAGAAAGAAAGGAGCAACGATGGCCTTTTTAGGTAATATACCAATGAAAGAGATTTGTAAAGCAGCCACTTGGTCTACACCTCATACCTATACTAAACATTACTGTGTAGATGTGTTAGCAACACAACAAGCCACAGTAGGACAGGCTGTATTAAGAACATTATTTCAAACAACTTCAACTCCTACAGGCTGACCACTGCTTTTGGGAGGATTACTGCTTTGTAGTCAATGCACAGCATGTGTATCTGCAGCTACACATGCCATTGAATGGAGAATGTCACTTACCCAGTGTACATCTGTTCGTGGCATGTTGCGCTGCAGATTCACATGCGCCCTCCCACCTCCCCGGGAGCCTGTAGCTGTTCAAGTTGCATTTAAATTTTTTATATGTAAATAAATATTCCTTTACCACAAATTATATACATACGTATCTATTCCATTGCATGGACATCTTTAGTATCCTCATTCTACCACTCCTACCTCACCCTATGCCGGGAAAACAATCTAAGATGGAGTCCATGCCCATGAGCAATGGAGCCGAAAGGGAGGAGTCACTCGGTCCCGTGACTCGAAAAGACTTCTTCGAAGAAATACAACTTGTAACACTCCGAGCCCAACACCATATGGCAGGAACAGTACACAGCATGTGAATCTGCAACGCAACATGCCACGAACAGATGTACACTTGGTAAGTGACATTTTCCATATATATATGTTGATGGTATGTGTAGCTGCAGATACACATGCTGTACATATCCCGCCATCTAGTGTTGGGCTTGGAGTGTTACAAGTTGTTTTTCTTCGAAGAAGTCTTTTTTTTTTGTTTCCCCCGAGTCACAGGATCGAGTGACTCCTCGTCTCGTGATAGTGCACATGGGCATCGACTCATTTGTTAGATTTTCTTTCAGCCGTCGGGTTTGAATGTGTTCCCTCTTGCTCCAAGACTTTCGATTCGGAAACTTTATATTTGCTTTATTATACTGTCGGTATTGTTTTCAACCGCGTTTATATCTGCAGTCGTTCCAATAATACCGTTGACATCAAGAAAACTCAGTTTCGGGCACTTGCGCCCTTCTTGGGCCTATTCAGGCCTACCAAGCCATAGCCTGATGGATCGGACTCCATTCCGATTCTGTCCACGATGCCACACAAAATTCCCTTATATTGACCAGTACGTGGTATGTAATCTTTGCCTTTCTCCTGAACATCGAGAGGAAGATTGTGAAGCATGCCATTCGTTTCGGTCGAAAAAGACACTGTGTGATCGAAGGGCAAGAAGACTCAAGATGGCGTAGAAATATACAGAGTCCACCGACACCTTAGAGGAGGAGCAGGCACAGACAGCTGTTTCCATCCAAGATTATGAATCCGAACGAGGATCAGATGATGACAGCCAGCCGATCACAGCAGCACAGCATGTGAGTACACCTGCCCCTACACCCACTTTCAAAAAATCGAGCAAGGCCTTGGGTGCATCACTGCTGGAAAGCCATGGTTCCACCTGAAATAAAGTTGTTTGTGACTGGCCCTTGGGTTCGGCGCCGAAAAAGGCTAAGTCACCCCATGAACAGGTCACGCCTGTTTTGGTTGCTGGAGTTGAGCAAGAAAAGAAGAAGCACCACCTCTGAGCCAAGCCGACACCTACAATCTTTGGATCCAAAATTACTGCGTCTGGCTTTGGAGCCGAAACCTCAGCTACTATATTTGGGACTGAAACAGCACGCAACCGCTTTGAAGCCAAAACATCCTTCTACACAGAAGAGACAGGACTTTTGAGCCATTTGAAACATAAGCCCTAAACAGCCACTGCACAATCCTCTAAGGGCACAAAAACATCAGAACATCAAATAGAGGAATCCAACCAATTTTGGAGGTTATGGACAGTAAGCAGAGAAGAATACACATCCACAAAGAGACTGGGAAAATTATTGCGTCTCCACCTTCACAAACTAAAAGAAAGCTGGTGTAGGAAGTTAACTGTGTATATACTATTTCAAAGTAAGAAATAGTGTGCACAGAGTCCAAGGGTTCCCCTTAGAGGTAAGATAGTGGCAAAAAAAGATAATTCTAATGCTCTATTTTGTGGTAGTGTGGTCGAGCAGTAGGATTATCAGAGGGTAGTGTTAAGCATTTGTTGTACACACACACAGGCAATAAATGAGGAACACACACTCAAACACTTACTCCAGGCCAATAGGTTTTTATTTAGAAAAATTACTTTTCTTAGTTTATTTTAAGAACCACAGGTTCAAGATTTACAAGTAATACTTCAAATGAAAGGTATTTCACTTAGGTACGTTAGGAACTTTGAATAATCACAATAGCCTGTACATTTTTGGCAAAAATGGCAATAAGCTATTTTAAAAGTGGACACTGTGCAAAAAACAACAGTTCCTGGGGGAGGTAAGTAATTGTTAAGTTCACAGGTAAGTAAAACACTTACAGGGTTCAAAGTTGGGTCCAAGGTAGCCCACCGTTTGGGGGTTCAAGGCAACCCCAAAGTTACCACACCAGCAGCTCAGGGCCGGTCAGGTGCAGAGGTCAAAGAGGTGCCCAAAACACACATGCTTCAATGGAAACAGGGGGTCCCGGTTCCAGTCTGCCAGCAGGTAAGCACCTGCGTCCTCGGAGGGCAGACCCGGGGGTTTTTGTACACCACCGGGGGGGACACAAGCAGGCACAGAAAGTACACCCTCAGCGGCACAGGGGCGGCCGGGTGCAGAGTGCCAGCAGGTGTCAGGTTTTGTATAGAAAGCAATGGGGAGACCCGGGGGTCTCTTCAACGATGCAGGCAGGCACAGGGGGGGCTCCTCAAGGTAGCCGCCACCTGGGCTAGGCAGAGGGTCGCCTGGGGGTCGCTCCTGCACTAGAGTTTGGTTCCTTCAGGTCCTGGGGGCTGCAGGTGCAGTGTTGGTTCCAGGCGTCGGGCCCCTCGTTACAGGTAGTCGCGGTCAGGGGGAGCCTCTGGATTTCCTCTGCAGGCGTCGCTGTGGGGGCTCAGGGAGGTCGTGTCTGGCTACTCACGGGCTCGCAGTCGCCGGGGAGTCCTCCCTGTAGTGTTGGTTTTCCGCAGGTCGAGCCGGGGGCGTCTGTGCAGAGTGGAAAGTCTCACGCTTCCGGCGGGAAACGTGAAGTCCTTAAAGTTGTTTCTTTGTTGCAAGAAAGTTGCAGATTGTTGAACAGGGCCGCTGTTCACGGGAGTTTCTTGTTCAGAGGCTTGAGACTTCAGAGGTCACTGGTCCCTGTTGGATGCGTCGCTGTTGCAGTTTTCTTCGAAGTTGGGAGACCGGCCGGTAGGGCTGGGGCCAAAGCAGTTGTCATCTCCGCCTTCACTGCAGGGCTTTAGGTCAGCAGTCCTCCTTCTTGTTAAGGTTGTAGGAATTTGGTTTCCTAGGTTCTGGGGGCCCCTAAACACAGAATTTAGGGGGGTGTTTAGGTCTGGGAGGTCAGTAGCCAATGGCTACTGTCCTTTAGGGTGGCTACACCCTCTTTGTGCCTCCTCCCTGAGGGGAGGGGGGCACATCCCTAATCCTATTGGGGGAATCCTCCATCCAAAAGATGGAGGATTTCTAAAAGTAAGAGTCACCTCAGCTCAGGACACCTTAGGGGTTGTCCTGACTGGCGGGTGACTCCTCCTTGTTTTTCTAATTATCTCCTCCAGCCTTGCCGCCAAAAGTGGGGGCAGTGGCCGGAGGAGCGGGCATCTCCACTAGCTGGGATGCCCTGTGGCGCTGTAACAAAGGGGGTGAGCCTTTGAGGCTCACCGCCAGGTGTTAGTTCCTGCAGGGGGAGGTGATAAGCACCTCCACCCAGTACAAGCTTTGTTCCTGGCCACAGAGTGACAAAGGCACTCTCCCCATGTGGCCAGCAACATGTCTGGTTTGTGGCGGGCTGGCAGAAACTAGTCAGCCTACACTGGAAGTCGGGTGTGTTTTGAAGGGGCATCTCTAAGATGCCCTCTGGGTGTATTTTACAATAAATTGCACACTGGCATCAGTGTGAATTTATTGTGCTGAGACGTTTGATACCAAACTTCCCAGTTTTCAGTGCAGCCATTATGGTGCTGTGGAGTTCGTGTTTGACAGACTCCCATACCATATACTCTTATGGCTACCCTGCACTTACAATGTCTAAGGTTTGGCTTAGACACTGTAGGGGCATAGTGCTCATGCATGTATGCCCTCACCTGTGGTATAGTGCACCCTGCCTTAGGGCTGTAAGGCATGCTAGAGGGGTGACTTACCTATGCCACAGGCAGTGTGAGGTTGGAATGGCACTCTGAGGTCATTTTCTCCCCACCAGCACACACAAGCTGTGAAGAAGTTTGCATGTGCTGAGTGAGGGGTCTCTAGGGTGGCATAAGACATGCTGCAGCCCTTACAGACCTTCCCTGGAATCAGGGCCCTTGGTACCTGGGGTACCAGTTACAAGGGACTTACCTGGGTGCCAGGGTTGAGTCAATTGTAGAGACAAAGGTACAGTTTAGGGAAAGAACACTGTTGCTGGGGCCTGGTTAGCAGGGTCCCAGCACACTTTCAAGTCATATTTTAGCATCAGCAAAGGCAAAAAGTCAGGGGGTAACCATGCCAAGGAGGCATTTCCTTACAGCTGGCATTTCAAGAGAGTCTTGATACTGCTCCACCACCCGCAAAATAAATTTAGCGAAAGGAAAAGCCATCACCTCCAACTTTCTCCACAGCTTTTTTTCACTACCACCTACTACCCCACCACCACTACTGTCACCATCACACTCCCATACCTATTCACAGGGAGACACAGTGGACCCTTGGGACAGGTATGACTCGGACACTATACAGTCCAATTATCCTGATCTTTACCCTACTAAACCATCACCACCAGAGGATAGTACAATTAACACCCAACTTATATCTAGGGCAGCTGCATACCATGGGGTCCAAATTCATGCAGAACCTTTGGAAGAGGATTTCCTTTTTAATACATTATCCTCTTCCTATAAACACTACCAGTGCTTACCAATTCTTCCTGGTATACTTAGACATGCAGACAACATATTCAAAGAACCAGTCAAAGCTAGGGTTCTAACCCCAGGAATTGATTTTAAAAAATATAGGCCCGCACCAACAGACCCAGTCCACATTACGCAACAACTGCCACCGGATTCTATTGTGGTCAGTGCAACCAGGAAAAGGGCTAATAGTCAGTCTTCAGGGGATACCCCACTCCCTGACAAGGAAAGTCGAAAATTTGGCGCTGCTGGGAAAAGGGTAGCTACGTAAGCAGCCAACCAATGGTGTATTGCCAATTCCCAGGTCCTGTTGACAAGATATGACAGGGCACATTGGGATAAAATGCAAGAATTGTTGCAGTATCTACCCAAGGAACACCAAAACCGAGTGCAGCAAATTGTAGAAGAGGGACAGGCTATTACAAATAACCAGATTAGATCTGCCCTAGACGCAGCTGATACTGCAGCTAGAAGTATTAATACTAGCGTTACAATCTGAATACATGCATGGCTAAGGACCTTGGGTTTTTAACCTGAAATACAGCAGGCAGTGCTTAACATGCCTTTTGATAAACAGCATCTCTTCGGACCAGAAGTAGATACTACTATTGAGAAACTGAGAAAGGATTCAGATACTGCAAAAGCCATGGGAGCCCTTTATACCACACCTTTTCTGGGTTCCTTTCGGAAACAACAGTTTAGGAGAGGTTTTAAATCCCAAACTGCAGAGGCTTCCACTTCCCATCCAAAACAGACGGAGCAGTATTATTCAAGAGGGTAATTTAGAGGCTCCTACAGAGGACACAACTTCAGAGCCAGAGGAAAGTTTACTGCCTAAAAGAGTGCTACCACACCCACAAAACAGTTACTTCCCAAACATCCCACAATCCCACGTCTCCTATGGGTGCAAGACTGCAACAGTTCCACTCTCACTGGCAAAACATCACCACAGATCAGTGGGAACTCTCAGTTATCAGCAAGCTGTGTTCTTGGCCATCAAAGCATTTCAACCTCAGATCATACACAAGACAGTCTTAATAAGAACAGACAACATGACAACGATGTATTATCTGAAGAAACAGGGGGGAAGACTTTCATCCCAAATGTCCCTTCTAGCCCAAACAATATGGAAATGGACAATTCACAATCAGATTTACTTGCTAGCAGAATACATCCCAGGGATACACAACCAGCTAGCAGACCTTCTAAACAGGATGCAACAACAAATACATGTGAGAGAGATTCACCCACAGGTACTTCAACATTACTTTCAAATGTGGGGAACACCGGACATTGACCTTTTTGCAACAAGCGAAAACGCAAAATGCCAGAACTTTTCATATAGACACCCACACCCTTAGTCCAAGGGCAATGCTCTCTGGATCAACTGGTCAGGGATATTTGCTTACGCTTTTCCCCCCTCTCCCGTTAATTCCATTTATGGTCATTAAAATACGTCACACCTCTCTCACCATGATAGTTATAGCTCTCACATGGGCACGCCAACACTGGTCCACATCACTCTTGGATTTGTCAGCAGTGCCCCATCCCAAACTTTCAAAAAGACCAGATCTGTTAACCCAGAACAAAGGTCAAATCAATCCCAGTGTACACAACTTAGTGATTTGGCTCCTGAAGTCATAGAGTTTGGATATTTACAGCTTCCATTACAATGAATAAACGTTCTAAAACAAGCATGTAAACCAACAACCAGACAATGCTATGCAAATAAGTCGAAACGGTTTGTATACTACTGCCAACCTAAAAATATAGATCCATTTAAAGCGTCAGTACAAGATATTGTGTGCTATTTGCTTTATTTACAAAAAGCAAACCTAGCTTTTTCCTCTATTAAAATTAATCTAACAGCCATATCAGCATACCTACACACCATACATCATACTTCTCTCTTTAGAGTTCCTGTCATAAAAACATTTATGGAAGGACTTAAATGAATTATTCCTCCCAGAATTCCACCAGTTCCTGCATGGAATCTTAATATTGTACTCACAAAACTAATAGGCCCACCATTCGAACCCATGCACTCTTGTGATATTCAATTTTTCACATGAAAAGTTGCTTCCTTAGTAGCAATTACTTCATTAACCCCTAGGGCCTGGTACGAGCTGGTCTCGTCCTCGCACACGGCCGACGTGGGGGGAGGTACTAGGGGCTAGCGCTCCCCGCGTGGGCCTGCCTCCCACACCCCCCAGTCGGGGATGGAAGGGGAATCACTTTCACTTCCACACCCCCGAGTCCCCCCCCCAGTGACGTCTGATGTCAGCACGCGAAGCATGCTTCCAGCACGATGCGGAAGAGAAATGCTCGGCATTTCTCTTCCGCTCTGGAGGAGGGGGCAGGCAGAGGCATGAAAGGAAAGGGCTTTCCTTTCATGTCTCTGCAACCATTTCTGCTGCCATCGGGCAGCAGAAATGCCCACTAGACACCAGGGACTTTTTTTAAATAATTATGTATAAGTGGAGCGGCCCCTAGGACAAGGGCTGCTTCCCAGGTGGCAAAATATTTCTAGGCCTTTTCTGCCCCCCCTATTATAATTAGGCCGATCTACCCCCGGGGGGACAGAAACCCCTAGACACCAGGTATATATATTATTTTTTTATTTACTTTGTTTTTATGTATGGGGAGCGAACCCTTAGGCAAGGGTCGCTCCCCTGAGGGGCAAATTGTATTTAGGCCATTTCTGCCCCTCTTGGGGGTAGATCAGCCTTATTTTATTAGGCCAATCTGCCCCCAAGGGGGACAGAAAGCACTAGACACCAGGGAATTTTTTTTTTTTTTTATACTTGTGCATACTTGGGAAAGGGCCTCTCCCGGGGGGGGGGGGGGCACATTTATTTTAGGCCATTTCTGTTCCGCCTATTTCTATTAGGCCGATCTGCCCCCAGGTGGGGACAGAGCCCACTTAGGCACCAGGGATTGGTGTGTGTGTTTTGGGGGGCAGCTCCTCGGGCAAGGGTCGCTCCCCATGGGGGCACATAACTGTTGGCCATATCTGTCCCTCTTGGGGGCTTATCGGCCTATTTTTGGAAGGCCCTTCTGCCCCCAAGGGGGGCAGAAAGCCCACCACAGACCACGGAAGATTTTTTCTTCAAAATAAGAAGGTGGGGGTATGGTCATACCCCCACCCCAAATAAATGGGGCCAAAGTTGTTCTGCCCACCAGTGGGCAGATAAGGCTATTACCCCCGATCAATACCCCAGTGGGGCAGAAAGTCTACTAGATGCCAGGGAATAAAAAAAAAAAAGTGTGTGGTGCTGGCTACCAACCAGTATGGGCATGGTTATGCCCCCACACCAACTGAAGGGGGTAACAGTCTTTGAGCTCTCCCCCGGCACACTAACACATCTTATCCCACGGCAAGCAAGAGGACATCTGATTATTTTGGGTTTTGGTTTTATGTTTGGGCCATGAGAGCTTGGGTAACTCTCAAAATTTCCCCACTTGGAATGGTGAGGGTTGCACTTTTTGGACTTTGGGACGCTGCCATGTAGCAAAATCCACAAGTCCTAGACATATCTGAATACGAAAAATCTTGGTGAGTCTAGGGTGGTGTGCTTCACATGCACCCCACACCATTTTCTTACCCACAATGACCTGCAAACCTCCAACTTTTCTGGAAGTCCCACATTTTTGTGATGGAACCTTCCAGAATCTGCAGGAATCCACAAAATGTCCACCACCCAGCATTGTCTCATCTATACTGTAAAAATGTGGCCGCACTTATCAGCCTAAAAATGTTTTTTTTCAAACTGCCCTTTGTGACCCGCTTTGGTTCCCCCTCAATTTCAACATGTTTTTGACTCTTCCCTGTCACAGGCACTTGCCCCTGCTACACAAGAGAGGTATCATTTGTACCGGGAGACTGAGGGGAACGTTTGGTGGTAGGAAATTTGTCCCAGTGTGGTGATCCCACACAGAAATGTGGGAAAAATGAGATTGATTTTTTGCTACATTTGAGTTTTGCTGTGGATTCTGGATAAGAAAACATTGGGGGATCCACACAAGTCACACCTCCCTGGATTCCCTTGGGTGTCTAGTTTTCAGAAATGTTTGGGTTTGGAAGGTTTCCCTATATGGCTGCTGAGCCCAGGACCAAAAATGCAGGCTCCCCGCAAACAAAGGTAGTTCAGTATTTGATAATTTTGATGTGTCCACATAGTGCATTTCCTTTTGTGGACCCTTGGCCTACCCACACAAGTGAGGTACCATTTTTATCGGGAGACTTGGGGGAATGCTGGGTGGAAGGAAATTTGTGCCTCCTTTCAGATTCCAGAACTTTGTCACCAAAATGTAAGCAAAAAGTGTTTTTTATTGGCCAAGTTTTGAGGTTTGCAAAGGATTCTGGTTAACAGAACCTGGTGAGAGCCCCACCAGTCACCCCATCTTGGATTCCCCTAGGTGTCTAGTTTTAAAAAATGTGAAGGTTTGGTAGGTTTCTCTAAGTGCCGGCTGATCTAGAAGCAAAAAAATCTCCAGCTTGGCACTTTGCAAAAAAAAAAAAAGCTCTGTTTTCTTTGGGAAAATGTGATGTGCCACGTTGTGTTTTGGGGCATTTCCTGTCGCTGGCGCTAGGCCTGCCCACACAAGTGAGGTACCATTATTATCGGGAGACTTGGGGAAATGCTGGGTGGAAGGAAATTTGTGGCTCCTCTCAGATTCCAGAACTTTCTCTCACCGAAATGTGAGGAAAAAGTGTTTTTTGGGCCAGATTGTGAGGTTTGCAAAGGATTCTGGGTAACAGAACCTGTTGAGAGCCTCACAAGTTACTCCATCTTAGATTCCCCTAGGTGTCTAGTTTAAAAAAATGCGCAGGTTTGGTAGGTTTCCCTAGGTGCCGGCTGAGCTAGAGGCCAAAATCCACAGCTAGGCACTTTGTAACAAAACACGTCTGTTTTCTTTGGGAAAATGTGATGTGCCCACGTTGTGTTTTGGTGCATTTCCTGTTGTGGGCGCTAGGCATATTCACACAAGTGAAGTACCATTTTTATCAGGAGACTTGGGGGAACTCTGGGTGGAAGGAAATGTGTGGCTGCTCTCAGATTCCAGAACTTTCTGTCACCAAAATTTTAGGAAAAAGTGTTTTTTAGCCAAATTTTGAGGTTTGTAAAGGATTCTAGGTAACAGAATCTGGGGAGAGCACCACAAGTCACCCCATTCTTGATTCCCCTAGGTGTCTAGTTTTAAAAAATGCACAGGTTTTGTGGGTTTCCCTAGGTGCCAGCTAAGCTAGAGGCCAAAATCTACGGCGAGGCACTTTGTAAAAAAACACACCAGATTTCAATGTAAAAATGTGATGTGTCCATGTTGTGTTTCCGGTTGCGAGCATTAGGCCTACCCACGCAAGTGAGGTACCTTTTTTATCGGGAGACTAAGGGGAACACAGAATAGCAAAACATTTTTTCCTTCCAAATGTAAGACAATGTGTAAAAAAAGACGTCTATTTGAGAAATGCCCTGTAATTCACATGCTAGTATGGGCACCCTGGAATTCAGAGATGTGCAAATAACCACTGCTTCTCTCAACACCTCATCTTGTGCCCATTTTGGAAATACAAAGATTTTGATACCTATTTTTCTCTCTTTATCTTTCAGCAAATGAATTGTTGTATACCCAGTATAGAAAGAAAACCCATTGCAAGGTGCTGCTCATTTATTGGCTCTGGGTACCTAGGGTTCTTGATGAACCTAAAAGCCCCATGTATCCCTGCAACCGGAAGAGTCCAGCAGACATAACGGTATATTGCTTAAAAAAAATCTGACATCGCAGGAAAAAGTTAGAGTAAAATGTGGAGAAAAATGGCTGTTTTTTTCACCACAAGTTCAATATTATTTTATTTCAGCTGTTATTTTCTGCATGAAAACCTTGTAGGATCTACACAAATTACCCCTTGCTGAATTCAGAATTTTGTCTACTTTTCAGTAATCAGTAATATTTAGCTGTCTGGGATTCAGCATTGGTTTCACAACCATATCTGTCACTAACTGGAAAATTGTAAAAATGTGGTATGTCCCAGTAATATGCCAAATTTGTTTTGAAAAATTGGGATTTCTGATACAAGTCTGCCTGTTCCTGAAAGCTGGGGAAATGGTGATTTTAGCACAGCAAAACCTTTGTTGATGCCATTTTCAGGGAAAAAAACACAAGCCTTCTTTTGCAGCCCTTTTTCCCATTGTTTTTTAAAACAAAATATTCGCTGTATTTTGGCTAATTTCTTGGTCTACTTCAGGGGAACCCACAAACTCTGGGTACCTCTAAAGTCCCTAGGATGTTGGAAAAAAAGGACGCAAATTTGGCATGGATAGCTTATGTGGACAAAAAGTTATGAGGTCCTAAGCGCGAACTGCCCCAAATAGCCAAAAAAAAGGCCTGGCACCTGAGGGGGGAAAGGCATGGCAGCGAAAGGGTTAAGAAGATTAAGTGAAATTGAAGCATTTACTCTAGAAGAACCATTCTTCCAAGTACACAAACACAAAGTAGTACTTAGGACAAACCCAAAATGTTTACCTAAAGGGCTTTCACCTTTGCACATTAATCAGTCAGTGGAATTGCCAGTCTTCTTTCCACAGCCAGACTCTACTGCTGAAAGAGCTCTACACACTCTTGACCTTAAAAGAGCTCTAATGTATTACGTAGACAGAACAACAAAATTGTAGGAAAACTAATCAACTTTTGTTGCTTTCCAACAACCACATAAAGGTAATCCGATTTCAAAACAAGGATTAGCTAGATGGATTGTAAAATGTATTCAAACATATTACCTTAAGGCAAAAAGGCAACTATTAATGACTCGAAAAGCACATTCCACCAGGAAAAAGGGTGCCTCTATGGCGTTCTTAGGGACTATACCTATGGCAGATATGTGCAAAGCTGCCACATGGTCCATGTGAACACATACATTCACAAAGCATTACTATGTGGATGTTTTATCAAGACAACAAGCCAATGTTGGACAAGCAGTGCTAAAAACACTATTTCAGACCTCTTCAACCACCACAGGCTAACCACCGCTTAATTGGGAGGATAACTGCTTTTCAGTCTATGCACAGCATGTGTATCTGCAGCTACACGTCATTGAACGGAAAATGTCACTTACCTAGTGTACATCTGTTGGTGGCATGTATTGCTGCAGAGTCACATGCGCCCTCCTTCCTCCCCGGGAGCCTTAAGTTGTTGTAGTACTCATTTGTGTATATATATATATATATATATATATATATACACATTTATTTATATATATATTTGCATGGACATCTGTAGGAAGTTGGCTCTGTATATACTATTTCAAAGTAAGAAATAGCATGTACAGAGTCCAAGGGTTCCCCTTAGAGGTAAGATAGTGGCAAAAAGAGATAATTCTAATGCTCTATTTTGTGGTAGTGTGGTCGAGCAGTAGGCTTATCAGAGGGTAGTGTTAAGCATTTGTTGTACACACACAGGCAATAAATGGGGAACACACACTCACAGACTTACTCCAGGCCAATAAGTTTTTATATTGAAAAATATATTTTCTTAGTTTATTTTAAGAACCACAGGTTCAAGATTTACAGTTAATACTTTAAATGTAAGTTATTTCACTTAGATACTTTCGGAACTTTGAATAAAAGCAATATCACATACAGGGGGTGATTCCAAGCTTCGCCCGCCAAGCGGGAACCGCCAGAAGACCGTACCGCGGTCAAAAGACCGCGGCGGTCATTCTGGGTTTCCCACTGGGCTGGCGGGCGACCGCCAAAAGGGCACCCGCCAGCCCAGCGGGAAACACCCTTCCACGAGGAAGCCGGCTCCGAATGGAGCCGGCGGAGTGGAAGGGGTGCGACGGGTGCAGTAGCACCCGTCGCGTATTTCAGTGTCTGCTAAGCAGACACTGAAATTCTAAGTGGGGCCCTCTTATGGGGGCCCCTGCAGTGCCCATGCCACTGGCATGGGCACTGCAGGGGCCCCCAGGGGCCCCACGACACCCCATACCGCCATCCTGTTCCTGGCGGCCGAAACCGCCAGGAACAGGATGGCGGTCGGAATCCCCATGGCGGCGCAGCAAGCTGCGCCGCCATGGAGGATTCCCCTGGGCAGCGGAAAGCCGGCGGTACACCGCCGACTTTCCGTTTCTGGCCGCGGCTGTACTGCCGCGGTCAGAATGCCCAAAGGAGCACCGCCAGCCTGTTGGCGGTGCTCCCGTGGACCACGGCCCTGGCGGTTTTTACCGCCAGGGTCGTAATCAGGCCCACAGTGTTTGTAAAAATGGCAATAAGCTATTTTCAAAGTGGACAGTGCAAAAATCAACAGATCATGGGGGAGGTAAGTAAAGGTTAGTTTTGGAGGTACAGCCCTTAGAGATCCTCCCTGGCATCAGGGCCCTTGGTACCAGGGGTACCAGTTACAAGGGACTCACCTGAGTGCCAGGGTTGTGCCAATTGTGGAGACAAAAGTACAGTTTAGGGAAAGAACACTGGTGCTGGGGCCTGATTAACAGGGTCCCAGCACACTTTCAAATCAGGACTTAGCATCAGCAAAGGCAAAACGTTAGGGGGCAACCATGCCTAGGAGGCATTTCCTTACGGAGGGAGGATTCATTTTCATCTCCCTCACTGACTTTCCATCACAACGGACAAGTGGGTCCTGCAGATCATATGGAAGGGCTACTCCCTTCCCTTCCAGTCATTCCCTGCTTCTATCCCTCCGACAAAGGAATGACTGATGGAGGACCATCTGGTTTTGCTCTGCGAGGAAGTTACAGCTCTCTTGGCCAAGGGAGCCATAGAAAGAATCCCGATATCAGAAGTAGGCAGTGGTTGTTATTCCCGCTACTTTCTGCTTCCGAAAAAGAACAAAGGCCTCCGCCCTATCTCGGATTTAAGGGACGTCAATCTCTTCCTCAAGGAGAAATTCAAGATGCTCACTCTTGCTCAGGTTTTGTCTGCCCTAGACCAAGGAGACTGGATGGTAGCGTTGGATTGCAGAATGCGTATTTTCACATTCCTATCCTGCCAGCCCACAGGTGTTACCTGCGGTTCAAGGTGGGCCACAAGCACTTTCAGTTTACCGTGCTTCCTTTTGGTCTCACCAGTGCCCCTCAGGTGTTCACAAAGGTGATGGCGGTGGTGGCAGCTCATCTGCGCAGTTCAGGGATTTCAGTCTTCCCCTGCCTAGACGATTGGCTGCTGAAGGCTCCTACGCCCCAGGCTCTCGTCACCCACCTCCAGACGACGGCAGACCTCCTGCATTCGCTGGGGTTCACTATAAATGTGCTAAAGTCACACTTGACTCCCTCTCAGAAGCTCACTTTCATCAGAGCTGTTCTGGACACAGTGCAGTATCGGGCCTATCCTCCCGAACAGCGGTCCAGAATATTCAGGTTATGATACCGATGTTTCGGCCTCTATCCTGGATTTCGGTGAGACAGACTCTGAGCTTTCTGCATCCTATTGGTCAAGCATGCCAGATGGTGCATGAGGGTTCTGCAGTGGGACATGAAGTTCCAATGGGCACAGCATCAGGGAAATCTTACCGACGTGGTTCAGATCTCGGAGAGGACTGCAAAGGATCTGCAGTGGTGGTTAGTGAACTGCGATTGGGTCAAAGGCAGACTCCTCTCCCTTCCCCAACCAGATCTAACAGTAGTGACAGATGTGTCACTTCTGGGATGGGGTGGCCAACTGGGAGAGGTGGAGATCAGAGGTCACTGGTCTCCGGGGGAATCTGGGCTCCACATCAACTTGCTGGAGCTTCAGGCAATCTGACTAGCATTAAAAGCATTTCTTCCTGTTGTGAAAGGGAAGGTGGTGCAGGTGTTCAGGACAACACTACCGCAATGTGGTACTGTAACAAGCAGGGCGGTGTGGGGTCGTGGACCCTTTGTCAAGAGGCTTTATGTCTCTGGACATGGCTGGAACAGCAGGGCATGACCCAGGTGGTTTAACACCTGGCAGGTTCTCTGAACGCCAGGGCGGACGAGCTCAGCCGAAAATGCTTAGAGGATCACGAATGATGTCTCCATCCGGAGGTGGCGCAAGGACTCTTTCAGCAGTGGGGAGAGCCTTGGTTAGATCTGTTCGCCTCTGTAGAGAACGCACAATGTCAGGAGTTTTGCGAGTTGGAATGTCCAAGGGGGCGATCGCTAGGTGATGCTTTTCGTCGCGAGTGGAGTTCAGGCCTCCTGTACGCCTTTCCGCCTATACCACTTCTGCCCAGAGTTCTCAAGAAAATCAAGAACAACCGGGCCCAAGTAATCCTAGTGGCTCTGGATTGGTCATGGAGAGTTTGGTATCCAGAGCTTCTCAAAATGAGCATCGGTCCTCAAATCAGGCTGCCTCTTTGGGAGGATCTTCTGTCGCAGCAGCAGAGGAAGGTTCTCCACCCGAACCTGTCAACTCTGCACCTTCATGCGTGGAGATTGAGCAGCGACAGTTGATGGTTTATGACCTCCCTCCTGAGGTCTGTGATGTCATTCTGGCAGCCAGGTGTCCCTCTACTAAGTCAATCTACGCCTGCCGTTAGAAACGTTTTGTTTCATATTGTACAGAGAGGTCTATTGATCCTCTTTCTTCTTCTCTGTCTAATATCTTTTTGTTTATATTATCTCTCGCCCAACATGGTTCCTCCTTAGGGACTCTCAAGGGCTATCTTGCAGCCTTATTGACCCTTCTTCAGTTGCCCGATCAACCATCTTTGTTTAAATCACCTATAGTACAGAGATTTTTGAAAGGGCTTGTGCATTTGTTCACTCCTGTGCCTTTTGTTATGCCCCATTGGGACCTTAATCTGGTTCTTACCTTCCTTATGTGTGCTCCCTTCGAGCCCTTGCATAACTGTCCTCTTCGGCTGCTCACTATTAAGACAGCCTTTTTGGTGGCAATTACATCTGCCAGAAGAGTGAGTGAGCTACAGGCTTTGTCATTAAAACCGCCGTATATCACAATCTTTCCTGAAAAAGTGGTTCTCAGAACTCGTGCCTCTTTCCTCCCCAAGGTGATGACCCCTTTCCATCTGGGTCAAAATATCACCCTGCCCACCTTCTTTGCACTGCCGCATCCCTCTAAGGAAGAAGAGCGTCTTCATCGGCTGGACCCAAAAAGAGGGTTATCGTTCTATCTTGATCGCACTAAAGAGTTCCGGGTGGACGACCAACTCTTTGTTGGGTACGCTGGTGCAAAGAAGGGTCGGGCAGTACAGAAAATATCCATTTCACGCTGGGCCATTCTCTGTATAAAGATCTGCTACGCTTTGGCAAAGAAGCAGCCTCCTGAGGGCTTGAGAGCTCACTCTACTAGGGGGAAAGCTGCTACCACTGCGTTAGCACATGGTGTACCTGTGGTGGACATCTGTCAGGCGGCAACATGGGCTTCCTTGCACACGTTTGCAAAACACTACTGCCTGGATAGCCAGGTGAGAAGAGAAGGGCATTTTGCCCGTTCTGTCTTGCAGGACTTCCAGGTATAAAAATCTCCTTCAGACCCACCGCCATGGGTTATAGCTTGGGTATTTATTCTAAGGTAAGGAAGCTGCAGCTAGAAGTCTCTATCAGATGAACAAGTTACTTATCTTCGGTAACGAGGTATCTGGTAGAGACTCTATCTAGCTGCAGATTCCTTACACCCACCCAAGCCTCCCCGCTCTGCGGATATTTTTATACAAATATATATATGTGTGTATATATATATATATATATATATATGATTTTGGCATTTTTGCCTTTCTTAAAGGAATGTAAGAATTTTTACTTCAGTCAAATTAAGAGAGAAAATCCATAACTGTTGGTTCTTCCATGACTCTGCGCTTCTGGCGTGGAAAGTTGTGGGAAAAGAACTGATATACGCGTGCCGAGACGCGTCGTTATAGACATTCATGATGTCATAGACGGCTCCAATGACGCTGACGATGCACGCAGAGCTGGTTGACGCACGCGGATCCGAACGACGACGCCCGACGGTGCGCGCAGGGTACTGCTCAGCAGAAAAATTCCGGATTCGAAGCTGACGCCAGGGAATTCTAAGGTAAGGAATCTGCAGCTACATAGAGTCTCTACTAGATACCTCGTTACCAAAGGTAAGTAACTTGTTCTTTTGGTACTTGATGAGTGTTGTTAGCTTATTGTGGTTTATATTGGTGAAATTTCAGCCCTGATGAAGTCGATGGGGTAGTCCCTGGACGAAACATGTGTTGGCTGTGGGGTCTGAACGGAACAGAGACACCTCAGGCTGTGGGGTCTGAACGGAACAGAGAGACATCAAGTACATTATTCATTACAAAATTATTGACTGACTTATTGGATTGAATTCATGTATATCCATATGTTGGAACCTTGAAATATGGGACAGAAAGAATAAATTTCAAGATTGTGGAACCACGCTGGAGATTATCGATGCCTCTTTATTATTGGACTTTACTTTACACCACCCTATTATTTTGGTGTCATTGAAATTTCTTTGCAGAGCATTTGTAGAGACTTTGATTGATATACTGACATTTATCAATTTATGTATAAGTTATTTTTAACAAGTGCCTCTTTCCTGTATAGTTTTGCCTGTTGGGTTGCCAACCATTAGGGGGTTAGGGATGTAGTCCACCAAGAGTGCACCATTTAAGATATTGTGAGAAATCTCTACATACACTTCGAGGCTTTGAGCACCATTGTTTCCCTTAATACAACACCCTCTCCAAAAAGTTCTTATCAGCCTAACACTAGATGTCGGATTGGTATTCATGGGGCATCTCTAAGATGCCCTCTGGGTGCATTTTACAATAAATTCCACACTGGCATCAGTGTGCATTTATTGTGCTGAGAAGTTTGATACCAAACTTCCCAGTTTTCAGTGTAGCCATTATGGAACTGTGAAGTTCGTGTTTGACAAACTCCCAGACCATATACTCTTATGGCTACCCTGCACTTACAATGTCTAAGGTTTTGCTTAGACACTGTAGGGACATAGTGCTCATGCACCTATGCCCTCACCTGTGGTATAGTACACCCTGCCTTAGGGCTGTAAGGCCTGCTAGAGGGGTGACTTACCTATGCCACAGGCAGTGTGAGATTGTCATGGCACTCTGAGGGGAGTGCCATGTCGACTTAATCATTTTCTCCCCACCAGCACACACAAGCTGTGAGGCAGTGTGCATGTGCTGAGTGAAGGGTCCCCAGGGTGGCATAAGACATACTGCAGCCCTTGGAGACCTTCCCTGGCATCAGGGCCCTTGGTACTGGGGGTACCACTTACAAGGGACTTATCTGAGTGCCAGGGCTGTGCCAATTGTGGAAGCTTAGGTATAGTTTAGGGAAAGAACACTGGTGCTGGGGCCTGCTTAGCAGGGTCCCAGCACACTTTCAATCATAACTTGGTGTAGGAAGTTGGCTGTGTATATACTATTTCAAAGTAAGAAATAGTGTGTACAGAGTCCAAGGGTTTCCCTTGGAGGTAAGATAGTGGCAAAATTTGATAATTCTAATGCTCTATTTTGTGGTAGTGTGGTCGACCAGTAGGCTTATCAGAGGGTAGTGTTAAGCATTTGTTGTACACACACAAGCAATAAATGAGGAACACACACACTCAAAGACTTACTCCAGGCCAATAGGTTTTTATATAGAAAAATATATTTTCTTAGTTTATTTTAAGAACCACAGGTTCAAGATTTGCAGTAAACACTTTAAATGCATGGTACTTCACTTAGATACTTTAGGAACTTTGAATAAAAGCAATATCATATACAGTCTTTGTAAAAATGTCAATAAGCTATTTTCAAAGTGGACACAGTGCAAAAATCAACGGTTCCTGGGGGAGGTAAGTAAAACACTTATTAGTCTAGTTCCTGGGGCATAGGCAGCCCACCATTGGGGGTTCAAGGCAACCCCAAAGTTACCACACCAGCAGCTCAGGGTCGGTCAGGTGCAGAGGTCAAAGAGGTGCCCAAAACACATAGGCGCCTATGGAGAACAGGGGTGCTCTGGTTCCAGTCTGCCAGCAGGTAAGCACCTGCGTCCTCGGGAGCAGACCAGGGCGGTTTTGTACAACACTGGGGGGGACACAAGTAGGCACACAAAACACACCCTCAGCAGCACAGGGGCGGCTGGGTGCAGTGTGCAAAGCAGGCGTCAGGTTTCAGGTAGAAAGCAATGGAGGGACCCAGGGGTCACTCTAGTGGTGCAAGCAGGCACAGGGGGGGCTTCTCGGGACAGCCACCACTTGGGCTAGGCAGAGGTTCGCCTGGGGGTCACTCTTGAGCTGAAGTTCAGTTCCTTCAGGTCCTGGGGGCTGCGGGTGCAGTGCTGGTTTCAGGCGTCAGGTCCCTTGTTACAGGCAGTCGACGGCAGGGGGAGTGTCTGGATTCTCTCTGCAGGTGTCGCTGTGGGGGTTCAGGGGGGTCGTCTCTGGCTACTCACGGGCTCGCAGTCGCTGGGGAGTCCTCCCTGAGGTGTTTGTTCTCTGGAACTCGAGCCGGAGGCGTCGGGTGCAGAGTGTGACGTCTCACGCTTCCGGCGGGAAACGTGAAGTCTTTGAAAGTTGCTTCTTTGTTGCAAGGAAGTAGCTGGTTTTGAGCAGGGCCACTGGTCACGGGAGTTTCTTGGTCCTTTAGTCCAGGGCAGTCCTCTGAGGCTTCAGCGGTCGCTGGTCCCTGTCAGATGCGTCGCTGATTGCAGGTTTTCGAAGTTGGAGACAGGCCGGTAGGGCTGGGGCCAAAGCAGTTGTTGTCGGCCGTCTTCTCTGCAGGTTTGTAGGTCAGCAGTCCTTCTTGTTTCTTCAGGTTGCAGGAATCTGATTGCCTGGGATCTGGGGTGCCCCTAAATACAAAATGTAGGGGTGTGTTTAGGTCTGGGAGGGCAGTAGCCAATGGCTACTGTCCTTGAGCGTGGCTACACCCTCTTTGTGCCTCCTCCCTGTGGGGAGGGGGCACATCCTTAATCCTATTGGGGGAATCCTCCAAACTCAAACTAGAGGATTTCTAAAGGCAGGGGTCACCTCAGCTCAGGAAACCTTAAGGGCTGTCCTGACTGGTGGGTGACTCCTCCTTGCTTTTGTCATTATCTCCTCCAGCCTTGCCGCCAAAAGTGGGGGCAGTTGCCAGAGGGGTGGGCATCTCCACTAGCTGGGATGCCCTGCGGCGCTGTAACAAAAGGGGTGAGCCTGTGAGGCTCACCGCCAGGTGTTACAGTTGCTGCAGGGGGAGGTGAGAAGCACCTCCACCCAGCACAGGCTTTGTTCCTGGCCTTCAGCTCCTGGGGGCTGCGGGGGCAGTGCTGGTTCCAGGCATCGGGTTCCTTGTTACAGGCAGTCGTGGCCGGGGGAGCCTCTGGATTTCCTCTGCAGGCGTCGCTGTGAGGGGACAGGGGGGTCAACTCTGGCTACTCACGGGCTCGCAGTCGCTGGGGAGTCCTCCCTGTAGTGTTAGTTTTCCGCAGGTCGAGCCGGGGGTGTCGGTGCAGAGTGGAAAGTCTCACGCTTCCGGCGGGAAACGGAGGGTCTTTAAAGTTGCAGAAAGTTGCAGTTTGTTGAACAGGGCCGCTGTTCTCGGGAGCTTGTTGGTCCTTTAGATGCAGGGCAGTCCTCTGAGGCTTCAGAGGTGGCTGGTCCTGTGGGATGCGTTGCTGTTGCAGTTTTCGTCGAAGTAGGGAGACAGGCCGGTGGGGCTGGGGCCAAATCAGTTGTCAGCTCCGTCTTCACTGCAGGGCTTCAGGTCAGCAGTCCTTCTTCTTCTTTAGGTTGCAGGAATCTATCTTCCTTGGTTCTGGTAGCCCCTAAATACTGAATTTAGGGGTGTGTTTAGGTCTGGGAGGACAGTAGCCAATGGCTACTGTCCTTGAGGGTGGCTACACCCTCTTTGTGCCTCCTCCCTGTGGGGAGGGGGGCACATCCCTAATCCTTTTGGGGGAATCCTCCTTCTACAAGATGGAGGATTTCTAAAAGTAAGAGTCACCTCCGCTCAGGACACCTTGGGGGCTGTCCTGACCGGGGGGTGACTCCTCCTTGTTTTCCTCATTATCTCCTCCAGCCTTGCCGCCAAAAGTGGGGGCAGTTGCCAGAGGGGCGGGCATCTCCACTAGCTGGGATGCCCTGTGGTGCTGTAGCAAAGGGGGTGAGCCTTTGAGGCTCACCGCCAGGTGTTACAGTTCCTGTAGGGGGAGGTGAGAAGCACCTCCACCCAGTACAGGCTTTGTTCCTGGCCACAGAGTGAAAAAGGCACTCTCCCCATGTGGCCAGCAACCTGTCTGGTGTGTGGCAGGCTGGCAGAAACTTGTCAGCCCACACTAGAGGTCGGACTGGAATTCAGGGGGCATCTCTAAGATGCCCTCTGGGTGTATATTACAATAAATTGCACAGTGGCATCAGTGTGCATTTATTGTGCTGAGAAGTTTGATACCAAACTTCCCAGTATTCAGTGTAGCCATTATGGAGCTGTGGAGTTCGCTTTTGACAAACTCCCAGACCATATGCTTAATATGGCCACACTGTACTTACAATGTCTAAGAATGGACTTAGACAATGTCGGGGCATATTGCTCATGCAGCTATGCCCTCACCTGTGGTATAGTGCATCCTGCCTTAGGGCTGTAAGGCCTGCTAGAGGGGTGACTTACCAATGCCACAGGCAGTATTTTGTGTGCATGGCACCCTGAGGGGGATGCCATGTCGACTTTGCCTTTTTCTCCCCACCAACACACACAATCTGCAATGACAGTGTGCATGTGTTAGGTGAGAGGTCCTTAAGGGTGGCACCTTCCCTGGTCACAGGGCCCTTGGTACCACTGGTACCTTTTACAAGGGACTTATCTGTGTGCCAAGGGTGTGCCAATTGTGGAAACAATGGCACATATTTAGTGAAAGAACACTGGTGCTAGGGCCTGGTTAGTAGGGTCCCAGCACACTTCTCAGTCAAGTCAGCATCAGTATCAGGCAAAACGTGGGGGGGGGCAGGGGGTAACTGCAACAGGGAGCCATTTTCCTGCATATATATACACACACACACATACATACATACACACACATATACACATACATATAAATATACATACATATTTTAACCGTGAATAAATATTCATTAAACAGGTTTAAAGAGTATTTGTGTGATTTATTGTTATGACATAGTAGCCATACAGATTTCCTAAAGAACTATTCATATCTAGAATATACACATCATCAGATTAAAACTATTTATCAACACAAGAATATGCAATTCATAGCTGTTTGAATATGGTGGTTATAAAGGAAAGAGACAACTCTTGAGTAGTCTTCTAAGGACAACATAGTTATCTGTGGATCTTATATTTGGGGGTAATGAATTCCATAGTTTGGCTGCTTGAACCGAAAAGGATGTACCACCTATAGTCTTTCTTGTATGGTGGTGTTCTAAGGGGGGGTGCCAATCTTGAGCTGAGGTTTCTTTGTTGAATGTATTTGGTTATTTTGTTTCTGATAGAGCCATCCTGTTTCATGTATAGCTTTGTGGGTGATACAAAGCAGCTTGAAGGTGCATCTTCTGTCAATGGGTAACCAGTGTAGTGCTCTCAAGGCAGGTGAGATGTGGGCTTGTCGCTTTACATGTAATAGTAGCCTGGCAGCGGAGTTCTGAATACGTTGTAGTTTTTTCATATTAGAGATGATCCATTGTAGAGGCCATTGGCATAATCCAGTTTGGATAGTACAAGCGAGATAGTAGCATGCACCTTGTGTGGAAATCCGAGGGGGGGAGATGCGGCGTAGAGTCTTCAGGGTGATGAATCTTGTTCATGCTAATTTGCCCACTTGGGCATTCATTGCTAACTTGGAGTCCATGGTAATTCCAAGATTTTTAACTTCCTCAGATAATTGAGGGGGTGGTGCGAGATAGTCAGGCCAGGCGCACAGTGGGTCATAATTTTTCCAGTCACCACATATGAGTGATTCTATTTTGGAGGTATTTCGTTTGCGATGGCTCTAAGTCATCCACTGATCAACGGCTTTGAAGCAACTAAAGATTTGTGAGTTTTCAATGTTTTTGGGGCACTCTTATTTAAGTAGTATTTGTGTGTCATCTACATAGTTGTAGCATGTGAGTTGAAAATCATTGATCAGTTCTGGTTATGATGATATGTAGATGTTGAAAAGCAAAGGTGAGATGATTGATCCTTCGGGGACCCCTGCTTTTGTGAGGTAGGGTTTGGACGAGAAGGGGGAGAATAGATGATATTAGTTATTTTTTTAAGGTAGGATGTAATCCAGTTGAAAGCAGTGCCTTCTATGCCGGCTTCGTGGAGTCTTAGAATTAGGGTGTCATGGTCAACCTAATCAAAGGCAGCCGAGAGGTCCAACAGAAGTAGTGCAGCAACTCTGTTGCGGTCGACTGTGTTTTTAAGATCATCTCAGATTGCTATGAGAGCCGATTCAGTGCCAGTTTGGTAGTCTGAAAGTATGGAATTGTCTTGAATGAATTGTGACATCTGGGCGAATGCTGCTCTTTCTAGCAGTTTGCCCAGGAAAGGTGCATTTGTGATTGGTCTGTAGTTGTTGGGGTCCTGCGGTTCTAGGTTTGTTTTCTTTAATAACGGTCGTATGTATGCTTTTTTCAAGTCTACAGGAAATGTTCCTGTAGTTAGAGTTGTTGATGTTTCTTCCTACAGGTGAGCAGCAGAAGTAAATAACAGAAAGTTCTTAAAGATGTGTGGTGAGCAAGGGTCAGAAGGGCAGCCGGAAGGTCTGCTTGCTTTGACCAAATCCATAAATTCACCTTGTGATATTTGTTTGAAGGACTGGAGAGGCTGGGTTGGTTTATTCTTAGAGGTTATTTTAGGAAAGGGGCTGGTGCTGATGGTTTTCTTCTGTTTTAAATAGGAGTCCACTGTGTCTGCCTTGGTTTTGTAATGAGTTGCCAGTTTGTTTGTGAAATCTTGAGTAGTGGGATGACTTCCTTTCATGCATTTAGTTTGCAAAATTCATTGAGAATTTTATAAAAATCTTTGGTTGTAGAGTTAGCATTTTGAATTCTGTCCGAGTAGTACCTTTTTTTTTTTTAGCAATGCCTTCTAATGAAACTTAATTTGAACAATTATTGCATAATGAGCGTCCAATAGGAGAAACCATTGATAAAGTACCACATATAGTACATGTACCTTCCACTAAATGTCCTATCAGATCCTAGTTTCTATCAAAGAGTTCTTAGATTTAGTGTTACAATACATTTATTAGTGATAGCCTTTCATCTTCAGTAACTCTCTCTTGCTGCTAAGATGTATTGTCCCCATCCCACGACCTTCAATCAAGCCTTTATGGGTCCATGTCATAAATGTACATATAGGGGGTCATTCTGACTCCGCCGCCCGCCAAAGTCCCGCCGTCAGAATACCGCTACGCGGTCAGAAGACCGCCGCAGTAATTCTGAGTTTCCCGCTGGGCTGGCGGGCGACCGCCAGAAGGCCGCCCGCCAGCCCAGCGGGAAACCCCCTTCCATGAGGATGCCGGCTCCGAATGGAGCCGGCGGAGTGGAAGGGGTGCGACGGGTGCAGTTGCACCCATCGCGATTTTCAGTGTCTGCTTGGCAGACACTGAAAATCTTGGTGGGGCCCTGTTAGGGGGCCCCTGCAGTGCCCATGCCAACAGGCAGGCGGCAGACAATGTACCGCCCACCCTATCACAACTCACCAATCCGCCACCTTTTCCGGGGCGGGAGCCCCACCGATAAAAACACGGCGGAAACAGGCTACGAACGGGAAAACGCTCACCTATACACACTCCACGAGGAAGGAGGACAGCATGGAGCCCGAATTACACATCCTACCGGCTATTGTCTACCTGCTCATCTACCAGGAGTACAAACGCCGGCACAGACAACAACGGTGAGTACTGCACCTACGACACGGGGGAGGAGGAAAGCTTACGGGCACACACATCCCCCCAACCCCCCCCCCAATACCTACACACCAATGCAGAGCAACAAGTCAGAGTGACACCCCCCAAACCCCCCGGAAGAATGCAAAGACATAATTCAAATGAAGTTTAAAATTTATGTATAAAATAGGTTCATTTAAGTCATGGTAAATATGCCATATGAAATATACAAAAGAAATAATGAACATAGTGCAAAGTATAAACATAGTCAATAAGTCCTGCACAGTCCGTTCAATATCCATAGTCCGTGGGCCAATGTGTACAAACACATGGGCAAAGCCCACACAGGAGACCGGAAACCATTGGAGAGAACACTGCTGGGGCATCAGATGAGAAAACAACAGGCACCTCAGGGGGGAGGGAAAGGGGGGCACCTCAGCCACATGAGTCCACGCCTCCATGCCCACTGTACCATCCTGGGGAGTGCAAAGCCACAGTCCATCAGATGGATAACCGACTCCACTGGTATTGGAGGAGGCATGGTGCCCAGAGTGCTTCGTGAACACCTGCTCGACACAGAACCGGCACTGTCAATGGACCAGCGGTGCTTGAGACGGCGGTGCCCAGCAGAGCGGTGCTTGAGAGGAAGGGCCCAGCGGAGCGGTGCTTGAGATGAAGGGCCCAGCGGAGCGGTGCTTGACAGGAAGGGCCCAGCGGAGTGGTGCTTGAGATGAAAAGCCCAGCGGAGCGGTGCTTGAGATGAAGGGCCCAGCGGAGCGGTGCTTGAGATGAAGGGCCCAGCGGAGCGGTGCTTGAGATGAAGGGCCCAGCGAAGCGGTGCTTGAGATGAAGGGCCCAGCGAAGCGGTGCTTGAGATGAAGGGCCCAGCGGAGCGGTGCTTGAGATGAAGGGCCCAGCGGAGCGGTGCTTGACAGGAAGGGCCCAGCGGAGCGGTGCTTGAGATGAAGGGCCACGCGGAGCGGTGCTTGAGATGAAGGGCCCAGCGGAGCGGTGCTTGACAGGAAGGGCCCAGCGGAGCGGTGCTTGAGATGAACGGCCCAGCGGAGCGGTACTTGAGATGAAGGGCCCAGCGGAGCGTTGCTTGAGATGAAGGGCCCAGCGGAGCGGTGCTTGAGATGAAGGGCTCAGCGGAGCGGTGCTTGACAGGAAGGGCCCAGCGGTGCGGTGCTTGAGATGAACGGCCCAGCGGAGCGGTGCTTGACAAGAAGGGCCCAGCGGAGCGGTGCTTGAGATGAAGGGCCCAGCGGAGCGGTGCTTGAGATGAAGGGCCCAGCGGAGCGGTGCTTGACAGGAAGGGCCCAGCGGAGCGGTGCTTGAGATGAAGGGCCCAGCGGAGCGGTGCTTGAGATGAAGGGCCCAGCGGAGCGGTGCTTGAGATGAAGGGCCCAGCGGAGCGGTGCTTGAGATGAAGGGCCCAGCGGAGCGTTGCTTGAGATGAAGGGCCCAGCGGAGCGGTGCTTGACAGGAAGGGCCCAGCGGTGCGGTGCTTGACAGGAAGGGCCCAGCGGAGCGGTGCTTGACAGGAAGGGCCCAGCGGAGCGGTGCTTGAGATGAAGGGCCCAGCGGAGCGGTGCTTGACAGGAAGGGCCCAGCGGAGCGGTGCTTGACAGGAAGGGCCCAGCGGTGCGGTGCTTGAGATGAAGGGCCCAGCGGAGCGGTGCTTGACAGGAAGGGCCCAGCGGAGCGGTGCTTGAGATGAAGGGCCCAGCGGAGCGGTGCTTGAGATGAAGGGCCCAGCGGAGCGGTGCTTGAGATGAAGGGCCCAGCGGAGCGGTGCTTGACAGGAAGGGCCCAGCGGAGCGGTGCTTGACAGGAAGGGCCCAGCGGAGCGGTGCTTGACAGGAAGGGCCCAGCGGAGCGGTGCTTGAGATGAAGGGCCCAGCGTAGCGGTGCTTGACATGAAGGGCCCAGCGGAGCGGTGCTTGACAGGAAGGGCCCAGCGGAGCGGTGCTTGACAGGAAGGGCCCAGCGGAGCAGTGCTTGAGATGAAGGGCCCAGCGGAGCGGTGCTTGAGATGAAGGGCCCAGCGGAGCGGTGCTTGAGATGAAGGGCCCAGCGGAGCGGTGCTTGACAGGAAGGGCCCAGCGGAGCGGTGCTTGACAGGAAGGGCCCAGCGGTGCGGTGCTTGAGATGAAGGGCCCAGCGGAGCGGTGCTTGACAGGAAGGGCCCAGCGGAGCGGTGCTTGACAGGAAGGGCCCAGCGGAGCGGTGCTTGAGATGAAGGGCCCAGCGGAGCGGTGCTTGACAGGAAGGGCCCAGCGGAGCGGTGCTTGACAGGAAGGGCCCAGCGGAGCGGTGCTTGACAGAAAGGGCCCAGCGGAGCGGTGCTTGAGATGAAGGGCCCAGCAGAGCGGTGCTTGACAGGAAGGGCCCAGCGGAGCGGTGCTTGAGATGAAGGGCCCAGCGGAGCGGTGCTTGACAGAAAGGGCCCAGCGGAGCGGTGCTTGAGATGAAGGGCCCAGCGGAGCGGTGCTTGAGATGAAGGGCCCAGCGGAGCGGTGCTTGAGATGAAGGGCCCAGCGGAGCGGTGCTTGAGATGAAGGGCCCAGCGGAGCGGTGCTTGAGATGAAGGGCCCAGCGGAGCGGTGCTTGACAGGAAGGGCCCAGCGGAGCGGGGCTTGACAGGAAGGGCCCAGCGGAGCGGGGCTTGACAGGAAGGGCCCAGCGGTGCGGTGCTTGAGATGAAGAGCCCAGCGGAGCGGTGCTTGACAGGAAGGGCCCAGCGGAGCGGTGCTTGACAGGAAGGGCCCAGCGGAGCGGTGCTTGACAGGAAGGGCCCAGCGGAGCGGTGCTTGAGATGAAGAGCCCAGCGGAGCGGTGCTTGAGATGAAGGGCCCAGCGGAGCGGTGCTTGAGATGAAGGGCCCAGCGGAGCGGTGCTTGAGATGAAGGGCCCAGCGGAGCGGTGCTTAAGATGAAGGGCCCAGCGGAGCGGTGCTTGAGATGAAGGGCCCAGCGGAGTGGTGCTTGAGATGAAGGGCCCAGCGGAGCGGTGCTTGAGATGAAGGGCCCAGCGGAGCGGTGCTTGACAGGAAGGGCCCAGCGGAGCGGTGCTTGAGACGGCGGGCCCTGTTCAGCGGTGCTCTTCACGGCGGGGCCCTGTTCAGCGGTGCCTGTCTTGGCGGGGCCCTCTTCAGCGGTGCTTGTCCTGTCTTTCAAGGGAGCCAGACCTGGCCAAGACTCCCCGCTTAGTCGCCCTCTGACCTTGCGGTAGCGGGGCCCTCCTGTGATGGAGTCTTTTGCCCGTGGGTGTCGTCGTCACACCCGGTATGGGGCTGGTGGGGCCCTCCTGGTGCGCTCAGCTGCTGCATGTTTTCTCCGCCCTGCTGCCCTTGCCCTCCTTCGCTGCAGCTCTCGGGCCCTTGCCTCCCTTAGATGATGTGGCAGGTGACGTGGCAAGGCCACTCTCCGTGGTGGCAGCCGTCTCAGGCTTTTCGCGCCGGCCCTTAAGTTTTCTTGTCCTCTTCCCAGGGGGTGGGCTGGCTGTCCCCTTGCTGCTGGCCGATGTTCCTTCCCTAGGAGCTGGTGGACTCCAATAGCCCTGCACTAGGGTGATACCAGATGCAGGGCTGGTGGTGGCTGAGGTGCTCTTTGGACTCTTACCAGATGGAGGGGGTGAGTCAGGTGATGCAAAGAGGTTAATTTTGGAGAGGAAAGGTTTTTTAGGAGCAATGGGAACGGTAGGTGCAGTGGGTATGGGAGTGGAGGAAGAGGATGTGGTTGTAGGCGAGTCAAGTGTGCTGTCTTTGGGTGCAGGTGCTTGGGCTGGAGGCTGTCGTGAGGTGGATGGCTGTTGGGTGGGTGGCTGCCTGCGTTTGTGTGGTTTGGAAGAGGGGGTGACAGGCACAGTGGTAGAGGACACAGGGGACGTGTAAATGGCAGTGGGGGTGGTGACTGCACGTGTGCTGACTGTAATGGAGGGTGTGCTGGTGATGGAAGTACTTGCTGATGGTGGTGTGCATGCAGGTGTGACTGGAGACGTCACAGGGAGGGAGGAGGGAGACGAGGAGGAGGGGGACACAGAGGTGGTAGTGACTGTTGGCATGTCTGCATCTGGATGTTGTTTGTGTGAATGCTTGTGGGATCTGTGGTGCTTATGTCTGGATGAGCTGCCCTTGGGTGTTGAGGTGTGTGCAGGCTGGTCTGATGGTGTGGATGGGATAGGCTGAGGAACAGGAGACTGGGACTGGGTAGAGGGAGTTAGAAGAGGGAGGCTGGAGACAGGGACAATGGCTGCCGTCAGTGCTGATGCCAGAGCGTTGAACGATCGCTGATGGGCAGCCTGACCCGAATGAATGCCCTCCAGGTATGCATTGCTCAGATGCACCTCCCTTTCCACCCCCTGGATGGCATTCAAAAGGGTAGACTGCCCAAC
This sequence comes from Pleurodeles waltl, assembly GCF_031143425.1. Lineage (NCBI taxonomy): Eukaryota > Metazoa > Chordata > Amphibia > Caudata > Salamandridae > Pleurodeles > Pleurodeles waltl. The sequence goes on along the minus strand of NC_090447.1, from coordinate 346,468,411 downwards.
AATGAGCGTCCGGAGGAGGTCAATGACCTCCTCACTGAGGGCAGCAGGGGTAACTGGGGCAGGGCCTAAGGTGCCTGGGGCGAAGGAGATGCCCGCCTTGGTGTGCGAGCGAGCACGGGGCGAATGCTGAGGGGCGGCTTGGAGGGCGGAGCTGGTGCGCTGGGTGGCGGCTGTACCTGTAGTTGCGGTGGGCACGGATGTTGCCGCCACCGCAAGGGAGCTCCCTTCCGAGGACGTGTCGGTGTCGCTGACGTCTCCACGGGTCCCCGTTGTGGAGCTCCCCTCGCCCTCCGTCTCACTGCTGAACTCCGAGTCCATTGCATGGCCCTCCGGGGCCATGTGAGATGCAGCTCCCTCGTGCGCCGATGCCACTTCTCCTCCGCCTGATGATGCTAATGCACACATGCACATGAAGAAAAAGAAAATGGGTGGAGGGGAAAAATGAAGACAGGTTGAGTGCATGCATTGGCAACACCGTTGGCGGAGAGGACAGACACAGAAGCCCCCTGAACTACGCTGCGCAATCGGGGTACACTACTCAGTTCTTGTGACTAGGCCTACAGGTCTATGTACCACAAATGCACACATGGGTGATGGCGGACCATGGATAGCTGTACTTGGCACCCTACAGAGGTGGGGGCGGGGGCACAGGGCCATGGCTAACGGAGGGGACTAGCCTACAGAAAGCGCCCTGGCCTTGAGTTACCCACAGCCCTCCTCCCCCACCCAGACACCTCCACTGCGCGCAAATATAGCAGAATGTGCTGATACTCACCCCCTTGTGTCTGCTGTGATGTCCTCACGCGCCCATCCAAATCGGGGTAGGCCACCGCCAGGATCCGGGACATCAGGGGGGTCAATTGGCGGCTGGCACCCCTCCTACGTTGGGAGGCCATCTACAGCAGAGACTCGGCGGTCTTTCTGGTCCCGCGGCGGATGTCCTCCCACCTCTTTCGGCAGTGGGTGCCCCCAGGGCCCGGACGTCCTTGGCGATGGCACGCCAAATGTCGACCTTCTGATGGGCGCTGACCTATTTGACATGTACAGGGTGAGAAAGGAAATATCATCACTTTTCAGCATGGTAGATGTGAGTGGCCCCCCCTCCCAACCTTGCCATGTGGCACATGTTCCCATCTGTTGTGCGTTGCACTCCTCATTCGCTCCCCTCCCCACCATCTTACATACACCCCACTCAACACAGGCATAGCCCATTCAGCGTGCACCCTGTGTACTAACCTGTTGGTCTGGAGGACCGTAGAGTAGCGCATACTGGGGGAGGACCCCATCAACAAGTTTCTCCAATTCTTCGGAAGTGAAGGCAGGGGCCCTTTCCCCAGTCGCAGCAGCCATTGTATCTCCCAGACCGAGGTCACAGCAGCACCTGCAGTATAGGTTCTCTCCTGTGGATGATCAGGTCTCGAGTGATTAATCAGATAGAAAATGGCGGTCACGCCCGCGGCGGTGCGTACCGCGACCGCCGGCGCACATCGCATTGGCTCCTGAGACCCATAGGGTTCAATGTTAACCAATGCTGCTTTGCGCCGCGGTCTTCGACCGCCTACCGCCACGGTGTGCCACGCCAGCGCAGTGACCTCACATCCCACTGTCACACTTCACAGGTCAGGCAGCCGCCATTTCAAGGGCCCACATGGCATGATTTCTACTGCATCACACAGGCCTAGGCCTTGCATTGCCACTCATACAAGCCGTTCCATGCATAGCGATTCGTGTACTGTGCAAGCTGTGTGAACGAACCTGTGGGTTGCTTGACTCTGTGCTCCATGTTGTCCTTCCTAGGCACCGTCCGCTGGGACTTGCGAGGAGAAGGATGAATCCTCCCGTGTACCGACCGCTGGTGGACCTGTCGACAATGGAAGAACGACATATCATACTTACATACCGGCTTGACAGAGCAACTATACATGAACTATGTGCCCAGCTGGAGCCAGACCTGATGTCCCCCATCCGCCAACCCACAGGGATTCCCCCTCTGGTGCAGGTTCTGTCAGTACTCCATTTTTTGGCAAGTGGGTCGTTTCAGACAACAGTGGCCATATCATCTGGGATGTCTCAGCCTATGTTTTCAAAGGTTTTGTCCAGAGTGTTGTCTGCCCTGATGAAAAACATGAGGAGCTACATTATTTTCCCTGAGGTGGGCGAATTGGCTACAGTGAAGGGTGATTTCTATGCCCTTGGACATATCCCCAACATCATTGGGGCCATTGATGGGACCCATGTGGCTTTGGTTCCCCCCAAAGACAGTGAGCAGGTGTACCGAAACAGAAAAAGTTATCATTCGATGAATGTCCAGGTGGTCTGTTTTGCTGACCAGTACATCTCCCATGTAAATGCCAAGTTCCCTGGGTCAGTGCATGACGCGTATGTCATGCGAAATAGCAGCATCCCTTATGTGATGGAACAGCTACAGAGACACCGTGTGTGGCTAATTGGTGACTCTGGTTACTCCAACCTGTCGTGGCTACTGACCCCAGTGAGGAATCCCAGGACAAGGGCAGAGGAACGCTACAATGAGGCCCATGGGTGAACTAGGAGGATCATAGAAAGGACCTTCGGGGTCCTGAAGGCCAGGTTTAGGTGCCTGCATATGACAGGGGGATCCCTCATGTACTCACCAAAGAAGGTGTGCCAGATCATCTTGGCCTGCTGTATGCTTCACAATCTTGCATTGCGACGCCAGGTGCCTTTTCTGCAGGAGGATGGTCCAGATGGTGGTGTTGTTGCAGCTGTGGAGCCTGTGGAGAGTGAAGAAGAGGAAGACGACGGGGACGACACGGACAACAGGGATACAGTCATACAACAATACTTTCAGTAGCACACAGGTAAGAAACAGCCACCCCAATTTACATTTACTTGAGGCCTCATGCGTCTCCACTGTCTGTGTTTCCCCCCAGTTCCTGTTAACTGATTTGTGACTTTCCCTTCCCTTTTCAGAGCTGTATGACCCACTGCCTGACTTCAGCTTTGTTTGCCCATGGACTAAAGCTTATTGAAATTGGTATGTTGTCATCACAAACTAACTGGACATTATTGAACCGTTATGTGTAATACATTTGTTAAGAATACAAGCAGACTCCTGTTTATTTAAGTGGAATAAGTGATTTATTTAAAGTGCTAGATATAGGTAAATGATTGGGAAGCGGGGATGGGTGGGGGTGGAGTAATGTCCATGGCAGAGTCCAGTTATCTGTCGCACAGGTGCATTGTCCATATGCCTGTGGAAGGATGGAGCAGGGGCAGTTCAAGGTTGGACAGGGTGACAATGTGGGACAGTGGGATGATATCAGGGGGTATCTTAGGCTGGCGGGGGTCTTGCAATCCTACTCTGTCTTCTTGTGAGATCTCAGGTTCCGCTTGCGGGGTGGTTCTTCTTCTGCAGGAGGTGGGGTTCTGGTGGCCTGTCGTTGTGTGGGGGCCTCCTGTCCACTAGCGCCGGCGGAGGTGGTAGGCAGTTCCTGTCCTGGGCTAGTGACAGGGGCCCTTTGGGGTGCCACATGGTCCCGCAATGTGGTGACGATCTGGGTAAGGGCCAGGACGATGGTCCCCATTGCGGAACCGATGTTCCTCAGTTCCTCCCTGAACCCCATGTACCGTTCCTCCTGCAGTTCCTGGATCTCCTGGAACCGGGCCAGTACCCTCGCCATCGTCTCCTGGGAGCGGTGGTATGCTCCCATGATGGTGGAGAGGGCCTCTTGGAGAGTCGGTTCCCTGGGCCTGTCCCCCCCCTGTCGCACAGCAGCCCTCCCAGTTCCCCTGCGTTCCTGGGCCTCTGTCCCCTGGCCGGTGTGCCCACTACCACTGCCCCCAGGTCCCTGTTGTTGTTGGGGTGGTGGGTCAACCTGGGTGCCCTGTAGTGGTGGACACACCGATGATTTACGTGCCCTGGAGACAGTGGCATGTGCCCGCTGGGTGGGAGCTGTGCTGGTGTTCCCAGAGGGGGTTGGGTCTGGTGTAGCCTGTGGCTGTCTGTGGGGAACCGACTGTCCAGAGGTCCCCGATGGGCCGGGCTGGTCGTCTGGCTCCAGGGAGACAGAGCTGCTGTCATCGCTGGGGGCCTCTTCTGGGGGTGGGATGGACATCTCTGGACCCTCCGTGGCGGTGTGGTGGCGTTTGGGTCCTGCAGGGGTATAAAGGTATGGTTATTGCTTCTGTGTGTGGCATTTCGTGTGATGGGTGGGTGTCCGTGTCCCCATGTGCAGGCATTTCCTTGTGGGGGCTTTTGTGAGGGTGGCTTGTGGGGGTGATGTGTGTGTGCAGTGGGCATGCTTTGGTGATGGGTGTCCATGCTTTGGGGTCGCATGCAGGGCTTGGTGTTGGGATGGGTGGGTTGTGATGGTGAGGCTTTTGCTAGGGGTTGGTGTGATGGGGGAGGGGGTGAGGGTGGGGGTATGATTTGGCATTCAGGTGGGGTGGGGGTGGGAAGCAGTAGTCAAGATTTGCCTTACCAGAGTCCATTCCTCCGCCTACTCCAGCGAGGCCCTCTGGATGCAGGATGTGCAAGACTTCCTCCTGCCACGCGGTAAATTCTGGGGGAGTAGGTGGGGGTCCGCCGCCAGTCTTCTGCACCGCTATGTTGTGCCTTGATACCATGGAACGCACCTTCCCCCGTAGGTCGTTCCATCTCTTCCTGATGTCCTCCCGATTGCGTGGATGCTGTCCCACCGCGTTGACCCTGTCCAATATCCTTTGCCATAGCTCCATCTTCCTGGCAATTGTGGTGTGCTACACCTGTGCCCCGAAGAGCTGGGGCTCTACACAGACTATTTCCTCCACCATGACCCTGAGTTCGGCGTCACTGAACCTGGGGTGTCTTTGGGGTGCCATGGGGTGGTGTGGTTGAGGTGTGGGGTGGCGTTTGTGGTGATGAGTGTGGTGCGTGTGGTGGTGTGTGGTGTTTGGTGCGTGGATTCTGTGTGGGTGATGGTGTTGTGTGCCTCTGTGTTGTGGGATTCGCTATTCTGTGCTCTGTCTCTAGCCTTCGTCAATGATTTCGGGTCGTAGGGGCTTGTGGGTGATGTGGGTGTGTGTTTTATATTGTGTTGGGTGTGTGGGAGTGGTGTTAGTATGTGTATCAGGTGTGTGTATTTCGAAGTGACCAATGTGGCTGAGTTTTCTATGTGTGTGTGTATTTTGACCGCGGCGGGGTGTACCGCCAATGGAATACCGCGTTTGAAAGACCGCCGCGTGGATTTGTGGGTCGGAATGGTATGGGTGTATTTCTGTTGGCGTGACGGTGGAGGTTTGGTCAGCGCCATTTTTTCGCTGACCTTTGGTGTGGTGGATTATTGAGGATGTCGGGTTTTCGGCGGTTTGGCAGTTGCGGGTCAGAATGACCGTGGCGGTTTACCACGGCCGCGGCGGTGTTATGGCGGGCTTCTGACCGGCGGTAAGCGCCTTTTACCGCCGAGGTCAGAATGACCCCCTTAGTCTTCTTCCAGAAGGCCCTCATCTTGCATATATATATATATATATATATATATATATATGTTCGATGGCATGTGTAGCTGCAGATACACATGCTATGCATATCTCTTCCGACATCTAGTGTTGGGCTTGGAGTGTTACAAGCTGCTTTTCTTCAAAGAAGTCTTTTTAAAGTCATGGAATCGAGTGACACCTTCTCTCGGTTACAGTGCGAATGGGCATTGAATCCATAGTTAGATTGTTTTCTTTCCGCCGTCGGGTTCGGCGTGTTTCCTCTCGCTCCGCAATTTCGAATTGGAAAACCTTAGAAAACCTATTTATTAGTCGGTATTGTTTCGATCGCGTTTCCCATCCAGCATCCAATCGGTAATACCGCCGGAATCTAAATTTCACCCTTTGGGGCGCGTGCGCCCTATTCGGGCCTACCGCTTGGAAAGCCTGATGGATTGGACTCCATTCTGCCCTCGGTGCCACGCAAAGTACCCATATACAGACCAACACCTGGTTTGTAATTTGTGCCTTTCTCCAAGCCATCGGGAGGAAGACTGCCAAGCCTGTCGATCGTTTCAATCGAAGAAGACCTTAGGAGATAGCAGGGCCCGAAGACTAGAAATGGCATCCAAGAGCACTGAACATCTCAATGTCATGGAGGAAGAGCAGGCGTAGACAGCAGTCTCCATCCGAGACACCGACTCCGAACAAGAATCGGAAGATGATAGACCCATCACGGCTGGCCAGCATGTGAGTATGTCTGCCCCACGCCCTCATATAAAAAGTAACCGAAGGCCTTGAGTACCCCACTGCCGGAAGGCCATGGTTTAACCCAAAAGAAGACTGTCGGCGACCGACTTTCTGGATCGGCGCCGAAAAAAGGCCAATCCGTTGTCCATTTCGGAGTCGAGCAAGTCGGCTAAAACTTTCACCTCGGACTCCAGCAAACGGCTTCACTCTTCGGAGTCTAAAATTCGACACCCTGCTTCGAGCCAAAACAACCGACTTCTTTTTCGGGACCGAAAATAAACCAAACTTTGGAGCTGAAAAAATCCTCATGCACAGAGGAACAAGGACTTTTGAGGAAATTAAAGCAAATCTCAAAGCCCATGCAAGAATCTCACAAGCTTCCAAAGAAGAGACTGAGATTGAGCCGATATTGGAGGTTATCGATGAACGATAATCGAGTATCCATATACATAAGGAGGCTGGCCGAATCCTCACTGCACCTCCTTTAAAGACTAAAGGAAAGCTCGCCTTTCAAGAGGAGTTAGGTTCTGCTCAACCACCAGCAAAAGTGCGGAAACAAAAGGATAAACCAGCACGTCTCCCTACTTCTCCTCCTCCTCACTCTCCACAACTTTCTTTTTCACCTCATGTAGGAAGTTGGCTCTGTATATACTATCTCAAAGTAAGAGATAGTGTGCACAGAGTCCAAGGGTTCCCCTTTGAGGTAAAATAGTGGAAAAATTAGATAATTCTAATGCTCTATTTTGTGGTAGTGTGGTTGAGCAGTTGGCTTCTCAGAGGGTAGTGAAAAGCATTTGTTGTACACGCACAGGCAATAAATGAGGAACACACTCAGACGTAACTCCAGTCCAATAGTTTTTATATAGAAAAATAAATGTTCTTAATTTATTTTTAGAACCATAAGTTCAAGATTTGAAGTAAATACATAAAATGCAAGGTACTCCACACAGGTAAGTTAGGAACTTTGAATTAGAGCAATAGCATACACAGTTTTAGTAAAAATGGCAATAAGCTATTTTAAAAGTGGACACATTGCAAAAATCAACAGTTCCTGGGGGAGAGGTAAGTAATGGTTAGTTTGTCAGGTAAGTAAGACACTTACAAGTCTAAGTTCCTGGGCATAGGCAGCCCACCGTTGGGGGTTTAAGGCAACCCCAAAGTTACCACACCAGTAGTACAGGGCCCGTCAGGTGCAGAGGTCAAAGAGGTGCCCAAAACACAAAGGTGCCTATGAAGAACAGGGGTGCTCCGGTCCCAGTCTGCCAGAAGGTAAGTACCCGCATCCTCAGGGGGCAGACCAGGGAGGTTTTGTAGAGCAACGGGGGGGACACAAGTAGGCACACAAAACACACTCTCAGTGGCACGGGGCAGCCTGGTGCAGTGTGCAAAGCAGGCCTCTGGGTTCAGATAGGAATCAATGGAGGGACCCAGGGGTCACTCTAGCGGTGCAGGCAGGCACAGGGTGGCCTTCTCGGGCCTGGGTCGCCTGGGGGTCACTCCTGCGCTGAGGTTGGGTTCCTTCAGGTCCTGGGGACTGCGGGTGCAGTGCTGGTTCCAGGCCTCAGGTCCCTTGTTACAGGCAGTCGCGGTCAGGGGGAGCCTCTGGATTCTCTCTGCAGGCGTCTCTGTGGGGGCCCAGGGGGGTCGTGTCGGGCTACTCACGGGCTCGCAGTCGCCGGGGAGTCCTCCCTGTGGTCTTTGTTCTCTGGATCTCGAGCCGGGGGCGTCGGGTGCAGAGTGTGAAGTCTCACGCTTCCAGCATGAAACGTGAGTTCCCAGGAAGTTGCTTCTTTGTTGCAAAGATGTAGCTGGTTTTGAGCAGAGCCACTGCTCACAGCAGTTTCTTGGTCCTTTAGTCCAGGGCAGTCCTCTGAGGCTTCAGAGGTCCCTGGTCCCTGTCGGATGCGTCACTGGTTGCAGGTTTTCAAATCAGGAATCAGGTCGGTAGGGCTGGGGCCAAAGCAGTTGTAAGCTTGTATGTCAGCAGTTTTTCTTGTTTCTTCAGGTTGCAGTTATCTGATTTCCTGGGTTCTTGGGTGCCCCTAAATACTAAATTTCAGGGTGTGTTTAGGTCTGGGAGGGCAGTAGCCCAAGTCTACTGTCCGGGAGGGTGGCTACACCCTCTTTCTGCCTCCTCCCTGTGGGGAGGGGGGCACATCCCCAATCCTATTGGGGGAATCCTCCAAAACTAAGTTGGAGGATTCCTAAAGGCAGGGGTCACCTCAGCTCAGGACACCTTAGGGGCTGTCCTGACTGGTGGGTGACTCCTCCTTGTTTTTCTCATTATCTCCTCCAGCGTTGCCGCCAAAAGTGGGGGTAGTGGCCGGAGGGGCGGGCATCTCTACTAGCTGGGATGCCCTAGGGCGCTGTAACAAAAGGGGTGAGCCTTTAAGGCTCACCCCCAGGTTTTACAGTTCCTGCAGGGGAAGGTGAGAAGCACCTCCACCCAGTACAGGCTTTGTTCCTGGCCACAGAGTGACAAAGGCACTCTCCCCATGTGGCCAGCAACATGTCTGGTGTGTGGCAGGCTGGCAGAAACTGGTCAGCCTACATTAGAAGTCGGATTGGTATTTAGGGGGCATCTCTCAGATGCCCGCTGGGAGCATGTTACAATACATTCCACACTGGCATCAGTGTGCATTTATTGTGCTGAGAAGTTTGATACCAAACTTCCCAGTTTTCAGTGTAGCCATTATGGAACTGTGGAGTTTGTGTTTGACAAACTCCCGGACCATATACTCTTATGGCTACCCTGCACTTACAATGTCTAAGGTTTTGTTTAGACACTGTAGGGGCATAGTGCTCATGCACATATGCCCTCACCTGTGGTATAGTGCACCCTGCCTTAGGGCTGTAAGGCCTGCTAGAGGGGTGACTTACCTATGCCACAGGCAGTGTGAGGTTGGCATGGCACTCTGAGGGGAGTTCCATGTCGACTTGGTCTTTTTCTCCCCACCAGCACACACAAGCTGTGAGGCAGTGTGCATGTGCTGAGTGAGGGGTCCCCAGGGTGGCATAAGACATACTGCAGCCCTTAGAGACCTTCCCTGGCATCAGGGCCCTTGGTACCAGGGGTACCCGTTACAAGGGATTTATCTGAGTGCCAGTGCTGTGCCAATTGTGGAAGCAAAGGTACAGTTTAGGGAGAGAACACTGGTGCTGGGGCCTGGTTAGCAGGGTCCCAGCACACTTTCAATCAAAACTTAGCATCAGCAAAGGCTAAAGGTTAGGGGGTAACCATGCCAAGGAGGCATTTCCTTAAACAAGTGGAAACGATTTGTCCATTACTGTCAATCTAAAAATACGGAACCACTTACAGCATCTATACAAGATATTCTATGCTATCTACTTCATTTGCAGAAATCAAATTTAGCTTTCTCATCCATGAAAATCCACCTTATTGCAATATCTGCTTATTTGCAAACTATTCAACACACTTCTCTGTTCAGAGTTCCTGTTATTAAAGCCTTCATGGAAGGATTAAAATGCATTATTCCACCCGGAACACCACCTGTTCCCTCCTGGAATTTAAATATCGTAATTACCAGACTTATGGGCCAACCTTTTGAACCCATGCACGGTTGTCAAATTCAATTTTTAACATGGAAAGTTGCCTTCTTTGTAGTTATTACTTCTTTATTAAGGGTTAGTGAAATACAGGCGTTCACTCTTGAAGAACCTTTCTTCCAAGTGCACAAACATAAAGTTGTACTTAGGACAAATCCAAAATTTCTACCAAAAGTAGTATCTCCTTTTCACATCAATCAAACAGTGCAATTGCCAATCTTCTTTCCGCAGCCAGACTCTGAGGCAGAAAGAGCTCTTCATACCTTAGATCTCAAAAGAGCTCTTATGAACTACATCGACAGAACTAAAGATTTTAGAAAGCCAAAACAACTTTTCGTTGCCTTTCCACATCCACATAAATGTAATCCTATACCTAAACAAGGCTTAGCAAGATGGATTGTTAGATGCATCCAAACATGCTACATCAAAGCAAAGAGAAAACTTTTCTTTTAATCACTCCTAGAGCACATTCCACATGAAAGAAATGTGCATCAATAGCATTTTAGGTAACATACCAATGGCTGATATATGTAAAGCTGCCACATGGTCAACTCCTCATACTTTTACAAAACACTATTGTGTTGATGTTTTCTCTCAGTACCATGCTATTGTAGGCCAGGCTGTATTAAGAACACTATTTCAAACAACTTAAACTCCTACTTTTGGGAGGACTAACTGCTTTGTAGTCTATGCATAGCATGTGTATCTGCAGCTACACATGCCATCAAACGGAAAATGTCACTTACCCAGTGTACATCTGTTCGTGGCATGTAGTGCTGCAGATTCACATGCACCCTTCCTCCTTCCCGGAAGCCTGTAGTCGTTCAAGTTTAATATTTGTACATATGTATAAACATTTACATTTGCATGGACATCTCTTTATAGTCTTATACTCCATCACTTCTTCATTCACCCTTTGCGGGAAAACAATCTAACAATGGAGTCGATGCCCATGCGCGCTGTAATCGAGAGGAGGAGTCACTCGATCCCATGATTCCGAAAAGACTTCTTCGAAGAACAACAACTTATAACACTCCAAGCCCAAAACTAAATGTCGGAAGAGATATGCATAGCATGTGAATCTGCAGCACTACAAGCCACGAACAGATGTACGCTGGGTAAGTGACATTTTCCATATATATATATGTTGGGGGGACTGCCTAGAAGTATTCTAGAGTAGTGTTACTGTAATAAAGTACCTTTATTTTTGTAACGCTGTGTGTCTCCTTTCATGTGTGATAAGTTTATTTGACTATTGTGGTATTGCATAAGCTTTGCATGTCTATTAGATAAGTCTTGGCTGCTCATCCACAGCTACCTCTATAGAGCCCTGGCTTCCTAGGCACTACCTTAATTGACTCATAGTGTTTACCTGGACCTGGTATAAGGTGCCAACACCATAGGTGTCCACCACACACCAGGCCAGCTTCCTACAGCAAGATGTTCGGATGTCCAGGGACAGGAGACCCCACCAACCGGTTGCCTTGAAGGGCCTGTGGTTGCAGGGGAGTGACTCCTTCACTCCAAAGGAGATTCCTTTGTGATTCCTTGTGCAAACAGAGTCTTTGTGACCCTGGAGGATGCACAGCCTTGGATATTGCAGAATTCTTGCAGGATCTGGAGAAACAATTTTGTAATGGGAGCCTTCCCACCAGAGGCAGACTTGTTTGTTTCCAGGTGAAGACCAGCAGTGGTTCTAGAGGCCAAGGGCAGAAGATGTCTTGCAGAGTTCCTTGTAGTCTCTTGCTTGACAAATCTGAGGACCCACCAGCGAGGGAGCCCTTAAACTCTAAAAGGAGGTTGGTTACTCTCTGCGGTGACCCACCTATCGGAGGGGGTCAGGGTAGTCTCCTACCTGGCCTAACTAACCAGCTGCTCCAAGGACCCTCTGCACATCTAATTTTCAAGATGTCATAATCAAGTGGCCACCTGGCAGAGCTCTGAGCATCTCCCTAGGGGAGGAGCTGGACAGTGGGGTGGTCACTCCTCTCTCCGTGGTGTAGTTTTGCAATAGAGTGAGAACTTGGGGTTTCTGAACAGGTGAAAACTGGATTATGCAAGGAGGGCACCAAATGTGCTTTTCAAAGCAGTCCGGTGGCGCTCAGAGGCCACTCCAAACCCTTGGACATCTAATACACAGGGAGAGGTGATCACCCCGCCCTTGCAGGAAATCTTTTGTTTTGCTTGTCCGCCCTGATCCTGGCTCATCAGCACGAGGGCAGAACACTGCCTAGGGTCAGCAGCAGTGCCGGCTGGCAGCTGGACCCCATAAAGCTGCACAGGCAGAACTGGGGGAATCACCTAGCGAACCCTCAGAGTACATGGTATCTTGCAACTAACACTGGAATCGCTGTTCCAACATGTTTGATACCAAAAATGCCTAGGTTTGGAGTAGCCTTTATATAGTGGGACTACTTGTGTTGACCAGTGTCCACTACATATATTAAGGTGACTTCCCTGCACTTAGAGTCCAGGAAATGGCCTGGTGTCTGAAGGGTTACCCTGCTCATGCAGGAGTACCGTCACACTTAGAGACGTGCAGGGAGTTCCTTGTAGCCTTCTAGCCCTTGAGCTGAAGGGCCTACCAGAGGAGAGACTTATAATCTATAAGTACAGTGGATAGGTTTGACAGTGAAAGGGTGCATGCACCCTTTCACGCAGGCTGCAATGGCAGGCCTGCAGTCATTTTGCATGGGCTCCTATGGGTGGCATAATGCATTCTGCAGCCCATGGGGGACCCCTGGTTCAACAAAGCCCTGGTTACCTAAGTACCATATATTAGTACACCAGTGTAGGAAAGTACCATCTTGCCTTGCATGTTACCCCCATTTTTACTTGTGTGTCAGTTTATTTTTGCCTGTCTCACTGGGATCCTCCTAGCCAGGACCCCAGTGCTCATAGTTTGTGGCCTGAATGTGTTCCCTCTGTGGTGCCTGTGTCACTGAGGCTCTGCTAACCAGAACCTCAGTGCTTATGCTCTCTCTGCTTTTAAAATTCACTGCAGGCTAGGGACCATTTTTACCAATTCTGATTGGCACACTGGAACACCCTTATAATTCGCTAGTATATGGCACCTAGGTACCCAGGGTTATGGGGGTTCCAGGAGATCCCTATGGGCTGCAGCATTTCTTTTGCCACCCATAGGAAGCTCAGACAATTCATACACAGGACTGCCACTGCATCCTGAGTGAAATAACGTCCACGTTATTTCACAGTTATTTTACACTGCACTTAAGTAACTTATATGTCACCCATGTATCTAACCCTCACCTAGTGAAGGTTAGGTGCAAAGTTACTAAGTGTGAGGGCACTCTGGCACTAGCCAAGGTGCCCCCACATAGTTCAGGGCACTTTCCCTGGACTTTGTGAGTGCGGGGACACCATTACACGTGTACACTACATATAGGTCAATACCTATATGTAGCTTCACAATGGTAACTCTGAATATGGCCATGTAACATGTCTAAGATCATGGAATTGTCCCCCCATGCCAAATCTGGTATTGGGGTGCCAATCCCATGCATCCCCGGGGCTCCAGCATGGATCCCGGGTACAACCAAACTAGCTCTCTGGGATTTTCACTGCATCTACCACTGCTGCCAACCCACAGACAGGCTTCTGCCCTCCCGGGGTCTGGGCAGCCCAGTCCCAGAAAGTCAGAACAAAGAATTTCCTCTGAGAGAGGGTGTTAGACCCTCTCCCTTTGGAAATAGGTGTTAAAGGCTGGGGAGGACTAGCCTCCCCCAGCCTCTGGAAATGCTTTGAAGGGCACAGATGGTGCCCTCCTTGCATAAGCCAGTCTACACCGGTTCAAGGATCCCCCAGCCCCTGCTCTGGTGCGAAACTGGACACAGGAAAGGGGAGTGACCACTCCCCTGTCCATCACCACACCAGGGGTGGTGCCCAGAGCTCCTCCAGGGTGTCCCAGACCTCTGCCATCTTGAATGCAGTGATGTGAGGGCACAATGGAGGCCTCTGAGTGGCCAGTGCCAGCAGGTGACGTCAGAGACCCCCTACTGATAGGTTCTTACCTGGCTAGGTGGCCAATCCTCCTCTGAGGGCTATTTAGGGTCTCCTGTGGATTTCTTGTCAGATAACAAATGTAAGAGCGCACCAGAGTTCCTCTGCATCTCCCTCTTCTGCCAAGGATCGACCGCTGACTGCTCCAGGACGCCTGCAAAACCGCAACAAAGTAGCAAGAAGACTACTAGCAATATTGTATCGCCTAATCCTGCCGGCTTTCTCCACTGTTCCCTGGTGGTGCATGCTCTGAGGGCTGTCTGCCTTCACCCTGCACTGGAAGCCAAGAAGAAATCTCCAGTGGTTCGATGGAATCTTCCCCCTGCTACTGCAGGCACCAAACTTCTGCTTCACCGGTCCTCTGGGTCCCCTCATCTTGACGTGCGTGGTCCCTGGAACACAGGAGCTGGATCCAAGTGACCCCGACAGTCCAGTGGTCCACCTGTCCAAATTTGGTGGAGGTAAGTCCTTGCCTCCCCACGCCAGACAGTAATCCTGTGTACTGCGTGAACTGCAGCTTCTGGGGCTTCTGTGCACTTTTGCAGGGAATCCTTTGTGCACAGCACATCCCAGGTCCCCAGCACTCCATCCTGCATTGCTCAACTCACTGAGTTGACCACCGGCATCGTGGGACCCTTCTTTGTAGTGTTGAGACGACCACTGTGCTCAGTTTTCTTGAACCCCTGTTCAAGTACTTCTGCAGGTGCTGCCTGCTTCTTCGTGTGCTCTCTGTGCTGCTGAGTGCCCCCTCTGTCTCCTCCTCCAAGGGGTGACCTCCTGGTCCTTCCTGGGCCCGGGCAGCACCCACTTTCTTCAAACCCCAACCTTTGCAGCTAGCAAGGCTTGTTTGTGGTCTTTCTGCATGGAAACAACTCTGCATCCTCCAGCACACCGTGGGACATATTCTGTGCAAAGGAGAAGTTCCTGGCATCTTCCGTTGTTGCAGAATCTTCAGCTTCTTCCACACAGAGGTAGCCATTTTGCACCTTCATCTGGGGTTTAGTGGGCTCCTGCCCCCCTGGACACTTTTGTGACTCTTGGACTGGTGCCCCTTCCTTTACAGGTCCTCAGGTCCAGGACTCTGTCTTCATTGCTTTGCAGTCTGTTGTGGTATTTGCAGAATCTCCTATCACGACTTTAGTGTGTTTCTGGGGAAGTAAGGTAACTTTACTCCTAATTTTCAGGGTCTTGGGGTGAGGTATCTTGGACACCCTTAGTGTTTTCTTACACTCCCAGCGACCCTCTACACACTACACTAGGCCTGGGGTCCCTAAGTGGTTCGCATTCCACTTTCTTAGTATATGATTGTGTTTCCCCTAGGCCCATTGCATCCTATTGTATTCTACAGTGTTTGCACTACTTTTCTAACTCTTTATTTACCTGATTCTGGTTTGTGTGTATATTTTGTGTATTTTACTTACCTCCTAAGGGAGTATATCCTCTGAGATATTTTTGGCACATTGTCACTAAAATAAAGTATCTTTATTTTTAGTAACTCTGAGCATTGTGATTCTTATGATATAGTGCTATGTGAGATAAGTGGTTTAGTAGGAGCTTTGCATGTCTCCTAGTTCAACCTAAGCTGCTCTGCTATAGCTACCTCTATCAGCCTAAGCTGCTAGAACACTACTAATCTACTAATAAGGGATAACTGGACCTGGCACTAGGTATAAGTATCATCAGGTACCCACTATAAGCCAGGCCAGCCTCCTACAACCAGTATCCCAATTGTGGGTGTGAAAAGTAACAACTAAATTTAGGGGAGAGAGTTATGTCACTGGGTTCCTGGTTAGCACGATCCCAGTGGACTACAGTCCAAACACAGATATCAGGCAAAAAGTGGGGTAACTATGCCAGAAAGATGGCACTTTCCTACACCCTCCATATTTAAATCTCCTATGGTGGCATGATTCCATAAAGGTCTTTCCCACATGTTCCCGCCTACCCCGTTCATAATGCCCCAGTGGGATTTGATCCTGGTACTTACTTTCCTTATGTGTGCTCCCTTTGAGTCTCTTCATAATTGTCCTCTTCTGCTCCTTACATTAAAAACAGCCTTCCTTGCGCCTATCTCCTCTACACGGTGAGGGAGTGAGCTACAAACTTTCTTCGAAGCTACCTTTCATCTCTGTCCATCCTGACAAAGTGGTGCTTCGTACTTGGGCCTCTTTCCTCCTTAAAGTAGTCATGCCCTTTCATGTAGGCCAATCCATCACCTTGCCTATGTTTCATCTACCCCCACATCCTTCTCATGAGAAGGAGAGACTTTCCCAGTCTAGATCCAAAAAGAGCATCAGTGTTATTCCTCAATCATACCGAAGACATCTGGGTGAACGATCAACTCTTTGTGGTCCAAAGAAAGAATGAGCGGTGCAGAAGAGAGCCATCTCCAAATAGGTTGTTCTCTGCATCAAAATGTGCTACGCTTTGTATAAGAAACAACCTCTGAGGGTTGGTGTGCTCCACCAGAGCAACAGCTGAAACCGCTGCGTTAGTATGTGGAGTTCTAGTCCTGAACATCCAGGCCTTGAAAAAACATAAAAATGTTACTAGATTTGCAGGTCAAGTACCTTGAATAATCTATTCAACCTAACTGTAATGACCTGACCCATGAACGGGTCTCCATTTGTGTGATCTTAGGCAAATAGTTTACTTGATTTTAGTTTACTAATAGCATTGCCATCAGGGCAGGAGTGTTTCTCAGTTTGTTTAAACAATGACTGTAGGAAGCTGGCTCTGTGTATACTGCATCAAAATGAGATATAGGGGGTTATTACAACTTTGGAGGAGGTGTTAATCCGTCCCAAAAGTGACGGTAAAGTGACGGATATACCACCAGCCTTATTACGAGTTCCATAGGATATAATAGACTCGTAATACGGCTGGTGGTATATCCGTCACTTTACCGTCACTTTTGGGACGGATTAACACCACCTCCAAAGTTGTAATAACCCCCATAGTGTGCACAGAGTCCAGGGGTTCCCCAGAGGCTTAACAGAGGCTAAAGTAGATAATACTAGTGCTCTCTTTTGTGGTAGTGTGGTCGAGCAATTAGGCTTATCAGAGGGTAGTGCAAAGCATTTGTTGTGTACACACAGACAATAGAAGAACACCACACTCAATGACTTAACTCCAGACCAATGGTTTTTATATAGCAAAAATGTATTCTTAATTTATTTCTAGAACCACAAGATTCAAGTTTCAGGTAAGTACTTCAATAGATTTGTATTTCACACATATATCAACAGTACTTTGTTTGAAATCAAGGTTATAGAGTTTTTGAAATATTGGCAATTATCTGTTTTAAAAGTTGACTGCAATTTTCCGAAACAGTTTCCGGGGGAAAGAAAAGTTAGAACGTTTTACAGGTAAGTACTTGACTTACAGTTCCAGTCCCTCGGATTAGAAAGTCCACAAGTTGGGATTCAAATTAACCCCAAACACCCACCACCAGCAATACGGGGTCGGACAGGTGCAGGGGTCAAAGTTGAGCTAAATTTAACATGGGCTCCTATGGAGACTGGGGGCACTCGGAATCAGGCCTGTCTGCAGGTAAGTGCCTGTGACTTCAGAGGGCAGACCTGGGGGATTTAGAGGAGGACTGGGGGGGGCACACGTAGGCACCAAACACACACCCTCAGCAGCACTGGGGCGGCTGGGTGCAGAGTGCAAACAAGGCGTCTGGTTTCCAATCCTAGTCAGAGGAAATGCCTGGTGGTCACTCGGAGGCTGCAGGTGAGGTCCGAGGGGTCGACTTGGGCAAACCACAGGCTGGACAGGGAGGAGTGCCGCCTGCTGAATGCAGCTGCACTGGAGGTAGGGTTCTCCAAGACCTGGGGGCTGCGGGTGCAGTGGTCTTTGAGGCGTTGAATATCATCTGGAGCTTTCGTGGTCAGGGGGGTCCTCAGGATTCCCTCTGCAATTGTCATCGTGCAGGGGTCAACCCAGGGTGGGCACTTGCACACAATCGTCTGGGGATTCTGTAGCTGGTTGGGACACCTGGTCACAGGCGTCGGGTGGGGAGTGGTCAGGGCTCACGGTTCTGGGGAGGCTCTGGAGTCCATTGGTGTAGTTTTTGTGGACAGGGCTGCTGTCCTCAGGAGTTCTTGGTCCTTTGTTGTGAAAGGTAGTCTTCTGGAGCTAGGCAGAGGTCGCTCGTCCCCCTAGATGCATCTCTTTCTTGTTGCAGGTTCCTTGAAGGTGGAGACAGGCTGGTAGGGCTGGGGCATAGTCAGTTTGCGTCTTCCTTCTCTGCTGGGGGTTCAGCTTAGCAGTCCTTCTTTCTTGTCAGGTCACCAGGGCTTTGACGACTAGTGTAAGGAAATGCCTCCTTGGCATGGTTACCCCCTAACTTTTTGCCTTTTGTTGATGACAGTTATGATTGAAAGTGTACTGGGGCCCTGCTAACGAGGCCCTAGCACCAGTGTTCTTTCTTTAAACTGTACCTTTGTTCCCACAATTGGCACTGCCCTGGCACACAGATAAGTCCCTTGTAAATGGTACCTCTGGTACCAAGGGCCCTGTGGCCAGGGAAGGTCTCTAAGGGCTGCAGCATGTATTATGCCACCCTAGGGACCCCTCACTCAGCAAATGCACACTGCCTCACAGCTTGTGTGTACTGGTGGGGAGAAAAAGACTACATCGACATGGCACTCCCCTCAGAGTGCCATGCCCACCTCACACTGCCTGTGGCATAGGTAAGTCACCCCTCTAGCGGGCCTTACAGCTCTAAGGCAGGGTGCACTATACCACAGGTGAGGGCATAGCTGCATGAGCACTATGCCCGTACAGTGTCTCAGCCAATTCTTAGACATTGTAAGTGCAGGGTAGCCATAAAGAGTATAGGGTCTGGGAGTTTGTCAAACATGAACTCCACAGTTTCATAATGGCTACACTGAACACTGGGAAGTTTGGTATCAAACTTCTCAGCACAATACATTTACACTGATGCCAGTGTGAGGTTTATTGAGAAATGCACTCAGAGGGCATATTCAAGATGCCCCTGCATGCCAGCCCAACTGCTAGTGCTAGGCTGACTGGTCCATGCCAGCCTGCCACTTCCAGCTTAGTTTCTGGCCACCTGGGGTGAGTGCCTTTGTGCACTCTGTGACCTGGAACAAAGCCTGTCCTAGGTGGAGGTGCCTCACACCTCCCCCTGCACTAACTGTAACACCTGGCGGTGAGCCTCAAATGCGCAAGCCTGGTGTTACAACTCCGCAGGGCACTCCTGCTAGTGGAGATGCCCGCCCCCTGGACACAGCCCCCACTTTTGGTGGCAAGTCTGGAGGAGTTAATGAGAAAAACAAGGAGGTTGTCACCCTCCAGCCAGGATAGCCCCTAAGGTGTCCAGAGCTGAGGTGACCCCTTCCTTAGAAAGTCCTCTATCTTGCTTTGGAGGATTTAGCCCAACAGGATTAGGGATGTGCCCCCCTCCCCAGAGGGAGGAGGCGCAAGGAGGATGTAGCCACCCTCAGTGACAGTAGCCATTGGTTACTGCCCTCCAGCCCTAAACACACCCCTAAAACTAGTATTTAGGGGCGACCCTGACCCCTGGAAATCAGATTCCTGATGACCTGAACAAAAAGGACTGCTGACCTGAAAACCCCGCAGAGAAGGTGACAACTGCTTTGGCCCCAGCCCCGCCGGCCTGTCTCCAGATACAAAGAACCTGCAACACCGATGCATCCAGTGGGACCAGCCACCTCTGCCAACTCAGAGGACTGCCCTGCAACCCAAAGAACTAGTAAACTCCTGTGGATGCAGCTCTGTCCAAAGCAACAAGAAGAAACCATTTTTAAAGGGACTCTCACCTCACTCCTGAAGCGCGAGTCCCCAACACTCTGCAACCGACACCCCCGTCTCTTGTCCAGAGAAACCAACACTGCAGCGAGGACCCCCAGGCGACTCACACGGAGTGTTCACCCTGAGACAACCTCCCTGCACCCCCACGGCGACGCCTGCAGAGAGAATCCAGAGGATCCCCCTGACCGTGACTGCCCGGTAAAAAAGAACCCGACGCCTGAGAGAATCACTGCACCCGCAGCTCTCAGGCCAGAGAGGAAACAACTACCAGTGCAGGAGTGACCAGCAGACAGCCCTCATCTTTCCCCATTCGGTGACTGGCCCTAGAAGCCCCCTTGTGCCCTGCCTGCATCGCCAGAGTGACCACCGGGTCCATCCTGAAACCAATACAAAACCTGACGCCTTGTTTGCACACTGCACCCGGCCGCCCCTGTGCCGCTGAGAGTGTATTTTGTGTGCCTGTTTGGGACCCCCCAGTGATA
Source organism: Pleurodeles waltl (assembly GCF_031143425.1). NCBI lineage: Eukaryota > Metazoa > Chordata > Amphibia > Caudata > Salamandridae > Pleurodeles > Pleurodeles waltl. The sequence continues at coordinate 346,448,357 of NC_090447.1, read as the reverse complement.
TACAAAACCCCTCTGTTCTGCTCCACGAGGACTCAGGTACTTACCTTCTAGCAGACTGGAACCGGAGCACCCCTCGTCTCCATAGGCTGTCAACATCAGGGCAGTGCGCGCTCTATGGGCGACTACAATGCAAAAACCTAACAATTTCAAGCTAACATAATTTATGCATTGTGCTGATATGATGTTGTTTAACCTTTTGCTTTACAGAGTTCAATCCTGAAGACTTATGTTCAGCCTGCATATAAATACTGTTCACTTGTAATGTACTGCTGCAGGCTTTCAGACTGTGTCAGGGTGTGGTCCCCTTCCAGGGCCTTCTAGAAGCTTTCCCTGCAGCATGCCTGGGTGTGGCCGGTGGGCTGGGCAAAGACTCTATAAAAGGGAGCCAGCCCAGCTCCACGTGCTCACTATTCAGAGGTCCCGGTGCAGAGCAGCAGCAACTTCCTGAGCTCCTGTTCCGGAGGCCAACTTTGATCTTCCAGGCCTTTGCCCTTCATTTACATTGGTGATCCTTGATCAGGGCGGTAAGACGGATGTCGGGCTGTGCCCCCGATCCCGTTTTCGAAGGCATCTGAGCTCTTGGGCCTAATTTTCATGTTGAGAGATATTACCTTGTGCGTGTGGCATTTACATGTTAATATTCGAATCGGCAAGACGCGTGATTCGTTCCTCGTGCTTTAACCCTTGATATTCATTGTGCGCTACCATTTCTTGGCAGTTACATGGTGGCATTCGAATCGGCAAGACGCGCAATGCGTTCCCCATGCTTTAACCCTTGATATTCATTGTGTGTTACCATTTCTTGGCAGTTACAAGGTGGCATTCGAATCAGCAAGGCGCGCAATTCAATTCTTGTGTGCTATTCCTTGTACGCTACCATTTCTTGTTATTCATATGATAGACTTCGAATCAGCAAGTCACGTGATTCCTTTTCTTGTGTTTAATTCATGATATTCAATGTGTGCCACCATTCCTTGGCATTCACATGGTGGGCTTCGAATTGGCAAGACGCGCGATTAATTTCTTGTGTCTAATTCATGATATTCATTGTGTGTTACCAATTCATGACATTTATTGGCTGACATTTGAATCGGCAGAACGCGCGATTAATTTCTTGTGTTGAACTCATGCTATTCAGCGAGCGTTACCATTTCATGGCATTTACTTGGGGGTGCTCGAATCGGTAATACGCACGATTCATTTCTTGTGTTTGAAAGCATGGTGTTCATTATGCACTACCATTTCATGGCATTTCCTTGGTGACCTCCGAGTCGGCAAGACGTGCAATTTATTTCTCGAGTCTAACTAATGTTATTCATGGTGCACAATCATTCCATGGTATTTACAACCTTTGTGAAAATCTGCAAGGTGCGCAATTCATGTTCCTGCAATTTTGAGAAAACAAAAAAAAATGCTAGAGTTCTAGATGTGATGTTGTATGTACATAATAAGTTCCTCAAGCACGATTCATATCATGGATTAGAAATCATTCAGATTATTTTCTGATCCTCATGCAAAAGATAATACTTGAATTTGAAAGTTGCATTTAATCCTTTCTTGATTCCCTCACAGGTATCTAGTCATCTTGAAGCCTAGTTATTTAAGTCTATGCTTAAGTTGTCCATGTTTTCAGAATGACAATGCTTAGAGTCATAGCCTAGTACTGATTAATATGATATAATCTTGATATTGTGTGTTTTAACCTTTTTGCTTCCTACAGGTCTCCTTCCCAGCTGTTCCCTTCATAATCCCCTTTTCCCCACTTGGACTCTCTTAGACTCTGTGACAGTTCTAATCAGAGTATTGGAGCTGTCTTGTAGTGGAAGTGTTGGGAACGTGCACAGACCCCGAGGATCTGGTGACTCTAACATAGGCGCCTATGTTATTTGAGCCCCTGTTTGACCTCTGCATCTGACCGGCCCTGTGTTGCTGGTGCTGGGTGTTTGGGGTTGACTTGAGCCCCCAACGGTGGACTACCTATGCCCCAGAGACTGAACTTATGAGTGCTTTACTTACCTGACAAACTAACCTTTACTTACCTCCTCCAGGAGCTGCTGAATTTTGCAGTGTCCACTTTTAAAATAGCTTATTGCCATTTTATGCCAAACTGTGTAAATTAGTTTTCATTCAAAGTTCAATTTTTACCTATGCCAAGTACCTTACAATGTATGTACTTACTTGAATTCTGAATCTTGTGGTTCTAAAATAAATTGAGAAAATAATATTTTTCTATATAAAAACCTATTGGCCTGGAGTTACGTCTTTGAGTGTGTGTTCTCATTTATTGCCTGTGTGTGTACAACAAATGCTTAACACTCCCCTCTGATAAGCCTAACTGCTCAACCCCACTACCACAAATCGAGCATTAGTATTATCTATTTTTGCCACTATCACCCTCTAAGGGGAACCCTTGGACTCTGTGCACACTATCTCTCACTTTGAGATAGTATATACAGAGACAACTTCCTACAGGTGCCATGTCGACTTTGCAGCTTGTGAGTGATGGTGGGGAGAAAAAGGCAAAGGCAGTGTACATGTGCTTGGTGAGGTGTTCCCCAAGGACCTGCCCTGGCCACAGGGCTCTTGGTGCCAAGGGTACCTTTTACAAGGGACTTAACTGTGTGTCATGGGTGTGCCAATTGTGGAAACACTGGTATAGATTTTGGGAAAGAACACTGATGCTGGGGCCTAGTTAGCAGGATCCCAGCACTCTCAATCGACGCTGGCATCAATATCAGGCAAAAAGTGGGGGGTTACCATGCCAACAGTGGCACTTTCCTACATTGACTTTTAATAAATGTATTACTAAACCATGATGTGGTAGTATACTGTGATCTAGACCGTAAATTGCCAAAAAATATCCAAAAACCATTCCACTAACCTGCAGCTTTACTGATATAACTATATAGTGTATTAACAGTTGGGTTTCAGAAAACATATTCTTTGCACATCAACACCTAAAGTATTCTGGTTTGTTTTCAACCTTTTGAAATATTTTTTCATCACACAAGTACAAAAAATTGGCTTATTTCCCAAGTGCTGAAATACATTTTGAAATGTTTGTACAGTTCACCAAGTCATTTAAATGTTGTGTGTTAGGAAACACCTGCCACCCTATTTCACACTCTAAACATCAGGTTAGACAGTTCTCCTTACAAAATCCTGAAACGCTGCAGTCAGAAAGAAAATTAATTGTAAGACAAATTGACTTTTGACCTCTGTCTGTTGACACAGAGCAAATGGGACATACAAGAACAAGATTTAAAGGTGTCTTTTATCGCTTCTCCACTTTCTGACTGAAAAGAACACCTATTCCTTGTCAACCCGCCAGAAGGGGCAAGTAAGTCCTAAAAATAGCTTGACCTGATAAAAAATGACTCGCCATAGTGAGTGGTCAAGTAGATTTTCTGAGCCCTGACATCTGCCAGGCAGCAACGTGGGCATCCCTGCACATGTTCACCAAACACTACTGCCTGGACAGTCAGGTCTACAGGGTCAGGCTATTTTGGACTTTCAGTCCTGCAGAACCTCCTAGTATGATCTTGGTGCGCAGACCCACCTCTGTGGATGGTATTGCTTGGGCATCTATTCTAAGGTAAGGAATCTTCAACTTGAAGTCTCTATCAATGAACAAGTTACTTACCTTCAGTACCAAATTATCTGGTAGAGACGTATTCTAGTTGCAGATTCCTTACCGACCCATCCATCCTGCTCTGCAACCTGATTTCTAGGGACAGGAACTCCCTTTCAGGGCTCTAGTTCTAACGCACCAATCTGTGTTCTTCATGACTTCATGCTTCTGGCATGAAAAGTCATGAAAAGAAACTGACGATGCACTGGGGTGGTGCCTATATATGATTGCGCTGCCATCACGACGCCAACAACGAAGCGCGAGGGTACTGCTCAACGAAAACTTTCCAGATCCAGTCTGACGCCTGGGGGAAATGCTAAGGCAAGGAATCTGCAACTAGAATGTGTCTACCAGATAATTTGTTACAGAAGGTAGATAACTTGTTTGTCAGAACCCACCAAAAAATAATTATTTAGGCCTTGTGGAATATGTGGGGAAAATGATGATTCATTTGGAGGACCCACCTAAAAGTCAAAGAGGACAGACTTTGGATCTGGCTGCATAGGCTGAAATCCAAAGCTGACCCGTTATCTGAGGAGGACAGTAATCAATACTTGCACACTGTAAAATCTACAACAAGGGGTAGATCTCATAAAATGTTTCCAGGAATACCAAAAAAGATGTTTAAGTAGACCCACCGCAGATCTTCAGGGCACTTAAAAAAATTGGAGGAACCTGAATTTAAAAAGATTTTCCTCCGAAAAGGTTTGTTCTAAGTTCTGGCTTCTTAGAACTGTCTTCATTCACTAATAAGTTTTGCCTGGTAATGGTATAAGGTGCCAACACCCTAGGTGTCCATCACACATCAGACCAGCTTCCTACAAAGAGGAGTTAGAGGAAGATTGGAAGATCAGGCCCAGTCTGGTGGAACCCAACGGTGGATTCCCGAAGGAGAGGACCTACAAAAGAAGGGGATAGAGTCAAGTCCACGATGGGGGGGTCCAGTCGGGGCAGGAGCTACTAACCACCCTTCTGCGGGGGGATGCACAGCCAGGGAAATGTTGCAGTTGCTGGAAGGACCCGGGGAAACCATGTTGCAAGGCGACGTCGTCTCAGGAGTTGCAGTTTTGTCAGTTCCGGAAGTGTCCAATTGCGGTTCCACTGGCCAGGAGCAGAAATAAAGAATGCAGAGGAGTCCTGATGGAGTCTTGCACATCGAATCTGGGGACCCACTTGCAAGGGAGCCCCTAAATAGCCCTAAAAGGGAGTTTGGTCACCTTGCACAGTGACCACCTATCAGAAGGGGGTTTCTGACATCACCTGCCTCATCTGGCCAATCAGATGCTCCCAGGGGCCTCTGCCCACCTTGGGTTCATGGCAGAATTGAGTGGCCACCTGGAGAAGCTCTGGGCACCGCCCCTGGGTTGGTGATGGACAGGTGAGTGGTCACTCCCCTTTCCTTTGTACAGTCTCGTGCCAGAGCAGGGACCCCTGGTCCCTGAGCTGGTGTAAAACGGTTTATGCAAGGAGGGCACCAAATGTACCCTTTAAAGCAAACTGGTAGGCTACCCCTCCCAAGCCTTGTAACATTTATTTCCAAGGGAGACGGTGTTGCCCCCCCTCTCACATTGGAAATCCTTTGTTCTGCCTTCCTCTGCCTCAGCTAGTCAAGCCGCTGGAGGACAGAAACCTATCTGAAGGGCTGCAGCCCCGCAGGCTGCCTGGAATACCCTGGAAGACTGGTTGGAGCAAACTGGGGAGGTCATCTAAGGAGCATCCAGTGTGCTTGATTTCATGCAACCAATATTGGCAACAGTATTATGGTATGATTCCGACATGTTTGATACCAAACGTGTCCAGGTTCGGAGTTACCATTATGTAGCTGTACACAGGTAGTGGCCTGTACCCAGTACATGGGTAAAATAGCTTCCCTGCACCTACAAAGGTCAGTGCATTTGAACTGGAGTGTATAGGGGCACTCTGCTCATGCAGGGAGGCACTCACACACCGGGACCTGCACCGTGCCCTTTGGGCCTAACATATGGGTGACTTAGTGACGCCATGTAGTGACCTGTGGTAAAAGGGTGCATGCACATTTTCACCCAGGCTGCAATGGCAGGCCTGTATCCACATTTTGCATGGGTAGAATAATACATGCTGCAGCCCATGGGAGATCCCTGGTGTCCCAATGCCCTGGGTACCATATATTAGGGACTTAGAGGTACACCAGTATGCCGATTTTGGAGTGCACAAAGGTCCAAGGTAACCAAATCTGGAGGAACAGAGCACAGTCACTGGGGTTCTGGTTGGTAAGAGTCCAGTGAAGACAGTCAAAGCACACTGATAGCAGGCAAAAAGTGGGGGGGTAACCATGCCAAAAAGAGGGTACTTTCCTACACTCTTGTTAGTCCTTGGGAAGACCAGGTACTTACCTCTGCTCTCTTGGTCGCTGGGGGTCACTTAGGTACTCACCTCTCGGGGTCCTGAGTTCTCCCAGCTCCCATCTAACTACTCCATATCCTGGGGTGGGGGACTTCACTTCGCATTCCACTATTTTAGTATATGGTTTGCCCCCGCCAAAATAGGTCCCCAACTCTTTTTCGCTCATTTTTGCCAATGCCTGTTTCTATATGCTAATTCATAATAATTAGTGTGTGTGAAGGGGGGGTTGGGGGACTGCCTATAGGTAATCTAGTTCAGTGTTACTATAATAAAATACCTTTATTTTTGCAACACTGTGTAGCTCTTTTCATGTGAGTTAAGTTACTGTGTGACTGCTCTGGTATTGCAAGTGCTTAACACCCCTCCTAGATACGTCTTAGCTGCTCACCATAGCTACGACTAGAGAGCCCTGACTTCTTAGACACTGTCTAACAGGGGTTGTTTGAACCTGGAATAAGGTGCAAACACCATAGGTGTCCACCACACACGAGTCCAGCTTCCTAGAGCAAAGATGAAGAGTATTATGCACACCAGACTTACAAACCAGAACAAACAAGGCATTATGAGGAGCAACACATAGGTTAAAGAAACTAAGAAAAGTCTGCTCAAATGCATTTGTCACTCATCCGCAATTTACAGTCTATTCTGCAGGACTACAATAAAAGATTCCTGGACTCCGTACCTGCTGCCCCTTCTCCTCACATCTCCACGCCAATTCCACACGTATCGCGTGTTGTGACTGCACCAGATTCTCCATTTCCCATACTTGCTATTACCTTTGCTGATCCTCCCGATGCCACACTTTTCACTGATGACGGGGAGGAAGGTGAAATAATGGAAATGGTGAAGGAGGCTGGCTCAGTTTATGGTCTACACCAATGGTGTGGCACCTTATACTGAGTCCAGGCAACCCTTAGTGGTAGTGTTTAGGTGTCCAGGCAGCAAAAGCTCTCTAGGGATAGCTGAGACAAGCAGCTGAAGCTTATCCAGGAGGAATGTAAAGCAGTTGCAATAACATAGTATTCAGACAGTAACTCACAAGAACCACACAAGTGATCTGGTGCAGTAACCATCAGTGAAAGGGTGCATGCACCTTTTCACCCAGGCTGCAATGGCAGGCCTGCAGACAGTTTGCATGGGCTCCCATGGGTGGCATAATACATGCTGCAGCCCATGGGGGACCCTGGAGTACCATTATCCTGGGTACCTAAGGGACTTACAGGGGTACACCAGTATGCTAACTGTGGGGTGTAAAAGCTAGCAAAGCAACCACATTTGTAGGAGAGCGCACAATCACTGGGGTCCTGATTAGCAGGATACCAGTGAAGACAGTCTAAACACACTGATGAGCAGGGTAAGAGTGGGGTAACCATGCCAAAGAGTGACTTTCCTACACAACCCTCCCACTCACAAACTAATGACAATGAGACACATCTTGCCCTGTAGAGCCTTCACTGTCTAAGTGGAAATGTCTGGAGAGTCCATCTGCATTGGAGTGGTTACTCCCAGATCTATGTTCCACTGTATAGTCCATTCCTGTAGGGAAATGGGCCACCTCAGCAATTTCAGTTTTCTCCTTTCATTTATTTAAGCCATAGTAGGGGTGTGTGGTCTGTCTGAACAAGGAAGTGAGTGTCAAACATGTATGGCCTCGGCTTCTTCAAGGCCCAGACCACAGCAAAGACCTCCCTTTCAATGGCTGACCCACGCTTCTCTCTGGAGGTCAACTTTCTACTTATGAAACCAACAGGTTGATCCTGACCCTCTTCATTTAGTTGTGAAAGAGCTGCCCCTATCCCTACCTCAGATGCATCTGTCTGGCAATGAATTGTTTGGGAGTACTCTAGAGAGCCACACAAGAACCACACAAGTGTTAACAAGACTAACTACTAGACTAGCATTGGTATAACTCCCTTTGGAGATATCTACACACAATTTATACACTGAATAACAAGCAGAAATAGCATTAAATGTACAGGGCCCTATGAAGGCGGGGGAGCAAACCATATACTAAGTGGAATGTGAAACAGTGAACCCAACCATGGTAAGTGTGGTAGTTAGCTATGGGCTGGAGGTATATAGAAACATCAGAGGTAAGTACAGCAAGTGTCCCCAGTGACCAGGTGCAGAGTGGTTACCTACCTGGTCGTCCCATAGGCTAACACAGGGAAGTTGCTGTAGGAGGCTGGCTCAGTTTATGGTGCACACCTATGGTGTGGCACCAGATTCTGAGTCCAGGCAACCCTTAGTGATAGTGAATAGGTGTCCAGACAGCAGAAGCACTCTAGGGGTAGCTGAGGCGAGCAACTAAAGTATGTAAAGCACTTGAAATATTACTGTAGTCAGGTAGTACGTTAGTCACAAGAAAGAACCACACAAGTGTTGCAAAAATAAGATACGTTATTAAAGCACTATTACTAAACTGACATTGGTATATCTCCCTTTGGCGATATTAGATACAATTATACACAAAATAACCATCAGAAAAGTATAGAAATATACTGTGCCCTAGGAGAGGACCAAACCATATTCTAAAAAAGTGGAGTGTGTAAGTGGGAATCCAGCCAAGGTAAGTGTGGTGGTTAGCTAGGGGCTGGGGCCAATTGGAAATACCAGAGATAAGAACAGTAAGTGACCCCAGGAACCAGGAGTAAGTCAGTTACTCACTCAGTTGTCCCATAAGCTGACAGAGTAGTGGTTGGAGTTTGTGGAATTCACAACCCTTCCCAGTGGACCCCGAGGAAAACAGCAGGCAACAGAATGGATGGACAGTGCCCCTCCCCTAAATACCCAGAAGACTGCATCCTGGTGTAGGTAATCCTGAGGGAAGAAGGGGGCTCTCTGAAAACTGTGGATGCCTCTGATTGTCCAGCTATTGTCACGACCCGTGGGCCAGGCTGGTGGAACCCAGGGACGGATTCCGGACATGGAGAACCTGCAATGGAAGGGAAAAGAGTCCAGCACCCAAGGAAGTGCCCATATGACAATGCCCACCATCCTGAAGTTGAAGTTCCTGCAAGTCAGTGGAAGAAGTCCAACTGTGGGGTCCAGGAGCTGCTGAAGATCCCAGGAGTCACGTATAAGCTGTACCTTAACAGTTGCTGGATTGTACAAGGTTCAGTGACCAGCCAGGTCACCAACAAGCACTGGCAAGTGCAAATAAAGGTTGCAGAAGGATTTGCGGAGTTTTGGGGATCAGCAAGGTCCAGGAGATTCTACCCAGGAGGGGCAGTCAGCGCTGGCCTTCAGCACACAGGAAGGCCAACAGAAGTCCATGGAGCCCCCACAAGTGACTCCCAGGATTCAGTCACAAGGAGGCCTTACCAGCCCAGCAAAACAGAAGTCCCACATCACAGGAGTTCCGGGACAGGAGCTGATCTCCGGTTTGCAGAGTGCTGGAGGCCGGGGCTTCTTGAAGCCTGAAGAACTTGCGGAGGACGAGCCAGTAAGCCTTGTCAAGTGCAACAGTTGTGGTGCCAGTCTGGTGGCAGGAGCAAGTTCCTACAGTCTCCCAACTTAGAAGACAAGCAGGACCCAGAGGAGGCCACAGACTCACCACCTGTGAAGCAGAATCTTCAGATGTCAGGACAGCAGACCCCACCAACCGGTCAACGGTGCCTTGAGATGCCTGCAGTTGCAGGGGTGTGACTTCTTCACTCCAAGGAAGATTCATTTGTGCTTCTTGGTACAGAGTCCTTATGACCCTCGAAGATGCACAGCCTTGGAAGTTGCAGAATTCTTTCAGGATTCAGAGAAACAATGTTTCGGTGGGAACCCTCCCACAAGAAGCAGTCTTGCCCTGTTCCAGGCGAAGACCTGCAGCAGTTCGAAGCCAGGGGCAGAAGATGTCTTGCAGAGAGTTCCTTGTAGAGTCTTGCTTGATGAATCTGAGGACCCACCCCAAGGGAGCAGTTTAACTCTAAAAGGGGGAGGTCACTCTCTGCAGTGACCCACATATCGTAGGGGTCAGGGTCATCTACCTGGCATAACCAATCAGAGTCTGCCACGGGCCTCTACACCTTATATTTTCAAGAAGGCAGACTCAAGTGGCCACATGGCAGAGCTCTGGGCACCTCCCTATGGGAGAAGCTGGAAAGGGGGTGGTCACTCCTCTGTCCTGGGTGTAGTTTTGCGCCAGATCGGGAACTGGGGATTCCTGAACTGGTGCAAACCGGATTATGCAAGGAGGGCACCAAATGTGCCCTTCAAAGCAGTTTGCTGGTGCTCGGAGGCCACCTGCCACAGCCCTTAGACACCTAATACACGGGGAGAGGTGGTCACACCTCTCCATTGCAGGAAATCCTTTATTCTGCTCTTCCGGCCTGAACCTGGCTCATCAGCAGGAGGGCAGAACAGTGTCTGGTGTCAGCAGCGCAGGCTGGCAGCTGAACCCCATAAGGCTGTACAGGCAGATCTGGGGGATCCCCTAGGGAACCCTCAGAGTATATGGTACCATGAAACTAACACTTGAATTGGTGTAGTTGCATCAGTCCAACGTGTTTGATACCAAACATGCCCAGGTAAGGAGTAGCTATTATGTAGTTGGATCACTCGTGCTGACCAGTGTCCACTACAGACCTTTAGACAGCTTACCCACACTTAGAGTCCAAGATTTGGCCTGGAGTCTGTAGGGGAGTACCCTGCTCATGCTGGGGTACCTTCACACTTAGAGACATGCACCCTGCCCATGGGCTGAAGGGCCTACCAGAGGGGTGACTTATTATATCTAAGTGCAGTGGTTAGGTTTCACATGGGCTGCAATGGCAGGCCTGCAGTCAGTTTGCATGGACTTCCATGGGTGGCATAATACATGCTGCAGCCCATGGGGGACCCCTGGTGCATCAGTGCCCTGGTACCTAGGTACCCTATGTAGGAAAGAGCCCTTTTTGGCATGGTTAGCCCCCCCCCCCCCTTTTTTTGGCCTGGTATCAATGCTAATCTGACTGTGTGAGCTGGGATCCTGCTAACCAGGCTCCGACACCAGTGTCCTTTTCCTAAACTGTACCATTGTTTTCGCAATTGGCAGACCCCTGGCACACAGCTAAGCCCCTTGTAAAAGGTACCAGAGGTACCCAGGGCTCTGTTGCCCGGGAGGGTCCCTTAGGACCCATCACTACACGCATGCACACTGCCATTGTAGAATGAATGTTGTGAGAAAAAGGTGGTCGATTTGGCATCCCTCCTAGTGTGCCATGCCCACAAACCACTGCATGTGGCATAGGTAAGTCACCCCTGTAGCAGGCCTTACAGCCCTAAGGCAGAGTGCACTATACAACAGGTGAGGGTAAAGGTGCATGAGCAATATGCCCCTACAGGGTCTTAAGTCCATTTTTAGAGCAATGTGGCCATATTAAGTACATAGGTGGGAGTTTGTCATTACAAACTCCACAGCTCCATGGTCAAATTTCTCAGCACAATAAACCCACACTGATACCAGTGTTGGGTTTATTGTAAAATGCACACAGAGATGCCCCTCTTTTACCCAACCCACTAGTGTAGGGCTGACTGGTCAGTGCAAGCCTGGCACTAACAGACAAGTTTCTCACCCCATGGGGTAAGAGCCTTTCAGCTCTCTGGGGTCAGGAACAAAGCCTGCTCTGGGTGGAGGTGCTTCACACACCCCCTGCCGGGATGCAACACTTGGCGGTGAGGCTCAAAGGCTCAGGCCTCCTGTTACAGGGACCCAGGGCACTCCAAGTAGTGGAGATGCCCGCCCCCAGGACCAAGCCCCACTTTTGGGGCAGGTCTGGCGGAAAAAGTAGGAAAAACAAGGTGTCCACTGCAGCTAGGACTACCCCTAAGGTGTCTAGAGCTGAAGTGACCCCAGCCTTGTAAAAAAACTCTATCTTGTTTTGGAAGACAGGGACCAATAGGGATGGGAATGTGTCCTCCCACCCCTAGGGGAGTGGGCACAGGAATGGTGTGGCCACCCTCAGGGATAGTAGACATTGGCGATGCAGACTGCAGAAACTGCAACCTCCAAAACCCCCCAGAGGACTGCCTGCCCAGCAAAGGACCAAGAACTCACTAGGGCAGCGGCCCTGTCCAGAAGAAATCCTCCTAAAGTGCTCCATAACCTCCCCGGATCTGCGAGCCCTGCCCACTCTGCTTCCGACGCCCTTGGCCTGAGTCCAGGTGGTCCACCAGTCCAGAGATGGTCCCCAGGCGATTCTGACTTCGAGTCCACCCTGCATTGCCCTACCTGGCGAACATGACTCAGCCTAAATCCGGAGGACCTCCCCCACCCGATCCGACAAATTCCTGATGCCCAAAGGTACCCCTGCAACCGCAACCCCCTGGCCTTGTGGAATCCGACTGACAGTCTAGTGGGTGCCTTTCCTACTTGTCCATCCTTTAGTTTTCCAGAACCAACCCCCTGGACCCAGCCTGCAGAATCTTTGTGACCCCCCCCAACAGCCCCCCCATTGAAAAGCACTGGGCGCCCCACACTGTTTGCACCCTGCACCTGTCCGCCCCTGTGCTGCTGAGGGTGTTTTTGGTGCTGACCTATGGCCCTTTCGGTGCTGACCCACACCCCCCCAAGCCTGTGCCCTGAAACCATGGGTACTTACCTGTGTACTTCCGAGTGCCCCCAGTCCTCATAGGATTCCACTGAAAACCGAGGCCAGCTTTGACCTCTACACCAGGCCGGTCCTGTGATGCTGGTGGTGCACTTTTAGGGTCAACTCAAACTTTGCCCTGTGGAAATCCTAACCACTGAAGCCTGACATCAGAAGTCTAGTACTTACCTGTTAACCGTGCTAACACTTTTTCTCCCCTAGGACTGCATTGATTCCTATGAGAAATTGCACTGTCTACTCTTGAAATTGAAAAGTGTTACTTGTAAACTATTTTGCCTGTAAAACCTAAACAAGGTACATTTGATATATATGCCTGATACAAACTTAAAACTGTACTTACGTGCAACAAGGTCCTTTTGGTTCTTGAAATAACGTAACAAAATATATTTTTGCTATATAAAAACATTGGCCTGGAGTTAGTCATTGAGTGTGTGCCTCATTTCTTGACTGTGTGTGTACAACAAATGCCTTGCACTACCCTTTGATAAGCCTAACTTCTTGGCCACACTACCACAAAGGAGAGCATTAGTATTATCTGCTTTAGCCTCTGTTAAACCTCTGGGGAACACCTGCACTCTGCACACTATATCTCATTTTGGTATTGTATATACAGAGCCAGCTTCCTACACCGTATACTAGGGACTTACAGGGGTGCACCCGTATGGCAATTGTGGGTGTGAAAAGTAACAACTAGATTTAGGGGAGGGAGCACTGTCACTGGGGTCCTGGTTAGCAGGATCCCAGGGAACTACAGTCCAAACTCGCTGACATCAGGCAAAAAGTGGGTGTAACTATGCCATAAAAATGGCCCTTTCATACTTAGCCTCTCCCCTCCCCCCCCCAAACCAACGACTAATGAGAATAACCTTGCCCAGTTGATTCTTAATTATTTAAGTGGAACTATCTAGAGAGTCCATCGCATTGGCAAGGTTACTCCGAGGCTATGTTGCACTGAACAGTCCATTCCTTGCAGGGAAATGGAACACCTAAAACAAATGTTGGGGAGATTTTCACCTCTGAAAAATGAAGTAAGTGCCAAACAGGTATGGCTTCAACTTCAAGGCCCAGACCACAGCAAAGGTCTTCCTCTCAATGGCTGACCAACACATTTCTCTGGGAGTCAACCCACTGCTGATAAAAGCTACAGGTTGATCCTGGCCCTTTTTATTTAGTTGTGAGTACTGCTCCTATTCCTACTTCAGAAGCTTCAGTCTGTACAATGATTTGTTTGGAATAGTCTGGGCTTTTGAGAAGTGGAGCTGAGTACATTGTCATTTTCAGGGTATCAAAGGCCTCTTGACAACTAAATGTCTGTAATACCTTTTTAGGCATCTTTTTAGAGGTAACACCATTCAAGGGGGCTTCAATAGAGCCATACCCTTTTACATATCTTCTGTAGTACACAGTAAGGCCCAGAAAAGATCTGACCTGGGTCTGGGTAGTTGGGGCAACCCAATCCATGATGGTTTGAATATTTTTCTGAAGGGGCTGAACTTGGCCTCTACCTACCAGGTGGCCTAAGTGCCCTATCCAGCTTTTTTTTGCCTTGATAGTGAGGCCTGCCGTTTTCAAGGCCACAAGTTCTCCTGAGGTGGACCAGGTGCTCCTGCCAGGTGGAGCTAAAGACAGCAATATCACCTAGATATGCTGCACTAAAGTCTTCCAGGCCTGCCAGAACTTGATTCACCAACCTCTGGAATGTGGCAGGTGTATTTGTCAAACCAAAGGGCATCACAGTAAAGTGATAGTACCCCTCAGGAGTGGATAATGCTCTCTTAGGCTGGACAGCATCAGTTCACTTGATTTGCCAATAGCTTGCTGTCAGGTCAAATGTGCTGAGATACTTGGCTGAACCAAGATTATCAATCAGCTCACCTGCCCTAGGGATTGGATGGGCATCAGTCTTAGGGACTGCATTCAGGTCTCGGTAGTCTACATAAAACCTCATTCCTTTCCACCCTGGGAATGAGGGTTTGGCACAAGGTCTACTGGGCTAGCCCAGGGGCTATCTGAAGGCTCAATCACCCCCAAATCCAGCATCTTTTGGACTTCTGCCCTGATTCAATCAGACATGGTCAGGCTGCCTGTAGATTAAACTTTTTATAGGTAGAGTATCACTTGTGTCCACATCATGGGAAGACCAGGTGGTTTGGCCAGGGGTCAGGGAGAAAAGGTAAGCAAACTGGCTGAGAACCTGTCTACAGTCAGCTTGCTGCTGTTCAGAGAGGCAGTCTGCCAAGACCTCTCCATCTATTGAACCATCAACAGAGTTGTTTGAGAGGAGGCCAGGGAGAGAGTCACCCTGAGTCCTGCCCCTCATCAGTGGCCATGAAAAACTCATATAAGCCCTGTCATAGTAAGGCTTTAGGCAATTCACATGATGCACCCTATGGGGGCTTCTTGGAGTGCCTAAGTCTACCACGTAAGTGACTTTACCTTTCTGTTCTAGAATTGTGTAGGGGTCACTCCACTTCTCTCGGAGTGCTCTTGGGGCCACAGGCTCTAAGACCCACACATTCTATCCTGGCTGGTAAACAGTCAGTACAACCTTTTGGTCATGCCATAGCTTTTGAAGCTTTTGGCTGGCCTTGAGGTTTTTGGAGGCCCTCTTCATGTACTCTGCCACGCATGAACGCAGGCCTAGCATAGTCAACTGTCTCGTTTAGGGGGCTTGAGAGGTTGCTCCCAACCCTCCCTTACAAGGGAACCCCTAACTGGATGTCCAAACATAAGTTCAAATGGACTCTAACCCATTCCCTTTTGAGGAACCTCTCTGAAGGCAAGGCAGTAGGACATCCCATCTTCTAATTTTTTTCTGAGAGTCCCATAATCGTACCTTTTAGGGTTTTGTTAAATCTCTCAACTAACATTTCCTTTTGGATAAGGAATGGTGAATGTAAAGATCTGATAGACTTCTAGCTCAGATTCCTTACAATTGAATTTCCTGGCATCAGCTTGGAATCTGGAATTTTTTGCTGAGCAGTACACTGTGCATGCCGTAGGGAGGCGTTGTTTGGCTCTGCGTGCATCATTCGGGTCCGCGTGGCGTTATTGGAGCCATCTGTGACATCACGGTCGCCTTTAAAGGCACCACCCTGGTGCATCTATGTCAGTTCTTTTCCTTCCAAGCGGGTCCGGATTCGAGCTACCCTCTGCCTTTTGTGGCGGGCCTTTTTTTACCTCTTTGAGTCTTTTGCAGTTTGTGCAGGATAACATAGAGGAAAACGGGGTTCAAGCCGAGTGGCGCCAGCCATTGCGCCATGTCAGTGACAGACCCCCATCATGTATGTCTCTGGTGCCTCAACAGAGACCATGACTCGAAGTCGTATTCCGAGTGCCGGGCCTTGGCCCAGAAAGCTTTGAGAGAGCAGTCTCTGAAGCTTATGGTGGCCTGGCAGCCGACTTCGGTTGGTGCGATTCCTAGTAGGTCACAGTCCTGATCGAGGAGGTTGCGGGAATGCTCCAGGAGCCCTAAGTCCACTTCTTCGTAATCGAGGGTCTCCAGGCACTTGGGGAAGAGGCACAAGAAGTCCAAGCAGACTTCTTCTTCACCACGCCCGTCTGCTGACGAGGCGTCTCGGGAATGTCGACATTCCAGGCATGGTTCCAGGGAACCGATGCCAGGGCAGACTTCAAGCCCCCACCCCTTTCTGGGAGCCAGAGCGACCCCTGCTCAGCTCAGTTTTACAACTCCATGCACCTCGTATTTCCGCGGGCTGCCCCCACTGGCGTGCTTTAGGGACCCACAGGGTTGGCAGGGGCCCCATCGGGTTTGAGACCAGCAGCTTCGGCTTCTGTTGGGGACTCTGGGATCCTATACTGGATCAGGGTCGACGCTGAGTTCACAGTCTGCCTCCTCCAGCGTCACTCCCGATGTCGACGCTCCGCCGATGCCCACCGGTGGAGTGCGATCCATCCTTATCCCAGATGATCCGGAGCTGGAACGACATCGTACAATGCCAATTCTGACTTTGACGGCACCAACAGGGGCCAGATCAGCACCTCAGGTTTATTCTGAACAGCCAGGTACAGGGGAGGAATGAGAGGGGTCCTTTGACCCTTTAGATTATGGATTGCAGCATATGGACTGGTATGAGGAACTAGGGGAAGCCAGTGGACTGGATACTTCTCCAGATACTGGCATGCTCCCATCTCCTACTGTGGCTACGGAGGAGGGAGCTTCATATGCTATGGTGGTTCGTAGGGCAGCTGAGGTTTCTGACCTAGATTTGCCTACGGTGCCAGTCAAGACTAACATACTGACTGAGGTGCTTCAGCCGGGGGTGT
Source organism: Pleurodeles waltl (assembly GCF_031143425.1). Classification (NCBI taxonomy): domain Eukaryota; kingdom Metazoa; phylum Chordata; class Amphibia; order Caudata; family Salamandridae; genus Pleurodeles; species Pleurodeles waltl. The sequence continues at coordinate 346,431,476 of NC_090447.1, read as the reverse complement.
CCACATCAGAGCCGATGTTGCCCTTCAATGAAGCCCTCACTTATGTCCTGCTCGGGACGTGGTCCAAACCCAGCACAGGGGCTCCTGTTAATAGGACTATCAGCCGCTGCCATAGACCAGCTCCAAACGATCCTAGCTTCCTCACCCAACACCCCACCCCGGAGAGCTTGGTGGTCTAGGCCTCCAATTCCCATGGTGACTTCCCTTCTGCTCCCCCGGATAGGGAATCCAAGAGGCTGGATCAGCTTGTAAAGAAAATGTTTTCTTCCTCCAGCCTGGAATTGAGGTCATTGGGCCATTTTTCCCATAGTTTGTGGGATACAGTGTCACAGGTGCTGCCCCAGGTCCCCGAGGGCATGCGGCACACACTCACACAAGCTGTAAAGGATGGGAGATATGCAGCCAAGTTTACGATACGGTGTGGTTTAGACATGAGGACTCACTGAGTAGGGCGCTTTCATGGACGGTGGCCCTTCGACACCAAGCCTGGCTCCGTCCCTCTGGCTTTTCGGGGATGTCCAGGCAAACATTATGAACATGCCCTTCGAGGGCTCGGGTCTATTTGGAGAAAAGGCAGACTCTGCGCTTCTGAGAGGTGGCCTCTTTTTGCATGGTTATCCACTCACTTTTTTGCCTGATGTTGATGTATCCTAGAAGTTGTAGTGACAGGGCCGCTGCTAACAAGGTTCCTTGGGCCAGAGCTCTTTCTCTAAATCTTTTGTGATGCTTGGCACAATTGGATTCACTCTTAACTCTCCCTCTAAGTCCCTAGAAAATGGGTGCCCATGTACCCAGGGCATGGGGTATTAAGGGTAGGCCCCTGAGGGCAGCAGCATTGATTGTGCCACCCTCCAAGGCCCTGCACCCAGATGTACCCAGCACAGCCATTGCAGGCCGAGTATATTTTGGCAAACCTAAAAAGGCAAACTCGACATGGCACACTCCCTGTGTGCCCTGTCCACCCTACACCGCATATGTTATGGGTTAGTCACCCTTCCAGCAGGCCTTCTAGCTCTAATGCAGAGTGTACCATACCATATGTAAGGGCATAGGTACATGATGTAGGAAGTTGGCTCTGTATATACCGTTTCAAAGTAAGAAATAGTGTGCACAGAGTCCAAGGGTTCCCCTTAGAGGTAAGATAGTGGCAAAAATAGATAATTCTAATGCTCTATTTTATGGTAGTGTGGTCGAGCAGTAGGCTTATCAGAGGGTAGTGTTAAGCATTTGTTGTACACACACAGGCAATAAATGAGGAACACACACTCAAAGACTTACTCCAGGCCAATAGGTTTTTATATAGAAAAATATATTTTCTTAGTTTATTTTAAGAACCACAGGTTCAAGATTTACAAGTAATACTTCAAATGAAAGGTATTTCACTCAGGTATTTTAGGAACTTTGAATAATCACAATAGCATGTACAGTTTTGGCAAAAATGGCAATAAGCTATTTTAAAAGTGGACACTGCAAAAATCAACAGTTCCTGGGGGAGGTAAGTAATTGTTAAGTTCACAGGTAAGTAAAACACTTAGAGTTCAAAGTTGGGTCCAAGGTAGCCCACCATTGGGGGTTCAAGGCAACCCCAAAGTTACCATACCAGCAGCTCTGGGCCGGTCATGTGCAGAGGTCAAAGAGGTGCCCAAAACACATAGGCTTCAGTGGAAACAGGGGTGTCCCGGTTCCAGTCTGCCAGCAGGTAAGTACCCGCGTCCTCGGAGGGCAGACCAGGGGGGTTTTGTAGGGCACTGGGGGGGACACAAGCAGGCACAGAAAGTACACCCTCGGCGGCACAGGGGCGGCCGGGTGCAGAGTACAAACAGGTGTCGGGTTTTGTGTTGAAAGCAATGGGGAGACCCGGGGGTCTCTTCAACGATGCAGAGAGGCACGGGGGGCTCCTCGGGGTAGCCACCGCCTGGGCTAGGCAGAGGGTCTCCTGGGGGTTGCTTCTGCACTGGAGTTAAGTTCCTTCAGGTCCTGGGGGCTGCGGGTGCAGTTTTGGTTCCAGGCGTCGGGTCCCTTGTTACAGGCAGTCGCGGTCAAGGGGAGCCTCTGGATTTCCTCTGCAGGCGTCGCTTTGGGGACTCAGGGGGGTCGCCTCTGGTTACTCACGGGCTCACAGTCACCGGGGAGTTCTCCGTGAGGTGTTTGTTTTCCGCAGGTCAAGCCGGGGGCGTCGGGTGCAGAGTGGAAAGTCTCACGCTTCCGGCGGGAAACATGAAGTCTTTAAAGTTGCTTCTCTGTTGCAGAAAGTTGCAAATTGTTGAACAGGGCCGCTGTTCTCTGGAGTTTCTTGGTCCTTGGTTGCAGGGCAGTCCTTTGAGGCTTCAGAGGTCACTGGTCTCTGATGGATGCGTCGCTGTTGCAGTTTTCCTCGAAGTTGGGAGACAGGCCAGTAGGGCTGGGGCCAAAGCAGTTGTCGTCTCCGTCTTCACTGCAGGGCTTCAGGTCAGCAGTCCTTCTTCTTGTTAAGGTTTCAGGAATCTAGTTTCCTAGGTTCTGGGGGGCCCTAAATTCTGAATTTAGGGGTGTGTTTAGGTCTGGGAGGGCAGTAGCCAATGGCTACTGTCCTTTAGGGTGGCTACACCCTCTTTGTGCCTACTCCCTGATGGGAGGGGGGCACATCCCTAATCCTATTGGGGGAATCCTCCATCCACAAGATGGAGGATTTCTAAAAGTAGGAGTCACCTCAGCTCAGGACAACTTAGGGGCTGTCCTGACTGGGGGGTGACTCCTCCTTGTTTTTCTCATTATCTCCTCCAGCCTTGCCGCCAATAGTGGGGGCCGTGGCCGGAGGGGCGGGCATCTCCACTAGCTGGGATGCCCTGGGGAGCTGTAACAAAAGGGGTGAGCCTTTGAGGCTCACCGCCAGGTGTTACAGTTCCTGCAGGGGGAGGTGAGAAGCACCTCCACCCAGTACAGGCTTTGTTCCTGGTCACAGAGTGACAAAGGCACTCTCCCCATGTGGCCAGCAACATGTCTGGTGTGTGGCAGGCTGGCAAAAACTAGTCAGCCCACACTGGAAGTCGGGTATGTTTTCAGGGGGCATCTCTAAGATGCCCTCTGGATGTATTTTACAATAAGTTGTACACTGGCATCAGTGTGCATTTATTGTGCTGAGAAGTTTGATACCAAACTTCCCAGTTTTCAGTGTAGTCATTATGGTGCTGTGGAGTTTGTGTTTGACGGACTCCCAGACCATATACTCTTATGGCTACCGTGCACTTACAATGTCTAAGGTTTGGTTTAGACACTGTAGGGGCATAGTGCTCATGCACTTATGCCCTTACCTGTGGTATAGTGCACCCTGCCTTAGGGCTGTAAGGCCTGCTAGAGGGGTGACTTAGCTATGCCACAGGAAGTGTGAGGTTGGCATGGCACTCTGAGGGGAGTGCCATGTCGACTTAGTCATTTTCTCCCCACCAGCACACACAAGCTGTGAAGCAGTGTGCATGTGCTGAGTGAGGGGTCCCTAGGGTGGCATAAGACATGCTGCAGCCCTTAGGGACCTTCCCTGGCATCAGGGCCCTTGGTACCCGGGGTACCAGTTACAAGGGACTTACCTGAGTGCCAGGGTTGTGCCAATTGTGGAGACAAAGGTACAGTTTAGGGAAAGAACACTGGTGTTGGGGCCTGGATAGCAGGGTCCCAGCACACTTTCAAATCATAACTTAGCATCAACAAAGGCAAGAAGTCAGGGGGTAAGAATGCCAAGGAGGCATTTCCTTACACATGAGCAATATGCCCTCACTGTGTCCTTGCCAAACCTGGGACATAGTGAGTGAACAGAGCAGCCATTTTAAGTACACGTGCTGGACACTGGTCAAACACAAGTTCCCCAGTTGCATGATGGCCACTCTTCACCCTGAGTTCTTTGGTATCAAACTTCTCAGAATGCTAAATCCAAACTGGTACCAGTATTGGATTTATCCCTAAATATACCCAGGGGTCACTTTAGAGGTGCCTCCTGTAAAAACGAACTTAACTGGCATGGTTGCTGACTGATTCCATCCAGCATGCCTCCTCCAGATAGCCAATATGCAAACCTGGGAGAGACCCCTGGCTCTTTGGTTTGTAAAACAATGCCTTCTTGGGTGGAGGAGCGAACACCCCCTCCCTCAGTAATGTGCACTCTCCTGGTGGTGAGCTTCAAAGGGCTACCGCCCTTGAAACACGAGCCCCCAGGCCTGCAACTAGCAGCAGATGGCTTCCCCCTTTGTCAACTCCCACCTTTGGCTGGAGCAAAGGTGAAAAACCTCACAAAGGGTAGGAGGAGGAGCCTCACTGAGCATTCACCACCAGGCATGCACCAGGCTTGCAGGCAAAGTGGACCCTCCATTTCATTTTCCTCTGTGTTGGATGGCAGGAAAATAGCCCCCAGGAAGTGGTCACTGTAGTGGGTGTAGCCACCCAAGGGTAAGTGTCCCATTGGACACTACCAGGTTCCCCCTAAAACACCCACTAATTCAGTTTTAAGTGGGCTCCCCTAGACCAAGAAACCAGATTCATCAGGAAGAAAAGACAGCACCAAAGAACCAGACAGGGCGAGAACAGAGGACCAGCTGCACCAGAAAATACTCCAAGAACCCTGCTTGCTGTGGAGGAGCTAATGACTTGACAAACCTCAAAACACCCTGAGGACCTCCAGGCTTCGCAAAGAGCTTGAGATCTCCCCCCTGAGTGGAAGGGTCACTTCACCAACCAGCTGATATCTCCGCAACTGGAAGTTGCATCTGGACCCAATGACACACCAACAGCCTGGACGAGACCTGCAAGTGTGCCAGGGTTGGTGGCACTGCGCCCTCCTGTGGCCGAGTTTTGCTAATATCCCAGGTACTGGTCAGTGCAAGTCAGGCAACAAAAACAGCTCACCCAGAGCTGCAGCTGGACTAGGAGGAATCCCCAGTTGAGGGACTCCAGGAAAACCTCAGACCTCTCACCAGAGCGCCCTCGTTGTCCTGCAAGGCCCCACGAATAAGACTTACCTCCAGCAAAGGGTTCCATTGCGCACTGCATCCAAGACCTCCAACTCGCCCTGCATTCGGCCACCCTGGTCCCTGCATCGCAGAACCTGCTGTGTGCCACGAGTCCCTAACCCCTTGCGACCTCAACAGCCCAAGGAACCCAAAGGCATTACCTTTAAAACTGCAAACCAACTCCTTTTCCAGGTGGCCTCTCCAAGTGACCCTGTGCATGTGCCAAGAGACTTTCCAGCACTGCTCCCGCCAGCACCGGGAGTCAACTGAGACTCTCCAGCTGGCACAGTGTGCCCACCAACCTCTTCAACCATCCTGCAAAAGGAGAGACTGTTAACTCACCTATGTGATTTTATATGCATTGTTCTAGGTGGCCTTCCATTGATTCCTATAGTGCGTAATTACGTATAGAAAGACTAAGTTTATTAAAACTTTGAAAAATCATAACTCAAAAAATACTAAACTTATCTTAACCATTTTGGTCTTAAAAATAATATAAAAGTCTGAAGTATTTTTATAAATTCTGGTCTTGAGTTATTCTTTGAGTGTGTGTGGTGCATGATTGAATTTGTGAGTGCAACAAATGTTCAGCACACCTCCTGCAGAAGCCTAACTGCTCGACCAGCTACCTTACAAATTGGAGCATTAGGAGGTCTAAATTTTACCTTTGGAAACCATGTGTTTGCCTAGACCCCCTGCAGTGTGCCTGGTTTTGCACACTAAATAGAGGGCCAGCCTCCTACATTTAGTGCATCACTGGTGGGATAAAGACTTTGCATTTTCTGATACCACTTTTTCAATTGTGTAAACACATGAATAACTTTCTAAATTGTCCTTGGATAATAATTTTTGATTTTCTAATTGACTAACATTTTTGTTTTGTTTTGTTTTTTTTTTACAAATTTTTAAAATAATTGTTAGGGCCCTGGTTAGATCCCTACAACTCTAGAAAAAGTTTTTAAAAAGTCCTTGCTTTAGTTTATTATCCAAAAACTGGAATTCTAATTTCTAAAAAGGTCCCAACTTTAGTAAGATGAAAATGTCAGAAGTAGAGTCCAGAACCCAGGAGGTCAACCTGGAAACGTATGAGACATATAGCTATGACCAGTTAAGGAAACTCTGCAAGCTGTACACGATTCATACTGGTAAAAGCCCCAAAACAGAGAAACATAGGTTTCTGGTGGCCCAGTGTAGGAAGCTGACTCTGTATATACTATATCAAAATGAGATATAGGCCCTCATTCTGACCTTGGCGGGCGGCGGAGGCCGCCCGCCAAAGTCCCGCCGTCAGGTTACCGTTCCGCGGTCGAAAGACCGCGGCGGTAATTCTGACATTCCCGCTGGGCTGGCGGGCGGCCGCCTTCAGGCCGCCCGCCAGCCCAGCGGGAAAGAGGCTTCCACGATGAAGCCGGCTCGGAATCGAGCCGGCGGAGTGAAAGCTGTGCGACGGGTGCATTTGCACCCGTCGCGTATTTCACTGTCTGCGCAGCAGACAGTGAAATACTTGTAGGGGCCCTCTTACGGGGGCCCCTGCAGTGCCCATGCCAGTGGCATGGGCACTGCAGGGGCCCCCAGGGGCCCCGCGACCCCCCCTACCGCCATCCGGTTCCCGGCGGTCGGACCGCCGGGATCTGGATGGCGGTAGGGGGGGTCGGAATCCCCTCGGCGGTGCAGCAAGCTGCGCCGCCTTGGAGGATTCAATGGGGCGGCAGGACACTGGCGGGAGACCGCCAGTGTTGCCGGTCCGACCGCGGCTTTACCGCCGCGGTCGGAATCCCCATTGGAGCACCGCCGGCCTGTCGGCGGTGCTCCCGCGGTCCTCCGCCCTGGCGGTCTTTGACCGCCAGGGTCAGAATGACCGCCATAGTGTGCACAGAGTCCAAGGGTTCTCCATGAGGCTTGACAGAGGCAATAATAGATAATACTAATGCTCTATTTGTGGTAGCATAGTCGAGCAGTTAGGTAGAGTTAAGCATTTGTTGTATACACACAGGCAATACATGAGAACACACACTCAATGACTTAACTCCAGGCCAATAGGTTTTTAGATAGAAAAATATACTTTTTTTAAAATTTATTTTAGAACCAAAAGATTCAAATTGCAGGTAAGTACATTAAATGTAAGGTACTTTGCATATGTATATATAGAACTTTGAATCAAAACAGTATGTACACAATTTGGCATAACATGACAATAATCTATTTTAAAAGTGGACACTGCAAAAGTCAACAGTTCCTGGGGAGGGAAGTACAGGTTAGTTTATGAGGTAAGTAAAGCACTTACAAGTTCAGTCTCCGGGGCATAAGCAGTCCACTGTTGGGGGTTCAAGTTAACTCCAAACCCCCAGCACAAACAAAAAAAGGCCGGTCAGGTGCAGAGGTCAAAGAGGGGCCCAAATAACATAGGCGCCTGTAGAGACAAGGGGTGCTACGGTTCAAGTCTGCTAGCAGGTAAGTACCTTCCTCCTCGGGTAGTAGACTAGGGGAGTTTTATAGAGCACTGGGGGGTCCCAAGTAGGTATACAAAGTACACCCTCAGCGGCACAGGGGTGGCAGGGTGCAGTGGGCAAACAAGGAGTCGGGTTTGTAATAGAAATCAATGGAGGGACCCGGGAGTCACTCAGATGTTCCAGCCAGGGCACAGGGGGGCTTCCCGGGCTAGCCACCAACTGGGCAAGGGTGAGGGCTGCCTGCTGGTCACTGCTGCACTGGTGGTTGGTTCTTCATGGTCCTGGGGGCTGCGGGTGCAGTGCTTCTTCCAGGCGTCGGGGTTCTTTTCACTGGGGAGTTGCGGCCGGGGGGTCCTTGGGATTCCCTCTGCAGGCGGTGTCGTGGGGGTACAGAAAGGTTGGCCCACGGTGGACACGTCATCTGAGTCACCTGTGGTCCTCTCTGTGTCATTAGTTTCTTTGGACACAGGCCAGGGGTGTCGGTGCAGAGTGGTGGGACTTGCGCTTCCAAGTGAGGTAAGAGTCGCTTTAAAGATAGTTTCTTCTTGCTTGTTTGGACAAGGCCGCTGTCCACAGAAGTTTCTTGGTCCTTTGTAGTTGCAGGGCAGTCCTCAGAGTTGACAGAGGTCGCTGGGCCCGCAGGATGCGTCGCTGGCGCAGGTTCTTTGACTCAGGAGACAGGCCGGTAGGGCTGGGGCCAAAGCAGTTGTCGTCTTCCTTCTCTGCAGGGTTTTCAGGTCAGCAGTCCTTCTTTGTAGGTCATCAGTAATCTAAAATCCTAAAATACAAGATTTAGGTGTGTGTTAGGGTCAGGGGGCAGTAGCCAATGAATACTGTCCCTGAGGGTGGCTACAATGTCCCTGTGCTCACTCCCGTTGGGGAGGGGAGCACATTCCTATCCCTATTGGGCCTAATCCTCCAAAGCAAGGTGGAGGATTTCTCAAAGAGGGGTCCACTTCAGCTCTGAACACCTTATAGGTGGTCCTGGCTGAGGGGGGTGACTCCGCCTTGTTATTCTCACTATTGCCTCTGGACTTGCCGCCAAAAGAGGGGCTTTGTCCGGGGGCTGGGCATCTCCACTAGCTGGAGAGCCCTGGGGTATTGTAACTCAAAGCCTGAGCCTTTGAGGCTCACTGCTAGGTGTTAGTTACTGCAGGGGGGAGGTGTGAAGAACCTCCTCCCAGTGCAGGCTTTGTTTCTGGCCTCAGAGCACAAAGTCTCTCACCTCAGGGGTTTGAAAACTTATCTCACAGTGGCAGGCTACCACAGACCAGTCAGTTCTGCACTGAAGAATTGGGTAAAATACAGGGGGCTTCTCTAAGATGCCCTCTGTGTGCATTTTTTAATAGATCCAACACTGGCATCAGTGTGGGTTTATTATTCTGAGAAGTTTCATACCAAACTTTCTAGTATTCATTGTAGCCATTATGGAACTGTGGAGTTCGTTTTGACAAACTCCCAGACCATACACTTAATATAGCCACACTGTACGTAAAATCTCTAAGAATAGACTTAAACACTGTAGGGACATATTGCTCATGAGGTATGCCCTCACCTGTGGTATAGTGCACCCTGCCTTAGGGCTTTAAGGCATGCTAGAGGGGTGACTTAGCTATGCCACAGGCAGTATTTTGTGTGCATGTCACCCTTAGGGGGATGCCATGTCGGCTTTCCCCTTTTCTCTCCCCCCACACACACAATCTGCAATGGCAATGTGCATGTGCTGAGTGAGGGGTCCCTTAGGGTGGCACACCACATGCTGCAGCCCTTAGGGACCTTCCATGGTCACAGGGCCCTTGGTACCACTGGTACCTTTTACAAGGGGCTTATCTGTGTGCCAGGGGTGTGCTAATTGTGGAAACACTGGTACATTTATAGTGAAAGAACACTGGTACTGGGGCCTGGTTAGATGGGTCCCAGCACACACTGTCAAGTCAGCATCAATATCATGCAAAAAGTGGGGATGGGGTGACTGTGACAAGGAGCCACTTTCCTACACCCAGCATGAAAGAGAGAATCTTCCGGGCGAGGATGATGATGATACATCTGAGGTGGATGACAATCCTGTGGATGATGGAGATGAGGGTAGCCCCTCTTCCCTCACAAGCTCTAGAGCACCCACAGACATACATGGTCATTGCCAGGCTGACCAAAAGACTGGCTTTAGAAAGTCAGCTTCTGGAGATAGAAAAGCAACGAAAAGAATTGGGCTTGGCACCCCTCTCTGGTGGCAGCATTCAAGTATTGAAAGAAAAAGAGTTCAACATCAAACTCCCAAAAAGAGTTGTCCCTTTCTTCACTGAAGGAGATGATATAGTGAAATTGTTTTCTGCCTTTGGAAGAGCCTGCATTGGGTGGGAAATTGAGAAATAACACTGGGGCGCACTTATGTGGAAGTTATTCTCAGGAAAGTGCGGGGATAGGCTCCTGACACTGAATGAGGCAGATTGTAAATCCTATGACTTCATGAAGGGTACCATGATTGAGGGCTTTGGATTTACAACTGAAGAGTACAGGATAAAGTTCAGGGAGGCTCGAAAATCCCAGAGCCTGACCTGGGTTGCCTTTGCAGACTGTCCAGTAAAAAAACTGGATGGTTTGTTAGCTGGGAACAAGGTACAGGATTATGATGGGCTGTACAATTTGTTTGTGAGAAAGCATCTGTTGAGTAATTGTTCCAATTATAGTCTACATCAACATCTGGTAGACCTGGGTCCACTTTCCCCTCAAAAGTTGCGAAGGAAGGCAGACCATTGGGTCACAACAAGGGTGACCAAAACTACCTCTGGTGGGGGAGACCAAAAGAAAGAGGCCAAAAAGCCCCCCCCCCCGGAAAGATTGGAGCCAGGGTAAAAACAATGAAGTCTTCTCAAGACCCCACAATAATGTGCACAGGAGGGTGGGCCCAGAGACTACTAACAGTCCAGGGGTGGGTACAAAGGGAAACACTTTGACCCCAGCATGGCGTGGTGCCAAGATTGTAGAACCAAAGGGCACCAAACTGGTGAGACTGGCTGTAAAAACAAAAAGAATGCCTCTAGCCAACCTGCAGTAAATGCAGTTGCCAAAATCCAATGGGGTCAGGTGTGGCCTGACCATGTCATTGTCCCCACAGAGGCAACGTTAGTCACCGATGGTGGGGTTAGATTTATCCTGTGCTGCCTGGTCAAGTAACATGAAAAAATAAAATATAGGCAGCACCCTATGATTAATGGGGAGAAAACAGAAGCCTTGAGGGATACAAGGGCTAGTAGCACTATGGTGTCTCAGCGCCTGGTTCCCTCAACTCAGTTTCTGGTAGGGAGGTGTTATCCTGTCACCAATGCTGACAATGAGACCAATTTCCACCAAATGGCTATGGTAAACTTTGAATGGGAAGAAGTAGAAGGGCAGAAAGAAGTGGTTGTGTCCCCCTCCATCCCTGTAGATTGCCTGCTTGGAAATGACCTGGAGCTTTCCCCCTGAGCTGAGGTAGAGCTAAAGACCCATGCAACAATGCTAGGGATCCCTGAGTGGGCATGTGTCAAGACTAGGGCACAGAGCAAACTTCAGAGAGAAAAAGGAGAGCTGGATCCTGAAATAGTGGACCAGCCTCCCAAGAGAAAGCAAGAAGATTGGGGGACCAGCTTCAAAACAGATCCCAAGACAGGACCCCTCTTCTCAGGAGGAGGAGTCACCCACCTTAGAGAGAACTGAACCTGGAGAGCTTGGGCCTTACCACCTAGAACTCTTGGGCCCAGGGGACCCTCTAAGGAGAATCTGTGCCAGGGACAAAGAGAGTACCTCACTCTTGAAGGCCTGAAATACCAAGCTGCTCAGGAAGAGCTAGGAAATTTCAGTGGTGCCAACAGGGTCTACTGTGAGGAGGGGCTCCTGTTAACTGAGGCCAGAGATCTCAAGCCTGGTGCAACCAGGAGGGTGGTAGTGCCACAGACGTTCAGGGACTTCCTTCCACTTTAGCCCATGAAATTCCCCTAGCAGGGAATCTGGGCCCGACTAAAACATGGAGCAGGTTGGTTAATCACTTCTATTGGCCAGGTATGTGTCAAAAAGAGAAGAACATTTGTCAGTCCTGTTCCTCCTGCCAAGCAGGGCTAGGGGGGATCCCTGAACCGGTGTAGACTGGCTTATGCAAGGAGGGCACCATCTGTGCCCTTCAAAGCATTTCCAGAGGCCAGGAGAGGCTACTCCTCTCAGGCCCTTAACACCTATTTCCAAAGGGAGAGGGTGTAACACCCTCTCTCAGAGGATATCCTTTGTTCTTCCTTCCTGGAACTGGGCTGCTCAGGCCCCAGGGGGGCAGAAACCTGTCTGAGGGTTGGCAGCAGCAGTAACTGCAGAGAAAACCCCAGAGAGTTAGTGTGGCAGTACCCGGGCTCTATGCTGGAGCCCTGGGGATTAATGGAATTGTCCCCCGACAATTCCATGATCCTAGACATCTTACATGGCCATGTTTGGGGTTACCATTGTGACGCTAAATATAGGTATTGACCTATATGTAGTTCACAAGTGTAATGGTGTCCCCGCACTCACAAAGTCCGGGGAATTTACCCTGAACAATGTGGGGGCACCTTGGCTAGTGCCAGGGTGCCTTCACACTAAGTAACTTTGCACCTAACCTTCACTAAGTGAGGGTTAGACATATAGGTGACTTATAAGTTACTTAAGTGCAGTGTAAAATGGCTGTGAAATAACGTGTGTGTTATTTCACTCAGGCTGCATTGGCAGTCCTGTGTAAGAATTGTCTGAGCTCCCGATGGGTGGCAAAAGAAATGCTGCAGCCCATAGGGATCTCCTGGAACCTCAATACCCTGGGTACCTAGGTACCATATACTAGGGAATTATAAGGGTGTTCCAGTGTGCCAATCAGAATTGGTAAAATTAGTCACTAGCCTGCAGTGACAATTTTAAAAGCAGAGAGAGTATAAACACTGAGGTTCTGGTTAGCAGAGCCTCAGTGATACAGTTAGGCACCACACAGGGCACACATACAGGGCACACTTTATGAGCACTGGGGTCCTGTCTAGCAGGATCCCAGTGACACAGGCAAAAACATACATATAAGTAAAAATGGGGGTAACATGCCAGGCAAGATGGTACTTTCCTACACTAGTGTACCCATGATGTGGACACTGGTGAAAGCCTGCCTGTCAAGAACAAATTTTACAGACAGTCTGACCATGTCAGAGAAAGCATAGAAGCTGAAGTCAAGAAAATATTGGATTTGGGTGTCATTGAACCCTCAGAGAGCCCCTGGGCTCACCCAGTAGTTAGTCCCCATGCCTCACTCCAAGAATGCAAGAAAGAAATTAGGTTTTGTGTGGACTACAGGGGCCTCAATTCACTAACCAAAACTGATACACACCCAGTCCCCAGAGCTGATGAACTCATTGACAGATTAGGGGCAGCCAAGTATCTGAGTACTTTTGATTTAACATCAGGGTACTGGCAGATTGGTCGGACCCCAGGAGCAAAAGAGAGGTCTGCATTTTCTACTCCTAGTGGGCATTATCAGTTTACTGTTGTGCCCTTTGGACTAAAGGATGCACCTGCCACCTTCCAAAGGTTGGGGAACCAAGGCATTGCTAGACTTGAAACTTTTAATGCAGCTTACTTAGTTGACATAGCTGTCTATAGTTCCACCTGGCAGGATCACCTGGTTCACCTTGGCAAGGTCCTTGAGGCTCTGCAAAAGGCAGGCTTCACTATCAAGGCCAGTAAGTGCCAGATAGGGCAGGGAAAGATTGTGTACTTGGGCCACGTAGTAGGTTGAGGCCAAATGCAACCTCTCCAAACCAAGATTCAGACTATTCTGTCTTGGGAAGCTCCCACAACCCAGACACAAGGCAGGGCATTCCTTGGCTTAAGTGTATATTACAGGAGGTTTGTGAAGGACTATCGCACAATAGTTGCCCCCCCCCCTCTAAGAGCTTATCTCCAAGAAGATGCCCAGAAAAATCATCTGAACAGGGAGTTGTCAAGAGGCCTTTGACACTCTGAAGAAAGCTATGTGATGTGCTTCAGTTCTACAAGCACCAGACTACTCCAGGGAACTCATAATCCAAACTGATACATCTGAAATGGGGACATGAGTGGTCCTTTCCCAAAGGAAGGACGATGGACATGACCAGCCCTTGTTTTTATTAGCAAAGAGCTACTCCCCAGGGAACAAAAATGGAGTGCCATAGAGAGGGAAGCCTTTGCTGTGGTTTGGGCTCTGAAAAGTTGAGGTCGTACTTGTTTGGCTCTCACTTTACTGTTCAGACTAACCACAGGCCTCACAGATGTCTACAACAAATGAAAGGTGAGAATCCCAAACTGCTTAGGTGGTCCATTTCCCTACAAGGAATGGACTTTAAAGTGGAACACAGACCTGGGACTGCCCATGCCAGTGCAGATGGCCTCTCCTGGTTCTTCCACTTAGAAGATGAAGACTCACTGGGGAAAGGGTAGTCTCATCTTCTTTTGTTTGGGGTGTGGAGTAGTGTGAGAGGAGCCTTCTTTTTGCATGGTTATCCCCCCACACACACTTTCTGCCTGATGTTGATTTGTCCTAGAAGTTGTAGTTCCCAGGACCCCTGCTAGCCAGGTTCACTGGGCCAGAGCTCCTTCCCTAAATATGTTGTGATTCTTGGCACAATTGGATACACTTTTAACTCTCTCTGTAAGTCCCTAGTAAATGGGTACCCATGTGTCCAGGGCATGGGGTATTAAGGGTAGGCTGCTGAGGGCAGCAGCACTGACTGTGCCACACTCGAGTGCCCTACACCCAGATGCACCCAGCACTGCCATTGTAGGCTGAGTGTACTGGGGCAAACCTAAAAAGGCAAACTCGACATTGCACACTCCCTGTGTGCCCTGTCCCCCCTACACAGCATATGGTATGGGTAAGTTACCCCTCTAGCAAGCCTTCCAGCCATAAGGCAGGATGTACCATACCATACAATATGTGAGGGCATAGTTGCATGAGCAATATGCCCCCACTGTGTCTTTGCCAAACCTGGGACATAGTGAGTGAACAGAGCAGCCATTTTAAGCACACATACTGGACACTGGTCAAACACGAGTTCCCCAGTTACATGATGGCCACTCTGCACCCTGGGTTTTTTGGTATCAAACAACTCAGAATGATAAATCCAAACTGATACCAGTAATGGATTTATCCCTAAATGTACCCGGGGACACCTTAGAGGTGCCCCCTGCAAAGGCTAACCAAACTGGCATGGTTGCTGACTGTTTCCATCCAGCATGCCACCTCCAGACAGCCAATATACAAACCTGGGGAAAAGCCCTGGCTTTCTGGTTTGTAAACCAATGCCTTCCTGGGTGGTGGAGCTAACACCCCCTCCCTCAGGAATGTGCACTCTCCGGGCAGTGAGCTTCAAAGGGCTACCGCCCCCGAAACCCGAGCCCCAGGCCTGCAACTAACAGCAGATGGCTTCCCTCTTTGTCAACCCCCTCTTTTGACGGAAGCAAAGGTGGGAAACCTCACAAAGGGTAGGAGGGGAGGGGTCTCACTGAGCATTCACTATCCCTAGGGGCTTGCAGGCAAAATGGACCCTCCATTTAATTTTCCTCCATGATGGATGCAGGGAAATAGCCAATGAGGTTTAGGATAGTGACCCTTCCCACAGGACGTGGTCACTGTACTGGGTGTAGCCACTCAATGGTAAGTGTCCCATTGGACACTACCAGGTTCCCCCTAAAATGCCCCCTAAATTCAGTATTTAGTAGGCTCCCCTAGACCAAGAAACCAGATTCATCAGGAAGAAAAGAAGACAGCACCAAAGAACCCGACAGAACGAGAACAGAGGACCTGCTGCTCCAGAAGATACTCCAAGACCCCTGCTTGCTGCACCAGAGTCCCTACAATCACCACTGTGGAGGAGCTGACCACTGGACCGACCTCAAAAGACCCAGAGGACCTTAAGGCTTTGCAAATAGCCTGAGATCACCCTCCTGAATGGAGTCACCACTGAAGAAACCAAAGAAATCTACAAAGAACCAGCAAATCGGTGAGGTTCACTTCACCAACTGGTCAATATCTCCGCAACCGGAAGGCTCAGCCAGCCCAGACGACACACCGACAGCCCGGACAAGACCTACAAGTGTGCCAACTTTGGTGGTACTGCACCCTCCCGTGGCAGAGTTGTGCCAATACCCCAGGTACTGGTTAGTGCACATCGGACAACAAAAACAAATCGCCCAGAGCTGAAACTGGACCAGGAAGAAGCCCCATTCGAGGGACGTCAGGAACACCCTGGACCTACCACCAGAACACCATCGTCGTCCTGCAAGGCCCCTGGAAGAAGACTTGCCTCCAGCTCCAAAGGGATCCATTGCACGCAGCATCCATGACCTCCAACTCGCCCTGCATCTCAAAACCTGCAGTGTGCCACCAGGTCCCTAACCCCTTGTGACCTCAACAGCACAAGGGTACCCAAAGGCACCACCTTTAAACCTGCAAAACTACTCCTTTTCCAGGTGGCCCCTCCAAGTGGCCCCTTGCCTGTGCCAATAGACTTTCCAGCACTGCTCCAGCCGGAACCGGGAGCTGCCCAAGACTCTCCAGCTGGCACGGTGTGCTCATCAACCATCCTGCAAAAGAAGAGACTGGTAACTTACCTGTGTAATTTTATATGCATTTTTCTAGATGGCCTTCTATTGATTCCTATGGTGCCTAATTACGCACAGAAAGGCTAACTTTATTAAAACTTTGAAAAATCATAACTCAAAAAGTACTTAACGTATCTTAACCATTTTGGTCTTAATAATTATATAAAAGTCTGAAGTATTTTTTATAAATCCTGGTCTCGAGTTATTCATTGAGTGTGTGAGGCACATGGTTGGATTTGTGAGTGCAACAAATACTTAGCACATCTCCTGAATTAGCCTAACTGCTCGATTAGCTACCTTACAAATTGGAGCATCAGGTGGCTAATTTTTACCTCTGAAAACCAACGTGTGGTTGTCTGGACCCCCTGCACAGTGTGCCTAGTTTTGTACACTATAGAGGGCCAGCCTCCTAACAGCGCTTGAGTGGTTCAAGGACTCTCGAGCTACGACCAGATCCTTGCGCCTCTCGGCGTCTGCTCGCCAACAGTCTGCCTTTCTCCCCTTTCGAGGTTTCGGAACGGGTGTGGTACCACGCCACCCACAAGTCAGCCACCGTCCTCTATCATCTCAGCATCCAGTGCAAGGACGAGGTTGTGGTACCTTCAGACCCAGAGGGTCTGGCTAGAGGTCTGCCACCACCGAGCCCCCCTCTTTCACAGCGCCCAAGTCCCCCTAGTATGATTCTGCAAGACCATCGTCTGCCAGTTGGAGAGAAGATTCAGTTTTCTCCCTCACTGGGGGTCCATAACATCAGACAAATGGGTCTTGCAGATCATACAGAAGGGCTATTCCCTACCCTTCCAGTCTTTCCCTCCCTCTATGCCTCCATTTATAGAATGGCTGATGGAGGATCACTTAACCTTGCTCCACAAAGAAGTTACGGCTCTCTTGGCCAAGAGAGCCATAGAAAATGTTCCAATGTCAGAAGTAGGCAGTGGTTGTTATTCCCGCTACTTTCTGATTCCAAAAAAAGAACAAGGGTCTTCGCCCTATCTTGGATTTAAGGGGCGTTAATCTCTTCCTCAAAAAGGAGAAATTCAAGATGCTCACTCTGGTCTTGTCTGCCCTAGACCAAGGAGACTGGATGGTAGCGTTGGACTTGTAGGATGTGTATTTTCACATCCCCATCCTGCCTGCCCACAGGCGCCACTCATGGTTCAAGGTGGGCCACGAGCACTTTCAGTTTACCGTGCTTCCTTTCGGTCTCACCAGTGCCCCTCAGGTGTTCACCAAAGTGATAGCAGCAGTAGCAGCTCATCTGCACAGGTTAGGGATTTCAGTCTTCCCCTACCTTGACGACTGGCTGTTGAAAGCTCCTACGTCCCAGGCTCTTCTCAACCACCTTCATACAATGGCGAACCTCTTGCTTTCGCTGGGGTTCACTATAAACGTGCCAAAGTCACAACTGACTCCCTCTCAGAAGTTCTTTCATCTGAGATGTTCTGGACACAGTGGAGTTTCTGGCTTATCCTCCCGAGCAGCGAGTCCAGGATATTCAGGTTATGATACCGATGTTTTGGCCTCTATCCTGGATTTCGGTGAGACAGACTATGTCTGACGCTGTTGGGACTCATGGCCTCCAAGAATGCTGTTAATAAAGTATGCCAGATGGCATATGAGTGAGCTGCAGTGGGACTTGAAGTTCCAGTGGGTGCAGCATCAGGGGAATCTGCAGCATCAGCAGCATCAAAGTCACAGTTCAGATCTCGGAGGGAACTGCAAAAGACCTGCAGTGTTGGTTAGTGAACTGTGATTGGGCCAGAGGCAGACTTCTCTCCCTTCCCCAGCCAGATCTCACAGTAGTGACAGATGGGTCACTTCTGGGATGGGGTGGGCATCTGGGAGAGGTGGAGATCAGAGGCCTCTGGTGGGATCAGGACTCCATATTAACTACTGGAGCTCTGGGCGATCCAACTGGCATTGAAAAAATGTCTTCCTGTTATAAAAGGAAACATAGTGCAGGTGTTCACGGACATCATCACAGCAATGTGGTACTGCAACAAGCAGGGTGGTGTGGGGTTGTGGACCCTTTGTCAAGAGGTTCTGCATCTCTGGACATGGTTGGAACCGCAGGGCATAACCCTGGTGGTTCAACACCTGGCAGATTCTGTGAACGCTAGAGCGGATGAACTCAGCCGCTGTGTCTAGTGTATCACAAATGGTATCTCCATCTGGAGGTGGTGCAAGGACTCTTTCAGCCGTGGGAAGAGCATTGGTTAGATTTGTTCGCCTCTGCAGAGAATGTGCAATGTCAGCAGTATTGCACATTGGAGTTTCCAAGGCGGCAGTCGCTCGGCAACACTTTTCATCGTAAGTGGAATTCAGGCCACCTGTAACTCTTTGCGCCCATACCACTTCTGTCCAGAGTTCTCAAGAAGATCAAGAACGACCAGGCCCAAGTAATCCTTGTGGCTCTGGATTGGGCAAGGAGAGTTTGGTATCTTGAACTTCTGAAAATGAGCATCAATCCTCCAATAGGGCTGTCCCTTCGGCAGACTCTTCTGTGTTTGTGTGGAGATTGATCGGCGACAGCTGATAGCTTTTGACTTTCTTTCCGAAGTCTGTAAAGTTATTTTGGCAGCCAGGCGTCCCGCCACTAAAACGGTATATGCCTGCCGTTGGAAACACTTTGTATATTATTGTACAGAAAGGTCTCTTGATCCTTTTTCTGCTTCTCTTTCTGATATCCTTCTCTTTATACTATCCCTTGCCCAGCAGGATTCTGCCTTGGGTACTCTCAAGGGCTATTTCCCTGCCTTATCAGCATTTCTTTGGCTACCTCATAAGCCTTCACTTTTCAAATCTCCTACTGTACATAGATTCCTCAAACGGCTTCTACATTTGTTTCACCCTACGCCCTTTGTTATCCCCCAATGGAGCTTGAATCTGGTCCTCACAGTTCCTATGTGTGCTCCTTTTGAGCTCTTACACAACTGTCCGCTCCGGCTGCTCACCATCAAAACAGCCATCTTAGTGCCAATAGCATCTACCAGGAGGGTGAGTGGGATGCAAGCTCATTCATTGAAGGCACCGTATTGCACTATGTTCCCAGACAAGTAGGTTCTCAGAACTCGTGCCTCTTTCCTCCCTAAGGTGGTGACCCCATTCCATCTGGGTCAAAATATCCCCCTGCCCACCTTCTTTGCTCCACATCATACCTCTAAAGAAGAGGTACGACTCCACCGTCTTGACCCAAAAAAAAGTGTTGTCGTTCTACCTTGACCGCACAAAAGAGTTCCGGGTGGATGACCAACTCTTTGTTGGGTACGTGAGAGCAAAGAAGGGTCGGGCAGTACAGAAGTGAACTATTTTGCGTTGGATGGTTCTCTGCATCAAGATCTGCTACGCATTGGCCTGGAAGCATCCTCCTGAGGGCTCATTCTACCAGGGGCAGAGCTGCTACCACTGCGCTAGCTCAGGGTGTTCCAGTCCTGGATATCTGCCAGGCAGCAACATGGGCATCCTTGCACACGTTTGCAAAATAATTCTGTCTGGACAATCGGGTACAGAGAGACGGACACTTTGCCAGTTCAGTCCTACAGAATGTAGTGAAATGTGTGTTTTGACCACTGACTCCGTGTTGCGCCACTTTGCACCTGGCTTAGCTGTCTAGTGTTCACCAGTTACAGGCTCCATTTTGTATTCAGTTTAGCCTTAGCTTCCTTCTGCCTATTGACTTTATCGTAGCATTAGACACTGCCATGTTAATGGTTTGCCATTCACTTTCCACATTGTAAACTGTGCATTCTCTCTTGTTCTCGTATTAATTCCCACCAAGGGCTTTGGTTGATAACAATGTACTCAGACGGCAGGGAACGGCCTTGCTTTGACTTGACATCTTGGGATTGTGGCCAAATCCCAAATTATTTTCAAATCATATCTAAACTAGCCAGCATGTTTGAATACTTCTTGTGCAACTTGAGGGTTTTTTCCATAAAGCTCCTTCTTTGTTTTTTTAGGATTTAAAAGAGACCCAGTTCGACAGTAGGAGATTCAGAGACCTCAATCAGGATTCAGACGTCAGGTGCCTGATATGAATTTCCCGTGAGGGTAGAGATCTCTTTCTCTTTCGCAGTCGAACGGGGTCATCGGCTTGCTGGCAGGAGAAAGATGAAACACCTGACAGGCACTAAGGTGAAGCATTTTTTATTCATTATTTGCTTTGGATTATAAAATAGTTGCATATATTTGCTGTGTATAATGCAGTGGAGAATCAGTCCTGTATGTTTTCATTTCATTGTCGTGACTATTTTTAAACATGTACTTTCAACATGCTAATCTTCTTTTAGGAACCTTGCACAGTGAAATAATAAATGTCTTCTTTGGACTAAGAAGTGCATTCCAGAGATTTTTTGTCAGTGCATGAGTATTTCAGCTCGGTCATTAGTGAAAAGCAAAACACAGGACTTTTTAGGTATCTGCAGCCCACTGCTACGAGGTTATAGCTTGGCTATCTATTCAAAGGAAATCTGCAGCTAGAAGTCTCTGTCAGATGAACAAGTTACATACCTTCGGTAACGCATTATTGTAGGAGGCTGGCCTGGTTTGTAGTGGGTACCTTGGGTACTTACACCTTATACCAAGTCCGGTTATCCCTTATTAGTGAAGTAGTAGTGTTCTAGCAGTTTAGGCTGATAGAGGTAGCTATAGCAGAGCAGCTTAGGCTGAACTAGGAGACATGCAAGCTCATGCAATACCAATTATAGTTACGCAGTACTTATACACAAGCAGAGACAATACTCAGTGATACCAAAAATAAAGGTATTTATTTGGGTGACACAGTACCAAAAATATCTTAGAGATAATACTCCTTCTGGAGGTACGTATTATACACAATATATACACTAGACACCAAAATTAGACAAGTAAATAGTCATAGAACAATGCAAACAATAGGAAATGCTATAGAAAGCAATGGGAGAAAATGGGTCTAGGGGCAACACAAACCATATACTAAGAAAGTAGAATGTGAACCACAAATTCCCCCTAGACAAATGTAGTGTGTGTAGAATCGCTGGGAGAGTAAGAATACAGTAAAGGTAAGTAAATTACCTCACCCCAGAACCCAGAAAAGCAGGAGTAAAGTACTACAAGTTTCCTTAGGACACACTCCACCTTGTGATTGGGATTTTGCAGCAGTCAACCAAGTCTGCAAAGAACAACTGCTGGATTCCTGGACCTGAAGACCTGCAAAGGAAGGGGACCAAGTCCAGAAGTCGAAAGAAGTTCCAGGAAGGACAGGAGCCCCTGCCAACCCATAAGAGGCTGCAAAAGAAGAGTCCCCGGTTAGTCGAAGACTGCAAGAATGCACCCTAGGAAGATGCCATTGGGTTCCTGCATGATGCAAAAGATGTCCAACGGCGTGAAGATCGTTGCAACAAGCCTTGGCTATGACAAAAGTGCGTTTTGCATCAAAATGGCCCTGAATAGACCCAGGAGGGACCTGGGGGCCTCAACTCTGTGTGAGGAGGAAGTGGGGGCTGTCAGAACTTTAGAGAGCCCTCAGGATGCCAGCCAGCTCCCCTGGAGGTCCCAAGACATGGGAACAAAGGAGTTGCGAAACGCGGTTGATGCAGCACAACAAAGGAAGGTCCCACGCTGCCGGAGAACAACTCAGTGAGTTGAGCATCACAGGATGGAGTGCTGGGGACCTGGGCCAGGCTGTGCACGAAGGAATTTTGCAAATGGTGCACAGAGGCCTCAGGAGTTGAAGAAGACGCAGTACACGAGGGTACCGTTGCTCTCAGGGAAGGCAAGGTCTTACCTCCTCCAAATTGCATCAGGAGGACCTCAGGACAGTCTGTCGATGATGTCCACCCTCTGTGTCCTTAGGAGCACGCTCGTCGCTGTGAGAGGAGTCCAATGGTACCGGTCGTCATCTTGGAAGGTGCCTGCTTGGAGCAGGGGAGTGACTCCGTCACTCCACAGGAGACTTCTTCGGCCATTCTGGTGCAGGATGAAGACAGGGAGTCCCCAGAGCGTGCACACAGTGGAAACTGTTGCAGTTGTTGACTTGGAGCTGAGGTTGCTGAAGAAACGTATCTCTTGTAGACAATTTGTTGCAGTTACAGCATTTCTTGGAGCAGGCTGCGGTTGATCCGAGGTCAGAGGAGTCTGAAGTTGTTGCAGAGGATTCCTGACGGAAATTTGCAAGAAGAATCTGAAGAGAACCCACAGGAGAGACCATAAATAGCCCTGAGAGGGGTATTGGCTACCTTATCAGATATGGACCTATCAGGAGGGGTCTCTGATGTCACCTGCTGGTACTGGCCACTCAGAGCCCTCCAGAGTGGCCCCACACCTTGCAAAGCAAGATGGCTAAAGTCTGGGACACACTGGAGGAGCTCTGGGCACCACCCCTGGGGTGGTGATGGACAGGGGAGTGGTCACTCCCCTTTCCTTTGTTCAGTTTCACACCAGAGCAGGGGAGAAGGGGTCCCTGAACCGGTGTAGGCTGGTTTATGGAAGGAAGGTACCATCTGTGCCCTTCCAAGCATTTCCAGAGGCTGGAGGAGGGTACCCCTCCCCAGCATTAACACCTATTTCCAAAGGGAGAGGGTGTAACACCCTGCTCTCAGAGGAAATGCTTTGTTCTGCCTTCCTGGGACTGGGCTGCCCAGACCACAGGAGGGCAGAACCCTGTCTGTGAGGTGGCAGCAGCCGTAGCTGCAGTGCAAGCCTCAGAGAGCTGATTTGGCAGTACTGGGGGTCCATGGTGGAGCCCCCAGGATGCATGGAATTGGCTCCCCAATACCGGATTTGGAATAGGTATTGACCTATATGTAGTGCCCGTGTGTAATGGCGTCCCCGCACTCACAAAGTCTGGGGAAATGTCCCTAAACTATGTGTGGTCACCTTTGCTAGTGCAAAGATGCCCTCACACTTAGTAACTTTGCACCCAACCTTTAGCAAGTGAAGGTTAGACATATAGGTGACTTATAAGTTACTTAAGTGCAGTGAAAATGTCTGTGAAATAGTGTGCGCACTATTTCACGTAGGCTGCAATGGCAGTCCTGTGTAAGGGTTTGTCTGAGCTCCTTATGGGTGGCATAAGAAATGCTGCAGCCCATATTGATCTCCAGGAACACCAATGCCCTGGGTACCTAGGTACCATATACTAGGGACTTATAAGGGGGGTCCAGTGTGCCAATTGAAATTGTTAAATGAAGTCACTGGCCTACAGTGACAAATTTAAAAGTAGAGAGAGCATAAGCACGGAGGTTCTGATTAGCAGCACCTCAGTGACACATTAGGCCATAAACTATGAGCACTAAAAATGGGGGTAACATGCCAAGGAAGATGGTACTTTCCTTGTTTAAGCCATAATAGAGGTTTGTGGTTTGTCTGAACAATGAAGTGAGTCCCAAAGAAGTAGGGTCTCAGCTTCTTCAGTGCCCAGACCACGGCAAAGGCCTCCCTCTCGATGGCAGACCAACGCTTTTCTCTAGGGGTCAACCTCCTGCTAATAAAAGCAACAGGTTGAGCCGGGCCCTCTGAGTTAAGTTTTGACAGGACAGCCCCTACCCCTAATTCAGAGGCATCTGTATGGACAATGACATTTTTGGAGTAGCTTGGCTCTTTAAAACAGGTGCAAAGCACATTGCCTGCTTAAGCTCCTCAAAAGCTTTCTGACAGCTAGCTGTCCACAATACCTTTTTAGGCATTTTCTTCTTGCTGGTGAGGTCATTAGGAGGTGCTGCAATGGAGCCATAGTTCTTAATGAACCTCCTGTAATACCCAGTGAGACCTAAGAAGGCTCTGACCTGGGTCTGAGTTGTAGGGGGAGTCCATAATGGTCTGAATCATCCCCTGAAGTGGTGCAATCTGTTTCCCCACCTACCAGGTGGCCCAGATAAACCACTTTCCCCTGCCCTATCTGGCACTTTGAAGCCTTGATAGCTAGGCCTGCCTTTTGCAGGGCCTCCAAAACTTTCCAGAGCTGGACCAGGTGATCATCCCAGGTAGAGCTAAAGACAGCAACATTGTCCATATATGCTGCACTGAAAGCTTCCAAACCTTGGAGGACTGTATTCACCAGCCTCTGAAAAGTGGCAGGTAAATCTTTCAAACCAAAGGGCATGAAGTGATAATCTCTCCCTATGGTAGAAAATTCAGTTTTTGCTTTAGCATCTTCTGATATTTTGATATGCCAATACCCTGCAGTCAAGTCAAAAGTGCTTAGATACTTGGCAGATGCCAGTGTATCTATTAGCTCATCTGCCCTGGGTATAGGGTGAGCATCTGTTTTGGTTACTGTATTGAGACCCCTATAGTCCACACAAAACCGCATTTCTCTCTTTCCTTCTTTGTGATGAGGTTTGGGGACAAGCACCACTGGGCTAGCCCAAGGGCTATCAGAAGGCTCAATAACTCCAAGGTCTAACATTTTCTGAACTTTAGCTTTTATGCAATCTCTGACATGGTCAGGTTGCCTGTAAATTTTACTTTTGACAGGTAAACTGTCTCTAGTGTCAATTGTATGTTCACACCAAGTAGTTGTACCAGGTGTGAGTGAGAAGAGTTCAGAAAACTGATCAAGGAGATTTTTGCAGTCTTCCTTCTGATCAGCAATAAGGCAGTCTGCCAGCACCACTCCCTCCACTAAACCATAAGTTTTCAGTGGTGGAGAAGAGATCAGGGAGAGGGTCACTCTCTTCTTCATTTCCCTCATCTGTAGCCATGAGCAGGGTTAAGTCAGCCCTGTCATAGTAAGGCTTTGGGCAATTGACATGAAGCACCCTAAAGGGATTTCTGGCAGTGCCCAGGTCTACCAGATAGGTGACCTCACCTTTTTTATTCTACAATTAGATCGGGTCCACTCTATTTGTTCTGGGGGTACTCTTGGGGCCACAGGCTCCAATACCCACATCTTCTGTCCTGGGTGGTACTATGTCAGGACAGCCTTCTGGTCAAAGCATTGCTTTTGGAGCTCTTGGCTGGCCTGAAGGTTTTTTGCTGGCCTTTTTCATGTACTCAGCCATTCTACTTCTCAGGCCAAGGACATAGTCCTCTATGTCTAGCTTTGGAGCTTTTAAAGGTTGTTCCCAACCCTCCGTAACAAGAGCAAGGGGACCCCTAACAGGGTGACCAAATAGGAGTTCAAAGGGGCTGTAGCACACTCCTTTTTGGGGTACCTCCCTGTAGGCAAAAAGTAGGCATGGTTATAGGACATCCCATCTAATTCTGAGTTTTTCAGAGAGTCCCATAATGACACCACTTCCTTAGGGAAGCCCACTTTGAAAAACATTCGCCCGAGGGAGGGCCTTTGCCACTGCAGCAGCTATAGTGGTCCTTAAGGGAATAGCTTCTGGGTACCTTGTGGCATGGTCCACCACCACAAGGATAAACTTATTGCCAGAAGCTGTTGGAGGGTCAAGGGGGGCAACAGTATCAACCTCTACCCTTTCAAATGATACCCAACCACTGGTAGTGGCATTAAGGGGTCCTTAGGTGTGCAACCAGTCCTGCCACTGGCTTGGCAGGTGACACAGGAGCAACAAAACTCCCTTGTGTCTTCTGACTATACCTACTATACCACTTATATCATATAGCACTATATCACAAGAATCACAGTACTCAGAGTTACTAAAAATAAAGGTACTTTATTTTAGTGACAATGTGCCAAAAGAATCCCAGAGGATATACTCCCTTAGGAGGTAAGTAAAATACACAAAATATATACACAAACCAAAATCAGGTAAGTAAAACAGTCAGAAAGTAGTGCAAACACTGTAGAATACAATAGGATGCAAGAGGCCTAGGGGCAACACAAACCATATACTAAAAAAGTGGAATGCGAACCACGTAGGAGCCCCTGGCCTAGTGTAGTGTGTAGTGCTGGGAGTGTAAGAAAACACTAAGGGTGTCCAAGATACCCCACCCCAAGACTCTGAAAAGTAGGAGTAAAGTGATACTACTTCCCAAGAAATACACTAAACTCAGGATAGGAGATTCTGCAAAGACCACAACAGACTGCAAAGCACTGAAGATGGATTCCTGGATATGAGAACCTGTAAAGGAAGGGGGCCAAGTCCAAGAGTCACAAAAGTGTCCGGGGGGGGCAGGAGCCCACTAAACCACATATGAAGGTTCAAACTGGCTGCCTTTGGATGGAAGAAGCTGAAGATTCTGCAACAACGAAAGATGCTAGGAACTTCGCCTTTGTGCAGAAGATGTCCCACGGAGTGCTGGAGGATGCAGAGTTGTTTCTTTGGAGAAAGACCGCAAACAAGCCTTGCTAGCTGCAAAGGTTGTGGTTGAAGAAAAAGGGTGCTGCCAGGGCCCAGGAAGGACCAGGTGGTCACCACTTGGAAGAGGAGACAGAGGGGGGCCCTCAGCAACACAGAGAGCCCAGGCACAAGAAGGCAGCACCCGTAGAAGTACTTGAACACAGGTTCAAGAAAACTGAGCACGGCAGTCTCAACACTACGAATGAGGGTCCCATGAAGCCAGTGGTCAACTCAGCGAGTTGAGCAATGCAGGATTGAGTGCTGGGGAGCTGGGCTAGGCTGTGCACAAAGGATTCATTGCAAAAGTGCACAGAATCCCTAGCAGCTGCAGTTCATGCAGTACACAGGATTACTGTCTGGAGAGGGAAGGCAAGGACTTACCTCCTCCAAATTTGAACAGTTGGGCCACTGGACAGTCTGGGTCACTTAGGTCCACCACCTGTGTTCCAGGGGCCACGCTCGTCAGCATGAGAGGGGTCCCAGAGTACTGGTGACGCTGAAGTTTGGTGCCTGCTGGAGCAGGGGGAAGATTCCGTCAACCCACGGGAGATTTATTTGTGGCTTCCAGGGCAGGGTGAAGGCAGACAGCCCCCAGGGCATGCACCACCAGGAAACAGTTGAGAAAGCCGTCAGGATTAGGCACTACAATGTTGCTGGTAGTCTTCTTGCTACTTTGTTGCGGTTTTGCTGGTGTCCTGGAGCAGTCAGCGGTCGACCCTTGGCAGAAGTCGAAGAGGGAGATGCAGAGGAACTCTGATGAATTCTTGCAAGTCATTATCTAAGGAAAAGCCCACTGGAGAGACCCTAAATAGCCCTCAGAGGAGGATTGGCCACCTAGTGAGGTAAGCACCTATCAGGAGGGGTCTCTGACGTCACCTTCTGGCACTGGCCACTCAGAGGCCTCCATTGTGCCCTCACACCCCTGGATTCAAGATGGCGGAGGTCTGGGACACACTGGAGGAGCTCTGGGCACCACCCCTGGGGTGGTGATGGACAGGGGAGTGGTCACTCCCCTTTCCTTTGTCCTGTTTCGCGCCAGAGCAGGGACTGGGGGTTCCCTGAACCGGTGTAGACTGGCTTATGGAAGGAGGGCACCAGCTGTGCCCTTCTAAGCATTTCCAGAGGCTGAAGGAGGTTACCCCCCCCCCCAGCTCTTAACACCTATTTCCAAAGGGAGATGGTGTAACACCCTCTCTCTGAGGAAATTCTTTGTTCTGCCATCCTGGGACTCAGCTGCCCAGACCCCAGGAGAGCAGAACCCAGTCTGTGGGTTGGCAGCAGCGGTAGCTACAGAGAAAACCCCAGAAAGCTGGTTTGGCAGTACCCAGGGGTCCATGGTGGAGCACCGGGGATGCATGGGATTGGCACCCCAATACCAAATTTGGCATGAAGGGACAATTCCATGAACTTAGACATGTTACCTGGCCATATCCGGAGTTACCATTGTGAAGCTACATATAGGTATTGACCTAAATGTAGTTCACACGTGTAATGGTGTCCCCGCACTCACAAAGTCTGGGGAAATTGCCCTGAACTATGTGGGGGCACCTTGGCTAGTGCCAGGGTGCCCTCACAGTTAGTAACTTTGCACCGAATCTTCACTAAGTGAAGGTTAGACATATAGGCGACTTATAAGTTACTTAAGTGCAGTGTAAAATGGCTGTGAAATAACGTGCGTTATTTCACTCAGGCTGCAGTGGCAGTCCTGTGTAAGAATGGTCTGAGCTCCCTATGGGTGGCAAAAGAAATGCTGCAGCCGATAGGGATCTCCTAGAACCCCAATACCCTGGGTACCTAGGTACCATATACTAGGGAATTCTAAGGGTGTCCCAGTGTGCCAATTAGAATTGGTGAAAATGGTCACTAGCCTATAGTGACAATTTTAAAGGCAGAGAGAGCATAAGCACTGAAGTTATGATTAGCAGAGCCTCAGTGACACAGTCACTGCACAGGTATACACATTCAGGCCACAAACTATGAGCACTGGGGTCCTGGCTAGCAGGATCTCAGTGAGACAGGCAAAAATAAATTGACATACATGTAAAAATGGGGGTAACATGCCAGGCAAGATGGTACTTTCCTACACCCAGCTAAAGGGATGTCGTGAACCAGAGTTAGGAGGAATTCCCTGTACTGAAGGGGGGTGACCAGTCTCCTGATGGCACCAGGTTTAGGGTCCCTTGCCTCAGTATAAAGGAGATTATTCTCCCAGTAAACTCTGTGTGTGTCAGTGACATCACCATTTTGCTGCTTGACAGCTTGCTGTCTGAGGCCCTCCAATGTGGGACATGTTTGCTGTGTCACACTCAGCTCTTCACTGGCAGACCCCCCGCACCCAAAAGCTCAACTGTATCAGCTTCCATCTCCTCTGGTGTAGGTTCTGCACAGGGAGATAATTTGTCTTCCTCAAAAGGGGAATCATCTGTGGAGGGAGGGATATTGGACAAGGGTTTGCCATTCCTACCCCTAGTTTTTGGGAGCACTTGGTCAATTGTTCCAGGATCCAAGTTTCCCTGTCCTCTTTGCTTCTTGGCCTGAGCCATGGTAAGAGCAGAGATGTACCATAAAATGCCCACTACTGCTGCATGGGCCTCCAACTCAGCCCAAGCTGAAGTCTCCAAATCACTGCCTAGCAGACATTCTACAGGTAAATCAGTGGCTACCACAACATTCTTTGGGCTAGTAACCCCCCCCCCCCCCCCCAGTTGAGATTCACAACAGCCATGGGGTGGCTTACAGTGTTGCTATGGGCGTCTGTCACTTGGTACTGGTGACCAAGTAGGTGTTGCTCAGGGGCAACCAGTTTGTCCATCACCATGGTGACACTGGCACCTGTGTCCATGTAGGCCTCAACCTGAACACCATTAATCAGGGGTAGCTGCTTGCACTTATCCATATTAAGGGGACAAGCAACTAATGTGGCTAGGTCAATGCCACCATCAGAAACTAAAACAGCCTCAGTGATCTCCCTAACTAGACCAACCCCAACTACATTACCAATGGTGAGCCCAGCTACACCCTTTGACTGGCTATTAGTAGTGTTCTTCCCACCACCAATGCTATTACTAGGGGCACTAGTGGTTGCAGTTGGGGTTGAGGTGGTGGGAGGTTTGGTGTTTCTTTTTGGACAGTGAGGATCAGTTGCCCAATGGCCTTTGGCTTTACACATATAACACCAAGGTTTCTTATCTTTGTGAGAAGGGGATTTGGACCCACCACCCCCAGAGGAGTTTTGTGGGCCTGATGAAGACTCTGATGTTTTTTTTATCCTTGTCCCCACCCTTGTCATGTGACTTACCGTCCTCCTTGCCATCCTTGTCACCCCCTGTATGAACTTTTCTGTTCACCCTTGTTCTGACCCATTTGTCTGCCTTCTTTCCCAATTCTTGGGGAGAGGTCAGATCTGAGTCCACAAGATACTGATATAACAAGTCAGACACACAATTATTTAAGATTTGCTCTCTCAGAATCAAGTTATATATGCTTTCATAATCAGTCACCTTACTGCCATGTAACCAACCTTCCAGGGCCTTCACAGAACAGTCCACAAAGTCTGTCCAGTCGTGTGATGACTCCTTTCTGGTCTCTCTGAACTTAAGTCTGTACTGTTCAGTGGTTAGGCCCAGACCATCCAAGAGTGCATTTTTAAGAACCTGGTAATTATCTGCATCATCCTCTCTGACAATAAGAAGTCTGTCTCTCCCCTTGCCAGAGAAGGATAACCAAAGAATAGCAGCCCACTGTACACGAGGGACCCTCTGAACTTTACAGGCCCTCTCAAGTGCAGGAAACAACTTGTTGATGTCATCACCATACTTGTAAAGAGGGACAACTTTGTTCAGATTTCTAGAATCAAATGAAGGTTCCCTAACATTTGTATTTCTAAAACCGCTGCTGTCACCATGGGGAACTAACCCCAAACACTACCTCTCTTTCTCCGCAGCCAGGGATTCCCTGTCTAAGGCCAACTGTTGCTGCATTAGCTTCGGTCTGGCCTCCTCTAACCTCAGCTTTCTGAGTTCCCTATCTAGGGACTGGTCCTCACGGTTAGAATTATGTGAAGCCTCTGAAATAGAGATAACATGAGAGTGTGCAGAGGCATACCTATCTCTAACAGGGGCCTCTCTAGGGACCTGGCCTCTAGGGGTGAAGGGAGCCCTACTTGTGTGTGAACTCTTCCCACTACCAGTTATACTAGGGGGCTTATTAACAGATAGGTCTGTGGAAGTACCCTCCCCAGTATTGTCATCTTGCTCCTATGAGCTTTCCTGGTTGGAGTTATCCTCTACCTCTTCCCCTGCCTGATCTGGACCAGTGCTGAGTCCCTGGTCATCTTGGAGGAGAAGATTTAAGAGGAACTCCTTATTGGGGTTCTTCCCAATCCCTAAACTTCTTTCAATACAGAGACCCCCTCAAACTTTTAAAGTTTAGATTCTCATAAGTAGTCTTGACAACTCAAGGGGTAGCTTCTACAGAAGACATATTGATAGAAAAAACTTTAGGAAAGTGAGTCAAAAGTTAGTAGAATACCAGAGCTAACTTTTTAGAGAAAAACTTTTTAGAACTTTGTGAAACTTTTGCAAAATGTAAAGAACTTAAAGTTAGAAAATAATTTCTAGGTATATATTGTATTTGCTCTAAGTATTGGAGCAAGCTTTTCTTGTGAAAAGCACAGGTAACAAAGTGGTAAATCAATTGCAAGTACTTATCCCACCGCTGCCACCAATGTAGGAGGCTGGCCTGGGTTGTAGTTGGTACCTTGGGTACTTACACCTTAAAGCAGGTCCAGTTATCCCTTATTAGTGAAGTAGTAGTGTTCTATTAGCTTAGCCTGATAGAGGTAGCTATAGCAGAGCAGCTTAGACTGAACTAGGAGACAAGCAAAGCTCATGCAATACCACGTATAGTTACACAGTACTTATAGACAAGCAAACACAATACTCAGTGTTACCAAAAATAAAGGTATTTATTTGGGTGGCACAGTACCAAAAATATCTTAGCGACAATACTCCTTCTGGAGGTAAGTATTATACACAATATATACAATAGACACCAAAATAAGACAAGTAAATAGTCACAGAACAATGCACACAATAGGAAATACTATAGAATGCAATGGTAGAAAATGGGTCTAGGGGCAACACAAACCATATACTAAGAAAGTGGAATGTGAATCACGAATTGCCCCCTAGACAAGTGTGTGTGCAGAATCGCTGGGAGAGTAAGAATACAGTAAAGGTAAGTAAATTACCCCACCCCAGAGCCCAGAAAAGCAGAAGTAAAGTACTACAAGTTGCCTCAGGACACACTACACCTTGTGATTGGGATTTTGCAGCAGTCAACCAAGTCTGCAAAGAACAACTGCTGGATTCCTGGACCTGAAGATCTGCAAAGGAAGGGGACCAAGTCCAAAAGTTGAAAGAAGTTCCAGGAAGGACAGGAGCCCCTGCCAACCCAGAAGAGGGTGCAAAAGAAGAGTCCCCGGTTTGTCGAAAACTGCAGGAATGTACCCTAGGAAGATGCCAGTGAGTTTCTGCATGATGCAAAAGATGTCCCATGGCGTGAAGATCGTTGAGGCGTGATTTTGTGTTGGAAGTCACCAACAAACCGTGCCTATGACAAAAGTGTGTTTTGCGTCAAAATGGCGCTGGATTGGCCCAGGAGGGACCTGGTGGCCTCAACTCTGTGTGAGGAGGAAGAGGGGTCTCTCAGCACTTTAGAGAGCCCTCAGGATGCCAGCCTGGTGCAAAATGCAGTTGATGCAGCACAACAAAGGAGGGTCCCACGCCGCCGGAGAACAACTCAGCGAGTTGAGTTTTACAGGATGGAGTGCTGGGGACCTGGGCCAGGCTGTGCCCTCCAGAGTGCCCCCACACTTTGCAAAGCAAGATGGCTAAAGTCTGGGACACACTGGAGGAGCTCTGGGCACCACCGCTCGGGTGGTGATGGACAGGGGAGTGGTCACTCTCCTTTCCTTTGTCCAGTTTCACGCCAGAGCAGGGGACAAGGGGTCCCTGAACTGGTGTTAACTGGTTTATGCATGGAGGGCAGCATCTGTGCCCTTCAAAGCATTTCTAGAGGCTGGGGGAGGCTACCCCTCCCCAGCCTGTAACACCTATTTCCAAAGGGAGAGGGCGTAACGTCCTGCTCTCAGAGGAAATGCTTTGTTCTGCCTTCCTGGGACTGGGCTGCCCAGACCCCAGGAGGACAGAACCCTGCCTGTGAGGTGGCAGCAGCTGTAGCTGCAGTGCAAGCCTCAGAGAGCTGGTTTGGCAGTACTGGGGGTCCATGGTGGAGCCCCCAGGATGCATGGAATCCCCAATACCAGATTTGGAATAGGCATTGACCTATCTGTATATTTTCGAGTAAATATGATCATCTGGTAAGAAATGTGTTATCTAGAGCACAATTCACTAATTCTATGGATTCGGCAACAACTTCCAGAAGTAGTTTGGTAACTAAATTAAGTGACACAGATGGTGTGGAGGTACATACATCAAATTTGGGTACACAAGGGGGTGCTTTTTAACAAGAGCTCAAAAGGATAAAACAGGGAAATTGGGGACTGAACCAAAAGAGAAGTCGGGGAGGAAGACAAGAAGAGGAAAAAGAGGAAAGGGTAGGTGAACCGTACTCAGGCACGAAAACAAGATCACGGGACAAAAAGACATGAGTTCCTCCTTAGGGATAGATGCCCTCACACTTAGTAACTTTGCACCTAACCTTTAGCAAGTGAAGGTTAGACATATAAGTTACTTAAGTGAAGTGAAAATGGCTGTGAAATAGTGTGTGCACCATTTCACGCAGGCTGCAATGGCAGTCCTATGTAAGGGTTTGTCTGAGCTCGTTATGGGTGGCAAAAGAAATGCTGCAGCCCATATGGATCTCCTGGAACCCCAATGCCTTGGGTACCTAGGTACCATATACTAGGGACTTATAAGGGGGGGTCTAGTGCCAATTGAAATTGGTAAATGAAGTCACTGGCCTACAGTGACAAATTTAAAAGCAGAGAGAGCATAAGCACTGAGGTCCTGATTAGCAGAGCCTCAGTGACACAGTTAGGCACTACACAGCCATACACATTAGGCCATAAACTCTGAGCACTGGGGTCCTGACCAGCAGGATCCCAGTGAGACAGGCAAAAACATACTGACATACAGGTAACAAATGGTGGTAACATGCAAAGGAACTATAATTATCTGGTAGACTCTATCTAGCTGCAGATTCCTTACACCCACCCATGCCTCCCCGCTCTGCAGATATGTCTGACTGTTGGTCAGACTGTTGGTTCTATCCACGACTCTGCACTTCTGGCGTGGAAGTTTGTAAGTAAAAGAACTGACATACACGCGCCAGGGTGGTGCCTTTGGAGGCGACTGTGACGTCACAGACGGCTCCAACGACGCCACCCAACGGCGCGTGCAGGGTACTGCTCACAAAAAATTCCGGATTCCAAACTGACACCAGGAAATTCAAAGGTAAGGAATCTGCAGCTAGATAGTCTCTAAGATAATGCGTTACCGAAGGTAAGTAACTTGTTCATTTCACCACACTCCTTCCACATTGCTTTGAGGTATCCTGACATGAAGTTTGCACCTCTGTCGGATACAACCTCCGTAGGAAAGCCCACCCTCGAAAAGATTCCCAGGAGGGCCATGGCCACTGCAGGAACTTTGGTGGACCTAAGGGGAATAGCCTCTGGTTACCTGGTGGCATGGTCCACCACCACCAGAATAAAGCTGTTCCCAGATGTAGTTGGAGGGTCAAGGGGGCCAACAATGTCAACCCCTGCCCTTTCAAAGGGAACGCCAACCACTGGTAGTGGAATTAAGGCGGCCTTTGTAAGCCACCTACCTTGCTACTGGCATGGCAAGTGACACAGGAGTGACAAAAACGTCTTTGTGTCTTCAGACATATGGGGCCAGTGAAAGTGTGGGACAAGTCTGTTCCAAGTCTTACTTTGCCCTATATGCCCTGCAAGGGGCGAGGTCATGGACCAGGGTCATGGGCCAGGGTCAAGGGCCAAGGTCAAAAGGAACTCCCTAAACTTCTGAGGTATGAACAACCTTATGGTGGCACCAGGCTTGCGGTCTCTAGCCTCATAATAAAGAAGCCCATTCTCCCAATGGACCCCCCACAGGGTCCACTGACATCCCCTGCCTCCTGTGCAGCAGCTTGCTGCCTGAG
This sequence comes from Pleurodeles waltl, assembly GCF_031143425.1. Taxonomy (NCBI): domain Eukaryota; kingdom Metazoa; phylum Chordata; class Amphibia; order Caudata; family Salamandridae; genus Pleurodeles; species Pleurodeles waltl. The sequence goes on along the minus strand of NC_090447.1, from coordinate 346,397,018 downwards.
ACCTTCAAGTGAGGGGCAAGACTTCTGCTCCAAGCTGTTCTTCCCTGGAGGGCTCGCTGCACACAAGAGCTCTGCTGTGTCAGCACCCAGCTCTTCTGATGCAGGTTCCTCACAAAGAGTGAGATCATCTCCCTGAGGAGACTGATCCTTACTGGAGTCCTGGGCAGGGGTTGAGTTTTTACCCTTCCTACCTCTCTTCTTGGGAGCTGACTGGTCCATAATTTCAGGCTCCAGTGCTCCTGATTCTCCCTGTTTCATGGCTTGTGTTCTTGTTGTCCCAAAGACATTGGCAGGGGTACCCATCATTGCTGCATGGATCAGCCGCTCCACTTCAGCCCAGGCTGAGGATTCTAGATCATTGCCCCTCAAGCAACAGGAATGGAAGAGGACAATACAACTATTTTAGGGCCAACAACCTCCCCACCCAAGCTAAAGTTAATTGCCATGGGGTGGCACTTAGGGCCTGATTCTAACTTTGGAGGACGGTGTTAAACCGTCCCAAAAGTGGCGGATATACCACCTACCGTATTACGAGTTCCATAGGATATAATGGACTCGTAATACGGTAGGTGGTATATCCGCCACTTTTGGGACGGTTTAACACCGTCCTCCAAAGTTAGAATCAGGCCCTTAGTGATGTTGTCTGCGTTGGTAATTTGGTAACTCTGACCAAGTAGGATTTTCTCAGGGAAAACCAGTTTTTCAGTCACCATAGTGCCACTGTTACGTGTGTCCTTGTAAGCCTTGGCCTCACTACCATTAATCAGGGGGTGATGCCTGTATTTCCGCATATTAGGAGGCCAGGCAGTCAGAGTGGCAACGTCAATGCCACCCTCTGATACTATGACAGCCTCAGTGGTTTCTATGACTGGGCCAGATTCCATTGCACTCCCAAGGTGAACCCAGCTGCACCCTTGGCTGAAGTACTACCAACAGTGCTATTGCTAGGGGCACTAGAAGGTAGTGATACTACTCTTGGTGCTTTTCTTGGGACAGGTGCTTTCACCTGTCCTATGGTCTATTTCTTTACACATGAAGCACCAAGGTTTCCTTTTAGGAGGAAAAGGATTCAGACCCACCCCCAGTAGATTTTTGTGGTGGGCCTGATGAAGACTTTCTTTTTATCATTACGTTTTTCTCCTTCTTTCTCTTGGGACTTAGAAGAAGAACATTTCTTCTTCTGGTCACCCCCACTGTGAGTTTCCTTACGCACCCTAGTGCAAACTAATTTGTCTGCCTTCCTTCCCAATTCTTGGGGAGAGGTCAGATCTGAGTCCACCAGGAACTGATGCAGTTATTAAGGATGTGTTCTCATGATAAGATTGTACAATCCTTCATAGTCATGGGCATTACTACCATGTAAGCAGCCTTTCAGGGCCTTAACTGCACAGTCCACAACTCTTCACAGTCTTGGGAGGACTCCCTCTGACTTTTTCTGAACTTAATTCCATACTCCTCAGTTGTGAGCCCAAACCATCAATCAGAGCCTCCTTCAAGACCTGGTAGTTGGTTGTATCATTCTCCCTTACAGTCAAAAGTTTGTCTCAGCCTTTGTCTGTAAAGGAGAGCCACAGTATAGCTGCCCACTATCTCGGAGGGACCCTCTGTACCTTACAGGCCCTATCCAAAGCAGTCATCCACTTGTAGATGTCATCCTCAGCCTTGTAAGGGGGCGCTTTCCTGCTGAGATTTCCGGTATCAAAGGAATCTTCCCTGGACTCTAATGCTCCCACCATGGGATTCTAACCCCAAATTCTCTACTCCTGGGGACTCTTTACTAACCCCAGGGAAGTAAAAGTGGGCATACTACTATGACTCTCTCTTGTGCCACAAAAACAGCTCCCTGCAGTGTTGAGATGTTCCCCAGATCCCTCATTGTCCTGCCCAGTGTGGTCAGAGGAAGTACCTGGTACCTATGTTTCCAACACTGGGGTTTACCCTCATCAACTAATTCTCTTTCCCTATCAAGATGTTATATGTCATCCTGAATGAAGAGGTCCTAGAAAATAGTTTTATTCGGGTTTTTCTGTCTTGGGTTTTCTAGCTGAGGGCCATGAGTTACTTGAACATCAGGACCTCATATCTAGACTCCCGAGTCTAGGCAGCTCCCTCAACTGTAGACATGGTGCAGGAGTAGTCTGTGCTACATTTGCCCACGATAAGTCTCTAAACTTTTAAAAAGCTTGGAGAAATGGCTATGCTAGATCCCCGAACTACCTAGGCAAAATGTTTAGGATTTCCTGCAGTTACTAGTGCAGTATGTAACCAACAATTAGTAGTGATCTTTCTTATGAGAAGTCACTGCTGACCAAATGGTAAAGCAATGCAATCAATCAATCATTTGTTAAGAGCGCTACTCACCCAATAGGGTCTCAAGGCACTGGGGGGGGGGTGCTACTGCTCGAATAGCCAGGACTTGAGACACATCCTGAAGGTCAGGAGGGCCTGGGTCAGACGTAGGTTGACAGGAAGGGAGTTCCAGGTCTTGGTGGCGTGGTGGGAGTAGGAATTTCCGCCGGTTCTGTTACAGTGGATGCGGGGGACAGTGGCAAGGGCGAGGTTGGCGGAGCGGAGTTGGCGTGTCGGGACGTGGAAGTTGAGACGATCGTTGAGGTAGGCAGGGCCGGCGTCGTGGAGAGCCTTGTGAGTGTGGATCAGGAGTTTGAAGATGATCCTTTTATTGACAGGGTGCCAGTGAAGGTCTCTGAGGTGGGCTGAGATCTGTTTGTGGCGAGGGAGGTTAAGGATGAGTCGTGCTGAGGCGTTCTGAATGCGTGGAAGTTTTCTCTGGAGCTTGACCGTTGTTCCCGCTTAGAGTGGAAGTGTCTTATACCACTGCTGCACCACCAATGTAGGAGGCTGCCTCTGTTTATGGTGTACACCTATGGTGTGGCACCCCATACTTAGTCCAGGCAACCCTTAGTGATAGTGAATAGGTGTCTAGATAGCGGAAGCTCTCTAGGGGTAGCTCAGGTGAGCAGCTAAAGCTTATCCAGGAGTAATGCAAAGCACTTGTATTACCACAATAGTCAGACAGTAACTGTATCACAAGAAAGAACCACACAAGTGTTGCAAAAATAAAGGATACTTTATTACAGCACTGCTACTAAAACTGACATTTGTGGGAGTCTGGCCCTCTATGTAGTGTGCAAAACTAGGTACACTGTGCAGGCAACCACACCGGTTTCCAGAAGGGAAAATTAGACCATCTAATGCTCCAATTTTTAAGCTAGCTGGTCGAGTAGTTAGGCTAATCCAGGAGATGTGCTAAGCATTTGTTGTACTCACAATCAATCATGCACCACACACTCAATGAATAACTCCAGACTAGAATTTATAAAAATACTTCAGACTTTTATATAATTTTTAAGATCAAAATAGTTAAGATAAGTTAAGTACTTTTTGAGTTATGATCTTTCAAATTTTTTATAAAATTTGCCTTTCTGTGCGTAATTACGCACCATAGGAATCAATGGAAGGCCACTTAGAAAAATGCATATATAATCATACAGGTGAGTTACCAGTCTCTTCTTTTGCAGGACGGTCGTGAGGTTGGTGGGCATGTTGTCTCGGGTGGCTGGAGAGTCTCGGGTGGCTCGCGGTTCTGGCGGGAGCAGTGCTGGAAAGTCTCTTGGCACAGGGCCACATGGAGGGTCCACCTAGAAAAGGATCTGGTTTTCAGGTTTAAAGGTAATGCCATAGGGTCCTCTTCACCTGTCGAGGTCGCAAGGGGTTAGGGACCTGTGGCATACAGCAGATTCCGCGAAGCAGGACTCGGTGCAGCCAGATGCAGGGCGAGTTGGAGGTCTTGGGGGCTGTGTGCAATGTAGCCCTTTGGAGCTGGCAGTAAGTCGTCTTCTGGGGGCCTTGCAGGATGACAAGGGCACTCTGGTGGGAGGGTCGTCGTGAGCTGCGACTTCCGGTTGCGGAGATATTGTCCAGTTCGTGAAGTGACCCTCACCAGTTTGCTGATTCTTTGCAGGTTTCTTTGGTTTCTTGAGTGGTGCTTCCACTCAGGAGGTAGATCTCGGGCTATATGCAAAGCCTTAAGGTCCTCTGGGTCTTTTGAGGTCATTCCAGTGGCGAGCTCCTCCGCAGCAGCAATTGTCGGGACTCTGGTGCAGCAGAAGGGGTCTTGGAGCCTCTTCTGGTGCAGCAGGTCCTCTGTTCTCGTGCTGTCAGGTTCTTTGTTGCTGTCTTCTTTTTTTCCAGATGAATTTGGTTTCCTGGTGTAGGGAAGCCCACTAAATATTGAATTTAGTGGGTGTTTTAGGGGGAAACTGGTAGTGTCCAATAGGACACTTACCCCTGGGTGGCTACACCCACTACAGTGACCACTTCCTCTGGGAAGGGTCACTACCTTAAACCTCATTGACTATATTCCTGCCATCCAACATGGAGGAAAATGAAATGGAGGGTCCACTTCTCCTGCAAGCCCCTAGGGGTGGTGCATGCTCAGGGAGGCCCCTCCTCCTACCATTTGTGTGGTTTCCCACCTTTGCTCCAGCCAAAACTGGGGGTTGACAAAGGGGGAAACTATCTGCTGCTAGCAGCAGGCCTGGGGCTTGAGTTTCAAGGGCAGTAACCCTTTGAAGCTCACCGCCAGGAGACTGCACATTCCTGAGGGAAGGGGTATTATCTCCTCCACCCAGGAAGGGCATTATCTTACAAACCAGAGAGACAGCGCTCTCCCCTTAAGTTTGTATATTGGCTGTTTGGAGGTGGCATGCTGGAATGGACCAGTCAGCAACCATTCCAGTTAGGTTAGCTTTTGCAGGGGGCACCTCTAAGGTGTCCCCTGGGTACATTTGGGGATAAATCCAATGCTGGTACCAGTTTGGATTTATCATCCTGAGCTGTTTGATACCAAACAACCCAGGGTGAAGATTGGCCATCATGTAGCTGGGGAACTCGTGTCCAGTAATGCACTTAAAATGGCTGCTCTGTTCACTCACTGTCCCAGGTTTGGCAAGGACACAGTGGGGGCATATTGCTTATGCAACTATGCCCTCACATATAGTATGGTGCACACTGCCTTTAGGGATGGAAGGCCTTCTAGAGGGGTGACTTACCCATAACATATGCAGTGTAGGGCGGAGAGGGCACACAGGGAGTGTGCCATTCGAATTTGTCTTTTTAGGGTTTCCCCAGTATACTCAGCCTGCAATGGCAGTGCTGGGTGTATCTGGGTGCAGGGCCCTAGAGAGTGGCACAATCAGTGCTGCTGCCCTCAGGGGCTTACCCCCAATATCCCAGACCCTGGGTACAGGTGCATCCATTTACTAGGGACTTACATGGAGTGTTAAGGGTGTATCAAGCTGTGCCAAGCATCACAACCGATTTAGGGAAAGCGCTCTGGCCCAGGGAACCTGGTTAGCAGGGGTCCTGCGAACTACAACTTCTAGGACACATCAACATCCGGCTAAATGTGGGGGGCTAACCATGCAAAAAGAGGCCTCCTCTGGCAACATTGGGATATCACCCTTTGGAGACATACAATTATACACATAAAATAACCATCAGGAAAGCTTAGAAATATACAGGGGTCTAGGGTAGGGTCAAACCATATACTAAAAGTGGAATGTGAAAGTGGGACTCCAGCCAAGGCAAGTGTGGTGGTTAGCTTGGGGCTGGGGCCAATTAGAAGTACCATAGGTGAGTACAGTAGGGTGACCCTACCCACCTAGTTGTTCCATAAGCTAGCACAGAGTAATGGTTGGAGTTTGTGGAATTCAGGGCCCTTTCCAGTGGATCCCGAGGAAATCAGCTGGCAAGAGGATGGATGGAGAGTGCCCCTACCCTTGGATACCCAGATGACCGGAGTACCTGCACCTGGGACCAGGATGCAGAGGGGAGAAGGTACTCTATCTCGGAGGACTATGGAATCCTTGGATTGTCCAGCTGCGGTCACAACCTGTGGACCAGGTCATTGGAACCCAGTGATGGATTCTGGACGTGGAGGACCTGCAAAAGTAGGGGACAGTCCAGCACCCAAAGAGGTGGCCAGGTGGTGCAGGTGACAATGCCCACCTTCCTGAAGACTAAGTTCTTGCGAGTTAGTGAAAGAAGTCCAGCTGTGGGGTCCAGAAGCTGCTGAAGCTCCCAGGAGTCACCTACGAGCTGTCCCTTGACTGTCGCCGGATTGCAGGATGGCCAGTAACCAGCCAGGTCATCTACAAGCACTGGCAAGTTTAAATAGAAGTTGCAGAAGGATTTGCAGAGTTTTGTGCACCAGTAAGGTCCAGGAGACTCTACCCAGGAAGGGGAGTCAGAGCTGGCCCTTAGCACACAGGAAGGCCAACAAAAGTCGATGGAACCCCCATGAGTGATAGACATGTGCAGGACATGAAGAGTCACAGAGCGGCCTTACCAGCCCAGCAAAACAAAAGTCCTACGTTGCAGGACAGGAGCTTATCTTCTGTTTGCAGAGTCCATAGGGCTGAGGCTCCTTGCAGCCTGAAGATCTCCCAGAAGAAGAGCCAAGAACCTTGGCAAGTGCAACAGTCTTGGTGCATAGGGGTGCTAGTCCAGTGGCTGGAGCAAGGGCCTATGTCTCCGAACTTGGATAGAAGACAAGTAGGACCCAGAGAGAAGGCCAGACTCCCCACCTGTGAAGCAGGATCTTCGGATGTTCAGGGACAGCAGACCCCACAAACCGATTGATGCCTTGAGGTGACTGCGGTTGCAGGGGAGTGACTCCTTCACTCCAAGGGAGATTCCTTCGTGCTTCCTGGTGCAAACATAGGCCTTGTGATCATAGAGGATGCACAGTCTTTTGGATGTTGTAGAATTCTTGCAGGATCCGGAGAAACAGTATTGCATTGGGAGCCCTCCCACCAGAAACAGACTTGTTCGGTTCAAGGCAAAGACCAGCAGCAGTTCCAGAGGCCAGGGGCAAACGATGTCTTGCAGAGTGTTCCTTGTAGAATCTTGCTTGACAAATCTGAGGACCACCTGCAAGGGAGACCTTAAATAACTCTAAAAGGTAGTTATTAGCACCCTGCAGTGGCCCACCTATCAGAGAGGGTCAGGGTCGTGTCCTACCCTGCCTAACCAACCAGAGGCTCCAAGGGGTCTCTGTATATCTTAATTTCAAGATGGCAGAATCAAGTGGCCATCTGGCAGAGCTCCGGGCACACCCTAGCGGAGGAGCTGGCGGGGGTTGTCACTCCCCTGTCCTTTGTGTACTTTTGCGCCAGAGCTGGAACTGGGGGTTCCTGAACTGGTGCAAACTGTATTATGTAAGGAGGGCACCAAATGTGACCTTCAAAGCAGTCTGGTGGTGCTCCGAGGCCACCCCACCCTAGCCCTTAGACACCTAATACACAGGGAGAGGTGGTCTCACCCCTCCCTTGCAGGAAATCCTTTGTTCTGCTCCTCTTACCTGAGCCTGGCTCACCAGCTGAGGGCAAAACAACACCTGGGTTCAGCAACAGCAGGGTCTGGCAGCTGGAACCTGTAAGCATGTACAGGCAGAACTAGGGGATCCCTTAGGGAAGCCCCAGAGGTCATGGTATCATGCAACTAACACTGGAATTGGTTTAGTGCATGATTCCAGCATGTTTGATACCAAACATGCCTAGGTTTGGAGTTGTCATTATGTAGTTGGACCACTCGTGTTGACCAGTGTCCACTACATACCTTAAGATGGCTTCCCTGCATTTAGGGTCCAGTGAATGGCCTGGAGCCTACAGGGGTACCCTGACTATGCAGAGTGTAGGAAGTTTGCTCTGTATATACTATCTCTAAGTGAGAGGTAATGTGCACAGAATCCAAGGGTTCCCCTTAGAGGTTGATAGTGGCAAAATTAGATAATACGAATGCTCTATTTTAAGGTAGTGTGGTCGAGCAGTAGGCTTATCAGAGGGTAGTGTTAAGCATTTGTTGTAAAAACCCAGGCAATAAATGAGGAACACACACTCAGACTTGACTCCGGTCCAATAGTTTTTATATAGAAAAATATATTTTCTTAATTTATCTTAGAACCACAAGATTCAAGATTTGAGGTAAGTACATAAAATGCAAGGTACTTCACACAGGTAAGTATAGAACCTTGATTTAAAACAGTAGTACACACAGTTTACGTTAAAATGGTAATAAGCTATTTTAAAAGTAGACAGTGCAAAAATCAACAGATCCTGGGGGAGGTAAGTTTGGTTAAGTTTCTTAGGTAAGTAAAGCACTTACACAGTAAGTCTCCTGGGCACAGGCAGCCCACCGTTGGGGGTTCAAGGCAACCCCAAAGCCACAGCACCAGCAACACAGGGCTGGTCAGGTGCAGAGGTCAAAGGAAGGCCCAAAACACATAGGCACCTACAAAGAACAGTGGTGCTCTGGTCCTAGTCTACTTGCAGGTAAGTACCTGCATCCTCAGGGAACAAACCAGGGGGGTTTTGTAGAGCACTGGGGGGGACACACAAGCCCACAAAACACACCCTTAGTGGCACAGGGGTGGACAGGTACAGTAGGCAAAGTAGGCGTTGGGTTTGCTATTGAGAGCAATGGAGGGACCTGGGGGTCACTTAGGCGATGCAGGCAGGGCACAGGGGGGCTTCTCAGGCCAGCCACCAAGTGGGCTAGGAAGAGGGCCGCTTGCTTGGTCACTCCTGCACTGGAAGGTGGTTCCTCTCGGTCTTGGGGGCTGCGGGTGCAGTGCTTGGTCCAGGCGTCGGGTTCATTGTTACCGGGCAGTCGTGGTCAAGGGGAGCCTCTGGATCCTCTCTGCAGGCGTCACTGTTGGGGTGCAGGGGGGTCGACTCAGGGTACTCACATCGTCGTAGTCGCCAGGGAGTCCTCTCTGAGGTGTTGGTTCTCCTGAACTGGAGCTGGGGATGTCAGGTGCAGAGTGAGAAGTCTCATGCTTCCGGCAGGAAGAGAGAGTTCTTTGAAAGTTGCTTTAAAGTTGCAAAGTTGTTGCAGTTTGTGAACAGTGCCGATGTTCTCTGGAGTTTCTTGGTCCTTCGGGTTCAGGGCATTCGTCTGAGTCCTCAGAGGTTGCTGGTCCCTGTCGGATGCGTCGCTGTGCAGGTTCTTTGAGTCTGAAGACAGGCCGGTAGGGCTGGGGCCAAGTCAGTTATTGTCTCCGTAGTCTCTGCAGGGCTTTCAGGTCAGCAGTCCTTCTTCTTGTTGTAGGTTGCAGGAATCTGATTTCCTGGGTTCAGGGACACCCCTAAATACTAAACTTAGGGGGGTGTTTAGGTCTGGGGGACAGTAGCCAATGGCTACTGTCCTTGACGGTGGCTATACCCTCTTTGTGTCTCCTCCCTGAGGGGAGAGGGGCACATCCCTATTCCTATTGGGGGAATCCTCCAATCTCAAGATGGAGGATTTCAAAAGGCAGGGGTCACCTCAGCTCAGGGCACCTTAGGGGTTGTCCTGACTGGTAGGTGACTCCTCATTGTTTTCCTCATTATCCCCTTGCCGCCAAAAGTGGGGGCAGTGGCCGGAGGGGCAGACATCCCCACTAGCTGGGATGCCCTGGGGTGCTGTAACAGAAGCTCACCGCCAGGTGTTACAATTCCTGCAGGGGGAGGTGGGAAGCACCTCACCCAGTACAGGCTTTGTTCCTGGCCACAGAGTGACAAAGGCACTCTCCCCCATGTGGCCAGAAACCCGTCTGGTTGTGGCAGGCTGGCAGAAACTGGTCTGCCTTGTACTAGAAATCGGACTGATATTCAGGGGCAATCTCTAAGATGCCCTCTGGGTGTATTTTACAATAAATCACACACTGGCATCAGTGTGCATTTATTGTGCTGAGAAGTTTGATACCAAACTTCCCAGATTTCAGTGTAGCCATAATGGAACTGTGGAGTTCGTAATTGACAGACTCCCAGACCATATACTCTTTATGGCTACCCTGCACTTACAATGTCTAAAGTTTTGCTTAGACACTGTAGGGGCATAGTGCTCATGCACTTATGCCCTCATCTGTGTGATAGTGAACCCTGGCTTAGGGCTGTAAGGCCTGCTAGAGGGGTGACTTACATATACCACAGGCAGCTAGAGGTGGGCATGGCACCCTGAGGGGAGTGCCATGTCAACTTAGTAATTTTCTTCCCACCATCACATACAAGCTGTGAGGCAGTGTGCATGTGCTGAGTGAGGGGTCCCCAGGGTGGCATAAGACATGCAGCAGGCGTTAGAGACCTTCCCTGGCCACAGGGCCCTTAGTACCAGGAGTACCATTTACAAGGGACCTATCTGTGTGTCAGGGCTGTGCCAATTGTGGGAACAAAGGTACAGTTTAGGGAAAGAACTCTGGTGCTGGGGCTGGTTAGCAGGGTCCCAGGAAACTTTCAATCATAACTGGCATCAACAAAAGGCAAAAAGTCAGCGGGTAACCATGCCAAGGAAGGCATTTCCCTACACAGGGGTACCCTCACACTTAGAGACATGCACCTTGCCCTTCGGCTGAAGGGCCTACCAGAGGAGTGACTTATAATATCTAAGTGCAGTGTTTAGGTTTGGCAGTGAAAAGGTGCTGCACCCTTTCATGCAGGCTATAATGAGAGGCCTGCAGTCACAGTTTGCGTGGCCTGCTGTGCGTGGCATAATACATGCTTCATGCAGCCCCATAGGGGACCCCTGGTGCACCAATGCCCTAGGTACCATATACTAGCGGCTTACAGAGGTGCACCAGTATGTCACTTGTGAGTGTGAAAAGTAACAAACAACTAAATTTAGAGGAGACAGACCAGTCACAGGGGTCCAGGCTTGCATGATCCCAGCGAACTACAGTCTAAACACACTGACATCAGGCCGAAAGTGGGGATAACTATGCCAGAAAGATGGCACTTTCCTACAGTCATGGTTGGAATTTGTGTTTCAGGACCCTTCCCAGTGGATCCTGAGGAAACCCAAAGACAGGAGAAAGGTTGGAGAGTGCCCCCACCCAAGGATACCCAGAAAAGAGGAGTACCTACACCAGGGGACCCGGATGCGTAGGGGGTGAAAGGATGTTGGAAACCTTCACTGAAGTCAGTGGAGGCCTAGGTTGTCCAGTTGCTGTCGCGACACGTGAACCAGGCTGTGGAACCAAAGGATGGATTCTGGATGTTGAAGACCTGCAAAGGAAGGGGACAGAGTCCAGCACCCTCAGAGGTGCCCAGGTGGCAATGCCCACCCTCCAAGAAGTGACGTTTCCTGCAGGTTGGTGAAGGAAGAAGTCCAGCTACAGGATCCCAAAGCTGCAGAAGATCTTAGGAGTCACCTACGAGCCAGCCCAAATTAGTCGTCAGATTGCAGGAGGGTCAGTGACCAACGCAGCCACCAACAAGCATTGGCGAATGCAAGCAGGAGCTGAAGATGGATTTGCAAGTTTTTGGGAAGCAGCAAGGTCCAGGAGAATCTACTCTTGAGGAAGAGTCCGGCTGGCCCTCAGCACACTTTGAGGCCAGCAGAAGTCGTTGGAGCCCCCACGAGTGACCCACAGGCGATGGACACAGGGAGTCACAAGGAGGCCTCGGCAGCACAACAAAACATAAGTCCTACGTCGCAGGAGCTGTAGAACGGAGGCTGACCTTTGACTTTCAGAGTGCTGGAAGCTGGGACTTCTTGGTGTCTGAAGATCTATTGGAGGAAGAGCCACAAGCCTTCGTAAGAACAACTGTCTCAGGGCACAGGTATGCTGTTCCAGTAGCTGCAGCAGTGGCCCACAGTCTCCCAAGGGGATCAGAAGACAGGAGGGACCCAAAGAGTGCCACAGAACCAACACCTGTGAGCAGAGGCTTCACGTTATCCATGGGACAGCAGGATCCACCAGCCAGTCGCTGCCTTGAGGTGGCTGTAGATGTAGAGGAATGCCTCTTTCACTCCCAAGAGAGATTAATTCCTTCGTGCTTCCAGGTGCAAACAGAGTCCTTGTGACCCTGGAAGATGCACAGCCTTGGATGTTGTAGACTTCTTGCAGGATACAGAGAAACAATGTTGCAAGGGGAGCCTTCCCTCCAGAAGCAGACTTGTTTTGGTTCCAACGCAGACAGACCAGCAGTGGTTCCAGAGGCCAGGAGCAGAAAATGTCTTGCAGAGAGTTCCTTCTAGAACCTTGCTCAACAAATCTGAGGACCATCCTCTGGTGGGGGGGGGGGGGGGAGAGTGCTTAAGTAACTCTAAAAGGGAGCTGATCACTCTCTGAAGTGACCCACCTATCAGACGGGGTCAAGGACGTCATCGGCCAGGCCTAACCAGTCGGATGCTCCCATGGGCCTATGCACTTCTTGTTTTCAGGATGGCAGAATCAAGTGGTGTAGGAAAGTACATAGTTTCTTGCCATAGTTACCCCTATTTTCTGCCTGATGTCAGTGTTGTTTGACTATGTTCACTGTGATCCTGTTAACCAGGACCCCAGTGATCATGCTCTCTCCCTTCTAACTTGGTAACTTGTACCATTTTTCACCCCACATTTGGCATACTGGTACCCTCATTTAAGTCCCTTTTATATGGTACATAAGTACCCAGAGCATTGGGGTACCAAGGGATCCCTATGGGCTGCAGCATGTATCATGCCACCCATAGGGAGCCCATGCAAAATGTTCTACAGGCCTGCCATTGCAGCCTGCGTGAAAAGGTGCATGCACCCTTTCACTACCAGGTCACTAAGTCACCCCTATGGCAGGCTTTCCTAGCCCAGAGGGCAGGGTACAAGTAGCTGTGTGGGAGGGCACCCCTGCACTAGCAGAGGTACCCCCACGAACTCCAGCTCCATTTTCCTGGACTTCGTGAGTGTGGGATGCCATTTTATGCAGATACTGGGCATAGGTTACTACATATGTTCAGCTACACAATGGTAACTCCAAACCTAGGCATGTTTGGTATCACACATGTCTGAATCACACCCCAATATTATTACAAGTATTGGAAGTATGATTCCATGCACTTTCGGAGCTCCTTAGAGGACCCCCAGCATTGATACCACCAGTCTTAAGGGTTTTCCGTGCAGCCCATGCTGCTGCCACCTCTCAGACAGGATTCTGCCCTCCTGCTGCTTGATCTGATTAAGCCCATGATGGCAGAACAAAGGATTCCCTTTGGGAGAGAGAGATAACACCCTCTACCTTTTGAAATAGGTGTCACTGGCTTGGGAGGAGTAGCCTCCCCAAGCCACTGGTATGCTTTGAAGGCCACATTTGGTGCCCTCTGTGCATAAACAAGTCCACACCGATTCAGGGACCCCCAGTCCCTGCTCTGGTGCGAAACTGGACCATGGAAAGCGGAGTGACAACTCCCCTGCCCATTACCATCACAGAGGTGGTGCTCAGACCTCCTCCAGAGGGTCCTTTGGTTCTGCCATGTTGTCTCCAAGGTTGACAAGGAACTCTGGTAGCATCTGAGTGGCCAGGCCAGGAGGGTGATGTCAGAGCCCCCTCCTGATCAGTGCTTATCTGTTTAGCTGACCAACCCCCTTTAAAGGCTATTTAGGGTCTCACTCTTGGGTGGGGTCCTCAGATTCAGCTTGTAAGATTCCAGCAGGATTCCTCTGCAACCTTCACTATGACTTCTGGCCTCCAGATCTACGACTGGACCCTCCAGGACCCTACAATCTGCCTCAAAGAAGAACTCTTCTGCAACATTGTTTCCAGGGCTCCTGCCAGCAACTGCTACATTTCCACTGTCTATGCATCCACTGAGGGTGGTGTGTCTTCAGTCTGCACTAGAAGAAAGAAGGATTCTCCCTTGGAGTGAAGGAGTCACTCCCCTGCATCCGCAGACACCTGCTGCAACGATGACTGGCTGCGTGGCTCTCTCCTCATCTTGAGCTGCATAGATCCTGCATCAAGGGTGGTGGTCAGGAGTAGACCTCTTGGTCCTCTCTGCCAGCTGTCCAACTTTGGCCTTTGCCTTCCCACACAGGACAGTACCCCCGTGCACTGTGTCTCTTGGAGATGCTAAGGCTTGTTTGCATCTCCTCCAGGGGGTCTTCAGGCGACGTGTAGCTCCAGCACCCAGCACTCCTTCCTGCAACGCACAGTCCCCTGCGTGGTTCTCCTGTGGCGTGGGATCCCTTTCTGTAGTGCTGCATGGGCTCCTTCTGCAACTTCTGAGTCCCTGTCCTGTGGGAGTCACTTGGACTGTATTGCTGAGGGTCCCCTGTGACCCCCCCCCACACCCCCCCGGGTTGAGTCCTCCTGGGGCCTTGCTGGTCCCTGACAGCACCACTTTTCCACTAACTGCATATTTGTCTTTGCCAAGGCTTGTTGGTGGAATTATTGCACCGACACCCATCTGCAATGTTCACTCCAGCGTGGGACATCTTCTGCATCCATCAGGAACTCTTCTCTGCTTCCAGGGCTGCAGTGCTGACCTGTTCTTCCTCACCATCGACCAACTCCAGCAAGTACAACTGGATGGGTAGTAGCTCTTACTCCTCCTAGACTCCACTGTGACTTTTGGACTTGGTCCCCTCGCTCCACAGGTCTTGTTCTCCAGGAATCCACTGATGGTTTCTTGCAGTTTTGTCTGGGTGTCTTCTTTTCTTCTTTTCCTTCCTTTTGGGTGGTTTGGGGGAATGAAGCGGGTACTCCTCCTAATTGAACTCATTTTCCTGCCTGTGCTGCGGCCAAAAGTGGGTTAAGGGCAGTTGGGTTGGTCATCGCCATTTGGAGAGACCTGGGTGGCATTACAAAGGCGGCAAGGCCTTTAAAGCTCCCTGCCCTGGAATGTCCATCCTGCCCGGGAGAGGTCACATCTCTGCCCAGTGCAGGCTTTTGTCTCAGGCCCTCGAGAGCACTGGCTCTCACCTTGGGGGTGGGGGTGGGGGGCAGAAACACGTCTGGAGTGGTTGAACTGGTCAGGACCAGTCAGTCAACGCACTAGTAGTTGGTAGGTTTTCAGGTGGCATCTCTAAGTGCCCTCTGTGTTCATTAATTTAATCCATTACTGGGGTTAGTGAGGGTTTATTATTCTGATTTTTTTTATTCCAAACATCCAAGGATTCAGAGGAGCCATCATGTAGCTGGGTGTAGGAAGCTTGCTCTCTATATAGTGCACTAAAAGGAAGTACGCTGCAGAGTGTCCAGTGGATCCCCAGAGGCTTGCAGAGGCAAAAATAGATAGGTCTAGTGTTCTATTTGTGGTAGTGTGGGTGAGCAGTAAGGCTTATCAAGGAGTCATGTTAAGCGTTTGTTGTACTCAGAGGCAAGAAATGAGGCATACACTCAAATAATAAATCCGAGACCAATATAGAAAATAAACAGTTTGTAGGAAAGTGCCATCTTTTTAGCATAATTACCCCCACTTTTTGCCTGATGTCAGTGTGTTTAGACTGTAGTTCACTGCCATCCTGCCAATCAGGACCCCTGTGTCTGTGCCCTCTCCTCTAAATTTGGTTGCTGGTAAACGTTTTATACCCACAATTTGCATACTGGTGCACCTATGTAAGTCCATAGTATATGGTACTTTGGTACCCAGGGCATTGGTACACCAGGGTCCCCCATGGGCTGCAGCATGTATTATGCCACCTCTGGGAGCCGATGCAAACTGTCTGCAGGCCTGTAGGAAGGTAGCCTCTTTCTAGCCTTGTTACCCCCACTTTTGGCCTGTTTGTGAGTATATGTCAGGGTGTTTTCACTGTCTCACTGAGACCCTGCTAGCCAGGGCCCAGTGCTCATGGTGAAAACCCTATGCTGCAGTGTGTTTGTTATGTGTCACAGGAATCCTGATAGCCAGGACTCCAGTGCTCATAAGTTCGTGGCCTGTATGTGTTCCCTGTGTGGTGCCTAACTGTCTCACTGAGGCTCTGCTAACCAGAACCTCAGTGGTTATGCTCTCTCTGCTTTCCAAATTTGTCACTACAGGCTAGTGACTAAATTTACCAATTCACATTGGCATACTGGTACACCCATATAATTCCCTTGTATATGATACTGAGGTACCCAGAGTATTGGGGTTCCAGGAGATCCCTATGGGCTGCAGCATTTCTTTTGCCACCCATAGGGAGCTCTGACAATTCTTACACAGGCCTGCCACTGCAGCCTGCGTGAAATAACGTCCACGTTATTTCACAGCCATTTACCACTGCACATAAGTAACTTATAAGTCACGTATATTTCTAACCTTCACTTAGTGAAGGTTGGGTGGCAAGTTACATAGTCTGTGGGCACCCTGGCACTAACCAAGGTGCCCCCACGTCATTCAGGGCAAATTCCCCGGACTTTGTGAGTGCGGGGACACCATTACACGCGTGCACTATACATAGGTCACTACCTATGTATAGCGTCACAATGGTAACTCCGAACATGGCCATGTAACATGTCTAAGATCATGGATTTGTCACCCCAATACCATTCTGGTATTGGGGGGACAATTCCATGATCCCCCGGGTCTCTAGCACAGAACCCGGGTGCTGCCAAACTGCCTTTTTGGGGTCTCCACTGCAGCTGCTGCTGCTGCCAACTCCTCAGACAGGTTTCTGCCCCCCGGGGGTCTAGGCAGCCCTGGCCCAGGAAGGCAGAACAAAGGATTTCCTCTGAGAGAGGGTGTTACACCCTCTCCCTTTGGAAATAGGTGTGAAGGGCTGGGGAGGAGTAGCCTCCCCCAGCCTCTGGAAATGCTTTGATGGGCACAGATGGTGCCCATCTCTGCATATGCCAGTCTACACCGGTTCAGGGATCCCCCAGCCCTGCTCTGGCGCGAAACTGGACAAAGGAAAGGGGAGTGACCACTCCCCTGACCAGTACCTCCCAGGGGAGGTGCCCAGAGCTCCTCCAGTGTGTCCCAGACCTCTGCCATCTTGGAAACAGAGGTGTTGGGGGCACACTGGACTACTCTGAGTGGCCAGTGCCAGCAGGTGACGTCAGAGGCTCCTTCTGATAGGCTCTTACCTCTCTTAGTAGCCAATCCTCCTAACCTGGTAGCCAAACCTCCTTTTCTGGCTATTTAGGGTCTCTGCTTTGGGGAATTCTTCAGATAACGAATGCAACAGCTCACCAGAGTTCCTCTGCATCTCCCTCTTCACTGTCTACCAAGGATCGACCGCTGACTGCTCCAGGACGCCTGCAAAACCGCAACAAAGAAGCAAGACGACTACCAGCAACATTGTAGCGCCTAATCCTGCCGGCTTTCTCAACTGTTTCCTGGTGGTGCATGCTCTGGGGGTAGCCTGCCTTCACCCTGCACCAGAAGCTCCGAATAAATCTCCCGTGGGTCAACGGAATCTTCCCCCTGCTAACGCAGGCACCAAAAGACTGCATCACCGGTCCTCTGGGTCCCCTCTCATCCTGACGAGCATGTTCCCTGGAACACAGCAACTCTGTCCAAGTGACTCCCACAGTCCAGTGACTCTTCAGTCCAAGTTTGGTGGAGGTAAGTCCTTGCCTCCCCACGCCAGACTGCAAAGCTGAGAACTGCGTGATTTGCAGCTGCTCTGGCTCCTGTGCACTCTTCCAGGATTTCCTTCGTGCACAGCCTAGCCTGGGTTCCCAGCACTCCGTCCTGCAGTGCACAACCTTCTGAGTTGTCCTCCAGCATCGTGGGACTCCCTTTTGTAACTTCGCGTGGACTCCACTTCACTCTTCTTCTAAGTGCCTGTTGGGGTACTTCTGCTGGTGCTGCCTGCTTCTGTGAGGGCTCTCTGAGTTGCTGAGCGCCCCCTCTGTCTCCTCCTCCAAAAGGCAATATCCTGGTCCGTCCTGGTCCTCAGCAGCACCCAATAACCTGTACCGCGACCGTTGCAGCTAGCAAAGCTTATTTGTGGTCTTTCTGCATGGGAACACCTCTGCAAGCTTCATCGCGATGTGGGACATCAGTCTTCCAAAGGAGAAGTCCCTAGTCTTCTTCTTTCTTGCAGAACTCCAAGCTTCTTCCAACCAGTGGCAGCTTTCTTGCACCTTCAGCTGGGGTTTCCTGGGCTCCTGCCTCCCTGGACACTGTCGCGACTATTGGACTTGGTCCCCTTGTTTTACAGGTACTCAGGTCTGGAAATCCGTTGTCAGTGCACTGCGGGTGTTTGTTCTTCCTGCAGAATCCCCCTATCACGACTTCTGTGCTCTCTGGGGGTAGTGGGTGTACTTTACTCCTACTTTTCAGGGTCTTGGGGTGGGGTATTTTTCTAACCCTAACTGTTTTCTTACAGTCCGAGCGACCCTCTACAAGCTCACATAGGTTTGGGGTCCATTCGTGGTTCGCATTCCACTTTTGGAGTATATGGTTTTTGTTGCCCCTATACCTATGTGCTCCTATTGCAACCTCTTGTAATTCTACACTGTTTGCATTACTTATCTTGCTCTTACTTACCTAATTTTGGTTTGTGTACATATAACTTGTGTATATATCTTATCTTCTTACTGAGGAAACTCACTGAGATACTTTTGGCATATTGTCATAAAAATGAAGTACCTGTGTATTGTGTTTTCTTATGATATTGTGCATATGATATAAGTGGTATAGTAGGAGCTTTGCATGTCTCCTAGTTCAGCCTAAGCTGCTTTGCCATAGCTACCTTCTATCAGCCTAAGCTGCTAGAAACACCTCTTCTACACTAATAAGGGATAACTGGACCTGGCACAAGGTGTAAGTACCTCTGGTACCCACTACAAGCCAGGCCAGACTCCTACAAGGCCTACCAATTGGAGCCTGCGTGAATGGTGTATGCACCCTTTCACTGCTGGACAGTACATCAGGTTACTAAGTCACCCCTATGGTAGGTCCTCTGCCCTAAGGGTAGGGTGCACATCCCTGTGTATGTGCTCCCCTGCATGAGCAGAGGTCCACCTACAAACTCCAGTTCCAATTCACTGGACTTCGTAAATGTGGGGAAGGCCTTGTAGCTATGTACTGACCACAGGTCACTACCTACTGTATGGTCTAGCTACATAATTGTAACTGCAAATGATGCATGTTTGGTATCAAGCATGTTGGAATCATACCCCAATACTGATGAGAGTATTTGTGGCATGATCCCATTCACTCTGGGGACTCCTTAGAGGACCCCCCAGTATTGTTCCTACCAGTGTTCCAGGGTATGAGAGCAGCCAACACCGCTGCAGCCCCTCAGACAGGATTCTGTCCTCCTGCTGCTTGACCAGCTCAAGCAGGGGAAGGCAAAACAAAGGATTTCCTGTGGAAGGGGGATGCAACCTCCTCTCTTGGAAATAGGCTTTACAAGACTGGGGAGGGGTAGCCTCCCCACGCCACCGGCTTACTTTGAAGATCACATTTGGTGCCATCCTTGCATAATCTGGTTTGCACCAGTCCAGGGACCCCAGTCCCTGCTCTGGCATAAAACTACACAAAGGAAAGGGAAGTGACCATTCCCCTATCCATCACCATTCCAGGGGTGGTGCCCAGAGATCCTCCAGGTGGCCCCTTGATTCTGCCATCTTGAAACCAAGATGGGCAGAGGCTCCTGTTAGCATCTGAGTGGTCAGGTTAGGCAGGTGACGTGAGTGACACTCCCCCCCCCCAAGTACCCTCCATTAACCCTCCCTCCCACCCCAACACCGAGGGGTGGTCACCTTCGAAAGTGACCAAGCCCCTTCTTGGGCTATTTAGGGACCCCCTTGCGGGTGGATCCCCAGATTCGGTGTGCAAGACTCCACTAGGACCTCTCTGTAATGACCTCTTCTGCTCCTAGCCACCGGAACCGCTGCTGGACTCCATAGGAACCAAACAAGACATTTTTTCCACAGCTCCTGTCAGCACATTGCAACATTTCCACACCTGTGCATCCTCTGGGGTCAGCATCCTCTGGGGTCAGCATGGCTTCAGCTGCACCAAAGAAGCAAGAAGGAATCTCCCTTGGAGTGAAGGAGTCACTCCCCTGCATCCGCAGGCACCTAAGGCAATGACGTCTGGCTGCTGAGATTTGCTATCCTCTGGATCTGCAAAGATTCTCCAACACAGGTGGTGGTTTGAGGGGCCCTCTGGGTTCTCTTTGCCTTTTGTCCTACTTGGGAGACGGTGAGATCTTGCCTCTTCCTCCAGGACAGAATCCCTTTGCCTTGTCACTGTTGCAGCAACCAAGGCTTGTTGACTCCTACTCCAAGGGATCTTCAGGCTCCAAGTAGCCCCCAGCACTCTACCTTTGCAAGGACAGTCTCATCTCTGCTGGTCCAGCGATGTCGTCCTAGAGTCTGCCCAGACCCCCCTCTAAGGGTTGAGTCCCCAGGACCTTGCTCTTTCTCTCCAGCCTGGCAAATCTTCTTCAGATCCAACTTGTATTTACTTGTGCTTGCTGGTGGTCCTCCTGGTCACTGACCTGAATGCAATCCGGTGACTGTCGTGGGACAGCTCCTTGACAACTTCAGGGACACCTCTGCAGCTCCCGGACTCCGCAGATGGCCTTTACACATCACCGTTGTCCCCAATCTTCACCCACCGAAGGTAGGCATTATCCCCTGTCCCGCCTAGACACTCCTGTGTGGACTGGACTCTGTCCCCTTCTTTCACAGCTCCTCTTCATCTGTAAATCCACTGTGGGTTCCACCGGTCCAGTCCTGTTCTTGCACTGTTGCACTGTTCCAATTGTAAGTCCCCATGTTAGCCTGTGGGATTACCAGGTAACTTACCTCTGCTGTCCTGTTTGCTGAGGACCTTCTAGATATTCACCACTTGGGTTCCATACTGCCCCAGCCCTTGGCTAACTACTCCATATCCTTTGGTGGCGGACCCATTCTTGCATTCCACTATTTTAATATATGGTTTGGCCTCCTATAGGGTCCTTGCTATTTTTTGCTATTAGTGTTTATGCTAATTCCTAATAATTACCTGTATATATTTTCTGTACTTACCTCCAGAGAGGGGTGTTGCCTATAGTATTCTAGTTTAGTGTTACTATAATAAAGTACCTTTATGTTTGCAGCACTGTGTGGTTCCTTTCATGTGTGATACGTTACTGTGTGACTACTGTGGTATTGCAAGTGCTTGACACTCCTACTAGATTAGTCTTGGCTGCTCACCACAGCTACCGCAAGAGAGCCCTGGCTTTCTAAACACTGTAACACTTACAAATGAGGGTTACCTGGACCTGGTATACGGTGCCAACACCATAGGTGTCCACCACACACCAGGCCAGCCTCCTACACAGTTGCTCTTATATATGCTTTAACCAAAGAACACCATTACAAGGTAAGCAGTTTTTAAATGAAAAATACTTTTCAGTTTCAAAAATTGACACTGCAACCTTCAGAGTGTTAACCTATGGGAGGAAAAGAAGAATGCAGTTTTGCAGGTAAGTTCTCAACTTACAAATCCAGTCATCAGGGTTTTAGGTCAGCCAACACCAGGCAAAGTTCAAATCACCACCAAGAGTGCACCCACAGCGGCGGCTGGGTGCAGATTTTGAAATCGGAGTTGCATGCCCAATGTTAACCAATAGAGATTGGGTGTCAATGAAGATGCGCTGCTCACAGGTTAGTACAAGCAGTGTCAGAGGTTGGTCTTCTGGAGGTAAACACCAGGGGGGGCATAAGACAGCACCAAACTTACACCCTCAATGGCACAGGATGGCCGGGTGCAAGGTGTAAAACACATTGTTGGGCGCCCAATGTTATCCTATGGAGATCAGTTTCAGAAACAAGCTGGAGGCTCTGACCAGGAAGCTGGGTGAGGACTATCCACAGCTGACCAGGTAATTAGAGATGCCAGCGGTTGCAGGGACACCGATGGTCTAGCTCCTGAAGGCCCAGGGGTTCCGGGTTCAAGGTGTCTTGTGGTTTCAAATAGCTTACCTGCCAGGTCACCGTCAGGGGGAGTCCTGGGATTGAGGCTGTGGGTGTCGCTGTGGAGTCTGGCAGGGGTCAGCCCACAGTGAACTCTTGTTGATAAGCACTGGGGAGCCTTCACAGGACTGGTGGGCCACTTGGACTCAGGCATGGACTGATGGTGCAGAGGTGGTTCCATCATCAGTTTTGCATTTTTTCAGGCAAACTTCTCCTTAGAAGTTGGTTTCTTTTGGACAGGTCCGCTGTCCATGGAGTGCTTGGTCTTTATCAAAGGCAGGCAGTCTTCCCAAGGCTTTGGAGGTCGCTGGGCTGCAGGACAAGTCGACCTTTGGGTGCATGTTCTTTGAGGGCTGTAGACTGGCCGGTAGGGCTGGGGCCAAGGGTAAGATGCTGGCTCAGTTTATGGTGTACACCTATGGTGTGGCACCCTATACTGAGTTTAGACAAACCTTAGTGACAGTATTTAGGTGTCCACATAGCAAGAGCTCTCTAGGGGTAGCTGAGGTAAATATGTAAAGTTTATCTAGGAGGAGTGTAAAGCATTTGCAATACCACACTAGTCAGTCAGTAACTTTACACAAGAGAAAACCAAACCAGTTGCAAAAATTTAAGTTTATTTATTACTGTAGGAGGCTGGCCTGATTTGTAGTGGGTATCTATGGTACTTGCTCCTTATACCAGGTCCAGTTATCCCTTATTAGTGAAATGTAGGCAGTGTTTAGAAGTCAGACTCTCTAGGGGTAGCTGTAGCTGAGCAGCCAAGGCTCATCTAGGAGACATGCAAAGCTCATGCAAAACCACAGTAGTCACACACATGAAAGAAAATACTCAGTGGTACAAAAATTAAGGAACTTTCTTTTGGTGACACAAATGCCAAAAATACCATAGAGACTATACTCCCTTAGGGGTAAGTAATGCACAAATTATGTAAACTAGTATGCAAAAGCAGGTGCAAAAAAGTTAGAAAACAGTTCAAATAGTGAAAATCACAATAGTTAGAAATGGGCCTATGGGTAACACAAACTGTATACTAAGAAAGTGGAATGCAAATTTCGGTTTCCCACCTAGGCAAGTGTAGTGTGTAGAGGGGCGCTGGGAGTATTAGCAAATGCCAAAGGTAAGTAATAGAACCCATCCCAGAGCCCAGGAAAGCAGGAGTAAATCACAGTAACTTTCCTAGAACACACAATAACATGAGAAAGACGATAATGCAAGACCCAGATGAGACTGCAAGACACCAACAATGGATTCCTGGACCTGAAGATCTGTGGAAGAAGAGGACCAAGTCCAAGAAGCACTGAAGATTCTAGGGAGAACAGGAGCCCCTGCTAACCCGAATGAAGGTACAAAAGAAGAACCACCGGTGAGGAACAACAGTCAGTACTGCACCCAAGAAGACAAATGCAGGTTCCTGGTTGGTGCAGATGTCCCACGCCAGATGGAAGATTGCAGTCTGGTTTGCATTGCTGGATTCCGCAAACAAGCCTAGGCACACACAAAGCTTGCAGTTAGCGGAAGATATCGCTGACTAGGGCCAAGAGGGACCTGATGGACTAACGATAGTTAGAGGGGGCTCTCAGCAACTCAGAGAGCCCACAGAAGACCAGGCAGCGTACACAGGAGTCCACAGAATAGAGACAAAGAAGGTGCAAAAGGAGGCCCACGCAGCACTACAACAAAGGATCCCACTCCACCGGGGAACCACTCAGGAAGCTGTGTGTCACAGGATAGAGTGCTGGGGGCCGGAGCTGCACGAAGAACTTCGTGGAAGGATAGCAACAAGCCTTGGCAATTGCAAAACACACGGTGCATGGGGGTACTGTCTTTCATGGGGAGGTAAGCTTTTACCTCCACCAAAGTTGGACAGTAAGACGTCTGGACCGTCGGGACCACTTCAGTCCACCATTCGTGATGCAGGATCCACACACCTTGTCTGGAGAGGGGACCCACGCAGCCGGTCGCCGTTGCATAGAGGTGCCTGCTGAAGCAGGGGAGTGACTCCTTCACTCCAAGGGAGATTCCTTCGTTTTTCTGGTGCAGGCTGAAGACAGGCTGTCCTCAGAGGATGCACGACCGGGAAACAGGTGCAGTTGCCTCACAGGAACTGAAGATACAATGTTGCAGAAGTCATCTGTGCTTCTTTGTTGCTGTTTGTAGAGTTCCTGGATGGTCCAGATGTAGTTTCTGCGGTGAGAAGGTGAAAGTAAAGGATGCAGAGGATTCCTGCTGGAGTCTTGCAATCCGAATCTGAAGAACCACCCACGAGAGAGACCCTAAATAGCCCTGAAAGGGGGATTGTTCAGCTAAACAGGTAAGCACTGGCCATTCAGATGCTCCCAGAGTTTGCGTGCCACCTTGGAATCCAACATGGCAAAACCCAGGGACCCTCTGGAGGCGCTCTGAGCACCACCCCTTAGGTGGTGATGGACAGGGGAGTAGTCACTACCTTTACCATTGTCCAGTTTCGCACCAGAGCAGGGACTGGGGGGTCCCTGAACCAGTGTAGACTGCATTATGGAAGGAGGGCACCCATCAAAGCATTTCCAGTGGCCTGGGGAAGCTACCCCTCCCAAGCTTGTAACAACTATTTCCAAAGGGAGAGGGTGTAACACCCCTCTCCCAAGGGAAATATTTTATTCAGCCTTCCTGGGCTTGAGCTGCTCGAGCGACAGGAGAGCAGAATCCTGTCTGAGAGATGGCAGCAGCTGGGGCTGCCTGGAAAACCTCAGAAGGCTGTAATGGCAATACTTGGGGTCTTCTAAGGAGCCCCAGAGTGCATGGAATCATACAACCAATGCTTGCAAAAGCATCGGGGTATGACTCCAACATGTTTGTTACCAAACATGCCTGTATTCGGAGTTACCATTGTGTAGCTGTACATAGGTAGTGACCTATGTCCAGTACACGCGTAAAACTGCGTCCCGCACTCATGAAGACCGGGGAAATGGTCATGGGGGCACATCTGCTAGTGCAGGGGTGCCCTCACACACAGGTATTCTGCACCCTGCCCTAAGGGCTGGAGGGCCTGTTGTAGGGGTGACTTATAAGTCACCTGGTGCTGTGTAAATGACAGTGAAAGAGTGCATGCACCTTTTCACAGAGGCTGCAATGGCAGTCCTGTAGAAGCCTTTGCATGGGCTCCCTATGGGTGGCAAAAGAAATGCTGCAGTTCATAGGGATTCCCTGGGACCCCAATGCCCTGGATACCTAGGTACCATATACTAGAGACTTATAAGGGGACGCCAGTTGTAGGAGGCTGGCCTGGTTTGCAGTGGGTACGAAAGGTACTTACACCTTATACCAGGTCCAGTTATCCCTTATAAGTGAAATGTAGGCAGTGTCTAGAAGCCAGGCTGTCTAGAGGTAGCTGTAGGCAGAGCAGCCAAGGCTGAACTAGGAGACATGCAAAGATCTTCCAATACCACTGTAGTCACACAGTACTTACACACAACAAAAGACAATACTCAGTGTTACCAAAAATAAAGGTACTTTATTTTAGTGACACAAGGGCAAAAATATCTTCGAGGCTAAACTCCCTTTGGAGGTAAGTAAGAAACATAAAATATACACTAGTAACCAAAACCAGGTAAGTACACAGTCACAAAATAGTGAAAATCACCATAGGCTAGAATGGGCCTAGGGGAACCACCACAAACCATATACTAAAATAGAAGAATGCAAAAGTCTGTTCCCCGCCCCTAGGCAAGAGTAGTGTGTAGAGGGGCACTGGGAGTGTAAGAAAACACCAAAGGTAAGTAAAGTACCCCGCTCCAGAGCCCAGGAAAACAGGAGTAAACCACAGCAAGTTTTCTCAGAACACACTAGGAGTCGTGATGAGGGATTATGCAAAAAACAAGCAAGACTGCAAGACCCCAACGATGGATTCCTGGACCTGAAGACCTGTGAAGAGAGGAGACTAAGGCCCTCATTACAACATTGGAGGTAAAAACCGCTTACCACCGTGCAGAAGACCGCCAACACACTGCCGTGGCCGCGGATTTCCGCCACAGCTATTTTGACCCACATTTTGGAATCCGCCTAAATTCAGACACCCACACAAGTCCGCCACACCAAAGGTCAGTGATAAACTGTCGAAAACAAAACCGACACCATCACTCCAACAGAAATACGCCCACACCATCACGACACACGAATCCACGCAGCGGCCTTTCAACCGCGGTATTCCATTGGCAGTACACACCGCCGCTCTCAAAATACACACACACATACAAAACACTACCACATTGGACAATTTGAAATACACACACCTGATACACATACACACACCACTCCCACACACCCATTGCAATATAAAACACTCACCCACAAACCCCCACGACAAAAAATTCCAAAAGGAGGCCAGAGAGAGACATCACCAGCAAGAACAACAGCATCCACAGGCACACAACACCATCACCCACAGAACTTCCACGCACCTCACACAACACACCACTACATATCAGCACACTTATCACCACACAATCCACCCCACACATCACCTACACCACCCCATGGCAGGGCAAAGACACCCCAGGTTCTCGGAGGAGGAACTCAGGGTCATGGTGGAGGAAATCGTCCACGTAGAGCCGCAGCTATTCGGAGCACAGGTGCAGCACACCTCAATTGCGAGGAAGATGGATCCAT
The DNA here is from genome assembly GCF_031143425.1 of Pleurodeles waltl. NCBI lineage: Eukaryota > Metazoa > Chordata > Amphibia > Caudata > Salamandridae > Pleurodeles > Pleurodeles waltl. Next base: position 346,370,718 of record NC_090447.1, on the reverse strand, counting down.
GGCGAAGAATAGTGGACAGGGTCAACACAGTAGGACAGCACCCAAGAAATCGGGAGGAAATCAGGAAGAGGTGGAACGACCTATGAGGGAAGGTGCGTTCCGTGGTCTCAAGACACCACCAGGCGGTTCAGTGGACTGGCGGCGGACCCCCACCTCCTCACCCACAACTAACAACATAGGAGGAGCAGGTCTTGGCGATTCTGCATCCAGAGGGCTTCGCAGGAGTAGGTGGGGGAATGGACTCTGGTAAGACAAATCTTAATGATTACATCCCCCACCCTACCTGCATGCTATCACATACCCCCACCCTCACCCCCAGTACCCCAACCCCTCACATATGTCCCAACATCACAAACCACCCATCCCAACACCAAGCCCTGCATGCAACAACAAAGCATGGACACCCATCACTAAAGCATGCCCACTGCACATACCCATACAACCCCCTAAACCATCATCACGCAAGGTCCCACACAGGAATGCAAGCACTGGGGTACACGGTCACCCACCCATTGCACACCATGACACATACAGATGTAATAACCACCCTTTTATACCCCTGCAGGACCCCTACCCAACGTCACCGGACAGGAGGGTCCACACATGTCCACACCACCAACAGAAGAGGCCCACAGTGATGACAGCACCTCTGTCCAACTGGATCTAGATGACCAGCCCGGCCCATCGGCGACCTCGGGACAGTCGGTTCCCCTCACACTGGCACAGGCCATCACAGACCTTCCCCCCTCTGGAAACACCAGCACAGCACCCACCCAGCTGGCCCATACCTCCCGTCCCCAGGACACGTCAATCAGCAGTGTGTCCACCACTACAGGGAACCCAGGATAACCCACCACCCCAACAACAACAGGGACCTGGGGGCAGTGGTAGTGGGCACACGGTCCAGGGGACGGAGGCCCAGGAACACACATGGGAACTGGGAGGGCTGCTGTGCGACAGGGGGCGGACAGGCCAAGGGAACCCACTCTCCACGAGGCCCTCTCCTCCATCATGGGAGCCTACCACCAATCCCAGGAGACGATGGCAACGGTACTGGCCAAGTTTCAGGAGACCCAGCGCATGCAGGAGGAACAGTATATGGGCTTCAGAGAGGAACTCAGAACCATCAGCTCCACCCTGGGCACCATCGTAGGGGTGCTGAAGGAACTACTCAATACCAGGAGGGACACTGTAGCACAACAAGGGGCCCCTGACACTAGCATGGACGGTGAACTGCCCACCACCTCCGCCGGCGCTAGTGGACAGGACGCCCCGCCACAGGACCACCACACCAGCAACCCACCCCCTGCAGAGGGAGAACCACCCCGCAAACGGTCCCTGAGATGCAGGACAAAGACAGAGCACGATGCCAAGACCCCCGCCAAGAAATGACACCACCCTGCTTGTCATCCTACTGCTCACTTTGTCACCCTGTCCATCCTTAAACTGCCCCAGCTCCACTTCCTATGCCAATTTGGGCAATGCACCTGTGAGACTAATAGACTGGACTCTGCCATGGACATTCCTCCGCCATCACCCCTCACCATTTCACTACCCCCTCCAATATTGAGCACTTAAATAAACACACTTAAAGCACAAAACAATCTGGAGTCTGTCTGTGATTTCGAAATAGTGTATTAGCAATTACAGTGACAAAATGCTCTTTCAATTGTAATGTCAACATACCTATGTCACACAGCTCTGGTCCATGAGGAATCTAAGCAGATGTCACACAGTGGGACCCACATCTGTGAAATCGTAAGGGAAAGTGACAACTCAGTGACCATACACTGGGTGAAAATGACAGAAAGTAGAGAGGTAGTAGTGTTTAAGTACATGTAGTAGGCAGGTCTGTACTCTTACCTGTGTCTTACTGGAAATATTGCTGGATCACCGAGTCCCTGTTGTTCATGTCTTCTTCCTCTGCTTCCTCGTCTTCACTATCCACAGGCTCCACAGCTGCAACAACACCGCCATCTGGACCATCCTCCTGCAGAAAAGGCACCTGTCGTCGCAATGCCAAGTTATGAAGCATACAGCAGGCCACGATGATCTGGCACACCTTCTTTGGTGAGTAGAATAGGGATCCACCTGTCATATGGAGGCACCGGAACCTGGCCTTCAGGAGGCCGAAGGTCCGCTCGATCACCCTCCTAGTTCGCCCTTGGGCCTCATTGTAGCGTTCCTCTGCCCTTTTCATGGGATTCCTCACTGGGGTCAGTAGCCATGACAGGTTGGGGTAACCAGAGTCACCTGCAAATGGCGAGGGACTAGTGTTAGACACACACTAACCTGTAGGGTAACCCCAGACCCAGACAACCATTCCCACTGACTTGCCTCCAGGTGCTCACCTAATAGCCACACACGGTGCCTCTGGAGTTGACCCATCACATAAGGGATGCTGCTATTCCGCAGGATGCAGGCATCATGCACTGAGCCTGGGAACTTGGCATTCACCTGTTCACTCCTGTGGGGGGCGGGGACCAAAGCCAAATGGGTCCCATCAATGGCACCTATGATGTTGGGGATATGTCCCCGGGCATAGAAATCACCTTTCACTGTAGGCAAATCCTCCACCTGAGGGAAAACGATGTAGCTCTGCATGTGTTTCAGAAGGGCAGACAACACTCTGGACAATACGTTGGAAAACATAGGCTGGGACATCCCTGATGCTATGGCCACTGTTGTTTGAAATGACCCACTTGCAAGGAAATGGAGCACTGACAGCACCTGCACTTGAAGGGGGATTCCTGTGGGATGGCGGATTGCTGACATCAGGTCTGGCTCCTACTGGGTACACAGTTCCTGGATTGTGGCACGGTCAAGCCTGTATATGATTATGACATGTCGCTCCTCCATTGTCGACAGGTCCACCAACGATCGGTACACCGGAGGATGCCGCCATCTCCTCATATGTCCCAGCGGGTGGTGCCTGTAGGAGGCTGGACTGGCTTGTAGTGTGTACCAAGGGGTACTTACACTTTGCATCAGGCCCAGGTATCCCTTATTAGTGTAGAGGGGTGTCTAGCAGCTTAGGCTGATAGAAAAGGTAGCTTAGCAGAGCAGCTTAGGCTGAACTAGGAGACGAGTGAAGCTCCTACAGTACCACTAGTGTCATATGCACAATATCATAAGAAAACACAATACACAGATATACTAAAAATAAAGGTACTTTATTTTTATGACAATATGCCAAAAGTATCTCAGTGAGTACCCTCAGTATGAGGATAGCAAATATACACAAGATATATGTACACAATACCAAAATATGCAGTAATAGCAATAGAAAACAGTGCAAACAATGTATAGTCACAATAGAATGCAATGGGGGCACATAGGGATAGGGGCAACACAAACCATATACTCTAGAAGTGGAATGCGAACCACGAATGGACCCCAAACCTATGTGACCTTGTAGAGGGTCGCTGGGACTGTAAGAAAACAGTGAAGGTTAGAAAATTAGCCCACCCCAAGACCCTGAAAAGTGGGTGCAAAGTGCCCCTAAGTTCCCCAAAGAGCACAGGAGTCGTGATAGGGGAATTCTGCAAGGAAGACCAACACCAGCAATACAACAACGATGGATTTCCTGACGAGTGTACCTGTGGAACAAGGGGACCAAGTCCAAGAGTCACGATCAAGTCGGGAGTGGGCAGATGCCCAGGATATGCCAGCTGTGGGTGCAAAGAAGCTGCCACTGGATGGTAGAAGCTGTGGATTCTGCAAGAACGACAAGGGCTAGAAACTTCCCCTTTGGAGGGTGGATGTCCCACATCGTGAAGAGTCGTGCAGAGGTGTTTCCATGCAGAAAGACCGCAAACAAGCCTTGCTAGCTGCAAGGGTCACAGTTAGGGTTTGTGGATGCTGCTGTGGCCCAGGAGGGACCAGGATATTGCCAATTGCGTGAGGAGACAGAGGGTGCATCCAGCAAGACAAAGAGCCCACTCAGAAGCAAGCAGCGCCCGCAGAAGTGCCGGAACAGGCACTACAAAGTGGAGTGAACCGGAGCTCACCCGAACTCACAAAGGAGGGTCCCACGACACCGAAGGACAACTCAGGAGGCCGTGCACTGCAGGTTAGAGTGCCGGGGACCCAGGCTTGGCTGTGCACAAAGGAAATCCTGGAAGAGTGCACAGGAGCCGGAGCAGCTGCAAAACATGCGGTTCCCAGCAATGCAGTCTAGCGTGGGGAGGCAAGGACTTACCTCCACCAAACTTGGACTGAAGAGTCACTGGACTGTGGGAGTCACTTGGACAGAGTTGCTGAGTTCAAGGGACCTCGCTCGTCGTGCTGAGAGGAGACCCAGAGGACCGGTGATACAGTTCTTTGGTGCCTGCGGTTGCAGGGGGAAGATTCCGTCGACCCACTGGAGATTTTTTCGGAGCTTCTAGTACAGAGAGGAGGCAGACTACCCCCACAGCATGCACCACCAGGAAAACAGTCGAGAAGGCGGCAGGATCAGCGTTACAAGGTCACAGTAGTCGTCTTTGCTACATTGTTGCAGTTTTGCAGGCTTCCAGCGCGGTCAGCAGTCGATTCCTTGGCAGAAGGTGAAGAGAGAGATGCAGAGGAACTCTGATGAGCTCTTGCATTCGTTATCTAAAGAATTCCCCAAAGCAGAGACCCTAAATAGCCAGAAAAGGAGGTTTGGCTACCTAGGAGAGAGGATAGGCTAGCAACACCTGGAGGAGCCTATCAGAAGGAGTCTCTGACATCACCTGCTGGAACTGGCCACTCAGAGCAGTCCAGTGTGCCAGCAGCACCTTTGTTTCCAAGATGGCAGAGGTCTGGAGCACACTGGAGGAGCTCTGGACACCTCCCAGGGGAGGTGCAGGTCAGGGGAGTGGTCACTCCCCTTTCCTTTGTCCAGTTTCGCGCCAGAGCAGGGCTGGGGGATCCCTGAACCGGTGTAGACTGGCTTATGCAGAGAAGGGCACCATCTGTGCCCATCAAAGCATTTCCAGAGGCTGGGGGAGGCTACTCCTCCCCAGCCCTGACACCTTTTTCCAAAGGGAGAGGGTGTAACACCCTCTCTCTGAGGAAGTCCTTTGTTCTGCCTTCCTGGGCCAAGCCTGGCTGGACCCCAGGAGGGCAGAAACCTGTCTGAGGGGTTGGCAGCAGCAGCAGCTGCAGTGAAACCCCGGGAAAGGTAGTTTGGCAGTACCCGGGTCTGAGCTAGAGACTCAGGGGATCATGGAATTGTCTCCCCAATGCCAGAATGGCCTTGGGGTGACAATTCCATGTTCTTAGACATGTTACATGGCCATGTTCGGAGTTACCATTGTGACGCTATACATATGTTGTGACATATGTATAGTGCACGCGTGTAATGGTGTCCCCGCACTCACAAAGTCCGTGGAATTTGCCCTGAACAATGTGGGAGCACCTTGGCTAGTGCCAGGGTGCCCACACACTAAGTAACTTAGCACCCAACCTTTACCAGGTAAAGGTTAGACATATAGGTGACTTATAAGTTACTTAAGTGCAGTGGTAAATGGCTGTGAAATAACATGGACGTTATTTCACTCAGGCTGCAAGGGCAGGCCTGTTTAAGAATTGTCAGAGCTCCCTATGGGTGGCAAAAGAAATGCTGCATCCCATAGCGATCTCCTGAAACCCCAATACCCTGGGTACCTCAGTACCATATACTAGGGAATTATAAGGGTGTTCCAGTACGCCAATGTAAATTGGTAAAATTGGTCACTAGCCTGTTAGTGACAATTTGGAAAGAAATGAGAGAGCATAACCACTGAGGTTCTGGATAGCAGAGCCTCAGTGAGACAGTTAGTCATAACACAGGTAACACATACAGGGCACACTTATGAGCACTGGGGCCCTGGCTGGCAGGGTCCCAGTGACACATACAACTAAAACAACATATATACAGTGAAATATGGGGGTAACATGCCAGGCAAGATGGTACTTTCCTACAGTGCCTATGAAGGACAACAGCGAGCACAGAGTCAAACAACTCAGAGGTACATACCCACAGTTTACCCAGAACACCAATCATACACAAAAGGTGGCCTGTATGTGTGTTGAGTCTAGGCCTAGGTATGTGCGACGCAGTTGGAAATGAAGCCATGTGGGCCCCTGAAATGGCGGCTGCCTGACTTCTAAAGTTGGACAATGGGATGTGAGGTAACTGCGCTGGCGTTGTACACCGTCGCGGTAAGCGGTCAAAGACCACGGCACAATGCTGCATTGGTTAACATTGGACCCTATGGGTCCCAGGAGCCAATGACGATGTACGCCGGTGGTGACGGTACGCACCGCAGCGGACGTGACCGCCATTTTCTATCTGTTCAATCACTCGATACCTGATCTTCGACAGGAGAGGACCTTCACTGCAAGTACTGCTGTGACCTCGGTCTGGAAGAGACAATGGCTCGAGTGTCTGGGGAAAGGGCCCCTGCCTTCACATCGGAGGAGTTGGCGAAACTTGTGGATGGGGTCCTCCCCCAGTACACGCTACTCTACGGTCCTCCAGACAAACAGCTATGTACACAGGGAGCATGTTGTATGGGCTATGCCTGTGTGGAGAGGGCTGGATGTAAGAAGGAAGGGGGAGAGTGCTGCGTGCATGAAAGACGGTGAATGCATGTGCCACATGGCAAGGCTAGGGATGGGGGCCAATCACTTTGACGGTGCAGTTGGTAATAACTTCTCTTTTTCCTCTGTACATTTCATGTAGGTCAGCGCCCACCAGAAAAAAGATATTTGGCGTGCCATTGCGAAGGGTGTCCGGACCCTGGGGGTCTACCACAGACGGAGCACCCACTGCCGTAAAAGATGGGAGGACATTCGCCGCTGGAGCAAGAAGACGACGGAGGCTCAGCTGGGGATGGCCTCCCAACGTGGGAGGGGTGCCCGTCGCACCATGACCCCCCTGATGTTCTGGATCCTGGCGGTGGCCTACCCGGAGTTGGATGGGCGTTTGAGGGCATCACAGCACCCACAAAGGGGTGAGCACACTCTCATTCTGCTGACTTTGCGCGCAGTGGGGGTGTCTGGGTGTGGGAGGTGGGCTGTGGGTTTCCCTAGGCCAGGGCGAGTTCCGTAGGCAAGACCCCTCCATAAGGCAGGCCATGTGGCACCCCAGCCCACCGCTGTAGAGTGCCAAGTACACCTAGTCATGCCCCTGTGTCACCTATGTGTGCAGATGTCGTCCATAGCCTTGTAGGCCATTTCCCAGGAATTGAACAGTGGAGCCCAAGAGCGCGTCGTAGTGCAGGGAGCTTCTGTGTCTGTCGTGTCCGCCAACGGTAGCGGTAATGCATGCACTCATTATGTCTCTCTTCTGTTTCCCCCACCCTTTTTGTGGTCTCCCTGTTCTTGTGTGCATTAGCATCATCAGGCGGAGGAGCAGTGGCACCGGAGCACGAGGGAGCTGCATCCCACATGGCCCTGGAGGGCGACACTACGGAGTCTGAATTCACCAGTGGGACGGAGGGCGAGGGGAGCTCCACGGCGGGGACAGGAGCTGAGACCAGCGACACGGACTCGTCCTCTGATGGGAACTCCCTTGTGGTGGCGGCAACATCTGTGCCCCCGCATCTATAGGTACAGCCGCCACCCTCCCTACCAGCACCGCCCTCCCAGCAGCCCCTCAGCCTTTGCCCCGTGCCCGCTCACCCAGGAGGGTGGGCATCACCTTCGCCCCAGGCACCTCAGGCCCTGCCCCAGTCACCCCTGCTGCCCTCAGTGAGGAGGCCATTGACCTCCTCAGGTCCCTCACTGTTAGGCAGTCTACCATTTTGAATGCCATCCAGGGTGTAGAGAGGCAGTTGCAACAAACAAATGCATTCCTGGAGGGCATTCATTCTGGTCAGACGGCCCTTCAGCTAGCTTTTCAGACTCTGGCCTCAGCACTGATGGCAGCCATTGTCCCTGTCTCTAGCCTCCCCCCTCCAACTTCCTCCACCCCGACCCAATCCCCTGTACCTCAGCCTATCCCAAGCACACCTACAGACCAACATGCACACACGTCAACACCCAAGGGTAGCTCAGGCAAACATAAGCACCACACATCCCACAGGCATTCACGTAAGCATCACACACATCCAGACATAGCAACATCCACTGCCTCCACTGAGTCCCCCTCCTCCTCGTCTCCCTCCTCCCTCCCAGTCTCATCTACACTCACACCTGCATGCACTACATCTACAGCCACAACGTCCCTCTCCAGGGCACCCACCACCACACCCCGCTCACGTGCAGTCACCACCCCCACTACCATTCACACGTCCCCTGTGTCCTCTCCCAGTGTGTCTGTGACGCCCTCTCCCAAGATACACAAACGTAGGCACACACCCACCCAACAGCCATCCACCTCACGACAGCCTCCAGCGCATGCACCTTCACCCAAAGTCACCAAACGTACACCTCCTGTCAGAGTCACCAGATCCTCAGGGTCTGCGCACGTTCCCAACATGTCCACCACTGAACAGCTCCAAGACTCTGATAGATAAAGCACAGAGGCTAAGACAGTTCAAGAGGGGAAGAGGGGATTAGGAAGGGAAACAGCTGGGAAGGAGTCCTGTAGTAAGAAAAAGGTTAGAACACACAATATGAAAATTGTATCTCCTGTAATCAATACTAGACTATGATTCTAAGCATAGTCATTCTGAAAACATGAACAATCTAAGAATTAAGTTTAAAATGACTAAGTTTCAAGATGACCGGATACCTGTAAGGGAATCAAGATGGATTAAATGAAAACTTTCTTATTCAAGTACTTTCCTTTACATGAGAATCAGAAAAACATTCTGACTAAATTTTAAACCAGTCATATAAATCCTTTTTTGAGAATGCATACTAGGACCATACAATATTGCATCTAGAAACTCTGATCTTCTGTGTACTCTTAAAATGTTTCAATACAAATTGCGCATATTGTAGATTTATATATATATATTTATAGTGAACACCATAAAAGGGTTGTGCACCATGAATAACACAATATGGATTCAGGAAAACAAATCACATAACTTGTCAACTCGAATATTACATGATAAATATCTTAGAACAGTGGCATACAATAAACAACATGAATTAAACTTGAGGAGAGAATCGCGCGTCTTGCCGATTTATAAACCACGATGTAAATGCCAAGAAATAACAGCTCACAATGAATAACAAGATCAAAGTACAATGAAACGAATTGCGCGTCTTTTGCCGATTCTTAAGCCACCATGTAAATGTCAAGAAATGGTAGCACGCAATGAACAACAAAGTTAAAACACCATAAAACGAATCGCGCATCTTGCCGATTCTTAAGCCACCATGTAAATGTCAAGAAATGGTAGTGCGCAATGAACATAAAAGTTAAAACACCATAAAACGAATCGTGCGTCTTGCCGATTCTTAAGCCACCATGCAAATGTCAAGAAATGGTAGCGTGCAATGAATAACAAGATTAAATTATCATGAAACGAATCGCGCGTCTTGCCGATTCGCAAGTCACCCTGCAAATGTCACAAACACTCAAGCGCATATTTCACACGTGCAAAGTACTCTGTCAAATCATACAGGCCCAAGAACATGAGAGTTCTCAATAACGGCGTCGGGAGGCCAGTTCAACCACCGCCCAGAACAAGGATCTCCAAATGAAGAATGGAAGTCATATGCCTGGAAGATCAAATAGGCCACGGGACAGGAGCTCAGGAAGTAGCTACTGCTCTGCACCGGGACCTCTGGATAGTGAGCACTTGGAGCTGGGCTGGCTCCTTTTTATAGAGTCTTGGCCCAACCCACAACCACACCCAGGCATGTTGCAGGGAAAGTCTCTAGAAGGCCCTGGAAAGGGACCACACCCTAACACACTCTAAAAGCCGGCAGCAGTATTGCAAATGAACAGCATTTGTAAGCACATTAAAATTAAATCTTCAGGATTGAACTCTGCAATGCAAAAGGTTAAACAACAACATATCAGCACAATGCATAAATTATGTTGTTTTGAGAGTGCTGGGTTTTTGCATTCTAGTCGCCAATAGAGCGCGCACTGCCCTGGTGTTGACAGTACTCCCCTCTCCCAGACGCGCTCTAGGGCCTGGTTTGCCTGGATTAAGACGATGAAAGCGTCTCACATGTACTGGAGCATGAACATCGGATGCGGAAACCCATGAGTTATTTTCAGGACCTTTCCATGAGATTAAGTACGATAGATTACGCCCTCGTAGTTTAGAATCCAACACTTTCTTAACTTCATATTCTTCTTCACCCAGTACTAGAACAGGAGCTGGATGAGGGTGGACCTTTTGGACTGCCCTTTCCAATAGGGAAGTGTGGAACACTGGATGAATCCGTAAGGATCTGGGCAATTGTAGTTTATAGGTTACCAGATTGATTTGCTGAAGGACTGTGTAAGGACCTATAAATTTGGGATTAAACATGTGCTTCTTCTTGAAGTCTATATGTTTTGTGGAAATCCACACGTTGTCACCTGGTTGATATTGCGGTCCCTCACAATGTTTCTTGTCATAATGCCTTTTGTATTTTTGTTCAGCTTTTTCTAAATGGTGTTGAATCAGTTTCTGGGTTTGATGCAAATGCTGAATGGTTTCTGACACAGCTGGAGTAAGAAAACTTTCTTGAGGAATTGTGATGGGCAGGGTGTCAGGATGATAGCCAAATAAACCAAAAAAGGGTGTAACGCCAGTAGAAGTGTGGAATGAGTTATTGTAAGCTAGCTCAGCTAACCAGAGCATAGATGTCCAAGAATGAAGTGCCTTTTCAGCGTAGGCACGTAGGTATTGTTTCAAAGTCTGATTTAGTCTCTCCGTTTGACCATCTGTTTGAGGATGGTGACTAGTAGATAGCGTAGATGTCACTTAGAGTGTTTTACACCATGTCTTCCAGAAATTGGAAGCAAATTGCGACCCCTGATCGGAGAGGATAACTTTTGGCAGTCCATGATAACGAACCACCCTGTTCAGTAAAATAGTTGCCAGTTCACTAGAAGTGGGCAGTTTTTTACAGGCAATGAAATGTCCATATTTCGTGAGACTATCTACTACCACCAGAATTACTGAATGCTGTTGAACCACTGGCAGTCCGGTAATAAAGTCTAAAGAAATGTGCTCCCATGGACGACTTGGGGTTGGAAGTGGATGTAACAACCCTTTTGGTTTTGAATGACTTGTTTTAATGCGAGCACAAACTTCGCATTTGTTTACCATTGCTTTTACATCTTTTGTTAGGGTAGGCCACCAAAAATAGCATTGGATCAGTTCAAGAGTTTTAGGAGTACCTGGGTGACCTGCCGTCGGTATAACATACAACCAATGAAACACTATCTTGCGAAGTTTGGTAGTGGGTACGAACAAACGAGCGTCATGAAAGGGTAGTCCTTGCTTGATTGACCTTTTGGGATCTGCTTGGGCCCATGCTTGCCATTTTTCAACACTGAAAGAGTTGCGAATTTCTTCAAAGAAATCTTCAGTTTTTATGATACATAGAACCTTGTCAGGAGCAATGATAGCTCTGGAGGCTTGAAATGCAGGCAACGTGGTAGACTCTTGACGGGACAAGGCGTCAGCTTTGCGATTATCTTTACCAGGCTGGAAGGTTACTACAAAATCAAATTCGGCAAAAAACAGCATCCAGCGTAATTGCTGAGGGGTCAAAAGTCTGGCAGAAATCATGAATTGAAGATTACGATGATCAGTATGTACTGTGACAGTGTATTTGGCACCCAACAAATGATGTCTCCATTCTTTAAAGGCGTCACAAATCGCCAGAAGCTCTTTTTCAGCAATGACATAGTTCTGTTCGGCTTCTTTCAACTTCCGAGACATATAAGCTACAGGATGAAGTTGACCAGTGTCTTTATTTCGTTGTGATTAGACGGCTCCTATTGCTACATCTGAAGCATCAGCTTCCACTATGAAAGGTCGATTCGCATCAGGATGAGTCAAGACTGGGGCAGTGGAGAAAGCTTTCTTCAAAGTCAAGAAGGCTTGATCAGCTTCTGGGGACCATACAAACTTATCTTTCTTTCTTAGTAGCTTAGTGATTGGAGCCACTGTCTGGGAGAAATGATTTATGAATTTCGGGTAAAAATTTGAAAACCCCAGGAAACACTGTACATCACGAACAGTCTTTAGGGTGGGCCAATCAGATACGGCTTTTACTTTCTTTTCTGCCATCACCATACCTTGAGGGGTAAGAATAACCCCTAAAAACTCAACTGTGTTAACATGAAACTCACACTTGGTTAGTTTGCAATATAAATGGTGCTTTCGAAGGGCTGCAAGAATTTTCTTGACATTTTGGACATGTTCGTTTTCATTGTCAGAGTAGACCAAAATGTCATCGATGTAGACTATGGCAAATATGTCGAGGTATTCTCTAAAAACGTCATTCAAGAAAAATTGAAATGCTGCTGGAGCATTACACAGACCAAAAGGCATGACGGTGAATTTGAAAAGGCCATATCTTGTCTTGAACGCTGTTTTCCATTCGTCACCCTCTCTCATTCTAACCAAATGATAAGCACCTCGAAGGTCAAGCTTCATGTAGATTTTTGCTCTCTTTACTTGTTCCAATAATACCGGAATTAGGGGTAAAGGATATTTATTCTTAATGGTGACTTTGTTCAAACCCCTATAGTCAATGCAAGTTCGAAGTTCTCCATTAGCTTTTGGAACAAAAAACAAAGGTGAAGCTGCAGGAGACTTAGAGGGGCGAATGAAGCCATTCTCCAAAAATTGATCTAGGTACTTTCGTAAATGTTGATTTTTATGTTCTGACAGGGCATATACACGACAGTTGGGAAGTATCGCACCTGGGGCTAGATCAATTTGACAGTCATAAGATCTATGAGGAGGTAGAGTCTCTGCTCCTTTCTCATCAAATACATCTTTGTAAGATGAATACTGTTTGGGCAGCTGAATTTCTTTCTCCGCGGCAGTAGCTATGTAAGAGTTACAAACTTTTGGTAGTTGAATCTTTTGGAGACATTGTTTGTTACATAGTGCAGATGAGAACACGATTTTTCGTTCTGCCCAATTGATCTCTGGATTGTGATGAGTTAACCATGGCAAGCTGAGGATAATCCCATATTGGGGAGCATGGATCACGTCAAGAATGATTTTCTCTTTATGTTTCTTTCTTTGATTCTTATCTTCACAAATCATCGACAAGGGGATAGTCTGAAGAGTTATTGGACCTCCAGTCAAGAGATTTCCATCGACTGCCTGGATGATTTCTGGGGTCTTCTTTTCAATACATGGGATCCCCCATGCACAAACCAATTGGACATCAACAAAGTTCCCAGTAGCCCCAGAATCGACTAGAGCTTTTTTGAAATAGATCTTTTTCTTGACCTGAACTCTTATTTCCAGTTTAAGATGTCTAGATTGTGAAGGGTCCACGGTGACACTCAAGAGCAACCCTTCTCTGCATCTCGGGTGTTTTAGTTTTCCAACTCGACTGGTACATTGGCTGCGACCTTCTGAACTGGACCTTGCTTGTTCTTTGGTTTGATTGGACAATCTTTGGCAAAATGACCCTTCCGCCCACAATAAAGACGTTGGGGGTCATTACAACATTGGCGGTAAAAGCCGCTTACCGCCGTGCAGAAGACTGCCAACACACCGCCGTGGCCGCGGAATTCCGCCACAGCTATTATGACCCACATCCCGAAATCCGACAAAATTCAGACACCCACACAAGTCTGCCACACCAAAGGTCAGTGATAAACTGGCGAAAACAAAACCTCCACCGTCACGCCAACAGAAATACGCCCATGCTATCATGACCCACGAATCCACGCAGCGGTCTTTCAACCGCGGTATTCCATTGGCGGTACACACTGCTGCGCTCAAAATACCATACATCTCCAAAACACAGCCACATTGGACAATTCAAAATACACACACCTGATACACATACACACACCACTCCCACACAATCAATACTATATAAAACACACACCCATATCACCCACAAACCCCTACAACCAAAAATTTAGACGAAGGCCAGAGAGACAGCACAGCATAGACAACCCCACCATACAGAGGCACACAACACCATCACCCACACTACTTCCACGCACAAAACACCACACACCACTACATATCACCACACTTATCACCACATACACCACCCCACACATCACCTACACCACCCCATGGCACGGCAAAGACACCCCAGGTTCTCGGAGGAGGAGCTTAGGGACATGGTGGAGGAAATCGTACGGGTAGAGCCACAGCTATTTGGATCACAGGTGCAGCACACCTCCATAGCTAGGAAGATGGAGCTATGGCGAAGAATAGTGGACAGGGTCAACGCAGTGGGACAGCACCCAAGAAATCGGGACGACATCAGGAAGAGGTGGAACGACCTACGGGGGAAGGTGCGTTCCGTGGTCTCCATGCACAACATCGCGGTACAGCGGACTGGCGGCGGACCCCCACCTCCTCCCCCACAACTAACAACATGGGAGGAGCAGGTCTTGACTATTATGCATCCTGAGGGCCTCGGAGGAGTCGGTGGAGGAATGGACTCTGGTAAGTCAAATCTTAACTATCATATCCCCCACCCTACCTGCATGCTATCACAGACCCCCACCCTCACCCCTTCCCCTATCACTCCAACTCCTCACATATGTACTGCTAACACAAACCACCCATCCCAACACCAAGCCCTGCATGACACAACAAAGCATGGACACCCCTCACTAAAGCATGCCCACTACACATACCCATAACACCCCCCTCAACCATCATCACACAAGCCCCCACACAGGATTGCTAGCACTGGGGTACACGCTCACCCACCCATTGCACACCATGACACACACAGATGCAATAATCATGCTTTTTTCACCCCTGCAGGACCACTACCCAACGTCACCAGACAGGAGGGTCCAGACATCTCTACCCCACCCACAGAAGAGGCCCACAGTGATGACAGCAGCTCTGTCCAACTGGATCCAGATGACCAGCCGGACTATCATGGGCCTCGGGACAGTCGGTTCCCCACACCCAGTCACAGGCCACCACAGACCTTCCACCCTCTGGTAACACGAGCACAGCACCCACCCAGCGGGCCCATACCTCTGTACCCAGGACACGTCAATCAGCTGTGTGTCCACCACTACAGGGAACCCAGGATAACCCACCACCCCAACAACAACAGAGACCTGGGGGCAGTGGCAGTGGGCACACGGTCCAGGGGACGGAGGCCCAGGAACACAGGGGAACTGGTAGGGCTGCTGTGCGACAGGGGACGGACAGGCCTAGGGAACCCACTCTCCACGAGGCCCTCTCCTCCATCATGGGAGCCTACCACCACTCCCAGGAGACAATGGCAACGGTCCTGGCCAAGTTTCAGGATACCCAGCGCCTGCAGGAGGAACAGTATTTGGGGTTCAGGGAGGAACTCAGAACCATCAGCACCACCCTGGGCACCATCGTAGGGGTGCTGAAGGAGATACTTAACACCAGGAGGGACACTGTGGCACTCCAAGGGGCCCCTGACACTAGCATGGACGAAGAACTGCCCACCACCTCCGCTGGTGCTAGTGGACAGGAGGCACCGCCACAGGACCATAACACCAGCACCCCACCCCCTGCAGACTGAGAACAACCCCACAAGCGGTCCCTGAGATCCAGGAACAGGACAGAACACGATGCCAAGACCTCCGCCAAGAAATGAGACCACCCTGATTGTCTTCCCACGGTCCCACTTTGTAACCCTGTCCATATGGGAACTGCCCCAGCTCCACTTCCTATGCCCATATGGGCAGTACACCTGTGAGACTAATAGACTGGACTCTGCCATGGACATTCCTCCATCATCACCCCTCACCAATTTACCACCCCCCTCCAATATTTAGCACTTCAATAAACACCCTTGAAGCACAAAACAATCTGGAGTCAGTCTGTGATTTTGAAAATGTGTATTAGCAATGACAGTGACAAAATCCTTTCTCAAATGTAATGTCAACATACCTATGTCACACATCTCAAGTCCATGAGGAATGTAAGCAGATGACACATGTTGGTAACCACACCTGTGAAACCGTAATGGAAATGTACAACTCAGTTACCATATACTGGTTGAAATCGACAGACAGGATAGAGGTAGAAGTGTGAAAGTACTTGTAGTAGGCAGGAATGTGTTCTCACCTGTGTGTCACTGGAAATATTGCTGGATAACTGAGTCCCTGTTGTCAATGTCTTCTTTCTCTGCTTCCTCCTCATCACTGTCCACAGACTCCACAGCTGCCACAATACCGTCATCTGGACCATCCTCCTGCAGAAAAGGCACCTGTTGTCGCAAAGCCAGATTGTGAAGCATACAGCAGGCCACGATGATCTGGCATAGGCTGGGACATCCCTGATGCCATGGCCACTGTTGTTTGAAATGACCCACTTGCAAGGAAATGGAGCACTGATAGCACCTGCACTTGAGGGGGGATCCCTGTGGGATGGCGGATTCCTGACATCAGGTCTGGCTCCAACTGGGTACACAGTTGCTGGATTGTGGCATGGTCAAACCTGTAGGTGATGATCAAATGTCGCTCCTCCATTGTCAACAGGTCCACCAGCGGTCGGTACACCGGAGGATTCCGCCATCTCCTCATATGTCCCAGCGGACGGTGCCTAGGAAGGACAACAGCGACCACAGAGTCAAGCAACTCAGAGGTATGTACCCACAGTCTACATAGAACACCATTCATACACAGAATCTGGCCTGTATTTGTGTAGTGCGACAAGGCCTAGGTCTGGGTGACGCAGTTGTGAATGAGGCCATGTGGGCCCCTGAAATGGCAGCTGCCTGACCTCTAAAGTGGGACAATGGGATGTGAGGTAACTGCGCTGGCGTTCTACACCGTCGCGGTAGGCGGTCGGAGACCGCAGCGCAATGCTGCATTGGTTAACATTGGACCCTATGGGTCCCAGGAGCCAATGACGATGTACGCCGGCGATGATGGTACGCACTGCCGCAGACGTGACCGCCGCGGACGTGACCACCATTTTCTAGCTGCTCAATCACTCGATACCTGATCTTCAACAGGAGAGGACCTACACTGCAAGTGCTGCTGTGACCTCAGTCTGGAAGAGACAATGGCTCGTGCGTCTGGGGAAAGGGCCCCTGCCTTCACTGCAGAGGAGTTGGAGAAGCTCATGGATGGGGTCCCCCCAGTACACGCTACTCTATGGTCCTCCAGACCAACAGGTAAGTACACAGGGAGCACGTTGTATGGGCTATGCCTGTGTGGAGGCTGGCTGTAAGAAGGAAGGGGGCACAGTTCTGCGTTCATGATGGACTGTGAATGCATGTGCCACATGGCAAGGCTAGGGATGTGGGCCACTCACCTTGACGGTGCAGTTGGTAATGACTTCTCTTCTTCCCCTGTACATTTCATGTAGGTCAGCGCCCACCAGAAGAAGGATATTTGGCGTGCCATCGCCAAGGACATCCGGACCCTTGTGGGTTCACCACTGACGGAGCACCCACTACCAGAAAAGATGGGAGGACATTCGCCGCTGGAGCAAGAAGACGGCGGAGGCTCAGCTGGGGATGGCCTCCCAACGTGGGAGGGGTGCCCGTCGAACCATGACCCCCCTGATGTTCAGGATCCTGGCGGTGGCCTACCCTGAGTTGGATGAGCGCTTGAGGGCATCACAGCAGACACAAGGGGGTGAGTACAACAACACTCAGCAGACTTTGCGCGCAGTGAAGGTACCTGGGTGGGGGAGGAGGGCTGTGGGTTTCCCTAGGCCAGGGCGAGTTCCATAGGCTAGGCCCCTCCGTAATGCAGGCCATGTGGCACCCCACCCCACCTCTGTAGAGTGCCAAGTAGAGGTATACATGCCCCTGTGTCATCTATGTGTGCAGATGTCGACTATAGCCATGTAGGATATATCCCAGGAATTGCATCTGTAGAGCCCAACAGCGCGGCGTAGTGCAGGGGGCTTCTGTGTCTGTATTGTCCGCCAACGGTAGCGGTACACCATGCACTAAACCTGTCTTTCTTCTGTTGTCCCCCCCTTTTTGTGGTCTCCCTGTTCTTGTGTGCATCAGCATCATCAAGCGGAGGTACAGTGGCACCGGAGCACGAGGGAGCTGCATTCCACATGGCCATGGAGGGCCACACCACGGACTCGGAATACACCAGTGGGACGGAGGGCGAGGGGAGCTTCACGGCAGTCACAGGATCAGCAACCAGTGACACAGACTCGTCCTCCGATGGGAGCTCCCTTGTGGTGGCGGCAAAATCTGTGCCCCCCACTTCTACAGGTACAGCCGCCACCCCCCCTACCAGCACCGCCCTCCCAGCAGCCCCTCAGCCTTCGCCCCGTGCCCGCTCACCCAGGAGGGTGGGCATCACCTTCACCCCAGGCACCTCAGCCCCTGCCCCTGTCACCTCTGCTGCCCTCAGTGAGGAGGCCATTGACCTCCTCAGGTCACTCACTGTTGGGCAGTCTACCATTTTGAATGCCATCCAGGGTGTAGAAAGGGAATTGCAACACACAAATGCATTCCTGGAGGGCATTCATTCTGGTCAGGCTGCCCTTCATCGAACCCTGCAAACTCTGGCCTCAGAACTGATGGCAGCCATTGTCACTGTCTCTAGCATCCCCCCTCCAACTTCCTCTACCCAGACCCAATCCCCTGTACCCCAGCCTATCCCAAGCACACCATCAGACCAGCATGCACACACGTCAACACACAAGGGAAGCTCAGGCAAACATAAGCACCACACATCCCACAGTCACTCACGCAAGCATCACACACATGCAGAAACAGCAATGTCCACTGCCTCCACTGTGTCCCCCTCCTCATCATCTCCCTCCTCCCTCCCAGTGTCGTCTACACTCTCACCTGCATGCACTACCACTACAGCCACTACGTCCCGCACCAGCACACCCACCACCACACCACGCTCACCTGCACTCACCACCCCCACTCCCATTTACATGTCCCCTGTGTCCTCTCCCAGTGTGTCTGTGACACCCCCTCCCAAGATACACAAACGCAGGCACACACCCACCCAACAGCCATCCACCTTACGACAGCCTCCAGCGCATGCACCTTCATCCAAAGTCACCACACGTACACCTTCTACAACCACTAACTCTTTCTCCACTCCCAAACCCCCTCCACCTACCCGTCCCAGTGTTCCTAAGAAACATTTCCTGACCAAGCTTGACCTCTCTCCCACCCCCCCTCCAAATCATAGGTCCCGTACTAGCACCTCAGCCAAAAAATCTCCGGGACCAGTGGTGCCTGTTGTTACAGGTGTGTGGAGTGCACGGGCCACCAGGACAGCCAGTGTGACACGGAACCACAGCACAGCCAGTCCCCCCCCTGTGAAGCACCAGAAGTTGGACAGTGCCCGGCAGGAGAGGGTGATCACTCCAGCCAGCAAAGCCGCTCACAAGGGTCCCTGGGGGAGTGTAGACTCAACTGTGACTCCTCCCAAGGTGGGGAAGGGGCAGAAGAAATCGCCAAAGTCTGGGAGGAGCAGCACGGCGGAGAAGACCACCATCATCCCCGCTGCCCAGGAGGCCACCGCCGGCCCGATCGTCAGTGGCCAGGAGGCCACCGCCAGAGTCAGTGCCCAGGAGGGCAGCCCGATTGTCACTGGCCAGGAGGCCACTGCCAGAGTCAGTGCCCAGGAGGGCAGCCCGATCGTCACTGGCCAGGAGGCCACCGCCAGAGTCAGTGCCCAGGAGGGCAGCCCGATCGTCACTGGCCAGGAGGCCACCGCTAGAGTGAGTGCCCAGGAGGCCACCGGCAGCCACAGCCCAGCTGCCCAGGAGGGCCCCGGCAGCCACAGCCCAGCTGCCCAATGAAGGACCGCCAGCCCCAGCCCAGCTGGGCAATGAAGGACCGCCATGGCAAGCTCCGCTGAACAGGGCAAACACCGCTGAACAGGTCAGAAACTGCAAACTCAAGCACCGCTGAACAGGGCAAAGACCGCCATGGAATGCACCGCTGAACAGGGCAAGCACCGCTGAACAGGGCCAAGACCGCCATGGCAAGCACCGCTGAACAGGGCAAAGACTGCCATGGCAAGCACCGCTGAACAGGGCAAGCACCGCTGAACAGGGCAAAGACTGCCATGGCAAGCACCGCTGAACAGGTCAGAATCTGCAAACTCAAGCACCGCTGAACAGGGCAAAGACCACCATGGCAAGCACCGCTGAACAGGGCAAGCACCGCTGAACAGGTCAGAAACTGCAAACTCAAGCACTGCTGAACAGGGCAAAGACCGCCATGGCAAGCACCGCTACCCCATGGGTGGCAGGGGTAGTGACGCTACTTGGACCGTCACGGGTGAGTGATGCACTCAGGGCACCAGTCCCCCTCCAGAACCAGTGGAGGCATGCATCCACTACCTCTGCCCTTCACAGGATGAAGCACTCTGGGCACCAGTCCCCCTCCAGAACCAGTGGAGACATGCATCCACTACCTCTGTCCTTCACAGGATAAAGCACTCTGGGCACCAGTCCCCCTCCAGAACCAGTGGAGACATGCATGCACTACCTCTGTCCTTCACAGGATGAAGCACTCTGGGCACCAGTCCCCCTCCAGAACCAGTGGAGACATGCATCCACTCCATCTGTCCTTAACAGGATGAAGCACTCTGGGCACCAGTCCCCCTCCAGAACCAGTGGAGACATGCATCCACTACTTCTGTCCTTCACAGGATGAAGCACTCTGGGCACCAGTCCCCCTCCAGAACCAGTGGAGACTGTTATCCACTTGAGAGACTGTGGCTTTGCACTCTCCAGGATGGTACAGTGGGCAAACCATCCACTGTAGAGACTTGAGAGACTGTGGCTTTGCACTCCCCAGGATGGTACAGTGGGCAATCCAACCACTGTAGAGACTTGAGAGACTATGGCTTTGCACTCCCCATGATGGTACAGTGGGCAAGCCACCCACTGCAGAGACTTGAGAAACTGTGGCTTTGCACTCCCCAGGATACATCAGTGGGCATGGAGCCCCCTCGTGGATCTGGCGTGGTGCACTCATCCGGCTGATGTGCCCCCCCTTCCCTTCCCCCTGAGGTGCCTGTTGTATTTCTATCTGATGCCCCGGCAGTGTTCTCTCCGTTTTGATCAGGTATCTGATGTGGGCCTCGCCCATGCATTTTGGGCCCAGTGGTCCACGGACAATGAATGGTGCATTACCTGCACTACTAATCGTGATGTATATTTTGTTGAATGTGTATATATATCTGTATATATTTGGTTACTGTATATTGATATATTACAATGGTTGAACTCATTTCCTTTTGTCTTTGCATTCTTACGGGGGGGTTGGGGGTTGTTACTGTAATGTTTGGATATGCATTGGTGTGTGTGTTGTAGTGGGTGAGGGTCGGGGTGGGGGTGTTGCGTGTGTGTGTCCCTGACTTTTGTCTCCCCCTCCCCTATGTCGTAGGTGCAGTACTCACCGTTGTCTTTGCCGCGGGTGTTGATGATCGTCATATAGGAGCAGGAAGACTATCGCAGGGAGAATTTGGAGTTCCGGTTCCATGGTGTTGTCGTTCCTCGTGGAGTGTGTAGAGGTGAGCGTTTTCCCTTTAAAATGACTGTTTCTGCCGTGTTTTTATCCGCGGTGAATCTGCCCCGGAAAAGGTGGCGGATTGGTAGGTTGTGATACTGTGGGCGGTACATTGTCTCCCGCCAGTCTGTTGGCGGTGACCGCCAAGCTGTTTGTCTGTACCTCCGTGGCAGACAGAGTGTTAAAGTGGCTGTCTTTGTTGGCAGTTTCCGCCACGGTCATAATTCATTTTTTTTTACTGACGGCCTGTTGGCGTTTTTACCGCTGCTTTAACACCGTCCGCCAGGGTTGTAATGACCACCATTGTCAATTTTTTCTGCGTAGGTCCTTTTCATCTTTGGTCTTCTGATGGTTCAAATTTCCATCGGTTCTGGCATTTTCTCTTTCGGAGTTCTTGAGTCTCTGTTATCATGAACACGCCATGAATATTTTTCAATCTTGTTGCGCGTTCCTTTATGTTATGCTAAACGATGATCAAGCCTCAAGACAAGGTTTATTAATTCTTGACAGTCTGTAGGTTGTGGGTCGATTTGCGCTAAGATATCTTTTAGTTCCTCTTTGAGTCCCTCGTAAAACAAGACCGCTTGTTTTTCTTCAGGCCAGGATGTCTCAGCAACCAGCCGGTTAAAGTTGGCTAAATACGACACTAGGGGCCTGATTACAACTTTGGAGGAGGTGTTAATCCGTCCCAAATGTGACGGATAGACCATCAGCCGTATTACGAGTTCCATAGGATATAATGGACTCGTAATACGGCTGGTGGTATATCCATCACATTTGGGATGGATAAACACCTTCCTCCTAAGTTGTAATCAGGCCCTAGGTCTTGATTCCCTTGGTGTAAATCTAATAATTCATGATCTGCTGACACTGTTACAGTTCTACGATCAAAAACTCTCTCAAACTCACGAACAAAATTTCTTCAGTTGGTCAACAATGGACTATTTTTACGCACAAGAGGAATTGCCCAAGTAGCGGCATCCCCAGCCAAATATGATAACAAGAAAGCTACTTTGGACTGGGCATCAGGGAAAGTATGTGGTCTGCAGGTGAAGTGTAGTCCCACTTGAACCAGGAAAGATTGCGCCTTCAAAGGGTCACCTGAGAAACGTTCTGGGGGAGCTAAAGGAATTGCGGAAGGAACATTTAGGGAAATGTTTGTCGGATTACTTCCAAAAGCCTGAGAAGAAGTACCTGGCCAGGACACACCTGTGGAACGTTGTTCCTTCTTCTCTACCTTATCTTGCAACTGACTAACTCTCTCAGTTAAGCTAGTTGTCAGTTCTTTGGATGATACCACATCTGCCTGGAGCTGGGTGATAACCTTGTCTAACTCGTCCAGCGTGGCCATGCCCAGAACATACACAAACCAGGAGGATAATCATTTGTGGGCTCACTATTCTGTCAGAGTCACCAGATCCTCGGGGTCTGCGCACGTTCCCAACACGTCCACCACTGAACAGCTCCAAAACTCTGATAGATAAAGCACAGAGGCTAACAGAGTTCAAGAGGGGAAAAGGGGATTAGGAAGGGAAACAGCTGGGAAGGAGACCTGTAGTAAGAAAAAGATTAGAACACACAATATGAAAATTATATCTCCTGAAATCAATACTAGACTATGATTCTAAGCATAGTCATTCTGAAAACATGAACAATCTAAGAATTAAGTTTAAAATGACTAAGTTTCAAGATGACCGGATACCTGTAAGGGAATCAAGATGGATTAAATAAAACTTTCGTACTCAAGTACTTTCCTTTACATGAGAATCAGAAAAACATTCTGACTAAATTTTAAACCAGTCATATAAATCCTTTTTTGAGAATGCATACTAGGACCATACAATATTGCATCTAGAAACTCTGATCTTTTGTGTACTCTTAAAATGTTTCTATACGAATTGCGCATATTGTAGATTTATATATATATATTTATAGTGAACACCATAAAAGGATTGTGCACCATGAATAACACAATATGGATTCAGGAAAACAAATCACATAACTTGTCAACTCGAATATTACATGATAAATATCTTAGAATAGTGGCATACAATAAACAACATGAATTAAACTCGAGGAGAGAATCGCGCGTCTTGCCGATTTGTAAACCACGATGTAAATGCCAAGAAATAACAGCTCACAATGAATAACAAAATCAAAGTGTAATGAAACGAATCGCGCGTCTTTTGCCGATTCTTAAGCCACCATGTAAATGTCAAGAAATGGTAGCGCACAATGAACAACAAAGTTAAAACACCGTTAAACGAATCGCGCGTCTTGCCGATTCTTAAGCCACCATGTAAATGTCAAGAAATGGTAGCGCGCAATGAACAACAAAGTTAAAACACCATAAAACAAATCGTGCGTCTTGCCGATGCTTAAGCCACCATGCAAATGTCAAGAAATGGTAGCGTGCAATGAATAACAAGATTAAATTATCATGAAACGAATCGCGCATCTTGCCGATTCGCAAGTCACCCTGCAAATGTCACAAACACTCAAGCGCATATTTCACATGCGCAAAGTCAAATCATACAGGCCCAAGAACATGAGAGTTCTCGATAACGGCGTCGGGAGGCCAGTCCAACGACCGTCTTGCCGCCCAGAACAAGGATCTCCAAATGAAGAATGGAAGTCAGATGTCTGGAAGATCAAATAGGCCACCGGGACAGGAGCTCAGGAAGTAGCTGCTGCTCTGCACCGGGACCTCTGAATAGTGAGCACTTGGAGCTGGGCTGGCTCCTTTTTATAGAGTCTTGGCCCAGCCCACAACCACACCCAGGCATGTTGCAGGGAAAGTCTCTAGAAGGCCCTGGAAAGGGACCACACCCTAACACACTCTGATAGCCTGCAGCAATACATTGCAAATGAACAGCATTTGTAAGCACATTAAAATTAAGTCTTCAGGATTGAACTCTGCAATGCAAAAGGTTAAACAACAACATATCAGCACAATGCATAAATTACGTTGTTTTGAGAGTGCTAGGTTTTTGCATTCTAGTCGCCAGTCGAGCGTGCACTGCCCTGGTGTTGACACCTCCTACAACCACCACCTCTTCCTCCACTCCCAAACCCCCTCCAGCTACCCGTCCCAGTGTGTCCCAAAAACTTTTCCTGTCCACCCTTGACCTCTTTCCCACACCTCCCCACCCCGTCCATCTCATAGGTCCCGAACTAGCACCTCAGCCACAACATCTCCGGGACCAGTGGTACCTGTAGTCACCGGAATCTGGAGTGCACCGGCCACCAGGACAGCCAGTGTGGCACGGAGCCACAGCACAGACAGTCCCCCACCTGTGAAGCATCAGAAGTTGGCCAGTGCCCGGCGGGAGAGGGGGAAGTCTCCAGCCACCAAAGCCGCTCCCAGGGGTCCCGGTGGGAGTGTGGAGTCAGCTGTGACACCTTCCAAGGTGGGGAAGGGCCACAAGAAACCCGGCAAGTCTGGGAAGAGCGGCACGGCAGAGAAGACCGCCATCATCCCCGCTGCCCAGGAGGCCACCGCCAGCACCAGCCCAGCTGCCCAGGAGGCCACCGCCAAGCACCTGCCCTGGAGGCCAGCGCCAGCCCAACTGCCCAGGAGGCCACCGCCAGCACCAGCCCAGCTGCCCAGGAGGCCACCGCCAGCACCAGCCCAGCTGGCCAGGAGGCCACCGCCAGCACCAGCCCGCTAGGCCATGAAGGACCGCCAGCAAAAGCCCCGCTGGGCCATGAAGGACCGCCAGCAAAAGCCCCCCTGGGCCATGAAGGACTGCCAGCAAAAGCCCCGCTGGGCCATGAAGGACCGCCAGCAAAAGCCCCGCTAGGCTATGAAGGACCGCCAGCAAAAGCCCCGCTGGGCCATGAAGGACCGCCAGCAAAAGCCCCACTGGGCCATGAAGGACTGCCAGCAAAAGCCCAGCCGGGCCATGAAGGACTGCCAGCAAAAGCCCCGTTGGGCATTGAAGGACTGCCAGCAGCTGAGACCCTGCAATGGAGACCGCAATCTCAAGCACCGCTGAACAGGGCACCGCCATCTCAAGCACCGCTGCACAGGGCACCACCATCTGAGTCTGTCACGGGGTGAATGATGCACTCTGGGCACCATGCCCCCTCCAGAACCAGTGGAGAGATACATCCACTCCCTCTGTCCTTGGCAGGATGAAGCACTCTGGGCACAAAGCCCCCTCCAGAACCAGTGGAGAGATACATCCACTGCCTCTGTCCTTGGCAGGATGAAGCACTCTGGGCACAAAGCGCCCTCCAGAACCAGTGGAGAGATACATCCACTCCCTCTGTCCTTGGCAGGATGAAGCACTCTGGGCACCATGCCCCCTCCAGAACCAGTGGAGAGATACATCCACTACCTCAGTCCTTAGCAGGATGAAGCACTCTGGGTACCATGCCCCCTCCAGAACCATTGGAGACTGTTATCCACTTGTGAGACTGTGGCGTTGCACTCCCCAGGATTGAACAGTGGGCAACCCACCCACTGTAGAGACTTGTGAGACTGTGGCTTTGCACTCTCCAGGATGGAACAGTGGACAACCCACTTACTGTAGAGACTTGTGAGACTGTGGCTTTGCACTCCCCAGGATTGAACAGTGGGCAACCCACCCACTGTAGAGACTTGAGAGACTGTGGCTTTGCACTCCCCAGGATTGAACAGTGGGCAAACCACCCACTGTAGAGACTTGTGAGACTGTGGCTTTGCACTCCCCAGGATTGTACAGTGGGCAACCCACCCACTGTAGAGGCTTGTGAGACTGTGGCTTTGCACTCCCCAGGATGGAACAGTGTGCAACCCACCCACTGTAGAGACTTGTGAAACTGTGGCTTTGCACTCCCCAGGATTGAACAGTGGGCAACCCACCCACTGTAGAGACTTGTGAGACTGTGGCTTTGCACTCCCCAGGATTGCACAGTGGGCAACCCACCCACTGTAGAGACTTGTGTGACTGTGGCTTTGCACTCCCCAGGATTGAACAGTGGGCAACCCACCCACTGTAGAGACTTGTGAGACTGTGGCTTTGCACTCCCCAGGATCGAACAGTGGCCATGTGGCCCCCTCGTGGATTTGTCATTGTGCATTCAAGCGGCTGAGGTGCTCCCCTTTCCCTCCCCCTGAGGTGCCTGTTTAGTTGCTGTCTGATGCCCCTGCAGTGTTATCTCCGTCATGGTCGGGGATCTTGTGTGGGCCTCGCCCGTACCATGTGGTCCCAGTGTTCCACGGACTTTCTTAGAGCACTACCTGGACTACTATGCTTGGTATATATTATGTACATGGTGTATATATATATTTCTGCCTACTTGTCTTTAATATATTACAATGGTTACACTCATTTTCTATTGTCTTTGAATTCTTCTGGGGGGTGTAACTGTGATGTATTGATATGCATTAGTGTGTGTGTTGTAGTGGGTGAGAGTGGGGGTGGGGGTGTTGCATGTGTGTGTCCCTGTTTTTTTCCTCCCCCCTCCCCTGTGTCGTAGGTGCAGTACTCACCGTGGTCTTCGCCGCCGGCGTTCGTGCTCTTGGTAGAGGAGCAGGAAGACTATTGCAGGGAGAATTTGGAGTTCCGGGTCCATGGCGTCCTCGTTCCTCGTGGAGTGTGTAGAGGTGAGCGTTTTCCCTTTGGGATTAAAGTTCCCGCCGTGTTTTTATCCGCGGTGAATCCGCCCCGGTAAAGGTGGTGGATTGGCCTATCATAATAGTGTGGGTGGTACATTGTCTCCCGCCTGTCTGTTGGCGGTGACCGGCAAGCTGTTTGTTTGTACCGGCGTGGCGGTCGGAGTGTTAAAGTGGCTGTCTTTGTTGGCGGTTTCCGCCACGGTCGTAATTCCAAATTTCTTACTGCTGGCCTGTTGTCGGTCTTACCGCCGCTTTAACACCGACTGCCAGGGTTGTAATGACCACCTAAGTCAAAGAACAGGTGAAGAGTCCAGGAATAACAGGAGCCCCTGCTAACCCGGATGAATGTGCAAAAGTGGATTCTCCAGTTGGAAGAAAAAGTCAGAAATGTACCAAAGAAGACAGCTGCAGGTTCCTGCTTGGTGCAAGAGATGACCCACACCGAGTCGTTGGATGCAGGCTGGTTTTTGTAGTTGGATTCTGCCAACAAGCCTTGGCTCACACAAATGCTGTGGTTGGCGGGAAAAGGCACTACCTGGGCCCAGGAGGGACCTGGGGGTCTCAACTCGGACTGAGGATACAGAGGGAGCTCTCAGCACTTTATAGAGCCCTCAGTAGACCAGGCAGCACCCACAGGAGTCCCAGGACATGGGGACAAAGGAGTTGCAGAACATGGTCATCACAGTACTACACAAAGGGATCCCACACCACCGGAGAACAATTCAGGGAGTTGAGCGTCGAAGGATAGAGTGCTGGGGACCTGGGCTATGCTGTGCACGAAAGATGTTTGGAAGAAGTGCACAGAAGCCCTAGAAGCTGCAAAACACGTGGTGCACAGGGGTACTGACTGGCTTGGCAAGCCCTTAACTCCGCCAAATTTTGGACAGCTGGACCTTTGGACAGTCAGGATCACTTCAGTCCACCACCTGTGTTCCAGGGATCATGCTCATCACCCGGAAAGGAGTCCCAGAGTACCGGTTGTCGCTGCAGAGAGGTGCCTGCTGAAGCAGGGAAGTGACTCTGTCACTCCACTGGAGATTCCTTTGGTCCTTCTAGTGCGGGATGAAGAGCATGCACAACCTGGAAACTGTTGCAGTTGCTGGCAGGAGCTGAAGATAGACTTGCAGTAGCCTTCTTGGATACTTTGTTGCAGTTGAGTCCCTGGAGCAGTTCTGTGGTTGATAGGACGGTAGAAGGTGAAGCGGAGGTTGCAGAGGAGTCCTGATGGAATCTTGAAAAACCGAATCAGAGGAAACACCCAGAGAAAAGACCCTAAATAGCCCTGAGGGGGGATTGGTCACCTAACCAGGTAATCACCTATCAGGAGGGGGTCTCTGACATCACCTGCTGGCACTGGCCACTCAGATGCTCCCAGAGTTCTCTGACCATCCTAAAAACAAAATGGCATAACCCAGGGACTCTCTGAAGGAGCTCTGGGCACCACCCCTGGGTTGGTGATGGACAGGGGAGTGGTCACTCCTCTTTCCTTTGTCCAGTTTCCTGCCAGAACAGGGACTGGGGGTCCCTGAACCGGTGCAGACTGCATTATGCAAGGAGGGCACTGTTTGTGCCCTTCAAAGCATTTCCAGAGGCTCCGGGAGGATACCCCTCCCATGCCTGTAACACCTATTTCCAATGGGAGAGGGTGTAACACCCCTCTCCTAAAGGAAATGCATTGTTCTGCTTTCCTGGGATTGAGCTGCTCAATCCCCAGGAGGTGCAGAAACCTGTCTGTGAGGGGGCAGCAGCAAGGGCTGCAGTAGAAACCTCAGAGAGCTGGTTTGGCAGTACGGGGGTCCATGGTGGATCCCCCAGGGGGCATGGAATTGCCCCCCCAATACCAGAATCAGATTGGGGGGTGTACAATTTCTCAGTCTTAGATACCTCACATAGCCATATTCGGAGTTACCATTGTGAAGTTAAATATATGAATTGACATATATGTAGTGCATGCCGATAATGGTGTCCCCGCACTCACGAAGTCCGGGCAATTGGTCCGGGACAATGTGGGGGCACCTCTGCTAGTGCAGGGGTGTCCTCAAACTCAGTAACTTTGCACCTGGCCTTCAGTAACTGAAGGTTAGACAAATAGGTGACTTATAAGTTACCTGATGCAGTGAAAATGGCTGTGAAATAGTGCAGGTTCTCTGATTCTGGAGACAGGCCAGTAGGGCTGGGGCCAAGTCAGTTGTCGTCTTCGTCGTCTCTGCGGGGCTTTCAGGTCAGTAGTCCTTCTTCTTGTTTCAGGTGCAGGACTCTGATTTTCTGGGTTCAGGAACTAAATACTACATTTATGGGGTGTTTAGGGCTGAAGGGCAGTAGTAAATGGCTACTGTCCTCGAGGGTGGCTACACCCTCCTTGTACTCCATCCCTTTGCGGAGGGGAGCACACCCCTATCCCTATTGCGCCAAGATGGAGGATTTTCCAAGGAGGGGGTCACTTCAGCTCTGGTCACCCTAGGGGTGGACCTAGCTGAGACGTGACTCCTCATTGTTTTTCTCGTTATCATCCTGGACTTGCCACCAAAAGTGGGGCCTGTGTCGGGGGGCGGGCACCTCCACTAGCTGGAGTGCCCTGGGGCATTGTAACACGAAGCCTGAGCCTTTGAGGCTCACTGCTAAGTGTTACAGTTCCTGAAGGGGCGGGGGTGAGAAGCACCTCCACCCAGGGCAGGCTTTGTTTCTGGCCTCCGAGAGCACAAAGGCTCTCACCCCATGGGGTCAGAAACTCATCTCAGTGTCTGGCTGGCACAGACCAGTCAGTCCTGCAATGAAGGATTGGGTAAAATACAGGGGGCATCTCTAAGATGCCCACTGTGTGTATTTTTTAATAAATCCAGCACTGGCATCAGTGTGCGTTTATTATTTTGAGAAGTTTGATACCAAACTTCCCAGTATTCAGTGTAGCCATTATGGAACTGTGGAGTTCTTTATGACAAACTCCCAGACCATATACTTAATATGGCTACCCTGCACTTACAATGTCTAAGAATGGACGTAGACACTCTAGGGGCATAGTGCTCATGCTCTATGTTCTCACCTGTGGTATAGTGCACCCTGCCTTAGGGCTGTAAGGCCTGCTAGAGGGGTAACCTACCTATGCCACAGGCAGTGGGTTGTGGGCATGGCACCCTGAGGGGAATGCCATGTCGACTTTGCCTTTTTCTCCTCACCCACACATACAATCTGCACTTGCAGTGTGTGTGTGTTAGGGGAGTGGTCCCTTAGGGTGGCACAACACATGCTGCAGCTCTTAGCGGGTCACAGGGCCCTTGGTACCACTAGTACCTTTTACAAGGGACTTATCTGGGTGCCAGAGGTGCGCCAATTGTGGAAACAATAGTACATTTTTAGTGAAAGAACACTGGTGCTGGGGCCTGGTTATCAGGGTCCCAGCATTCTTCTTAGTCAAGTCAGCATCAATATCAGGCAAAAAGTGTGGGGGGGGGGGTACTGCAGCAAGGGCATTTTCCTATACTCAAATGCTTTGAACTGCCCAAGGATTGGCCTAACTGCTCGGCCAAGCTATCATAAAAATTAGAGCATTAGGTGGTCTAGTTTTTGCCCCTTTGGTAAACATGTGGTTGCCTGGACTCCCTGCACAGTGTGCCTAGCTTTGCACTTTACATAGAGATCCAGCCTCCTACATAGACTACAGAGGCCTCAATGCAGTCACTAAGACTGATGCCCATCAAATTCCTAGGGCAGATGAGATGAGTGATAATCTGGCATCAGCCAACTACCTCAGCATTTTTGACCTGACAGCAGGCTATTGCCAGATCAAGCTAACTGATGCTGCCAAGTCTAAAACAGCATTTACCCTTCCTGGTGGGCATTATCACTTCACAGTGATGACCTTTGGCCTGAAAACTGCATTCTGCCACATTCCAGAGGTTGGTGAATCTAGTTCTGGTAGATCTGGAAGACTTTAGTGCAGCAAATCTAGATGATATTGCTGTATTTTGCTCTACCTGGCAGAATCACCTGGTCCGCCTTGAGTGTACTTGAGGCCTTGAAAAAGGCAGGCCTCCCTGTCAAGGCTACAAAATGCCAGACAGGGCAGAGTAAAGCGGTTTACTTGAGCCACCTGGTAGGTAGAGGCCATGTCCAGCCCCTATAGAGCAAAATCCAAATTATCATGGATTGTGTTGCTTCACCTACCCAGGTCAGAGCTTTTCTGGGCCTGACTGGGTACAGTAGAACATTCGTAAAAGGGTATGGCTCCATTGTAGGTCCCTTGAATGATCTCACTTCTAAAAAAACAAAATGCCTAAAAAGGTACTGTGGAGGGTTAGCTTTCAAGAGGCCTTTGTTGCCCTGAAAAAGGCCATGTGCTCAGTTCCAATCCTCAGAAGCCCAGAATATTCCAAACAATTCATTGTCCAGATGATACTTCTGAAATAGGCATAGGAGCAGTGCTACCACAACTTAATGAAGAGGGACAAGATCAACTGTGGCTTTTTTGAGCAGAAGGTTGCCCCAGAGAAAAGAGTTGGTCATGCATTGAGAGGGATGCCTTTGCTGTGGTCTGGGCCTTGGAGACGCTGAGGCCATACCTGTTCGCCACTCACTTCCTTGTTCAAACAGACCACAAGCCCCTCCTATGGCTTAAGCAAATGAACAGTGAAAATCCCAAATTGTTGAGATGGTCCATCTCCCTTCAGGGAATGGACTATACATTGGAACATAGACTCGGGAGTAACCACTGGAATGCAGATGGACCCTCCAGATATTTCCACTTAGACAATGAAGCCTCAACTGGGCAAGGTTAGTCTTATGACCCTTCATTTGGAGGGGGTTGTGTAGGAGAGTCACTCTTTTTGACATGGTTACCCTCACTTTTTGCTTGTTGTCAGTGTGCTCAGACCGTTTTCACTGGGATCTTGCTAACCAGGACCCCAGTGGTTGTGCTCTCTCCTGTAAATTTGGTTGCCTTGGTACCCTTTACACCCCACAATTGGCATACTGGCGTACCCCTGTAATCACTGGTATATGGTACTTAGGTACCTAGAGCATTGGTATATCAGGGGTACCCCATGGGCTAAAGCTTGTATTGTGCCACCAACGGTGAATCATGCAAACTGTCTGCAGGCCTGCCATTTGCAGGCTGCGTTAAAAGGTGCATGCACCCTGTAGGCGGGCGTCGCTCGCCTCGCCTACAAGCATTCAGACTTGGCGTTCGCCCGACGCCTTCCCTGACTTCCGCCCACGTCGTCATGGAGACGCGTGGGGGCGGAGACGGCAATCGGCCCCCGACTTCCGGGTTGCCGGAACATTTAAAACTGACAACGCCGCAACCAGAAAAGGGAAGGAGAAACCGGAGCCGGAGGATTTCCCTGCTAAACGCGAACGAGGAGAACAGGAGCGGAGAGCGGATTCCGACGAGGAGAAGACGGCCGGAGCAGCGATATCCAGAGGACACGAAGCAGCCTGCCATGGCCCAGGCGGGTCGTGGCTATACAAGGTACGGGCCCTTTTTAAGGGCAACAACAGTCAGGGAAAGGAAGGGGAGGGGGAGAGGGAAGGTGGGAAAAGATAGGAGGTGAAAGCCGGGAAAGACACCCAGGGCACCCTCCCACTCACTTCTAGAGAGCGAGAGAGAAAACCCCCCCCCCTCCTCCTCACAAAATCCTAATTATCCACCCTAAAGAAAAACTCCACAAAAGTATTAGAGTTTGTATAGTTAACCCCTCACTACTTCCCTCACAGCCCCACCTCTCCCCTCACTAATCACAAAAGCCAGTAGACCAAGAAAATATCGTCCCACTTACCTGCTGTATCCTCTGTTGTTCTTCCGAGGGAAACCGCGGACCAAGAGGAGGACCTCTGAAACTCGCCACCTGAAAGAGAGAAAATTAAAGAACCCTTTAAAGACCTCGGAAGTCCCACAGAGTGGAAGAAGAAGGACAAAAAGGAGACAAGAAAGGCTACTATCCTATCACTGTGTTCACCCTCTCATAGAACTTAAAATAAAGCAAGAAAAACCCCTGCTAAGGGTTAAAAATCTGCGTCTGCGTTCTCTGTATCCCGGACCACAGCCCCAATCCCCCACAGTGGTGTCAGAAGTGGGATTTAAAAGGGTCCCAACAGGGTACAGAGACGGTGCTACCGTGGAGGACAAACCAGGTCTCGAGGACATGATTAAACAACTGGCGGAAGGCCAGCGCCACCTCCAGTTAGTGTGGGAAGCACAACAAAGAGAGGCCAAGGAGGACAGAGAGGCCCTGCAATCCGCCCTAAAAAGTCAGGCGACAATCATGGCCAGTAACCAATGGCTTTGAAAAAACTGACAGACACCATCGCTGCCAGCAAGGTGCATCCCAATGTACCAAGTTCGGTACTACAAAAGTATCAGGAAGGGGAAGACCCTGATTCTTTTTTCACGAACTTCGAAAGAGTCGCTTCCTCCACCCAATGGCCTGAAGATAGGTGGGGCCAATACGTTGCCCCCCTCCTAACGGGCACCCTTCAATCTGCTTATCAGGCTGCCAATCCGGGTGGTATCACCCCATACTCGGAAATTAAGAAAAGTATTTTGGAACGTGTGGGGCATGACACTGAGTATTACAGGGCAAAATTCCGAAAAGTAAAATGGGGGCCCAATGAAGACCCACGGACATATTATTACCGGGTGAAGGACCTGGGATTAAAATGGCTGGGACCCATAGGGACTGACCGTGAGGATGTTATCAAAGTGATTATCCTAGAACAATACTTGGATTCCCTGCCGATCAGCACCCGAAACTGGATAAGGCAGCACCCCAGAATAGACACTGAGATGGCCGTCGAACTAGCATGCGCCTACCACAGATCCGGGGAGGTTAAACATCAGCCAACCCGACCCTTGGGGAAATTGCCTATAGCTACACCTCAATTTCCTCCCAGACGAATAACTGAAGAACCAGGCCCCTCACGAAGTACGGAAAGAAGTCCCATGCATCAACCTCAGTGCTTTAGTTGCAGGGAGTGGGGTCATATCGCCCGCGGTTGTCCAAAAAAGCATGAGGGGGTAGAACCAATGGAAATAGGCGTTACTCGGGGAAGAGTTCTATGCCTAGGAAAAAGTGATGTGTCCTTTAAACACCCCCTTAGGATAAATGGGACTCCGGTCCTGGCCTTGATTGACTCTGGATGCAGTCAGTCGGTGATTCGTCGTAGTATAATACACCCGGCACCAGAGACTGATGATCAGTGGGTCACTATATGTTGTATTCATGGAGACCGTGGTCAGTATCCACTGGCAAGGGTAGAAGTTGGATGGAACACTCACCTGGACCTTCTCTCAGTAGGGCTCATGGATAACTTAATAGAGGAGTGCGTTATTGGGACTGATTATCAGAGATTCGACGAGATTCTGGATCAAACCAGGAAACATAATCCAGTAGACGAGTGGTGGGGCACGGCCCCTTTCTGGAAGGACTCCATATGTAGCCCGCCCACAAGGAAAAAATTGACCCGGAGAGAAAGGAGAGCAGAGAAACTTAAATTTGCAACTAAACAAAAACAGGAAGAAAAAGAGAGATTGGTGGCCAATATAGACACTGCCCCCATGTCTTTTAGAATGAGCCAACACGAAGATCCCACACTAGTGAATGCCTGGAAAACTGCCAAAATTGCCCCTACTCGGGAGGTAGGTCCCTACTTCTTGGTACACAAGGACTTGCTGTATAGAGTACTCACCAGCGCAAATAGGGAAAAGAGACAACTCGTAGTCCCCGAGCCCTATAGGACACAGGTTCTCTTCCTAGCCCATAATCAACCGGGGGGAGGTCATTGTGGCCGGGAGAAAACCGAGGAATATTTACTAAGACGGTTTTACTGGCCCGGGGTATATGCACATATCCGGTGATACTGTGCCCATTGTCCGATATGTCAGTTGGTAGAACCAGGAGCCATTAAGAGAGCCCCATTACGGCCACTACCAATTATTGATACTTCCTTCAAACATGTCGGTATGGACCTAGTAGGGCCCCTTCTGCCATCCAGTAAAGGACACACTCATATTCTCGTCTTGGTAGATTATGCGAGTAGATATCCTGAAGCCATTCCACTCACTAGTATCACCACTAAAGCGGTAGCACAAGCAATGATAGCATTCTTTGCCCGAGTGGGGTTTCCTGAAGAACTTCTTACCGACCAGGGAACACCGTTTGTATCTGGACTGATGAAACAGATATGTAAGTCCCTAGGTGTTCTCCAAATTAGGACATCAGTATATCACCCACAAACGGATGGTTTAGTGGAACGATACAATCGTACGATCAAAACCCTTTTGAGGAAAATAGTGAGCGAAACTGGTAAAGACTGGGACCAAAAACTTCCCCTAGTATTATATGCAATAAGAACACACGAGCAATCCTCTACCGGGCATAGCCCGTTTGAACTTGTGTTTGGGAGGCAACCTAGGAATTTATTAGATATGGCAGCGGAATTATGGGAAGAGGAAAATAACGAGGAGCGACCCATCCTAGACTATATTCACAAATTGAAGATCCATCTCCAGACAGTGTGGGAGGATGTGAGACAACATTTAGAAAAAATTGGACAAGCCCGCTTTATGACCACTATTGACTTGACGAAGGGATATTGGCAGATTCCCTTAGCTCCCTCAGACAAAGAGAAGACGGCGTTCGTTGCCCCTTCGGGGTTATATCAATTTACCGTCCTCCCCTTCGGCCTTCATGGTGCCCCGGCCACGTTCCAACGACTGATGGATCGTCTTCTGAGACCCTTCCATGACTTTACGGCTGCATATCTCGATGACATTGTCATTTTTAGCTCTACATGGTCAGACCATCTCCAACACCTAGGGAAAGTATTCTCAGCGTTAGCAGAAGCAGGCCTTACCGCCAACCCAAAAAAATGTGTCATAGGACAGACCCAGATTTCCTATCTAGGTTATGTCATCGGTAAAGGAGTACTGAGTCCACAAAAAGATAAGGTAGCCACCATTAGACAAATACCACTCCCGAAGACTAAGAAAGAACTCCGTTCATTCCTGGAGCTGGTAGAGTATTACCGACGGTTCATACCTCAATACTCGACCATTACAGCCCCCTTGACTGATTTATTAAAGAAACTGTACTCGAACACCCTTCCCCCTTTTTCCCCTGCGCAACTCCAGGGATTTCACTGGCTAAAAGAAGCCCTAGCTACTGAACCCATATTACGATGTCCCGATTTTTCCAGACCTTTCCATCTTTTTGCCGACGCCTCGAATGTCGGATTGGGAGCCGTATTAGCACAGCCAGACAAACAGGGGTATGATCACCCCATTGTATATATCAGTAGGAAGTTGTTACCTAGAGAACTAAACTACCCTACTATTGAGAAGGAATGCCTGGCCATAAAGTGGGCGATAGAGTGTTTGCAATATTACCTCCTGGGGCGTCCTTTCATCCTTTACACTGATCATGCCCCCTTAACATGGTTGTCGTCCCATAAGGATACCAATTCACGAGTATTACGCTGGTTCCTTGAATTGCAACCCTTTACATTTCAGGTCCGGCACATACCAGGGGCACGGCAGTGTCCCGCTGACTTTCTCTCCCGCTGTCCGGACTCCACGGTACTCAACCAGTCCCGTTCATGGGAAGGGGTGTGTAGGCGGGCGTCGCTCGCCTCGCCTACAAGCATTCAGACTTGGCGTTCGCCCGACGCCTTCCCCGACTTCCGCCCACGTCGTCATGGAGACGCGTGGGGGCGGAGACGGCAATCGGCCCCCGACTTCCGGGTTGCCGGAACATTTCAAACTGACAACGCCGCAACCAGAAAAGGGAAGGAGAAACCGGAGCCGGAGGATTTCCCTGCTAAACGCGAACGAGGAGAACAGGAGCGGAGAGCGGATTCCGACAAAGAGAAGACGGCTGGAGCAGCGATATCCAGAGGACACGAAGCAGCCTGCCACGGCCCAGGAGGGTCGTGGCTATACAAGGTACGGGCCCTTTTTAAGGGCAACAACAGCCAGGGAAAGGAAGGGGAGGGGGAGAGGGAAGGTGGGAAAAGATAGGAGGTGAAAGCCGGGAAAGACACCCAGGGCACCCTCCCACTCACTTCTAGAGAGAGAGAGAGAAACCCCCCCTCCTCCTCACAAAATCCTAATTATCCACCCTAAAGAAAAACTCCACAAAAGTATTAGAGTTTGTATAGTTAACCCCTCACTACTTCCCTGACAGCCCCACCTCTCCCCTCACTAATCACAAAAGCCAGTAGACCAAGAAAATATCGTCCCACTTACCTGCTGTATCCTCTGTTGTTCTTCCGAGGGAAACCGCGGACCAAGGGGAGGACCTCTGAAACTCATCACCTGAAAGAGAGAAAATTAAAGAACCCCTTAAAGACCTCGGAAGTCCCACAGAGTGGAAGAAGAAGGACAAAAAGGAGACAAGAAAGGCTACTATCCTATCACTGTGTTCACCCTCTCATAGAACTTAAAATAAAGCAAGAAAACCCCCTGCTAAGGGTTAAAAATCTGCGTCTGCGTTCTCTGTATCCTGGACCACAGCCCCAATCCCCCACACACCCTTTCACTGCTGGTCACTACACTAGGGCACTGTACGTCACCCCTATGCTAGGCCCTTCAAGCCCCAAGGGCAGGGTGCAGGTTCCTGTGTGTTGGCACCCCTGCATAAACAGAGGTGCCCCTATGAACTCCAGTTCCAATTCATTGGGAGACTTGGGAGATGGTGAGCCCTTGCCTCTTCCTCCAGGAAAAGTCCCTGTGGACCCCAACAGTTTCAGCAACCAAAGCTTGTTGACTCCAGCTCCGAGGGGTCTTCAGCCTCCAAGAAGCCTAGGCTCTTGGTGCTCTAACTCTGCAAGGACAGTCTCCTCTCTGCTGCTCTAGCGATGTGGGACTCCTCTTCAGGTGTGCAGCCTGGGCCTCACTGCCAGTTACTGTGCCTGCTGCCAGTGGGTTGCTCGTGGGACGTCCAACTGCTTTTGCTGGCTCTCCTGTCTTCCTAGGGTCAGCCCAGACTCGCCTCTAAGGGTCAAGTCCCCAGGACCCTGCTGTTCATCTCCAGCCTTGCAAATCTTCTTCAGCTCCAACTTGCATTTGCTTGTGCTTGTTGGTGGCCCTCCTGACCACTGACCCTACTGCAATCCAGCGACTGTCGAGGGACAGCTCCTAAATGACTTCAGGGACTCCTCTGCAGCTTCTGGACTCCGCAATTGGCCTTCACCCAGCACTGTTGTCCTGGATCTTCACCCACCGAAGGGTGGGCATTGCTTCCTGCCACACCTGGACACTCCTGCTTGACCGGACTCTGTCCCCTTCTTTTACAGCTCATCTTTATCCAGAATCCACCATTGGGTTCCAGCAGTCTGACCTGTTCTTGCATTGTTCCAATTCTAAGTCCCCATGTTAGCCTATGGAATGGACCAGGTAACTTACCTCTACTCTCCTGGTCACTGGGAGTCTTCTAAATACTCACCTCTTGAGGTTCTATACCTTCCAGCCCTTGGCTAACCACTCCCTATCCTCTGATGGGGGACTCATTCTCACATTTCGCTCTTTTAGTATATGGTTTGGCCCCCATGGGGCCTTTTCTATATTTTGCTATTTCTAATGTTTTTATGCTAATCCTAGTACTTAATTGTGTATATTTTGTCTGTACTTTCCTCTGAAGAGAAGTATTGGCTATAGTATTCTAGTTCAGTGTTACTATAATAACGTACCTTTATTTTTGCAACACTGTGTGGTTCTCTTCATGTGTGATACGTTACTGTGTGACTATTGGGGTATTGCAAGTGCTTCATATTCCTCCTAGATAAGACTTGGCTGCTCACCACAGCTACCACTAGGGATCCCTGGCTTCCTAGACACTGTAACACTTACTAATTGTAGGAGGCTGGCCTGGTTTGTAGTGGGTACCAAAGGTACTTACACCTTATAGCAGGTCCAGTTATCCCTTATTAGTGAAATGTAGTCAGTGTCTAGAAGCCAGGCTGTCGAGAGATATCTGTTAGCAGAGCAGCCAAGGCTGAACTAGGAGACATGCAAAGCTCTTGCAGTACCACTGTAGTCACACAGTACTTACACACATGAAAGACAATACTCAGTGTTACAAAAATAAAGGTACTTTATTTTAGTCACACAATGCCAAAAATACTTTTGAGACTATACTCCCTTAAGAGGTAAGTACATTACACAATATGTACACTACTAACCAGAAACAGGTAAGTACACAGTAAGAAAACAGTGCAAATAGTGACAATCATAATAGTTTGCAAAGGGCCTAGGGGGGAATACAAACCATATACTAAAATAGTGGAATGCGAAAGTCGGTTTTCCACCTAGGCAAGTGTAGTGTGTAGAGGGGTGCTGGGAATGTAGGAAAACACCAATGGTAAGTAAAGTACCCCACCCTAGAGCCCAGAAAAGCAGGAGTAAAACACAGCAAGTTTCCTAAAACACACTAGAAGTTGTGACAGAAGATAATGCAAGAACCAGAAGAGACTGCAAGACACTAACGATGGATTCCTGGACCTGAAGACCTGTGGAAGAAGGGGACAAAGTCCAAGAAGCACTAAAGAGTCCAGGGAGAACAGGAGCCCCTGCTAATCCGGATGAAGGTGCAAAAGTGGAACCACCTGTGAGAAGACAAAGTCAGTATTGCACCAAAGAAGACAGATGCAGGTTCCTGGTTGGTGCAGAAGATGTCCCACGCCGGATGGATGAATAGAGTCTGGTTTGCGTCGCTGGATTCCAAAAACACGCCTTGGCACACGTAAAGCTCGTGGTTAGCGGAAAATGGCGCTGCCTGGGACCAGGAGGGACCTGGTGGCTTCTGCCCAGTAGAGAGAGAGAGGGGGCTCTCAGCAACTCAGAGAGCCCACAGAAGACCAGGCAGAGCACACAGGAGTCCCACAGCACGGGGACAAAGGAGGTGCAAATGGAGGCCCACGCAGCATGACACAAAGGATTCCCACCCCGCCGGAGAACCACTGAGGAAGCTGTGCGTTGCAGGATGGAGTTCTGGGGCCTAAGCTGTGATGTGCACGAAGAACTTCTTGGAAGGTCGCACACAAGCCTTAGCAACTGCAAGTAACAACGCGCACAGGGGTACTGTCTTGCATGGGGAGGCAACCTCTTACCTCCACTAAAGTTGGACAGTGGGACTGACGGAGTCACTTTAATCCACCACTCGTGTTGCTGGATCCACGTCTGTTGTCTGGAGAAGGGGTCCAAGCCACCGGTTGTCGCTGCAGAGAGGTGCCTGCTGAAGCAGGGAAGGGACTCCATCACTCCACAGGAGATTCCTTCTGTTCTTCTGGTGCAGGCTGAAGATACAGTGTTGTAGAAGTTGTCTTTGTTTCCTTGTTGCAGTTTTGTAGCGTTCCTGGAGCAGTCAGCGATTGATCCATCGGTAGAAGATGAAGTAAAGGATGCAGAGGATTCCTGCTGGAGTCCTGCAATCCGAATCTGAAGAAACACCCAGAGGAGAGACCCTAAAAAGCCCTGAGATGGGGATTGGTCACCTAACCAGGTAAGCACCTATTAGGGGAGGGCTCTGACGTCACCTGCTGGCTCTGGCCACTCAGATGCTCCCAGAGTGCCCCACCACCTTGAAATCCAAGATGGCAAAACCCAGTGACGCTCTGGAGGACATCTGGGCACCATCCTTGGGGTGGTGATGGACAGGGGAGTGGTCACTCCCCTTTCCTTTGGCCACGTTTCGTATCAGAGTAGGGACTGGAGGTCCCTGAACCGGTGTAGACTGGATTATGCAAGGAGGGCACCATTTGTGCCCTTCAAATCATTTCTCCTCTCCCAAAGGAAATCCTTTTGTTCTGCCTTTCTGGGCTTGAGCTGATCAAGCAACAGGAGGGCAGAAACTTGTCTGTGAGGTGGCAGCAGCTGGGGCTGCCTGGAAAACCTCAGAAGGCTGGTATGGTTGTACTAGGGGTCCATTGCGGAGCCCCCATAGTGCATGGGATTGTACAACCAATACTAGAATCTGCATTGGGGTACAATTCCCAGTTGATAGACACCTTACATGGCCATATTCAGAGTTACCATTGTGAAGCTGGACATAGGTATTAACCTGCACGTGTAAAATGGCGTCCCCGCAATCACGAAGTCCGGGAAAATGGTCCTGGATGATGTGGGGCGACCTCTGCTAGTGCAGGGGGCCCCTCACACACAGGTACTTTGTACCCAGCCTTCAGGGTTTGAAGGCCTGACATATAGGCGACTTATAAGTGACCTGGTGCAGTGTAAATGGCTGTGAAATAGTGCATGCACCATTTCACACAGGCTGCAATGGCAGTCCTGTAGAAGCCTTTGTATGGGCTCCCTATGGGTGGCAAAAGTAATACTGCAGCCTATAGGGATCCCCTGGAACCCCAATGCCCTGGGTACCTAGGTATCATATACTAGGGACTTATAAGGGGGCACCAGTATGCCAATTTGGGATGACATACTGGGTTCCCAGTATGTAGTGACACATTTGGGAACAGAGAGAGCATAAGCACTTGGGTCCTGATTAGCAGGATCCCAGTGACACAGTCAAGCATACTGACAAAAACAGTGAAACATACTAACAAGTAGGCCACAAACCACAAGCACTGGGGTCTTGGCTAGCAGGATCCCAGTGACACAGTCAAACACACTGACAATAAGACCAAATTATGGGGGTAACCATGCTAGAAAGAGGCATACTTTCTCTCACCACTAGAGAGCCCTGGCTTCCTAGATACTGTCTCATTAACTAATAGGTGTTTTCTGGACCGGGTATAAGGTGAAAACTCCTTAGTCGTCCACCAGGCCAGCTTCCTGCAGAGAGCCACAAGAAATTACTCTGATTAGGTAATTGTGAGCAACGTGACCAGCACTCCAATACTGCCAATCGCGTTCACGCTGTTGTGTCTGTTTGCACTGTGAGTGCCATGGTCACCATGCAGCACAAAAGGGAAGAGACAAAAGAAATAGCTCCCCCATGATGAAGTATATGGGCAATCGTGCAATAATCCATGTAACAGGGGCAGTCTGCAAGGCATGATAAAAGCAGCCTCCAGGCAGGACGAAAGTAAAGCATTCGCCAATGACATCGAGTGATTTTGAAAAGCAAGCCCACCACTGAGTGAAACTGATGGGAGTGACATGGGCGTAGTTAAAAGTCCACAATACTTACATGAGGTCAAAGCGCTTGACCTAAAAAGGAAGCAATAGAGGAAGTCTAGACGACTCAGATGGGAATCTGTTTTTATTCTTGCGTCTTTCTCATCAGGACAGTCAGGAGACTGGTGTCCCATTTTAGATCTTCAGAGACTCAACAAATATTTACGGGAAGTCTTTCCTTTTACTTTACAGGATATGCTGCACCTTCTCAACCAACCCGATCACATGACAGATATCGATCTCCAAGAGGCATACTTCTATGTCCCAATTCACCCAAATCACCGCAAATTTCTATGATTTACAGGAGCCGGTATCCATCACAGGTACTGCTGTTCAGACTGAAATCAACACTGTGCACTTTCACCAAATGTGTCTCTCCAGTGGCAACCTATCTGAGACAGCAGGGAGTCCAAGTATTTCCATACCTGGACGACTGGCTCAGAAAAGCTCATACTTCTCCACAAACAACAAGGGACACAGACATGTTGTAGGAAGCTGGCTCTCTATATAGAGCACTAAAACGAAGCACATTGTGCAGAGTCCAGTGGATCCCCAAAGGTTTGCAGAGGCAGAAATCAATAGGCCTAGAGAGACACATTGAAATAATAAATCCGAGACCAATTTAGAAAAATATCAGTTGCTTTTATACACGCTTTGAAATGAAGAACTTTGTTATAAGGTAAGCAGTTTTTAAACTAAAAGTACTTTGTTGTTTCAAATATCGACACTGCAATTTCAAGTCTTCAAACTTAACACTTGGGAGGAAAACAAAAATGCAGTTTCACAGGTAAGTACACAACTTACAATCCCAGGCTTCAGGGTT
This sequence comes from Pleurodeles waltl, assembly GCF_031143425.1. Taxonomy (NCBI): domain Eukaryota; kingdom Metazoa; phylum Chordata; class Amphibia; order Caudata; family Salamandridae; genus Pleurodeles; species Pleurodeles waltl. Next base: position 346,327,635 of record NC_090447.1, on the reverse strand, counting down.
TTAGACTAGCACTGGGCAAGATTCAGGTTGGTACCAAGTGTGCACCCCCGGGGGCAGCTGGGTGCAGAGGTGAAAGTTTGAGTCAGTGCCCAATGTTAATGGAGACTGGAGGGGGATGAAGACGCACTGCTCCCAGGTAAGTACAAGCGGTGTCAGAGGTTGGTCCCGTGGGATGGGGGCTTGAGGGTCAGAGGGGTAGGGGGAGGGTTTGTGACAAGCACCGGGGAGGCCACAAGTCAACACCACATTTACACCCTCAGCAGCACAAGAGCGGCTGGATGCAGAATGTCAACGCAGTGTTGGGCGCCCAATGCTATCCAATGGAGACAGGGGGTATCGGCTGAAGCGCTGCTAACAGGTGAGTAAAGCAGGGTCGATCTCCTGGAGTTGAAGTATAAGGGGGGGCTACAAGGCAACACCAAACTTACACCCTTAGCCGCACAAGGGCAGCTGTGTGCGAATGCCAACACAGCATTGGGTGCCCAATGTTATTCAATGGAGGAGATCACTTTCAGAAACAGACTTCTGGCTCTGGCCAGGAGGCTGGGATAGGTGAACCCACAGTTGCCTTAGTAAGTTGAGATGCCAGGGGTCATAGGGACCCTGACGGTCCAGCTCCCCAAGGCCCTGGGGCTCCAGTTGAAGGGGTGTCTTTTGGCGTCAGAAAAGCTTACTAGCCAGGTGACGGTCAGGGGGAGTCCTCAGATTTAGGCTGCAGGCATAGCTGTGGAGTCCAGTAGGGGTCAGCCCACGGTGGACTCATGGTTGGAAGCGCTGGGAGAACCTTCACTGGACTGGTGGGCCACTGGGACTCGGGCCAGGGCCATCGGGTGGAGAGGTGGTTCTAGGCGGCGGTTTCACGGTTCCACATGCAGATTTCTTCTTTAAAGATGGTTTCTTCTGGACAGGTCCGCTGTCCACAGGAGTTCTTGGTCTTTATGGAAGGCAGGCAGTCCTCCCAAGGCTTTGGAGGTCGCTGGGCTGCAGGACAGTCATCTTCCAAGTGCAGGTTTCTTTAAAGTCTTCTCAGCTGGGCAACTTCTGTTTTGTCCAACTCTTGTAGGGTCAACAGGAATCTGATTCTAGTGTTCGGTAATGCCACTTAAATACTGAATTTAGTGGCATTACAGGGAGTGCCAGGTGGCTCACCTTTAGGGTGGCTACACCCTTCCTTTGACCACATCCTTTGGGAAGTGGCATAGCCCTAACCCCATCGGCCTAGTTCGTTCCATGCAAGATGGAAGAATTTAAAAGGTAGTGTCCACTTCAGCTCGTCCACCCTAGGGGTGGAACTGGCATTAGGATGACACACCTCCTAAATTTCTTAATTTACCCACCAGTCCTGCTGCCAAAAGTGGTGTCAGGAACTGTGGGTCAGCCTCTTACACCATTTGGAGAGGCCTGGGTCGCATTTCAAAGGCGGCGAGGCTTTTGAAGCTCCCTAGCCTAGAATGTCTACCCTGCCTGGGAGAGGTCGTCACACATCTGCCCAGAGCAGGCCTTTGTTCTGAGCCCTCAAGAACATTGGCTCTCACCTCAGGGGGCCAGAACTCTATCTTAAGCTGGCTGTACTGGTTTTGACCAGTCAGTGCCCACACTAGAAGTTGGTAGGTTTTCAGAGGGCACCTCTAAGGTGCCTTCTGAGTGCATGTGTTAAATCCATCACTGGATTCAGTGAGTTTATTAATACAAGATGTTTGATACTAAACATCCATATTGTCAGTAAAGCCATAAGGTAGCTAGGTTACTCGTATGACCAGTGTCCAGCATGTGTACTTAAAATGGCTTCACTATTCACATTCTATGTCTGAGAATCAAAAGACATACCAGGCGCACATCTGCTCACATGTATTATAATGCACCCTGCTTTAGGGCTGGAAGGCCTACTGGGGGGGTGACTTACATATATTAAATGCAGTGAAAAGGGGACAGAGCACACAGGCTGTGCCACGTCGTGTTTTCATTTTAGTTCTGCACCAAGACACGCAGCCTGCGAAAGCAGCACTGTGTGCACTTAGTGTAGGGGTCCCTGGGAGGTGGCATAATTTGTGCTGCAGCCCTCATGGGCCTTCCTTGAGTACCCCATGCCCTAGGTACCAGGGGTATCATTTACTAGGGACTTATAGTTGCTGCTAATGGTTTGCCAATTGGGACAAACGATTGTAGTGGAAAAACGTGTCGGTTTGGGTAAAGATATCTGGCACTAGGGATGTGTTTGACAGGGACCCAGTGCGCATTCTCCTCGAAATTGCACCAGAAACCCACCATAAAGTTGGTGGGGAGGTGACCATGTCAAAAGAGGCACTTTCCTGCATGTCTTCCTCTTGTCAACAGTCTGAGCCTCACAATCAACAAACAGAAATCTCATCTTACCCCACAACAACCCTAGTCCTCTTCGGGCGTTACTAAATACCATCAGGACAAAAGCTTTTGCCCACAAAAACTCAACAACAAGCACGTAAACTACAACAAAAAAGGCCTCTTTCTGTCACACTGTTCAAGTCAATCCTTTGCATGCTCTCCTCTTGCATTCTTCTAATACCAATTTGCTGACTCCAAAAGCATCTGCTACAAGAAGAGTTGGACAGACAGTGGCTTAAAACACATGGGTCATTTGACATGATTCAGATTACTCCAACAATCATCACAACCATGCATTGGTGGGAACAGAAAAACATCGCCAAGGGTCCAGCAATCCTAGCACTAACTTTGGATTCTGTACTAACAGACGCTTACCTGAAAGGCTCGGGTGCCCATTGTGACAGGAGGCCTCTTTTTGCATGGTTAGCCCCCCACATTTTCCCTGATGTTTGTGTCCTAGAAGTTGTAGTGCCCAGGGCCCCTGCTAACCAGGTTCGTTAGGCCAGAGCTCTTTCCATAAATTTGTTGTGGTGCTTGGCACAATTGGATACACTCTTAACTATTCCTGTAAGTCCCTAGTAAATGGGTACCCATGTACCCAGGGCATGGGGTATTAAGGGATGGCCCCTGAGGGCAGCAGCACTAATTGTGCCACCCTCCAGGGCCCTGCACCCAGATCCACCCAGCACTGCCAATGCAGGCTGAGTGCTGTGGTGGAAACCTCAAAAGCCAAATTCGACATGGCACACTCCCTGTGTGCCCTGTCCACCCTACACTGCATATGTTAGGGGTAAGTCACCCCTCTAGCAGGCCTTCCAGCCCTGAAGGCAGGGTGCACCATACTATATGAGAGGGCATAGCTGCATGTGCAATATGTCCCCATTGTATCCTTGACAAACCTGAACAGAGCAGCCATTTTAAGTACGTGTACTGGACACTGATCAAACATGAGTTCCCCTGCTACATGATGGCCACTCTGCACCCTGGGTTGTTTGGTATCAAACAACCCAGGATGAAAAATCCAAGCTGGTACCAGTATTGGATTTAGCCGTAAATGTACCCAGGGGTCACCTTAGCATGCCACCTCCAGACAGCCAATACACAAACCTTGGGGGAGAGCCCTGTCTCTCTGGCTTGTGAGACAATGCCCTTCCTGGGTGGAACAGCGAAACACCCCCTCCCTCAGGAATGTGCACTCACCTGGCGGTGAGCTTCAAAAGGCTACTGCCCTTAAAACTCAAACCCCCAAGCCTGCTGCTAGCAGCAGATGGCTTCCCCCTTTGTCAACACCCCACTTTTGGTGGGAGCAAAGGCGGGAAACCACACAAAGGGTAGGAGGAGGAGCCTCACTGAGCTTGCACCACCCCAAGAGGCTTGGAGGTGAAGTGGACCCTCCATTTCATTTTCTTCCATGTTGAATGGCAGGGAAATAGCCAGTGAGGTTTAGGGTAGTGACCCTTCCCACAGGAAGTGGTCACTGTAGTGGGTGCAGCTACCCAAGCGTAAGAGTCCCATTGGACACTACCAGATTCCCCCTAAAATGCACAGTACACTCAGTATTTAGTGGGCTCCCCTAGACCAAGAAACTAGATTCATCAGGAAGAAAGGAAGACAGCACCAAGGAATCTGAAAGCATGAGGACATAGGACCTGCTGTACCAGAAAGGGCTCCAAGACCCCTGCTTGCTGCACCAGAGTCCTGACAATCGCTGCTACGGAGGAGCTGACCACTGGACTGACCTCAAAAGACCCAGAGGACCTCCAGGATTCACAAATAGCTCGAGATCTCCCTCCTGAGTGGAGGCACCACTCAAGAAATCAAGAGAATCTGCTAAGAACCAGCAAACTGGTGAGGGTCACTTCACCAACTGGACGATATGTCCATAACTGGAAGCTGCAACCAGACCTGACAACACACCAATGACAGCCTGGACGAGGCCTACAAGTGTGCCGACTTCAGTGGTACTCTGCCCTCCAATGGCCGAGTTGTGCCAATAACCTAGGTACTGGTCAGTGCACGTCAGACAACAGCAAAACCAGCTCACCCAGAGCTGCAACTGGACCAGGAGAAATCTCCAGTCGAGTGACTTCAGGAACACCCTGGAACTCCCACCAGAGTGCCCTCATCATCCTGGAAGGCCCCCAGAAAAAGGCTTACCTCCAGCTCCAAAGGGCCCCAGTATGCACAGCCTCCAAGACCTCCAACTCGCCCTACAACCAGCCGCCCTGCATCACGGAACCAGCTGTGTGCCACGTCTTTAACCCCTTTTGACCTCAACAGCCCAAGGAGACCGAAAGGCACCACTTTTATGGATCAAATCTGTTTATTAGCTTTTCAATTATAAAGAAAAACATCGCCTACATAATGCAACAGCATAATACAATTACATTGATAGAAAGCTTACTCCTTGCGCAGCGATAAAACATTAATACAAAATTCAACTTTGTTTCCCTGCAGCTGGCATACAAAATGAAGATCAAATGGTCCCACGCCCCATTACAATGCAATCCTGGCCCTATGTTTACATCTGTAGTACAGATTCGCCCCCAATCACTCAATTCAAGTTCAGAACCCTTAAATAGGTCGGACATGTCAATTCTTCAAACTCCCCAGACAGTATTTGTAAGAATGGTTGCCAAAGATCCTTGAAGTCCCCGCCCTGCTGCTGTGAAGTCAATGTAAGCTTTTCTATAGCAAGGATAAACCAGAGCTTATGTAGCCATGAAGTTACTGTTGGGATCTGTTCAGTCCCCCACACAGTTAACAACAGCTGTAGCGCCGCATTTAAGGCTAAGGCCATCTGTCTTCCCTTCAATGATCTCAGGGGGAAAGTGAGAGGGTTGGGAAGGCCGAGCAAAATGTACGCAGGAAATCTAGGAATCTGAGTATCAAACGCCGTGTCGATAATATCTATTATATTCTCCCAGTACCGATGAAGTTTAGGGCAGCGGCATAATAGATGGACAAGCGACCCCCCCCCACACCTCCTCCAACAGAGGCTAGACTTAGCGGGATCCCAAGCGTGAATCCTTGCTGGGGTGTAGTACCAAGAGGAGGCCACTTTATAGGCTGTCTCTGTACCTGCTGCATTGTAAGCTGTGTGGTGTGCCCTATAAAAAATGCTCTCCCACTCCTCATCTGTGAGCTCTCTCTCCAGTTCCCTCTCCCATCTCAATTGGCCCTTCGTCTTAGGCGGACGGGCCTCCCCCCGCAGGAGAGTTTAAAGCTCTGAGATCACCCCCTTATCGCCCTTTTTCATTAGAATCCATTTTTCAAACAGTCTTAAAGGCCTATCTATTAGTGCCCTAATGGTTGGTTGCAAGGCCCAATGTCGTAATTGATAATACATCATCCTGTCAGCCTCAGTAAGGCCCTATGTCTCCCTCAGTTGGTCAAAGGGGGTCACCCCCTGCTCGTCAAATAGATATCCTACTCTTTTACAGCCCCCTTTCTGCCATCGACGTAATGACTCCGGCTGGAGACCCGGACCAAACTCAGGGTTCGCACCCAAGGGAGTCATTGGGGACGGGAAGGTCGTCAAGCCCGCCCTGCAAGCCACCCGATCCCACACCCCCATCGACACCTTCATGACCGGGGATACATACAACCCCCGCGCTCTATGACGGCGCCTAAGCCAGGGCTCCTTCCATATGTGAGAACCAACCACTGCCTGGTCCTTGAAGCACCAATGCTTCTCGGAAGACGGGCGTCTCCATTCCAGGAGGAAACGCAATTGTGTTGCTTGAAAGTATCGCAGAAGGCAGGGGACCGCCAGCCTGCCCTCCTGCTTAGGACGGTACAGCACCCGTCGCGGTAGCCGCAGCGCTTTACCTTCCCATATAAATCTTAGAACCGCTGTCTGGAGGATTGCTAACGTTCGCGGCGGGGGCTCTACTGGAAGTGCCTGAAACACATACAGTATACGTGGTAGGATGGTCATCTTTACTTCCGCCACCCTGCCCAACCAGGACAATTTTAGTCTCCCCCATGTCTCTAAGTCACGCTGCACCTCCTGGGTTAGTTTCGTATAGTTCAGCGTCGCCGTACTAGAGACCGTGGAGCCCAGCTCAACCCCCAAGTACGGAAGCCCCGAGGAAGACCATATAAAATGAAATCGGGCCCTCAGATCCCTCTCATGCTCAGCACTGATAAACTTGCCCATAGCCTGCGACTTTAGCATGTTTATCCGGAATCCCGAGACCCGTCCAAATTCCTCTAATACACCCATTAGTACCGGGAGTGAGGTCGCAGGCTCCGCCAAAGTAAGAATGACGTCATCCGCATATAACGATATGATATGCTCATCTCCCCCAAACCTCACCCCCATGATCTGAGGGTTATCCCGGAGCTTCTGCACCATAGGCTCCATATAAAGCGCAAATAATGGCGGGACCCTCTTTGAACTGAGAATGGCAAAGAAAGCGTCCCGTTAACTCGGACTGCCGCCTGAGGCGCCTGATAGATGCAGTGAATCCATGCCATAAAACCCGGGCCCAGCCCGAAGCGCTCTAGTACCTTAAACAAGTATGGCCAATGAACCCTATCTAACGCCTTTTCAGCATCGATCGAGAGGAAAATCGCCTCCCTACGCGAGCGTTCAGTTTTATCCAATAGATGAAGCAGTTGCTTGGTATTGTCACTACACTGCCTATGTGGTATAAATCCTGCTTGGTGGGGATCCACAAGCCCCGGCATATAATAGTTGAGACGATGTGCCAAGATGCCAGTGAACAATTTGGCATCAATGTTCAAAAGGGAGATCGGCCTGTAGGAGGCACAGTCCTCGGGGTTCTTCCCCGGCTTCGGTCAGGTTAGAGTCCAGAATGTTGACTCTAACCTGACTAGCGTAATTTTTTTGACGCACAACCCCCATGGAAATGTCTCCTGTCTCAGCAAAGACAGGAGTCATGCCCCCCTGCCCAATGGCCATGCCCAGGGGACCTGTGTCCCCTGGGCATGGCCATTTGGCACAGTGGCATGTAGGGGTGGCCAAGTTAGGCCACTATAGTAGCAACTAACATGCTAGGCATGAGAGCCCTGGCATATTGAAAGGAGTTAAAGAGTTGCACCAAAACGGGTACAAGTTCCATACAAAAGAACTTATAAAAAAAGCGCTGAGAAACCATTGGGGCCAGGCGACTTCCCTGTCTGCAACTGCGCAATTGCTGATATAACCTCCTCTGCCCTTATAGGTTGATCTAACGATGTCGCCTCCCTCTCAGTCAAGGGAGTAATTGCTGTACCCTCTAAGAAGGACTCCGGAGTTGAATTACCGGGCTCCTCAGCCCCGTATAGTCCCCAATAGAATTCTGCAAAAGCCTCCGCTATTTGATCGCTCATGCGCGCTTCCGCTCCCGAGGGAGAGCGAACCAATCTTATCATTGACGCCGCACGTTGCGCTCTCAACCTATGTGCCAGTAGCTTCCCACACTTATTACTTCCGCCTAGTACTTATGTTTAAGGCGGACTACCGCTTACTCTGCCCTGTCCCAGTCCAACCTCCTCAGCTGCTTTCTGACTTTCTCAAGCTCTCGCCATATTCTCGGTGCACCGGTGTGCAACACCTTCACTCGCTGCTCTAAATCTTCTCTAAGTCATCTCCTTGCCTTATTATCCCTAGCTGAGAGTGACATCACCTCACCCCCCTGTACAGCCTTCAGTGCCTTCCACAGCGTAGCAATATTTGCTGTCCCATCGTCATTAAAGCTAAGATAGTCTATTATTGCCCTTCGAATCACCTCTAACGTTGCAGCATTCTGAAGCATTGAGTCCCTAAATCACCACCCCGATGCGCCTACGCGCTCCATATTCATGTGAATCTCAACTGTAACCGGGGCATGGTCTGACAGGGATCGCGGCTCAATCACTGATTCCCTAACCCGGGGAAGAAGCTCCTGTGAGGCCGAGAAAAAGGTCCAACCTATCGTATGTTTCAGTCGCTGCCGAATAAAAGGAATAATCTCTTAACATTGGGTGCGCACTCCTCCACACATCCACCAGACCACACTCACTCAGCCACTGACGACCAGCCACCATCATGGACCCTGTCTGCCCGTACCGGTGACCCGAACGGTCCAGGTCCCCGTCCATAACCAGATTAAAATCGCCCACCACCAGGACAGCACCATCAGGGGATTGCAGCAGAGGGGTCAAGGCCTGTTTTAGGAAGGTTTCCTGCTGGGAGTTAGGCGCGTATAGTGCAGCAACAGTGAAGGAAAAAAAAACCAGCCTCAGTCTCATAGCTAGAAGCCTCCCTGGAACCTCATGCAGTTTTGATATTACGTCCCCAGGGAAAGAGCGCGCTAGAAGTATCGCCACCCCTGCATGTTTTGATGGTGCTGAAGACCAGAACTGCCCGGGTAACCACTTAGAGCGCATGCGATAAGTATCTTTCGCGACAAGGTGTGTCTCCTGCAGAAGACATATATGACTCCCCGATCTCTCCAGGGCGGACAGAATGGCTAGCCTCTTAGTAGGGTTATTGAGCCCCCGGACATTCAAGCTTGTACATTTAATAATCATAACCTATATTGAGGGCAGCATGCAAGAAGGAAGGGAGCACGCAAAAGGACCACCCCCTGTGTCAAAATCTAGACCACCTATAACACTAGGGCCTGAGAAAATCTCTACAAAAAGCCAGTATTGCAGGGAAACCCAACAGCATTCAACTAATACGCACAACAGGTGCACAGAACACAAAAGTCTTCGAACATCCATCTTCACGAGGTATAGTCTCCACGGGGCGTTGTATCCAACCATATTTAGTGACCAGGTCCATCGCCTCCGCCACCCCAGCCCTCATCGACGGACAACATGCCGTTAACAGCAAGGCCAAGAGCAAACCAGGGGGCCCCGATCCCATTCTCTAAGCGGAGGTTCCTGCGGCCACACTGTTCAAAACAGATTCCCTCTCCGATCTCAACTCCGAGGCCGTTGGGCGTTGCGACTTCCTTCTTTTCTCCTTCTGCCGCCAGTGCTGTGGACCCCCCACAGGCAGGGTCACCTTCTCGCTCGCCTCTTGGCCTATATCCTCCAGACCCAGGATGCGGCTTGCTTCCAAAACGGATTTCACCTGCCGGAGCTGCTCCTCCCACCGAAAGACCAAGCGGAATGGGTGGCCCCAAGAATAGGACACATTGAGTGCCCGCAAGTGATCCGTGATCGGTTTAAATTCTCTCCACCTCTGCAGAGTCCGCACGGAGAGGTCGTGAAATAGCTGAAGTTCATGCCCTCGAAAAAGTACATGCTGAAGATTGCGAGCCCGCTGTAGAATCTTTTCTTTAAGAACAAAGTTGTGGAGACAGGCTAGGCTATCTGGAGGGCGATCTCCAGGGCCACCAGCGCGGCCAGCCTGATGAACTCTATCCAGGACTACCTCCTGTGTCTCGTCTGGGCCCAGCAGAGAGCGAAACAGGGCCACCACATAGTCCCCAATGTCATCCTCTTCAGCACCCACCGGGGCCCCTCTAATGCAAATATTTTGTCTCCTCGAGCGGTTTTCCAAATCCTCGACCGCTATCTGGAGGAGATCCTGCTGCTCTCGGAGGCGAACTACCTCCTGTTGCAGGCCCGCCACTTCTTCACCACGGGGAATCTCACCATCTTCCAGCTGCGAGACTCGATCTCCCAAGGAGGTAACCTCTCCTCGCAACTGCTTCACCTCCTGAGGTATGTCCCTACGTAGTTCTTGGATGTCGCTCCGAAGCGAATCAAACAGGGAGGTCAAAAAGCCCTTTGTAACGGGTGAACCTTCATCTGGGTCTGTCGCTACCCGACCCTCCAGGGGTTTCGCCGCAGATGAGTCATCAGCCATAGCCCCTGGTGTCAGGCGGGCACCTGTCAGCATTTCTGTCACTGAGCGCTCTCGTTTGGATTTAGACGTCACCATAGCCCAGTCTCGGTGCACCGGATCAGCCCCCCAGGACTCTCCAGAATCTCCGTCTGAGACAGCTTACCAGAGGCCGCCGTGTCTGAGATCGCACCTGGGCCCAACACCCGGCGGCCCACGCATGCAGAGCACCACTTGTACAGCCTCCACCTCAGTATGTATGGGCCCACACTTACTTGTCCTCCAGGGGGGTAAATGAAACAATATTAGGGCAAAGCAGTGGAGCCCCCGTCTTCACACGGGGCCAAAGTCTTCTAATCTGCCCCGCACATGGGCGCCGGTGCGAGGGCCACCAAACTCAACCCCCGATGTGTCCCGCATGCGGGGGTGTCCCCCGCTTCCAAAGCGATCGTGTATCTTGGGGTCGGAACCCCTGTCGCGGTCCCACTGCTCACGGGGCCGGGAACGAGCTCTCCAGGCCCTCAGCCCCTCCGGGGCCGAGCTCAGGATGCCACCGGAGAGGGGCCCGCCCCGCGGCCCAGGCCTCCGCCCACGCCGCTCCGCGGCCCGATCGAGTGTCGGGGTCGGCCGTTCCTCACGCTATGGGGAGCAGCACGGCTCACCTCCGAGCCCTCATCGGGCAACACAAAGCCCACGGGGCACTCCTCACGTCGGGGGGGGCCTCCAGGTGTCCCCCTGCCAGGCCAAACAGCGTTTTTTCAGGCTCGGGCGGCGGAGCTCAGACGGGCACGTCCTAGCGCGCCGCCATCTTGGACACGCCCCGCACCACTTTTAAACCTGCAAACCAACTTCTTTTCCAGGTGGCCCGTCCAAGTGTTCCTGTGCCAAGAGACTTTCCAGCACTACTCCCGCTGGAACCAGGAGCTGCCCAAGACTCTCCAGCTGGCATGGTGTGCTCATCAACCTCATCGACCATTCTGCAAAAGAAGAGACTGGTAACTCACCTGTGTGATTTTATATGCATTTTTAAAAGTGACCTTCCATTGATTTGTATGGTGCATAATTACGCACAGTAAGACTAACTTTATTAAAACTTTGAAAAATCATGACTCAAAAAGTACTTCACACATCTTAACCATTTTGTTCTTAAATATTATATAAGTCTAAAGTATTTATAAATTCTAGTCGAGTTATTCATTGAGTGTGTGTGGTGCTTGATTGATATTGTGAGTACAGCAAATGTTTAGCACATCTCCTGGATTAGCCTAACTGCTCAACCAGCTACCTCAAAAATTGGGGCATTAGGTGATCTGATTTTTACCTCTGGAAACCAACATGTGGTTGCCTGGACCCCCTGCACAGTGTGCCTAGCTTTGCACTCTACATAGAGGGCCAGAATCCTACATTTGGTGTATCAGCGGTGAGATAAGGACTTTGCATTTGCTGATACCACTTTTTCAATTGTGTGAACACAAGAATAACTAAATTGTCTTTAGATAATTATTTTTGATTTTCTAATTGACTAACAATTTTGTGCACAGTTTTAAAAATAATTGTTAGGGCCCTGGTTAGGTCCCTACAGCACTAGAGAAGGTTTTAAAAGTCCTTGCTTTAGTTGGTTATTGAAAAAGGGGGAATTCTAAATTCTAGAAAGCTAGAAAAATCCCAACTTTAGTAAGATAAAAATGTCAGAAGTAGAGTCCAGAACCCAAGAGCTCAATCTGGAATCATATGAGGCATATAGCTATGACCAATTAAGGAACCTCTGTAGATTGTACACAATTCAAACTGGAAAGAGCCCCAAAACAGAGACACTTAGGTTTCTGGTGGCCCAGTATGAAAGAGATCATCCCCAGCTGAAAATGATGATACATCTGAAGTGGATGAAAATCCTGTGGATGATGGGGATGAGGGTAGCTCCTCTTACCTCAGAAGCTTTAGAGCAGTTACAGACCTGGACCTTTCCAGGCTGACCAAAAGACTGGCTTTAGACAGTCAGCTTTTGGAGATAGAGGAGCAAAGAAAATAGTAGGGCTTGGCACCCATGAGTGTTGAAGGAAAAAACGTTCAACATCAAACGCCCAAAAAGAGTTGTCCCTCCCTTCACAGAAGGGGATGATATAGTGGAATGCTATTCTGCCTTTGGGTGGGAAATTTAAAAGAAACACTGGGGCACACTTATGTGTGAGTTATTCTCAGTAAAGTGCAGGCATAGACTCCTGACATTGAATGAGGCAGATTCTAAATCATATGACCTCATGAAGGGTACCCTCATTGAGGGCTTTGAATTTACAACTGAAGAATACAGGATAAAATTCAGGGATGCTCAAGAATCCCAGAGCTAGACCTGGGTTGACTTTGTCGACTATTCAGTAAAAAAGCTGAGTGGTTGGTTAGCTGGGAACAAGGTACAAGATTATGATGGGCTGTATAATGTATTTATGAAAGCGCAACTGTTGAGTATTTGTTCCAATGATAGGCTACAGCAACACCTGGTAGACCTGAGTCCACCTTCTCCTCAAGAGTTGGGGAGGAAGGCAGACCATTGGGTCAAGACAAAGGTGACCAAAACTACCACTGGTGGGGGAGACCAAAAGAAAGAGTCCAAAAAGCCCCCCAAAGGAAAGATGGATGCCAGGGTAAAAACAATAAAGAGTTTTTTCAAGGCCCCCCAAATCTGCCCAGAAGGGTGGGCCCAGAAACTACTCGCAGTCCAGGGGTGGGTACAAAGGGGAAAGACTTTGACCCCAGCAAGACTTAGTGACAAGATTGCAGAACCAAGGGGCACCAGACTGGAGACTCTGGCTGTAAAAACAAAAAAAGAATGCCTCTAGTCAACCTGCAATAAATGCAGTTGCCAATATCCAGATGGGGTCAGAGGTGTGGCCTGACCATGCCAGTGTCCCCACAGAGGCAACATTAGTCACTGAGGGTGGGGTAGATTTATCCTGTGCTGCCTGGCCAAGTAGTATGAAAAAGTAGAGGCAGCACCCTGTAATTAATGGGGAGAAAACAGAAGCCTTGAGAAACACAGGGGGTAGTATTACCATGGTATCTCAGCACCTGGTTCCCTCAACTCAGTTCCTGGTAGTGAGGTCACCAGTGCTGACAATGAGACCATGTTCCACCCCATGGCTATGGCAGACTGAATGGGGAGTGTAGGAGGCTGGCCTGGTTTGTAGTGGGTACCAAATGTACTTACACCTTATACCAGGTCCATTTATCCATTCTTATTGAAATGTGGGCGGTGTCTGGAAGCCAGGCTCTCTAGGGGTAGGGTGGGTGAGCAGCCCCAGCCTAACTAGGAGTCATGCAAAGCTCATGCAATACCACTGTAGTCACACAGTATGAAAGAAAATATCCAGTGTTACAAAAATAAAGGTCCTTTATTTTGGTGACACAAATGCTAAAAATACCTCAGAGACTGTACTCCCTTAGGAGGTAAGTAATATACAGAGTATGCTCATACTAACTGCTCGACCAGCTACCTCAAAACTTGGAGCATTAGGTGATCTGATTTTCACCTCTGGAAACCAATGTGTGGTTACCTGAGCCCCTGCACAGTGTACCTAGTTTTGCATACTACATAGAGGGCCAGCCTCCTACACCCATCCCCAGGACTTGATGATCAGTGGCAAGTGGAATCTTCTCCAAAGGAAGATCCACATCAATCTTCTGGAGCTCAAAGCAATAGATCTGGCCTTGGTCTATTTACTACCCAGAATAGTGAATCAGTGCTGATACAAATGGACAATACTACCAGCATGTATTAAATAAACACGCAATAGGGCCTATGTTCACCAGAGTTTTCACTACAAGTGCAAGAAATATTGAAGTGGGCTATTTAGCACAAAATTATGCTCAAAGCGGGGCATGTCCCTGGAGCCACCAGTGTCCACGCTGACACAATGAGCAGGATAGAGACTACTTGTCACAAGTGGGAGATAGATAAACACACTCTAGACAACATCTTTGCACATTGGGGCTAACCGAATTTAGATCTTTTTGTGATGAGATGGAATCGGAAATGCCAATTCTTTGCAAGCTGGCACCCTCAAGAGAGATCGTAGGGGAATGTTTTCGATAAGTTGGTCAGGGATTTATGCATATGCTTTTTGCACGATCCCATTGGTTCCGAGATTCCTCAGGAAACTGAAGAGGGAACCCTGTCTGATACTGCTGATTGCCCCAAGGTGGCCCTGACACTTTTGGTTTACAAAGCTCCTGCTTCTCTCAGAACAAGCTCAAATCCACTGAAAGCCATTCCAATGCTCCATGACTATAAACAAGGGCCAGGTCCTTCATCTCAACTTGACATAGCTTCATTTGTCGGCCTGGCTCCTGAGTTACTTGAATTTGCCACACTAGATATTCCTTCAGATTGCAGAGAGATCTTCATGAATGCCAGTGCTACTACCACTAACAGGACATACAAAGTGAAATGGAAACGCTTCTTTTTGCAGCGTGAAAGCTTGCTTGATTCACATGCTGTGCATTATTCGGCCTTCTAATGGTTCAGTCCAGAATTCTCTTCTAAAAACTTTTGTCCTTTCTTTGTTTTTGTTTGTTGTTGTTGGGCATCAACATACCCCCATTCTGTCTCCCCTGTGATGTTGTTCCACTTGCTCTGGAAGTCCCCACTTTTGGTCGCCATCTTCAGATTCTTTTTTTCTGCATTGGGTCTGGATTGTTGGCGAAGGAACTCCAACACTTGGAAGGAAATACCATGAAAAGAGCAGAGAATGTTGCTGAAAACTTGAAGCTAGATACAGCAGAACAGGCACTCGATTGGAAGACCAGAGAAGAAGGCAGAGACTCTTATCGAGGGTTTACAGAGATTGCCCGTGCAGGGGGCTACCTGGACGGCTTGATGGAGAACACAACTTTTCAATTTTGTAAGAATTGCCACCACAAGTACTCGCAAAAGGACAATCATCCGGTCTGTAATCTGTAGACTGGTTGACCATCAAAGCGGAAACTGCAACTCCTCTGCCT
This sequence comes from Pleurodeles waltl, assembly GCF_031143425.1. Taxonomy (NCBI): domain Eukaryota; kingdom Metazoa; phylum Chordata; class Amphibia; order Caudata; family Salamandridae; genus Pleurodeles; species Pleurodeles waltl. The sequence goes on along the minus strand of NC_090447.1, from coordinate 346,312,490 downwards.
CATTCGGACTGACGATGCTAGGAGTACGAGAGGGAGAGGCGCACTGTGGGAAGCTGGCTCTGTATATGCTATATCAAAATGAGATATTGGCCCTCATTATTACATTGGCGGTAAATCCCACTTACCGCCACGCTGACTGCCGGCAACATGCTGCTGCGGACATCCATTCACCATATTATGACACACACACCAATCTGTCACTATTCAGCCACACACACAATTCTGCCACACCAAAGGTCAGTGATAAACTGGTGGTATAAAAATCCACATCGTTACACCAACAGAACTACGCCCACCACATTATGACCCTCGACTCACCACGGCAGACATTCAATGGCGGTAATCCATTGGCGGTACATACCGCCATGCTCAAAATACACACACACAAAACAACACCACATTGGACAATTCAAGCAACACACACCAAACCCACACCACTATAAAACACACACCCACATTACCCACACCCCTTTCAACCCTTTACGACTACAAACCATTGGCACGAGACAGACACCATGACCACAGACAAGACCAGAGCCACACACCACCATCACCTATACACCACCCACGCACCCCACATCACACACCCCAACACATCACCCTATAAACCCTCACCCACACAACTCACACAACACCCATGGCACCACAAAGACACCCCCGATTCCCAGAGGAGGAGCTAAGGGTCATGGTGGAGGAAATCATCATGAGGGTAGAGCCACAGCTATTTGGAGCACAGGTGCAGCAGATATCCATTGCAAGAAGATGGAGCTATGGCTGAGGATCGTGGACAGGGTCAACGCCGTGGGACAGCACCCAAGAACCAGGGATGACATCAGGAAGAGGTGGAACGACCTACAGGGGAAGGTACGTTCCATTGCAGCAAGACACCAACACGTTGTACAGAGGACTAGTGGTGGACCCCCACAACTAACAACATGGGAGGAGCAAGTCTTGGCAATCATGCATCCTGAGGGCCTGGCCGGAGTAGCAGGTGGACTGGACTCTGGTAAGTCAACTCTTTAATACTATCACCCCAATACCTGCATGCCATCACATACCCCCACCCTCACTCCCATCACTCCACCTCCTCCCACACACCCCACCATCACATATCACTAATCCCAATGCCAAGCCCTGCATGCCATACCATTGCATGGACACCACTCACAGACCTGCATGGACACCTATCACTAAAGCATGCATACTAGAGAGAATCAGCTAGTCCACCACATACCAACTTACACAAGTGAAAGCTGCCAGGTCAAATACAACCAAACAGGGCAACCCACTGATGCACAATATGTCACACAGAAACAATAACACTGCATTTACATCCCCACAGGTACCCCAGCCAATGTCAGCGGTGAAGAGGTGCCACGACTATCCAGTCCCCTATCAGAAGAGGCCCACAGTGATGACATCAACTGTGGTCGCCTGGATCTGGATGACCAACCTGGCCCATCAGGGACCTCTGAACAGTCGGTTACCCAGGCCCAGTCACACACCACCCCAGAGCCTCCCTCATCAGGAAACACCACCACAGCACCCACCCATCGTACCCATACCTCTGCCCCCAGGACACGTCAATCAGTAGTGTGTCCACCACCACAGGGACCCCAGGCCACACCTCGCACCCAAGACAATCAGGGACCTGGGGTCATTGGCAGTGGGCACACGGTTCAGGGGACAGAGGCATAGGACAACAGGGACACTGGGAGGACTGCTGTGCTCCAGTGGGAAGACAGACCCAGGGAACCGACTCTCCAGGAGGCACTCACAAAGATCCTGGAAGCATACCAACAATCCCAGGATACGCTGTGCCAGATCCTGGCCAACATGCATGAGAACAGGCGGCTGCAGGAGGGACAGTACCAGGGGCTCAGGGAGGACTTGCAGGCCATTAACACCACCCTGGTCTCCATTGCAGGAGTGCTGGCAGACATGGCCAACATCATGAGGGAGGCAGTCTTACAACAGCAGGCCCCTGCCTCTAGCAAGACATCTGAACTGCCTTCTACTGCCGCTAGTGGACAGGAGGCCCCGCCACAGGGCCAACAGGCCACCAGCACTCCTCCCCCTGCAGAAGGAGAACCACCAGCAAACGTTCCCTGCGATCCAGGCAGAAGCCAGAGACTATTGCCAAGACCCTCGCCAGGAAATGAGACTCTCCTGATTGTCACCCTTGTGTCCCACTCTGTCACCCTATCCACCTTGAACTGCCATTGCTCCCCTTCCTATGTCCCTTTGGACAATGCACCTGTGCTACCAATAGAGTGGAACAATACCCTAGATTTTCCTCCATCAACACCCGAGCCCATTGCACTTGCCCCTCTACTTCTTAGCACTTAAATATACACCCTTTGAAAAAATACAAGTATGGAGTATGTTAAACTTATTTTAATATGTATTCGTTTAACCAGGTTCAAACATTGCAATTCAACTGTACAGTAATGTTCAAATAGGAAAGACCTGTAGTTGGCTGCAGTGATCACACCAGGAGCGATAGTGGGACAACAGCATTTGCAAAATGAGTTGCAAAGGGTACCGTGAGTGGGCACAGACGTGGGAAATAACAGCATGCCGGTGACAAAGATAAACCATAAAATGACAATGAAATATGAAGTAACACTGTCTTACCTGTGTGTCATTGGAAGTATTGTCGGATCACTGCAGTTCTGTTGTCCTCATCCTCTGCCTTCCTCATCCTCACTGTCCACAGGGTCCACTACTGCTACACGGCCAGCTGCAGCCTTCTCCTCCTGCAGAAAAGGCACATGGTGTCTGAGGGCCAGGTTGTGCAATATGCAGAATGCCACGATTATCTGGCAGACCTTCTTGGGTGAGTAGCACAGGGATCTACCTGTTAGATGGAGGCACTGAAACCTGGCCTTCAGGAGGCCAAAGATATGTTCGATAATTCTTCTTGTTTGCCCATGTACTTCATTATAACGTTCTTCTGCCCTTGTCTTGGGATTCCTCACAGGGGTCAGTAGCCATGATAGGTTTGGGTAACCAGAGTCACCTGCAAATATCGAGGGACAACATTTGGATCACACTATCCCATATGGCCCACACCATACCCCAACATATACTGAGTGGGAACCAGGGCTCACCTATTAGCCACACCCTATGCCTCTGTAGTTGGGCCATCACATCTGGGATGCTGCTCTTCCTCAGGATAAAGGCATCATGCACCGAACCTGGATATTTAGCATTGACATGGGAGATGTACTGGTCCGCCAAGCACACCATCTGGACATTCATTGAGTGAAAACTCTTTCGATTTCTGAACACCTGTTCATTTTGCCAGGGGGGGAACCAATGCTATATGTGTACCATCAGTTGCCCGAATGATGTTGGGGATATATCCCATTGCATAAAAGTCAGCTTTCACTGTGGCCAAATCCTCCACCTGGGGGAAAACAATGTAGCTGCACATGTGTTTAATCAGGGCAGGCAACACTCTTGTAAGCACCATTGAGAACATTGGCTGTGACATTCCTGCTGCCAAGCACACTGTCACTTGGAAAGAACCAGTTGCCAAAAAATGGAGCACAGATAGGACTTGCACAAAATGGGGGATCCCAGTGGGGTGACGGATATCAGATATTAGATCAGGCTCCAATTGTGCACACAGCTCTGTGATCGTGACCCAGTCAGGTCTATAGGTGAGGATGATGTGCCTGTCCTCCATTGTTGCCAAGTCCACCAGGGGTCTGTAGATGGGGGTATGTCTCCATCTCCTATTCATCTGCAGCGGTAGCAATCTATGGGGCAAAAGAGTGAGGAGCCGGTCACAAACTGCACATCGTAGCCACAGCAGTACAATGCATGATGTTAAATTTTAATGTATAAGTGACGCAGTTATTATCCAGGACCCCCCCACCCGAAATGGCGTGCGCCTGTCCTGTGTGGAGGGACAGGTGCAAGTGAGGTAATTCCACTGACGTTGTGCGAGGTGGTCAGGAACCGCCGTGCAACTCCTCATTGGTTATTATTGTGCCCTATGGGATACAGTGGCCAATGGTGATGTACACCGGTGGTGACGGTATGCACTGCCGCGGACGTGACCGCATTTTCTATCTGATCACTCACTTGCTACCTGACCTTCCACAGGAGAGGACCTACACTACATATGCTGCTGTGACCTGTGTCTGGAACCTACCATGGCTTGTGTGACTGGGGAAAGGGCCCTTGCCTTCACCTCGGCAGAGTTGGAGCGACTGGTGGATAGTACGGACTGATGTATGGGCCTCCAGACGATCAGGTGAGTTTACTGTGAGCACGATGCATGGGGCATGAATGAATGGAGTGGTGTGTGTGAAGTCCTCGTGTGGGGGGGGTTGGTGGATGTCCCCTGTGCAGCTTGTGTGCTGGGCCCTGTGTGTGTAAATGTCGATGTGAAGGGGTACGGTGGGCCATAAGTGTAACAGGCAGGACGGTCTGACTGATACCTTTTCCTGTGTGTATTTTTCTGCAGGTCAGCGCCCATCAAAATAGGGTATATGGCGTGCCATCGCCAAGGACTTGTGGACCCTGGGGGTCTACTGCAGGTGGAGCACCCACTGTCTGAAACAGTGGGAGGACCTGAGACGCTGGGCACGGAAGACAACGGAGGCCCAGCTGGGGATGGCCTCTCAGTGAAGAATGGGTGCCCGTCGAACCCTGACCCCCCTGATGGCCCGCATACTGGTGGTGGCCTATCCAGAGCTGGATGGGCGCTTGAGGGCATCACAGCAGCCACAAGGAGGTAAGTACAGTTCCCCTCATTACAACTTACGCATGGTATGGGGGTACCCGGGTGGGGGATGTGTGTCAGTGGAATCCCCTAGGCCAGGCCTGACTTTGCGGAGTAGGTCCCATGTTGGGCAGGGTTCTGATGTGATAATCCTGCTACCTAGCTTGTAGGCATCCACTACTGGTCATATCTGTGTGGGTCCCAGGTGTGCTGCAGCTGGCGATATGTGCCCCTACCCATGCCCTGGTGGCTAGCATTATTACTGGTAGTGCATTACTTTGTGCGTAGGGCTGTTCCCTGTGTGTTACAGTGGTGTGTACGCCAACGGTGGTGTTGGTGCAGTCATTGACCAAGTGTATCCTTTGTCCCCCCCCTTTTTGTCACCCTGTCCTTATGTGCATTAGCATCATCTGGCGGAGGAGCAGAGGTACCGGCGACCGAGTGAGCTGCATCCCACAGGACCCAGGAGGCAAAGTCCATCGACGGTGAGGGCACCAGCGGGACGGAGGGCGAGGGGAGCACCATGGCAGAGACAGGAGGGGACAGTTCTGACACAGATACCTCCTTCGATGGAAGCTCCCTGGTGGTGGCGGACGCTTCTGTGACCACCCCAACCACAGGTACAGTCGCCACCCCCTTACCAGCACCACACTCCCAGCAGCCCCTCAGCGAGTTGACCGTGCCCGCTCACCCAGGAGGGTGGGCATCTCCTTCGCCCCAGGCACCTCAAGCCCTTCCCCAGTTAGCCCTGCTGCCCTGAGTGAGGAGGCTATTGACCTCCTGCGATCCATCTCTGTAGGGCAGTCAACCATTGTGAATGCCATCAAGGGGCTGACAGCCCAACTGCAACGGACTAATGCATTCCTGGAAGGCATTCACACTGGCTTGGCGGCCCAACAGAGATCAATCCAGGCTCTGGCCTCCTTTCTGATGGCAGCCACTGTCCCTGTTTCCACCTTCCCCCTCCAACTTCCTCTTCCCAATCCCATTCCCCTCAACCCCAGCCTATCCCAAGCACAAGGCAGATGAGCATGCACACAAGACAACACACAAGAGTGGCACAGGCAAACACAAGCACCACACATCATCCTACCGGCACTCACACAAACACCATCCAGATGCAGACATACCAACATCCACTGCCTCCACTGTGTCCCCCTCCTCCTCCCTCCCAGTTCTGTCAACACTCACACCTGCATGCACTAAACCATCACCCACTACCAGAATCACCACCACACCTAGCAGTATACACACCTCACTTACAGACACCACTACAACAGCCATGCACACGTCCCCTGTGTCCTCTCCCACTGTGTCTGCCCCCCCCAAGGTTCACAAACGCAATCACTCAGACACCCAACAGCCACCCCCTCACAACAGCATCCAGCCCATGCACCTGCACCCAAACACAGCAGACAGACACCATCTACATCTACTCCCTCTTCCTCCACTCTCAAACCTTCTCCCTCTTCCCTCCCCGTGTCCCTAAGAAGCTTTTCCTCTCCACCACTGACCTCTTCCCTACCCTTCCCCCCCATTCTTCACGTCTGGCCAGGGTGCCAAAAACCCAGGCAAGCACCTCAGCCACCCAGTCCACGGGACCAGTAGTCTCCACACCCATTCGTGGTGGGAAAGGATCCAGGGCACCAGCCAGCCTCAAAGAAAGAGTGCCTGCCCAAGCTGGTGCCCGGAAGGGCAAGGAGCCTGTCCCAAGTGCTGCCCGGAAGGGCAAGGAGCCTGTCCCAAGTGCTGCCCGGAAGGGCAAGGAGCCTGCCCCAAGTGCTGCCCGGAAGGGCAAGGAGCCTGCCCCAAGTGCTGCCAGGAAGGGCAAGGATCCTGCCCCAAGTGCTGCCCGGAAGGGCAAGGAGCCTGCCCCAAGTGCTGCCAGGAAGGGCAAGGAGCCTGCACCAGCAGGCAGGAAGGACAAGGGGCCTGGTGCAGGGACTCAGTCGGAGCCCCCACCACCAACCATGGTTGTTCAGCCATCCGAGGCTGCAGGGGATGGGCTGGAGCCTCCCACCACCACCAGCAGCAGCACCGCCACCAACAGTTGGCAGCCATCTGAGGCTGCAGGGGATGGGCTGGAGCTTCCCCCCACCAGCAGCAGCAGCAGCAGAAGCACCACCACCAGTGAGCAGCCATCTGAGGCTGCAGGGGATGGGCTGGAACCTCCCCCACCACCAGCGCCTGCAACAGCACCACTACCACCACTGAATAGCCATCAATACCGGCGGACGGCCTGTAGTCCTGCCTCCCTGGGCTGCTGTGCGTCCTGCCCCCTGAAAGTCCTGTGGGAATGACACCCAGCTGAGAGACTGTGTCCTTGCACTCCCCAGGATCAGAAGCTGTCTTATCCAGGTGACTGGTTGACACCTGTTCGGTATAAGTCAATAAGGACGCTCAATGAAGGACCACACGCCAATTATAAATACAATTTAGCTTTACTAGAATTGCAGGTAAAATGTAGGCATTTAGCACATTAACAATAGTAGAATAAGAATAGCAATGAAATGCATCTATTTATTTATATATATAAGTACACTACAAGGAGCATCTATGTATATATATGTATATATATCAAAAACGAAGTTGTCCTCATGTGAAAGCGCACTCCCAACAGGTTATATAAACGGGAAGAAAAAGCAAAGCCAGCAACTCACAGTGAATTCTTTAAGCAGTTTCATTATTCCAGGCCTTAAGTTATAAAATCATCTCTGGACACGTGTTTCAAGGTCAATCCTTTCTTCAGCAGAGAAAAATAAAGTTTTATAACTTAAGGCCTGGAATAATGAAACTGCTTAAAGAATTCACTGTGAGTTGCTGGCTTTGCTTTTTCTTCCCGTTTATATAACCTGTTGGGAGTGCGCTTTCACATGAGGACAACTTCGTTTTTGATAATTAACCGGCCTGTCCAGCCGGCAAGGCAGCACCACTGCACATCGAAGCAGGTCTGTGTGACTAAAAATGGATTGTCACATAAGAGCAATCAGGTTGGGTTATTCACAGCAAATCTGACAATTTTACTTTGGATTCGCCTACAAAGGTTTTGCACTTTGGGTCATTATTTCGTTTGGCTCCAGCAACCCACTTGGGGCAAAATGAAAAAATTGCAGGACCACCACAACCAGCATGCACTGCTCACTTGAGAGGCCCACTGGGGCGGACTAGTATTTAAAGAGACTAATCAGGTGCCTGTAATTAGACAAGCTGAAGCCATGCCGGTCTTTTCAGTAAGAAAGAGATGCCTGGAACACCTCCAGCACTGGCTGCACCTACAAGGGTGAAACACTTTTATATTTTTCTCTGCTGAAGAAAGGATTGACCTTGAAACACGTGTCCAGAGATGATTTTATAACTTAAGGCCTGGAAAAATGAAACTGCTTAAAGAATTCACTGTGAGTTGCTGGCTTTGCTTTTTCTTCCCGTTTATATAACCTGTTGGGAGTGCGCTTTCACATGAGGACAACTTCGTTTTTGATATGTATATATATAAGCAAAGAGTTCACTGACAGATATAAGTTTTGATTAACTGTATACTAAAATGCATCACACTACGATATTCAGGAAGCAGAATATGAATAAGTTGAATACTTCAGATAAGCTTTGATTTACTGCACACCAAAATGCATGTTTCAATTACTGCAGCAGGCTCTCACTACGATGTTCAGGAGGCAAAATAAAAACGAACTGAATATTTCAGATAAGCTTTGATTTACTACACACCAAAAAGCATGTTTCAGTTATTGTAGAAGTTCACACTAAGAGGTTTAGAAAGCAAAATATAAACGAGCTGAATACTTCAGGTTATAAACACAGTGCAAGCATAAATAATCAGTCATAATAATAGAGCAGAGAAACAAAGGCCTTTCATCCCTGTGTGGAAACTTAACTTAGTCCACAACATGCTGAGAAGCCCTCTACCGCCTGCTTGGACCTCTCTCCCCCTCAAGCACCACGAGCAAACAGGGAGGCAGCGCTGGGCCATGGCAGCTTCCACAATTCCATCTGCGAGCTTCCAAATCCCTCACCCACACTTCAGTGCTTAAATAACTTGAAGCTTGGATTCTATCTCATTCTGGCATTTTCTAGCTATGTTATCAGTACTTGGCTGCTCTGCCCTTCTCCAGCCTTTGTTTTAATTCCACTTCTCCCTGTACTCTCGTTCTCAAGGTTGAGACGGAGTCTTCTACACAAACAAGCTTGAAAATAATATCATGGACTTTTCCACGATGTTTGGGAGGGGGTTTCAACAGGCATTACACTCATCTACACTGCTCAAGCTAATTAACCCTTCGCGTTACAATGTCTTCCGCATCTTTCCCTATACTGAATACTCCACCCCTTAGATGAGCGTGATGCATGTTGAAACGGATATCATTTACTTTGACATTCCGCTAGCTAGGTTGCTACTAATACTGGTCAACGTTATTCTAAGCGCTTGCATCTTTAGTATGAAGCTGCTTTGTGCATACATATAGTATACATATAGTCTACATAGTATAGTCATTAGCGTAACACAATCAATAACCAAATTAGCTGTTGTAACACTATAGTTAGCGTCTTTATAGCTCCTACTGCCCAGCCTAAGAAGATGTCATACAAATGATGCTCAGTTATTTGCTGGATGCATGAAGCAGTGTGCATAAGCTGTTTAGTGTTTATGGTCATCAGTATGACTGTATCCTTGGTGTATTTAGCTGCCATATCAAATTTAGCAAAGGTAACTTGTGCGTAGTGCCCGATTGCCTCTTATCTGGGTAGCTTAACAACAAGCAAGATGTTCCACTCTAACTGCGGACGCATTTGCGTCTGTAATGTGGTTATGGTGAACTTGGTCGGTACAAGATGTGAGTGCTTATGTCAATAATGCTGGTAATATTGCGCGTACACATTACTTGCTCTCCGGTAGTTTGTATAAATCTGTTAATAAGTAAGGGATGATTAGTAACATAACATATACTCTCTGTTCCTATCTGATATAAGTCTGTGCCATTAATAGGATAAGGTAACCATTCACATTCTCCTGGTATTGGGTGAAGGCATGGGTCTAGCGCCCGTCCAGTGTGGGTACATACCCATCCCTTAGACCAATCTGCACATCTAGTGGGATCTACGGTGTGATTTGTTTGATCAATCCATTTTTTGTCAGTGTGAGGTATCCACCATTCTTCACCTATTACTACAGGGAGCAATATAAAGGGGCACCATATTTCAGGAGGAAGATTACTTCAAGCTATATCAAAATGAGCATAACACATCTCTCCCTCACAATGGAATTGTATAGGCTTTACCCATATTTCCTCAGGCAAATGCAATTGTTGTCTCCAATATTCACCTTGAAGCTGTCCCCATTCCGCTTTGAAGTCTACATACTGTTGATTAACAATACTTTGCCATAGTATGCACTGAATTCCTTTGGACATTGTTTGGGTGCTTTGAAAGCTTTTTCCAAATTGTTCATAAGTGAAATTATGCCATTGCCAATCACGATACAACCCACGCAGGACCTTCTATACTTCTTGTGAGTGTGTAAGCCCCCATTGAGAAATTACTTTTATGGCCTCTCCTGTACTATATCCTGTAGAAGATAGCTTATTTCTAATGGCTTCAACATCAAAAGAATTCAGGGCCCCTACCCCGATTCCGGTGGCCCCAGCTATCAAGGACCCTAGATCTCTTCTATAGCGTAACTTTGGCAAGGGCCATAACTGTGGTGTCCATGGTGCACATAATAGATTATACTTTGAGACATTCCCCTTGACAAAATTTATCTGTAACATAATACGATTAATTATGCGAGCATGCAGAACTTGCTTACATCCTATTCTATATCGCATTATAGAAACGTTGCTTAAGTTGTTAACCATGCGTCTTTCGGTTATATAAAACATGAAGGCTGGTATTCTATTGTTCATTGTAACAACCACCATGTGTCCTGGTATCACAATATTTACATATCATGTTTAGCATGTAACTCAAAGCCTGTACTGTTGCTGGCGTCCTCTCCACCTTGTTCAGTCCGTTGGCATGTCGGATTTGCTGTCCAGTTACCTTCCAGGTCACAGCTTTGGCAGCCATCCACTTGCCTCCAGGTACCTCCACGTTGCAAAGTGAAACATTTCCCTGGTCATCAGTTATGTTAGCTGCTTGAGGTGCACAAGTGACATGACGGACTATATTTGGTCGGACTCATACACTTTTCCCGGTTATAATCATGAACCACGTCATCGATGCAGATGTCATCATTTACGACCGTGGGGTAAGTCTCACTGCAAGTACAAATACAGGTACATTTGAGTTCTTTAAAAGTATAATATACGTACTCCCCACCCCTTGACTCAATAGCTCTCCTGCCTCTGGCTTTTTTTCCTGGATGGTTCACCCATACTTTTCTTCCTGTGCTTCCAAATCCTCCCTCACCTCTCTGGGTGTTATCGGGGGGCAGATCTTTCTTCAATGTGAGGGGTGTACGCTTGTTCACAAATCACTTGTGCAAGTCTATCATGTGCTGAGAACTTTTTTAGCTGTTCTTTCAACAATCCGTTATATCTCTCAATCATGCCTACAGCTTGTGGATTATAACTAAGGTGCACAATCCACCGAATTCCCTGTTCCTGCGCCCAGCCCTGCACTGTTTTCCCTGAAAAGTGTGTGCCCCTATCTGTTTGGATCTCATCATGTGACCCATAATGTTTTATCAGGTAGTTTAGCCCTCGCAAAGTGGACTTTTGGTCTGCAGACTTACAGGGCATACCCAACATAAGGCCAGAGTAGGTGTCCACCATGGTCAATACGTAGCTTTTTCCTCCTTCCTTTGGTAGCGGCCCGATATAGTCCAATTGCCACACTGTATTAGCTGCAGTTCCTCTTCTGATATGGCCACTAGGCTTCTTTTGCAAGGGCATTTGTCTAATCTGGTTGCATGTGGGGTACTCCTTTACTGCTTTTTGCACTTGTTCTTTAGTGGCTGGAATTTGTCGTAGCTGTGCCCATGCATAAGTGCCATTCTCTCCTGGATGTCCGGATGTTGCATGGGCCCTGTTTGCTAAAGCGGCTTCAGCTTCCTCCTTGATGACCACCGTTCGCGTATTGGCCATCTGATCTACGGTGTTGTCGAATAGAGATGCAAGTGAGGTGTCCAATGGGCAATGGGCGTCCACATGTCCCACATAGATTTGACATTTGTGCCCTTTCTCCCACATCTCTTCCCATAGCTGTTCGCCTCCCGAAATGGGGGTGCCTTTAATTTTCCATCCATCCTTGCGCCAAGTCGGGGCCCAGCTTGCTAATCCTTGGTAAGTGGCCCGACTGTCAGTGTACACAAATGTTTTCTCTCTGATGGGGGCTTGTTCGATCACTGCTGCTACCCCCTGCCGTTCTGCAAGCTGGCTTGATTAATTATCCCCTTCTCGCAGCAACATTGTTTCTGTAGCAGGCTGGAATGTAACTGTTTGCCTTTGTCTTTTTCTGTGATAGTACCGGACGGTACCATCTGTGAACCATGCATTTTGCCGTTCTTTTTCGGTGAGTTGTTCAAAAGGCGGGGCTGTCTTAAATGGTGAGGATTCCATTTCAGAGGGCTCTAGTGCAGGGGCCATTGCCTGCAAGTCCACTGCCCCTAGTTTATCTTCTTGTAACTTCGACACTCCTGCTGGTCCTGGTTTTGCCCTCTGCTGCAGATACCATTTCCACTTCATGATGGCAAACTCCTGCGCTCTGCCTACTTTATTGCCAATGTTCGCCTCTGTCTCTTGTCCAACCTAGTAAGGGGACCCATGTTTTTAAAGTGACCAGCCGATCATCAGTTATGTGTTCTATTTCCACTAAGGCCCAATCTTGTGGCACCCTCCTTTTTTTCTGCCTCTGCCATAGGCTCCACATCACTACATCATCTACATCATCCTGTACTTTCATTTCCAGCTCAAACGGGTCTCCTTCTGTGATGGGACCTAACGTAAAAGGATTCTGTAATGCATCTTTTGCTCCAGTGTCCCACAACCTCACCAACCATTTAAAAAAAGGCTTTGCAGGCATCTGCCTAAACATACAGGTTCTCTGCAACAACTCACTCTTCGTATAATCTCTTACCAAACAAGAATTCTGTAGTTGCCCGCCATTCGCTCCCTTTTCACCTTCAATTTCACCTACACATCCTTCTCCACTTTCAACTCCACCTAGTTCGTTTCATGTACTTCCACCTCATCCTCCCAGGTATGTAGATCCCAATTTTCTTTGCGTACCAATGCCCTCACTTGCACAGTTGAGGGTATTTTAGGCTTCTGCCTTCTCTTTTGTTTGCGTACCAATGCCCTCACTTGCACAGTTGAGGGCATTTTAGGCTTCTGCCTACTCTTCTGTTTGCGTATCAGTGCCCTCACTTGCACAGTTGAGGGCATTTTAGGCTTCTGCCTACTCTTCTGTTTTGCTACTCGTACTGCTAATGCGGTGCACCTTGTCTCCATTTGATCACCCCGAGTCACTGCACTTTCTATGGTCTCTTTCATAAGTAACTGCCTTTCCTGCAAGGCTGCAACCTCATCCCGCAGTTTTATTATCTCTGCATCCTGTGTTAATGTTTTCCTGTATACCTTATGGAGCGCAGACAGGAAAAGCCATCCCACTTGCCCTGCTGCTTTCAGCTCCAGCTTCGCCCCTCTTAGCTTCACACTCTCAACCGCATTTTCCACTAAGAGAGGAGTCACTTTCTCATCTAATGCCTCCAATAACACCGGCGCTGCCCACCAGTTCAGGAGTTCTGCCACACCAGAGAACGGGTCAGTTGCTAACCACCTGGGAATGGATCTGGCTTCTGCCCCATGCTGCCTTCCGCTCTCTGCCTCACTTTTCTTATGTCCCCAAAGAGGCATTATTGACTTATGCCCCACTTCTGGTACCAAATGTCTTATCCAGGTAACTGGTTGACACCTGTTCAGTATAGGTCAATAAGGACGCTCAATGAAGGACCACACGCCAATTATAAATACAATTTAGCTTTACTAGAATTGCAGGTAAAATGTAGGCATTTAGCACAATAACAATAGTAGAATAAGAATAGCAATGAAAAGCATCTATTTATTTATATATATAAGTACACTACAAGGAGCATCTATGTATGTATATGTATATATATAAGCAAAGAGTTCACTGACAGATATAAGTTTTGATTAACTGTATACTAAAATGCATCACACTACGATATTCAGGAAGCAGAATATGAATGAGTTGAATACTTCAGATAAGCTTTAATTTACTGCACACCAAAATGCATGTTTCAATTACTGCAGCAGGCTCTCACTACGATGTTCAGGAGGCAAAATATAGACGAACTGACTATTTCAGATAAGCTTTGATTTACTGCACACCAAAATGCATGTTTCAGTTATTGTAGCAGTTCACACTAAGAGGTTTAGGAAGCAAAAGATAAACAAGCTGAATACTTCAGGTTATAAACACAGTGCAAGCATAAATAATCAGTCATAATAATAGAGCAGAGAAACAAAGGCCTTTCATCCCTGTGTGGAAACTTAACTTAGTCCACGACATGCTGAGAAGCCCTCTACCGCCTGCTTGGACCTCTCTCCCCCTCAAGCACCACGAGCAAACAGGGAGGCAGCGCTGGGCCATGGCAGCTTCCACAATTCCATCTGCGAGCTTCCAAATCCCTCGCCCACACTTCAGTGCTTAAATAACTTGAAGCTTGGATTCTATCTCATTCTGGCATTTTCTAGCTATGTTATCAGTACTTGGCTGCTCTGCCCTTCTCCAGCCTTTGTTTTCATTCCATCCTTTCCCTGTACTCTCGTTCTCAAGGTTGAGACGGAGTCTTCTACACAAACAAGCTTGAAAATAATATCATGAACTTTTACCACAATGTTTGGGAGGGGGTTTCAACAGGCATTACACTCATCTACACTGCTCAAGCTAATTAACCCTTCGCGTTACAATGTCTTCCGCATCTTTCCCTATACTGAACAGAAGCGCAGGGCACGATGCCCCCTCCAGAACCAGTGGGTAAACCATCACTCACCACATCCTCCCCAGGACCAGAAGCACAGGGCACAATGCCCCCTCCAGAACAAATGGGTAAGCCACCCACTTGAGAGACTGTGTCCTTGCACTCCCCAGGTTCAAGCACAGGGCATGTTGCTCCCTCCAGAGCGTGTGGGCAAGTGACCCACTTGAGAGACTCTAGGCTTACACTCCCCAGGATCAAGCACAGGGCATGTTGCCCCCTCCAGAGCATGTGGGCAAGTCACCCACTTGAGAGACTGTGGCCCTGCACTCCCCATGACCAAGCACAGGGCATGTTACCCCCTCCAGAGCCATTGGGCAAGTCACCCACTTGAGAGACTGTCGCCTTGCACTCCCCAGGACCAAGAACAGGGCATGTTGCCCCCTCCAGAGCCAGTGGGCAAGTCACCCACTTAAGAGACTGTGGCCTTGCACTCCCCAGGACCAAGCACAGGGCATGTTGCCCCCTCCAGGACCAGTGGTGTTGTTTAATATGCCGGCTAAGGTGCCCCACGTTCTCCATCCCCCTGAAGTGCCTGCCTATTTTCCAACTGATGCCCCTGCAGTGTTCTCTCCGTGTTGGTGCAGGTGACAAGTGGGGCCTTGGACTTTGGCCTGTGGCTCACGCACATTGAGGACTGGGCAGTGTCCTTTGAACTGTACATATGTATATACCATTAGATAAATGTTTCGTATTTCTACTGTATTGATATTATTACACTCACTTTCATCAATTCTTGTTGTCCTTGCATTATTCCTGAGGGGTACAGGGTAATTATGTTTTATTACTGCATCTGATTGTGTGTATGGTGTTGGGGTTGAGGGTGTGTGCTCTGCGTGTGCGTATCACTCTCTTTTTCCTCCCTCCCTCCCTGTGTGCTAGGCGGCTGTACTCACCATGGTCGTCTTCGCCGTCGTTGGTGTTCGTGGTGGAGCAGGACATAGAAAATCATTGGAAAGATCTGAAGTTCAGGCTCCATGGCGGCGCGGTTGTTCCCTGTGTCTCCCAAGGCGAGTCCTTTCCCAGCTGTTCTGTTTCCGCCAGGCTTTTGATGTTGTTGGTACTGCCCCGGAAAAGGTGGCGGATTTGTGTCTCTTAATATGGTGGGCGGAACATTGACTTCCGCCAGGCTGTAGGCACCTACCGCTGTGGTTGCTGTTGTTTCCGCCCTGGTGGTTGGTGTGGTAAAGTGGCTGTCTATCTGAGGTCACACTGCCAGTGTCGTAATTTGGCAATAGTTACCGCCATCCTGTTGGCGGTATTACCGCCACTTTATCACAGACTGCCAGGGCTGTAATGAGGATCATAGTGTGCAGAGAGTCCAGGGGTTCCCCAGAGGCTTACCAGAGGCTAAAGTAGATAATACTAATGCTCTCTTTTGTGGTAGGGTGGTTGAGCAGTTCCGCTTATCAGAGGATAGTGCAATGCATTTGTTGTACACACACAGGCAATAAAGGAAGCATACACTCAATGACTAACTCCAGGCCAATTGTTTTTATATAGCAAGAAAATAGTTTGTTACTTTATTTCTAGATCCACAGGATTCTGATTGCAGGTTAGTACAATTGCAAGTAAGTAACAAGCATATGTAACAAAACCACTTAGTTTCAATTTGGCATGTTCAACAGCTTTCACATAAATAGCAATAACCTGTTTTAAAAGTTGACACTGCAATTTTCAAACACAGTTCGTTGACGTAGAAGCCCAGGGGATCAAGGCCCCGCGAAAACACAAGTAAGATAACTAGCCACCTCAAAAAATAGGCCAGAGCCACATAAAACATTTAAGCTTTAAAGGGAACATCGGTGTTGAAGAAATCTGCTGCAGCTGCTACCAGTCATAAGGGTTCCCCTCTGAGCCTATGATTGGTAGGTCACAGGTGGGAAAACTCCCGAAAAATTGGAGTATTCGAAAGATGGACAAGGAAAAAGGCCTTGATGCCTAAATACAAGAGATCATGTCTGGAGCAGTGAAGCTCGACGAACGATCATTCGAAAAAACACTCTTTTACCTCGAAGAGGATGTCGTCCGACAATCTCACCACCGAACAAAGGGTGGTTGAGTTAGAGAAAAAGAAGAGAAATTTTGAGGTCAGAATGGTGATCCTGTTACAGAAACGCAAGGAATTTGACGAAAGCCTGAAAGAGTTTCGAATTTCAAAGGTACCCTCAATGTCAAAGAAACAGGGACAGTTAGACGTTGAAGAAATTGGGCCACCTCGAACAGCAGAGCCACATCCAGAAGAAGAAGAGGAAATCTATCATGAGGAGGAAGAGTAGCTTTCTGGTCTATACAAAGGATCTGATGGTTCAGAATACTCAGCGGCTCACTGGCAGGATTTAGAAACCGAGTAACCCGAGGAAGGCATGGAGAGTTAACCTCACAAACCATCACCACCACATGACATAGTGATGTACAATCATGTCATAAAAATAGCAGCAGATAAATATGGGGTACAACTGGAGGAAGAGAAACCAGAGGCATGTTCCTTATTTGAGACCCTTTTACCCATTCAGTCCAGAAATCAGTTTCTGCCCATGCTGCCAAGTGTGTTAGACCAAGCAAGAGAGGCCTTCAAAGAACCAGCCACATGCAGAGCAATCATTCAGAGAGCAGAAAAGAAACACAAGTCCTCATCCAAGGATCCAGTGTATATAAGGGGTTTGGTGCCAGCTAATTCTATTAGGGGTACAGACGGGAAAAGGGCCAACATTCCATCAACCTTAGGTCCTCCTCCAGACAAGTAGAGCAAGCAGATGGACCTCATGGACGGAGAATTCAGAAGACGCGCTGCAAATCAATGGCGTATCACAAATTCCAGTGCTCTACTAAACCTCTATGCAGACCAAAACTGGAATGAGATGGTGGAGTTGATGAAGCATCTATCGGAACAATACCGGAAGAGAGCAGCATACTTCGCAGAATAGGGTAAGGTCATTTCCAACACCCGCCTAAAGTCTGCACTGTATGTGGCAGACACATCCAGCAGACAAGTGATGACACCCATTGCATTACGTTGTGGCTTAGAATTTCAGCGTTCAAACCAGAGGTACATGTGAACAATCTGATTGCCCCATTTAATGAAGAACAGCGGTTTGGAAATGCAGTTGATGGAACTCTAAATCAACTAAAGAAGAATAATGAAAATGCCAGATCCATGGAAATGCCTCAGTTCGGAGTGAGCATGCAAAGAGGAACAGCTCCTCTATGGAGACCATCAGAAGGTGTAGCTTTAGGTCAAGCACTTTGCCCCAGTTCTATCTAATAGAGACTTCTAGATGCAGATTCCTTACCTTTAGAATTTCCAGGCGTCAGCTTGGAATCCTGAACTTTTGCTGAACAATACCCCTGCGCACGCTGTCGGTGGCGTTGTTCGAATCCGCGTGACATCGTCGGCGTCATTAGAGAAGTCCGTGATGTCACGGTCACCTATAAAGGTACCACCCAGCTGCGCGTACATCAGTTCTTTTCCTTCCTCGCCGGTTAAGCACAGATCCGGGACAGAGCTACCCCACTGTCTTTTTTTAACTTTTTTCATCTGTGCTTCAAGGAAGACTGGATTTAAGCCGTGTGGTGCTTGCCATCACACCATGTCGGTGACGGATCCCCATCAGGTGTGCCTTTGGTGTCTCGAGCGCGACCATGACTCAAAGTCATGCTCAGACTGCCAGGCCATGGCTCCAAAAGCTTTGAGGGAGTGGTCCCTAAAGCTAATGGCAGCCCAGCGGTTGGCAGGCCTGACTCCTCTGCTATCATGGCCCTGATTGAGGAGGAGGTCTCAGGACCGCTGCAGGATCCCCAAGTCCTTTTCATCCCACTCGAGGTCCTCTGGGCACTCAGGGAAGATTCACAAGAAGAAGTCATCGTTCAAGTGGACTTCGACATCACCTCACCCCTCAGCCGACAAGGCAATTCAGGAACATCAACATTCCAAGCACGGTTCTGCAGAATCGTTGCCAGGGCCCACTCTGCACTTTCCTCCCTTTCCGGAAGCCGGAGCGACCCCCGCTCAAAGGAATTTTACAAGACCATGCGTCTTGTATTTAAGCAGGCTGGTCCCACCAGAGTGCCTTTGGGCCCTGCAGGGTTGGTGGAGGCCCCATCAGGTGCTGTGCCGGCAGCTTCGGCCCCATCTTTGATGGGGACTTATGGATCCAATACCAGATCCGCAACGGCTTCAGGCACTGACCTTCTCCAGCACTGCTCCCGATGTCGACGCTCCCAGCACCCACAGGTGGCACAAGCCCCATTCTCATCTGTTCGACACCGGTTTTGGCGCCGACGGTGCCCACAGGTGCCAGATCATTGTCTGAGCATTTGCTCAATCAGACAGGCACTGGTGAGGAACGGGAGGGGTCTTTGGACCCACTGGAAACCCATATGGAACCTTTGGACTGTTATATGGAACTCTCTCCTCCTACTGTGGCTACGGAGGAGGGTGCATCATATGCAATGGTGGTGCATAGGGCAGTGGAGGTCCTTGACCTCGAACTGCCCTCGGTGTAGGTTAGGACTAACCTCCTGGCAGAGGTGCTCCAGCCGGGGGTTCCATATTGGAACCAATGTTGTCCTTTAATGAAGCCCTCACTGAAGTCCTGCTGGGGACATAGTCCAAACCCAGCACATGGGCTTCTGTAAATAGGACAATTGGTCGCGCCATCGCCAAGCTCCAGTCGACCCTAGTTTCCTCACCCAACACCCCACTTTGGAAAGTTTGGTAAATCGAGCATCTACTTCCCAGGGCCCCTTCCACACCTCCAGATAGGAAATCCAAGAGGCCGGACCATCTTGGGAAGAAAATGTTTTCTTCCAACAGCCTGGAATTGAGGTCAGTAAACACCTCATGCTTATTGGGCTGTTTTCCCACACTTTGTGGGATACGGTCGGGCAGGTGCTGCCTCAGGTCCCAGAGGACGCACAGGCCATTCTCTCTCAAGCAGATAAGAACGGGAGAGATGCATCGAAGTTTACCATAAGGTGTGGTTTGACATGACTGACTCACTGGGTAGGACGATTTCATCAACAGTGGCCCTTCACCGTCACGCCTGGCTACATACATCTGGCTTTTTGGGGAATGTCAAAACTTATGGACATGCCCTTTGATGGATCCCACCTATATGGCGAAAAGGCAGAGTCTGCGCTGGAGCGCTTTAAGTACTCTTGAGCTACGGCCAAGTCCTTAGGCCTCTCAGGGGCCCCTCGCCCACAGTCTGCCTTTCGTCCCTTTCGTGGCTACGGGAGGGGCACGGTGCCACGACACTCACAAGTTACCCACTGTCAGGTGCCAGGCCCACAAACTGTGTGCGGATGCAGTCTTGGTGCTTTCAGACCCAGAGGGGCTGGCCAGAAGACATCCGCCACCCAGTCCCCTGCATCTACAGTGTCCAAGCCCTTAAAGTCTGATTCTGCAAGACCATGTACACCCAATTGGGGGAGAGGATTTAATATCATCTTCCTCACTTTTGGTCTATAACATCAGACATATGGGTCTTGCAGATCATACAGAAGGGGTTATTCCCTCCCCTTCCAGTCTCTACCTCCCCCAATGCCTCCCTCAAAAATACAGCTGATGGAGAAACCTCATACCTTTGCTCCGCAAAGAAGTTGTAGCTCTCTTGGCCAAGGGAGTCATTGAAAGGGTCCCAGTATCGGAAGTAGGCAGTGGTTGTTATTCCCACTACTTTCTGATACCCAAAAAGAACAAGGGTCTTCACCCTCTTCCTCAAAAAATTAGAAATTCAAATTGCTTACTCTAGCTCAGGTCTTGCCTGCCTTAAACCAAGGACACTGGATGGAGCTTTGGACTTGCAGGATGCGTATTCCCATATCTCCATCCTGCCTGCCCACAGGCGTTACCTGCGGTTCAGGGTAGGCCATGGGCACTTTCAGTTTATCATGCTCCCCTTCGGACTTACCAGTGCCCCTCGGGTGTTCACAAAAGTGATGGCGGTGGTCGCAGCCTATCTGTGCAGGTCAGGGGTTTCAGTCATCCCCTACTTTGACGACTGGCTGGTGAAGGCTGGCTCGCTCCAGGCTGTTGTCTCTCACCTCCAGATTAAGGCAAACCTCCTGCATTGGCTGGGTTCACTATAAATGTGCCAAAGTCACACCTGACTCCCTCTCAGATGCTCTCTTTCATCAGCACTGTTCTAGACACACTGCAGTTTCGGGCCTACTCTTCTGTATGCCTTTCTGCCTATACCACTTCTCCCCAAGTAATCCTGGTGGCTCCGGACTGAGCACGGAGAGTCTGGTATCCAGAGCTTTGGAAAATGGGCATCGATCCTCCAGTCAGGCTGCCCTTTCGGGAAGATCTTCTGGTGCAGCAATAGGGCAAGGTTCTCCACCCGAACCAGTCAACTTTGTGCCTTCATGTGAGGAGATTGAGCGGCAGAAGTTAACAGCTTTCGACCTTCTCCTGAAGTGTGTAAAGTTATTCTGGCAGCCAGGCGTCCCTCCACCAAGATGGTATACGCCTGTGGTTGGAAACGGTTTGTATATTATTGTACAGAATGATCTAATGATCCTCTTTCTTCTACTCTCTCTGATATCCTTTTCTTTATTTTCTCCCTTGCCCAGCAGGGCTCTGCATTGGGCACACTCAAGGAATATCTTTGTGCCTTATCGGCTTTTCTCCGGCTGCCTGATCAGCCTTTTTTATTCAACTCTCTTATTGTAAATAGCTTCCTTAAAGGGCTTGTACATATGTTTCCTCCTACACCCTTTGTCATGCCTCAGTGGGACTTAAATCTTGTTATCACTTTACTCATGTGTGCTCCCTTTGAGCCTTTTCACAATTGTCCCCTCCAGCTGCTGACCATCAAGACAGCCTTCTTAGTGGCAATAACATCTGCCAGGAGGGTGAGAGAGATGCAGGCTCTCTCATCCAAACCTCTGTATCTCACCATGTTTTTGGACACAGTAGTGCTTCGCACGCATGCCTCGTTTCTCCCTAATGTGATGATCCCATTCTCCTGGGTCAGAACATCACCATGCCCATCTTGTTTGCTCCCCTGTATCCCTCTAAGGAAGAGGAGCAACTCCATCAACTGGACACAAAAAAGCAGTCGTTCTACCTTGACCGCACAAGAGTTCCAGGTGGATGACCAACTCTTTGTGGGGTACGTGGGAGCAAAGAAATGTCAGGCAGTGCAGAAACGAACCATTTCAAGCTGGGTCATTCTCTGCATAAAGACCCTACAGTGTGGCCCAAAAGCAGCCTCCTGAGGGCTTGAGCGCTCATTTCACCAGTGGCAAAGCTGCTACCCCTACATTAGCAAGAGGTGTACCTGTCCTGGACATCTGGCAGGCTGCAACATGGACGTCTCTGCACACATTTGCCAAACACTACTGCCTGGACAATCAGGTCCACAGAGACAGGCACTTTGCCCTTTTGGTCCTGAATGATTTTTTAGTTTGAGGTGAATTTGTCCGCAGACCACAGCTAGGAGGTTATGGCTTGGATATCTATTCCAAAGTAAGGAATCTGCAGCTAGAAGTCTCTATCAGATGAACAAGTTACTTACCTTCAAGAACGGATTATCAGGTACAGACTTGATCTAGCTGCATATTCCTTACTCCCACCCATGCTCCCTGCTTTGCAGACTCATTTACTAGGGTTAAGGATTGTCCCTTTCATGGTCCTAGTTTTATGCACAGACAAAACTGTTGGTTCTTTCCATGGCACTGCGCTTCTGGGGTGAAAGTTTGTGGAAAAGTACTGATGTACTTGCGCCTGGGTGCTTCCTTTATAGGTGGCTGTGATATCATAGATGGCTCCAACTATGCGGACGACACTACAGAGATCCGAGCGACTCCAACTGATGGCACGCGCAGGGGTATTGCTCAGCAAAAGTTCCAGATTCCAAGCTGACGCCTGGATTTCTAAAGGTAAGTAATCTGCAGCTAGATATTCTCTACCAGATCATGCGTTAACGAAGGTAAGTAACTTGTTTGTCGCAGGCAACAGGGAGTTTGAAGGATCTAGTTGTCACGCAGAAGGTGGCGGAAGAGATAGTGTGGTGGAGCAGAGCACAGATAACTCAAGAGAGAACATTTCTACGTCAACTTTTACAGTCACCATCGCAAAAGATGCTTCGTATTTGGGATGGGGTGCACAGATGGTAAATCTCGATACGAGGAGTGTGGAAGGTTCAGGAAGCTGGCTCAACACATCAAACCTTTGAAACTAAAAACAGTGTTCCTTGCCTTAAAAGCATTTCAGAAAGGGATTTGGGAAAGACAATTTTAATCTAAACAGACAATACAATAGCCATTGTGGGAAAGTACTTGCTTTTTGGCATGGTTACCCCCACATTGTGCCTACTCTCAGTATGCATAGACTGTATTCACTGGGATCCTTCTAACCAGGACCCAAGTGATTGTGTCCTCTCCATCTAAATTTGGTTGCCTAGGACTTTGCACACCCCACAGTTGGCTTATTGGTCCCCCCCTTATAAGTCCCAATTATGTGGTACTTAGGTGCCCAGGGCATGGGGGCACCAGGAATTCCCCATGGGCTGCACCAATGGGAGCCCATGTAAAATGTGTCTGCAGGCCTGCCATTGCAGCCTGTGTGAAAAGGTGCATGCACGAGTTCACCACAGTTCACTGCACTACGTTACTAAGTCACCCCGATGGTAGGCCCTCCTAGCCCAGAGGGCAGGGTGCAGGTCTTTGTGCGTGAGGGCACCTCTGATTGAGCAGAGGTGGCCCTACGAATTCCAGTTCCATTGCACCAGACTTCGTAAGTGCAGGGAAGCCATTTTACCCGTGTACTGGACACAAGTCACTTCCTGAACTCCGAACCTGGGCATATTTGGTATCAAACATGTCAGAATCATACCCCAATACTGTTGGCAGTATTGGTTGTATGATTCCATGTACTCTGAGGGCTCCTTAGAGGATCCCCAGTATTGCTCCTATCATTCTTCTGGTGTTTTCTGGGAAGCCCGCGTTGCTGCCACTCCTCAGACAGGTTTCTGCTCTCCTGCTGCTTGACCAGCTCAGGCAGGGGAAGGCAGAACACATGATTTCCTGTGGGAAAGGGAAGTAGCACCTTCTCCCTTGGAAACAGGTGTTACAAAGCTTGGGAGGGGGAGCCTCCCCAAGCCACCGGTTTGCTTTGAAGGGCACATTTGGTGCCCTCCTTGCAGAAACTGGTTTGCACCAGTCCAGGGTCCCCCGGTCCCAGCTGTGGTGCGAAACTGAGCAAAGGAAAGGGGAGTGACCATGGCCCTGTCTTTCACCATCCCAAGGGTGGGACCCAGATCTCCTCCAGGTGGCCACTATATTCTGCCATCTTGAAACCAAGATATGCAGAGGCCCCTGGGAGCATCTGAGTGGCCAGGTCAGGCAGGTGATATCACAGAACCCTGCTGATAGGTGGTCACCTTACTAGGTGACCAAACCCCCCTTTAGGGCTATTTAGAGACTTGCTTGAGGGTGGATCCCCAGATTTGATGTGCAATACTCCACCAGGACTCCTCTGCATTGTTTGCTTCATCTTCTGGCCACTGGAACCGCAACTGGACTCTTCAGGAACAGACAAGCTGCAACTCTATTGACTACGTCGCTTTGCAGCATTGTTTCTCTGGCTCCTTCCAGCAACTGCAACATTTCCCTGGCTGTGCATCCTCTGAGGTCGGCAAGACTTCAGCCTGCACCAAGAAGCAAGAAGGAATCTCCCTTGGAGTGAAGGAGTCACTCCCCTGCATCTGCAGGCACCAACAGCAACTGGACTCTTCAGGAACAGACAAGCTGCAACTCTAGCGACTACATCGCTTTGCAACAATGTTTCTCTGGCTCCTTCCAGCTACTGCAACATTTCCCTGGCTGTGCATCCTCTGAGGTCGGCAAGACTTCAGCCTGCACCAAGATGCAAGAAGGAATCTCCCTTGGAGTGAAGGAGTCACTCCCCTGCATCTGCAGGCACCAACAACAACCACGACCTGCTGTGTGGATCTGATCTCCTCTGAAACCGCATGGATCCTGCATCACACATGGTGGTCTGGAGTGGTCCCCTTGATCCTCTCTGCCAGCTGTCCAACTTGGGAGATGGTAAACCCTTGCCTCTCCTTGCAGGACAATACCTCTATGCACCACAACTGTTGCAGTTACCAAGGCTTGTTTCCTCCAACTCCAAGGGATCTTAAGGCTCCATATATCCCTGGCCCCCAACACTCCATCCTTCCAAGCACAGTCTCCTCCCTGCTGCTCCAGCGTCTCTTCAGTTGTGCCGACTGAGCCTCACTGCGACGTACTGTGCTTGTTGCCAGTGTGTTGCCTATGAGGGGTTGCGACTGCTTCTGTTGGCTATCCCATCTGCTGAGGGTCACCTCGGACTCCATTTCCTGGGTTGAGTCCCCTAGGCCTTGTTGGTCCTCTTCAGCCTTGCAACTCTTCTTTTGCTCTTTTTGCATTTGCCAAGGCTTGTTGGTGGTTGTCCTGCACCACTGACCATCTGCGACCAGACAACCGACGTGGGACACCGTTTGCACCACTCAAAGGACTCCTCTCCTGCTTCTGGGCCCCACAGCTGGTCTTCTCCCCTTGTCAACCTGGTTCTGCATCCACAGAAGGGTGGGTAGTGACTCCTGCCCCCACTGGACACTCCATCATGGACTGGACTCTGTCCCCTTCCTTTGCAGACCTCTTCTACTGGAATCACCTTTGGTTCCTCCTTTTTTGGTCCTGTTCTTGTGCAATCCTTTTTCAATGTCCTCCTGTTAGCCCTTAGGAAAAGCAGGCACTTACCTCTGCTCTCCTGGGCTCTGGGGGTCACTCTGGTACTCATCTCTTGGAGTTCCCAGTTCCTCCAGCTCCCCTCTAACAACTCCTCTTCCTTGAGTGGGGGGGACTGTATCTTGCATTCCACTTTCTTAGTATATGTTTTGGCCCTCTCCTGGGGCCTTTGCTATTATTTTTTTTTACTAAGTATTGCCAATGCTTCTTGTTTCTATTATTTTCATAAATCTTTTTATTTAAGTTTTAAAGTATTAGATAGTTTCAGCGCCAGACATTTTATACATAACAATTGACAATCAGGGGTACAACCCTGTTTACTTTTATCTCCACCAACCCATGCATAAGCGTCCAGTACATATATGTCCCCAGTAACAGCAAATTTAAAGTACATGGATGGGAGGGTAGCACGGCCCGCGATAGTGGGGGGTCCCTTACGGCTCTAATCATCAGAGAGCGTGCTAGTGTGGCGTGGCAGTCAGGTCTTGGTAGTCCCATAATAGATAACCGTACATCACAGAGCAATTGCAGCAAACGAGATAAAGATTTATATTTATGTATAACTTGGAATAACAGTTTGTAACAAGAACAGTTTTGACAATTATAACCACAGCTCATAACTATAGCTTTGCACATACTCCATTCCCCTGCGCCCCATCCCGCACATCCCAATCAGACATTTTAGCACCCCAGCAAATAGATTTGGGACAGACCTGGGCCTGCCCGAGCCACCAAATGCTTGATGTTTCTATTCTATTTACTGAGTGCTAATGTGTATATCATTAGTGTGTACTTACCTCCAGACAGGGGGAACTGCCTCAAAGTATTCTAGTGCTATACTACTATAATAAAGCACCTTTATTTTTGTAACACTGTGTGGTTCTTTCATGTGTGATAAGTTCCATTGTGGCTATAGTGGTATTGCATAAGCTTTGCATGTCTCCTAGGTAAGGCTTGGCTGCTCATCCACAGATACTTCTAGAGAGCCCTGGCTTCCTTGGCACTGCCTACACTTCACTAATAGGGGATCCCTGGACCTGGTACAAGGTGACAACACCACAGGCATCCACCACACACCAGGCCAGCTTTCTACAGCCATGTTCTATATTAAAAAAGATGGGGGACTTAATCCCTTCCTCTATCCAACTTAGCACATGAAATTTGGAGATGGACAATCCAAAGGAAGATCGACCTATTAGCAGTACAACTACTGGCGAAGAACAACCTAGAGGCGGACAGATTGAGTAGACAAGCTTCATGGTCTCACGAATGGGTACTCAACCAGTCAGTTCTTCAGAGTATCTTTCAATTATGGGGAACTCAAGAAATAGATCTATTCGCAACACCTTTGAACTCAAAATGCCAAAGCTTTGCCTTCAAACAGCCATACCACCATTCAATGGGGAATGCACTGTTGATAAACTTGTTAAGGAGATCTGCATCCACCCCAATACCATTGATACACAGGGTGATCAAAAAATGCAGAATCCGCAAAATGATATTAATTCTAATTACACCAAAATGGACGAGACAAACATGACTCTCAGAACTGATCAGATTGGCACATGGAAAAATATTGAAGCTACCATTAAGACAAGGGTGGTCATTACAACCCTGGCGGACGGTGTTAAAGTGGCGGTAAGACCGCAAACAGGCCGGCGGTAAACAAATGGGAATTATGACCGTGGCTGAAACCGCCAACAAAGACAGCCACTTTAACACTCAGACAGCCACGGAGGTACAGACAAACAGCTTGGCGGTCACCACCAACAGACAGGCGGAAGACAATGTACCACCCACAGTATCACAACCTACCAATCCGCCACCTTTTCCGGGGGGGATTCACCGTGGATAAAAACACGGCGGAAACAGCCATTTCAAAAGGAAAACGCTCACCTCTACACACTCCACGAGGAAGGAGGACACCATGGAACCGGAACTCCAAATCCTCCCTGCGATAGTCTTCCTGCTCCTATACGACCATCATCAACGCCGGCGCCGAACACAACGGTGAGTACTGCGCCTACGACATAGGGGAGGGGGAGGCAAAAGCCAGGGACACACACACGCAACACCCCCACCCCGACCCTCACCCACTACAACACACACACCAATGCATATCCAAACATTACAGTAACAACCCCCAACCTCCCCGGAAGAATGCAAAGACAAAAGGAAATGAGTTCAACCATTGTAATATATCAAAATACAGTAAACAAATATATACAGATATATATACACATTCAACAAAATATACATCACGATTAGTAGTGCAGGTAATGCACCATTCATTGTCCGTGGACCACTGGGACCAAAATGCATGGGCGAGGCCCACATCAGATACCTGATCAAAACGGAGAGAACACTGCTGGGGCATCAGATAGAAATACAACAGGCACCTCAGGGGGAAGGGAAGGGGGGGCACCTCAGCCGGATGAGTGCACCACGCCAGATCCACGAGGGGGCTCCATGCCCATTGATGTATCCTGGGGGGTGCAAAGCCACAGTCTCTCAAGTCTCTACAGTGGGTGGTTTGCCCACTGTACCATCCTGGGGAGTGCAAAGCCACAGTCTCTCAAGTCTCTACAGTGGGTGGTTTGCCCACTGTACCATCCTGGGGAGTGCAAAGCCACAGTCTCTCAAGTGGATAATAGTCTCCACTGGTTCTGGAGGGGGACTGGTGCCCAGAGTGCTTCATCCTGTGAAGGACAGAGGTAGTGGATGCATGTCTCCACTGGTTCTGGAGGGGGACTGGTGCCCAGAGTGCTTCATCCTGTTAAGGACAGACGGTGTGGATGCATGTCTCCACTGGTTCTGGAGGAGGACTGGTACCCAGAGTGCTTCATCCTGTGAAGGACAGACGGAGTGGATGCATGTCTCCACTGGTTCTGGAGGGGGACTGGTGCCCAGAGTGCTTCATCCTGTGAAGGACAGACGGAGTGGATGCATGTCTCCACTGGTTCTGGAGGGGGACTGGTGCCCAGAGTGCTTCATCCTGTTAAGGACAGACGGAGTGGATGCATGTCTCCACTGGTTCTGGAGGGGGACTGGTGCCCAGAGTGCTTCATCCTGTGAAGGACAGAGGGAGTGGATGCATGTCTCCACTGGTTCTGGAGGGGGACTGGTGCCCAGAGTGCTTCATCCTGTGAAGGACAGACGGAGTGGACGCATGTCTCCACTGGTTCTGGAGGGGGACTGGTGCCCAGAGTGCTTCATCCTGTGAAGGACAGACGGAGTGGACGCATGTCTCCACTGGTTCTGGAGGGGGACTGGTGCCCAGAGTGCTTCATCCCGTTAAGGACAGACGGAGTGGATGCATGTCTCCACTGGTTCTGGAGGGGGACTGGTACCCAGAGTGCTTCATCATGTGAAGGACAGACGGAGTGGATGCATGTCTCCACTGGTTCTGGAGGGGGACTGGTGGCCAGAGTGCATCACTCTCCCCGTGACGGTCCCAGTTCCGTCACTGCCCCTGCCGCACATGGGCTAGCGGTGCCTGAGTTGGCGGTCCTTGCCCTGTTCAGCGGTCTTTGCCCTGTTCAGCGGTGCTTGCCATGGCGGTCTTCGCCCTGTTCAGTGGTGCTTGACTTTGCAGTTTCTGACCTGTTCAGCGGTGCTTGCCATGGTGGTCCTTGCCCTGTTCAGCGGTGCTTGCCCTGTTCAGCGGTGCTTGACTTTGCAGTTTTTTACCTGTTCAGCGGTGCTTGCCATGGCGGTCTTTGCCCTGTTCAGCGGTGCTTGCCCTGTTCAGCGGTGCTTGCCATGGCGGTCCTTCATTGCCCAGCTGGGCTGGGGCTGGCGGTCCTTCATTGGGCAGCTGGGCTGTGGCTGCCAGGGCCCTCCTGGGCAGCTGGGCAGCTGGGCTGTGGCTGGCGGTGGCCTCCTGGGCACTGACTCTGGCGGTGGCCTCCTGACCAGTGACGATGGGGCTGCCCTTCTGGGCACTGACTCTGGCGGTGGCCTCCTGGCCAGTGACGATGGGGCTGCCCTCCTGGCCAGTGACTATGGCGGTGGTCTCCTGGCCAGTGATGAAGGGGCTGGCGGTGGCCTCCTGGGCAGCGGGGATGATGGCGTCCTTCTCCGCCGTGCTGCTCTTCCCAGACTTTGGCGATTTCTTCTGCCCCTTCCCCACCTTGGGAGGAGTCACAGCTGAGTGGACACTCCCCCCGGGACCCTTGTGAGCGGCTTTGCTGGCTGGAGCCTTCCCCCGGGCACTGTCCAACTTCTGGTGCTTCACAGGAGGGGGACTGGCTGTGCTGTGGCTCCGTGTGACACTGGCTGCCCTGGTGCCCGGTGCACTCCACACACCTCTAACAGGCACCACTGGTACCGGAGAGTTTTTGGCTGAGGTGCTAGTACGGGACCTATGAATTGGAGGGGGGGTGGGAAAGAGGTCAAGCTTGCTCAGGAAAAGTTTCTTAGGAACACTGGGATGGGTAGCTGGAGGGGGTCTGGGAGTGGAGGAAGAGGAGGTGGTTGTAGGAGGTGTAACTTTTGTGGCTTTGGGTGCAGGTGCATGCGCTGGAGGCTGTCGTGAGATGGATGTATGTTGGGTGGGTGTGTGCCTGCGTTTGTGTACTTTGGGAGGGGGCGTCACAAACACACTGGGAGAGGACATAGGGGACGTGTAAATGGGAGTGGGGGTGGTGAGTGCAGGTGAGCAGGTGTGGTGGTGGGTGTTCTGGTGCGGGACGTAGTGGCTGTAGTGGTAGTGCATGCAGGTGAGAGTGTAGACGACACTGGGAGGGAGGAGGGAGACGACGAGGAGGGGGACACAGTGGAGGCAGTGGATGTTGCTGTGTCTGTATGTGTGTGATGCTTGCGTGAGTGCCTGTGGGATGTGTGGTGCTTATGTTTGCCTGAGCTTCCCATGTGTGTTGAGGTGTGTGCAGGCTGGTCTGATGGTGTGCTTGGGATAGGCTGGGGTACAGAGGATTGGGTCTGGGTGGAAGAAGTTGGAGGGGGGATGCTAGAGACAGAGACAATGGCTGCCATCAGTGCTGAGGCCAGAGTTTGCAGGGTTCGATGAAGGGCAGCCTGACCAGAATGAATGCCGTCCAGGAATGCATTTGTGTGTTGCAATTCCCTTTCTACACCCTGGATGGCATTCAAAATGGTAGACTGCCCAACAGTGAGGGACCTGAGGAGGTCAATGGCCTCCTCACTGAGGGCAGCAGAGGTGACAGGGGCAGGGGCTGAGGTGCCTGGGGCGAAGGTGATGCCCACCCTCCTGGGTGAGCGAGCACGGGGCGAAGGCTGAAGGGCAGCTGGGAGGGCGGTGCTGGTAGGAGGGGTGACAGCTGTACCTGTAGAAGTGGGGGGCACAGATTTTGCCGCCACCACAAGGGAGCTCCCATCGGAGGACGAGTCCGTGTCGCTGGTTGCAGATCCTGTGACCGCCGTGAAGCTCCCCTCGCCCTCCGTCCCACTGGTGTATTCCGAGTCCGTGGTGTGGCCCTCCATGGCCATGTGGGATGCAGCTCCCTCGTGCTCCGGTGCCACTGTACCGCCGCCTGATGATGCTGATGCACACAAGAACAGGGAGACCACAAAAAGGGGGGGGGGACAGAAGAAAGACAGGTTGAGTGCATGGCTTACCACTACCGTTGGCGGACAATACAGACACAGCAGCCCCCTGCACTACGCCGCGCTGTTGGGCTCTACAGATGCAGTTCCTGGGATGTGGCCTACATGGCTATGGTGGACATCAGCACACATAGATGACACAGGGGCATGTATACCTGTACTTAGCACTCTACAGAGGTGGGTTGGAGTGCCACATGGCCTGCATTATGGAGGGGCCTAGCCTATGGAACTCGCCCTGGCCTAGGGGAACCCACAGCCCTCCTCCCCCACCCAGACACCTTCACTGCGCACAGAGTCCGCAGAATGATGTTGTACTCACCCCCTTGTGTCTGCTGTGATGCCCCCAAGCACCCATCCATCTCAGGGTAGGCCACCGCCAGGATCCGGAACATCAGGGGGGTCATGGTGCGACGGGCACCCCTCCCATGTTGGGAGACCATCCACAGCTGAGCCTCTGCCGTCTTCTTGCACCAGCGGCGAATGTCCTCCCATCTTTTACGGCAGTGGGTGCTCCGTCTGTGGTGTACCCCCATGGTCCGGGCGTCCTTGGCGATGGCACGCCAAATATCCTTCTTCTGGTGGGCGCTGACCTACATGACATGTACAGGGGAAGAAGAGAAGTCATTACCAACTGCACCATCAAAGTGAGTGGCCCACATCCCTACCCTTTCCATGTGGCACATGCGTTCACAGTCCTTCATGCACGCAGAACTGTGGCCTCTTCCTTCTTACAACCAGCCCTCTCCACACAGGCATAGCCCATACAACTTGCTCCCTGTGTACTTTACCTGTTGTTCTGGAGGACCGTAGAGTAGCGTGTACTGGGGGAGGACCCCGTCCACGAGCTTCTCCAACTCCTGTGCAGTGAAGGCAGGGGCCCTTTCCCCAGACGCACGAGCCATTGTCTCTTCCAGACCGAGGTCACAGCAGCACTTGCAGTGTAGGACCTCTCCTGTCGAAGATTAGGTATCGAGTGATTGAACAGATAGAAAATGACGGTCACGTCCGCGGCGGTGCGTATCATCACCACCGGCGCACTTCGTTATTGGCTCCTGGGACCAATAGGGTCCAATGTTGACCAATGCAGCATTGCGCCGTATTCTTCGTCCGCCTACCGCAACGGTGTACAACGCCAGCGCAGTTACCTCACACCCCATTGTCCCAGTTTAGAGGTCAGGCAGCCGCCATTTCAGGGGCCCACATGGCTTCATTTTCAACTGCGTCACACATACCTAGGCCTAGACTCAACACACATACAGACAACTTTTTGGATTATGTTTCGTGTTCTGTGTAGACTGTGGGTACATACCTCTGAGTTGTTTGACTCTGTGGTCGCTGTTGTCCTTCCTAGGCACCGTCCGCTGGGACATGTGAGGAGATGGTGGAATCCTCTGGTGTACCGACCGCTGGTGGACCTGTTGACAATGGAGGAGCGACATTTAATCATCACCTACAGGTTTGACTGTGCCACAATCCAGGAACCGTGTACCCAGTTGGAGCCTGACCTGATGTCAGCAATCCGCCATCCCACAGGGATCTCCCCTCAAGTGCAGGTGCTATCAGTGCTCCATTTCCTTGCAAGTGGGTCATTTCAAACAACAGTGGCCATGGCATCAGGGATGTCCCAGCCTATGTTTTCCAAAGTGTTATCCAGAGTGTTGTCTGCCCTGCTGAAACACATGCGGAGCTACATCGTTTTCCCTCAGGTGGAGGATTTGGCTACAGTTAAAGGTGACTTCTATGCCCTTGGACATATCCCTAACATCATAGGTGCCATTGATGGGACCCATGTAGCTCTGGTCACCCCCCACAGGAGTGAACAGGTGTACAAGAACCGGAAGAGTTATCATTCCATGAATGCACAGATGGTATGTTTGGCAGACCAGTACATCTCCCAGGTAAATGCTATGTTCCCTGGCTCTGTACATGACGCCTACATCCTGCAGAATAGCAGCATCCCTTATGTGATGGGTCAACTCCAGAGGCACCGGGTGTGGCTATCAGGGGACTCTGGTTACCCCAACCTGTCATGGCTACTGACCCCAGTGAGGAATCCCAGGACCAGGGCAGAGGAACGCTACAATGAGGCCCATGGGCGGACTAGGAGGGTGATCGAACGCACCTTCGGCCTCCTGAAGGCCAGGTTCAGGTGCCTCCATATGACAGGTGGTTCCCTTTTCTACTCACCAAGGAAGGTGTGCCAGATCATCATCGCCTGCTGTATGCTTCACAATCTGGCTTTGCAACGCCAGGTGCCTTTTCTGCAGGAGGATGGTCCAGATGACGGTGTTGTGGCAGCTGTGGAGCCTGTGTACAGTGATGAGGAGGAAGCAGAGGAAGAAGACATTGACAACAGGGACTCAGTTATGCAGCAATATTTCCAGTGACACACAGATGAGAACACATTCCTGCCTACTACAAGTACTTTCACACTGCTACCTCTATCCTGTCTGTCGATTTCAAACAGTATATGGTAACTGAGTTGTACATTTCCATTACGGTTTCACAGATGTGGTTACCAACGTGTGTCATCTGCTTACATTCCTCATGGACTTGAGATGTGTGACATAGGTATGTTGACATTACATTTGAGAACGGATTTTGTCACTGTCATTGCTAATACACAGTTTCAAAATCACAGACCGACTCCAGATTGTTTTGTGCTTCAAGGGTGTTTATTGAAGTGCTAAATATTGGAGGGGGTGGTAAAATGGTGAGGGGTGATGGTGGAGGAATGTCCATGGCAGAGTCCAGTCTATTAGTCTTACGGGTGCACTGCCCATATGGGCATAGGAAGTGGAGCTGGGGCAGTTCCAATATGGACAGGGTTACAAAGTGGGACAGTGGGATAACAATCAGGGTGGTTACATTTCTTGGCGGGGGTCTTGCCATCGTGCTCTGTCCTGTTCCTGGATCTCAGGGACCGCTTGCGGGGTGGTTCTCCGTCTGCAGGGGTTGGGGTGCTGGTGTGGTGGTCCTGTGGTGGTGCCTCCTGTCCACTAGCGCCGGCGGAGGTGGTGGGCAGTTCTTCGTCCATGCTAGTGTCAGGGGCCCCTTGGAGTGCCACGGTGTCCCTCCTGGTGTTCAGTATCTCCTTCAGCACCCCTACGATGGTGCCTAGGGCAGTGCTGATGGTTCTGAGTTCCTCCCAGAAGTCCAAATACTGTTCCTCCTGCAGGCGCTGGGTCTCCTGAAACTTGGCCAGTACCGTTGCCATTGTCTCCTGGGAGTGGTGGTAGGCTCCCATGATGGAGGAGAGGGCCTCGTGGAGAGTGGGTCCCCTAGGCCTGTCCGCCCCCTGTCGCACAGCAGCCCTCCCAGTTCCCCTGTGTTCCTGGGCCTCCGTCCCCTGGACTGTGTGCCCACTACCACTGCCCCCAGGCCCCTGTTGTTGTTGGGGTGGTGGGTTATCCTGGGTTCCTTGTAGTGGTGGACACACAGCTGATTGACGTGTCCTGGGTACGGAGGTATGGGCCCGCTGGGTGGGTGCTGTGCTGGTGTTACCAGAGGGTGGAAGGTCTGTGGTGGCCTGTGACTGGGTATGGGGAACCGACTGTCCCGAGGCCCACGATGGTCCGGGCTGGTCATCTGGATCCAGTTGGTCATCACTGTGGGCCTCTTCTGTGGGTGGGGTAGAGATGTCTGGACCCTCCTGTCTGGTGACGTTGGGTAGTGGTCCTGCAGGGGTGTAAAAGCATGATTATTGCATCTGTGTGTGTCATGGTGTGCAATGGGTGGGTGACCGTGTACCCCAGTGCTAGAATTCCTGTGTGGGGGTTTGTGTGATGATGGTTGGGGGGGTGTTATGGGTATGTGCAGTGGGCATGCTTTAGTGAGGGGTGTCCATGCTTTGTTGTGTCATGCAGGGCTTGGTGTTGGGATGGGTGGTTTGTGTCAGTAGTACATATGTGAGGAGTTGGAGTGATAGGGGAGGGGGTGAGGGTGGGGGTCTGTGATAGCATGCAGGTAGGGTGGGGGATATGATAGTTAAGATTTGACTTACCAGAGTCCATTCCTCCACCGACTCTTCCGAGGCCCTCAGGATGCATAATGGTCAAGACCTGCTCCTCCCATGTTGTTAGTTGTGGGGGAGGAGGTGGGGGTCCGCCGCCAGTCCGCTGTACCGCAATGTTGTGCCTGAAGACCATGGAACGCACCTTCCCCCGTAGGTCGTTCCACCTCTTCCTGATGTCGTCCCGATTTCTTGGGTGCCGTCCCACTGCGTTGACCCTGTCGACTATTCTTCGCCATAGCTCCATCTTCCTAGCTATGGAGGTGTGCTGCACCTGTGATCCAAATAGCTGTGGCTCTACCCGTACGATTTCCTCCACCATGACCCTGAGCTCCTCCTCCGAGAACCTGGGGTGTCTTTGCCGTGCCATGGGGTGGTGTAGGTGATGTGTGGGGTGGTGTATGTGGTGATGAGTGTGGTGATGTGTAGTGGTGTGAGGTGTTTTGTGTGTGGATGTTGTGTGGGTGATGGTGTTGTGTGCCTCTGTGTGGTCGGGTTGTCTATGCTGTGCTGTCTCCCTGGCCTTCGTCTAAATTTTTGGTCGTAGTGGTTTGTGGGTGATGTGGGTGTTTGTTTTATATAGTATTGATTGTGTGGGAGTGGTGTGTGTATGTGTATCAGGTGTGTGTATTTCGAATTGTCCAATGTGGCAGTGTTTTGGAGATGTGTGTGTATTTTGAACGCGGCGGTGTGTACCACCAATGGAATTCCGCGGTTGAAAGACCGCCGCGTGGATTCGTGGGTCGTGATAGCATGGGCGTGTTTCTGTTGCCGTGGCGGTGGAGGTTTTGTTTTCGCCAGTTTATCACTGACCTTTGGTGTGGAAGACTTGTGTGGGTGTCTGAATTTTGGCGGATTCCGAGCTGTGGGTCATAATAGCTGTGGCGGAATTCCGCGGCCGCGGCGGTGTATTGGCGGTCTTCTGCACGGCAGTAAGCAGCTTTTACCGCCAATGTTGTAATGACCCCCAAGATCTGTTGTCAATGGAATAAAGAAGGGTTCTACACCCAGAACCAGAAACTTTGAATCTGGCAGCGCGGCTCCTGAGGACTTAGAGTTTGGACATCTAAAACTGCCAGAAAAAAACAACAGCTGTCCTTAGAGAAGCAAGGAAACCTGCAACTAAAAAATACTATACCGCTTAATAGAAGAGATACACACTATCATGTTATAAACAAGGACTTCTAAAAAAGAACACAAAAGAGAAGACTGTTAAAATGTTTAACACATCTCCTGGAATGCAATTTAAACTATGCTTCTTTAAGGTACATTTAGAAGCTATAATGGCTTACACTAGAGGACACATAGGTTTTTCACAACACTGGTAGTGAAAAGGAGATTGCACCACCAAAGAGGGTACCAGCTCCTACTTGGATCTTAAATGTGGTTCTCACACAGTTGATGAAGAGTCCTTTTGAATATTTACATAAAAAAGATCTACAAATGCTCACTCTAAAGACTGCTTTCTTAGTGGCTATAACTTCCCTAGCAGGGTAAGCGAGTTGCAGGCACTCAGTTTACAAGAGAGACATTTTCAAATACACAAGGACAGGATTGTGCTCCGAACTGACCCTCAGTTCTTACCTAAAGTGATTTCACAATTCCATTTAAAGTATACAAATATCATGTTTCTTTCAAAATCTGAAGACTCAAGCAGAAAGAGCATTGCACACACTAGATGCAAGACAGGCAGTTATGTTTTATATTGAAAAGAGAGGCATTTAGGAAAACAAAACAACTTTGCTTCCTTCGCAAACTGTTTTCTAGAAAGACCAGTTACCAAGAATTCAATTGCAAGGTGGATAGGATGAACAATTCAGTTATCTCACAAGAATGCAGGGAAACCACTGCAAGCAGCTCCAGGAGCTGACTCAACAAGGAAAAAAGGAGTAACTATTGCCTTTCTGGATAAGACACACTTACATTTGTATGGCTGCAACATGGTCATCAGTTTACACTTCAACTAGACACTATTGTATAGATGTGCAAATGAATAAGAAATAACAAGTTGGACAAAACGTTTTACAAAATCTGTTTAGTAATCCATTTTCATCTTCAACCCAACCACCTCAGTAAGAACAAACAGCCATAGAGTCAATGCACAGCATGTGAATCCAGAAAAGTTTCACGCTGCACAACGTAAAGTTTCTTACCTGTTGCTGTAGTTTTGCAGCGAGAAAAAATACCTGGATTCACAAGCGGTCCACCTATCTCCACAAAGAAGATGGAGGAAAAAAAAGAATCTGAAGATGGCAATCAAAGGTGGGGACTTCCAGAGGAAGTGCAACAACATCACAGGGGACACCAAATGGAGGACTGTCGATGCCCAACAAACACAAAAAAAGTGTAGGAAAGTCTTCCTTTTTGGCATGGTTACCCCCACTTTTTTGCCTGTTGTCAGTATACTTCGACTGTTTTCAGTTTGATCCTGCTAACCAGGACCCCAGTGATTGTGGTCTACCCTCTAAATTTGGTTGCCTTGGTACTCTTTAGACCCCACAATTGGCATACTGGTGCACCCTTGTAAGTCCCTCGTATATTGCTCTTGGGTACCGAGGTCGTTGGTACACCAGGAGTCCTCCATGGGTTGCACCATGTATTATGCCACCCATGGGAGCCCATGCAAACTCGCTGCAGGCCTGCCATTTGCAGCCTGCTTGAAAAGTTGCATGCACCCTTTCACTACTGGTCACTACACCAGGTCACTGTAAGTCTCTCCTGTGGTAGGCCCTTCCAGCCCTAAGGGCACGGTGCAGGTCCCTGTGTGTGAGGGCACCCCTGTAAGAGCAGAGGTGCCCCCACGAACTCCAGTTCCAATTCACTGGACTTCATAAATGCGGGAAAGCCATTTTAGCTGTGTACTGGCCATAGGTCACTACCTATGGTCTAGCTACAGAATAGTAACTCCAAACCTAGGTATGTTTGGTATCAAACATGTCGGAATCATACCCCAATACTGATGCCAGCGTTGGTGGCATGATTCCATGCACTCTCGGGGCTCCTTAGAGCCCTCAGTATTTGTCCTACCAGTGTGCACCAGTCTAGGGACTCCCGGTCCCTGCTTTGGTGCGGAACTACACAAAGAAAAGGGAAGTGACCACTCCCCTGTCAATCACCACCCCAGAAGTAGTGCCCAGAGCTCCTCCAGGTGACCACTTGATTCTTCCATCTTGAAACCAAGATGGGCAGAGGCCCCTGGTAGCATCTGAGTGGTCAGGTTAGGCAGGTGATGTCAGTGACGCAATCTGATAGGTGGTGGGCACCTTGCAAAGTGACCAAGCCCCTTTTTTGGGGCTATTTAGGGACTCCCTTGCAGGTGGGTCCCCAGATTTAGCATGCAAGACTCCACCAGCACTCCCCAGCAATGACCTCTACTGCTCCTGGCCACCAGAACCGCTGCTGGACTCCACAGGAACCGAACAAGCCTGCAACAGCAATATGACCTCTTCATGCAACATTGTTTCCGCGGCTCCTGTCAGCACTTTGCAACTTTTCCATGGCTGTGCATCCTCCGGGGTTGGTAAGACTTCATCTGCACCAAAGAAGCAAGAAGGAATCTCCCTTGGAGTGAAGGAGTCACTCCTCTGCATCTGCAGGCTCCTAAGGCAACAACGTCTGGCTCCTGAGGTCTGCTGTCCTCTGGACCTGCGAAGATTCTCCAACAAAGGTGGTAGTTCTGAGAAGTCCTCTGGGTCCTCTCTGCCTTCTGTCCAACTTGGGAGATAGTGAGCCCTTGCCTCTTCCTTCAGGACAGAATCCCTTTGCACCGTGACTGTTTCAGCAACCAAGGCTTGTTGACTCATGTTTGGAGGGAGCTTCATGCTCCACGTAGCCCAGGCCCCCAGCACCCTACCTATGCAAGGACAGTCCCCTCTCTGCTGCTCCAGTGATGTTGGACTCTGCTTCAGGAGTGCTGTCTGGGCGTCACTGCGACCTTTCTGTGCCTGCTGCCAGTGGGTTGCTTGTGCAGGCTCCCACTGCTTCTGTTGGCTCCCCTGTCTTCTTAGGGTCAGCCTGGACTCCCCTACGAGGGCCGAGGCCCCAAGTCCTTGATGGTCCTCTTCAGCACTGCAAATCTCCAACAGCTCCAGTTGCACTTTCTTGTGCTTGTTGGTGGTCCCACTGACCACGGACCCATCTGCAATCCGGCGACTGTCAAGGGACAGCTCCTAGTTGACTTTAGGGACTCCTCTTCAGCTCCGGGACTCCACATCCACCACCGTGGACCCGAACTTCACTCACAAAAGGGTTGGCGTTGCCTCCTGCTCCGCCTGGACACTCCTGCATGGACTGGTCTCTGTCCCATTCTTTTACAGGTCCTCGTCATCTGGATTCCACCTTTGGGTTCCACTGGCCTGGTCCTGTTCTTCCATTGTTCCAGGTCCCCATGTTAGCCTATGGGACGGCCAGGTAACTTACCTCCGCTCTCCTGGTTGCTGGGGGTCTGCTAGAAACTCACCTCTTGGAGTTCCATACTCTTCGAACCCTTGGCTAGCTACTCCAGATCCTCTGGTGGGGGACCCATTCTTGCATTTCACTATTTTAGTATATGGCTTGGCCCCCCTATAGGGCCCTTGCTATTTCTAATGTTTTTATGCTAATACCTAGTACTTACCTGTGTATATTTTGTATGTACTTGCCTGCAGAAAGGTGGTATTTCCTATAGTATTCTAGTTTAGTGTTACTATAGTAACGTACCTTTGTTTTTGCAACACTGTGTGGTTCCTTTCATGTGTGATAGGTTACTATGGGGCTACTCTGGCATTGCAAGTGCTTTACACTCCTCCTAGATAAGTCTTGGCTGCTCATCACAGCTACCACTAGAGAGCCCTGGCTTCCTAGACACTATCACTTACTAATAAGGGTTGGCTGGACCTGGCATAAGGTGTCAACACCATAGGTGTCCACCACACACCAGGCCAGCCTCCTACACAAAGGGACAAAAAGGATTTTTGGAGCCAATTTTGGACCCAACCACTGGATGGCGGAATAATGCACAGCATGTGAATCCAGAAAATTCTTCAAGCTGCAAAATACATCGACTGGTAAGAAATTTTACATTCTCTGGTATATTGAAGATAACGTCTCTGCCGGACCACCTTCTCCCGTATCTGCTTCAATTGGCTAAATCTGGTTTGTTCCACTCTTCTATCAGAGTGCATCTAGCAGCAATCTCTAGATTCCAAAGAACAAGTAAGGCACAGTCATTTCAGTCTAGCCGGATAGTAAAACAATATCTCAAAGGCCTCTTAGGTGTCCTCTGGTAAAGCTGGCTCCTCCTTCTTGGTACCTCAATGTTCTACTGGCACACTTAATGAGGGCTGTGTTTGAGCACATTCATAAAAAAGAAATAAAGCACCTAACTTCGAAAATAGCAACATTTGTAGTGCTCACATCAGCTAGGAAAGTCAGTGACATTAAAGCCTTCACGATAAATTTAAACAAGACAGTGTGGTGCTTCAGACAATTCTTGAATTTATACCTAAAGTCTCTTCAGATTTCCATCTGAATTAACCGATTGTATTATGAACATTTTTTGCCAATCTGCAAACTGTAGCAGAGCAATCATTACATATGTTGAAGGTCAGAAGATGCATAAAATTTTATTTACTCAAAACTCGTCATATACGCAAAGCAAATCAGCTCTCTGTTGCCTAATTACCAGTTTCCAAACAGACTACAGCACGATGGGTCGCAGCAAAAATACAGTTCTGTCGTAACCAAGCTGGGTAACCATTGATGAGTTAAAGCTCATCCAACCAGGGCTGTCTCCACCTCCACAGCTCTCTTTGCTCGTGTGCCTTTTCAGCAAATATGCTATGCAGCTACATGGTCAAATATGCACACCTTTTCTCAGTATTGTTGTCTTGATTCTGTGGACAAGAATGATGCGGCAGTGGGACAGGCAGTGTTGCACCATCTGATTCAATAAGATGAGTCATCTTTACATATCTTTCCCATCATTCGCTATGTTGTATTATGATATTGTCTACAAATGTTAACTGCTAGCTATTCTGATTCAAGTATGTGAATTTATGAAATATCCAGTACTGGAGAAGAAAGTAAGTTACCTACATGCAACTTTAGTTCTCCAATATTGGTATCGTTCATAGGTTCACGTGCGACCCACCCTCCTACCCATAGAGGCTTTGTAGGAAAATGCCTCTATTGGCATGGCTACCCCCTAACTTTTTGCCTTTTGTTGATGCTAGTTATGATTGAAATTGAGTCCCTGTTAGCATTTCTTTTAGAGTTTAAAAATGTGTAAAAGTTTGGATTTAAGTTCTAGAAGTAGTTTTTAGTTTCTTAAAAAGTAATCCCAACTTTTAGAGTCATAATGAGTCAAACAGATGAGATGGTGATGGAACTCAACCTCAACCCTTACCTGTATCTAGGGATGTCAGAGTTAAGGTCTCTGTGTAAATTAAAACAGATAAAAACTGGGTCCAACCCTACTAAGGCAAAGCTCCAGGAGCTATTGGCAGAGTTTACAAGGGATCACCCCTCTGATATGGAGGATCCTCCCTCAGATGGGAAAATTAGTGAACAGGAGAATGAACTCACCACTCCTGTCCTAATTAGGGAGAACAGGGGTCCTAGAACCCTGTCTCCACAAATCACAGTCAGAGAACCTGGTTCTTCCACAGGGGAGACCAGTACCTCTGTAAGCATTGAGGGCAGCCTCAATGAGGAGGACATCCTTTCAGCAAGGATGGCCAAGAGATTAGCTTTGGGGAAGCAGCTCCTAGCTATAGAAAAACCATTAATGGTGGCAGCAACTTAAATAGGGTCAGAGAGAATACTGACATCCTAAAAATCCTCAAATGGATTGTAACTAAATATGAAGAAGGTGATGACATCAACAAATGGTTCACAGCTTTTGAGAGGGCTTGTGCAACCCGAAAAGTAAGCAGATCTCACTGGGGAGCTCTCCTTTGCGAAATGTTCAATGGAAAGTGTAGGGATAGTCTCCTCATTCTCTCTGGTAAGGATGCAGAATCCTATGACCTCATGAAGACTACCGTGATTGAGGGCTTTGGATTCTCAACTGAGGAGTACAGGATTAGGTTCAGGGGGGCTCACAAATCCTCAAGCCACACCTGGGTTTATTTTGTTGACTTCTCAGTCAAAACACTGGATGGTTGGATAACTGGCAGTGGTGTAAGTGATTATGATGGGCTGCATAATTTATTTATGAAAGAACATCTGTTAAGTAATTGCTTCAATGACAAACTGTATCAATATCTGGTACAATATCTCCCCAAGAATTGTGAAAGAAGGCAGACCACTGGGTTTAGACAAGGGTGACCAAGACTTCCACAGGGGGTGACCAAAAGAAAAGGGTCACAAAGCCTCCTCAGGGCAAGGGTGGTGAGACATCCAAGGACAAAAACAAAGAGTCTTCTACAGGGTCCCAAAAACCTGCTCAGGAGGGTGGGCACGAGCCTCTTTACGGTCCACAAATGGGTGTAAGGGTAAAAACTTTGATCCCAAGAAGGCCTGGTGTCACAACTGTAGAGAGAATGGACACCAAACTGGAGACAAGGTCTGTCCCAAGAAAAGTCCCACAACTACTACTCCAGTTAGTACTGGAATAGCCAGTCTCCGGGTGGGCTCAACAGTGTGCCCAGAGGAAATCAGGGTCCACACTGAAGCTACTTTATTCTCAGAGGGTGGGGTGGATTTAGCCACATTTGATGGCATTAAAACCCAAGATCCAGACTGTTCTGGACTGGGAAGCTCCAAAAACCCAGACTCAAGTCAGGGCATTCCTTGGCTTGACTACTACTATAGGAGGTTTGTGAAGGGATATGGATCTATAGTGACACCCTTCACAGCACGTACCTCCAAGAAAATTCCCTGAAAAGTTAACTGGACCTTGGACTGTCAAAAGGCCTTTGACACCCTGAAAGAAGCTGTGTGTTCAGCACCAGTTTTGAAAGCTCAAAATTAGTCTAAGGAGTTCATTGTGCAGACTGATGCCTCTGAGCATGGGATAGGAGCAGTTCCATCCCAAACCAATGATGATGGCCTTGACCAGCCTGTTGCTTTTATTAGCAGGAGGTTACTCCCCAGGGAGCAGCGTTGGAGTGCCATTGAGAGGGAGGCCTTTGCTGTGGTTTGCTCCCTCAAGATGTTGAGACCATACCTGTTTGGTACTCACTTCTAAGTTCAAACTGACTGCAGACATCTCAAATGGCTTATGCAAGTGAAAAGAGAGAACCCTAAAATTTTGAGGTGGTCCATTTCCCTACAGGGAATGGGCTTTGTAGTGGAACACAGACCTGGGGCTGCCCATGCCAATACAGATGGCCTTTCTAGGTTCTTCTACTTAGAAAATGAAGACTCTCTTAGGAAAGGTTAGTCTCATCCTCTTTCGTTTGGTGGGGGGTTGTGTAGGAAAATGCCTCTGTTGGCATGGTTACCACCTAACCTTTTGCTTTTTGTTGATACTAGTTATGATTGAAAGTGTGCTGGGACCCTGCTAACCAGGCCCCAGCACCAGTGTTATTTCCCTAAACTGTACCCTTGTCTCTACAATTGGCACAGCCCTGGCCCACAGATAAGTCCCTTGTAAATGGTACCCATCGTACTAAGGGCCCTGTGGCCAGGAAAGGTCTCTAAGGGCTGCAGCATGTATTATGCCACCCTGGGGACCCCTCACTGAGCACATGCACACTGCCTCACAGCTTGTGTGCACTGGTTGGGAGAAAAAGACTAAGTCGATTTGGCACTTCCCTCAGAGTGCCATGCCCACAACGAACTACCTGTGGCATAGGTAAGTCACCCCTCTAGCAGGCCTTACAGCCCTAAGGCAGGGTGCACTATACCACAGGTGAGGGCATAGATGCATGAGCACTATGCCCCTACAGCGTCTAAGCCAATTCTTAGACATTGTAAGTGCAGGGTAGCCATAAAGAGTATATGGCCTGGGAGTTGGTCAAACACGAACTCAATAGTTCCATAAGGGTTACACCGAATACTGGGAAGTTTGGTATCAAACTTCTCAGCACCATAAATCCACACTGATGCTAGCGTGGGATTTATTGAGGAATGCACACAGAGGGCATATTAGAGATGCCCCCTGTATACCAGCCCAACTACTAGTGCTAGGCTTACCAGTTTCTGCCAATCTGCCTCATCCAGGCGGGTTTCTGGCCACATGGGGTGAGTGCCCTTGTCACTCTGTGGCCAGGAACAAAGCCTGCACTGGGTGGAGGTGCTTCACACCTCCCCCTGCAGGAACTGTAACACCTGGCAGTGAGCCTCAAAGGCTCAAGCCTGGTGTTACAGCACCCCAGGGCACTCCAGCTAGTGGAGATGCTTGCCCCCCAGACACAGCCCCCACTTTTGGCGGCAAGTCCAGAGGCGATCATGAGAAAAACAAGGAGGAGTCACCCTCCAGCCAGGACAGCCCCTAAGGTGGCCTGAG
Organism: Pleurodeles waltl; assembly: GCF_031143425.1. NCBI lineage: Eukaryota > Metazoa > Chordata > Amphibia > Caudata > Salamandridae > Pleurodeles > Pleurodeles waltl. The sequence goes on along the minus strand of NC_090447.1, from coordinate 346,267,966 downwards.
CTGAGGTGACCCCTGCCTTAGGAAATCCTCCCTCTTGTTTTGGAGGATTCCCCCCAGTAGGATTAGGGATGTGCCCCCCTCCCCACAGGGCACAAAGAAGGTATAGCCACCCTCAAGGACAGTAGCCATTGGCTACTGCCTCCTAGACCTAATCACACCCCTAAATTGAGTATTTAGGGGCAACCCTGAACCCAGGAAACCAGATTCCTGACCACCTACAAAGAAGAAGGACTGCTGACTTGAAAGCCCCTCAGAGACAACGGAAACAACAACTGACTTGGCCCCATCCCTACCGGCCTGTCTCCAGACTCAAAGCACCTGCACAGCAACGCATCCAGCGGGACCCGTGACCTCTGAGGACTCTGAGGAGTGCCCTGCAAACAAAGGACCAAGAAACTCCTGTGGACAGTGGCTTTGTCAAAAACAGCAACAAAGAAACCACCTTTAAAGGGACTCCAGCCTCACTCCAGAAGTGTGAGTCCCCAACACTATTTACCCGACACCCCTGGCTCGTGTCCAGAAGAGCCAACACTGCAGAGAGGGCCCCTAGGCAACTCCAACGATGTGGACACCCTGAGTCGACGCCTGCAGAGAGAATCCAGAGGCTCCCCCTGACCGCAACTGTCCGGTAACAAATATCCCGACACCTGGAAGAAGCACTGAACCCGCAGCCCCCAGGCCCGAGAGAAACCAACTGCCGGTGCAGGAGTGACCAGCAGGTACCCCTCATCCTTGCCCAATCGATGGCTGGCCCGAGAAGCCTTGTGCCCTGCCTGCATCGCCAGAGTGACCCCCGGGTACCTCCATAGTTTTTAATTCAAAACCCAACACCTACTTTGCACACTGCACCCAGTCGCCTCTGTGCCGCTGAGGGTGTATTTTGTGTTCCTGTTTGTGACCCCCCCAGTGCTTTACAATCCCCCCCGGTCTGCTCCCCGAGGACGCAGGTACTTACCTGCTAGCAGACTGGAACCGGAGCACCCCTGGTCTCCATAGGCGCCTATGCTATTTGGGCCCTACTTTGACCTCTGCACCTGACCGGCCCTGTGTTGCTGAGTGTTTGGGGTTGAATTGAACCCCCAACGGTAGGCTGCCTATGCCCAGGAGACTGAACTTGTAAGTGCTTTACTTACCTGAAAAACTAGCTATTATTTACCTCCCCCAGGAACTGTTGATTTTTGCAGTGTCCACTTTTAAAATAGCTTATTGCAATTTTTGCCAAAACTGGGTACATTACTGTTTTAATTTAAAGTTCCATATTTACCTATGCTAAGTACCTTACAATTTATGTACTTGAATTCTGAATCTTGTGGTTCTAAAATTAATTTAGAAAATTATATTTTTCCATATAAAAACCTATTGGCCTGGAGTTAAGTCTTTGCGTGTGTTCCCATTTACTGCCTTTGTGTGTACAACACATGCTTAACACTACCCTCTGATAAGCCTACTGCTGGACCACAAAACCACAAAATAGAGCATTAGTATTATCTAATTTTGCCACTATCAACCGCTAAGGGGAACCCTTGGACTCTGTGCACACTATCTCTCACTTGCAGATAGTATATACAGAGCCGACTTCCTACAGGCTTCAATTATTTTCATTCGGATTTTATCACACTTGTGCTGGAAAAACAGAGAGACTGCAGCCTCTGTGCTGAGGGATCTAAGGGTGCCATCGCCTGATGGGCTGGACCTTGCATCGTTTTAAATGAGGTTAATAAGCTATTAAAGTGAATGCCATTTAACATTGAGTTCTATGTAGGTTTTTTTTCTACTGCTTTCTGTAATGCCGTCGGACTCCCACTTTGGGGGATGATTCAAGCATGTGAATCTATTGAAGATACCAATACAGGAGAACTACAGTGTAGGAAAGTGCCTCTTTTGACTTGATCACCCCACACTTTTTGTCTGGTTTCTGGTGCAATTATGACTGAAAGTGCACTGGGTCCCTGCTAAACAGGTCCCCAGTGCCAGATCTCTTTCCCTAAAACTGCAATCATTTTACCCAATTGGCAAACCTTTAACTGCCGCTTTTGGTCCCTAGAAAGTGGTACCTGTAGGAGGCTGGTTCAGTTCATGGTGTACACCTATGGTGTGGCACCCTATACTGAGTCCAGGCAACGCTTAGTCATAGTGATTAGGTGTCCAGGTAGCAGAAGCTCTCCAGGGGTAGCTGAGGCGAGCAGTTGAAGCTTATCCAGGAGGAATGTAAAGCACTTGCAATACCACAGTAGTCACAAGAAAGAACCACACCAGTGTTGCAAAAATAAAGGATACTTTATTACAGCACTATTATTAAACTGAGGCTGGTATATCTCCCGTTGGAGATATTACATACAATTATAAACATTAAATAACTAGCAAAAATGGCTTAGAAATATACAGGGCTCTATGGGGCAGCCAAACAATATACTAAAAAAGTGGAATGTGAAAGTGGAACTCCAATCAAGGCAAGTGTAGTGGTTAGCTAGGGGCTGGGGCCATTTAGAAATACCAGAGGTAAGTACAGTAGGTGACCCCGGCAACCAGGAGAAAGTCTGTTACCCACCAAGATGTCCCATAGGCTAACACAGAAAGCAGTAGTTGGAGATTGTGGAATCCAGGACCCTTCCTAGTGGACCCCAAGGAATCCAGCACGCAATAGGATGGATGGAGAGTGCCCCTACCCCAGGATACCCAGAAAACAGGAATACCTACACCAGGGACTCAGATGCAGAGGGGAGAATGGACTCTCTCAGAAGACTGTTGATGCCTCGGATTGTCCAGCTGCTGTCACGACCTGTGGACCAGGCTGGTGGAACCCCGGGATGGATTCTCGATGTCGAGGACCTGCAAAGGAAGGGGATAGAGTCCAGCACCCAAGGAGGTACCCTGGTGGTGAGGGTGGCAATGCCCACCCTCCTGAAGATTCCTGCAAGTCAGTGAAAGAAGAAGTCCAGCTGTGGGTTCAAGAGTCGAGGAAGATCCCGGAAGTCACCTACGAGCTGTCCCTCGATGGTCGTCGGATTGCAAGAGTGTCATTGATCAGCCAGGACACCTACAAGCACTGGCAAGTGCAAATAGAAGCAGAAGAAAAGTTTGCAAAGTTGTGGGGACCTGCAAGGTCCAGGAGACTCTACCCAGGAGGGGGGGAGTCTGAGCTGGCCCTCAGCACACAGGAAGGCCAACAGAAGTTGATGAAGCCCCCACAAGTGACCCACGGGGAGTCACAAGGAGGCCTTACCAGCCCAGCAAAACAGAAGAACCACATTGCAGGAACTGCAGGACAGGAGCTGACCTTCAGTTTACAGAGTGCAGAGGGCCAGGACTATTTGGAGGCTGAAGATCTCCCAGAGGAACAGTCACCAAGCCTTGGCAAATGTAACATTTGCCGTGCACAGGGGATCCATTCCAATGACAGGAGTAAGGGCCACTGACTAGTCGACGATGCCTTGAGGTGCCTTGAGGTGCCTGCAGTTGCAGGGGAGTGACTCCTTCACTCTATGGGAGATTCCTTCTTGCTTCCTGGTGCAAACAGAGTCTTTGTGACCCTGGATGATGCACAGCCTTGAATGTTGCAGAATGTAAGAGGCTGGCCCTCTATGTAGTGTGCAAAGCTAGGCACACTGTGCAGGGAGACCAGGCAACCACACATTGGTTGACAGGGGCAAAAACTAGATCACCTAATGCTCTAATATTTAAGGTAGCTTGGTCGAGCAGTTAGGCCAGTATTGGAGAAGTGCAAAGCATTTGTTGTACTCACAGTATCAATCTTGCAACTCACACACTCAAAGGAATAACTCAAGACCAATTTATAAAAGTACTTCGGATATTTATGTAATTTTTAAGACCAAGATTATAAAAATTGGTTAAGTACTTTTTGAGATATGAAAATACATATAAAATCGTACAGTTGGTTTACCAAGTTCTTCTTTTACAGGTTGGTTGAGGTAGTCGGTAGGCATACTGTGCCAGCTGGAGACGTTCAGGTGGATCCTAGTTGCAGCGGGAGCTGCTATGAAAGGTTTCTGGTGCAGGGCCACTGCTGGGGAACACTTGGAACAGCACTGCACAGGTAAGGTTAAAGATGGTTCCTTGGGGTCCCCTTGGAGTGTTGAGGCTGAAAGGGGTGGGGACCCTTAGGGCACAGCAGGTTCTTCATTGCAGGGCACAGGGCTGCCGGGTGCAAAGCCGATCAGCGAGACAGGAGGTGTGTGCAACAATGCCCTCTGGAGCAGGAAGTAAGTTGGTTCAAGGGTTGTTTGCAGGACAACGGGGGCACTCTGGCGGGGGGTCCGGGATGTTCCCTCAACTGGGGCTTTTTCTTCCCTGGGCGGGCTGGTTTTCTTGGTGTCCAAGGTTAGCTGACCAGTACCCAGGGTATTGATATGGTCTGACTACTGGAGGATGCAGTGCCACCAAACTTGGCACACTTGCAGGGTTTGTCCTCGCAGTTGTCAGTGTGTAGTTTGGTCCATCTGCAACTTCCGGTTCGGGAGATAGTGGCTGGTCAGTGAAGTGTCCCTCACTGGTTTGTTGGTTTACTGCTGTTGTAGAGTGGTACCTCCATTCTGGAGGGAGTTCTATGGTGATTTTCGAAGCCTGGAGGTCGTCTGGGGTTATTCAGAGTTTTTCCAGTTGTTCAGCAGCTCCTCAGTGGCTATTGTCGGGTCCTGGGTGCAGCAGGCAGGGTTTGGCACCTTTTCTTTGTTGCATCAGGTCCACAGTTCTCGTGCATTGTATCTTCTTGGTGCTGGTCTTCTTTTGTCTGTTGAATTGGATTTTCTGGTTTAGGGATGCCCAATAAATACTGTATTTAGTGCGCATTTTAGGGGGAACTTGGTAGTGAGCAATGGGTCACCTACCTTTTGGTGGCTACCCCCACTAAAGTGACCATTTTCTGTGGGAAGGGTCACTTCCCTATTCCAGATCGCCTATTTTCCTTCCATCCACGATGGAGGAAAATTAAATGGAGTGCCCACTTTGCAGGCAACACCTTAGGGGGTGGTGCATGCCAGGTGGGGCCACTCCTCTTTATTTGAGTTTCCCGCTGTTGCTTCCACCAAAAAAAGGGTTTTCACTGGGGGTACCTTCTGCTGTTAGCAGCAGGCCTGGGGTTGAGTTTCAACGGTGGTTAGCCCTTTGAAGCTCACCGCATGGGCAGTGCACATTCCTGAGGGAGAGGGTGTTGGCACCTCCCCTGAGGAAGGGATTTGTTCTACAAACCAGAGAGGCAGATCTCTCCCCCAAGGTTTGTAGTTTGGGTGTCTGGAGGTGGCAGGCTGGATAAAACTAGTCAGCAACCATACCAGGGTAGTTAGCTTTTGCAGGGGGCACCTCTATGGTGCCCTCTGCGTACATTTAGGAATAAATCCAATATGGGTACCAGGTTAGATTTATCATTCTGAGTTGTCTGATACCAAACAGAGTGGCCCTCATGTAGCTGGGAAACTCACATTGACCAGTGTCCAGCACATGTTTTAAAACGGATGCTCTGTTCACTCACTATGTCCAAGGTTGCTCATGCAGCTATGCCCTCATATATGATATGGTGCACCCTGCCTTAGGGCGGAAAGGCCTGCCAAGGGGGTGTCTTACCCATAGTATATGTATGGTGGACAGGACACACAGGCAGTGTGCCATGTCAAGTTTGTGTTCTAGGCTTGCACCTGGACACACAGCCTGCAATGGCAGTGCTGGGGTCATCTGGATGCATAGTCCTAGAGGGTGGCACAATCAGTACTACTGCCCTCAGGGGCCTACCCTTAGTACCCCATGCCCTGGGTACCTAAGTACCTGTTACTAGGGACTTATAGTGGTAGCTAAAGGTGTATCTAATTGTGCCAGTGCATCACACCAATTTTAGGGAAGGGGCTCTGGCCTAGGGAACCTGGTTTTCAGGGGCCCCGGGCACTACAAATTCTAGGCTACATCATACATCAGGAAAAAAGTGAGGGCTAACCACGTAAAAAAAGACACATTTTCTCACACAGAATTCTTGCAGGATCCGGAAAAACAATGTTGCAGTGGGAGCCTTCCCACCAGAAGCAGATTTGTTCGGTTCCAGGCGAAGACCAGCAGCGGTTCCAGAGGCCAGGGGCAGAATTTCTTCAAAAGGATTCCTTGTAGAGTCTTGCTTGACCGATTCAGAGGACCCACCCATGAGGGAGCCCTTACATAACTGTTAAAGGGTGTTGGTCACTTGGTACTTAGGGCATGGGGTACTAAAGGAAGGCCCCCTGAGGACTGCAGCATGAATTGTGCCATCCTCAGGGACCCCCTCACGTAGGCCTGTGTGCCCGGTCCCCTTTACACTGCATGCAATATATGTAGGTCACCCCTCTAGCAGGTCTTCCTTCCCTAAAGGCAAGGTGTATTCTATTGTATGTGAAGGCATACCTGCATGAGCAGATATGTCCCTGCTATGTCTGTAGATTCTCAGACATTGTAAGTGACCAGTGAAGCTATTTTAATTACATGTGCTGGACACTGGTTATTATGAGTTCCAGAGTTACATGATGGCTTCACTGACTTTGGATTTTTAGAACCAAACATCTTGTATTAATAAACCCTCACTGAATTCAGTTATCGATTATTAATACATGCACTCAGAGGGCACCTTAGAGGTTCCCCCTGAAAAACCTAACAACTCCTAGCATGGGCACTGACTGGTTAAAACCTGTACAGCCACCTTAGAAGCGTTCTGGCCCCCTGAAGTGAGAGTCAATGCTCTTGAGGGCACAGAACAAAGGCCTGCTCTGGGCGGAGGTGTGACCTCCTCTCCTAGGCAGGAAGGACATTCCAGGGTGGGGAGCTTCAAAGGCCTTGCTAATTTTGAAATGCAAACCAAACGTTTCCAAACTGCGGAGGAGGTCGACCCCCAGTTCTCACCTTACTTTTGGTGGCTGGACTGGCGGGAAAACCAGGTAAATTAGGAGGAGTGCCCATTTCTTGCCAGTCCCACCCCTAGAGTGGATGAGCTGAAGTGGACACTACTTTTTGAATTCCTCCATCTTGTGTGGAAGGAATTAGGCTAATAGAGCAGCCCATTGGCTGCTACCTGGCCCTCCCTTTAACACCCCTAAATTCAGTATTTAGGTGGCACCCCCTGACCCCTAGAATCAGATTCCTGTCGACCTAAGAAGGACTAAACAGAAGTCTCCCAGCAGAGAAGACTGACTGAAGACACCAACTGACTTGACCCCAGCCCTACAGGCCTGTCTGTAGCCTTAAAAAAACCTGCACCCAGCATCTGGACCTTGGGTGTCCCTACGTCCTCTGGCATCTCAACCTACCTGGGCAGCTGTGTTGACCTCTCCCAGCTTCCTGGAGAGGTCTGTTTCTGAAAGTGATCTTCTACCACTGAATAACATTCAGTGCCAGACGCTGTGTTGGCATTCTACACCCGGCCGCCCCTTAACCAATGAGGCTGTCAGTTTGGTGCTGCCTTGTGAACCCCCTGGTGCTCACTTCAACCCCCCGGAGACCAACCTCTGACACCACTAGTACTTACCTGGGAACTGCGCTTCTTCATTCCCCCAGTCTCCAATGATTAACATTGGGTACAGACTCTGACTTTGATCTCTACACTCAGCCGCCCCCGTGCCACTGGGGATGTACTAATCTGATCCCTGCCCAGTGCTAGTCTAAAACCCTGAAGACTGGGATTGTAATTTGTGTATTTACCTGTGAAACTGCATTCCTGTTTTCCTACTATAGGTTAACATTGAAGATGCTGAAAATTGCACTGTTGATTTTTGAAACAGCAAAGTATTTTTAATATAAAAACTGATTACCTTCCAACGAAGTTCTTTGGTTCAATGCATATATTAAAGAATCTGTTATCTTTCTAAATTGGTCTCAGATTTATTATTTGAGTGTGTGTCTCATTTATTGCCTCTAAGTACAATACATTCTTAACATGACTCCTTGATAAGTCTAAATGCTTGTCCACACTACCACAAAAAGAGCACTAGACCTATCTATTTCTGCCCCTGCAAAACTTTGGGGATTCACTGGACTTTCTGCACAATGTACTTCATTTTAGTGCACTACATAGAGCCAGCTTCCTGCATTGATGGAACACCGGCGGGGTCTGCAACTTTGCATTTGCTGATACCACATGGTCAATATGTGACTACATGAGTAAATGCAAAAATTGCCTTTAGTTGAATTGGATTTTTAAACTGGGTATTTTTCTACATTCCTAAAAGTAACTCTGAGGGCCCTGGTTAGGTCCCTGTAGCATAACAATAAATTTTACTTCAGTTAGGACTGCAAAAACTTGTTAGGATTTTTTCTCTAGCTCAAAAATGTCCACACTTTAGTAAAATAATGAGTACCTCAGGGGAAAGTGTGGTGGAGCCTACCTTCACCCCTCACCTTCAGCTTTCCCACAAGCAGCTAAGGGCCCTCTGTAAAGGGTACAGAATAAAAACGGACTCAAACCCTCCCGGAGCTACTGTCGGAGTATGCCCAGACTCGTCCTTCTAATGAGGCCACTGATCCTGTAGCTCAGGACAACTCGGGAGAGGAAGAAGAAAGGGACCCTCCTCAACTTGAAATAGAGGAACATGTATGCCCGGTGTCTAGGACACCTTCCTCTATTGAGGATGGTTCAGGTTCCTCAAGATCCAGAGACATAATCTCAGAGGAAGATGCCCTCTTAGAGTGGTTAGCTAAGAGACTGGACCTGGAACACAGGATCTTAGTTATACAGAAGGAAAGAGCAGAAATGGGTTTAGCACTCATGAATGATGGCAGCAATATCATAACTAGGGACGGAGTAGAGCACTGTGACCCTAAGGGATTGTCCCTATATATGAGACAGATGACATCGCCAAGTGGTTCACAACCTATGAGAGGGCCTGTGTTTCCAGAAAACTTAAGAGTACTGGGTAACTCTCCTTTGGGAACAGTTCTCAGGAAAGTGTAAGGATATACTCTTCACACTGAATGAGGCAGATGCAACCTCCTATGATCTCATGAAGGCTACCCTGCTTGAGGGTTTTGGGTTGACTTCTGAAGAGTACAGAATTAAATTCAGGGAGACTCAAAAAACCCAGAGTCAGGCCTGGGTTGATTTTGTGGACTTCTTAGTGAAAACTCTAGGTTGCTGGTTAAAAGGTAACAATGTGCATGATTGTAAGAGGTTTTACAATGTAATGATGAAAGAGCATCTGCTGAGTAATTGTGTTCAAGATAAGTTGCACCAGTACCTTGTAGACCTAGGTCCACTTTCTCCTCATGAGCTGGGTAAGAAGGCAGACAACTGGGTCAAAACAAGACTTCCACTGGTGGGGGAGGACCCCAAGAAAGAGGCAAAAAAGCTCCCACAAGGGAAAGAGAATAACCAAACTAAGGACAGAAGCACTCTTCTAAAGGCCCCCCAAAACCCTACACAGGAGGGTGGCCCGTGACTCTTCCCAGCCCAAGGGAGGGTACAAAGCGAAAAATTGGGAACGCAGAAAAGCTTGATGTCATAACTGCAAATCCAATGGACACCATATGGAGATGTTAACTGTCCTAACAAAAAATATGCCTCCAGTGCACCTGCTATAAATGTAGTTGTAAGTCTCCAGATGGGATTCCAAGTAGGCCTTGACCACATGAGTGAGCATACTGAGGCAACTTTAGTCTGAGGGTGAGGTGGATGTAGCTTCCCTGGCTCTCTGGCCCTGAAGTCTGGAGAAGTACAGCCAACAGCCTCATGTAAATGGGATTCAAGTTGAAGCACTAAGAGACACTGGTGCCATTGTCACCATGGTGACTGAGTAACTGGAGTCCTCAGACTAGTATCTTCCTGGAGAGACATGTACTGTCTGCAACGCTGACAGGTTAAGGTCTATCCCATGACAATGGTGTCCTTAGAATGGGGAGGGGTTACTTGCCAAAAGAAGATGGTGGTATCTCCTGCTATACCTGCCCCATGTCTGCTAGAGAATGATCTGGAGTCCTCAGCCTGGGCTGAGGTAGAAAGAAAAACACATGGAGCTATGCTGGGTATTCCTGAGTGGGGTATGTCAAAACCCGAGCCCAGAGCAAAGCACAGGGTGAAAAAGTAGAGTCGGAGCCTGGGATAATGGTCCAACCTACCAAGAGAAAAGACAGAAAGACTGGGGGTCTAGCTTCCAAACAGATCACCAAGCAGGATCTCTCTCCTCAGGTAAAAGACCTAACAACCCCATACGGAACAGCCTTAGGAGCTTGGGTCTTACACAGCAGAGCTCCCTGGACTAGGGGGATCCTCTAGGGAAGATTTGAGGCAGGGACAACAAACCTGTTCCACTCTTGAAGGCCTGAGGCATCAGGCTGCTGCACGGGAGAAAGGTGATGTTAGTGGTACCCACAGGACCTATTAGGAGGAGGGACTTCTGTTTACTGAGGCCAGACACCTTAACCATGGTACCACCAGGAGACCGGTAGGGCCTCAGCAATGCAAAGAGTTTCTCTTAACATTGGCCCATGACATCCCCTCAGCTAGGCATCTTGGTGAGACAAAAACATGGAGCTGGTTGGTCAACCACTTCTACTGGCCAGGCATGTCCCAGAAAGTAAAGGAGTTTTGCAACTCTTTCTGTACTTGTCAGGCCAGTGGCATGACAGGTAGACAACCAAAAGCCCCCTTAGTTCTACTTCCAGTGGTCGGGGTTCTCTTTGAAAGGGTTGGGATTTACATGGTTAGTCCCCTTGACCCTCCAATGCCATCATGGTACATATTTATGCTGGTGGCTGTGGATCAAGCCATCGGGTACCCTTACGCAATCCCCCTTAGGACTACCACTGACCCTGCAGTAGCTAGGGCCTTCATTGGTATTTTTACCAGAGTGGGGTTTCCTAAGTGGGAGGTGCCAGACAGATCTATCAACATATCTGGCTTCCTGAAGCCCATGAGGACTGGATGTGGTGTGACCTATAAGTTAACCACCCCATATCATCCCCAGGGCAATGGTCTTGTTGAGAGATTTAACAAGAATCTCAAAGGCATGATTGTGGGCTCCCTGAAAAACTCGGAGAGAGATGAGATGTCCTACTTCCTTGCCTGCTTTTTGCCTACAGGGTAGTGCCACAGACGGGAGTGGGGTTCTCCCAATTTGAACTTTGGTTTGACATCCTGTTAGGGGACCACTTTGCCCTGTAAAGGAAGGATGGGGGAGACCTCCCAGAGAGCCCAGGCAGGACATAGTGGATTGTACTTGGCCTTCGTTCAATGATGGTCGAGTTCATGAAAAAAAGCAAATGCAAACCTGGAGGCCTAAGCCAAGAGCTCCAGAAGCTCTGTTTGACCAAAAAGCTGCACTGGTTGTATACCAGCCTGGACAGAAGGTATGGGTGCTGGAGCCTGTGGCCCCTAGGGCCCTCCGAGATAAGTGGAGTGGACCCTACCCCATCCTAGAAAAGAAAGGGAAAGTCACCTATCTGGTGAACTTTGGCAGTTGCTGTAGGAAAGTATCATATTTCTGACATAGTTAACCCCACTTTTTGCATGGTGCCAGTGTGTTTAGGCTGTGGTACACTAGGATCCTGCTGATCAGGACCCCAGTGTCAGTGCTCTCTTACCTAAATTTGGTTACATGGTAACTTTTACAACCCACAATTGGCATACTAGTGCACCCATGTAAATCCCTAGTATATGGTTCTTAGGTACCCAGGGCATTAGTACGCCCATGGAATGCAGCATGTATTATGCATCCCCCATGGGAGCCAATGCAAACTGTCTGCAGGGCTGCCATTGCAGCCTGCGTGAAATGGTGCACTCACCCTTCACTTTAGATATAAGGTTTGCCTTATATTGCGGTCACTGCACTTGGACACTGTAAGTCACCTCTATGGTAAGACCTTCAGCCCAAGGGCAGGGTGCATGATCCTGAGTGTGAGGGCACCCTTGCATGAGCAGAGGTTACCCTACAAACCCCAGACTTCATTCACTGGGCTTTGTAAGTGTGGGGAAGCCATTTTAAAGTATGTAGTGGTCAACACGAGTAGTCCAACTACATATTGGCTTCACCAAACCTAGGCATGTTTGGTAACAAACATGTTGGAATCATGCAACTACACTGATTCCAGTTGCATGATACCGTTTACTCTGGGGGTTCCAAATAGGGTCCCCCAGATCTGCCTGTTTAGCTCTGCAGGGTCTGCATGCCAGCCCATGCTGCTGCCAACCCCAGACACTGTTCTCCCCCCCTACGGATGAGCCTAATTCGAGGAGGGGAAGGCTGAACAAAGGATTTCCTGTAGGGAAGAGGTGTGACCACCTCTCTCTTTGAAATGGGTGTCTCTGGGCTGGGCTGGCCTCCTAGCACCACCAGGCTGCTTTGAAGAGCACATTTGGTGCCTGAGTTGTATAAACCAGTTTTCACTAGTGCATGAACCCCAGGTTTCTGCTCTGGCACGAACCCACACAAAAGACAGGGGTGTGACCACCTCTCTCTGTCCAACTCCTACCCTAGAGAATTGCACAGAGCTCTGCCAGTTGGCCGCTTGTTTCTGCCATCTTGGAAATAAGATCAGCAGAGGCATCTGATTAGTTAGGCCAGGTGGGTGACATCCCTGACCCCCCTCGGTTAGGTGGGTCACTGCAGACAGTGTCCAACCCCCTTTAAGTGTTACTTAAGGTCCTCCCTGAGGGTGGGTCCCCAGATTCGTCGATCAACACTCTACAAAGGAACACTCTGCAAGACTCTTCTGCTCCTGGCCTCTGGAACTGCTGCTGGTCTGCCTTTGGAACTGAACAAGACTGTATACTGGCCGGAGGGCTCCCACTGCAACATTGTTTCTCCAGAACCTGCAAGATTTCTGCAGCATCTGTGGCTGTGCATTCTCCAGGGTCACAGGTGTTGGAGGCTGGCCCTCTATGTAGTGTGCAAAACTAGGCAGACTGTGCAGGGGGTCCAGGCAACCACACATTGGTTTCCAGAGGTAAAAATTAGACCACCTAATACTCCAATTTTTTAGGTAGCTGGTAGAACAGTTAGGCTAATCCAGGAGATGTGCTAAGCTTTTGTTGTACTAACAATATCAATCATGCATCACGCATATTTAATGATTTAATGAATAACTCAAGGCCAGAATTCATAAAATTCAGACTTCTATATAATTTTTAATACCAAAATGGTTAAGATACGTTAAGTACTTTTTGAGTTATGATTTTTCAAAGTTTTAATGAAGTTAGTCTTTCTGTGCGTAATTACACACCATAGGAATCAATGGAAGGCCACCTATAAAAAGGCATATAAAATAACACAGGTGAGTACCAGTCTCTTCTTTTGCAGGATGGTCGAGGAGGTTGGTGGGCACACCGTGCCAGCTGGAGAGTCTCAGGTGGCTCCCGGTTCTGGCGTGAGCAGTGTTGGAAAGACTCTTGGCACCGGCACAGGGCCACTTGGAGGGGCCACCCGGAACAGGAGCTGGTTTGCTGGTTTAACAGTGGTGCCTTTGGGTCCTCTTGGGCTTTCAAGGTCACAAGGGGTTAGGGACCCATGGCACACAGCTGGTTCCATGATGCAGGGCAGCCGGATGCAGGGCGAGTGGAGGTCTTGGAGGCTGTGCGCAACGGAACCCTTTGCAGCTGGAGATAAGTCTTCTTCTCGGGCCTTGCAGGACTACGAGGACACTCTGGTGGGAGGTCCAGGATGTTCCTAAAGTCCTTAGACTGGGGCTTCCTCCTGGTCCAGTTGCAGCTCTAGATGAGCTGTTTTTGCTGTTGTCCAATGTGTACTGACCAGTACCTAGGGTATTGGCACAACTCGGCCATGGGAGGGCGGAGTGCCACCAAAGTTGACACACTTGTATGTCTCATTTGGGCTGTCATCAGGTCCAGCTGTGACTTCCGGTTGCGCAGATATCATCCAGTCAGTGAAGTGACCTTCATTGGTTTGCTGGTTTCTTTACGATTTCTTGAGTTTCTTGAGTGGTGCCTCCACTCAGGAGGGAGATCTTGGGCTATTTGTGAAGGCTGGAGTTCCTCTGGGTCTTTTGAGGTCAGTCCAGTGGTCAGCTCCTCTGCAGCGGCGATTGTCGGGACTCTGGTGCAGCAAGCAGGGGTCTTGGAGCCTCTTCTGGTGCAGCAGGTCCTCTGTTCTCATGCTGTCATGTTATTTGGTGCTGTCTTCTTTTCTTCATGATGAATCTAGTTTCTTGGTTTAGAGGAGCCCACTAAATACTGAATTTAGTGGGCATTTTAGGGAAACCTGCTAGTGTCCAATGGGACACCTACCGTTGGGTGGCTACAGCCACTACAGTGACCACTTCCTGTGGGAAGGGGCACTAACCTAATCCTCATTGGCTATTTTTGTGCCATCCAACATGAAGGAAAATTAAATGGAGGGTCCACTTCGCTTGTAAGCCCCTAGGGGGTGGTGCATGTTCAGTGAGACCCCTCCTTCTACACTTTGTGTAGTTTTCCACCTTTGCTCCCCCCAAAGGTGGGGGTTGACAAAAGGGGAAGCCATCAGCTACCAGCAGCAGACCTGAAGGCTCGAGTTTGAAGGACGGTAGCCCTTTGAAGCTCACCGCCAGGAGAGTGCACAATCCTGAGGGTGGGGGTGTTAGCTCCTCCACCCAGGAAGGGCATTTTTTTCACAAACCAGAGAGACAGGGCTCTCCCCCACGGTTTGTGTATTGGCTCTCTGGAGGTGGCATGCTGGATGGAACCAGTCAGCAGCCATGCCAGTTAGGTAACCTTTTGCAGGGGGCACCTCTAAGGTGACCCCTGGGTACATTTGGGGATTAATCCAATACTGGTACCATTTTGGATTTATCATCCTCAGTTCTTTGATACCAAACAAACCAGGGTGCAGAGTAGCCATCATGTAGATTGGGAACTCGTGCTTGGCCAGTGTCCAGTACATGTACTTAAAATGGCTGCTCTGTTAGCTCACTATGTCCCAGGTTTGGCAAGGAAATAGTGCGGGCATATTGCTCATGCAACTATGCTGTCACATATAGTATGGTGCACCCTGCCTTAGGGCTTGAAGGCCTGCTGGAGGGGTGACTTACCCATAACATGTGTAGGGTGGACAGGGCACACAGGGAGTGTGCCATGTCGAATTTGCCTTTTTTAGGTTTGCTCCAGTACACTCAGTCTGCAATGGCAGTGCTGGGGACATCTGGGTGCAGGGCCCTAGAGGGTGGCACAATCAGTGCTGCTGCCCTCAGGGGTGTATCCTTAATACCCCATGCCCTGGGTTCATGGGTACTCCTTTACTAGGGACTTACAGGGAGAGTTAAGAGTGTATCCATTTGTACCAAGCATCAACAGATTTAGGGAGAGTATTCTGGCCCAGGGAACCTGGTTAGCAGGGGCCCTGGGCACTACAACTTCTAGGACACATCAACAATATGCAAAAAGTGGGGGCTAAACATGCAAAAAGAGGCCTCCTCTCACAACAGGACTCTCTGTGCATCAAGAAGGAAGACGACATCTCCCTTGGAGGGAAGGAGTCACTCCACTGCATCTGGAGGCACCTTAAGATGACAGTGATCAGCTTGTGGATCCTGCTGTCCCATGGACATCAAAAGGCTCTGCAACACAGGTAGTGGTTCTTTTGTCCTTTCCAGATCCGACTTGGAAGACGGTGGGACCTTTGCTGCAGCCAATGGAACAGAACCTCTATGCACTGCAGCGGCTGCTCTTACCAAAGCTTGTTGACTCTTCCTCCAGGAGATCTTCAAAAAGCCAGAGCCTCCAGCACTCTGCAACTTCAATTACAGCTTCCACTCTGCAACTCCTGTGGCATGGGACTCCAGCTTTGTTTTGCTGCTAAGGCCTCCCTGCGACTCCCTGTGCCTGCTGCCAGTGGTTGCCTTGTGGGGGCTCCAATGATTCCTTCTGGTTCCTCTTCCTGCTGAGGGCCAGCCCTGACTCTCCTCCAAGAGTTGAGTCCCTTGGACCTTGCTGGTCCCCAAAACCCTGCAAACATTTCTGCAACTTCTCTCGCATTTGCCAATGCTTGTTGGTGATCCTGCTGAACATTGACCTTCGTTCAATCCGGTGACCAATGTGGGAGAGCTTGTGGATGACTTCAGGGATCTTCCTGCATCCCCTGGACTCCGCAGCTGGACTTCTGCCTTCACTGACCTGCAGGAACATCACCTCTAGGAGGGTGGGCATTGCCTACCTGCTCATCTCTGAATGGTCTGGAAACTGTTGCCTTCCTTTTCAGGTGGTTCTTGTCTGGACTCTGCCCTTGGGTTCCACAGTCCTGGTCCACGGGTCTCAAAAGCAGCTGGACAGACAAGGCTCCCCTGGACTCCGGAGAAGGCTTCCAACATCACTTCACCCCTATGCACCTGGGCTCCCTGGTGTAGGTACTCCACTTTCCTGTGTATCCACAAGTGGGGACACTATCCAACCTTCCTTGTGACAACTGTTGTCCTTGGGGTCCTCTGGGAAGGGTCCTGAATCCTGAAAATTCCAACCGCAATGGTCCTGTGTTAGCCTATGGGACACCCGGATTGATGACCCCTCTGCACCCGGGCACCTGTGGGATTTCTGACACTTACCACTGGTAATTCCTTACCCCCCTAGCTCTGGGATTCTAACACACTTACCTTGGTTGGGCACCTCCATTCCTATGCCACTTTCTTAGTATATGGTTGCCTCCCGACCCCCCCCAATAAGAGCTCCATGTATTTCTATGCTTTTAATGTTTGTTTTATAAGTATATATTTTATATGTGGATATCTCTAAGTGGAGATATACCAATGTTGGTGGGGTTGAGCTCACTACTGTGTAGTGTAGGAATAAGTTCAGGGAAACTCAGAAGGAGTCCTCTCAAGACTGAGTAGACTTTGTAGACTGTGCAGTTAAAGCTGTGGAGGCTGGTTACATGGTAGTAATGCATATGACTATGAAGGGCTCTATAATTTGATCACGACAGAGCATGCCCTTAATAACTGTGTGTCTGACAAACTGCACCAATACCTGGTGGACTCTGATCCAACCTCTCCCTAAGAATTGGGAAAGAAGGCAGACAAATGGGTTCGCACCAGACTGGGTAGGAAAACACATGGTGGGGGTGACCAGAAGAAAAAGAATGCTTCTAAGTCCCAAGAAAAGGATGGGGAAAAACCTAAAGACAAGAAGAAAATCTTTTACAGGTCCACAAAAGTCTTCTGGGGGTGGGTCCAAGTCTTCCTCGTCTTTTAACAAGAAATCCTAGTGCATTTTGTGTAAGGAAAAGGCCATAGGACAGGTGATAGCAACTGTCCTAAGAAAAGCACCAAGAGTACTATTACTCCCCAAGGTGTCCCTACCAATAGAATTGGTAGTAGTACCACAACCAAGGGTGTAGCTGGGTTCACCTTGGGTACTGCAGTGGGCTCTGGCCTAGTCAGAGAAACCACTGAGGCTGTCCTAATATCAGAGGGTGGCATTGACCTTGCCATTCTGGCTGCCTGGCCTCCTAATAGAAGGAAATACAGACAGCATCCCCTCATAAATAGTACTGAGGCAGACGCTTACAGTGGCACAGGTGCAAGTGTCACAATAGTGACTGGAAAACTGGTACCAACTGAGCAAATTCTATTTAGGCAAAATTACTAAGTAACCATTGCTGATAACATCATAAAGTGCCACCTCGTGGCAGTTGTTAACCTCAGAGGGGGATGTAACTGGCCCTAAAAATATTTATACTTTTTTAGCGCTGTATTTGCGTCGTTTTTTTGATGCAAAATCGGGGCAAACTTCCAAAATACAATTGTATTTTGGAAGTTTGCACTGCTTTTGCGCCAAAAAACGACGCAAACGGGGCGCTAAAAAAAGTATAAATATGGGCCATAGTGTCCTCTTCTATTCTGGTAGAGGTTCCTATGGGCAATGCTTTGGAGTTTTCAGCCTGGGCTGAAGTGGAGCTACAGGCCCATGCAGCAATGCTGGTCATCGCTGAGAGTGTCTTTGTGACTACAAGAGCACATGTCAGGAAACAGGAAGAATAAGGAGCACCGGAGCCTGGAATAATGGCCCAGCCAGCTCCCAAGAAGAGAGGAAGGAATGGTAAAAAGTTATCCTCTATCCAGACCTCATGTGAGGATCAGCCGCCTCAGGGAAATGATCTTGCCCCTTGTGAGGCGCTAAGGCCTGACACGACAGAGTGCTTGGGTGCAGGAAGACCCTTCAGGGAGGAACTGAGCCTTGAGCAAAAATCCTGTCCTCGCTTGGAGGCTTTGGGGAGCAAGTTGCTGCAGAAAAGGAAGGGAATGACAGTGGATCTCACAGGATCTACTGGGAGAATGATCTCCTTTACTCTGAGGCTAAGGACCTCAAGCTGAGTGCTACCAGGAGGTTTGTCATACCTCAGAAGTGTAGAGAGCTCTTATTGACCCTGGCATATAACATTCCCCTTGCAGGACATCTTGGGCAAAGCAAGACATGGGACAGACCTGTCACACACTTTCACTGGCCCCACATGTCTGAAGACACCAAGGAGTTTTGTCGCTCCTGTGTCACCTGCCAAGCCAGTGGCAAGTCAGGTGGCACTAGAAAGCCACCATTAATCCCACTGTGGTTGGGGTTCCCTTTAAGAGGGTACGGGTTGATGTTGTTGGTCCCCTTGACCAGTGGTTCCCAAACTTTTTTGACCTGCGGCTCCCATGACCTGTTGGCTGTTGGCTGCAGCTCGCCATTATGTTAGTTTCTTTTGGTGGTTGGGTGGGGGGCGATGTAAGCCCGGCATCGGAAGTGCTTCCATTTTTCTCAGTGAAGCTGATGAAGGTATCCTAATCATAGATGTAATTCTGTTGCAGCCTAAAAACCTAGAAATTAGCCCATTGCTTTTGATTTATGCCCACAAATTCAAGACCATGCTCGCAAATAACTAACGTCTAGTCTTTTACAGGTCCGGCCGCAGCGTGAAGAAGTAGAAGCCAGAAATGCCCCATTCCGTGCTGTTAGGATAGCATGCCACCTACGATTGCCTCCTCTTAAACGTGCTGTCCTAATATCTTTGTTGTTTACTTTGTGTAACTGTACTATAAATAATATAGCGATTACTCTTCCTTACAAGGTGTCAAAGTGCTTTTTCGGTGGGCAGTAAAACCCTGGGTTAATAGTGTCACGGAGGCTCTCAATATTCTAATGAGACTACTAGATTTTGAGCGGCAGAATCGCCTGCGGTGTGGGAGACTGAGTCTGAGCCACTACAGGTGACACCTGTCACCCTAATCCGGGTTTTGCTCCGGCTAACTAGCAGCACCTCATCTCTACCCAAGGGCAGGGATGAATGGGCAGCCGAGCGCATGACATAATTGATTTCTCAGGGAAACCGTGGTCACTCAGGCCTCATCCGTTTCCCTCAGTTACATTAGTCTCTCATACACAATGACAAGCAGAGGCAGTATATGTTTCAATAAGAGTTTAATGAAGCAACTGCATCTTAGATAGCAAAGCATGGGCTGCAATAACCAGGTGATACAGTATGACAAGATTATAATTGTGACAAGGAAAGTAAAGCATAGAAATAACGCTACCATGTTGTCATAAAAGTCAATAGACTAATTCCTACCTAAGCTATGATAGAGCACAGCGTGTTACGCTCTAATTCTGGCCTTCAGGTTCCCATGGGAAGACATCATCCCCCATACCTGAGCAAAGGCCTGAAGACTGCTTGAGCAGCTGTAGGGAAGCGTTCAGCAATCAGCATACAGTTGTGGTTCTCTAGCTGGAATCTCTTTCTAACGTGAAAGGGACAGGGAAGTGTTTTTATAATAAAACAGCTGATGTTCTGAGAAAATGTCCCTACGTAAGGATGTGTGTTTTTCTATGAATGTCAGAGACAAAACTTGTACCACGTTCACCGGCAACTTATCTTATTACAGCCTTGAAAGAAGCACAGAGTGAGCAAGAATGTCTTGTTTCTGACCCTCAGTTGCTGACCCCACTTTTGGTGGCAGGAAAGGTAGGAAAATTAGGTAAATTAGGAGTGCCCACTTCATGTCAGTCCCACCTCTAAGGTGGACGAGCTGAAGTGGACACTACTTTTTCAAATCCTCCATTTTGCGTGGAAGGAATTAGGCCAGTATGGTTAGGGCTATACCCACTTCCCAAAGGAAGCAGTCATAGGAAAGGTGTAGTCACCCTGAAGGTGAGTAATCCATTGGCTACCAATCGGCACACCCTGTAACCCCCTTAAATTCAGTATTTAGGTGGCACCCCTGAACCCTAGAATCAGATTCCTATCGACCTAAGAAGTTGCCTAGCAGAGAAAACTGAAGACACCAACTGACGTGGCCCAAGCCCTAATTCCCTGTCTGCAGCCTTTAAAGAAAACTGCACCCAGAAGACTACTCTCCTGCAGCCCAGGAACCTCCAAAGCCTTGGGAGGACTGCCTGCCTTCGATAAAGAATTCCTGTGGACAGCAAAACTGTCCTGAAGAAACCATCTCTAAAGAAGTCTGTCGGAGGAACAGTAAAACCACTGCCTTGAACCATCTCTGCACCCAATGCCCCCGGCCCGAGGTCAAGTAGCCCATCAGTCATGTGAAGGTTCCTCAGCTCTTTTGACCAAGAGTCCACTGTGGACTGACCCCTACTGGATACCACAGTGACACCTGCAGCCTAAATCTGAGGACTCCCCCTGATCTTGACCTGCCTGGTATGCTGTTCCTGATGCCAAAAGGCTCCCCTGCACCCAGAGACCCTAGGTCTTGGGGAGCTGGACCGTGGGTGACCCTATGATCCCTGGCATCACAACTTACCTGGGCAGATGTAGGTTGACCTCTCCCAGCCAGAGCCTGCAGTCCATTTCTGAGAGTGATCTCCTCCATTAAATAACACTGGGTGCCTGAAGCTTTGTTAGCACACTGCACCCGGCTGCCCCTGTGCTGCTGAGGGTGTACGTTTGGTGCTGCCTTGTGGCCCCCCTTGTACTTACCTCAACTCCTGGAGATCGACCCTTCACCCCGCTTGTCTCACCTGTAAGCAGAGCTTCAGCGGATACCCCTTGTCTTCATTGGATAGCACTGGGCACCCGACACTGTGCTGACACTCTGCACCTGGCTGTCCCTGTGCCACTGAGGTTGTAAGTCTGGTGTTGTCTCTTGCCCCCCCTGTGTGCTCGCCTCAACCCATAGAGACCAACCACTGACACTGCTTGTAGTTACCTGGGAGCAGCGCGTCTTCAGTCCCCCTCAGTCTCCATCAATTAACATTGGACACCGACTCTGACTTTGACCTCTGCACTTCGCCACCCCTGTGCCGCTGGGGGTGCACTCTTGGTACCAACTTGAACCTTGCCCGGTGCTAGTGTAAAACCCTGAAGAGTGGGATTGTAAGTGTGTACTTACCTGTGAAACTGCATTCTTGTTTTCCTCATATAGGTTATCATTGAAGACTCTGCTGTTTCATAAATAGTGCAGTTTTCAAAGTATTTGTAATATAAAAACTGCTTACCTTATAACAAAGTTCTTTGGTTCAAAGCATATATAGAAGCCACTGTTATTTTTTTTAATTGATCTTGGATTTATTCTTTGAGTGTGTCTCATTTATTGCCTCTGTGAGTACAATTAATGCTTAACATGACTCCTTGATAAGCCTAACTGTTCGCCCACACTACCTCAAAAAGAGCACTAGACTTATCTATTTCTGCCTCTGTAAACCTCTGGGGATCTACTGGACTCTCTACATAGTGTACTTCATTTTAGTGCACTATATAGAGAGCCAGCTTCCTACATACAGTTACAGGTAAGGAACTTATCTGATGGAGACTTGTAGCTGCAGATTCCTTATCTTTGTATTTCCGAGGCTTCAGACTGGATCTGGAAACTTTTGCGTGAGCAGTACCTCTGCGTGCCATCAGGTGGCTTCGTTCGGTTCCGCGTGGCATAGTTGGTGCCTGAAGTGACGTCTCGGTCACCTAGATAGGTGCCACCCAGGTAACCGGAAGTCAGTTATTTTCTTTCTTTGCCATTTAGCGCTGATCTGGAGAAGAGCTAACCCTCTGTCTCTTTTTGGCAGGTTTTTTCAACTTTTGTCAACTATTTTTGAAAGTGTGTCAAAGGATGTCTTCCAGGAAGGCAAGTTTAAACCTGTGTGGCACCTGTCACAGCGCCATGTCGGTAACAGACCCACATTTGGTGTGCTTGTAGTGTCTCAAGCACAACCACGATTCAAAGTCTTGCTCAGACTGATGGGCCATGGCACCGAAAGCTTTGAGGGAGTGGTCACTAAAGCTGCTCGCAACCAGGTGGTCGAGGTCAGCAAGCAGGATTCCAAGGAGGTCTCTGTCCTTATTGAGAAGGTTGCGGGACCACTCCAGGAGCACTCAAGGTCCTTGGCACACTCAGGGGAGACACAAGAATTAGTGAAAACAGACTTTGCCTCGTCTGACGGCCAATGCGATGAATGAGGAACATCAGTGTTCCAGACATGGTTCTGCCAAGCTGTTGCCAGGTCCGACTCTGCACCTCCCCCTGTTTCCAGGAGCCGGAGAAAACCTCGCTCAGTTGAAAGACTTCTACAAGGCCATGTGCTGTATATTCAAGAAGACTGGCCCTTCTGAAGCGCTTTTGGGCCCCGCAGGGTTGGAGGAGGGCCCATCAGGTTCCACGCTGACTGCTCTAAGCTCAATTCTGATGTCTTATGGACATGCCAACACAACCTTCTCCGGCACCTCTCTCAATGCCAATGCTCCCAGCAGCGCCAGCACCATTCTCATCCTCCATGACTGAATCGGAACAGAGCCTGTCAATGCAGATGCCAGTGTCAGCTGGGCCCATTAGTTCTAGGTCATTGCCTGAGTGTTTTCTGGAGCAGCCAGGCATGGTGGAAGAATGGGAGGGGTCACTGGACCCTTTAGAATGAAAGTTAGAGACTCCAACGTCATTGGACTGGTATGAAGAACTAGGAGATGCCAACGGATTGGACACCTCCCGAGATGATGGCATGCTCCCTCAACCTACCATGGCTACGGAGGAGGGTGCACTGAACCCTTATTGCCTTTTAATGAAGCACTGATTGATGTCCTGCTGGGAACTTGGTCCAAGCCCAGCACACGCCTCCTGTAAACAAGGTGATCCTATCGTCCTTACCCAACGCCCTAACCTGAGAGTTTGGTAGTGCAAGCCTCAAATTCCCAGGGTGCATTTCCTGCTGGTCTCCCGGACATGGAATCCAAGAGGCTGGGTAGCTTAGGCAAGGAAACGTTTTCTTCCACCTATTGGAAAGAACCATCTTTCGAGCATAGTTACCCTCATTTCTTGCCTGATGCTAGTGTGTTTAGACTGTAGTTCACTTGGATACTGTAAACCAGGACCCCAGTGTCTGTGCTCTCTTTCCTCTAAATTTGGTTGCTGGTAACTGTTTTTACACTCACAATAGGCATACTGGTGCACCTATGTAAGTCCCTAGTATATGGTACTTAGGTACCCAGGGCATTAGTACACCAAGGGTCTCGCATGGGCTGCAGCATGTATTGTGCGACCAATGGGAGCCCATGCAAACTGTGTCTACAGGCCTGCCTTTGCAGCCTTTGTGAAATGGTGCATGCACCTTTTCACTCCCGATGTAAGGCTTGCCTGACATCGCGGTCACTGCCCTTTGGCATAATAAGTCACCCCTTAGGTATGCCCTTCAGGCCAATGGCAGGGTGCATGTCTATAAGTGTGAGGGTTCCCTTGCATGAGCAGGGTACCCCTACAAACCGCAGACTCCATCCCCTGGGCTCTGTAAGTGCAAGGAAGCCATCTAAAGGTATGTAATGGACACTGGTCAACACGAGTGGTCCACCTACAAAATGGCTTCTCCGAACCTAAGCATGCTTGGTATCAAACATGTTGGAATCATGCAACTACACTGATTCCAGTGCTAGTTGCTTGATGCCCTGTACTCTGGGGGTTCTTTAGAGGATCCCCCAGTTCTGCCTGTGCAGCCTTACAGGGTCTGGCTGCCAGCCCATGCTGCTGCCACCCCAGACACTGCTCTGCCCTCCTGCTGGTGAGCCTGGCTCAAGCAGAAGAAGGCAGGACAAAGGATTTCCTGCAAGAGAGAGGTGTGACAACCTCCCTCTGTGTATAAGATGTCTAAGGATTGGAGTGGGGGTGGCCAGGTGGTCACCAGACTGCTTTGAAGGGCACATTTGGTGCCCTCCTTGCATAATCCATTTTGAAGCAGTTCAGGAACCCCAGGTTCCGGCTCTAGCATAAAGCTGCACAAAGAACAGGGGAGTGACCATTCCCCTGTCCAGCTCCTCCCATAGGGAGGCACACAGGGCTCTGCCAGGTGGCTGGTTGATTCTGCCATCTTGGAAACAAGATGGGCTGAGGTCCCTGGGAGCACCTGACTGGTTAGTCCAGGTAGATAATGTCCCTGACCCCCTCTGATAGGTGGGTCACTTTAGAGAGTGACCAAACCCTTCTTTTAGGGTTACTTAAGGGCTCCCCTGAGGGTGGATCCTCAGATTCGTTGAGCAAGACTCTACTAGGAACTCTTTGCAAGACATCTTCTGCTCCTGGTCTCTAGAACCGCTGCTGGTCTTCTTCGGAACTGAAACACTATTGTTTTTAATGGGAAGGCTCCCACTGCAACATAGTTTCTCTTGAACCTGCAAGAATTCTGCAACATCCAAGGCTGTGCATCCTTCAGGGTCACAAGGCCTCTGTTTGTACCTGGAAGCACAAATGAATCTCCCTTGGAGTGTGTGTGTCACTCCTCTGCATCTGCAGGCACCTTAAGATGATGTCGACCAGCTGGTGGGGTCTGCTGTCCCACGGACATTGAAAGGCTCTGCATCACAGGTGGTAGTATATGACTTCCTCTGGATCTCGCTTGTCTTCTGGCCAACTAGGTAGACTGTGGACCTGTGCTTCTGCCACTGGACTGGAACCCCTGTGCACAGTGACTGATGCTCTTGCCAAGGTTTGTTGACTCTTCTTCCAGGTGATCTTCAGGCACCAAGAAGCCCTGATACCCAGCGCCCTGCAACTCGAAGATCAACCCTGTCCTGCAACTCCTGCGATGTGGGACTTCTGTTTTGTTATGCTGCTGAGGCCTCCTTGTGACTCCCTGTGTCTATTGACCATGGGTCACTCGTGGGGGTTCCAATGACTTCTGCTGGCCTTTCAGCATGCTGAGGGACAGCCCTGACAATCCCTCAAAGCTAGAGTCTCCTGGACCTTGCTGGTCCCCAAAACCCTGAAACTAGATCTTCAGCTCCTGCTTGCCAGTGCTTGTTGGTGACCTGGTTGGTCACTGACCCTCCTGCAATCCAGCGACCATTGAGGGACAGCTTGTAGATAACTCCTAGGATCTTCTGCAGCTCCTGGACCACACAGCTGGACTTCTTCCTCCACTGACTTGCAGAAAAATCACCTCTAGGAGGGTGAACATTGCCACCTGCACCACCTGGGCACCTCCAGGGGTGCTGGACTCTGTCCCCTTCCTTTTCAGGTCCTCCACATCTGGAATCCATCCCTGGGTTCCACCGACCTGGTCCATTGGTCATGACAGCAGCTGGACAATCCGAGACCTCCACTGACTTCAGAGAGAGTCCATTCTCCCCTCTGCATCTGGGTCCTCTGGTGTAGGTACACCTGTCTTCTGGGTATCCTTGGGTGGGTGCACTCTCCAACCTTCCTCTTGTCTGTTGGTTTCCTCGGTGTCCCCTGGGAAGGGTCCTGAAACACACAAACTCCAACCACTACTTCCCTGTGTTAGCCTATCGGACGACTTGGTGGGTAACCACTTTGCCCCTCGTCACTGGGACGCTTACCTCTGGTGTTTTCATCTACCCCCAGCCCCTAACTAACTACCACACATACCTTGGTTGGGTTCACTATTTCGCATTCCACACTTAGGCCCTCATTACAACCCTGGCAGTAAATGCCGCCTACCACCGTGCTGTCGGCGCCAACATACCATGACCGCGGCGGTATTCCTCTACGGGTATTCTGACCCACACTGAGAAATCCGCCACTATGTAAACAC
Source organism: Pleurodeles waltl (assembly GCF_031143425.1). Classification (NCBI taxonomy): domain Eukaryota; kingdom Metazoa; phylum Chordata; class Amphibia; order Caudata; family Salamandridae; genus Pleurodeles; species Pleurodeles waltl. Next base: position 346,242,066 of record NC_090447.1, on the reverse strand, counting down.
CCACACACGTCCGCCACACCAAAGGTCAGTGATAAACTGGCGATAGCAAAACCCACACTGATAAGCCAAGAGGAATACACCCACAGTATCACGACCCACGAATCACCGCAGTGGTCTTTCAAATGCGGTAAACCATTGACGGTACACACTGCCACGCTCAAAATGCACACACATTTACAAAACACCACCACATAGAACAATTCAAACTACACACACCTGACACATACACACAAACCACTCCCACATACTCACACTACTAACAAAAACCCACCCACATTACCCACAACCCTTTCAACAAAAAACAAGATTGCCAACACAGAGAAACACAACCCAAGAGCACCCACTCAATGGGAGCCACAGAACAACATCACCCATACACCATCCACGCACATCACAGCATACACTCCAACATATCACCCCACGCATCCTCACACATACCACTCACACCACATCCATGGCACCCCAAAGACACCCCAGGTTTCCCGACGAGGAGCTAAGGCTCATGGTGGAGGAAATCATCCGGGTAGAGCCACAGCTATTCGGATCACAGGTGCAGCAGACGCCCATTGCAAGGAAGAAGGAGCTATGGCGGAGAATAGTTGTCAGGTTTATAGGGACGCGCAGTCTCAACCCTGTCCTCTCCGGTGTTCAACCCACTGCTGCGCGTGTTTGTAGTACCCAGACTATGCCTCCATTGGTTGTTCCTTCCTGCGGCAGACCACGCCTTTTCCCATACCCCTGTGGGAGAACTCATCTCTCTGCAGGCACCGGTCGATGGGGGTTGCGCTGCAACTACCACCTGCACCTGCAGGGGCTCTGCTGTCTGAACAGAACCTCGGCATTTCAGAACTGGGAGTGAGTTCTTGGATACAGTTGCAATTGCCTGAGTTCGGAGCGAGTTCTTGGATGCAGTTGATATTGTCTGAGTCCGCTATTAACATTAACAACCAGTGTGTTTTTTTCTTTCAGCATTCTATTCAGACGCCGTTATTCAAGGCGATCTGTTTGTCCTTGTGTAAACAAAATTTAGAACCAAAAGCAAAGTACCGTAGCGCACTGCTGGTGCTTTCTTGAACTAGAGAATTTGGGCGATGCTATTTGCGGGGATACTTCATGGCATCATACCGTGTTTCTGTTTAAACTCTGTTATTGACTATGGAAGAGAGTATAATATGCTTAATATGATGATTAGTCCCACAGTTACGCATTGCAGTGAGATTTGTGTTGGAAACATTTTTGTTCCTAAGAGCTGTTGTTTTCAGGAAGTCCGATGCCCATGCTTTAGAGTCAGTTCTAGTGAAGCGCAGTGGTTTCAGTTTTTTGTTTCTTAGTTGGCTGATAATAAGTTACTCCTGTTGAGTTTTGTTTCCTCTGTTACTCCTAGCGTGTTTCCAGGTGGCAACCCAAGATATTCCAGTTTATAGCATGACAGGTGTGAATACAGTCTTATTATGCTGCATTGCATTTAACCATTTGTTTTTAAGATCTCCTTCCCTGCTGTTCCCTTCCTGTTTCCCTTCCCCTCGCCCGGCACCTCCAAAACTTTGCGCTACAAGGGCATTCTGAGTTGGTGTTGCCTGGAGGTGGGTCTCTTGCTCAGCAACGTGCAGATCCCGAGGAATTAGGCACTCTGACAGAATAGTGAGCCCACAAATTTATACTTCCTCTTGGTCTGCACGGGGGCTGCTCAAGATGGCCACGCTAGATGCTCTAATGCAGGCCATTACCCAAATACAGAGAGAATTGTCAGAATCAAAAAATGTTACAGCTGATCTAGTCAATAAAGTAACTCAGCTACAGGTCAAGGTGGATGGAACAGGGGGTACACCCCCACCATGCATAATGCCTCCCCCGCCTACTAACATTGCAGAGAATGTGCCCACACAGATTCCACTTGCGGCTCCAAAGAGATTTTCGGGGGATGCTTCTAAGGTCCAAGTGATTCTCACACAGGTGGAGTTACACTTTATGTGCCGCCCTGCTGCCTTCCCAGACCCACAATCTTGAATTGTTTTTTTATTTCTTACCTGACTGGTGGCGCAGCCACTTGGGCGGTCCCTTTGGTACGACTAGATAGTCCATTGTTGTACAATTGGCGTCAGTTTGTGTGCGAATTTAAAGAAGTCTTTGATAGACGTGCAATCACCATGTCAGCAGGTAAAGAACTCTTGGAACTGCACCAGGGCAATAAAGATCTCATTTCATATTTGTCTCATTTCAATCACCTGGTAGTGGAAACTGCGTGGCCTGAGGAGAATAGATCTGCAATATTCTACCAAGGTCTAAAAGAGGAGTTGAAGGACATCCTGGCTCAGATCGACTCCCAACCCAAAACTTGTACTGACTTAATAAATCTAACTCTTAGGCTAGACCACAGACTTGCAGAGAGGAAAGGGGAAAAGAAAAAACCTGAACATGGTTATTGGCGCATGGACAAGTACCAAACTCCCTGAACGTCCTTAGAGGCCACCACCGAACCAATGGAGATAGGGACCATTAGACAACCCCTAACCAAAGAAGAAAAGGGCTTGCGACATCGGAAAGGTCAATGCTTGTATTGCGGAAAAAAGGGTCATTTTGTAAGGGAATGTCAAGCAAAACCTAAGAACAAGATGGATATCACCACCAACCTGAAGAAAAAGATGGCAACCCTAGAAAACCCAGAGGAAAACTAAGAAGCCCAAGAAACAAGGAAGGGGACCTCTTAGGTAATCTAACAATACCTTCAGTATGTTCTTGTGTTAATCAGCACATTAAGGGGCATATTTATACTCTGTTTGCGCCGGATTTGCGTAGTTTTTTTTACGCAAATCCGACGCAAAGCTAACTCCATATTTATACTTTGGCGTTAGACCCGTCTAGCGCCAAAGATCTTGGAGTTTGCGTCATTTTTTTGCGTGGACACCTACCTTGCGTTAATGATATGCAAGGTAGGCGTTCCCTTCTAAAAAATGACTCTAAGGCATGTGCGCCTTATTTAAACTCCCGTGCAAAAATGACGCACAGGAGTGGGCGGGCCTTAAAAAATGACGTCCAGCCGCTTTTGCGTCATTTTTTAACGCCTGGTCAGGGCAGGCGTTAAGGGACCTGTGGGCTCGGAAGGAGCCCAGAGGTGCCCTCCCATGCCCCCAGGGACACCCCCTGCCACCCTTGCCCACCCCAGGAGGACGCCCAAGGATGGAGGGTCCCATCCCAGGGAACTTAAGGTAAGTTCAGGTAAGTATATATATATATTTTTTTTTGTGGCATAGGGGGGCCTGATTTGTGCCCCCCTACATGCCACTATGCCCAATGACCATGCCCAGGGGACGTAAGTCCCCTGGGCATGGCCATTGGGCAAGGGGGCATGACTCCTGTCTGTGCTAAGACGGGAGTCATTTCAATGGGAGTTGGGAGTAAAAAAAAAATGGCGCAAATCGGGTTGAGGCCAATATTTTGCCTCAGACCTGACTTGCCCCATTTTTTGACGCCGAAGCTCCATTTTCCCCTACGCTGGCGCTGCCTGGTGTGTGTCATTTTTTTTGACGCACACCAGTCAGCTGCGCCGGCTAACGTCATTCAATAAATAAGGCGCCCGCATGGCGTTTTGGAATGGCGTTAGCCGGGGTTAAAATTTTGAACACACAACTGCGTTGGCGCAGTTGTGCGTCAAAAAGTATAAATATGGGCCTAAACATCTCCAAATTTTCATAAAACTCATGATACAAGGAAAATGGTAGACCTTGTACGCCCTGATAGATTCAGGAGCAACCGGCAACTTTGTAGACTTTCAAACTGCCCACAATTTACAAATGACCTGTGTCAAAAAGAAGGTACCCGAAATCGTGCAAGCAGTGGATGGAAGTGAATTAGCTGGAGGCCCAGTTACCATGCATACCTCACAGATGCAAATGATGTGCAAGGATGCCAATGGCTATGAACATCGCGAAAAGATACTCTTTGACATAATTCAAGCCCCTCAGTATGGTTTTATTTTGGGAATGCCTTGGTTAATATTGCATAATCCGCAAATAGATTGGCAAAAACAAACCCTAATCTTTTCCTTGCTACATTGTCAAAATAATTGTCTTCACTCAAAAGAAAGGAAATCCCCAAAACAACAGGCCACTGCTGCGGAAAAAGAGATAACCCTGTTAAGGAGATACTCTGAATATGCCAATGTCTTCAGTGAACAGGCAGCAAGTAGTTTGCCCCCTCATAGGCCGTACGATTTTCAAATCGACCCCTTGCCTGGTGCCAACGTACCTAATTGCAGAATCTATGCCCTATCTGAGAAAAAAAAACAGTACCTGCGTGAATACCTTGACCAATGTCTGGCTAACGATTTGATCCTGCCATCACGATCCCCAGTGGCTTCTCCACTCATTTTTGTACCCAAGGCCAGTGGTGAGTGGAGGCCCTGTATTGACTATAGGGCAATGAACAAGATCACCATTAAGAACAAATATCCATTACCACTCATCCCAGTATTGCTAGTCCAAGTAAAAACTGCAGTCATTTATACCAAGCTCGACTTACGTGGGCCTATCATTTAGTTCGTATACGTGAAGGGGACAAGTGGAAAACAGCTTTTAAAGCCCGCTATGGTCTGTTCGAGTATCAAGTGATGCCATTTGGTCTATGTAACGCCCCGCAGCCTTCCAGTATTTCCTGAATGACGCTCTGAGAGAGTATCTAGACATTTTCGTTATTGTTTATATTGATGACATCTTGATCTACTCTAACTCAGAAGAAATCCATGAAAAACATGTGAAAAAGGTCCTGCAAACCTTGCTAGCTCATCAGTTGTACTGTAAACTAAGCAAGTGAAAATTCCACACCAAAGAAGTAGAATTCTTGGGAGTCACCTTGACGCCCAATGGTATGCAAATGACAGAACGTTGGATAGTACTAGTGACTAGTGTTATATCAAAGAACACTCTATTTTTGTAACACATGGTGTGGTTCTTCTGTGAACATCACTGACTGACTACTTTGGCATTGTAAGTGCTTTACACTCCTCCATGATAAGCCTGCGCTGCTCTCTACAGGTACCCCTAGAGAGCTTTAGTTATCTAGGCACCAAAACACTATCACTAAGGTTGCCTGGACTCAGTATAAGGTGCCACACCGTGGGTGTAAACAATAAACTGAGCCAGCCACCTACATTGGTGATGCAGTGGTGGGATAAAACATTTGCATTGCTTTACCACTTGGTCATTAGTGACTTTCCACAATCAACATCACTACTGACTTGGGTACTTACTGTACTTCTAACATTCAGGTACTTCTAAACTTTTGGCTTGGGATGTCATGGTCTACCATAGCTCTTCCTCCAAACTTCTTAACAGTTTAGAACTCTAGAGTAGGGTAGATACACACTCTAGTACCATGTCTGTAGTTGGGTAGCTTACCAGACTCAGTAGTCTAGGTATGAGGTTCTTGAGTTCCAGGAACTTATGACTCTGTGTATAGCTAGTAAACATAAGACAGGTAGCAACCTTATCAAATCTACACTCTTAGAGATACTCAGCCACAATGATTTCCAGAACCCTGATAGGGAGAGGGAATTAAATGAGGAGGGTGAGCCACCAATGCTGGACAAGGAGGTACCCTGTACATCCTATGGACTCACTGGGCAGAATCATGAGGATTTTGAAGAGGTCCTTGGACCTGCAGGGGGCAGTACTTGCAGTAGAAAGGGAGGGTTGTAGCAGTAGGCCCACTTTTTCTCCCCCTGGGGTAGTCAGAAAGGTCCCTAGGAGGAGTAGCTCCTCCTAACCCTCCCTTTCATCAGCATCCTTTGCTGGGGCCATCCACTCTAGCTCAGAAGAGGGATCCTTAGACAGGAGGTTCAGCTTGCTGAATCTTGAGAAAGCAAAACTCAAAAAGCAGCAGTTGCTCTTGAGAGAGAGAACCTAGAAATAAAAAGGGAAAAAAAGGATTTACAGCTAAAACTCCATGGCAGCAGCATTATAAAGTCCAGAGTCAGGGAAGACCACTTTGAGTCTAGGAATTTCAACAGGATAGTCCATCCTTACAAGTATGGGTATTACATCTATAAGGGGATTACTGCTTTAGAGAGGGCCTCTGAGGCAGTGAGCAGCTATCCTGTGGCTCTCCTTTGCAGACAAAGGCAGAGACAAACCTTTGTCAGTTAGAGAAGAAGATTCAGTCAACTACCAAGTCTTGAAAGAAGCTTGATTGATGGGGTTGAGCTCACTACTGTGTAGTGTAGGATTAAGTTCAGGGAAACTCAGAAAGAGTCCTCTCAAGACTGAGTAGACTTTGTAGACTGTGCAGTTAAAGCTGTGGAGGCTGGTTACATGGTAGTAATGCATAAGACTATGAAGGGCTCTATAATTTGATCATGACAGAGCATGCCCTTAATAACTGTGTGTCTGACAAACTGCACCAATACCTGGTGGACTCTGATCTAACCTCTCCCTAAGAATTGGGAAAGGAGGCAGACAAATGGGTTCGCGCCAGACTGGGTAGGAAAACAAATGGTGGGGGTGACCAGAAGAAAAAGAATGCTTCTAAGTCCCAAGAAAAGGATGGGGAAAAACCTAAAGACAAGAAGAAAATCTTTTACAGGTCCACAAAAGTCTTCTGGGGATGGGTCCAAGTCTTCCTCGTCTTTTAACAAGAAATCCTAGTGCATTTTGTGTAAGGAAAAGGCCATAGGACAGGTGATAGCAACTGTCCTAAGAAAAGCACCAAGAGTACTATTACTCCCCAAGGTGTCCCTACCAATAGCATTGGTAGTAGAACCACAACCAAGGGTGTAGCTGGGTTCACCTTGGGTACTGCAGTGGGCTCTGGCCTAGTCAGAGAAACCACTGAGGCTGTCCTAATATCAGAGGGTGGCATTGACCTTGCCATTCTGGCTGCCTGGCCTCCTAATAGAAGGAAATACAGACAGCATCCCCTCATAAATAGTACTGAGGCAGACGCTTACAGTGGCACAGGTGCAAGTGTCACAATAGTGACTGGAAAACTGGTACCACCTGAGCAAATTCTATTTAGGCAAAATTACTAAGTAACCATTGCTGATAACATCATAAAGTGCCACCTCGTGGCAGTTGTTAACCTCAGAGGGGGATGTAACTGGCCCTAAAAAGGTTATAGGCCCATATTTATACTTTTTTAGCGCTGTATTTGAGTCGTTTTTTTGACGCAAAATCGGAGCAAACTTCCAAAATACAATTGTATTTTGGAAGTTTGCACTGCTTTTGCGTCAAAAACCGACGCAAACGCTGCGCTAAAAAAAGTATAAATATGGGCCATAGTGTCCTCTTCTATTCTGGTAGAGGTTCCTATGGGCAATGCTTTGGAGTCTTCAGCCTGGGCTGAAGTGGAGCTACAGGCCCATGCAGCAATGCTGGTCATCGCTGAGAGTGTCTTTGTGGCTACAAGAGCACATGTCAGGAAACAGGAAGAATAAGGAGCACCGGAGCCTGGAATAATGGCCCAGCCAGCTCCCAAGAAGAGAGGAAGGAATGGTAAAAAGTTATTCTCTATTCAGACCTCATGTAAGGATCAGCCGCCTCAGGGAAATGATCTTGCCCCTTGTGAGGCGCTAAGGCCTGACACGACAGAGCGCTTGGGTGCAGGAAGACCCTTCAGGGAGGAACTGAGCCTTGAGCAAAAATCCTGTCCTCTCTTGGAGGCTTTGGGGAGCAAGTTGCTGCAGAAAAGGAAGGGAATGACAGTGGATCTCACAGGATCTACTGGGAGAATGATCTCCTTTACTCTGAGGCTAAGGACCTCAAGCTGAGTGCTACCAGGAGGTTTGTCATACCTCAGAAGTGTAGAGAGCTCTTATTGACCCTGGCATATAACATTCCCCTTGCAGGACATCTTGGGCAAAGCAAGACATGGGACAGACCTGTCACACACTTTCACTGGCCCCACATGTCTGAAGACACCAAGGAGTTCTGTCGCTCCTGTGTCACCTGCCAACCCAGTGGCAAGTCAGGTGGCACTAGAAAGCCACCATTAATCCCACTGTGGTTGGGGTTCCCTTTAAGAGGGTACGGGTTGATGTTGTTGGTCCCCTTGACCAGTGGTTCCCAAACTTTTTTGACCTGCGGCTCCCATGACCTGTTGGCTGTTGGCTGCAGCTTGCCATTATGTTAGTTTCTTTTGGTGGTTGGGTGGGGGGCTATATAAGTCCGGCATCGGAAGTGCTTCCATTTTTCTCAGTGAAGCTGATGAAGGTATCCTAATCATAGATGTAATTCTGTTGCAGCCTAAAAACCTAGAAATGAGCCCATTGCTTTTGATTTATGCCCACAAATTCAAGACCATGCTCGCAGATAACTAACGTCTAGTCTTCTACAGGTCCGGCCGCAGCGTGAAGAAGTAGAAGCCAGAAATGCCCCATTCCGTGCTGTTAGGATAGCATGCCACCTAGGATCGCCTCCTCTTAAACATGCTGTCCTAATATCATTGTTGTTTACTTTGTGTAACTGTACTATAAATAATATAGCGATTACTCTTCCTTACAAGGTGTCAAAGTGCTTTTTCGGTGGGCAGTAAAACCCTGGGTTAATAGTGTCACGGAGGCTCTCATTATTCTAATGAGACTACTAGATTTTGAGCGGCAGAATCGCCTGCGGTGTGGGAGACTGAGTCTGAGCCACTACAGGTGACACCTGTCACCCTAATCCGGGTTTTGCTCCGGCTAACTAGCAGTACCTCATCTCTACCCAAGGGCAGGGATGAATGGGCAGCCGAGCGCATGACATAATTGATTTCTCAGGGAAACCGTGGTCACTCAGGCCTCATCCGTTTCCCTCAGTTACATTAGTCTCTCATACACAATGACAAACAGAGGCAGTATATGTTTCAATAAGATTTTAATGAAGCAACTGCATCTTAGATAGCAAAGCATGGGCTGCAATAACCAGGCGATACAGTATGACAAGATTATAATTGTGACAAGGAAAGTAAAGCATAGAAATAACGCTACCATGTTGTCATAAAAGTCAATAGACTAATTCCTACCTAAGCTATGATAGAGCAAAGCGTGTTACGCTCTAATTCTGGCCTTCAGGTTCCCATGGGAAGACATCATCCCCCATACCTGAGCAAAGGCCTGAAGTGTTTTTATAATAAAACAGCTGATGTTCTGAGAAATGTCCCTACGTAAGGATGTGTGTTTTTCTATGAATGTCAGAGACAAAACTTGTACCACGTTCACCGGCAACTTATCTTATTACAGCCTTGAAAAAAGCACAGAGTGAGCAAGAATGTCTTGTTTCTGACCCTCAGTTCCTGACCCCACTTTTGGTGACAGGAATGGTAGGAAAATTAGGTAAATTAGGAGTGCCCACTTCATGTCAGTCCCACCTCTAAGGTGGACGAGCTGAAGTGGACACTACTTTTTCAATTCCTCCATTTTGCGTGGAAGGAATTAGGCCAGTATGGTTAGGGCTATACCCACTTCCCAAAGGAAACAGTCATAGGAAAGGTGTAGTCACCCTGAAGGTGAGTAATCCATTGGCTACCAATCGGCACACCCTGTAACACCCTTAAATTCAGTATTTAGGTGGCACCCCTGAACCCTATAATCAGATTCATATCGACCTAAGAAGTTGCCTAGCAGAGAAAACTGAAGACACCAACTGAATTGGCCCAAGCCCTAATTCCCTGTCTGCAGCCTTTAAAGAAAACTGCACCCAGAAGACTACTCTCCTGCAGCCCAGCAACCTCCAAAGCCTTGGGAGGACTGCCTGCCTTCGATAAAGAATTCCTGTGGACAGCAAAACTGTCCTGAAGAAACCATCTCTAAAGAAGTCTGTCGGAGGAACAGTGAAACCACTGCCTTGAACCATCTCTGCACCCAATGCCCCCGGCCCGAGGTCAAGTAGCCCATCAGTCATGTGAAGGTTTCTCAGCTCTTTTGACCAAGAGTCCACTGTGGACTGACCCCTACTGGATACCACAGTGACATCTGCAGCCTAAATCCGAGGACTCCCCCTGATCTTGACCTGCCTGGTATGCTGTTCCTGATGCCAAAAGGCTCCCCTGCACCCAGAGACCCTAGGTCTTGGGGAGCTGGACCGTGGGTGACCCTATGATCCCTGGCATCACAACTTACCTGGGCAGATGTAGGTTGACCTCTCCCAGCCAGAGCCTGCAGTCTATTTCTGAGAGTGATCTCCTCCATTAAATAACACTGGGTGCCTGAAGCTTTGTTAGCACACTGCACCCGGCTGCCCCTGTGCCGCTGAGGGTGTACATTTGGTGCTGCCTTGTGGCCCCCCTTGTACTTACCTCAACTCCTGGAGATCGACCCTTCACCCCGCTTGTCTCACCTGTAAGCAGCGCTTCAGCGGATACCCCTTGTCTTCATTGGATAGCACTGGGCACCCGACACTGTGCTGACACTCTGCACCTGGCTGTCCCTGTGCCACTGAGGTTGTAAGTCTGGTGTTGTCTCTTGCCCCCCCTGTGTGCTCGCCTCAACCCATAGAGACCAACCACTGACACTGCTTGTAGTTACCTGGGAGCAGCGCGTCTTCAGTCCCCCTCAGTCTCCATCAATTAACATTGGACACCGACTCTGACTTTGACCTCTGCACTTCGCCACCCCTGTGCCGCTGGGGGTGCACTCTTGGTACCAACTTGAACCTTGCCCGGTGCTAGTGTAAAACCCTGAAGAGTGGGATTGTAAGTGTGTACTTACCTGTGAAACTGCATTCTTGTTTTCCTCATATAGGTTATCATTGAAGACTCTGCTGTTTCATAAATAGTGCAGTTTTCAAAGTATTTGTAATATAAAAACTGCTTACCTTATAACAAAGTTCTTTGGTTCAAAGCATATATAGAAGCCACTGTTATTTTTTTTAATTGATCTTGGATTTATTCTTTGAGTGTGTCTCATTTATTGCCTCTGTGAGTACAATTAATGCTTAACATGACTCCTTGATAAGCCTAACTGCTCGCCCACACTACCACAAAAAGAGCACTAGACTTATCTATTTCTGCCTCTGTAAACCTTTGGGGATCTACTGGACTCTCTACATAGTGTACTTCATTTTAGTGCACTATATAGAGAGCCAGCTTCCTACATACAGTTACAGGTAAGGAACTTATCTGATGGAGACTTGTAGCTGCAGATTCCTTATCTTTGTATTTCAGAGGCTTCAGACTGGATCTGGAAACTTTTGCGTGAGCAGTACCTCTGCGTGCCATCAGGTGGCTTCGTTCGGTTCCGCGTGGCATAGTTGGTGCCTGAAGTGACGTCTCGGTCACCTAGATAGGTGCCACCCAGGTAACCGGAAGTCAGTTATTTTCTTTCTTTGCCATTTAGCGCTGATCTGGAGAAGAGCTAACCCTCTGTCTCTTTTTGGCAGGTTTTTTCAACTTTTGTCAACTATTTTTGAAAGTGTGTCAAAGGATGTCTTCCAGGAAGGCAAGTTTAAACCTGTGTGGCACCTGTCACAGCGCCATGTCGGTAACAGACCCACATTTGGTGTGCTTGTAGTATCTCAAGCACGACCACGATTCAAAGTCTTGCTCAGACTGATGGGCCATGGCACCGAAAGCTTTGAGGGAGTGGTCACTAAAGCTGCTCGCAACCAGGTGGTCGAGGTCAGCAAGCAGGATTCCAAGGAGGTCTCTGTCCCTATTGAGAAGGTTGCGGGACCGCTCCAGGAGCACTCAAGGTCCTTGGCACACTCAGGGGAGACACAAGAATTAGTGAAAACAGACTTTGCCTCGTCTGACGGCCAATGCGATGAGTGAGGAACATCAGTGTTCCAGACATGGTTCTGCCAAGCTGTTGCCAGGTCCGACTCTGCACCTCCCCCTGTTTCCAGGAGCCGGAGAAAACCTTGCTCAGTTGAAAGACTTCTACAAGGCCATGTGCTGCATATTCAAGACGACTGGCCCTTCTGAAGCGCTTTTGGGCCCCGCAGGGTTGGAGGAGGGCCCATCAGGTTCCGCGCTGACTGCTCTAGCTCAATTCTGATGTCTTATGGACATGCCAACACAACCTTCTCCGGCACCTCTCTCAATGCCAATGCTCCCGGCAGCGCCAGCCCCATTCTCATCCTCCATGACTGAATCGGAACAGAGCCTGTCAATGCAGATGCCAGTGTCGGCTGGGCCCATTAGTTCTAGGTCATTGCCTGAGTGTTTTCTGGAGCAGCCAGGCATGGTGGAAGAATGGGAGGGGTCACTGGACCCTTTAGAATGAAAGTTAGAGACTCCAACGTCATTGGACTGGTATGAAGAACTAGGAGATGCCAACGGATTGGACACCTCCCGAGATGATGGCATGCTCCCTCAACCTACCATGGCTACGGAGGAGGGTGCACTGAACCCTTATTGCCTTTTAATGAAGCACTGATTGATGTCCTGCTGGGAACTTGGTCCAAGCCCAGCACACGCCTCCTGTAAACAAGGTGATCCTAGCGTCCTTACCCAACGCCCTACCCTGAGAGTTTGGTAGTGCAAGCCTCAAATTCCCAGAGTGCATTTCCTGCTGGTCTCCCAGACATGGAATCCAAGAGGCTGGATAGCTTAGGCAAGAAAACGTTTTCTTCCACCTATTGGAAAGAACCATCTTTCGAGCATGGTTACCCTCATTTCTTGCCTGATGCTAGTGTGTTTAGACTGTAGTTCACTTGGATACTGTAAACTAGGACCCCAGTGTCTGTGCTCTCTTTCCTCTAAATGTGGTTGCTGGTAACTGTTTTTACACTCACAATAGGCATACTGATGCACCTACTGTATGTAAGTCCCTAGTATATGGTACTTAGGTACCCAGGGCATTGGTACACCAAGGGTCTCGCATGGGCTGCATCATGTATTGTGCGACCAATGGGAGCCCATGCAAACTGTGTCTACAGGCCTGCCATTGCAGCCTTTGTGAAATGGTGCATGCACCTTTTCACTCCCGATGTAAGGCTTGCCTGACATCGCGGTCATTGCCCTTTGGCATAATAAGTCACCCCTTAGGTATGCCCTTCAGGCCAATGGCAGGGTGCATGTCTATAAGTGTGAGGGTTCCCTTGCATGAGCAGGGTACCCCTACAAACCACAGACTCCATCCCCTGGGCTCTGTAAGTGCAAGGAAGCCATCTAAAGGTATGTAATGGACACTGGTCAACACGAGTGGTCCACCTACAAAATGGCTTCTCCGAACCTAAGCATGCTTGGTATCAAACATGTTGGAATCATGCAACTACACTGATTCCAGTGCTAGTTGCTTGATGCCCTGTACTCTGGGGGTTCTTTAGAGGATCCCCCAGTTCTGCCTGTGCAGCCTTACAGGGTCTGGCTGCCAGCCCATGCTGCTGCCACCCCAGACACTGCTCTGCCCTCCTGCTGGTGAGCCTGGTTCAAGCAGAAGAAGGCAGAACAAAGGATTTCCTGCAAGAGAGAGGTGTGACAACCTCCCTCTGTGTATAAGATGTCTAAGGATTGGAGTGGGGGTGGCCAGGTGGTCACCAGACTGCTTTGAAGGGCACATTTGGTGCCCTCCTTGCATAATCCATTTTGAAGCAGTTCAGGAACCCCCGGTTCCAGCTCTAGCATAAAGCTGCACAAAGAACAGGGGAGTGACCATTCCCCTGTCCAGCTCCTCCCATAGGGAGGCGCACAGGGCTCTGCCAGGTGGCTGGTTGATTCTGCCATCTTGGAAACAAGATGGGCTGAGGTCCCTGGGAGCACCTGACTGGTTAGTCCAGGTAGATAATGTCCCTGACCCCCTCTGATAGGTGGGTCACTTTAGAGAGTGACCAAACCCTTCTTTTAGGGTTACTTAAGGGCTCCCCTGAGGGTGGATCCTCAGATTCGTTGAGCAAGACTCTACTAGGAACTCTTTGCAAGACATCTTCTGCTCCTGGTCTCTAGAACCGCTGCTGGTCTTCTTTGGAACTGAAACACTATTGTTTCTAATGGGAAGGCTCCCACTGCAACATAGTTTGTCTTGAACCTGCAAGAAATCTGCAACATCCAAGGCTGTGCATCCTTCAGGGTCACAAGGCCTCTGTTTGTACCTGGAAGCACAAATGAATCTCCCTTGGAGTGTGTGTGTCACTCCTCTGCATCTGCAGGCACCTTAAGATGACGTCGACCAGCTGGTGGGGTCTGCTGTCCCACGGACATTGAAAGGCTCTGCATCACAGGTGGTAGTATATGACTTCCTCTGGATCTCGCTTGTCTTCCGGCCAACTAGGTAGACTGTGGACCTGTGCTCCTGCCACTGGACTGGAACCCCTGTGCACAGTGACTGATGCTCTTGCCAAGGTTTGTTGACTCTTCTTCCAGGTGATCTTCAGGGACCAAGAAGCCCTGGTACCCAGCACCCTGCAACTCGAAGATCAACCCTGTCCTGCAACTCCTGCGATGTGGGACTTCTGTTTTGTTATGCTGCTGAGGCCTCCTTGTGACTTCCTGTGTCTATCGACCATGGGTCACTCGTGGGGGTTCCAATGACTTCTGCTGGCCTTTCAGCATGCTGAGGGACAGCCCTGACAGTCCCTCAAAGCTAGAGTCTCCTGGACCTTGCTGGTCCCCAAAACTCTGCAACTAGATCTTCAGCTCCTGCTTGCCAGTGCTTGTTGGTGACCTGGTTGGTCACTGACCCTCCTGCAATCCAGCGACCATTGAGGGACAGCTTGTAGATAACTCCTAGGATCTTCTGCAGCTCGTAGATAACTCCTAGGATCTTCTGCAGCTCCTGGACCACCCAGCTGGACTTCTTCCTCCACTGACTTGCAGAAAAATCACCTCTAGGAGGGTGAACATTGCCACCTGCCCCACCTGGGCACCTCCAGGGGTGCTGGACTCTGTCCCCTTCCTTTTCAGGTCCTCCACATCTGGAATCCATCCCTGGGTTCCACCGACCTGTTCCATTGGTCATGACAGCAGCTGGACAATCCGAGACCTCCACTGACTTCAGAGAGAGTCCATTCTCCCCTCTGCATCTGGGTCCTCTGGTGTAGGTACACCTGTCTTCTGGGTATCCTTGGGTGGGTGCACTCTCCAACCTTCCTCTTGTCTGTTGGTTTCCTCGGTTTCCCCTGGGAAGGGTCCTGAAACACACAAACTCCAACCACTACTTCCCTGTGTTAGCCTATCGGACGACTTGGTGGGTAACCACTTTGCCCCTCGTCACTGGGACGCTTACCTCTGGTGTTTTCATCTACCCCCAGCCCCTAACTAACTACCACACATACCTTGGTTGGGTTCACTATTTCGCATTCCACACTTAGGCCCTCATTACAACCCTGGCGGTAAATGCCACCTACCACCGTGCTGTTGGCGCCAACATACCATGACCGCGGCGGTATTCCTCTACGGGTATTCTGACCCACACTGAGAAATCCGCCACTATGTAAACACCCACACAAGTCCGCCACACCAAAGGTCAGTGATAAACTGGCGATAGCAAAAACCACACTGATAAGCCAAGAGGAATACACCCACAGTATCACGACCCACGAATCACTGCAGAGGTCTTTCAAATGCGGTAAACCATTGACGGTACACACCGCCACGCTCAAAATGCACACAAATTTACAAAACACCACCACATAGAACAATTCAAACTACACACACCTGACACATACACACAAACCACTCCCACATACTCACACCACTATAAAACACCCACCCACATTACCCACAACCCTTTCAACAAAAAACAAGATTGCCAACACAGAGAAACACAACCCAAGAGCACCCACTCAATCGGAGCCACAGAACAACATCACCCATACACCATCCACGCACATCACAGCATACACCCCAACATATCACCCCACGCATCCTCACACATACCACTCACACCACATCCATGGCACCCCAAAGACACCCCAGGTTTCCCCACGAGGAGCTAAGGCTCATGGTGGAGGAAATCATCCAGGTAGAGCCATAGCTATTCGGATCACAGGTGCAGCAGACGCCCATTGCAAGGAAGAAGGAGCTATGGCGGAGAATAGTTGTCAGGTTTACAGGGACGCGAAGTCTCAACCCCGTCCTCCCCGGTGTTCAACCCACTGCTGCGCGTGTTTGTAGTACCCAGACTATGCCTCCATTGGTTGTTCCTTCCTGCGGCAGACCACGCCTTTTCCCATACCCCTGTGGGAGAACTCATCTCTCTGCAGGCACCGGTCGATGGGGATTGCGCTGCAACTACCACCTGCACCTGCAGGGGCTCTGCTGTCTGAACAGAACCACAAATACCAGCATGCTATGGCGGCGGCCATCTTGGGGTGTGGCCGGTTTATAAATACCTGCCACACCCAAGCAAAGACGCTCACTATTCTGGAGTTTTCTTGGAGAGAGCAAGTTCAGTCTTTTCCCAGCGCTTTCTTTCCCTGAGGCGGAGCAGGAAGGCAGCTCTATGGACAATGAGTGGTCGAACTCGTAGTGGTGAGCCGTTCCATCGGCGTTTCCCCCGGCAGCTTTTAGCTGCACCTGCTTTTTGGAACTTTGGTTCTCTGCTCCTCTCGGCATTTCAGAACTGGGAGTGAGTTCTTGGATACAGTTGCAATTGCCTGAGTTCGGAGCGAGTTCTTGGATGCAGTTGATATTGTCTGAGTCCGCTATTAACATTAACAACCAGTGTGTTTTTTTCTTTCAGCATTCTATTCAGACGACGTTATTCAAGGCAATCTGTTTGTCTTGTGTAAACAAAATTTAGAACCAAAAGCAAAGTACCATAGCGCGTTGCTGGCGCTTTCTTGAACTAGAGAATTTGGGCAATGCTATTTGCGGGGATACTTCATGGCATTATACCCTGTTTCTGTTTAAACTCTGTTATTGACTATGGAAGAGAGTATAATATGCTTAATATGATGATTAGTCCCACAGTTACGCATTGCAGTGAGATTTGTGTTGGAAACATTTTTGTTCCTAAGAGCTGTTGTTTTCAGGAAGTCTGATGCCCATGCTTTAGAGTCAGTTCTAGTGAAGCGCAGTGGCTTCAGTTTTTTGTTTCTTAGTTGGCTGATAATAAGTTACTCCTGTTGAGTTTTGTTTCCTCTGTTACTCCTAGCATGTTTCCAGGTGGCAACCCAAGATATTCCAGTTTATAGCATGACAGGTGTGAATACAGTCTTATTATGCTGCATTGCATTTAACCATTTGTTTTTCAGATCTCCTTCCCTGCTGTTCCCTTCCTGTTTCCCTTCCCCTCGCCCGGCACCTCCAAAACTCTGCGCTACAAGGGCATTCTGAGTTGGTGTTGCCTGGAGGTGGGTCTCTTGCTCAGCAACGTGCAGATCCCGAAGAATTAGGCACTCTGACAAAATAGTGAGCCCACAAATTTATACTTCCTCTTGGTCTGCACGGGGGCTGCTCAAGATGGCCACTCTAGATGCTCTAATGCAGGCCATTACCCAAATACAGAGAGAATTGTCAGAATCAAAAAATGTTACAGCTGATCTAGTCAATAAAGTAACTCAGCTACAGGTCAAGGTGGATGGAACAGGGGGTACACCCCTACCATGCATAATGCCTCCCCCGCCTACTAACATTGCAGTGAATGTGCCCACACAGATTCCACTTGCGGCTCCAAAGAGATTTTCAGGGGATGCTTCTAAGGTCCAAGTGATTCTCACACAGGTGGAGTTACACTTTATGTGCCGCCCTGCTGCCTTCCCAGACCCACAATCTTGAATTGCTTTTTTTATTTCTTACCTGACTGGTGGCGCAGCCACTTGGGCGGTCCCTTTGGTACGACTAGATAGTCCATTGTTGTACAATTGGCGTCAGTTTGTGGGCGAATTTAAGGAAGTCTTTGATAGACGTGCAATCACCATGTCAGCGGATAAAGAACTCTTGGAACTGCACCAGGGCAATAAAGATCTAATTTCATATTTGTCTCATTTCAATCGCCTGGTAGTGGAAACTGCGTGGCCTGAGGAGAATAGATCTGCAATATTCTACCAAGGTCTAAAAGAGGAGTTGAAGGACATCCTGGCTCAGATCGACTCCCAACCCAAAACTTGTACTGACTTAATAAATCTGACTCTTAGGCTAGACCACAGACTTGCAGAGAGGAAAGGGGAAAAGAAAAAACCTGAACATGGTAATTGGCGCATGGACAAGTACCAAACTCCCTGAACGTCCTTAGAGGCCACCACCGAACCAATGGAGATAGGGACCATTAGACAACCCCTAACCAAAGAAGAAAAGGGCTTGCGACATCGGAAAGGTCAATGCTTGTATTGCGGAAAAAAGGGTCATTTTGTAAGGGAATGTCAAGCAAAACCTAAGAACAAGATGGATGTCACCATCAACCTGAAGAAAAAGATGGCAACCCTAGAAAACCCAGAGGAAAACTAAGAAGCCCAAGAAACAAGGAAGGGGACCTCTTAGGTAATCTAACAATACCTTCAGCATGTTCTTGTGTTAATCAGCACATCAAGGGGCATATTTATACTCTGTTTGTGCCGGATTTGCGTCATTTTTTTTTACGCAAATCCGACGCAAAGCTAACTCCATATTTATACTTTGGCGTTAGACCCGTCTAGCGCCAAAGATCTTGGAGTTTGCGTCATTTTTTAGCGTGGACACCTACCTTGCGTTAATGATATGCAAGGTAGGCGTTCCCTTCTAAAAAATGACTCTAAGGCATGTGCGCCTTATTTAAACTCCCGTGCAAAAATGACGCACGGGAGTGGGCGGGCCTTAAAAAAATTACGTCCAGCCGCTTTTGCGTCATTTTTTAACGCCTGGTCAGGGCAGGCGTTAAGGGACCTGTGGGTTCGGAAGGAGCCCAGAGGTGCCCTCCCATCCCCCAGGGACACCCCCTGCCACCCTTGCCCACCCCAGGAGGACGCTCAAGGATGGAGGGACCCATCCCAGGGAACTTAAGGTAAGTTCAGGTAAGTAATTTTTTTTTTTTCTTTTTTTTTTGTGGCATAGGGGGGCCTGATTTGTGCCCCCCTACATGCCACTATGCCCAATGACCATGCCCAGGGGACATAAGTCCCCTGGGCATGACCATTGGGCAAGGGGGCATGACTCCTGTCTGTGCTAAGACAGGAGTCATTTTAATGGGGGTTGGGAGTAAAAAAAAATGGCGCAAATCGGGTTGAGGCCAATATTTTGCCTCAGACCTGACTTGCCCCATTTTTTGACGCCCAAGCTCCATTTTCCCCTACGCCGGCGCTGCCTGGTGTGAGTCATTTTTTTTGACGCACACCAATCAGCTGCGCCGGCTAACGTCATTCAATAAATAAGGCGCCCACATGGCGCTTTGGAATGGCGTTAGCCGGCATTAAAATTTTTGACGCACAACTGCGTTGGCGCAGTTGTGCGTCAAAAAGTATAAATATGGGCCTAAACATCTCCAAATTTTCATAAAACTCATGATACAAGGAAAATGGTAGACCTTGTACGCCCTGATAGATTCAGGAGCAACCGGCAACTTTGTAGACTTTCAAACTGCCCAAAATTTACAAATGACCTGTGTCAAAAAGAAGGTACCCGAAATCGTGCAAGCAGTGGATGGAAGTGAATTAGCTGGAGGCCCAGTTACCATGCATACCTCACAGATGCAAATGATGTGCAAGGATGCCAATGGCTATGAACATCGCGAAAAGATACTCTTTGACATAATTCAAGCCCCTCAGTATGGTTTTATTTTAGGAATGCCTTGGCTAATATTGCATAATCCGCAAATAGATTGGCAAAAAACAAACCCTAATTTTTTCCTTGCTACATTGTCAAAATAATTGTCTTCACTCAAAAGAAAGGAAATCCCCAAAACAACAGGCCACTGCTGCGGAAAAAGAGATAACCCTGTTAAGGAGATACTCTGAATATGCCAATGTCTTCAGTGAACAGGCAGCAAGTAGTTTGCCCCCTCATAGGCCGTACGATTTTCAAATCGACCCCTTGCCTGGTGCCAACGTACCTAATTGCAGAATCTATGCCCTATCTGAGAAAAAAAAAACAGTACCTGCGTGAATACCTTGACCAATGTCTGGCTAACGATTTGATCCGGCCATCACGATCCCCAGCGGCTTCTCCACTAATTTTTGTACCCAAAGCCAGTGGTGAGTGGAGACCCTGTATTGACTATAGGGCAATGAACAAGATCACCATTAAGAACAAATATCCATTACCACTCATCCCAGTATTGCTAGACCAAGTAAAAACTGCAGTCATTTATACCAAGCTCGACTTACGTGGGCCTATCATTTAGTTCGTATACGTGAAGGGGACGAGTGGAAAACAGCTTTTAAAGCCCGCTATGGTCTGTTCGAGTATCAAGTGATGCCATTTGGTCTATGTAATGCCCCGCAGCCTTCCAGTATTTCCTGAATGACGCTCTGAGAGAGTATCTAGACATTTTCGTTATTGGTTATATTGATGACATCTTGATCTACTCTAACTCAGAAGAAATAGTGCATCCTGAGGGCCTCGCAGGAGTAGCAGGAGGACTGGACTCTGGTAAGTCAAATCTTTACTACTTCATCCCCCCACCCTACCTGCATGCCATCACAAACTCTTACCCCTACCCTCACCCCCCTCACTCCACCACCTCACATATACCCCACTATCACAACCCACCCATCACAATACCAAGCCCTGCATGTAACACCAATGCATGGCCCCCCAACACAGACCTGCATGGACACCCATCACCACAGCATGCCCAGTAGAGCGACTCACCCAGCCCACAAAATCATCACTCACACAAGGCCAAGCTGACAGGGAAATCACAATCATACAGGAAAACACATCCATGTACAAGATGGCACACGCAGATACACTAACACTGCATTTGCATACCCACAGGAGCCATACTCAACGTCACCGGAGAGGAGGTGCCAGCTACATCCAGCCCCCCGAAGAGGCCCACAGTGATGACAGCAGCTCTGCACGCCTGGATCAGGATGACCAACCTGGCCTATCCGGGACGTCTGGACAGTTGGTTCCCCTGCCACAGTCCCTACCCACCACAGAGCCTCCCCCCTCAGGAAACACCAGCACAGCACCCACCCAGCGGGCCCATCCCTCTGTCCCCAGGACACATCAATCAGCAGTGTGTCCACCACTACAGGGACCCCAGGCAACTCCACAAACAGTGGCAGTGGGCACACGGTTCAGGGGACAGAGGCACAGGACAACAGGGAAGCTGGGAGGACTGCTGTGCGACAGGGGGAGGACAGGCCCAGGGAACCCACTCTCCACGAGGCACTCTCCAACATCCTTGGAGCATACCACAATTTCCAGGAGAAGATGGGTCAGATACTGCCCGAGTTGCAGGAGACCTAGCGACTGCAGGAGGGACAGTACCTGGGGATCAGGGATGACCTAAAAAACATCTACACCAAGCTGGTCACCATTGCAGGGCTGCTGGCTGACATGGGCAAGACCATGAGGGAGGCAGTGGCTCACCAACGGGCCCCTGACACTAGCCAAACCGATGAACAGCCTTCCACCTCCACCAGTGCTAGTGGATAGGAGGCCCCATCACAGGAACATCAGGCCACCAGCACCCCACCCCCTGCAGAAGAACCACCCGCAAACGGCCCCTGCAATCCAGGCAGAACCAAGAGAACATTGCCAAGACCCCCGGCAGGAAATAAGACTCTAGTGATTGTCACCCTTCTGTCCCACTCTGTCACCCTGTTCACTTTGAACTGCTATTACTCGCCTTCCTATGCCCCATTGGACAATGCACCTGTGATACCAAGAGACTGGACTCTACCATGGACTTTCCTCCAACATCAGCCCAGCCCATTGCACACCCCCCTCTACTCATGAGCACTTAAATAAACACCCTTGAAACAAATACTAATCTGGAGTCTGTCAAATGATTCACATATGTATTAGTACAACATTATCAAAGCATTGCAACTCAAATGTACAGTGAAATATACTTTGGAATGACCTTTGGTGGGCAGCAGTACACATAGCAGGAGCCAGCGTGGGGCACAGAGATCTGAAAATAGAGATGCCAAAGGGTACAGTCAGTGGCCATAGACATAGGGAAACAGGCTGCCATGTACAATGTCCAACAGAAATCTGAAAAGTAAAGTGAAGTTACAGTGTCTTACCTGTGTGTCACTGTAAGTACTGCTGAATTATATTGCTTCTGTTGTCAACATCTTCTTCCTCTGCCTCCTCTTCCTCACTGTCCACAGGCTCCACCGCTGCCACAACACCATCTCCAGCCTCATTCTCCTGCAGAAAAGGCATCTGGCGTCTCAAGGCCAGGTTGTGCAACATGCAACATGCAACGATGATCTGGCACACCTTCTTGGGTGAGTAGTACAGGGATCCACCTGTCAGATGGAGGCACCGGAACCTGGCCTTCAGTAGGCCGAAGGTTCTTTCAATAATCCTCCTTGTACGCCCATGTGCCTCATTGTAACGTTCCTCTGCCCTTGTCCTGGCATTCCTCACTGGGGTCAGTAGCCATGAGAGGTTGGGGTAACCAGAGTCACCTGCAAATATCGAGGGACAACGGTTAGACACACACTAACCCTTAGGGACAACCCCATACCCAGACACCTATTCATAGTGTGTGTGGACCTTGGGCTCACCTATTAGCCACACCCAGTGCCTCTGGAGTTGAGCCATCACATATGGGATGCTTCTATTCCTCAAGATAAAGGCGTCATGCACAGAGCCAGGATATTTGGCATTCACACGGGCGATGTATTGGTCCGCCAAACACACCATCTGCACATTTATAGAGTGATAGCTTTTTCTATTCCTGAAAACGTGTTCATTTCTCCGGGGGGGGGGGGAACAAATGCCACATGTGTACCATCAATGGCACCAATGATGTTGGGGATATGTCCCAGGGCATAAAAGTCAGCTTTCACTGTGGCCACATCCTCCACCTGGGGGAACACGATGTAGCTGCACATGTGTTTCAGCAGGGCTGACAACACTCTGGTCAGCACGTTGGAGAACATTGGCTGGGACATCCCTGATGCCGTGGCCATTGTTGATTGGAAAGAACCACTAGCCAGGAAATGGAGCACTGACAGGACCTGCACTAGAGGGGGGATACCTGTGGGCTGGTGGATACCTGACATCAGGTCTGGCTCCAACTGGGCACACAGTTCTTGGATTGCGGCACAATCAAGTCTGTATGTTATGATAATATGTCTGTCCTCCACTGTCGCAAGGTCCACCAGGGGTCTGTACACCGGAGGATGCTGCCATCTCACATTCAGCCTCGGCGGTTGAAGCCTATGGAAGAAAATGGTGAGCAGAAGGTCATATTCACACATCTATTGAACTAATGATGATTTGTTTACTTTACAGAAACAAGATGTGAATCCGGCAATCAGTTGCTGTGCCAATGTCTGCTGTGACGCAGTTAGGTGCCTTGATCTGTGGCCCCCTGAAATGGTGGCTGCCTGACCTGTGAGGAGGAACAAGTGGAAATAAGGTAATTGTGCTGGCTTTGTGTGCTGTCGCAGTAGGCGGTCGAAGACCGCCGCGCAACTTCGCATTGGTTATCATTGGGCCCTATGGGTTCCAGGAGCCAATGGCGATGTACGCCGGCGGTGACGGTACGCACTGCCGCGGATGTGACCGCCATTTTCTATCTGTTCACTCACTTGCTACCTGACCTTCAACAGGAGAGGACCTACACTGCAAGTGCTGCTGTGACCTGTGTCTGGATGTGACAATGGCTCATGTGTCTGGGGAAAGGGCCCCTGCCTTCACTGCGGAGGAGTTGGAGAAACTGGTTAATGGGGTCCTACCCCAGTACACGTTACTCTACGGTCCTCCAGACAAACAGGTGAGTACACTGTGAGCATGATGCGTGGCCCATGAATGTATGGATTGCTGTGTATGTAAGCCACATGTAGGTGGGGAGCAGAGGCATCCTGGCCAGAGTGCTGCATGTAAGGTGGTCAATATATGTGTGTCAGGGGATGGGAGGGATATGGTGGGCCATTACTGTGACGGTCCGGACGGTTGACTAATTCCCTTTTCTGCTGTCTTTTCCATGCAGGTCAACGCCCACCAGAAAAAAGGGTATTTGGCGTGCCATCGCCAAGGAGGTGCGGACCCAGGGGGTCTTTGACAGGCAGAGCACCCACTGCTGCAAAAGGTGGGAGTACCTGCGCCGCTGGTCAAAGAAGATGGCAGAGGCCCAGCTGGGGCTGGCCTCCCACTGAGGATGGGGTGCCTGTCTCACCATGACACCCCTGATGTTCTGCATCCTGCCGGTCGTCTATCTGGAGTTGGATGGGCACTTGTAGGCATCACAGCAGTCACCAGGGGGTGAGTACAGATTCTGAATCCTGACTTTGCACGCGTTAAGAGGTAGGGGATGGGGTGGGGGATGGGGGTGGGGGATGTGGGCTATGGGAGCCCCTAAGCCAGGGCAAAGATGGCAGGGTAGGTCCCTTGTTGAGCAGGCTCTGAAGCACTCCTACCCAATAGTGTTAGTGGGCATCTACTACTGTGCAGGGTCCTGTGGGTTTCAGGTGTGCAGCTAATGGCGTTAGGCATTGTACCCCATGAACTGGTGACTAGCATTGTAACTGGTAGTGCATGACCGAGTGCATAGGGCTGCTTCTTGTGTGTTGTGTATACCAACGGTAGTGGTGTTGCTGGCATTGACCAAGTGTATCCTCTGTCTCTCCCCCCTTTTTGTTTTGTCACCCTGTCCTTGCGTGCATTAGCATCATCTGGCAGAGGAGCAGAGGCACCGGCGACGGAGGGAGCTGCATCCCACATGGGCCTGGAGGCCGAATCCACTGACAGTGGGGCACCAGTGAGACGGAGGGTGAGGGGAGCACCATAACAGGGACAGGAGGGGAGACCACAGACAGCGACTCCTCCTCCGATGGAAGCTCCCTGGCGGTGGCGGACACCTCTGTGCCCACCCCAATAACAGGTACAGCCGCCACCACCCCCTACCAGCACCACCCTCCCAGCAGCCCCTCAGCGTGTTTCCCGTGCCTGCTCACCCAGGAGGGTGGGCATCTCCTTCACCCCAGGCACCTCAGGCCCTGCCCCAGTCAGCCCTGCTGCCCTTAGTGAGGAGACTATTGACCTCCTGAGATCCCTCACTGTTCAGTCAACCATTCTGAATGCCATCCAGGGTGTCGAGAGGCATTGGCAACAAACAAATGCATACCTGGAGGGCATGACGGCCCAACAGAGAACATTTCAGGCTCTGGCCTCAACACTGATGGCGGCCCTTGTACCTGTGTCTAGCCTCCCCCC